>NW_028327178.1:106642074-107842074 GCF_987537825.1 Furipterus horrens
GTTTCTGTGTTTTAAAACCACGCCTGAAGGGCCTGGAGCCGTGACTAGGGCCTCCTGGCAGGAGACAACACACAGGGCCTAAGGGAACTAACTACAGTGAGAGAGGAGTCACAGCCAGTGTCCCAGACATGCCAGCCCACTGGTTCTCATGTCAGGACACACAGCAGGTGAGTGAGGCTTGTTTCTGTCCTGACCCTGTTACTCAGGAGCCATGAGTGTGGTGGCAAATGTCCCCTGTGTGATCCGCTCTGCGTCTTCCACTCGGCTGCCGGCCTTCCCCACGGGGGCGCGATGCACTCAGAGGCAGTAGCACAGCCGTGGAGGATGAAGTCTCACCTTCCTTCCCGTGGCCCCTGTTAGCCTGCCCGAGAGGCTAGATTCTGGGAGCGAGACCTCAAGGAACAGAGTGGGCTTCCCCAAATCAGTGGGGTGAAGGTTCAAAGTCATTTCCTCTGGGCATATAAGGAAATAGTCCCTCTTGCATAACTTACGCCAGACAAGGGACACCATCCGGTAATGAAATTTTGAGGGACTTTGTTTTACTCTAATTAAGTGATCTGAGCATTGATAGCTGTACTGGTTTTGAGGCTGGAGAGAACGAAATGGACTTATAGTGAGGGGAATGTATACATTATTGCAAATCGACTTAATGTTTGAGCTTGGAAATTTTCCAGTACAACCATTAGGCAGCAGGGACACCTGTGTTGGCTTTGTAGGTACCAGTGTGACCAGGCTGAACTACGTTTCCCAGAATCCTCTTCTTTGGAAGGGTTTATAGTCAGGGAGGGTCACGCAGAGACTCTTGTGTGCGGTTTTTAGGGTGAAGTGATGGCCAGAGGCAGTAAGAATTAACGTGGGTTTCTGCCCATTCTTGGGGGTTCCAGCTTGTCCTCACTGTCTGCTACCTTATGCCAGTCTTCCTCCCCCGACCCCAACTTCCTGTCCAGAAGAGGCCAGCTCTAGCATGAGAAATGCTGACAACCCCCTTAGAGAGGCTACATGCCCCCCTCCACAAATACATAAGGCCACATCCGTCATAAATCCATATATATATCTTCCCTAGAGTCCTGTTCCCCAGATTTCATTCCTACTGATACAATGTCACCTGTCACTAAAGGACTGAAGACTGAAGTGTCATCAGCCTGCACAGTGGCTACCTGGACATTCCTGATGGTATTACCTTTCAGTGAGGCTTTCTGACTCTTCACATCAGAGGAGACCGTTTTAACAAAGGCAGAGCTGGTTGTCCTGATGAAGTGACCCCACTTCTGCCTCCCCCCCTTTTTAAGGCACTGTTCCCATCTTTCCTACCTTTGTTAGATGAAAAGGATCAGGACAAAACGTTTGATTCTGAAGTTCTAAAAACCCAAAGCTTATCTGTTCCTCAAAAGATTGGATGTGAGCTTCCATCACACTCTATTTTCAGAGGGCCGTCTCTGTCCTGCCTCCAAGTGCAGGTGCCCAGCCAACAGGACTTGGGGTCCTTGGGGTCATACGGGGCTTTAAATCTCAAAGACACTTGTGCGCGCTGCTTCAGCAGCGTCTCCATCGGGAAGCTGGCATGCAAAGAAAGAAAATATCTGAAAAGGCAAGAAGGAAATTAGAAACGACTGATCACGTGAAAGATTATCAGTATACCTGTTCAGCCTGGGCTTTTTCTGGGTTAAAACTACCTCTTCTTCCATTTTGTAAAAGTATTTTTAATCATCCAGTGCCCCTAGTGAACCAAACATGTAAATAATTAACTCATAAGAGAAAGGTAAGAATTGTACAGAAAGCAATTTAATTTCTAATTCTGATTGATAACATCTATTGAGGGGTAGTAACAATTTATGGCAAGATGAATAAGCAACATATTTCTTGATGCTGAGAACCTGAGTCCAAACAAAGGCTCCAGGGATAGCCTTGGATAAGATCATTTCAACATAAATCACAATTAAATACACAAAATCTTATATATATGTAATGTATATATAATATTTTGTGGATTTAATATTTATTCCCAAATATCTACTATATATAATTAAATATATATAAGCCGCTTCTTAGTTCTTCATTAATTTAGAAACAAAGTCTTGAAAACAGGAATGTGGCCATTGTAAGGAAAATGGGAAGCGCACACGACGCGGGACACATCAGTGCACTTGGCGATCGTAGGTGAATCACGACCTTCCCCGCAGCTACAAATAGACCTCAGAAAACAACGGAGCCTAAAGCCCTCGTTTTACAGACGGAGAAACTGACTGTCTGGGACACAGAGACCCGTGGTGGTCACTGCGGGTCAGCTGGCCAGGGCTCCTGACGATGAATCCCAAGTGCTGACTCCCTGCCTGGGCCACTTGGGAAGGAGGGACTGGCTGGCTCTCTAGCTTGGGGTGAAACCAAAGAGAGGCGCATGTTCTAACTCGGGGCCCACTGCACAGCGCCAGTTCCATAGAAAGTGCATTTCCCCCTTAACTTGTGAAACGAAGTCCACACCCCAAGAATACCCCTGTTGGTGGGGAGAGGGCAGTGATGTCCCACTTCACAGCATGAAATGAACTCAGACCGGCGCTGCTGGTGCCCGCAGGCCTGGGCAGCTGTCCAAGTCCAAAGCCAGCTCCAGCAGCTCAATTTTAAGCTCATAGAGCCGTCTTCCACTAACAAGAATCATACTCGTACTTCCGATTTTTTAAAAAGTTAAAATATGTGTGGGAAGTTGGATTTTAAAGCAGATGAAGAGAGGGCCAGGGAGGTGACCGGGTCAGCCTGCAGCCACACTCGGGTGCAGGCTGGAAATTAAATGAGTTAATATTTCACTCTCAGAGGTGCTGGGAAGTACAGCCAGCGATGAATCCTGAGAGTCTGAGCCCTGGCCTCTGCGTCACTGACGTTTGAAAAGTTGCTTAATTAATTCATACCATTCTTTCAACAGTCTTTGAGCACCTACTCACCCCGTTCTGCTTGCTAGCTGTGTGACCTTGGACACGTTGACCTCTCTGTGCCTCAGTTTCCTAATCTTTCAAATTAAAGTATAATACTATCTACCTTGTGCAGTTATAGTAAGGATTAAATGAGAAAAATATGTAAGAATGCCAAGAGATTTCTGGCTCCTGCAAGCCATATTTTAGCTCCTTTTATCATTATCACATACTAATCATCTTCATGTTTAATCCTCAAAAACTTCTGCAAAGTGAGTGTGAATGGAAGTCCCCGACTCTGAAAGGAATGGCCTATATGGTCACACATCCAATGACTAGCAGAGGCTGCTCGGCCTCATGATTCACAGCTTGTGAGTCTGCCAACGAATGTTCTAGAATGAAAGGCCAGCACTGCTGGTCCTTGGCTCTGTGAGTTTGGGCAAGTTCTTCTCCACCTCTCCGTGCCTGAGTCCCCTAATCGGTGAAACGGAATTCACAGGACTGTCAATGGAATGAGTTAATGCTCGCCAAGTGCTTGGGACAGTGACTGACCCGCAGGAACTGCTAAGCATTGCCTGTTCGTCTTAGGAAACCCAGGGCTGACTCCCAAGTTCATCCCCTTTGCATTTCACTCGTTTAGTCCTTGAGACGTGCCCGCTTCTGCGAATCGCTGGAGTGTGCCTATTTAGGGCATGGATCCTCGGATCCTGCCTTAGATACTTTGATTCAGCAAGCGTAGGGTAGATCGCAGGAGAATCCATTGTTAGGGACCCTCTCCAGCCAGCCAGGCATGTCATGATGCAGCAAATGCGGCAGACCACACCACCGGCCCTCACCCTTCGGTACCTGTGTAGAACTAGCTGTAGAGTTCTGGAAGGTCCACACGCCTAAGCCCCACCCACCTATGGAGGACATAATGTGAATGAGGAAGGGGACGCAGGCACCTGCCCTTTGTTTTTTCCTTTTAATTCCATAACCCCAATGGTCTGTGCCAGTGGAGAACGTGCCGCTGTGTCTACCCAGCAGTGTCAGGATGTGTAGCCTTCGGTCTGACTTGCAGGCCCTGACTGGGTCCTCAAAGCTGTGACCAGCATACAAACAGTAATCCACAGATTCATCCAAATACAGTCAGCATTTTACTGTGTACAGATTCTCTGGCTTGTATAAGTCAACAGGAGTGTATCAGAACCAAACCTGTAGGCTGATCAGCTTGAGATAGGATTCAGGAACTAGTCCTTACACAGAGAGCAAGCTTGAGTAGAGGCATTGACCTTGCCAAGTTCCCTTTCTGTTCCACCTCCCCTCCATAAGGATGGTGGAGACTGAAAAAGAATAAGATCTAAAGACCTAGCCCTGGCTGCTGTGGCTCAGTGGATTGAGTGTCGGCCTGTGAGCCAAGTGTTACTGGTTCGATTCCCAGTCAGGGCACATGACTAGGTTGTACATTAGGTCCCCAGTTGGGGGCATGTGAGAGGCAACCACACAGTGATGTTTCTCTCCCTCTCTTTCTCCTTTCTCCTCTCTCTAAAAATAAACAAACAAACAAATAAATAAATAAATATATTGTTTTTAAAAAAAGACCTACAGTGATGTGGGGGGTGTTTATAATGCTCTGTCTAGCACATTCCCACCCCAGAGGTGTGATCTCCAAACTCCAGCTCAGGTGACCACGTTTACCTCCCTGGTACTGAGCCTCAGACTCTTTCGCCCTGTAGCCGTGAACTTTGGCTTCTAGGAAAACATTTGATGGAAAACTGTTAGGATATTTTATCTATCAACAACGATACTCCCATTCCCCGACCTACGAAATCACATTAATGACTAAGACTGTCTTATGACATCTTCAAAACAGTCAATCCCAGAAACACACTTCAAACAAGTGAAACACACATGCACACAAGTTCACATAAGGGACGCCCAGGGGTTGGATCAGAAACAAGGAGCCTTCTCTCATGGCCCTGCTATGTCCCGGTGCCTCCCTGCGGTTTCCAGCTTAGTGAGTTCTCGATGAATAACGATGGAGTGACAGTCTGAGCTACTCTCCATGTCTCCTGATATCTGTTTCTAAAGAGCACATTTCAAATTCTGGATAAGATGGCTATCTAGGATGTTTTAATGCTTTACAAAATCGCTCTTCTTTTGTTTGTTAAAATATGTTCTGTGAAGCCCTGGGAATTTATGCTATATTGTAGGAGTCCCAAGCAAAATAAAAAATATGCTCTCAGCCTTTAAAATCAGATACTTTAGTCATCCTGGCCTTGGTTTAAAGACATTGAAGTTTTCAGAACTTCAAAGTTATGATACTTTGTTGCCGGAACGTTAAGGTAAATGAAAGATGAGGAGCATTTTCTCTATGTTCCTTCTCCTTCAGTGGGAGCGGAGGGCTGTTTATCACTAACATGGGATAATTGGAGAAAAATAAGGGGCAGCATTTGTCCTCAAGTTTGTCTCAAAGTATCTAAAATTTTGACCTAGTGACTGATTAAAATTATAACCACTGGCTATGATTTCTTCAATGTAAAGACTTCCTCTTCATTAAGGCCCACCTTCCCTCATTCGTCTGTCTTCATTCATTCACTTACTCACTTCTGGTTTTCACTCAACAAGCATGCACTGAACATGAGACTAGGTGCTGGCGATATATGGCTGAATGAAACAGGCAAAGAGGGACCATGAGATCCCAAGCGCACTGGTGCAGACTTGGACTCAGCAAGTATTCACCGAGCAGCTCCTGATGGCCAACTTGTGTGAGGCTCTGAAAACACAGCTGTGAACACGCAAGAGAGAAGCCCTTGTAGAGCTTACAGACCTGAAAGGACAGTGAGATGGAAGACAGACCTGAAGAAATAAGTAAATCAACACAGCCAGTCAGTTTCTACGAGACCTACCTGCAATCATGAGATGGAATGTAGCTAATTCCAATTAATGGAGTAGTTAGAGAAAACCTCTGAGTAGGTAAGATGTGATCTGAGAACCAAAGGAACTAAAGTATGAGGACGAGACAGCTGAGTGAAAAGACAGGGGAAGACTGGTCCAGGCTAAAAGAGCCATATTTGCAAAGATGCCGTTACGTGAACGGTCGTAGAGAAAGGAGAGACGCCTGGATAGTTTAATAAAGCAGGGTGAGGAAGGGGAGGTAGATAAGGTAGGTACACCTTAAGACATGGCAACAAATTTGATGTCCACTTGGATTAGAACTATGATAGTCATGGCTGGTTACAATATAGCCAATAACTCGTCGGCAGCCGTCCGTCTCGAGAGACGATGGTGTAGCTTCTTAAGAGTCTATCTGCACCACCGAGAATGGCTGTGCAGTCCGACTTGGGAGTGACATGGTATCTGTCTCCTCCCGTGTTGAATCGACATCTTGCGATGACGCTGGAGTGTCCTCTCCAGTGAAGCTGAAGCTACAGAGCCTGGGCAGGGTGATATGGAGGGTCTGCTGTTGCCCATGCAGCAGACCCCCCCTCTCTTCGCAGCTGAAGGGTCCAAGGGAAAGACGGAGTCAGTACAGCTTGGCTTCAGGTGCGCCGCAGGAGTTGCCGGTGTTGACTACAACGTCAAACTGCCTTAGGGACTCCGGCTCCGGATTTTCTGTCGGGGTTTACTCCCTTAGCCTTTCCCCTGAAGAGGTATGCTGCAAGGCAGCAGAGGTTTTTTGGAGTCAGAGTTTTCCTTCTCTGATGTGCCCTGACTGGAAGATCGAACCAGCGACACTTAGCTCGCAGGCCGACGCTCAATCCACTGAGCCAAACCAGCCAGGGGCAGCCAATAACTACTTATTGTATAAAGGATCAGAACAACAGGGAAAAATGGATATCTTATATAAAACTGTAAAAGATACAGAAACAACTTCAGATTTACAGATGAGTTGAAAGAAGAGCATACAGAACTCCCATTATCCTTTGCCTGGGGGCCTCTTTCAAGTTTCTCTAATCGGCCCTTTGATATCCTTTGAAGAAAAAGCACTCCACTCAAGATCAACCACCACGGCACCAGCTCTCCACCCTCTGATCTCCTGCAGTCTGGGACAGGCCCCTAATCTTCCTCTGACATCCATTTTCAAAGTTTACAGGTCAGGTATTTTGTGGAACGGGGTTTCTCTAGTATTTATAATTAGACCAGCGTTTTACTGTTTGTTTCTCTTTATTTTGATTTTGCCAGGTTATCACAGATAGGATGTTTTTGTTCTTCTAGATTTTTTTCATTGCTGGTATGGATACAGATCACCTGTTAAGATGTGGTCTGCCTGCTACTGTTGCCCCTACAAAGTACCCCCGCTTACAATTAATACTATTTTGTGGAGAAATATTTTGAGACTAAGTAAAATCCTATTCTTCCTCTCAATTTTATCACTGGATTTAGCACCACTAATAGGTCTTGTTTGGGTTAATTATTAGTATGATTATTACTATGAAATGGATGTTTTCTACTTATATCATTTCTCTTAGAGTTATTAGTTTGTGTTTTATTATATATTCAAACATCCGTTTATACTAATATGGACTTGTGGGTTTATTTAATTTAGTGAGCTATAGCTTCTAGCTAGCTGTATTTATTTTGATGCCCAAGTTATCCTTAATTTTGGGAGCCTCTTCATGCTCTCTGTGCATCCTTTCCACATGTCTTCATCCTTCTTTGAACATTTTATTGCTTTCTGGCTCCAGGCTATCTTGTTATTTTCCTGACCTAGACCTGGGAACCTGCCGTTTCTATGACAGATCTGGTTCCTTTCAATAGAGAAACGGTATTTAGAAAACAAGGTCTGGACGCTGGTTGTGCTATTGCGACTGGGATGCCAATGACCTTCGTACCTCAGGGTGGAGAATCCGCATCGATGCCTCTGATGCCAGCCCAACAACACAAGACTCATTCCAGCTTTTCGTCCTTCTATATTTGTTCCTCCCTTCTTGGATAGTGAGAGTCCTCACTGGGCTACTTTTTTCATTCCACTGCAAAGCTCAGCTCAGATGGACCAGCACTGCCCATCAGATTGAGAAAAAAAAAGAAGGAAAAGAAGAAGGTGGACATGAAGTGGTCGTGGTTGACAATGAATGAATTTTTAGTGATCCCACAATGAGATTAGGTCTACTGAATTTATTTTATTTCAGGATCACTCCATTTACAAACCATATCCAGCCTCTTTTAATCTAAAATTGTTAGTCAACCAATACGTTTCCTCTTTAGAATCTTTGGGAGAGCAGTATCACTGTCACGTCGTTCTGTCCTTGCCAATGTCTGCGTGTATCCCAGTCTTTCAACCGGAAATGAAGGAATGTGCTTTAGAAGAAAGACTAAGTCAGGGACTATATCTCGGAGAAGACTACATCTGACGTCATAAGAATAAACTGCATCAAATGTATGAAGGAGGAGAAATCACTGTCTCTTGGGCGTATCAGCGCTGTTCTTATCAGGGCTCAGGTCGTATTTTCTATTTCAGTCTTACTTGGAGAACAAAAAAAATACCTAAGAAAAAGATGAAACTGTTAGACTTGATAGAATTTGCAGAAAGACTTAAACTAAACACAACTAACAGCAAAAAATAAAATCGATGATGGAAATGTCAATTTCCTTAACAGCCTACTCTGTTTTATTTTCTGACGCCAGATACAAATTTACCCTAAATTCTTTCATGGGGCTTGGAAAGCACGTGTCTGAGCTATTGACAGTTACTCGATAATGGATTTTAAAAGCCCATTGGTTTGCATGAATGCTCTAGAGTGGAAACTCTTGATTCACTGGACAGGTGGCTTTCTGACGAGTGTGCCAGGCTTCTTTCGTCACCAGGGGCAAAGGGTTCACCCGGACATCCTCATTATTAATGTATCCTACCCAGTGCTGAGTCCTGCTGCTTTCTATCTTTGCACAAAGCAACCATTCAGTCATCCATTCAATCAATCAATAAACTGCATTCTGTCCCATCGGCATGGATACAAAGATGATTATGAAACTTGTATATTTATTCAAAAATCTCATTGAGTCCTTCCTATGTGATGGGCATTATCGTGGGTACTGGGGATGCCACAGTGAACAGGCAAACAAGTTTGTAAATCAATGAGTGCTTTCCAGGAAATAATAAATGCTATCCAGACAATGAAATGCAATCTGATGAGTGCTGAGCGCCACCTTCAATTTGATGATCAAGGAAGGAAGGATTGCTGGATCTGAACGGTGAGATAGAGCTCAGTCTGAGAAGATTTGGGGGAGGGTATTTGAGGCAGTGATACAGTCCATTCCTCTTAGAAGAAAGAGTTAGTACCACTGAGAGGTCCCTGCTTAGATGGTAAGCGCTCCAATGGCAGGGTGCCTGGCGAATTTAGACATGGAGAATGCAGTGTGTTTAGGAGCGCTGGGAGAGCAGGAAACAGGGAATGGGGAGAGATGAGGGATGGCCTCCCAGGAGGCTAATAGTTCAGCAGTCTTGATATATAGAACTTCATAAGCAGGTAAAAGGAGAAAGACGTGACGTTTAATCATCACAGGTAAAGGCTGAAGCCACCCAGTGTGTTCAGGCGAGAGAAACTGGTGGGTATATCCTGACCTGCGTGGCTCAGTAGGTTTCCTGTGGTCTCGCAAAGCAAAAGATCCCTGGTTCGATTGCGGTCAGGGCACACGCCTGGGTTGGGGGTTCGATCCCTGGTCAGGGCACCTACAAGAGGCGACCGATCAATGGATGTTTCTCTCTCACATTGATGTTTCTCTCCCTCCCTTTTCCTCTCTGTAAAAATAAATAAAATAAAAATAAAAATACACCTCCCCTACTTTAAGAAAGAAAGAAAGAAACAAAGAAAGAAAGAGAGAAAGAAAGAAAGAAAGAAACAAAGAAAGAAAGAAAGAGAGAAAGAGAGAAAGAAAGAAAGAAGGAAAGAAGCCAGTGGGTACAGCTGGAGCTCCCACTGGTGATGGTAATGACTGTGTGAGTGGAGCTGAGCAGAGTGCGCACAGACAGACTTGTGTATTTTAAGTTCTGCACTGAGGACTTACCATGCAGTTGAACTGGAATTTGCTGAGATTAAAAAAAAAAAAAAACCAGGTGAATGATCCCCACAAGCTGCTGAGATCTGTGGGATTCGGTGCTTCTCACAGTGCCCTACGTTCTTACGTGGGTCCCCGAGGCTGATGCTAGGGAGACAAGGGGCGGGGGTGGCCCCCGGGAAGCCGTGGAGATGTCCCACCTCTGCTGAAACAGAGCTCCTGATATTTTTATGTTTCGAACATTTGGGGATTGTTCAATGATTCTTTAAATAATGAATTTCACTCTTTAAAGAATAACAAACAGAATTATACAAATCTAAGAGTTTACTTCTGGCTACGGTGCAGTGGCTTCTGTGAGACCCCCGCCCCCCCACCCAGCCCCCTCGCCCTCGTTGCTGCAGAGCACAATTAGAAAGCTAGAAAGGCCATCCTTCGGAAACTCTGGGGGTGACCGAGGTAGCTGGGACTTTATCAGAGATCAGTAGTGATCAGTGCTGTGCCCCCCGAAAAAATTAAGAGAAGCACTTTCCCCTCCCCCGTGTTACTACTTCGTCCCCGAGTAGGAACGTCTCCTAGTTAGCGTAGGAGCAGCAGTACCTGGTCTGTTAGCCGATGCCACTGTCATCGGACTGGGGCCGGTTGGATCTGAGCGTGTGTGGTGATGGCGCCCCCTCTTTGTCCTTCCCTAGACGTGCCTCTGTGTTTGCCTGGGCTTCTGCTTCCGTGTGGTAAGCCCCCTTGGGTGAAGGTTCGGGCCCGTGTGTGCCCGAGGCAGCAAGGACGTGGTTCTGAATGTCTTCCAGAGCGTGTGTTTATCCAGATAAGTGACCGCTCTGCTTGTGACACCCAGCCCTCGTCGGGAGAGACGTCAGCAGGTCCCCAGGGCCTGACCGCGGCTGCAGCTGGAGCGACAGCCCCCCAAACTGCAGCTTGCTCCTATAGCAGTCCAAAGCAGAGCCTCGAGTTTTGTTTTCTATCTCTCTGACTCTTCTCGCTTTTCAGTTTATGCAGAACGGAGAAGGGAAGAGCAGTGGCATGGTTTCCTGTCTCCCAAATCTCAATACAGAACACAAGCCTATAACTAATGGGTGGCGCAGCCCGAGGAGGGGAAATTTCGAGGCCTGCATGGCTGCTCATCCCTGACTGGCCTTCACCTGCGGCTACACACACGGAGACAGCACGTGCTCTCACGGGAGTTACGCCAGCAACTGTTATTGAGTCCCTTCAGTGGGCCAAGTCCTGTGCTGAGCTCTGCTGGGATGTAAACATGTTAGCAGTTCAGTTGAGAAGGTCAAACCCATGTGAGTGAACCATTTTCATTCCGTAGCCCGGCCATTATTGGCTTCCTCCTATCCATCAGCCTCCACCCTGACCTCACCCTCCACCTGCCCTTTTACTGTCATTACATTTAATCGTGTCGCAGTCCGCCCTCCATATCCACAAATGCTGCCTCTGAGGGTTCGAGCAGTCGCGGATCCAAAATATTCAGGAAAACGTACTCAGTAGTTGCTGGCCTGTCCTCTGTCATCAGGCCTCCTGTGGTTGTGTCTGTTCTGAACATGGAGGGACTGTTCTCCTGGTCATTGTTCCCTAAACAATACAGCAGAGCAACATCTTACATAGCATTGATGTCGCGTTAGGTATTATGACAAGTAATCTAGAGATGACTGAAAGGAGACCAGAGAAAGCGCGTAGGTTACATGCCAATCTTACACCATCTTATGTGAAGGACTTGAGCCTATGCGGGTCTGCTCGTATAGATCCCGAGGGACGCTTTGCTCCATCTGTCTCAATGAACTGTGACCTTGTTTATTTCACTGTTATATGTTGATGATCTGACATGTTAGCTCCATGAGGCCTACAGCACTGCCTGTTTTGGTCAGCACTATATCCTGCCAAAGTAGAATATGGTTGCTGCTCAGTACATGCATTTACAGTTGCGAGAACTAATTAATATTAAAATAATGGTACAATATTGCTTTCTGAGAAAGTCAGTGATGAGGTATGGCGACGTTTTGCACTTCTTCCTTGGACAATTAGGAAAGGCTGGGAAGAGGAGGTGGCATTGCAACTGGCCTTGGACGAGCTGGGTTCGGGGTGGTAGAGAGGGAGGCACACTAGGTTAGGGCGCAGCCTCCGTGCAAACGTGGCATAGAACCTGTTACTTGCATTTTGAGTCAATGTTCTGGAATAAGGACTAACCTTTATGTCTCACCGAATTTTACATATTTTCAGGGGTATGAATCTACTAGTTCTTTCCAGTCACGTAGAGAAGTTGTAAAATACAGTCAAATTCTCTTCTGGGGCTCACACAGAGAAGACTCATCGTGCCAAGGGGTTATTTTTCCCTCTTTGTGTGTGTAAGAAGCTTTCTGTCTGACATTGAAGCGATTCTGTCCCAGCTGCAAGATTGTGGGTCAACTTTGAGCAACAGTTCACTGAACAACAATTTTCTTCAATTGAATCCTGCTCTTGCTGGGAAAAAGCTTTCTGCAGGGAAGCTACGGAGAGATCCAGAATAAGAGTTATCTACCCTTGGGCTTTCTAAGTCAAGAGGGAAAGGCTCCCTATGGTTACCACTGAAAATCATTCATTAAGCACCTACTCATCTAGGTTTGCCCCAAGCTTTTACCTTTGCATAAAACCATTGTCCAATAATCAGAATTAGTGGTAATTAGATCAATAATGTATGAACCCGTTCGATCGTAGCGTCTTTAACACTGATCAGCTGTTATTCATTTTCATGTTCAACATCCCCACAGGAGGATGTGCCTTTCTTGAGTACGGACTTGTCTTATTCTTAAAGGTGTCACACGGAGCAGAGCCTCTCCCCTTGTCACTTCCATCTGGCTCCAGGCTTCACAGGCACTGAAGCAAGCTGGGGTCAAAAGGACCATGGGGTAAGGTAGTGGATGAACGAGAGAGTGGGGGCCGGGACCCCAATGCCATGCAGGACGGTAACAACCCTGCAAGGCCAGTCCCCAGAAACTGATGTGAGAGTGAAGTCCTATATTTCATGAAATACTCCTAGTTTTTTTTCTGTATTAACTCCTTAACTTAATACTAATTGATAAATATACATTCTCTTCCCCTATCACCTTATTCTTTCCCTCTTATATTTTTCCTGCCTTTTCACCATTTTCAAATTCCTTGGGAAAGACCCATTGGCATTGGATCTTTAAGACTGCTCATGAAGCTTCCTCCTGTTGTAATAAAATACCCCCCCACCCTTACCTAGAGAGAAGCAGTTAGGAGGTCTCGGGGGAATAGATGGGCACCCCAGAGGTCCCTATGGAGTGCAAAGGTGTGGCCTGAGTGTCCCGAGGGGAGACCTGGACGTGTCCCCTGCACTGAAACCTGAAAAAAGCTGCTCTGCTAGGGACAGATAAATCCCAGCGTTTTGTTACACAAGCGTATTGTGCTCAGAGAACACATTACTCATGACATAGAATTACTTCCGAGGGTCCTGGGTTCAGAAACAGCTTAGTGACTACCTCAGAGCCTGATCAATAAGACGTTTTTAAGGGATATCTGGGGAGCAACCTTAATCTTGAAGCTGAGGCCAAGGACTGGCCATGATGTCTTTTTATTGTTTATCTGTTATAGACGCCACGAAGGGAAGATGCCATGGGATCCAAGGGCCAAGGATATAGCCAATAAGGATTCTTACATTTGTATGGCCACTGCTAAGGAGGAAGAAAGGGTCAAAGGTGCTTGTTTCATGGTGTTTGTCCTCCAAGGTTCAAAAGCATGAAACCCTGAACTAAGCACATCTCAAAGGCAGGTCTGGTTAGGCGGCAAACCTCGCCATATACTGATGCGCGGAATCAGAGAAAGTCTCAGACCTACTATATTGAATCGGGTCAGAAGGGAGGAAACCACTAGGGAGTTTATCCCATCACTCAACCGCTGCCCTCACCCTTTCACTATATCTTCTTTATTGGAGATGGTTTCTTTGGTTCGCCGATAATTGGAATACTGGCCCTCTTGGCTGGTCTATAAATTTGGCTGTTAACACGTTTATGGCAATGTCAGATTGACACACTATTTCAGCCATAAGAACTGCTGCATGAGCTGATTTGTGGAGGGACGGCAAACATCTGGAATACCATGCATGGTTTGAGATAATGGAAGCATCTGTAGTTTAACATTGCCTGTGTCTGCATTATTGCTCCTTCATATCAGTTATCAGGGGCAACTTGATATGCATGGGAGAAATAAGTATCTCGGGGCCATTCTTGTATGAAGCCTGCGTTGGAGAAAGAAATACGCGGACCCCGAAAAGTAGTGAACTTGGTTTTAATTCTGTCTCTGTTCCTTAATATGCTATTCACTGGTTACGTACTAGGTTACTTAAATGTAAGGACTCTTTAATACTTTCTCTGTTTGGTGTCATTTTGAGCTTTTTTTGTTCTTGGAATTTTAGTTGCTAATTTATTGGGCGGTATTCAGAGAGGCAGGTTAACACAGTGGCTAAGGTCAGTGGGCTTAGGAATCTGACTGGCTTCTTTCAAATCCAGTTCCGCTCCTCGCTGTTGACCACGGGAAAGATCCTTAAATTCTCTGAAACACTGTGTCTCCTTTACAGTACAGAGGTGTTGGCTATAGCTCCTGCTTCCTAAGGTGCACTGGGAGAATTAACTGAGCTCCTATCAGTAAGTGCTCCATGAACTATCCTGAACACTCATTATAGACGTGAACCGAGCCTTTGTGGCCATGGCACATGGCCACGAGAATTCTCCAGAAGGTATTTAACTGCTCACCTGACACAGAACCGAATTGGACCTCATGGGAGCGTGGGAGAGTGTGAGTCACACAAGCTTCTCAGTGGTTTGCCATATACAGCCTGCATGACCTCTAAAACTCAGGGGGTAACATTGCAATGGGACCGTCACACTCTTGCTGGGCAAAATCCATCTCGGCTCCTCACGCGCTGATAAAGTATATTCACAGGGCCCACCACGTTGTCTTTGCTCAGGCAACGTGGACTCTTAACAAAGGAGACAGAAGTTCAAGACTAATAGACCGCCGGGCCCCTAAATGCACTGTGGCCCACAGTGGGTGACATCGTGTGTTTTCTGCTACATTTTCATTTTATTTTTATTTTTTATTTATTTTTCCTTTTCATGGAACTGATTGGGTGACGCCGGTTAACAAAATCAGAAACAGAGGGTGGGTCACACAGTGATGAGCCCCACGGGAGGCAGCCGGCTCTGGGCTTCCCCTCCTCCTCTGCCTCTCCCTGGGAGACTCACCTCCAGACTCTTCTCCCTTTCACACCTTGGTTTCCTCATCAGTGCAATGGAGACAGACCAATACAGGCGATCTCCACTAAGAATCGCCCATGCGGATGATCCTCAGTTGAGAGTCATCTAAGCCCTGATTCAGACAAGCTATTTTTCCATTTATTAACCCAGCCTATTTCCATTCAGCAAATGTGTATTCAGCAGTTGGCACATGTCAGATCCTATGCTAAGAACTGGAGAGCGAACATTAAATGTCCTTGAAATCAGGGGAGATAAACATAAAGGATCGCTATAAAAAATAAAGCAAATGTTTCAAAGGAGTACTTATCATCAAGGCAGCCAACTTATTAAAAGGGCAGATCCTTAGAGGAAGTGAACTGAGATGTGAAGGATGAGGCAAAGGAAGGGCAAGTGAATGAGGTAAGGGGGTGACATGCCTGGGAAAGAAATAGCGGGGCCGAGACCCTACAGATCCCACTCTCAGTAGGTGGGGCCGGCATGGCCACACTTTAGACTCTACAGGTGACCTGGATGTCATCTACTGGGCTGAGAAGCTCTTGTTAATCCTCATCCTCATGTTTTCACAGGGCTGTGGTGTTGAGCCAATAAAAAGAGGCTTGGAAAAGTCTTTTGAAATGTTAAAAAATGCTTTACACAGGCCCAGTGTTGTGTATACAATAGCCCTCAGTGGTCGACAGATAAGAATTGTACTCAGAGTACTAAAATGGAAGAACCCTGGACGTGGCCATAAATTTAGGGGATTACTCATTTTTCAAACCAAGACCGACACTTGATGTCACTTAAGCCACAGTGATAGGACTTCTACATTGTATCTACAGCTTCTCTGTTTTCCATGTAATAGGTTCTGTTCCTCAATGTGGATACAAATGGTGTGTTGGGAGAGTGGGGGGCAGTGTCTGGTGAGTAGGTTGGGCCAGGGAAAGAGGGGTGAAGCCCTGGCTCCTTGCCAAAAGAAATTGGATCTGGTAGTCATGGATTAGGTATATGGTGAAAACATACACCTCTTCTAGTCCTGTATATTCTGCCTCAGACCTGAGGCTCGGATTAGTACTTGAAATAGACAGGAGAACATTTCTAGCCAATTAAAACAAAGAAATCCAAAAAAGTAAGCATCCAGCAGCATAGCACGGCTATGATTTTTACTGGCATATTTAGGCCTCAAACTTTAAAGATGCAAAAACTAAATCAACCAATCATTTAGGTAGCTTCAATCCTACCCTTAGTTAAAAATAACACCAAGCTGCATAGCTACGTCTTACAGGGCTGGGCTGATATCATAAAGGGATACATAAGGTCCTGAAGAACTCAAGTGAAATACCGTGATAGAAATGCCAAGCTTGGATTAAGAAGAAGCACAGGGACCATGGTCCCTGCCATTTGCAGGGGTGAGGGGCATTCTTCATCGGACAGATTCAGACAAGTTGTAGGATGTGTCACGTTATAATTCACTTGGACACAGAACTATAACGTGGGTATTAGGATGCCAGACTACAGTACGAATCCTACTTGATTTGTGAATGTGGGTGAGTGACTTAACCTCTCAGTCCTACATTTTCTCTTATGGTAAGTGGGGATAATAGACTTCTGATGAGGATTAAATGAGGCAGTGAAGTTAAAATGCTTGGCCCATGCACAGAATTCCAACTAATTTATGTAGATACTCTCTGTCTCTACCCTGTGCCAAAGAGGTGGGGAAGAACTCCCTACTCCTTAATTTCATCTGACTGTCAAGAGGCGCTTCTTTGCAAATAATACAGTATTAGAAATCAAGGGAAATAAAACAAAACTCTACAGTAGAGAACACTGATCAACACTACCTCAGCCGGATGACCGAGGTCAACATCAGCAGTAATAAATTATAGAACTAGCATGTTACCCTTGATACGATAGGGTAACAACGGCACTTTACCTCTTTCGTCTCCCCCCCCCCCATTTGTAGTCCCAGTCTGTTTATAAGAAGAACAGCAGACAAACCTAAATCAAGGGTGTTCTACAAAATACCTGATGTATACTCCTAAAACTACCAAGGTCATCAAAAACAAGGACAGTCTGAGCGACTGTCATAGCCAAGAGAAGCCCCCGCAGACATGACAGCCAAGTGTAATATGGTTTCTTGAGCGGGATCCTGGAACAGAAGAGAAGAAGAGCAAGAAGAAGGGGAGAATAAAAGAAAAAGGACCTTCAGTAAATACTAATGAAATCCAAATAAAGTATGAAATTTATTTAATGTTGCAATATTGGTTCATTGGTTGTGACAAATATACCATAATAATGTAAGATGTTAACAATAAAGGAAAATAGATGTGGGGTGCCTGGAACTCTCTCTACTACCTTTGTAAGTTTTGTATTAATCTATTCCAAAGTAGAAAAGTTTATTAAAAAAAAGAATCTTGGCACAATGCTTGGGACATAGTAAGAACTCAATACATGGTCTCTTCTTCACTTTCATTTCTTCCTCCTCGTCTCTGTTCCAGGTTATAGAACTTGCAGACTTCACTTTAATTAGCTTTTAGAGGTCATGCCTCAATAGTCTAATCCCACGTACACACACGGATATATTTCTCAGACTCAATGCATATATAATAAGGTAGCTGATTTTGCTTGCAAATAAAATGGACTTAAAAATAAAACCATTTTATTATCTTACTTTAAAAGAAGTCAATACATTGGACCTCATCTAAATTAAAAACTTCTATTCTGGAAAAGTTTCTGTTAACAGGATGAAGACCCAAGTAACAGATCAGAAGAAAATATTGGGAAGTCACTTATCTATTGAAGGATGAAGAATGTAGAACGAATGGCCAAAACTCAACATTAAAATAAAATGTTTAGAAAATGGGCAAAAGACACGAAGAGACATTTCACCAAAGAGGATGTTTGTCATTTTAGCAATGAAGAAAATAAAAATTAAAGCCACAATGTGATGTCACTACGCAAATATTAGAATGGCTAAATTTTTTTTTTTTTTTTTTACTGTGTGGTTGCCTCTCACTCGCGCCCCCAACTGGGGACCTGACGTGCAACCCAGTCATGTGCCGTGACTGGGAATCGAACCAGTGACACTTGGCTCGCAGGCCGATGCTCAATCCACTGAGCCACAGCAGCCAGGGCTAGAATGGCTAAAAATTTTAAAACGCGACAAAACCAAATACTGGCAAGGATGCACAGAAACTGGGTTACATGTATGTTGCTACTGGGATGTTTCTTAAATAGCTAAATATGTGACTGCTACCACCCAGCCATTACACCTCTGAACATTTATTCCAGAGAGAAGAAAATCAATGCTCATATAAGACGCTGTATGCAACTGTTTATAGAAGCTTTGTTTAGCTTACAACAGCCCAAAAGAAAAGATAACCCCAGCGCCCTTGGGTGGGTGGATGGTTCAACTTTGGTGTGTCCAGGGAAGAACTACTCTGCAAGAAAAAGGAAGGCATTATCGGTGCACCCAACCACCTAGACGGATCTCCAGAGGAACACGCTGAGTGAAAAATGCCAGTTCTAAAAGGGTATGTATTTGTGTGACTTCAACGATAAAATATTTGAGATGGATGGTAAAATTATAGAAATATAAAACAGATCTGTGGCTGTCAGGAGTTACAGAGGGCTAGGGCTGGGGGATGGAAGGCGGTGTGGCTATCAAAGGGCAGCGCGAATTCTCCTTGAGGCGATGGAACTGTTCTTGATCTTCAATGTCAATGGAAGGTCAGCACCCTGGTTGCGAGGCTGTGCTGTGGTCTTGCAAGACACTACCAGAGGAGAATCCAAACAAACACACAGGAGGTGTCTTTGTATCGTTTCTTGCAACTGTGTGCAAATCTATGAGGACCTCAGATCAAAGGTCAAATGTCACAACAGTCATACAGGTTGGGTCTGAATGCATCATTTATGCTATTAAATCCACTTCCGCCCCCTGGCATTTATTGACATGATTTCTTAGGTGCAGTTAGGTACTGCAGGGATATGCATGTGATCTGTGTGTTACAAAATTATAAGAGGGCAGAGCATGGGAGACCCGTCCCCTCGACTGGGGATAAAGGTTGGGAGAACCCTCATCTTTCCCTTGGCATCACCCTTGTTAGCGGAGGGACTTCCACGGACAATACTGTGACATTTATGAGTACTTGCAAATGACTCTTGATGACATACATCCCTGAAGTACATACGACCTTTTCCAACTTCCCCCAAGATAGATTTAGAGATACATATAGATGTTATAGATACAGAATTATAACTCCCAGCTAATTTATTACAGATATATGAATTTTAGCTTTTCTTTGTTGAGAAATAGTGTGGAGTAGTTACGTAATTAACAACAGAGACCTGTCGGGTCCAGAGCGACTGAATCAGCACCTGGCTGGGCTGTTCACCAGCTGTGTGCCACTGAGCTGGTTAATTACCCTCTCTGTCCCTTTCTTTCCACATGTGAAACCTAAGAAAAAGAATAAATATGACCTCAGAGAGTCAACGTGAGACTTGAATGAATTAATATCTGTAAAGAATATGAAACCATGCTCTCAACAGTATCTGCAGAACGAATGCACCCTCTCGATTTCTTATGTACTTTCTTCTGACCCTACTTTATGAAAGGAAAATAAAGTCACTCTCATTTTTCTGATAACTTCTAGTCCGACACCCTTACAGATGGACATGCCTAGTTGCAAATGATCGCAAAGACTTCGAGTACTTTTATGAGCACACGTGAAGTGAAAACGATGCCCCCTTTAAAACATAGGATTTGAATGCTTCCATTTGTCCAAATGTTGTTCTTCGTGTAAACATTTAGCAATTTGGTTTTGCTTTTCTAGTTTCCATGCTCACATTCACGATGACACCCTGCGGGCTATATTTTATTGTCACTATTTTGTCAGTGTCAAGGGGCACAGATGCTAGCATTGAATCATTCGCTGAGCATTATCTGACAATTTTCGAGGACCCCCACCCTATTCCATATTTTGGACCAATAAACTTCCTGGGACATATCAATCAAAACATCAATGGGGTGGTATTTAATCAGGGAAACAGGATAAGGTATACAAAATAAAAATACGTACGATCACTCACAGCTCCCGAGATGACATTAGCATCAGCAATCTGCTAAACAGCACAGTTAATAACCAGAAAATTTGGACCCCTTCCCGATCAACCTCGAACGATGTCATTTCTCAGAGTGACAGCGGAATGGATGCCTGAAGATAATCAGTTCATTAATCTCAGCCTCATAACTTCGCGAAGGAATAATGAGATGTGAATACGCAACTCTGAAAAAGGAAAAGAACTCACCACCAGATGCCTGTCTGTAGTAAGGCAGTTAACAAAGCAAACGAAACACGGCTCAAAGAGAGAGTTGATTTAAGACAGTGGTTCTTGTCTGGGGGTGGTCGTGCACCCCAGGTGGCATTTGGCAACGCTGTCCGCATGCTTCGTTGCTTACAACTAGGAGGAAGGGAGGGTTTTACTGGAATCTTAGGGGTAAGGAGCCAGAGGTGCAGCCACACATCCTTCTTAACACAGATCCGTCTATTCCCACAGATCCGCCTATTCCCACACACCCGCCTATTCCCACAGATCACAGATCCGCCTATTCCCACACACCCGCCTATTCCCACAGATCACAGATCCGTCTATTCCCACAGATCCGCCTATTCCCACAGATCACAGATCCGTCTATTCCCACAGATCCGCCTATTCCCACAGATCACAGATCCGTCTATTCCCACAGATCCGCCTATTCCCACACACCCGCCTATTCCCACACACCCGCCTATTCCCACAGATCACAGATCCGTCTATTCCCACAGATCCGCCTATTCCCACAGATCACAGATCCGTCTATTCCCACAGATCCGCCTATTCCCACAGATCACAGATCCGTCTATTCCCACAGATCCGCCTATTCCCACAGATCCGCCTATTCCCACAGATCACAGATCCACCTATTCCCACACACCCGCCTATTCCCACAGATCACAGATCCGTCTATTCCCACAGATCCGCCTATTCCCACAGATCACAGATCCGTCTATTCCCACAGATCCGCCTATTCCCACAGATCCGTCTATTCCCACAGACCCACCTATTCCCACAGATCCGTCTATTCCCACAGATCCGTCTATTCCCACACACCCACCTATTCCCACAGACCCGCCTATTCCCACAGATCCGTCTATTCCCACAGATCCATCTATTCCCACAGTGCTGAGGCTGAGAAACCCTTGAGGGAACCTTTAATTTGCTTGATTGGTGTTATAATTTACATGCCTCCTCTAGGAGTTTTTCCTTTTTCCATGTGGGAGAGTAAAAGGCGTGGAGCAACAGACAGGAGAATGAACACTGTGTTCTCCCAGCCTCCCACGGACGGGTCCGGTGCAGGCCTGAGGACGCACTGTTCTTTACAGCGTGGTTTTCTTTGGACTTGGCTGCTGTGTGGCTGGGAGCCTGGCCACCGTCATGGCCCTGTTAGTGCGCCCTGGGCAGTAGCTTGTGTGGCATGTAGTGTTTACTCGATAAAAGTGGGGTTCAGTGTTTGCCACCGACCACCTCTTTGCCAGTCATTTATCTGAAGTTCTTTACAGAGATTAAAATTTGAAATGGCTGGATGGTACTGCCAAGTTTTTTTTTTAAGGAGGAATTCATAGACATTTCAAATTGAGAAAACTGGCCCATTCCCTCCTCCTGGAATAACTTCTGGATTGTGTCTAATGTCTTGTCTGACATCCTCCTTCAAAGCTTTGTTAAATATCTCAGTTTTCTTACCACTGCACCTGGCCGGCTTGCTAAGGCCACAGCCTCCCATTAAACCGCGGATCGAATAATTCTGAAGCAAATGTTTAAATGTAGAGTTTTCTCCCGCTTCTTAAAAGGCCGTGGCCTATTATGACGAGCACTTCAGATCATTTGTTCAACATATATCTACGTACATGTGACACAGATACAAATCTTTCTTATATATATCTGTATACATATCTGTATCACAGAGATCGATAGGGATGTATGTGTGTGTTTACTCAAATAGAAATACAAATTAATGATCAACTACAGAAATGAAGTTTAGAATCTGTACATAGTGAACCTAGCAAAGTAAAAATACTGTAATGAATGGGGAACACATTAGAATGTGGCAGAGGTCACTGAACGAGGTATCAGAGTCTTTTTATTCAAAAAACTGAGTCCATTGAAGCGGTAAAACTCTAAGTTAAAAATGACTCCTAATACTTCATGTCATATGTAAGTTTTCTAAATTTTTAGAGATCTTACGGAAGATCTACTTTTGGGAGTAGAATAATTGGTTTGCCTTTTGTACACTTTTCTGCTTTTTTCTTCTAAGTTTAACAAAATATTTAATATTTTGTATTGTAAAGTCATCTGTAGGAGAACATGTCCCTAGGATTTTTCTCTTCTTCTTCCATCCATCCCCCCATCCATCCATTCACCCATCTGTCCATGCAGGTTTGTAGAAACATACCTGGAATGATAGTTACACAATGTTGCTTAGGCTCTTTCTGCATGGTTAGATCTGGAGCTGATTTTAAATTTCATATTCTTATTTTCCTTCCATTGTTCCTTTATTATTTAAAAAAAATCATTATTTTAGAAAAAGCAGTGGACTGACGCTTTTTTAAAAAACTTCTCTTTTTTCCCAGTTTTATTGAACTGTAATTGGCCGACGTTACATCATTATGCTGTAGGCCTTAAACTTACACAGTGCTGTATATCAAAGTGTTACTTTTAACATGCAGTTAACCTTGTCTGTTTTGAGTGCACACTTCTATGAATGTTAGCACCTAGGGAGATCCGTAGGACCCCCATCACTATCAAGGTCTGCAACTCCATAATGCAAAACACTGCCCCCCGTTTTCCGTTGCAGCCACGCCCTCCACGTGCTAAGCCCCTTCCGCGGCTGCTCTATTCTTTATCACTATAGTTTTTCTTTTTGCAGATGTCCTTTCAGTGGAATCATAGAGCGTGGGATCAGGGTTCCCCAGAGAAGACAACCAATTGGATGCATCTGTATTATGAGGAATTGACTTACATGATCATGGGAACTGAGAAATCCCACGATCCGTGGGTGGCAAGCTGGAGACGGAGGAGAGTCGATGGTGTAGTTCTGATCAGAAGGCAGGAAAGGACCCATGTCCCAGCTCACGGCAGTCAGGCATAGAAGCGTCCTCTAACCTGCAGAAGGGTCAGCCTTTCTGTTCTCTTCAGGCCTTCAGCTGATTGATGAGGGTCACCCACCATCGGGTATTTATAGACCTTATTCCCATGCTCAAGCCAAATTTCCACGGCTACACCCGAAGCCCTCTTTTGGAAACTGAAACTACGTTCTGGGCTTGGGGCTAGTGTTCTGAGTCCTACATATACCAGAAGAAATATAAATATAGATACACATATACATATACATATAAATCATAAATGCTTTCCACCATTTCTTCAGAAATTCTCCAGGGTCCTTAAGGAGCTGTTCCATGTCTGCTGTTTAGATTTTACAGCTCCATCCAGTGGGAGGACTCCATGGGCTGAGCTTACACCAACCACTTGGACCGGAACTGGAGCCCCGTCACTTCTTCAAAAGATTTTGGACATATTTAGGATCGAACAGTAACAGTGGTTAGTTACGAGTAGTAGTGGTATGAAAGATCTTTTTCTTCCTTATCCTCTCATATACTTTATTTTAAAAATATAAACTTTCTAAGAGGGGAAAGTTTCAAGTAGATCATTTTACAGTCTGTATGCAAAAAGACAGGAAGGGCTTCTGTGATTCATCCGAAAGGCAACGCAGCACATAGGCCTTCTGCAATCCTGCTTATCTAACGCTTCGAATCCAGAGAGTTTATTCCTGGGAGTGTCATCTTGGGGGACCAGATGTCCTATTTAACTCTGGGGCTCAGTGAGGATGTCCTGGAGCCTAAGAGAAAATACCGAGCTGGGGACGAGCGACTTGAGACCAAAGTCAAAGGGAACCATGGGAGCAAATACACTCGATTAAACCGCGTCTTTCACAAAGGAGCTAGACAAAGCCCGCAGACTCCGGGGTGACTGAGAGGCGCCAGACTTTGCACTGGGCTCAGTCATTTCTCTCAGCTGTTACATACCGTCACGTATCACTGCGCTCTTTGTCTTGCCTCTAAATGAACTTCCTTTACTCCCTTTAGATTCATTTATTATGCAGTGCGATGCTATTTAAAAAAAATTTTCTTTGGAAGAAGTGACTAATATATTGCCCCAGACCAGCTTTGGTGCTAACTGGATTTATTTGTCTGTGTCAATGCAAACTTACAAAGGTTTTCTCAAGAAAAGGCAAAACCTACAGATAGGTGACAGGGGAGGACGCTTTCTCAAAAAAAAAAAAAAAAAAAAAAAACTACTGCAGTTTACAGACTTGAACTCCATGGCAACTAACTTTGGGGAAGAACTATTAAAACCTTTCCTTCTTACGGACATCAATTTATATTGCGTATAAAATGACAGTGAAGGAATCTGTTCATTTTAATTTGGAATTTAACAAACGAGGTCATCACTTTTTGGTTAACAACTGTTTAGTCTCAGCATTAACTGGATATTGTGGAATCTTCTTTACTGAAAAGCATGTGACCTGTGACTCCTGAGCTTCAAATCCTCTGCTGGACGCTGGTGGTTGCTGGACATAAACACCTTCTGCTAACCAGTGAAGGTGGCTTCCTGATGGGCCTTTGCTGGTCCCAGGGAAGGTGAGGGCACTAAGAACAATGGAAGGAGGCCCCAATCCTCAAGGGTCCTCTTCCTTATCCCCAGGACCTGTGATTCTGTTACTTTATATGGCAAAGAGGACTTTGCAGATGTGACCAAGGTAGAGAGGTCAAAGAGTGATTTTATTCTGGGTAATCCAGGTAAGCCCAGCGTGATCACCTGAATCTTTAAAAATGAAGACGTCCCTCAGTTTGGGTCAGAAGAAGGGCTATGGTTATGGGAGGAGAATCAGCAAGGACTCAGCCCATCACTGGGGGCTTGAGGATGGAGAAAGGGGCCATGAGCCAATGACTGTGAGCAGTGTCTAGATGCCAGAAACAACGAGGGAACAGATTTCCCCCCAGAGCTTCCAGGAAGGACACGGCCCTGCCACCTTTTCAACTTTAGCCTGGCGAGACCCATGCCAATCCCCCAGTCCACAGAATCGCAAGACAATAAAGTTGTGTTATGTTGCATCCTCAAGTTTATGGCGGCTTGTTATTGCCACCATGAAAAACAAATGCAATATTTTTATTATTTGTTGTGACATCATGTCTTTTGACATAGTTTTATTGTAAGTGTTTTTTTCTATGAAATAATAGAAAATAGTAGCGTGTGCAGAGGTTATTTTCTTCCTTGCCAAAATAAAATATAACCATCCTTGCTGGTCCTCTAATCCTCTTCCTTCGTTCCCTCTGTCCTCTGTCCCTTCCTCTCTTCTTTCCTTCCTTCCTTTTTTAAACTGCCAGGAAATCCCATCGTTGGCATGAAAACCAAGTCCGTGTGTTTGGTCTCCACGTACGTTCCATGCGTGTCCTTTCCGGGCCGGTCCGCCTCTGCAGTGGCACATCTCCCCAACCCAACTCTCCCTCCCCTGGGGACTCACCACTTCCAGGGTTACTTCCTCGGGAAGATGCCAACACCCATGTCCCGCCAGGCCCCTACCTGCTGGATCAGCCTCTCCTGGGGGAGGGTCTGAGAAGCTGCACCTCTGCAAGGAATACAGTCACTCGGGAAGCGTGAGAAATGTCTGTTGGGTGCAGAAATGTCTTGCACCCAACTGTGGCTGCTCCTTGGACTTGCTATGTCATCCCACCCCGCCATCTCTACTTCAGATGAGGCACGGCCCTGCCCAGAATCCCCGTTCCCTCCCTGACGTCCCCTGGTTGGCTCGCAGCCTCAGCTGGTGTCACTGGGCTCTGTTCTCACCCCCACGAGAGTTTCCGTTCCCCAGCTGACCTCACTCCCCCAGCCACAGACGCACTGGGCCTCAGCTACCAGAAGAGCACCCACCATTGTTTCGTATTCATCTGTCTCCACCAGCGAATTCCGACTCGGAGCACAGGCCCCGTGCCTCATTCATTTCTCTCCCGGGAGGCCCAGCCCAGCGCGGGAGACGTTTTAGAGGCCGAACACCCCTTCTAACAGGACAGGTGGGAAGAAGGAACGCACGAGCAAGTTAAGGAGGAGAGGCACTCCGTCCGGAGGTAATTCTCTGCTTCCTCTCCCTTAAGCACTACGCTCGTTTTCACTTCAGTGCCTCGGGGACCCAATTTGGAGAGTCTCTCACAATTGGCTGCGTGAGAAGAGAAATCTGGTAGATGGGTTTTCTGCGTTAGGAAGCAGGAAGTCATGCCATGTCAACTTGACCTTCAAACGATATATTTCTCAGCACTAAGCACGTCTCGCCATTTCCGTGAACAGCACTGCGGCCCAGGCTCTGGCGTCTCCGTGGCCTTGTGTAGTTCGTCCGATGTGACAAGCCCATGGGCTTTTACAGCCACTCATTCCACTGCCTGAGATCATCTTTATATATCAGGGTCCATATGTACCTGGGCTCGATCCCTCCCAAAGAGCTTTTGCCTGACCAACCTCATCTAAAATATTGCTCCCTCCACAGGCTATTAATGAACCCTGCTGCATCCCCCACCTTTTTTTATATTTACATAAAATATCTATTATAGATTTACTTGTTTGTCCTTAACCTGTCTGGCCCATTAGAATGTTAGTTCCGTGAAGGCAGAAATTGTGTTGGCTTTATTCATTGCTCTAACCTCAGTGCCGAGAATAGTTCCATACATATCCAATACACGTAGTAGGCAATACATGCAGTAGGCATGCAGTACATGGAACACAGTCGGTATTCAAGAACAACGTATGTTGAATGCCGGATCCGAGTGTGGCCAATATCCCACAATAACCGCCCAGCCCAGCCCAAGACACAAAGGACGCAGGTCCACCCCGAGGACACGTCAGAGAGTCTAAGGCTCTCGGTGGGGGCCCGCACGCGCTAAGATACAAGAATTGGACGGATAGCCTCGCCGTGTGCGGGCGTGACCTAGGAGGGCAGGTGAGGGCGCTACTGTGGTTGCTCTTCCCCTTGCGAAAGCGGGGCCCACGCTTAACTGTGCAGCACAGCCTGGGGGAGCAGGGCTGCGTCTGTGTGGGGTACAGCTCCTACATGGGGTTCAGTTTAGCATTTCCTGCTCCTCTGGGGTGCTGCCGAGAGCCCATGAAAAATCACATAAGCTGAGAGTTAGAGACGGTGCCAACCGCGGAGCTGCGCGCTCCGTTTCCAGGTCTTCCCGACATCCTCTTCCTTCTGAATTCCTGGAGTGGAGTGGACCACCCATCTGCACAGTTATTCCTGGGATTAAAAAAAAAGTTGTTTAACGACATAGGAAGCCTGTGATGTCAAGCTCGGGATGTTTTTGTTGTTGTTTGTGGCCAGCAGTTGGTGTCTGGTCTGTATTATCTCCCTGGGTGGGATCCTGTCCCTTCATTTTACTGATGCTCTGGAAGGATTTCTGAACCCTGATGGCTTTCCTTCCCTCACCTGGAAGCTTTTTCCTTTTTTATTTTGCTTCTAGGTCATAAATGTGGCAACTGTCATCTTCTCTCTTGGGCAATGACTTCCATTCCTTGCTTTCTCCCATTTTTCTTTCTGTCTTCAACGGCTCAGGTGTTTCCTGATGGCAAGAATAAAAGTATACGCACTCAGGGGAGAGTCCTCGGCTGCAGGGTGCTGTGTCTGGGGTCCCTTCGTGTTACTCCTCTGACGGCTCTGCCCTGTACATCTCTGTGCCCCCGATAACAGAATGGTGAAGGGGAGCAGAGTCTGACACCCTAAAAGATGCCTTTGGGGAATATTGATTATTTACGCTGGATAGTAAAAAAAAAAAAAAGGATCAAGAAGAGCCCTTTACCTCCCTCTTCCCTGCCTAAGGGAATTCAGGTAGCAGAACCTGCTTAAAGGAAAGGCGCCATCACCTTGGAATGAGAAGTGGACAGTGTGTGGCAAACAGGAAGGAAGCTGGCAAAGTCTGTCCCTAGACTCCCCTCTGTGCCCCCACCCCCCAGCCAGACCTTGTGTGCCAATGTTTGCTCCTGCTCCTCTGCTTGTGAATTGCCTGCCTGCCTTCCCTTGGAAGTCCAAAACCAACCCCCCCGCCCCCTTTTCTTCTTAGCTCAAACTGGGATATAAGCCTCAACTGCCCAATTTGTCCTGCGGTTCCTATTCTTGAGACATCCTCGTGTGCACATACATAATACATTTGGTTACTTTCTCCTGTGACTCTGTCTCGTGTAAATCTGATTCCTAGACCTGCAGAAAAACTCAGAAGGGTAGAAGGAACACTTTTCTTCTTGCCCTGTAGTAACCACACCCTGGGGCCACCGTTACCCCTTCATTCTCTGGGCATGAACAGGGTGTCTGATGGACTGTCACATAGCCAACCTGCCTTTGAACTGGAAATCATATTTTGAATGATTGTCGGCATCTATATATGGCATGTAAAGGAATAAGAGGAAAGCAGGAATACGTTGGAGGGCTCCAAGGGCACCATCCTTCCATCGTTAAGGGCCCTGTCCAATGAGACACAAGGTCCCGTGTGCTCTGAACTTCACGGTTGGAAGGAGGGGAGGCATGAAGGGAGTGTGACCCTGTATGAGACCTTGGTTACTACAGGGTGTTAGTCCGATGAGTCTGGGCTTCCAGAAAACTTCAAAGTCAGCGAGTGTCGTGGGGAAGGAAGAAGCTTTCCTCTACACTTCTCAGTGCTGTGGGCTGGTCTCATAATCCAGTAGACACGGCGCAGGTTAACGAGAGAAAATGACCAAGCTTAATTTATACGTACATATGGGAACTTCACGTACATGAGGGAGTCAGAGACCCCACATGCATGAGAGGTTCCGAGACAGGAAGGGACGATGAGGTATATATGTCATCCTCAGTTAAGGATGAGGGGAGGCACCTCGGAGCTTCAGGAGAGAAAAGGTCATTTGCAGGACAATAAGAGCAGATGTTCAGTAATTAGAGGTTTGCCCTTTCTTATAAATAGGTCATAAAAAGTTATTTCTGCTGATAACTCTTATTATGGAAAAGAACCCTAATTAAAATTTTTAGAGAAAGGTAAAAGTTTCTTGTGAGCCTTCAGGGTCTTGACTGGTTTCAGCTCAAAATAATTCACATGTGTAAATGGCCCGTCTTGGGGAGACCTTTTCTTTACCGTAACCTCAATGCTAACCTAAGGGGACCAACTCGTTCTAGTTTCCCTGGCATTTTCTTGGTTTTTCACACCATGAAGCCTTATGTTCCGGGCAACTTGGGACAGCTGGATGCTGTGCAAATCATTCGGGGCCTACTGTGTGCTGGCACGTCCCTCCGGAGACGCACGGTTCGGTCAGCCCGTCCTTGGGCTCATCCTCATCTGCATTCTTCTTCCTTATGTTTACATAAACCTGGAAAGGTCGCCCTTTTGTTAATGATTTCACATCCGTGCCTGGCCCTGGTTGTCCTGAACATTTGACCCTCTTAATTTGATTCCATTCTCTGACATGACCTTGGTCTTCCATAAATCAAAAATGAAAATGCTGTTTGGAGTGACAATGAAAATTGAATGTGGGTACCTCCCAGGGAAGACAATAACTCACCTGGGCAAAGAAGTGCAGAGCACAGGGGCAGCCAGGAGGGGCCATGCCCTGCCAGGGTGCGCAGAAGGTGCCCGCAGACTCGCACAAGCGCTGTTAAAATGTCAGAAGCAGGTGTTTCTTTTTTCTTCAGTCTGAACTTCAGGCTAACGTGGGCATTCAGCTAAATCCCTCCCAGGTGCTGAAACAGTGTGTGGTTCAGGATTTCAAAGGTAATTACTGCTGAATGCATTGTATAGCCAGTGCACCTGCCAGGTAAATGTTAGGAAGGAATGAGCAGCGGGACCACCAAAAGCATGCGGGAGGGGGACAGTTCGTCATCACAGGGGCCTCTTAGAAAGCGCATTAAGGTCACCGAAAGCCAGCCATGGAGCTAAACATATTCACAGTTTGGTCAACAACACGCAGTATGCAGGAGGAAGTACGAATCCCAGCAGGATCTGGGAATGGTTCTGGGTCCGAGAAAAGACCAGAACCCCCTGGATTAGTTCAGGCTCCAGACTACGGTCCTGTCTTGCTTTGGGTCCACAGCGAGTTGTCTTGTAGTAACACTGAGTATTCAGATAGTTCTGTTTAGATGGTTAGGTCTTGGCCTGGGTGCCTAAGAGGAAGACTTGGTCTGATTGTCTAAAATGAAAGCGGGCGAGAGAGAGTTATTCAATGGGGTCACTTGTTTATTAAAAGACGAGCACTTCCCAGGCTGGGACAAGGCTCTCAGAAGAGAATAGAGAAAAATGACAGCCACCCAAAGCCCCAGCCCTGATGGAGCAGGAAACAGCAGCTCCAGGGAATGCTTTGAGGGCTGAGTTTGTATCGTTTTGTAAGAGACTTTTAGAAATCTCTGTTTGCAAGGGTGTCTCCCTCTCTCTACCCAGTGAATACATCTCCAGAAACATATTAATGAGAAAGCAAGGGCTTAATTCTGCATCACAACCGAACCACTGTTCACCGCACTTTGTCTGAAAACCTCCCAGAACTGACTTGCTCCACTGTCGCGGGCTTTCTTTTATCATTAGCTGAAGATGGCTTTTAAGGAGGGAGCTTGGGCCATCGCTGAGAATTACTCAGTTTTCCTGGGACTCTTCCATGTATACAGGAGGCGTGCATGTTATTGAACTTCTGTTGGTTTTCCTCCTGTCCTTTTTCACATGGGGACCTCAGCCGCGAACCACAAAGGACAAACTACTGTCCTCCCCGGAGCCTCTCTTTGTATCTGTGTAACTGGTGCCTAAGAGACCGCAACCATTCCAATCCTGCAATGACTCACAGCTCAGACAGTAGGTGAATGAGTTTATTTATCCCCAATATGCAGATTGGAAAATCTGGCCGAGAGAGGTCAAGCAGTGTGTTTAGTGCCATGGAGCTAGTGAGGGGCAGAGCCAACGTCAAACCCAAGCCATCTGTCTCCAGCCCTGAGGACAAGGCAGGAATGCACTGCGGTCAGAGCGCACAGCAAGTGCGTAACTCATGCTCCTGCCAAGTTCAAGGCTTTGCCGCCTCTCCTGTGCATCCTTGAAGGGAAGCAACTCCCCCTTCCTGCACAGTGCCTTCTGCCTTGGCTGTCAGGAGAAGCGTGTATTACAAATGGTGGCGGTGGTGGGGGGTGTCGTACTTGAAACATGGTCTCTCAGGACCACCTGTCTTGTTGATAAAACTACAAAGAGCCCTGTCCAGCCTCCTGTCTCAGGACTGAGGTCCCTGGCTCTGGATTGCCTGCCTGCTCACCATTCCTCTGGGGAAATCTTGCAGGCACCAGAGCTTGTGAACACCTTCTGAAAGCCACACCCCGTTGAGAAGCTTCTGCGGGGCCCAGGCACAGAGGCAGGGAACCTTGAGGCTTTGCCCCCATGGACTCAATAAAAGTCTCTGACGCCACAGCTGCGTATAAAAAACAACTTATGTAAATTAAGGTGCTGTTCAAAGTGCTTTTATTCTTCCTCTTAGTTTTAATAGCTGCAGAGGCCTGGAAGAAGCAACTCCTTTTAATAAAACTCACTTATAAATTTATTAAGACAGGTTCCAATTGACCCCATTTCAGGCCCCTCATTGGGGCCTCCCACACAGGCCGTGTGTGTGCTCAAAGGCTGTGGACTTGGCCTTGCCAGAAGAGTTCACTTTCCCCCAGTGTGCGTTGTGCTGAGTCCCAAATGCATCTATATTTCTAGGGTTTCCTGTCCTTTATTTTCAAGAGTCTTCACTATACCTCTTGAGGAATCTGTCTCAGCTACTATTATAATGAGCTCTATCATATAGCAAACATTCAGTTTAATAAATAGCTACACATTTTTAAAAATAACAAGCTCCCCAGAATTGGCCTTTACTTAATAATCACAAACACCTAGCTTATGAATATTTCATGCCCGCTCCTATCTGCCGAGAGCGTAAGCACCCTGCATTTCTATAGCTCCCGATTATGCAGGAAACAATGGAAAACATATGTTTTGTGTGTTTTCCTTAACAATTTCATGATGGAAGAACACCTGGCAGTGCTGAACATAATGTAAGAAACAGTTGCCTTTTGTTAGCTGAGCGCTTGAAATAAACATCTCCAATGGCAAGTTGTAATCCAACCCACAGTAATTATAGGAGGCTGTGTGAAAGGTATATGCTTTTAATTCATAAATCTACATGAGTCTCCCTGCAAGTAAATAAGCTTTATTCAGTTCTCCACTGCAACGACCCCGTCAGCACCGTCACCCAGAACGCTGCAGACACGGCCCTGCTGAGCTGTTGGAAAGTGCCAGTTTGGGGTTCAGTGATGCCTTCCTTTGTTTTTCCTGTCTCCTCTCGGTCCGTGAATATTAGGGGGGTAATCAGCGATCTGCATGAGCGCACAGCTCAGTGAGTGTGCAGAATCTAGAACCCGGGTGAAGGATCTGCTCCAAGGGGTGTGTCCGCCCAGCTGAGGGGGTCCATTGTTCACCGAGGGAAGGAGGAGGTGAGGGGGAGGTTACAGGCATTGGAAGAAGCTGGGTGCTTTCTAGAAGCTGGAGAGAGGCAGTGCGGTGACAGCGTGGGGACTGAGGGGACCAGCAGCGTGCGATGGGCAGAGGCTGGGTGGTACAGAGCCTCGTGAGCTGTGACAGCGAAGAGGTTAAGTCGTGTGCGTGGGAACGGCCTCAAGCCATGGAAGGGTGTGAAGCCCCGGAGAGAGGATGGGAGTCATGGTTTTAAAGCTCGTGAGCATTCCAGCTGCTGAGTGCTGAGCGAGAACTGGGGGGGCAGAGAGAGAGAGAGAATGAATGAATGATTGAATGAATGAATGAATGATACAAATGCAGGAGGCCCAGAGACCTGGGTAAGAAGAATGAAAATGACCCGGAGAGAAGTGGGGTACGTGAGAGGCACTATGGGAGTGAAGTAGACAGACGAGGAGGCACTAGACCTCGGCCGTGAGAGAGGGGTGCATCCAGTAGAGTGTCCAAGGACTTCCAGATGAAAAACTTGGCAAACCGGAGAGATCAGGAGCTCTGCTGTGGGCTTTATTGCACATTCTCTGCGTTATCTCCTATAGCAAGAAGAGAAGAGCGTGTAGATAAAAGGACCACTTCCACATTGCGCTTCACAATGCCAGGACTTCTGTTCCCACGTTCCCGGCGAGGGCCGCTCCATCTGTTGGGCTCATGGCGCTCTCCCCAGAGTGTGCTGTGACGCGCACACATGGACCAGGTGCCCAAGGATGAGTCTACCCCAGCAGACGAGCAGTGTTACACTGTGGATGCTGAGAGCCTTGGGACGCGAGGCGGTTCTTTCCTTATCTTTCCTTTTCTCCACCCTTCTAGTTTTAAAAAAAAGATTTTATTGATTTTTAGAGGAAGAGAAAGTGAGGGAGAGAGGGAGAGAAACATTGATCGGTTGCCTCTCGCACACACCAAGACCAGAGACCAAACCTGCAACCCGGGCATGTGTCCTGACCAGAATTGAATGGGTGACCTTCCACTTTGCAGGACGATGCCCAACCCACTGAGCCACACTGGTCAGTCAGGGCATCTCCATCCTTCTTTAGATACGTCAAATGTTTGCCTGAATTTCTCCTTTTTGTAAGCTATTTTATGAAGGTAGACAGATGGATCCCAAACCTCACATGGGAAAACAACTATATAAGAATAGGCAGGAACCCTGGTTGCTGTGGCTCAGTGGATTGAGGGTCGGCCTGCAAACCAAGTGTCGCTGGTTCGATTCCCAGTCAGGGCACATGACTCGGTTGCAGGCCAGGTCCCCAGGTGGGGGCGCGAGTGAGAGGCAACCACACAGTGATGTTTCTCTCCCTCTCTTTCTCCTTTCCCCTCTCTCTACAAATAAATAAACAAATAAATAAGCTATTAAAAAAATCATTTGTAATTTTTTTTTTTTTTAAAGAATAGGCAGGGTGAAAAGCAGGCTTTGGGAAGAAAAGCTCTGAGGTGTCTAGCTGTGGCAAATGCTACCACCTACTAGAAAGTCTCTATAATGGAGCCAGTGTGACGTGGGCACACGAACAGACTGATATATCAGTGGCGTAGAAGGGAAAGCCCAGAAATAGTCCCAAAGTGCTTGTGAATATTTAGCGTATAATGAAGGTCGCATCTCGAAGCACTGGAGTAAAGAAGGACTTTTTAATAAATGATGTTGGGACGACTGGGCAGCCATTTGGAAAAAGATAAAATTGGATCCATATTTCACACCATGTATAAGAATACACTCCAAATAGATTAAAGATCTAAATGTAAAACAATGAAACCATACAAGGGCTGGAGTCAAACATGTGTGAGCACCACGGGAATCACGGTGTAGAGAAAGCCTTCTGCTATGACCCCCAAGAAGAAAATACAGGTACATTTTACTGCAAGAAGAAAGAGAAGTTCCACGGGAGAAAAATCAACAGCCCCGACAACAGAAATGAAGTCAAAAGGCAACCGAAAACTGGGAGAAAATACAACATATGCCATGATCAAAGCGCTAATGTTCCCAGTGAATTAAAAAAATAAAACACAAAACTTAAAAATCGAGGCACAAAAGGCCAAAAAGCTGATTTTTAAGAAGAGGGAAAGACAGGGACACTTCACACAGACAGACAGACGCACACACAGACACACACACAGATAAAAATGGCCCTTAAATTAGGAAGAAGCAGTCCCTCACAATTAGATACATGACCATGAAAAGTGACACAGAATTCCTCAGTCATCCAATGGCACAAATGACACAGCACACGACGCATTCTGCCCGTGAGGCTGCGGGGGAATGGCGGCAGGGGGGACCCCTCCGCGGTGGCAGGCACGTCCCTTTGGTCCTGGGGTTCCTCCCCCAGGAATCTACTTTGGAAGTGCGCGCCTGACAATATGAAAACACGCATGCGCAAGGGTGTCCGCCCCAGCCAGGTTCATAACTGCAACATTTTGGAGAAAACCTTCGGGCCCATCCCGAGGGAGAGTGTCGAGTGGGTGACGAAGTAGCCACGGGGAGCAGTAGTGAGCAGCCCCGGGAATACGGAGGGCAATTTCTAGGAATGGATTTGGAGTGGCTTCCAGAATGTGCTGTTAAGTAAAAATAGAGCATAGGAGAGGGTCTAAGGCAAGCTTTCCATCGTGTAAGAAAAAGGCGCTGTAAAAATATACAGGTATCTGCTCCTAAATAAGAAAGATGTAAGCTGCATAAACAAGAAATTAAGTAGACTGGTTACTTCTGTGGAGCAGGCAAGGAAAAGGAGGAGAGAAGCGCAGAAAGGAAACAGTAGGAAAAAGAGAGACACTTCTTCGAGGCTGTCCGATCTGATGGCAGCACCGTGACTCTTCCAACCCTAGCAATGAAAAACACACAAAAATGCACAATGTATAAGCAAAAAACATAAGCAAAACCCACCAGGATGTGAGGGGAACCCGATGTGGAATACAAACAGTAACAAATGAACCTCATTGTATCACAATGAATACAAATTAATAAGATAAATAGGTCCTGGGAATACAACGTACAGCATGGTGCCTATAGTTAATAATGCCGTGTTTTATATTTGAAAGTTGCTAAGAGAGTAGAACTTAAAAGTTATCACAGGAAAACAGATTGTAACTATGTGTGGGGATGAATGTTAACCAAACTTCCTGCGGTGATATCTCACAATATGTACGTATAGCGGATCATTATGTCGTATAGTTTCAACTAATACAATATGATGCATTAATGATACCCAAATGGACATGTCTGTACATGATTTTGGAAACTGGGTTGCCGGGGCTAAAAGAAAACAGAGACAGAAGTAGAAATATCAATTTTAAAATTGCTTATCTATAAACTTGACAGCAATTTTTTAATTACATATGATTTCTGAATGATATCACGTGCAGGCATTCAATAACGACTACATTTGTCAAAGGAAAAAAATGGTACCGGGTGTTATTAAGAAAAGAAAAACAGAAGAGGCTCATTCAAAGGAAAAGTGTGTTCCCAGAGTACTCAGTGTGACATAAGCCGGGGTGAGCGACCTTTCTCTGTAAAGACAGAGAGCAATAAATTTTTTAGGCTTTGTGGGCCAAGAGGCAAAATCAATAATATTCTTAGGTACTTTTATCAAAAGAGAGAAAATAGATTTTGACAGAAGTCTTTGATGACTTTCAAAATATAAAAAAAAAATTTTGTTATTAAATAACAAAATATTATTGTTAAACTATATATATAAATATTATTTTGTAATACTCAACTAATAATTATAAAAATGAAATTCTCTTGTGGGGGGATAACTTTTTGCTTAATTGGAGCTCCAAGTCGGTGTTCCCTTGCCGTGGCCAGGTGGCACAGTTGGCTGGGACATCATCATGTTCACCAGAAGCTGTCAGCTTCGGTCCCTGGCCGGGGCACTTAGGGGAGGCACCCAATCAATGTGTATCTCTCTCCCTTCTTTCTCCTGTTCCATTGCTCCAAAGTCAGTGAACAGCTCCTCGGGTGAGAATTAAAAAATAAAAATAAGCCAGTGTTCTCTACTATTGTATTGATTGCAAGAGCGCATCTGTAAGAAAACATTCTTAGTTCTCCAGAAACAGGTGGCCAGCGGGATTTTGCACCTCCACCCCCACACCGGGCCATAGCTTGTCAGTTCCTGGCCTAGCCCACGACTACCCCTCCAGCTTTCACTCTGCTCCAAGCCACAGGGGCTTCCTTTCATTGTCACCGCCCCCCAAGTTTCTCCCGGCTGCTGGGCCTCCACATGTGCTGCCTCTCCCGGGTACACAGCCCCCAGCTCCTCACCTGGCCGGTCACATCACTTAGATCTCAGTTTCAACACCAGTTCTTAGGGGGCCCACTCTACCCCACAGCGCAAAGCGGCCAGCCTCCAGCTCAGCCAGTTTTAACCCCATTGTCAATGTCAAATCTCCACAATATAGCACTTAGGCATTCGTTTAAATGTTTTTCTGTCTGTGCCACTTGTTGGAAGTACATGGTACAGACAGTTAATATCTGGCTGAATCCAGGGAACTCACCATAGCTTGGCACGTAGTGGCGTCTTGATAAATACTTGAATCAATAATGACTGAAGAGAGAAAAAGGGGATTAATGTAATGCACATATTGCGGATACAGCGTAAGGAACATTGGGCAGGAAATGCAGAAGTCGCAACAGGTGTGTCAGACACTGGACGCCCCCTGCTGCTCGGCTGGGATCCCGGAGAAGGCGGTCAGCTGTGACCTCGTAATTGCATGGGCAGAACCTCCGTTTCATGCCTGTCATTAACTTGTCCGAAGTCTAGAATCACCGCCCATGGTTCATCAAGCTTCTGGAACTGACCATCAGAAGCGAATGAATATTAAATAAGATGCCAACATTCATAGCGCTTATCTGCATTCTGTGCAAACGGCTTCACAAAAATAGCCCAACACACAGTTAAAATGGCAGGACCCTCTTCAACCCCTCCGCTAATTGTGCTGTTCAGAGTCACACGCGAGTCCCTGTGCAGACAGATATTTATAAGACCACAGGCTGGTCACCAGTTGCCTTGGAAAAAGAAAAGATCTGCTATTCTAAATAGAAACCCCATTTCATTCTGCATGGTAAAATGCAGTCAGCTTAGCATCAGAACTTAGTATCAAGGCTGCTAGGTATGCGAAGAATTGAAAAGGGAACAGGAAGCTAAAATTAGAAACGATCCTAAAATTATAATTGTCGCCAGCTTAGGGGAGAAAATGAGCTGCCTTACCAGACACTGTGGGGAGGAGAAAACTTATAAATTAGGTCCATAGGGAGGTAACCTCCACACAGACAAAAGATACATAGGAAAGAACAAAGCCAAGCACCACTTGTAACTAACCTTGAAGAGATCAGCTCTTTGATGGATTAAGTAGCCTACCTAGAGTGTGTGTCTGTCTAAATGATTAACTACTGAATTGAAAATGAATTTATGTGAACTTTAGGAATCCCATTTGCAAGAGCAACACACATTAAAACTTTTAGAGAAGATCCTTGTATGGGAAAGTCAGATAAGAGAAACTTCTGCTTCCCTTCAATGAAGTCGGTTAGGATCATTCAAAAGCATTAGAGTCCTTGCTTTAGTTCAAAATCATTTGAACAGTTTAAATTATTTTATCAATAACCAAAGTAAGGAAATAGTTTTGCTGCTATTCAACTGACATCCCTGTCTGGGTCATGTTCATCTCTTTATTTTATGCGTGTAAAATATCATATAGCTGTGATAGTAGTTATCATAAGTAATTTTGTAGTCTGTGGTTTCTTACTGTCACAACTGTCCTTAGGTTGCTACATTGTCTTTATTGTTCTCGTTTTATATGACAACCGAGTAGTCCATATCAACATTGCATGGCTGTCCATCTTGTGTTTTTTCCTAACTTTTGTCTATTAAAATATTGTTAAAGCTTTTACATTGTTTTCAAAGGGAAACCATTTTCAATTTATGGCTTTATTACAGACTAGTTTCAAAATACTATCAATGCAAGAAGCAAATGGCCCACAAATGTCATCCTGAAAACATCCATGTTCTCTGTATGTGCATCTTCAATTTTATGTCATAAAAAAAAAAGATTGAACATTGCATTCTGTACTTTCTGTTAACATTATGCCCAACATATCCTGGTTTCTTCAGTGATTTATTTTTGGTACAGTAACTGAGGCTCATATTCCTCTGTATTGGTTTCTTTAGGTATAATCTGTTGTCCTCTGAAACCACCTTGTGTTCTGGGACATCAGCTGTCTTCTCCCACTGGGGTGTCAACGTCAGCGTGACCAGGACCAGGTCTGGCCTATCCACTGCCGTCTGTGCAGGGCCTGAGGTGTTGCTCAGTACAGAGCGCCCAGTCAGATCAATAACTGTGCCCATCGCTGGCTGGGCGGCTCAGCTGGTGGGAGCGTGGGCCTGGGCACCAAAAGGCCGTGGGGTCCATCCCGGTCAGGGCACAGACCTAGGCTGCGCGTTCGATATCTGATCGGGGCGCATATGGGAGGCAACTGATCGATGCTTCTCTCTCACCTCGATCTTTCTCTCTCTCACTCTTCCTCTTCCTCTCTCTCTAAAAAGTCAATAAAAACATATCCCTGGGCAAGGATTGAAAACAATAATAATAATAATAATAATTGTGCCCAAATGACTAAATGAAAACCCGAGTGGGTGCTGAGCAGGTGATAAAGCCACATCATGGATCCCAAGACTCTGACGCCAGAACTGCTCCCCCCATATACAATGGGGGAATGACCCCTGCACCCTTTTTCTTTCTGCCACTTCTTCAATGTGGTGACAACAGCGAATCTTTGTTTCTTAAAAGAACTATAGCTTCTTACTATTGCAAGAGACTTTAGGGTGAATCTTCCCAGCTCCTCCAGAAGCAGGCAAAGTTTGATTCCCAAGACCTGGCAATAAACTAAGAGCAGTCTATGGGCACCTGGTGGTTCTCAGCTGTAAATCTTACGACTACTGTTTTAGGGCTGTGGAAAGGGTGTGGGTTTTGAAGTCATCTTGGCCGATGCTCTAATCTTAATTCTACAAGTTACTGGCTTGCACAACTTTGCGTTGGTCACCCGGTCCTCTCTGCTACAGTTTCCTCTTCTGCAAAACAGGGAGAAATAATAACGTCTTCTCAGATGGCGGTGGTGAAAACTGAGATTAAGTAAATTACACATCTACATTTTTATCTAATATTTGGAGCGGTGCTTTGACCATAGAAACCATTCCATAAGTATTAGCTATGATCATCCTCATCATCACAGAAGGATCGATTGTTCCGCAGGTCCCAAGTAACTTCTCACTTACAGAAAGAAAATACCAGCGTTTACAAAGAATTCCTTTAAACAAGCAGGACGCATTGAAGGCTACCCCTGGAATGTCCCTCTCGCTTATTTGCATTGCAATATGCTTTCCACTGGGAACAGAAGGAGGAATGGCCCTGTTTTCCCTAGAAGTGGTGCATAACTCGGGGTTTGAAGATGAAAGTGCCTCCTTCACGTGAATGTCACTCACCGTGTGTGCTCAGGAGGGGCTGGGAATGTTAAGTGCCATGCTTTTGACTATAAAAATCCCAGGAGCCAAATTATGTAAATTCTCATGGAGCTCAGAAGAGCGTCCTGCCAACCGATGGACATAATAAATGTTGTTGATGGTGTAATGAAGATACTTAAGCTTCTGATAAAATGGCTTTTTTTCTGTAGGTGATCGCTTTAGGACCCAAGACTTTTCCTTGAAGGTGAAGGGGATTTATGTGTTTATCAAGACTCATAAATTTAGTACCACCTTCTCTCTCCTATGCAGTACTTGCTGGAAATCTTTTAGTAAGAAACAGCTTACTGCACTGACTCCCTTCCCATGTTTTCAAAAAAATTTTTTTTTTCCTTCTAAATACTAAGTAATGAAGAGCCGGTTAAGTCTGAGCACAGGTTAGGAACCTGTGACCACAGTTGGGAAGATAATCTGCTTTGCATGCGTGTAATCTCTGGCCACAGATAAAAAACGTCACTCATGGTAGCTTCCCTGTCGCTATGGTGGTCAAGTTTGCTGCCCCGTGCTGAGCAGCCTACTCCAAACTCCCAGTGGCTCAGCCAGAAGAGCTTATTTCCCACTCACGCCAATTCCCCTCTGGCCCGGTAGCTCTGAAAGAGTACTCTTTAAATGCTGACTCAGTGATCCAGACCCGTCTCATCTTTCCATGCTAGCATCTCTTCCCACGTCCTCTGTGGTCACCAGTGGGGGGAAAGACAGGGCCTGTAGAATGCACACCATTCTCTGATACTTCGATTTGCTTATGACAGTAGACCAAAACTAGACATAACACATGCCACCCAACCACAAGGAAACTAAAAAAGGCTCAGAGGAGAGCCCCACAGCTGTTCAGTGAGCTGTAGAGCACACTGATACAATTACCAAAACATATTCTGAGCGATATTAGGCCTATCAGATAGTCTGTGGGACAAAAGTGCGGAAGCACAGGACATTCACTTCCCCAAAACACTGTTGATAATATGATCCTTTAAGTCCCCCACTTGGAAATTCTCCATGCACATTAGCCCAGTGTCAGCTCTGAGAAACCATTCTACAGATGAGTGTGGTTATCTCTGCTTCATTCAGTTTTGGTTTTTTTTTTTGCAAACTTGATGGGCCACAGAATAATTCCTTTTTATTACACTCATAAACCTAATGTCTCATTGAACTGAATTAGAAAAATATTGCATTAGGCATCTTGAAATACTGAAAAGCAAAGCAAAATAGGCAGTTAGTAAATATTTATTGGCAACATGAAATGAATGAATTAGGAGTCACTTCTCAGACTCGGGGGCACATGTTAAATCAAAAGTCGGGAACCAAAATTCTGTATAACCTGTGCGTCGAAACTATCCAATAAAAATCGGAGGTCAAACAACTCACGTTTGGTTGCAAGACGCTACCTACCAATTTTGATGAGACTTTGCTGTTGTCTCCCCCAACCCGATTTGAGTGGCTTGTCGGTGGCACCAGCCACAGCTCATCTGTCCACGATGTCACAGTGGGAGCGTGAGGGCGCCGCGCTCAACGTGAGCCCGTTACCCTACACTTCCTTCCACGCGGGAATCTAGGAGTGGAAAACGAAGCCCCCGTGGTGATGGGGAGCATCGGAATGACACGCGGCGGGGGCCGTGGTCTAGATGGAGTCCCACGCTGGAAACCTCCCCGCCCCGTGGCAGGGAGACTGGGCCGCAGACAGCGTGCTGCGTGTACACTCTGAATGCCCCAGTTCCGTGGGACCTTGCACGGCGACGGGCACCCCGACTGTCGCTCATGACCCGCCTCGGGTCCGCAGAGTGGCTGGGTACTGGCAGCCAGCCACGCACACTGGGAGGAGAAAACGCTACGGAAACCATACTCGTTCCCGTCTAATTTCTGCGATCCAGAAGGGCGGTTACGCTGAGTGATGCCCCACGGAGGAAAGATTAAACATCACATAACATAATGTGCATGCTCTGCACCAGAAGTTATTACTTTTGGCACCGGCCGGGCAGATGGCTGGCACTGGCCATTACCGGGAGGTGTTAAGTGGGTAAGTGGTGGTGAGGAATAGAGTCATCTGCGGGGAAAGTGACAGTAATGAACTGCTGGTAATGCTGCGAAAACTCAATGAATTTGATTAAACACAGATTGCAAAACTGTTTCCTGGGTGACCGTTGGACGCGATCATTTACGCTGGAAATGGGCTCTCTCCCGGTGACAAGTCTGACGGGAGAACCTCTGCTTCTGCTCCCAATCTGTTCAGCATCTTGACGAAAGGAGAGACAAAAAGCCCACGTCTCGCCTCCTGCCGTCAGCAGGGCCACGTGCGCACAGCTGCCTAACGCTCGTGGAAGGTTTTTCTAGGAGGGTCAAGGGCAGCCCTGTAACAAGTCACCTTGGCCCTGGGGAGCACATTTGTGTGAAGGTTTTATCAGATCTTTCTTCTCTCTTCGCCGAGACCACACGCGCTGTATTAGACCACGGTGCGTACGGTACAGTTTATTTTATGTGCGCAGAATGGATAACGGTAGAGCAGTCACCGAGCAGTTCATGTATGAAGTGGGTAGGCTTGTGTCAGGAGCGCAGAAGGAGGTGAGACGGGTGAGGGGTTTTGGATTGATTCGGGCGGCATTACATCCAGCTCTTGGACCCATGCTGGTGCGCCCACCCACGGTTTTATGTCAAATGCGGAAATTGAGAGCGACCATTTAGATGTTTAACAATTTGATGATCCTGTTGCCTCTGACACGAAGCTAGTGGGCTTCGTATTATTGGTGCCTTTTTAAAATGTTTTATGGTTCTGGTAATTCATTTTTATTATACTTCACAAAGTTCTGTGACGGATTGGGGATTTTACTGCAGACACTTTGAGAATCAATCAATTGGAGTTGCGCAGGCAGACTTAGTCTGCATTTCTTGCAAGATTTATGGCTTTAAGCAAATAACTAATCTATCTACATTTCAGTTTTCTCAATATTTGATAAATATTAGATTATATCATTATTAAATAACTAGATACAAAAGGAACCACTCACATCAACTATTGAAAAATTACTGAAATATTTAGATATCCCATGCCTACTCATTTGAACAGTGCACAAGTCGATTGATCAATTATGCTCAATAGTGCAGCAGGATGGGTGGAGGAGGTAACACCCAGACTTGCTTCATTCCTGTATTCAGTCCCCGCAACAAATAGTTTTTTGAGCATCTGCCCTGCTCCAAAGATAGTTCCCACTGCTGAGGACATGCAGGTGAATAATTGCAAAGATTCCTGCCCTTGAGGAGTTCATATTTTAACACAGGCAACAATTGATACAGAATAGCTCTAACTAATAAGTAAACTATTTCATCTATTTGAGATTGAAGATTATTGTGGAAAAAATAAGAGATGCAGAGCAGGCGAAGGAAAGAGGGTACGTTTTCAGTGTGGTGGGCTGATGGAGCCTCTAGCTAAGAAAATGACATGGTTACAAAGACAGGAAAGAGGTGGGGTGAGCCACGTGGTCATCTGGAGAAGTGACATTCTAAGTAGAGGTAACAGCCAGGGCAGGGCCCTGGGTTGACATGTATCAGTCTATTTGCGAGGCAGTGTGGAGGCAAGAGCAGATGAAGAAGAGGAACGAGAGAAATGTGAACCAAAAGAGCCAGGGGAGGACTTTGGTTTTCACTCTTAGTACGATGGGCACCATCAACCATTGCAAAAGAAATAAAATAAAATAAAAGAGAATTGACATTGTTTTATTTGTATTATAAAGGATTCTAAGGTTATTTCAGCAATCCAGGTGAAAGATGATGCTGGATCCAACCAGGAGGGTAGCAATGGGGAAGGTGAGAAGTGGTCAGATTCTGGTTATATTTATAAGGCAGAACCAACAGGATTTTCTGACATGTTGGGTATAAGGTATAAGCTTGAGGGAGGGAAAGATAAATCAAGGAAGACTTTCGAGGTTCGCAGATTATATGGTTTGGGGGTGGGGTGGGGGGAAGATGGGGAAAGCATGAGTTTTGTCTGGAACATGTTAAGTCATACGGTCTGTTAGACATCTAAGGTTCTGAAGATGTCAGCTACGCTGTTGGAGCCCATGGTTTGCAGAAAATATAAATTTGGGAATGGGTGGACATAAACAAATTAAAAGCTGTAGAACTGGATGAGGTTACCAGAGGAGAGCGTGCAAGGAGAGCAAAGGACTCGAGACAGAGATCTGAGACCCTGGGGCCTGGAGACGTTATGGGGGAAGAGGAGAAACTGGCAAAGGAGACTCAGAAGGAGTGGTCACTGGGACAGGGGGACCCTCTGAGGGAGTGGGGTCTGGGAAACCACGTGACGGAAGTGCTTCAGGGAGGACGATCTCATCCGCTGTGTCAAATGCTGCTGATGGTCACCTAAGATGGGGACCGAGACCTTAGGATTTAGAAACACGGTGCACAGCAATGAGTGTGTAATGGCGGAATGGTTGGGGGGTGGTTAAAGCACAGGTCACCCGGAAGTAGGTTTAAAAGGGGATGACCAGTGATGATGAATGGCAGGCCGGGAATAAAAGCAAGTCTTTGAGGAGTTTATCCACCAAGGAGCAAATGCATGTCTGGGTCCATCACTAGTAATGGAAGTGGGGTCAAGAGGGACAGTTCAGGGATGTGTTTTAAGAGAGTTTCTTCTGGGGAAACATCCAGTGAGCCATAGAACAGGTCACAAGAGGGAAAGCAAACCCAGAGGTGGAGCTCGGGTGAGCACATCTGGGAGGTTAAGTAGTGGACCTCTTAGAAGTGGACAGTCTCAGCAGAGGACGCCCCTAAAGCAAGAGGAGGAGCCGCTGTGTGAGCTTTTACCTCCTGTAAGGGGTGCCTCCCAGGCAGATTGCAAAGGTATTTGTTTGCAAATGCAGGCTTCTCCGTAATAGTCACTGGGCAATCTGTATGATCGCACATTTCTTCACATGGGTAATTAATGCTGATACTTAAATACTAACTTGATAGGCTTGCTTGCTCTCCTGCTGACAAGCTGTGCGCATCCCAGCTGTCACTAGGCACCAGGAGAGGGAGGTCTCTAAGGCCGTGGGCACAGGGCAGCTTCCTGCGATCTCCGCTGTCTCCGGGTGCCCGTGGATGTGTCCGAACTAAAGGGCGGAGTAACACAAACGCTCCTTTTCGTCCCAGACTTTTCCTCCTCATGAAGGAAAATAAAAATATACCATGTACAGGATGGAGCAAAGTAGGTTTACAGTTGTGGGTACGCAAAACAGAGTTTATTCCTGCATTATCATTTATTAATATCATGTTATTGTCCATATGAACAACTGTAAACTTACTTTTGCCAGCCACTGTATATGTATGTGTATATGTGTATATATTTATATATAAACATATATAATGGAAAAATTAAAACGAGAACTTTACATGTTAATATTTTATTATATATAATATGACAAATAATGTAATACCATATAATGTAATGCCATATAATGTTATATTATCATGTTATAACATGTAATAAATGATACAATATAAAAATAAAATATAAATATACACATTATACACACACAAATGTTTTTGGCAACTTTTTTTTTCTGTGTAAATAAACACATATAAATATTTGTGTTTTACCATATTTTTGTATTTTTATTTTGAAAACTTGTATTTTTGTTTAAATTTCATATAATATACAGTATATTTCAACATCATGGTACTCACTTATATTAAATATTATCATCTCAGGCATAATGCACGAGAAAAATTTTGGTCACTCAGGCCGCATGTTCTAATATGGCCTAATCTTTGATAAATTAGAACCCTCTGAATATCAATTAACGTAAGAAAGTTTTCCGTTCTTTGGTTTTGTAGAATCTATCAGCCTAGAAATCTGAAAGTGGATCATGAATCGGTGTTAAACTACGTCTCACAGCTAGCATCGATTATATATTTGGACCACATGGCATCTATTGCTTTCTTATTTATAAGGTCGCGTCAGTGACTAGTGGCAATAATAAGGAACAGTTGACCACAGTGCCATTCAAAAGGATAATAACAGGAAAAATGATGTCCTGGGACAGCAACTAAAATCAAACTTGGATTTTTTAAGTATGTTTTATTGATTATGCTATTACAGTTGTCCCAATTTTTCCTCCTTTGTCCCTTCCACCCAGTACCCCCCCTGCCTTCCAGCCAACCCCCCCCTTAGTTCATGTCCATGAGTTGTTCATATAAGTTCTTTGGCTTCACCTTTCCTATATTATTCTTAAGTCTCCCCTGACTATTTTGTACCAACCAGTTATGCTTCTTAGTCCCTGCACCGTTTTCCCATTTCTCCCACTCCCCCTCCCAGCTGATAACCCTCCAAACGATCCCCATACCTATGTTCTATTCCTATTCTGGTTTGCTTAGTTTGATTTTGTTTTTATTTTTTAGATTCAGTTGTTGATAGTTGTGAGTTTGTTTTCATTTTAGTGTTCATAGTTCTGATCTTCTTTTTCTTAAATAACATTTCATGTAATCATGGCTCGGTGGTGATGAACTCCTTTAGCTTCGCCTTGTCTGGGAAGCACTTCATCTGCCCTTCCATTCTAACGATGGCTTAAGAAGATCTGCTTGGGGCTCCAGCAGTTTCTTCCACCAACTCAATCTCTGCTGGTCTGTGCAGTCAGAAGTTGTGGGGACTTATCTTCCTGGCACTGGAACCCTGGGCTGGGGGGCCTGGTGTGGGGCTGGGTCTCCTTGCTCCCAAGATATCCTTCCCGAATTTTTATCCACCACACGAGGGTGTGGGACCAGCCTGTTCTGTGTCAGCGCCCCTCCTACCCATGTGGATGGATGTTGTCAGACTTCCATTCCACTTGCTCTCTGACAGTTCTGGGTAACGTTTGTTCTATATTTTTATTGTAATTTTTACGTGGTTGTGCAAAGAGGCGGGCCGTGTCTGCCGATGCCACCGTCATTGGCTGTTCCCCAGGCTTGTACTGAAGACTAGGGAAATGACCCTTCCTCATTATACTTGCAGTCATACATAATATCATATGTTCTCTTCATTTTTGCATGTTCATCACATCATACTCCTCATATAGACATATTTATTTGAATGATTTTGTGACTGCTTTAGTTAATTGATATAAATATATTATAGAATATTTTTTTTAATTTTTTATTTATTTTTAAAGAGAGGGAAAGGGAGAGAGAAAGAGAGGGAGAGAAAGCTCCATGTGTGGCTGCCTCTCGCGTGCCCCCAACTGGGGACCCAGCCCTCACCCCAGGTCTGTGCCCTGACCAGGAATTGAACTGACCATCCTTTAGTTTGCAGGCCAGCACTCAATCCACTGAGCCACACCAGCCAGGACTATTATAGAATTTTTTTAAATATTAAATTAAATTGTTCAGTTTTCATTTGCAAGTATAGAACCCAACTTACATGCCCCAGGGAAAGGAATGTGAAGACCAATATTTTGTGGCCCACAATCTAACTATATGCGATTTTTATTTATCACTCATACCTCGATAAACCTGGGGGAAGGAATCTGGGATCCCAGCACCCCAACTGCTCATTCACTTGCCCCACTCTTGTCGAAGGCTTATTTTCATAAAGTAACAGACTCCAAATCTTGGAGAAGCACAATATTAACTCATCCTATTTTTTTCTAATCACTGGCTCATTGAACATGAAGAAGTAAATAGCATCATGGCTTATTTCACTTATTTTTTATATTGCTTTTTTACTAAAACTGTAAAAGAAAAAGGCCTTAGGTGTCATAATTTGCGAGCATGAGTGATGAGCTGGGGGCAAATGCTCAGTTAATCATCAGGAACACCACTGTGGGGTTTACATGCCTTCTTTATAGTGGTAATAAAGACTGGGGGATATTTGGGCATTAATTTTTCACATAAAATGTTAATGAGGGGCACAATGGATGACTATTTTTTCCATGTCTGGGTTTTAAAAGAACATCTCTATTATAGTTCCTTTTACCCTAAGGAGGATTTCTTAAACCGTAGGAACCTAAAGACTTGCTAGCAGCTGTTTTCATATTTCTGATAGATTTTTGTTTAATAAGTGGCTAAGTAAACAGCATAACCAATTCAACAGCTGAAGTGTAATAATTTATGAGCGTGTCGGGTGCTGTAGTTGACACAGAACTGCGAGTTTATTATCTCAGGTGGGGCTCCCAGGCGGCCATTCTGAGCAGGGAGGATGCGTGTCACGTGTGTGTACCCCTGGGAAGGGAGAGGCAGGGAGCCGGACCGGGAAGAGGGCGAGGACAGGCTGCGATGGAGCCACAGTGAAGGTCTAAGCCAACCTCATGGGCAACTCTAAAGCTGAGATGGCTCCTTTGGGCGTCCTGAGTTGGGGTCAGGTGTCCGGGCCTCAGTGCTTCCCTGTTGGCCAGCCATTGCATGTGAGCTGCCCGAGGAAGGGGGCATGAGCTCGGGAGGCATTTCAGCTGAGGCATTTCCAACAGCCCGAGCTGTGACGTGGGCAGCTGCCTGATAGCAGGAGAAGGCCAGCCACCTGCACGTCACCTCTCATCTCCAGCGAGCCATCAGCTGTGTTGCTAACAGCGAGGAGGCACGATGGCCCTGGAGTGCGTTGAAACTGCTATGACCTTTCAGCAGAATCATACCTCCATTTACCAGGCCATTCAAAAGGCAAATCAGAAGAATCTAAAATAATCTCACTGGAGTCACTTCTTTTCTTTTAGCAAATTGGGCACCGGTATGTGTAGAGACACAATAAAGAAATTCTTTTTTTCTTTCTTGGATTGTATCAGAATCCCAATGTTCTTGTCAATCAACCAGAAGTTCCTTTTCTTTGCTGTGAAAGTCAACGTGTGTTCAGGAATAATCATTTTTTAATGGTTTTGATGAAGAAAGTGAGTGGTTCTGCTCTGAAGCTAAACTTGAGTCTTCCTCTGAATAATAATCGCCAAGAGATGAAACCATTTTCTGGTCACCCTTTTATGATCTATAGGACATAACTCTTCAAAGACCTCACTCGGCAATCAGGGCTTCAGTTGGCTTCCTCGTTTTTAGCAAAGCGAATGGATGTGGTTCTGATGCCCCACCATGCTTCCGGCTTTGCGAGGAAAGCAAGCTTTTGTGGGCACACTCACGTTGTAGAATTCAGTAGATACTTGGGCTGGAGGATGGGGCTGTTGCTTTGATTCTATCTTTTCTCCCAGATAATAACTTTCTTCTCTACAGATTCATTATGTCTGCAGATTAAATGTTAGTCCCGCCCCCCGTCTCCCTAACTGTGCCTACGAATGAGCAGTATTTCCTGTGAGTATTGGTGGAAAGAATGAAAATAGCCGCACCTTGAAAACTGGTGTTGCAGGCAGTCTATTTTGATCCTTATAGGTATGTGTGTGCCTGCGTGTACAAAGATGGCTGTGTTCTGGTCTGAAGATAAGGCAAACATCCTCCAGTGTTCGAACAGGTGTTATCTCTTTGGTTGGACACCAGATGAAATCGGTGACTTGTGTTTAGGGACCAAAACCAACACGTTACACAGTAGAATCATACGCACACGATGAGAGGGATCTAAGATGGAAACCAGCATGGGAAACGCCAGATTCCTGCTTCCCATTCTCTGCCCACTTCAAGGCTGCCAGGAGCCGAAGAGCCAACACTATTTTTAATGAGCCTTTTACTTCACTTTAATTCTTAGTTTTAAATGAGCTGTTAAGCACTTATAGATGAATTGTATTGGTTTAAATATGTGTATTGTACCTACATGGTATATTCATATCGAGTACACACGTGCATGCACACACACTTTGGAACAGTGGTAACATGTGGGATTTTTCACATTCTCCTCAAGTTACTTTTCCCCATGCATTGTGGGAAAAAATAAAACCCTTCCTGAGACATCTATCTCCAAAGCCTTTTTCCTATTAAACGTGCAACAGTAAACTTCTCTAGTAAAACAAATTCAAAAAAGGGATGTTGTCAAAAGTCCTTCCATCAGTTAGGCACGCGTACCCTATCCCACGAGTTAGCCTGAATGGTTTAATATGCACAAAATTTGTAATTGTATATGTATATGTATATTTTTAAACAGAGGACAGGTGGGGGAACATGCCAGGAGGAAGTCAGGAATACTTTCAGGTGCCAAATGAAAGGCCACGAGAGATGCCCTCAAGTACTCAACCACTCCGCTTTGTGCGGAGCACACTGATTTTGTTAGGACTGAAAAACCCATCTGCCATTGATAAAAACGAGGAAGAATAATTAGAAAATTTCTTAATCAGTGTTCCATTTAATCTTCCGTTGTTAAGGTTAACACGTTGATTAATGTAAGTAGCATCCAGGAGCAACTACAAACCTATGTGACTTCCCATAAACTTATTGAGCGTTCCCAACTTCCCACCATCTCGGCCGACGGTGTCCTTCCTGAGACTGGGAGGGAGGGAGGGCGTTTAAGCAAAGCCAGTGAAAGGTTGCTAGCAGATTGTCAACGTCTCATTTTTGCTGGAAACACAGGTGAGTTCATCAGCCCTTCCCGAGATGCTCGTGTTCCTAGGATCAGCCTGTGGTGGCTGTGATGTTGGCTCCAGGGCCCGCACAGTTTTGTCTACTGAAGGGTCATTGGGGAGGTCCCTGGGGAGGGGAATAATATGCACATTCCGGGTCCCGCTCTCTGGTCTTTCTTTAAGACTTTGTTTATTTATCTTTAGAGGGAGGGGGAGGGGAGGAGAAGAATAGGCTGAGAAACATCGATCGGTTGCCTCTTGTATGCCCCCCAACCAGGGACATGGCCCACGACCCAGGCCCGTGCCCTGACCAGGCACTGAACAGGTGACCTTTCGCTTTGTGGGACAACACCCCCCCTCAACTGAGCCACACCAGTCAAGGTCCCACTCTCAGATCTTAATTCCTAGCTGCTTGGTGGTAGGATTTGGGAGTGAGTTTTTATCAGCCTCCCAGGGATGCTAAAGCAAAGGTACTCCCTATGATTCCCCGCTTACCTGTTACTCCTAGTAATTATAGGCAGAGATTGAGCAAAGCCACCCCTGGGACTCCGCCGTCTCTGTTGGGAAGCTCCCTGGCTGAGGGCGGTGCCTCCAATGCTCTTTTGTACTTGCGTTCCTCTTTGGCTGCAGCCTCCATGCGCCCATTTATTAAAGAAGCAGTTCCTGAGCACTGACTATGGGCGAAGCAGCTTGCGGTGCTGGAAATGAACAGACAAAACAGGGTGCTATGAGGGAGCTTGCTTTCTAGTGACCTAAGAGGAGGCAGCAGGACCCACGCGTTTGGAACACCGGTGGTGATGGACGTGATGGAGAAATGAGATCAGGGTCGGGGATGAGGAGGGAGAGGTCGGTTTTTTATTTGAAACTGGGCTGGCAAGTTGGAATTCAGACGAGCTTGCCCTGTCGTGGGGACTGCCTGTCCCTCACCCCTCGCGCTCTGCTGGAAAATACAGGAAGCACAGAGGAAAGCAGAGACTGAGAAACTGATTCAGGAATCCTGCCGCAGACCAGGAGTCCAACCATGCCTCTGTTTTCCAGCAAGACATCAGGAAGACGTTTGGTGAGGTTAGCTATTACACCCACTCCACTACTTCTGGAGGTGGAGCTGCAGGCTCAAGGGATCCCCTCATATTTATGGTCTTCGAAATGAAACTGCCGATTTGCCCTTAATGCGGATTGTATCGCTTTTGACCAATGTTACAAGTGGATGAAATGATATATTTCTTTTTACATTCACCAACACCAGGAAATAAGAAAAAAAGGTGTTAATATCTCTTCCTCTTATCAAACCAGGGACATCACTATTATATGTAAATATTTTTTATTCCTAGCGAGATTCCTCTTTTCAGCATATTAAGAATTTAATATATTTCTTATTTTTAGAATTGCCAGTTCCTTGATTCCAAAGCCTTTCAAATATTTGGGTATCTGTCATTTTCTTATTGATTTTTAATAATGCTTTATATATTAATGTGTTCCTTCATTGACAATCAAAATTCAAATTATGAGCATTATTATTTATTGAGCTCAGCACAATGCTCAGCTCTTCATACACTATTTAATTTTCCTACTTTAATACTATGATGCCTTATCACGCTGTTCTCTCAGCCCTACACTCCACAGATATTCCCTTAACAAAGGACAAGAGAGCAGCTTAGAGATGAACCTGTTTGAGACCACACGGTAGAGCTGAAGTTCAAGTCAGGTGTGTTTGAGCCCAGACCCATGTATAAGCATGATGCAGAAGCATATGGGTTATTATTTTTCCTCTCTACGTCCTAGTTCAGGGGTCAGCAAACTGCATTTCACAGGCCAAATCTGGCCTGGCACCTGGTTCTGTAAATAAAGTTTTATGGGAACAGCCACACTCATTCATTTCCTCCCACTTTCCTACTGCAAGGACAGACTTCAGTGATTGTGACGCAGACCGTATGGCCTCCGGAGCCCTAAAATATTTACAGTCTGGCCCTTTCTGGACAAAATGTGTTGCCTCTTGCAGAAGCTGGCCGGCCCCTGAAAACCAGATAGATACTGGATCTCCTGGGACCGCCCTTGATCTCTCGATATCTTACATTCCCTCAACCCTTCTACCTGGAATTAAATAAACGAACTCGTATCATGCATGCCTTTTAGCTGCTCACCGTCCAGGAATGTGATTCTTTGCCTGTGCTGATGTTAATCCAAAAGCTAACAACTTTTTATTTCCAAAATATCCTATCTCAGTCCTTCTTATTTCTCAGTATGTATCCTGTCTTATTTTAATGACAGCATGTCCTCTTGACTGTCATTAAGAATCATATTTAACTTTTTAAAGATGTTACTTTGAATAAAAGCCATTCTGTCTTTGACTCGGGTGTTCCGGTGAAGGTCTGAATTTGTCATTTCTGGAAGTCACATGTAGGTGTCGCTTAAAAACTCAGACAGACTTGCCTTCCACTGACATCCCACATCATCCCTGATGCAGGTGAATTCAGCATCCTGTCCAGGTGCCCTGCCAGCTCCGCCCTGAGCACTGTCGTAGGAAAACGGACCGTGCGTGTATGCATGTGCCACATTGTTCTGTCTGGATGCTCTGGCCCTCCCCCTCTCTGATGGAGGTGAAATTCCTCAGGGTCTTCACTGCTATGGAAAGTTGGGGTACTTATAAGCTGGATGACATGTTTCCTTTCAGCTGGTCATAGCAGAATCTATTCCAGCAAATAGCCTTTGGTGTTTGGCAGTAAGAGTTTGGGTCCTTCATAGGCATCAGGCAAGTAAAGTTCAGTTCTGGTTTGGTTTTTTTCTTTTTGGTTTGATAGGGATGAGTTTGTGAGATCATGTAACCTAGAAGAATACACTGCACAAGCACTGATTGTTCCTAATAATTGTTAGTACTTCAGATGAGGCTCAATAGAACTTGTTAGTAAGACTCATTTGCTAAATAAGCTTAAAGCAACAACCAGGCTGCAGAATGGAACATGGTGTACACGTCCGGAATAACAAAGGCCCATCATGCAGTGCGCTGCTCCGAGCACGCTGAGAACATCGTCCCCAATCTGGCCCCCTTTGAAAGTGATGGTCATGAGCTCCCCTACATGGAAAAGATAACCAAAATAGAAAAGAGTCTGGAAATAATGTCACGTGGTTGACAATTGTCTTCAGATTTTGTCATGGCTTCCAAAGGAAGAGAGAACAATGTTACCAGTGGCTCTAATCAGTGGAAAAAATATTAATGATGAGACGTTATAAGGAGGCATTACTTAGTTTGAAGGCTGAAATATCATTCTAACAATTAGAGATATCAAAAAATCGAATAGGTCACCTTCTGAAAATATTAGATTGTTTTAGTTAAAAACTTAATTTCAAGATGAAAATAAACCTTCTTTTGAGTCCCTAACTCCATGACCTGGGGTAACTTACAAAACTTTGTTAAGCCACAAGTTTTTAATTCTCAAAGTGATATTAACAATAGTAATATTTAAAGTAGCGTTACAAGGATAAAATTCTTTTATAATGAGATGTTCTTAGAACAGCCCACACTCCATAAATAAGAGTCATGCCCTTGATGAGTGGTGAGCTGCCCATTTCTAGGTATCCAGGTGCAGCCTGGATATTCTCCTACCTGCAGTAGTGTATGGGGGATTTCAGTGTGGACTGGAAGGGAAGTTGGATTGTTTGGTCCAGTAAGTTTTGGTCATCACCCATGCACTGGCTTTGATCTTCATATCATTCTGACTTACTCATTCATCTCTGCAGATGTTTACTGACTACCGATTATGTACCAGGACTAAGCTAGGTGCTAGAATTCCAATGGACAAGGAGGTAAGATAAACCCTTGGTCTTGTAGAGCTCATATTGCAAGGGGTAGAAGAGATAAGAAATAAACTTTAAAAAGCAAAAAACACCATTAGGTAGTGATAAATGTTCTATGATAATATAATATAATATAATATAATATAATATAATAGATTATGCCTGGGAAACCATCTCTGGGGAAGTGGCATTTGCCAAAGGTGAGGGACCACCTTTGTGAGGAACATAGGTAGGAGCCTTCTTCTTGGATCGGGGTGTTTGCTCTCAGCGTTCTTTGTGCGTAGTCTGCTCCATTGATTTGCACCACAGAAGAGCTAGTACAAAGATCCCTCAGATAGAAATAAGTCTGGCATGTTCCCAGAATGAAAGGTCAGTGTCACTGAAGCACAGAGGACAAGCAGGTATGACGTCCACCCATATCTATTTCTCCTCTTCTTCTGGGGGGACACAGAGATGCCACTTCGCACAATCAGACAGAGGCATCGGCCTTTCCTGTCCAATGAAATGCAAAGAACAGCCGTGTGTGTTCTTCCCCTGTGGAGAAGGGCTTGTGCTGAGGGGGCTCATCCATCATACAGAAAGTGGCTGTCTCAGAGAACGCTATGAACAAGAAACAAAGGTCTCCTATGTTGAGTCACTGAGGTGGTGGGGCTGTTTGTTAAAGCAGCACCACCTACCTTATCCTGGCTAAGTCAGGAAACTACTAGTACTAGAGAATACAGTTAGAGATGCAGGCCAGCACCTATAGCAGGGTTTGCAGGCCAAGATAACATGCAGATATATGAACAAACTGAATGAACAACCCTTGGACAGAGGGTGAGTTATGTGATCTATCAGCCACTGATTCAAAACCTTGTCATAACTCTGCAACTCTCAAACCCAATCCCTCCAAATGTACATGATCCGCTGAGGCTCTGCCTCCTTACCCTACATCAGCTACATCCTGACATGAGAAATTCAACAGAATAGACTTTGTAGCTTTGAGGGCAAAAAGAAAAAAGACAATAACAGATAGATATCGTAAGTCTTCTAAGGATGTCTTTCCTTATATTCTTCACCTCCTTAATCGGTTTTTCTGTACTATAATCATTCTTCTCTTTTTTTGTTTTGTCTTGTTTTGTTTTCTGACTTTTGAACTCTATCTTGCCAAGGGGGTTTATCAAATAAATAATTAATTTTTAATAGTTGTTGTAACTTTCTTTTTCTATCTTTGGATTTCCTTTTAAAGAAGGAAAGGTTGCCAAGTTCCAAATTTAGTTAAATGCCCACCTAAGTTCTAAATATGAGTCGTAACTAACAGTAATTAAAAAAAAAAAATAAGGCAAATACCGTATTCTTTTCTTGTCAACAATCAAGTCAAATTTCACTACATGTACAGAAGTCAGTGAATACATGACCATGTTTAATATATTTTTAATGTGCTTGCTATGCTGATATTATTGCCTGAACTTTATAGTGGACTTAGTATTGGTATATACTGATATATACTGGGCAGAATTCTAAGCACTACATATACTACGTCATTTAATCTTCACAGGAATACTGTAAGGTAGATTGTATTGCTATGCTGTTTTCTATAGGAGGAAATTGAAGCCCGAGAAAAGCTTCACAAGCTGTCTAAGGTCACACAGCTCCTAAGCGGTTGAGCTGAAACCCAGTCGGGCAGTTTGACCAGGGATCCTACATTGTTCATTGTTATAAAAACTGGGTGATAACATGGGAAAGCTGACCAGGAAAGCCCTTACCTGAAGTCAAGATGGTAATGCACTTTGAGAGTGGTCACCCTGTGATTTGGGGAAGGTCTCTGGCATTTTCTCTGTCTTGACATGGAAAGTGAGCTGTAGGCTTTGGAGACAGATGTCTTAGGCAGAACAGGCCATTTCATCTCTTCGTGTATCTCTAAAATGAGAGTTACAATGCCTAGCATAGAGATTCAAGATGAAGATGAAATGGGATCATGTAGTGTATTCAGGGCAAAGAGGAGGCTTTCAGTAACTATGAGTTATCTGATGGAATAAGCTCTTTATGTCCTTCCCATCCCTCACGGAGACCTTGGGGACCGGTGTCTCACAGTCCGAGATAAAAGTTGCTGCATTTGTACGATGTGATCATTCTTTCTGGATTCAAGAAAGAAAAAAAAATGTCCTTTGATGTATCGTCTCCACCCGCACACAGAAAAGGATGTGCACCAAAGGTAAATTAGGCAAGACGGTCATTACTGTCTAGATGGTCATGGCGGTTTCTTGAGGTCACAGAGTATGTCTGCATTCACAGTGCTAGGAAGTACAGGGCGCAGGACCAGAAGGCATTTTCTTGCCTTCTTTTCCAGAAGATTTCCTCCTCTATTCCTCTGAAAAGACACTAATTTATTATTTGGTTTCTCTCGGCTAAAAATCACCTATTTTTCCTCTTCCCCCTAAATCATTTTAATGGACAACAGCTAGGGAGGTAGTCTGTGTATCACTCTCAAATGGCCTTTGGCATGTGTTTCTGGTTAAATTAATCTGCAACATCGATGGGAGAAAAAAACATATAAAATAGAAGTCCTTATTGACCCATCAGGGGCGGTGTCAGCTGAAGGCAGCTTTGGGAAGTGGCTTTCCTGGGGCACCCTGGAAACAATTAGGAGGTACCAGACGCCTCTCTGTGCTCCTGGGAAGTTCTGCATTCCCTTCAAAGGGCAAGTTCGCTTTGTCTCTGTCCCAGCTTTCATTCCACCGCTGCGGTTCATGGCCCTGGCAAACCCTGAACACAATCTGATATCGTACATATGGACAGTGTCTACGGAATCCTGACCTTGACCCAGAGGCTCTTACTTCTAAGCACTGGAAACAAACCATACCTGCGTGTACTTATATGGAATAAAAAGACTTCAGGAGCTGTTTTCAGGATTTCCTAAAAATCAAGGGAAGGTGCTAGAGTTGTTTGGAATGATTGTTATACCTGATCTCAATTGGCTCTGTAAAATATTGATCCAAGAGTGGTATCAATATGTAACTCCTATTCTCACAGGCTGTTGGTGAGTAGAGAGGAATTTTGTTTTCTCTTCCTGAGCTTAGGTTTGCTGGGCATAGGAGGGAAGGGAGCAGGCTGGACCGTGCACTTCTTACTCTCCACCCACCTGTCAACGATGCTGAAATGATACCTGATGGGAGGGCTGGCGCTTTTGTCCAGTAAATGCCCATGAGTTTTATTTTATTTCAGATACACCGAGTCTCAGAAAATTCATGTGTTTGTGTGCCTCTAGCTGACAAAATTCCCACAAGATCCCAGTGATAAGACCAAGGAGAAGGATCAAATAGGGGGTTTTCTGAGACTATTATGAGAGTCACCATTTGGTATCCAGTCATAGAGGTATTGTCCTCTATAGCAGTGACTTTTAACCATTTTTAGCACACAGCACACATAAACTAATAACTAAAATTCTCCACACTGAAGAATCCATTCTCTTCTGCCAATCTTACCAAAAAAAAAATAGATACAATTTTGATTCATTCACACCAGACAACTATTGCTGTGTTAGCTGTTGTCATTTTTTCAAAAATTGACGATCTAAGGGAAAAGAGGTCACTGTCCCTGATTAAAGTGTTATTGCATGTTTTAAAAGTTCTTGTGGCACACCGGTTGACAATCACTGCTCTAGAGATCGGTCTTGACTTGACTTGATAAATATGGGAATTTATCACAAACATAGAAGTAGCAAAGTGAAGGTTTGTGCTGTGCAGAAAGAAGAAAAAGAAATGGGGAGTCCACAGCCAGAGTGAATTTGGATTGATTTGCAAAATAGTTGGTCTAGGACCTTTTAATAAGACTGTCAGCTGAGATAGTACCTCTTTCTCCGCAAACTAACCTCAACGCCCATCGGCCCCATATAGCTGAGGCCTTGAGAGATTTCCAACGAAGTTCTTAGAGCTGAAAGACAGGGAACTGGAGTCATGTGCCATCCTAATGGTGGCCTGTTTGTCCTCTGTGCCAACCTTATTGTTGCTGGTTGGCTTTTTTATCTGTAGGAAGTCAGATTCACTCTGTGGGGTCAGGTTCCTGGTAGACAATGCTGCCCTCCTGGATCCTTCTCGTCAGGCAGAGGAAGCAGAATAGACATGCAGAACAAACAGAATCATGGCTCATAGTGCTATGAAGAGTGTTGAAGAGGGTGTCACGTGACTTTTGTGTTGATGCATGAGTGCATTAGCCATAGGATAACTTGGGGGTGAAGCCATCTAGACAGAGGATCATGGGGGACAAGGACGAGGCTGATGAGATTGAGGGAAGGTGGGGTACAAGGGCAGGTGAGAGATGGAGCGGGAGACCAGGGAAGAGTCAGATTTTTATTCTGAGAGCAGTGGGAAGCCTGGGAAGGGTCTGAAGCGGGACAATGACACAATCTCATTACCAGAGTGTTCGTTTTCTGATCAACAGGGTCCGTCTCCTCTGCACCCCATCTGTCCATCACCACCAGCCCAGACTTGGCTCTCAGACCTGCATCTTCCAAGGATGCCGCTGGAGCTCAGAGCAGATAATTGCCTTGTCCGAGGGTCATGTGGGAAAACGGGAAAATGGAGGGTTTTCTGGCAGCGCGAGCGAGCATTGGCCGCTTCTCGGCGGGAGCTCTGTGTCTAATAGCTGGCGAAAGGGACAGGGGACCTTTCTCACGTTGCTGCTGAAAGACACAACGCGGTACCATGATTTTTTCAATACGCTCGGCAAACTAAGCTCTAACTCATCTTTCAAGGGAACAGGAGTGAAGTGCTTTTTCTTATTTTCCTCCCAAGCCTTTGCTGAGTCTGCACGGTCGCCAGCCAGGCCGACTCCTGAGGCAGTTAGCCGACGCCTTGCAATCTGGGGGAAGGGTCAAGAGAGAGATTAGAGCCGAGGGAGTGGGGGACAGAGGACTTGGGGGGAGGGGAAATCCACACCGCAGGTTTCTGACAGCTGGCGGCATCCAGGATGTCAGAGGTGCGTAAAATAGATTTTGTGAAATTAAATAATGTACCTTGATGCAACCTTTAGTAGTTTCTGGGACAGGCAAGTCAATAGTTTTCAAGTGAGCTACCGTAGGACTGATGGATATTTTTTGATTATGTAAATTTTATTTCTGTGATAATATTATCGTATGTGTTTAAAATACTTTATTAGATTTCATGCTGTTTTATGGAATTCTAAAGCAACACTCTGAATCGTTTATGAACTCTGAAAACAAACCTTTACTTAATTTATTTTATAAAATTCAGGGTTGGTAATTTATTCCAAAACTTATATTGAAAGCAAACCCAATAAAAAGACTCTTTAATACCTGGTGGCATTAAAACACTAACTGAATAGAATACTTACAGTAGATCTAAATGAGATAAGGAAAAGACCGTGATCCCTCCTGTTCTTATTCGTCCCTCAATTTCATTCATTCGGCTTTCAGCGAACAAGTATTTGTTAAGTTTCTTCTCAGTACCAAACAATGTGGTAGGTGGTGTGTACACATCGGTGAGTAAAACGGGCATTGACCCAATGAAGACAAAGGGCAGAGCAAGGTAGTAAACAGAGACACGTATGGATAAATGAACAGAGGATTATAAGTTGCGTTGAACGCGAGAACACAGTCACACAGGTGGCGATAGCAGCCCGAGGGGGTGGCAAGCTCTGTCCTTTGCCTGCTTCATATCCAACCTCCAGTGCAATAGTCTCTGCTCTGCACTTACCCAGCCAAATATTAATAGAACATGCAATATAGTTAAGATCTACAAATGTACGATTAGGTTTCTGCACCTAACTCAATCCCACGAAAGTGGCTCATGTGGCAATTTGGAGGATGGGTTTGGGATGCGCTCATTTAAAATGCAGACCTTGTTGATGCAAAAATGTCCTTGGAGAAACGCTAAGAGAGCGGCCACCATCACCCCAGAGCCTGACTGCTGTGAGTCACCTCCGTGACGGCATTTGAGGGAGACACGTTATAGTTATTAAGATCCTATGAAAACATGAAAAGGAATTTTAAAGATCATGACCTCAAATATGAGCCTCCATTAAAAGAACCCCAGGGCAGGCCCCCCAAGGCGCTGGCTGTGTTCTGCAAGACCCAGCTCCTCGGAGGACAGGCCCATCTCGCTGCTCCGCCCTGGGTGGCAGCAGAAATGTTATTCACTTAACCGCGGGTAATGGTTTTTCTGAGCAACCCCAGGGGAGACAGAAGGCAAAAGCTTCTTCGCAGGACAACAGTGCCATAGTCTGAGAGGTGAAGTGAGTTTTTAAGAACATCTACCTCGACCTGCTTATTTTAAAGACTTAAGACCCATAGCCCGTAGGTTAAGTACCTCATTCTAGGCAGTTGTCAGAGGGCAGTTACGAGTCCCCAGATGGGCTGATGTCAATTCGAGGGCCTTTGGTATTTCTCTTATAGCTGGCCTTCCAGCAACAGCAGCTTTTGAAGTCCTGAAGTGTGGCTGGTTTGAGTTGAGAGTTGTTGCTGCAGTGTGTTTGGGCTGTGATAACAGAGTTCCGTATAGACTGAATGGCCTCTGAACAACAGAGATTTATTTCTCCCCGTTCTGGAGGCTGGACCTCTGAGGTGGGGGTGCCAGCATGGTTCTGATGAGAGCCCTCTTCTGGGTGGTGGACTGCTGACCCCTCATCGTGTCCTTGCATGGCAAAAAGAGAATACAAGAGCTCTCTGGCTTCCTTTGTATAAGGGCACCAATCCCACTCACAAGGGCTCCACCCTCATGACGTCCTCCCCTGCCAAAGGCCTGCCTCCTAATACTATCCCATTGGGGGTTAAGGTTTCAACACATGCATTCGGGAAGGACACACAAGCGTTCGGTCCACTACACGTGCTGTAATAGACAGAGACATTGGATTTCAAAGACAAAAATGAAGCACAGTGTTATTAGTTCTTATGCTGATTACATGCTGAAATGACCATTTGGGGGGATATACTATATTAAATAAAAACTAAGTTAATATCTCCTTTTTACGGTTTTAAATGAAGCTACCACAAATCTAAAATCACATTTGTGATTTACCTTCTGTTTATATTACGCACCTCTGTCTCAGATCCCCCGCAGCAAGGTACAGCGAGTTCAAGGAACCAGGAAACACAATTGAAAAGATTCACAGTCGCTTAAAAGCCACAGCACGTGGTCACAGGATAAAGCGGATTAAATCTGTGTGGTCAGGCGTGAAGTTCCAGATATGTTTTCCGGAGCACCTGATTTCTGGAAACATGGCAAAGTCATTCACTGAAAGAAAATGGCCATGTTCATTCAGTCTTTTGGGGCCAAAACTTATCAACACTTAGAGGGTACCAGCTTTTCTCCTTTCAATGTATCTTTCTTGTTCTATGGAGACAGTTATTACATATAGAATATAATCCTTGAACGGCAAACTTCTCAAGGTCACTGACAAATAGTTTCCAACATAGAGTATGGAGAAAATTTTAGTAAAGATGAGTTGTTTTTACAAAAAAAAAAAAAAATGCCTAACAAAAGTTTATTTTTTTTCTTAAATTACCTTTTAGTAAAATTGACTTTTGTACATGTTTGTAATACACGCTTTTGTAGCAAACAGCAGCAGGGTTGGTAACTGTGATGCTATAGATTAGCTGGTCCTCTCCTTTTGTTTTCATTTTTCATGGAGATTTATGTTTGTCAGGTTTAAGATGAAATTGCAAACTTGTACCATTATTCATTTGCATGACAATAAATAAGCTTCATTATCGGTGGAAGTTTTCATTTATTTGTAGAAACACATTCCTTGCTGATTAATTCCATCTTTCCTTCATTTTTAAACTGCAGAAGATTTGCTTCAAACCCCAAAGATCAGGTATATTTCATTCTTTATTGAGCAAGTAACAAAAGAAAACACATTTATATTCCTCAGGAAGCAATCATGGAGATACTTTATAGCTCATTTATACCAATATCAGACTAATTCAATGACAAGTCAAACATGGTACCCTTTAATCATGGGAAGCAGTAAGGTATTTCAGCTGAATAAATTAAGGGCAATTAAGTAAAAAAATGAGCCACACACATGAAGCTCGTTATTAGGTTGAGGGATCCTTTTAATTTACTAGAATTGTTTTCTTCCATATGCCAGATGCATGTTTTGCCCAACAAAAATCAAAACACCTCAAAGCACCCCAGGTGTTAGGTAAACGGGACTTAATAATAAACATTGGCCCAGCCCTTTGCATCTGTTATCGTGGTGAAAAATAAATATGCCTTGCTGAAGGAAAGATGCATGTCTAGAACTTCCAGAAATATCTGAAACGAAACAAACACAGATTAGACTCCACTGTGTAATCCATGTTGGAAAATCAGCTCAGATTCGGAGGAAAGAGGATGGTGGCAAATTCCTGTTAAAAGACACAAGCAACATGCTGATTGGCTTCTGTAAATATGAACGAGACAAAGAGGGTTATGTTTTGCACAAATGCCTGTTTTAAGCACAGATGTGTCTGAATACGTGTCATTGTTACTGAAACTTTTCACAAAGTATGTAAATATTTATTAACACTGCCTTAGTATTCTGATGGTGCTGCCAGCAATACTAACTGATGGTTTTCAATGCACCCGTGTTAAAGGAAATTTAGTCAGTTATGGTTCATTTTTACCAGGGGTTGTCATGAGTGGAATCAATAGCATAGATTATCCAAAACTGTGGATGAATTGAAAAATAAGTTGGTTCTCCAATACACCACGCTGATTGGCTTAGTGCTATGCATGTATGTACAGTCATCAGATTTCTGCATTCACATCAAAAGGTTTGCACTTCCTGAGAATCTGGCAGCTTTTGTAATGACAAAAATCTCAAAACAGTGTTGGGTGATTAATATGAATTTTTCCATGGATTAAGATTTTCAAAAGTTATTGATTGAGCATCTTTTATCATGCCAGTCATTGAGGATACAGGTGTGTCTTCTACCCAGAAGGCACACTGGATAACGTTATAAATGAAATATGAATGATCTGCTAAATGAGTGATGGTACTGCCCGCGTGGGGCAGGGACCGCTTCAGCCACAGTAGGCTGAATAGCCCTAAGAAGGCGATTTTTGTTTTCTTTATTTATTTTGAAAATCCATCAAATCTACAGAAATGTTGCAAAAAATAGTTAACTTCATATTTCTTTCCCTTTGCTTAACCAATGGTGACTGCGTCTCTGTGTTTGCTGTGTATCGCTCTGCATGTGTCTGCATGTTGGTCTGATCCGGCTAAGAGTTACAGGCATCTTGACCCTTCACGTCTAAATACCTTAACATGTGTCTTCTGAGAACAAATCCGTTTTAGAAATTGCCACATACCAATATCATATTTAGGACATTTAACATGGATCCAAAATGAGAATCTAAAATACAGTCCCTATTTTAAATTTGCCCGTTGGCCCAGAATTGTCTTTTCTAACAAAAGAAAGTGACTTTGACTAAGCACTAAATGATGAGCCAGACACAGTCCTTCAAAATGGGCCTTCTGGGAATAAAAACAGAAGGGACAGGCATTTATAAAAATTATAAGAAAATTATAAATAAATAAAAAGATAGTGATAGCCAGTACTAATAAATAATACTAATAAAATCTGGGTTTAAATATGTTACATAAATTGTGAAATTTTATGTGAACTATGGAATAAGACATATGGTCAAAACTGGTCATCACATTGTTTCTATTTGATATTGTTCTACTGTACCCACGCGTGATTTACCTGGTCCTTGAAGTAACGTGCCAAGGACCTCCATGAATGGGGTTTAAGGAACTAGTTGGCTGAGGAATTTCAAATATGACCGTGAGGCATTTGGAAGCCATTTCTGATAAGAGAGCGCTATAAATTGCTTCCCAAGGTACACCTCGCACATTACCTAACCAAATGTTTTTCTTTAAACAAGATTCAGAGGGTGGAGGGTTGTATTAGCCAGAGAACTGAATGGACTAAGGTGCTATTACCCATTAAATAGGACAGTTTATATGAAAAATGAACTTTTAATGCACACAGGTAGACAATGTAAACCATTTTATCTTATCTACAAGCACAGATGATTCCTCTTATAATGGACCTGATGATCCCTTTCTGCTCATTTCAGCCACTGAGTATTGTGTCTGGACTAATAAAAAGAGTATATTTCCCCAAGTGAACATAGACAGAAAGGCACACTGGCCCATTCCCAAGGACAGAGATACCCTTCCAGAATTTTCACAGGGACCAAAGGTCAGTTGGCCCTCATCGGGGCCATGGAAAGTTTGTAGCGTCTTTTATGGCCAGCAGAGGAGCAGTCTGGAATGTCTGATCCTTCCTAACCTTTGAAAATTATAAAGCAGCTCCGAAGCATCATAAACCATCTGGTCCTTCCAGCACAGTACCTACAGAGAAGCCTGGGTAAAGAGCAGATGGGTCCCCCTCACTGGGAGAGAGCTTCAGCTAAATTTTATTCTCTTTCATCTGCCTGATCACTACCAAGTATGCAAAGTCCTCCTCCTTTGATAGAGCCCCCTTCCTTCATTCTTGATTAATCGCTATTCTGAATGTTTAGATTGTATATTTTTGCAAGTACCAAAATATAAACAACTACACAAGAAGGTGCCACATATATGTTTTTAAGTCTTACTGCCATTTATAGCAGCGTTGAAAAGACCTAAAAATGGCCCAAAAGGACCAGCAAGACTAGATGACTAAACAAATGAACCTAATATATATTAGCTATGCTGACCTCATTAACAGGGAATGTGGGTCCCATACCTACGCTAAAGGGGGGCCGTGAGCCTTGGGAGGAAAGAGAACTGATTGCAGGATTATACTGAGAGGAGTCCCTTTTTGAAAAAGCCAGTGAGCATGCGTATGTTTGTGTGATACTAGAAGTTTACTTGTCTTGTGTGTGTGTTTGTGTGTCTGTACCTGTGTGTGTGTGTAAATCAAGGAGGTCCGTAAAAGACAAAGCTGTTCATAAGACTTCTCTTTGAGATGTGGTAATGAGACCTGCCAGTGATGGGAAGGGTGTGCCTTTTCATGTGTATGCTCATTTTTTTTATTGTTTGAAGTTGAGCGTGTAAACTGTCATTTAAGAACAAAGGATATAATCTAAAGAAGTAGATATAAGTGGAAGCTTAGCAAATATTCAAGTCTCACCCCATATTCATTGACCATATCCCCTAATAAACAGGCAGTGAAAATTGAATGTAGTCCAAACTTCCAAAATCTTAACGAAGGTCATTTGGGCAATTATTTGTTTAAACCAAACCAAACAACACCACCAACAACCTACTTTCCTTTCAAACACCTGGATATTTTAGCGCAGAGAATAAGTTGCGTGTCATAGACGATTTAAAATGAGGTTATAACCACCGTGATGATAAGTTTAAGTTATTCAGAGCCATGTGTTTATTTACTGATGGTAATTGAAGGAAATTTTTAAAACTTCTCATAAAGCAGATTTTCACGCAACTAATTTTAAGTCGAAAGGCAGAGGATGACCTCATCGTTGGGGGGTTGGAGCCCAGCGAACAGGGACACACGGACATTGGCTCTTTAGGCCTGTAACCTTCATTTCCGCGCCTTTTCTCTGTGCGCTCCTGTGAAAGGAAATGCGACTTCGTGGTGGTGATGGTGGGGGTGGTTGCCCCCCTGTTGTTTCCCAAAGCTTAGAAAATGACAAGAGGCGTCGAGTTCCCTCCCATCCTAAGTAAGGGCTCCAGCAGCTGAGCAGCGTTGGCCAGGAGGTTGTGACCCTGAAGGTCCTACCAGCAGTGGCCTATTGCCCAGCCGACAGCCGCACAAAAGAGACCGTAGGGCCAGCGTTGGAGGTTATTTGTAGCTGGGCTGTACATTCTATAACTGTCCCTCCCCACGGGGGATAAATACGGGGTGTCGTTCCCTACCTGTGTCTTCCTTGCGTTCAGGGAACAGAGGAACCAGCATCGGGTGCTCAGTAGAAGAATGCTAGGAGGAAAGAGAGCTCAGCAGAGCAGAGGGAAGGGGCTGTGTGACAAATGGACTATGCCTTTATTGTGCATGTGACAAAGCTGTGTGCTTCTCGGGGCCCAGAGGTCGGCGGGGCCCTCCCGGAGCTGCCTTAAAAGAGACCCTCCCCAGCAGTCAGGTGGCCGACTGGTGGAAAGGCAGCTGCATGGATGCTCGTGGGATAGAAGATCAAACAACTTACCATTTTAATAAATTTTTCTAAACCGAGAGAGAGAGAGACAGAGAGAGAGCCGCACCCAGGAAGACCCACAGTTTCGTGTGAAGCCACAGAGAAGTGGGCACCTGGAAGTCCAGCTGCTGAGGGGGAAGCCATTGCTCTCTCCAAGGGGACATATTTGGAGTCTCCCCATGAGAGAAAGAGGCCCCCATTTGTCCTCCGCTCTGCAGGGAAGGTCCAAAGCAGATCAGACAAGGAGAACCTTCCCTTTCCGTTCAGCCCCTCTCTCTCCCATGCCCTGAACCCTGTAGCAGTTGAATGGAGCATCTGGTGAGGAGGAAGGCACAGCAGATAGGGGAACAGAAGAAGCCACTCTGCCCAGCCATGGCGAGAGTGACAAGGTCACAATGATTGACACACCGATGGTCTCCTACAGTGTGGATGCATCTTTCCAATAACCAGTGTAACTGCTCTTCTAAATGAAAGGCCATGAACAAGCAATGTGTCTTGCTAAAGAATTCATCCAGGGAAGAAAAAATAAAGTGCTACATGAAGAAGAAATTTGAAGGAGCAGAGGGAGAAAGAATAAATTTTTTTTTTTCTGTTAACATTCCACTAAGTCCAGCTTGCTCGATTCAGAGTTATATATTGCTGGTTTAATGGAATTCCTACATCCTGATTTAAAATTTTTATTCTCCTTCAGCCATTTCTGAGAACCGCTCTGAGGAAAATCTTCAGTTCTTTAAAGTATTGTGGAATCTTCCAGAAAAAAAGTCTTCTTCCTCAGTCCCGTGGTGAACAATAGATCCGTGCCATTGCAAGAGTCACCACAACGAGGGGAAGTCACATTAAGGAAGAGACTTTATCAGCAGAGATTCAGGTGCTCTTCAAGCTATAATTTCTGCCACAATGAAGAGCAATTATGAGTGAACAGCAACAAAATGAGTTCTGCCTCGCGTGCCATCGTTTGCTATGAAGAGATGCTGGGTTTTAATTAAAACATTGCACAGAAGCCATCAAACCATTCAGAAAAAGGAGCCCTGGTTTGAGCCACTCAAAGAAGAGTTGTCAGTGCTGCTCGCTTCGTTTGAAAAAAGCCAGGAAAAGAGCAAACGCTGCCTTTGCCCTTCTGTATAGAAGTTCGTGATCATGTGCGCTTTCCAGAAAGCAAGTCTTATACATACGTGTTGGGGTTCGGGAACTCATAAGCCAGGGCTCCTTGTGGGTTGCCAGCCCAGTGGTTTTTTTTTTTTTTTTTTAACATATATTGTTGTCTTGTTACTAAAAAAACAAAAAAGCTTAACTGAGGTATCACTGACATTCAGTTCCATAAATATTTTAAAAGTGCAATTTGATAGAATTTTGTAACATATACACCTGCAAAACCATCAGCACGATCAAAATGGTGACTGTCTGCGCCGTCCCTAATACATCCGCAGAACCTTCCTTCCCCCCTTCCCACCCTATCCCCCTTCCTACCCAACACCCAGTCTGCTTCCTGTCACTGTAGGTTGTGCTATACACCAAACGTTTCATGTGTGTGCCCCCAAGTTCATAGGTTGAAAGCCCACTATGATGAGATTAGGAGGTGGGCCTTTGGGAGGTGATTGGGTCATGAGGGTGGGGCCCTCGTGAATGGGATTAGTGCCCTTATAAGAGTTCCCGAAAGCCCTCTCCCTCGCCCTTCCCATCCCGTGAGGACACAGCAGAAAGAAATCAGTCTGTGAACCAGGAAGCAAGCTCTTACTGGACACCAAGTCTTTATCTCCAACTTCCTGGCCTTGAGGACTGTGAGAAATAATTTTCTATTGTTTATCGGCTGTCCAGTTGATAATAGTTCTGCTATTAGCAGCCCAGATGGACAAAAACAGGTTAATTTGCATTTCCTGGACATTTATAAGGGATTTATACAAAATATGCCCTTTTTGTTTGTCTTCTTTCATAGAACATAATTATTTTGAGATCTTTCATGTTGTAGCAGGTATTCATAGTTTGTTCCTTTTGATTGCAGAGTAGGATTCCATTGTATGGCTGCATCACAATTTGTTCATTCCTACACATACTGATGGCTATTGGAATTGTTTCCATTGTTTCACTAGTGCGGATGATGTTTCTATAAATATTTGTGTATAAACTGCACAGAAAAAGCACTTTATTTTTTCTCTCTTAGATAAATATCTACGTGGCATGGCTAGCTCATATGGTAAATATATATTTGGCTTTTCAAGAAATTACCAAACTATATTTCTGAAGTGGTTGTAATCTTTTAATTCCAACATCAGGTTATTAACATTCTAATTCCTTCACATGTTTACCATCACTTGGTACTGCCAGTCTTTTTAATTTAAACCATTTCAATAAATTCCAGTGGTATCTCACTGGGGTTATAATTTGCATTTCCTTAATGATGTTAAGCTTTTTTTGATGTGCTTATTTACCATCTGTATAACTCCTTTCATGAAGTCAGTGCAAATCTTTTGCCTATCTTTCGTTAGGTTGTTTTCTTATTATTGAGTTCTGAGAGTTCTTTACATATTCTGGACACAAATACTTTATGAGATATGTGCCTTGCAAACATTTTCTTCTGATGCTTTTATTCTCTTAACATTGTTTTTTGAAAAGTTGCTTTTCATTTTGATGAAGTTGCATTTATCAATTTTGCTTTTCATGCATTCGCTGTATACTTTCCATCTCTCTGAGATCATTGTCTTTTGCTACCTCTGTCCAGTGCTTTGAAAAACACAACTTTAAGTATTGAGCTTGGTTTCTTGATTGGTTCAAGGGAGAATGTCAATCCAGTTCCTATTATTCCATTTTGGCAAGAAGCAAAAGACTGGTGTGTTACTTTAAGTGTATTTATGGCCAATATTTAACTATCTGAAGACTTCACATAATAATCTCCATATCTGGATTCCGTTGAAAGTTATCTGGCCACTCAGTGGTCTCATTCCCACATAAAACAACAGGCTGGGGCAGTGTGGCACCTACCCAGTTACTGACGAAATTCAACTTTCTGATTCAGTTGGTAGAAAACAGTATTGATGACCACAAGATTACGCCATTTCTATATGCACCCCAAAGAAGCAAATCTCTACATCACCGACTGGATGAGAATTTTGTTCATTCAATAAATAGCCATCTATTACTCATAAATGAAAAGAATGTGCATCTGATTAAAATGGTTCCGTTAGTACTATCCTCTTCATTTGCAAAGAAAGGGAGAAATGGATATTAGAAAGTCTATCTACCAGACACTGTAACATGGAGCAGTCAAGTCAGTTAAATCAATGCATTCGAGTCCTAAAGCAATGTGATGATTAATTCATTCAAATGCATATTTATTAGCCCTCAGCTCGCCTGACGAGATTGAGACGGAGGCCAGAGAGCATTAAGATATCATTCCTACCTGTTGGCTATCCTGTAAGATCCAAGCCTCCAGGTCTGGGGGATGACTCATTTACAAAGAATATAATTACTCTTATCAGTGAGGAGTCCTGGGGTGACCAGATTAGACAGGTGAGATTTCACTCCACTTCGGTAACAATGCACGTATTCTCCAGTTGCTTCAGAGATAGATGGGGTTCTCACCTCTGCAAACGTGGACAGAAGTACCTTCGCCACTGCCCTTCCTGTGAGGGTTTTTTGTTTTTGTTGGTTTGTGGTTTTTTTAAATTTTTTCAGTTCTCCCAGACTCATAATTTGGTCTAGCTATTGTGCAAGGACTGAGGAGAGGTATAAATATAGCCCAAGTAGCCCAGAAAGATCCAGTCCAATGGGCTCACCTTCTGGGAGGAGAAGCAGAGCCAGGGTTTCTGCCCCATGAAATAAACTTGAAGGGGTCTCACCCTTTAAGGTGCAAGCCTCCCGTATACAACGGGCAGGGTTTTCTTCCCCATCCTACCAAATTGCCTGGACAAAGAATGTAAAAGTATTGTGTAAAATGAAAAATATTGTCAAGTGCAGATGCAGTCTGTCATGGTGTGAAATGATAATGTTAATGATAATAAGGATAAGGAACCCTTATTGAATCCTTACGAAATGCCAAGCATGGCTCTGAGCACTCACACAGAATGCTCACGGGAACTTTATGACACCAAGCTATGATTATCTCATGTTACAGATGGAGAAACTGAGCCATGAAATGACTAAGTCACTTGTCCAAAGCCACAGCTGGAGGCTGGCAGGAATAGGATTGAGGCCAGGCAGGAGTCACTGAGTCCAAGTTCCTAATTACAACACCCTGCTCCTCGCAATATGAAGCTGGTTTGTCCAAAGAAAGAGAATTAGAAAACATGTTTTAACAGAAAAAAATCAAGGTGGCTGTTAAAGAGTTTTCAGATTCCATCTTAACAAAGATTTTTTTTCCTTATAACAATTTTAATAATGAGGATATTTTTAATAGAAAAAAAATCCAGAACAAAAGTCATTATATTGATTTTAACGATCTGTTTACAATTTTCTCCCATCATACCATGATCATCTTTAGACCAAAATGTTTCTTATAATATACATTGAAAAAAAATTTTTTTTCAATGACAGTTTGGTATTAGTTTAGGTGGACAGGACCGTGGTTAGACAATCACATGCTGTACAAAACCCCCTGATATTCCCAGCAATCACCTGGCACCTCACGTAGTTATTACAATATTATTGGTTCTGCTTCCTCTGCTGCCCTTCACGCCCCCAGGACTCTGTTGTGACTTCCAATCTGTACTTCTTCACCTCTTCACCTCTGTCCCCCAGCCCTCTCCCCTCTGACAGCCACCCGTCTGTTCTCTGCATCCATGAGCCTCGTTCCATTCTATTCATTTGTCATTTTGTTCTTTAGACCCCACACATAAGTGAAACCACCTGGTGTTTCTAATAAGGGTATTTTAAGTAACTGCACGCTCAGGTTAATTGAAAGGTCACTGTAGGCACCAGAAAAACTCAGAATCACTTTGGCAGCACCAGTGACAACCAACTCAAATGGCTCTGCAGATGAAGCCCTGGGCCCAAACCTAATGGCCATGTCTCACGTCAACTGCTCTAACACGAACGTTGTGAAACAGACTCATGAGACCTTCCCATCCAAGGCTCTAACTGGACGTTAGGAGAAAACAATGGAATAGAAATATGTCTCATGGGAAAAATTGTTGGTCTAGTGGAAGACGAGTCTAGTTAAACTACTCCTGTAGTGGAGCGTAACGAGCCATGCTCAGCATCGGGAAGAGGCCAAAAGATGCCCGTCCTCATCACCTAGGTAATATTTGTCAGTTTCCATTCAGGAGGCATGTCATCCTGCTGTGATTTTTGCAGCAGGAAATGCACCACTCGTTAACCAAGCAAGGGCCTCAGCCGCCAAACTTTGTAAAGCTGAGGAGAAACGCGCCGGCACTGATTTGGGATCCAGATTTCTAGGGATTTTTGGCCTGAAAGGAATCCTAATTTCTGGGCTTTTTTTTTCCCGTGCAGAGTTGACACTCATTAGAGTGAAATCTGGCTGTTCAAGGGCCCTGTTGTTAGAGATAAAAATGAGAAAATATAAACAAAGGACGCAGACGTGAAGAAATATATCAAGTCCCAGTTAACTAGAATGGAGCTCTGTGGGCTTTTGCCGCTGACTGGGTTCTCTTTACAGGCACATATTATGTAGGTCAAGGAGCCGATTTAACGTAGAAAAGAGGTCTTGGCATTCAGTCTTGGCCTCTTGTATCAAGGCCAGTAGACTCTTCCTTTTCTTTCCATCTCGTTTCGCACACGAGGGCAGGTCATCTGGGCCTTGTAAGCAAGGGTGGGAGAGGAGCTTTATCCTAAAGCAAAGGGGTGCCCTGGCTGGTGGGGCCTGGATGTGACTCCATCAGTCTCACGTCTTCCAAGCGTCCCTCTGATGGTGAGACTCAGGTTTTGCATGTGTGAAAAGAGCTTAATTGTATAGCGAGGCCACTTAGAAGCATTAAATCAGATAATTCACAAAAAACGTAGCCTATTTCCCCTGTGTCGCCTTGACCCAGAACGTATCCCCATTTTCAATAGGTAGACATCGATGGCTTAGCTTCTTCCATTAGTCACTCCTCCACAAGACCACAGGGACACAGCCCACTGAGCAGACACCATGCTCTTGGTGGCTTGTTCGGAGCAGGAAACGACTAGGCAGTGCCTAAATGAATGAATGGGGGAACAAAAGGATACATGTGAGTTCCTGGAAAATACTCCTGCCAAAACTTTCTCCCATTGCACGTGAATATTTGACCACTGACCAGACCCTGCACTTGGCCTTCGTTCCAGAAAGGCAGCCTTTCCCTAGCACACTCGCTGCTACCGTCCCGGCCCTCTTGCTGTCTCTGGTGCCTGCCTTTAAATACAAACATTTGTAGACTAAGCTAATGTCATGAGTCCCGCTGTTACAGCAGGGAATGCACCTCGAGTCTTTTAAATGGTTATTAGATCGTTCTTTTATATGCCAGTCTCCTCCAGCATAGAGGCTCCCTGAGGGTGGGCGCCATGCGTCTATACACCCCCGGCCCCTCCAGGACCCCTCAGAGGACCTACCGTCTAGCAAACACCCAAAATGAATTATTCACCGGATGACCTAGTTCCCAAAGCAAACGTAAGTCATGTGCTCAACGAACTCACCTTCAGGAAGAGTTTCAAACAGAACCGAAGTGCCATGGCCAACTTCATTTGTGTTGTGCTTTATTTATTCTGGAGATAAAGTCTGGAAACTCCGGTGGGGTGAAATGTTATCCCTTTTAAATGCATGCCTCGGAAAATCTCAGGAGGCCCTTCGTTCCCCTTGGTATTAAATCGGCCAATGATATCACGGAGTGGAAGGGGAGCCTGGCATGAATTATTCAGAACAGCCAGCCAAGCATCTGCTCACCCGCTCTGTCCCTACTTCTGAAGGGTGGAGCACCGGAGGGCAGTGGTGACAACACCGGCGGGGGTGGGGGGAGGGCAGAGAAGATAAATCGTTGCCCTAAACCACAGAAGTTGAAGCATCTGCAGCGCTGCTTTTAATCGGACGGCAGAGCCCGGCGTCTGCTGGCGGTCACCAGCCCCAAATGGGAGGAAGCATCTGAACGCCTCTTTGGACGGGCAGAGCGGGGGTGGGGGTGGGGGGTCGTGCAAGGGGGGGAGGGGAGCGGAAGAGAGGTAGGTTCGTTCTAGAAGGCAGGAGGGCAAATTCCACGGGAGAATAATACAGGGCTGGAGAAACAGTCTTTCCATCCAGGAAAGAACTCAAGAGAAATATAAAACGTAGGGATGGGTGTAAAGAAAAACACTCACAGAGTCAAACATGTAATATCTTCAAAATAAAAAGACCCTGTTGTTCAACTGAAGAGATTCCTTGCCTTCTGGATAATTTCTACCTCTTTGACACCCAGGCTATCTGGGAATGTTTTTCGTCTCTTGGGACCCAGGAGGAGGGATTATAAGAAAGTTCTATGCGAGAAAGGGTGGGGCAGGGAAGTCGTGGTTATGAGTATAGACAGTAGAACCCTAAAATCCTAACATATTAGAATTGGGAAGCACCTTAGAGCTCCTACTGTCTGGTCTTCGGTTACACTCGTAGAATTTAAGTCACGTGCCATTTCCTCGCGGATTGAAATGACTTTGAGAAGACGGATGTATTGATGGAGAGGAAGCAATCTTGAATCTATAAAGTTTTATTGAAAATCACCCTGGAGACTTTCTGACCACATAGGCGGCTTCCTCCTGTTGCAAATCAAGAGCAGATGAACTGAGTCAGTGGCGGGAAGAGGACCCACCCTGCCGTGGGTGCTCATAGGTGAAGGACAGGCAAGATGATGGACATCCCTGAGGTTAAGGACTAAACGAGGCCCATCTGTCTTTTTATAAAAGAGGAAATGTAGAGTAAAAATAGGCATTGCAAGGCGTGGGTCCTATTACACTTATTGACGGAAGCTCAGAAACACAGTGAAGATCATGCTTCCCTTGACAAGAGGGGCACACACACACAACACGCACATCAGCATACATGTACACCACCAAAAAAGGGTTAGGCCCCTCGCGTTAGAGCGGTGGTTCTCGATCAGAAATGATTCTGACGATCTCTGAAGGCATTTTGGTTGTCACAACTGAGTGCAGAGATGGGTTATTGGCATCTTGTGGGTAGAGGGTAGGGATGCTGATGAACACCCTACCATGCCCGGGACAGCAGAAAGGCTGGATGCCCAGAGGCTGAGGGGGGCGTCCTGAGCTGGCCGTAGGTACCAGTATGATGCACCTGCCTGACCCCCGCACCCCCATTAGAGGAAGAGGCAGCCTCCATATTGCTGAGCAGCAGATAGGAGCACTGTGTATAGGGTTGTACCCCAAATACTGAACATGGTTAAACCACTGTAGCGGTCAGAAAAGCTCCAGCCAGAAAGCACTGGTGTGGCTGCCCTCGGGGACTGTCCCTGAGTCCCCCTCAATCGGTCCAAAGCTGGCCCAGGCTGTGGGAGCAGGCATCCTCACTCCGAAAAAGAGTTTGCAGGGTTTTTATTACTATTACCATTATTACTACTTCGCACAGAATGCATTAATTGCTGAACTAAGATTGCTGTTCATATGGCAATGCAATGGTTAAAACAAGTCATTATGACTAATTAACTATTAGGCCATGAAACCTGCTAATTCTTAGATCAGTGGTTCTCAATGTTCGTGGGCAGCAGAGGTACCTGGTTAAAACACAGATTTCTGGGTCTCATCCCCCAACTTTCTGATTCATTAGGTCTGGGGAGAGGCTGGATAACTCGCCTTTCCAACAAGTCCCAGGCGCTGTGCTAGGCTGCTCTGGGGCCACTTCCCGAGGGCCACTTTCTGGATGAGGTACTTGTCTGGGGTCTCCCGAGGTCGCGCGGTTTCAAGGGGTGATGTTTTCTATGCCGTGTCAGACAACGTGCGCTCCTCTTGTTCCTCTTGCCTTAAAAAATAAACAGAGGCCAATCCCTGTTATTTAAAAAAAAAACTATTCCTATCTTTGGAAGGAAAGTACTGCCTGAAACAAGTAGGTGAGAACTTGGGATGAGTGACTGGTTAGAATAGCACTTTTTAAATTTTCTTCACAGGAAAGGCTGTCTTCACTAGAATTCCTGGCCAAAAAGAAACTATACTTCAATCTCAATATGTGAATACACACACACACACACACACACACACAGTGAAAAATTTCAACGTTCTACATGTTAAGACTGAGGGAGCAAAAATTCAGTTTCCCTTGCATGATGGTGTTTCAAACAACCCTTCCCAGCAGTCAGTGTATGAACTCGTTTTAGAGCAGGTGTGTAAGCACTTTTCTTTATGGGCCAGACGGAAAATATTTCAGGCCCACAGCCCGTGCTGTGGTAGCATGAAGGCAGACATAGGTAACACGTAACCGACTGAGCAGGGCTGCATTCCAATAAAACTTTCTTGGCAAAAGCACCCGGTGGGCCAGATTTAGCCTGTTGACTGTGGTTACAGATCAGTACCTGGGAGTAAGAGACTCCCCTCTGACGCACCTGGCACCCAGTCGTGGTACCTGAACCTGAGTAGTCATGTGATGCCCAAGACCCACCCGCAGAGAGCCAGGTTTCCTTCATCTGAGACGAGGCCAGAGCATAGCACCCCATCGCAGGTCCCCAGGCTGGAATCTGGTTGCTGGGAGATGCTCAGTGTCAGAGCAGTGGTTCAAAAGCTCACTCAGCATCCACCAAAGGCTTGCCCACGAGGATGGGCTCTGTTTTATACCCACTGGCTTCCTCTCATTCACAGTAGGCCCTGCCTCTCCCCCAGAACACACAGCGCGGAAACGCCCAAGGCAGCAAATGACCAACTCTACCCGGGTCCCTGGCCTCCTAATGGCCGAGTTGGGGCTCATTTTTCAAGCCATTGTTAAGGTGCCCAGGGCATCTTCATAGATACAGCAAATCTCTTCTGGTGAGAATCACACCGCCCTCTAGAGTAGGCAGGGCTTCTCAGATTTAACGGGAGCACAAATCCCCAAGGGATCACGCTAACGGGCAGGTCCTGACTCAGTCATTTTAAGTGGGCCCACAGTTTTGCATTTCAGACAGGCTTCCAAATGTTGTCAGTACAACTAGAGTGCAGACCATGCTTTGAGCACTGCTGCCTCAGTGGGCCACCCTTTGATTTGCTCTGGGGGAGGGCTGCCATGACCTTGGCATGCCCTCCCACCACCAGGTCCCACAAATTATATTTGGAGATGCCACAAGCCCATATTTAAGTCAGGATATTGCAAATATACTAACCCAATATGGTAAAAATCCACACTGGGTAGCTATTTGTTTGTTTGTTTGTTCCTGAGTAGAGTAACAAGCTAAGATGGGGAAACCAATTTATTGATGTAGACAAAGTGTTTTATGATTTGTAAATGGCCAACGAGGATTTATGAGGTTGTACTGGATAAAACGGCTTTTTCCCATATTTCATGGTATTGCTCCAGCCCGTGTACATCTCTGTTTTTGTGGAACATCCATAGTCAGCAGACATTTTTGCCGACACTACAAGATGACACAGTTCTCCCTTGTTTCCTGTGGAGACTTGAGTCCTTAGCAAGACTCTGCATGCTTCTATTGCAGTCTGCAGAGGCATGGTAGGAAAAAGGTTGACTTTGAAGCTGGGTATGTGCTCTGTGCTGTGTAACAAATTGCCACAGAATTAGTGAATTAAAATAACGATCACTTATCATCTCACAGTTCCTGTGCCTCAGCATCTCAGGCACGGTGTAGCCAGGTCTTCCGCTCCAGGACCTTGCCACGGCGCAAGCCAGAAGTCAGCCAAGGCCGCCGCCTCATTAGAGACCTGACCAAGGCATAATCCACTCCCAGGCTCCCTCGGGTTGTTGGCAGAATTCATCACATTTTTTTTTTCCTGGCGATTAGCCAAGGGCCACCCTCGGACCTGCATTTCCTAGGGGCCAGCCACAATGTCTTGTCCTGAGGGCCTTCCCAACCTGACTGCTTCCTTGGTCAAGTCAGCAAAGCGAAGCTTTTGCCCCAGTCTGGGAAGACAGTCTTAAATAATGTATTCTAATCAAGGGCCATTACTTTACCTATATTCAAGGGGAGGGAATTACACAAAGGTGTGATTCTAGGAAGGAAGGACTATTGGGGGTCATCCTAGGGTCCGTCCATCACAATGGTTGAAAGGCTTGGCTTTCGTATGTCATGGGCAAGACAGAGACTCCACTGTGACATTTGATCTTCATGTATAGAACAGGCAAAAACACAAACCCTAAATGAAGGAGCTAAAAGAAACAAAGTGAGTTCATAGGAAGCATTATTGTAAAGTTTTATATTAATGTTAGGTTTTTTTCTGTTATATACCCTGTAAACTGAAAAGCTGAGAAGATGATAAAATAGATGAGCTTGTAGAATTAAATGAAATGAATCCATTTCACCTTCCAATCAGAGGTCATAGGAAGAGAAGCCGCAGTGTGGGAAGAAACATCACTTTCAGGGCTGCTGGTTGCATTAGTCCTTATGGGTATGAACGGCACCAACGGAGGAACAGCGGTTAAGACCGTGGGTCCCAGGACCTTTGCATATGCCAGGGAAGCTCCGTTCGGTCCAACACTACCTCAGACAACAACTGTACGTTCTGGAGGAACAGAAATAGAACTAATCGAAGACACTGGCGCGTTCACCAAAGCTGGCTGAAACCGGAGGGAGGAAAAGTGTCACTGGGTGAGTTTTCCAATTTTTAGTGGCTTTTATCCTGAGGGCCTGCCTGGTCTCCCTGTGCAGGATGGTTAAAACCATGAGATGCGACCTGCATTCCTGCTGGCTGGAATAACTAGAGGATGGGGCGTGAGGCCATCAGAGCCATTGAAAGTGAAGCGGAGGAAATGCCAGGAAAGAAAAAGCCAGAGGTAGAGCAAGCGCCAGATGCTGTCCAGGAGCTCTGACCGAGTCCAGGCTGCCTCCGCAGGGGTGTGTGCACAGGGCGAGTTCAGACAGCCTGTCTAAGGCGAGAAGAGCTGAGCGGAAATACGAGTTACCATCTAAAACAGGAGAGACAGAGTTTTGTGTTTTGAGTTCAACCAAGTTTTTTCCAAAAATCAATACTCTTTAAGGGAGCATCACAGAGTCTAAAGTTTCTGTAGCATACTAGTCACATTATTGAGGATACCATCTAAATTATTCATTATTCCAAGGAACAGGAAAACGTGACTCTCAAGAGAAAAGACAGTCAATGAAGACCAAACCTGAGTTGACCCAGATATTAGAATTAGCAAAGATTTTAAACAGCTCTTATAACTGGGCTGAAAAGTAAAGAAAAGAAAAACGGCTTGAAATGAACAAAAAGGTTGGAAACCTCAGCAGATAAAATGAAATTGTTTTTTAAAACAAACATATAGAAATTCTAAAGTTTAAAAATCTGACATCAGAAATAAAAACCCATCATAATGACACAAAGGAGGTAATAAAGAAAAGAGCCAGTGAACTTGAAGATAGACTCCCACAATTATCCCATCTGCATAACAGAGAAGAAAAACATGAAGGAAAAAAGTAAGAGTTCAGAGACATGAGGGATGATATCAAGAGGTCTAATGTGTGTGTAATTGGGGCCTCAGGAAGAGGAGGAGGAAGAGGAAGAAGAAAAATGAGAAAGGGAATCAATGGAAAGAAAATATTTTTAAAATAATGGTCTAATAGTTTCCAAATGTGGGGAGAAACATCAATTTATGCATTTAAGAAACTCAGCAAACACAAAGCCAAGTTGATATAAATAAAACCACAACTAAGCATAGCAGTTAAGCTGAAGATAACAAGAGAATCTTGAAAGCAGCCAGAGAAGAGGGAGGCTTTGCCTACAGAGGAACATCCTCCCTTCTTATCAGGGGCAGCGGAGGTCAGAAAATGATGGGACAGCAGGCTTAATGTCCTGACCGTGTGGGCGGTAGCGCCAGGCAACATGACTTACTCTCTGTCTCCACCTCTTAGTATCTGTGTGGCCTTAACAAGCTATCTGATAGTCCTAGGCCTCAACACAGTGCCCCTTTAACTGTTTATATTCTAAGTTCTCTCTCTTATTGGGTTGTTGAGAAGATTAAATGAGTTACTAATATATGTAATGTACTCAGCACCTAGTACATAATGCAAGCAAGATCAATCTTTGCTATTCATTATGAAACCTTAATAATTATGGTCCATTTAAATACTTCTACGTTAAATATTCGTATAAAATTCTGCATGTATAAAGACAAAGAAACATGTTTTTTTGAAAAAAAAAAAAAGTTAAGAAAGGAAAAGTAGTTCAAATTACCAATAGCAGCAGGAATTTGCCGAAGAAAGACTGAGTTCCAAAGGGACAGTTAAACAGGCGTCCTCCGAGGCTGGAGGTTAAATGTTTTCACAGCAAGCCAGACCCGCGTGTCTCCCGGCAGCTCACGGTTGATTCCAACAAAATCTCTCTCCTTCTCTCCTCGGGCTCATTCCCCAGGGCAGGTTATCAGCAATCAAATTCTTAATTATCAGTCAGTCCAGCCCCCAAGGCTATGCGAGTAAATCAGTGAATGCACCTCTCACGGAAGAGCCCGTAGTTGAAACGTAACATGTAGTATTGTCAGCAAAGCAGAACTGAGCGCTGCTGGCTCAGAGTTTGATCGCGACCCCCGACCCCCCGACCCCCCGCCCCGTGGCCATGGTGGAATCTACATTGAGCATGACAGACCCAGAAGCAGAGCTCTTAGCCTACGGTGGCTTCCTTCCATTTTTTCCTCCCATAAAAGGCATTTAGGGAAGTGAGAGTCTCAGGACAAGTGGCCTTAAGACACCCAACCTTAGATACTGATTTTTTCATTTATTTTTAATTTTACCCTTGACAACAGCATGGATGGACCTGGAGAGTATGGCGCTAAGTGAAATAAGCCGAGTCAGAGGAAGGCAGATACCGTACGATTTTTCTCACAAGTGGAATCTCATGAACAAACTAACCTAACACACCCGTAGACACAGAGAATAAACTGACGGCTGTCAGAGGAGGAGGGAGGGAGGCTGGGTGGAAACGGTGAAGGGATGCAGGACCAAATGCATCCTAGACAGACAGCAGTATGGTGCTGACCAGAGGGAGAGGGGCAAAGGGGAGAAGGAGGGGGTGAAGGGGGGACAGACGGTGATGGAGGGAGACTTGGCTCGGAGTGGTGAACGCACGATGCAATGTATACATGATGCATTAGGGAGTTGCACCCCTAAAACGTCTACAATTTTATTAACCAATGTCACCCCGATACCTTCAATAAAAAAAATTAAATGTATACTTTATTTCATTTTATAACCTATTTTGTGCTTTGCGCCAGCTGCTCTGCTAGGCCGTTTGGTCTGCACACAGAAGCCTCTTTTATGGAGGGTATATCTTAACTTTTCCTTCGCTGAAAAGCTGAGAAGTTAATAAAACTGATGGGCTTGTAGAATTAATAAAATGAGCAAAGAGAAAGAAGCAAAGATAAGGGTCCAAGGTTAGAAAAAATGCTTATGCCGGAGTCTGTATGGGGTTCATGATCATCCACCCCTTTTAGGGTTCTGTTGAAAACTCTGGGCCCTCTCCCAAGAAGCAAATGTGCACAGGACCCACACACCGAAAAATATTTCGCCCGAATACCAGGATGTGTACTTATCTCGAAGGCCAATAAGTGAACATTTAGAGATCTGTTAGACCCCATATGCACTGGTGGCAGCTTTGGGGAAAGTGCAGCTTAAACGATTTGAAATTCTGTCCAATGTCTTAGCATCGTACGGCCCCGTATTATCTGCATAGCTCCTTCATGATGAGTGACCAAAAAACAAACCCTTCGACCAGCCTCACAAAGGAAAACATGAAGCTTCTACGCAAAGGTAGATGTAATTCCAGACGGAGCTCCTCCTACAGTCTAAGGTGTCCGTCCCTCCTCCCTGTGTGGACCTCAGATTTAGGTTCCTCTTGGGAGCACGATGGTGCATAGGAGTTTCAAACCTGAATTCTTTCCGATTCAAGTTATCTTGAGGCAATAGTCCTGAATCTTGTTGAAGGTCTGGCCATCCTTCCTTGGCCTTGTGTCTGAAGCTGACTCTACTCCCAGGCCAGTCATGTCGTGTTCCACGGCTTTGGCCTGAGACTAATTCCTCTGGCCACACGGATTGATTTAGAGAAGAGTATGTGACGTATCAGAGTCACGGTCTACATCGTCGACTATGTCAGAAAGTGACTGAGACCGTTAAGAGCCTTATCTGTGATTTGTTCAGACACCCTAATTGCTGACTCTCCGTTTTAATGTGGAGGCGAAAAGTATTTCAAAGCTTGACTTTTTTATCGTCTTCACAGGATGCCATTGCAGATCAATTTCTATTGCTTTTCAATTTTCTTTTTAAAAATTATTTATGTAGCACAGACAGTTAATTCACAAAGCTTTTACATTGATTTGCAGGAAACTGAGAAGCATCCAAGTTCGTAGGCCTCAAGCCCATGAAATGAAATACAAATCAATCAGTGATTTAGGCAACACATTAGCTCAGGAAGAGTCAGACCAGGTGAGTTGCAGGGTGTTAAGCGTGAATTTGGGGTCTGGAATCCACAGGAAGTTCCTTAGGGAGTTAGGTTTGCAGTGGGATTCAGCCTAATTTCTTTGGCAAGAGAGGAAGGGACAGATAGACCAAGGTGAAGAGCACCATGCTGAGAGAGCGCAGGGACCCGCCACCCCCGGCTCCAGTCCTCTCACAGTTCTCCAGCAAAGAATCACTTCCTCTGCACCAACCTAGGGCACTTAGCGATTTCCCCCAACAACCTTAAGTGTAAATGTGATCTGATTGTTTTCCCCTTACTTATGTTTTACGTCCCCTGACTTTAAAAATCATGTAAAGACTTCTGTGCCTAAGAATGCACGCACGCCTTATTTCCCTCATCTGGGCCCGTTCCTTAGACGTGATGTATTTCAGAAATGACAAATCTTCTCTTTCCTTTGGTCTGGTGAGAAGTGGCTGTGATTGTCCTTGTCAGGGGAGGAGGACATATTCAGACAGGCAAAACAAGACACGCTCCAATCAGGGTGCCCGGGATCGGTCCCCGACTTTTCTCTGAACTGATGATGTGACCTTCACCTCTCAGAGCCTCTGTTACCGCTTCCGTAGCGGAGGAACTATCGAGACCAAGCATACTTCCCTCACAGAAATAAGGGATGAAGGCTGATGCATTCAAGTGTGTCACGTCCGTGTACATCTCTGATGGGAGTGTCAACGGCCGTTATTCACGCGCGTAGAGAAGAGGTGGGCATTGTAGGAGGAGAGGGAGATCCCGCCGACCCCTCATCTATTTTCTTTGCACCGTTTCTAATGCAATTCAAGGAGGGAAACAAAATCGTCCATCCCAGAGATCCTGGGCCATTCTTTATGCACTTGTTTCTTATTGTGCTTTGTATCTAATTCCAGAGACCTTTGCTAATTGCTAAATTCCATACATAAAGTTCCCATCTGATTTTATACAAACCCCAGAAGGCCCCAATCAAATCAAAGTTGAAATTATGAGGACATGGATGTTTCTGGAGAAGGACGCTCTCTGCCCACCCACTTCGCTGCTCCACCCCCTCTTCATCGCGTTGCCTTCCAGAGGCAGACGTCAGGGCAGGTGGCTGCTTCTGTCATGCATGGTGGCCTTCCTTAGCAAGCCCGTTCTGCAGCACTTTCTCTGATTCTTTGTTCTTCGCTCAGTCACGGGGACGCAGACTGTGGATGGCGACAGTGGAGACCATCTGCGAGGAAGGAAGTACACTGAAGGATGCACGTGGATTTCTTAGTGTAAAAAATAACGCACGTCCAGATGTGACTCCCTTTGGGGACATACCACAGATATGCCCGGTTGGCTTCATTTATAACAAGGGAAGACGCTGGGGCTCACAGCCGAGTTCTTTTTCTTAAGTAGGTTCCTGAATTTTTCTTTCCTGGTTTAGGGTCAGCGAAACCTCGAGTTCAGGGGGTTTGACTATTGTAGCTCCTCCAATGTCTCCATCACATTTTCTAAATTCCTGCCTCTTCACCAGCTAGTCATGTACCACCCTTGCCTCCTACAGTTTTACTTGTTCATGACTATTTTCTGCTCTTGCCATTTTTAAGGCCAATATTTAAGGGAGAGCGTATTACTTAAACTTCTGGAAGCAGCACATTAAAAAATGCTTCTTTTAGTGGCCGCTGCAGGGGAGAAGCATGTTATCAGCCCCCTGGGCTGTCTGCAGCCTTCTGAACAGCATCTTTACATGTGTGTGCGTGCACACGCATGTTGATGCACACATAGGAGATATATCTTCGCTCCTTGCCACCCCACATGTGGTTGAGGGCCAGCAGGACTGGCTGCCCCAGCCTCAGTTACAAATGCAGAGGCTCAGGCCCCACTTCCACGAGACCCCCAGGTAATGTGTGTGCGCAGTGGAGTTTGAGAAGCACTGCCTTAGGGGTTTGCTGACAATTATTTTTAATATCAAATTAGAGCCCCCATTTCCCAGGATCAAAAATAAATCTCTGTGTGTGTTCAACCCCGTCTCCGGTTTCCATTGTGAGGGTGTCAGAGCGGATGCGCTAATCAGGGCTTGTCACTCTGTGTCATTCTGCTGTCATTCTTTTTAAGCCGTCGGTGGGAGCAGATCTTTTTTTTATCATTCTCTCGTTTAACTTCTATTTTTATCTTTTTCATGGAATTTATTGGGGTGACATTGGTTCATGAAATGCCTTAGGCTTCAGGTGTATGGTTCTATAATCCGTCACGTACCTATGTGTTGCGCGCGCACCACCCCAGGGAAGTCTCCCTCTGTCACCATCTAGCTGTCTCCAGTCAGCGGGTGAGCAGTGACGTCTGGGTCAGCAGGTCCAGACCGACGTGACACTGTGTGCTCTGGCCCCACTCCTTCGATTCCTGCCTCAGCAAAGCTCGTCTCGTAAACCGGGAGCGAGGACTGTCTTTCCCACAGCACCCACCGGGTCTCCTCCATGGCTGGCACCTTGTTCCTTTTTCTTGTGTGTGGGGGGAAATCGCTTAATTCCCGTGCTTCCAATTTCTCAAAATCAGGGCAAAACAAACAAACAGAAGATAGAAAGTGTGAAAAAAATATGTCTGTCCCCAAATAGCTTTTTTGTTTGTTTGTTTGTTTTCTAGTCCAGGTATCACGTTGATGCAATTAGGTACACGGCCGTCCCTCGCTATAGCGCGGTTCACTTATTGCGGCCTCACTGTATCGCCTTTTTAGTGTGTCCCTATGTCAGGTACAAGAAAAAAAAATATTCACAAGTGGACACAAAAGTAATATGAATTGCCGTGAAAAAAAAAAGAATGCACAAGAAAACGGTTGCTCGGGTGTATTTTAATTATGGCTCAAGAAATGCTCCCTTCCGGACAACGGGCCCAGGAATTGGTACCGGCTTCTTTGATTGGCCTGCTCCCCAATCCAGGTTTGCAGAAAGCGGAAAATTGTCCCAGAAGGAGGCGTTCAAAGCTCCCCAGGCCTGTCTACACCCTTTGCCTCCGACAACACACAGGAAAGGGGAAGCTTGTGTGTCCTCCGTGCTCATCAGATGTGACTTCCCGGGGCCTATTCGTTCCCTGTCTCTGGTTCTGGCTCCCCATCCCTACTCACTGAAAATATTGGACAGGATAGAACCTTCTCATCTTGCCTTTAACTAAAATAAAAACGATTTCTGAGCAACAGACTACTCGCTTGGATTTGACTAACTGGATATAGTAACAGAATAAGATGTGTAGTGACCCGTTTCCTAGGGTGGTATTTTATCTCCCAGCACAAGACGAACACAAACGGCGTCTATACGGCAACGACAATCTGTCCTGCACCTCGTTCCGCGTCTTGCCCGCTCCTGGTTTTCTCTACAAAGAATCTTTCAGAAGGTGAACACGGCACCTCTGTTAATTTTGTTTGGGGCATCGCTTAGCTAGTGAAACATTGACCAGTAAAGATGCGGCTCAAATGCAGCTGGGGGGGACTTGGGAGAAACCGTGGTGGAGAGACCACCCGAGACAGGGCTCTCAGGGTTCCGGCACGCCGAGTCCCCCAGAACAACGCCTTTGTAACTGTCACCTGCTTCGGGATGTCACTGATGGTCAAGACGCCATGCATCGGGCATCGCTGTCTTGCTCCAAGCTGTGAAATGTTCCAGTTGCTGAGTCTGGATTTCGTTTTGTTTTATTTTAAGGAAGGACATTTTGAAGAGAGTTCTCTTTGTTCCATTTCAGTAATTTTCGGAGCGCCCCTCATCTCTTATTAAGTCATCGTGGGCTTTGTCTCTGAGCACAGTGTGACTGGAGCATTAATGAGCCTTCGGAGACCCTCAGACCTGTTTCTCTCGGCGAAGATCTGACATTCGGGGACTGTCAGTCACTCGGAGTTATACTGAATAAAAAATTCATATCATACATTCCGTCGGGGAGTTTATGTACAGAGGGGGAGGGTGGGGAGGGGAGGAAAGAAGGGAGTCAGCTTAACTTAGTTTATAGATGAGACAAGACAGTGTAAATGACATTTGAAATTAACGAAGCATGTAGTCATAATTACATGGCTGGTTCACCTCCCTACCTCCCGAATGTCCCTGAGACCAGCGAACACATGGGCCCATCTAGCTCGGAGGGAGCGTTCAATTCCTCCACCACCATGGCCAATAACAGGCTAGTCCTCTCATATAAAGGAAGTCAGGCCCTGACCAATGAGGTTGCAGCAGGATTGAGAAAAAAAATAGATGTATCCTCTGCTCAGGCATTCTTTGTGACTTCACAGATTTGAGAAGGTGGGGTGACGTGGAGGAAGGTTAATGTCATAGAAGCGTGGCATTCCCCACACCCCAACCTGTGGCCTCCCTCCTGGCTCAAAGCAGCATCGGTAAAATGCAGATGAAGGAAACAAGTGTTTATTAAACAGCTGACTGGCTTGTACAAAGAGGTAAGCAGAGTATTATACACAGGAAAGATGCTCAATATTCAAATAAGTCTGTGATTGAAATATATATGTATGTATACATATGAGCGTGTGTGTGTGTACACACACACTTGAAATGTGTCTGGAAGTCTAGAACACAAAAGCATGGCGTTTCGTATTCTCTGGACTTGGTCCCAGGGCCCATAGCCAGGTACCGTGTGATTTCATGCGCAGAACTGCAATGACCTTGGTCACGGTGTTTTCTTCCATTTAACCACCACTGACATTGTCATCATCATCATCTCATAACTTTTACTCCATGCTAAGGATCCTCAAGGAAGACGGTCTCACCATTTCCCTGGAGAAGCCACATCTGAGCACAAGCTCCCAGATTGAGGCCCTTGTGGATACTGTGCGTTGTGACATTTGGCCCAGACGCCTCAGGATGACAGTGGTCTGTGTTCTCTGCCCGTGGAGGGGAAGTTTGGCAGGAATCCTTGCTGTGCACCAGCAGCCAAGATGACTGATGACTTACCGGGGCCGTCCAGCGCTCCGGTTCCCAGGACAGGAAGCCCAGTCACGCATGCCCATGTTCTCCATGACCAGGGACAGCTGTTCTCTGCCCATATCCATTTGAACCCCCGCTTCACTGTGGCCTTTGGGGTCCTGAATGTCTCAGTGTGGCACAGACTGGAGAAAAGGGATTTTAATGCAGTTGACTAGTGGAAAAACCACCCTTCAGTATGAACTCCATCACTTGGAAACCCCATAATATGGAATCTAGCACCTTACGTTACTTTAAAAGTATCTATATTCGAAGTGTTGGTTTTAAATTCATTTCAACAGCATACCTTTTAAGACGGCTTTTGATGTGAACTTTTAAATTTCTGGAATATCTATATGTAACTGAAAATGGACTGATCAGGCATTTTGAGTTATCACCACTGACATGAATCCTCATTATACACCTAACCTACCACCTCAGGGTACTTATCCCTTTTTATTATAAATTAGCCTGGTTTACTTCACTTCTTATCTACCAGAAGTTCATCTTCATAAGGGCATGTGTTAGGAGGCATTCTTATAGTGGCAAGTGAGAGAAACCCCATTCCACTGACTTCATCAAACAAGAAAGATATTGGTTCACATAACTGGAATGCCAGGGGTCGGTTTTGCTTCAGGTAGGGCTAGACCCAGAAGCTCAGATCAGAAAAAACATTGACTTCTCAGATCTGCTTTCATCCTGGCTGACTTAATCCCCAGGCAGCCTTCGTCCCTGTAGGGGGGAAAGGCCACTTATTAGCCCAGGCTTACATTCTACCAGGTTATCGACCACATGGGACGACACCTTTCTCCGAACAGTTTTAATGAACGTCTCGAGTAGACCGTTGGCTCAGCTTGGGTCAGAGTCTCACCCGTGAATCAGGATTTGTGTCTGAGGGATGTGGTGCTCTGATGCTCTGAAGGGCCCTTCTGGAAGCACATGGCGTGAGCGTGGAATGAAGTAAACCATCTGCAAAGGAGAAAAGGAGGGAAAGTTGACTTTGGGGCAGACAAAGACAGGCTGTTACAGAGCAGAACTTTGCCTCTCACTCTTCCTCATGCTGCACTCTCCACCCTTTAATATTTTACTATTAAAACCCAACTGATTACTTACATCGTTTCAAGAGAAATAGAGAGAAAACATATGTAAATCACATAGTCCACGTTTTCTTGTTTTTAAAAATAAAGGTTAGGGGCACACTCTCCACTAAAATGTTAGCTCTTTAGTATTAGAATTAACATTTAAATTTAGTCCTTTTTGAAGCTGAATATTTTGCCTTTCAAACCTAGTTGAGTATATGATTAAATAACATAATTTACTATAGATTTTGGTCCAAATATGTAAAATAATTTTTAAATCAACATCAATATTTTATAAAATAAAATTTAAAAGTATTATTTAAAGACATTTATACTTGATCGATTTTCCCACAAAAATATGTGCCCCCTTAAATGTTAGTACTGGATTGATAATTTTATAACTTGATATAAGTATATAAAGTAGGGAGAAAAACAATTACATTTTATACTCTGATACAAATACTTTATTCTTCCCATTTCGGACTCAAGAGATAATATTGTGGTAGAGTTATTGTTTGTATACATAATATTAAAAAAAGAATATTAAATCTGTTGCCTCCCTTCCCTTTTTCCTGTATATCTCCCCATATTTCCCCAGAGGTGTCAACTCTGATTTGTTTTCCTGTTACAAGAACCCCCCAAAGTTCAAAGGCTCAGCATGGTGACCTAGGGAAGCTACCTGTTGACAACACCTTTGTTATTGTTTGAGAAGCAAGCATAGGCCTCTACACAAATATGACTCTTCAATACTTGGCTTGATATTAAATGTCATCAGGCACCACATTTGTTTTCATATACTGACAACAGTGAGATTTCAGAGTGTCACTCAGCACGCGCACTGCCAAAAATAATAACACTGTCCTGCAGCAGTGCTCTGCCGTCTCCCCCGTCAGAAACAGCTCAGGTAGATGTTAAGGAAACAAAGGCTATATGTGGACCACATAGAATGCTAACCCTGTGCAGGTTTGGGAAGAACCAAGGGTAGAAAAGATTTTTTTTAAAAGAGTATTTTGGAAAAGGTGAACCTGTGTGCTTCTTGTGAAAACCAAGTGAGACATTCAAACAGGAGATGATAGCCAAGTCGCTCCTGTCAGAAATGTTGGTGGAGTGAATGGGAGAATCAAGTAATTAACACGCCGCGTCTGTCATCTGGCTCGCCATTTCCTCTGCACACAACCCCGCCAGGATGCGCTCGTGCCTGAAAAGCACGGTCAGTGGGATGCAAATGGAAGCCATGATTCGGAATTCACCGGGACCAATTAATGAAACCATTTTCTCTTCGCTCCTGTGATTTTATTAGGTGAATTATGGGTGCGGATGATTTCATGGATCAAATGACCGCATCTGCTAGGCCTGTAGACTCCGGACTCAGCAATTAGCCAGTTAATATGATGAATGGAGGCAGTAAAAATGAGCATCAGCGTGGCCACGGGGCGTCTCGTGTTTCTGAGACTCAAAGACCAGATCTGTGGGAGAATTGTTCTCTTGAAGAAATTAAGCTCCGGACGGTCCCTGGTTCCCCTCTGTGGGCTCCATATGTCCTGTGCCCTCTTGTTCCCTTTTGTACTCCTGGGTTGATCAATATTTTTGCACACCTTTATTTCTGGTCATAGGGCATATATGTCATCAGCCTGAATTACTTCTTGAACTTTCGAAAGATGAGCCAATACTGCTACTCAAACATGATGACAAAGTACTGAATAAACACAGTGAGAGTGACAACCCAGGGTCATCGTGGGAGGAAAAGAATTATGGATTTAAACGATTCTTTTAATTCAGAAATACTCACTTTTAAATGATGAGTTGCCATAAAGAAATTCAATACCCAAATAAAATAACGGCTAAGGGACCTCGGGCTTCCCCTTATCGAGCACATCCCGGGTGCTCAGTGATGAATAACCTAACCCCCTTTACCCTGACCTGGGAGGGGGCATACTGTCCTCCGCCCTGAAGACAGGCCAGGGAGGTCGGGAAAGGGTAAGCCTCTTGCTCTATATCACAGGGGCACCTGGACCAGGTAAACCACTAGCAGAAGAAGCATCCAAATGCAGATCTGCCTGGCCCTGAAGCCCAACTTCAATTACTGTGTCATACTCCCTGTGACTCTGGGTAGAGAGTCCAAGAAGCCAGGATGGAGGAGGTGACCTGGAGCCATCGCGAGCACCATCTAATATGAGGCCTGAAGTCTGGTACCAAGACGAGGGGCACATTCAGATAAACGTGGCCAAGAGAAAATGGCTCTGAATCGTGCTAGAACCCAGATCCCAAGATCTGAATGGAACAAAGGGGGGCACTGCCCCCTTCAACTCCTTGGTTGGGTGGTAATAGCTCCAAATGCTAAGCTAGCCTCTCGTTGTACTCGGATAACTTCTTGTTGAAATAATGTGATTTGAAGGCTTCAGTTAGAAAGTCCCCACCTTGTACCCCCATCACCATGACTGGTCTGTCAATGTGGGTGAAATTTCACCAGTGGACCGAGGCTCATTCACATTTTAAATCTCTCTTTACAATGCAAAAAGTTCCCGTGATGGGCCACACGTAAGTTTTTAATTACCAGGTTCCCACTTCAAAGCCGCCCTTTGGGGTGATGCCAAGCATTCTCATTTATGTATGCAACAGCCTCAGGTGGGTTTTTATCGTCTCCATAGGTAGGAAAGTAAAATGACTTCCCCAGGTATACACAGACAGGAGCAGTAGAGCTCGGACGTTAACTCCAGGCCTCAGGGCTGTCCATCATGAACTGGTGTGCCATGTAAGGGAATTCAGAAGTCAGCACCCCAATGGAGTCTTTTTTTTTTTTTTTTTTTGGAATTTATTTACTTATTTTTAGAGAGAGGGGCAGGGAGAGTGAAAGAGAGATAGAGAAACATCCATGTTGGGTGGTTGCCTCTCATGCGCCCCCAACTAGGGACCTGGCCTGCACCCCAGGCCTGTGCCCTGACTGGGAATCGAACCAGCAGCTCTTCCCAATAGAGCCTTAAGATGGGGACACAGAATAGTAAAATTTATTGGTAGAAGATAAGAACACACAACTGATTTCAACAGAGGTTGTGAATCCATCGAGACAAGAAAATTGGTCAGAGACCCTGAGAGAAAACAAATCACCATTAGGAAAAACTGTAATTAAAAAAATAAAAGAGGAACTATCTTTCAAGTTCTAGAGGAACGGGAACTAGATTGCAGCAACTCTCCCCTTTGAATGTGGACTTGCTTAGACATCATACAAAAACTTACATCGCCTTAATCATGTAAGCCTGCCGAAGCCGTCTACAGAGGATAGAGCGATTGCGTTTCTGTTTTTCCTGAACATGACCAAGAGGCATTTTCCCCGGGTGGGGCAAGCCCGCTTCACTTGGGGGCTTTCTCTTTTTGTTCCCGGCTACCTTCTCCTGGCTTTCTGCAAGCACAGGCGCCAACAGCTTCCCTTCTCTTCCTCTCTCCAAAGATCCAATTGTATTCCGCAGCAACTTCTCTTTCTGAGCCGGCGAAGCTCCCTTTCAGAGCTGATATTGAGGCTGCACTTGACCGTCCTTATTGCGGCTCTGAGCTCCAGGTCGGCGCTGGCGGCAGCCTGCGCTTTCGGATGAAAAAGCAGACTGAGGCAGGAGGGATTGGCTGCGGATACGCAGGGTTCGTGGGAAGCCTCCTGGGGCTTTCTCTTCCCACGGGATCAAAGTCCACAGTTTCTTCCTGGGCCCGGATAAGGTCAAACTACAGAGACGGGCAAAGGCACAAATAGAGGTCCCAAGAAGATACGTGACTGTCAGCCTTTATTTTATTCTCTTCCTCCTCTTGAAGGTTTCTCCCCTTCTCTTCATTCCCCCTCTAAAATTGGCCCAGAAATGGAATTTGATGGATGGCGGAGTTAGTGATTCATTATTCTCCAGCAAAAGAACATTTTTCCTTTTCACTGGATATCTTCAGAAGTATCATTTTAATGTCCACAAGAGCCCTGCAGAGAGATTGAAACAGAAGATATCTGCAAATAGCCAGTTAGACACTTTTTGTGAGTGTCATCAAAGGAGTTCCAAGGCAAATTGGGGTCCGTAGGAAAGGGACAGGGAAGCGATGCAGACCAAAGCTGTTCTGCTCAGCCACGTGGAGGACAGAGGGGTTGAGGACCAGGGACGGGAGGAAGACACCGAGAAATCAGGACATCAACTTATGATTGCTAACCCTGACTCTATATTAATGAATTGGAAACTCTTAGTTAAATGGATGAGGCTCTCAGAAAAGATGAATTTCCCAAACTTATCCAAGGAAAAAGATACAGTAAACAAACCAAACGGAAAACAACGGTAGGTAAAGCACTGTCAGGGGAATGAGTACATCTTCAGAGGGCTTCGTGACTCATCTGCTCCAGAGCAGAGCAAAGGAATAAAATATTTCCAGTTAATTTTACGAAGCATAACTCTAAGATCAAAATGAACACGGCTTTATGTGAGGAGACATAAGATATCCATCTCGTGTGTTAATATTGACACAAAAATGAAATACTGGCCAATTCAGCCCAGTACTGTATAAGAAACATGATTGATTGATTTACTTACTTAGTTCCTTAGTTACTTTTTTATCGGTTTCTGGTGTACATTATAGCAGTGAGACAATCACATATTTTATAAAGTGTCCCCGCTGGTGTTTCCAGGACACACCTGGCACCCATACATACAGCGTGGGGCAAAAGTAGGGAACATTTGTGAGTATGCAAAACACAGAGGTGATTTGTGTAACAGTATGTATTAATTATTGTATTATTTTCCATGTGGACAACTGTAAACCCTGCAGCCATTGCAATATGATTGAGTGTATTCCCTGTGCTGTGCCTTACCTCCCCGGGACTGCTTCGTGACCACCAGTCTGTTCTTCTCAATCTCTTTACCTTCTGTAGCCAGTGCCCCAAACCCCCTCCCATCCGGCAGCCGTCAGTCTGTTCTCTGAGTCTGTGCATTCGTTCCCGTTTAGATTTTGGTGTTTAGATTCCACATGTAAGTGAAGTCATGCGGCATTGGTCTCTCTCTGACTGACTGGTGTCACTGAGCATAATCCCCTCTAGGCCCATCCATGTCGTAGCAAATGATGAGATGTCATTCTTTCTTTACGGCTGAGTCGTATCCATTGTATACACGTACCACTGCTCTTTATCCCCTCGTCTGTCCATGGGCCCTTGGGTCGCTCTCATATATTAGCTATTGCAAATGAAGCTGCAGTGAACGGAGAAGGGAGTTAGTGGTTTTGTTTTCTTTGGATAAATACCCAGAAGTGGAATTGTTGGGTCATATAGTACTTCCATTTTTGATTTTTTAAAGAACCTCCATACCGTTTTCTGTAGTGGCTGCACCAGTCTGCATTCCAGCCAACAGTGCACCAGGGTTTCCTTTTCGGACATCCTCACCAACACTTGTTGTTTGCCGACTTATTGATGATAGCCGTTCTGACAGGTGTGAGGTGAGATCTCACTGTGGTTTTAATTGGCATTTCTCTGGTGATTAGTGAGGCTGAACAGCTTTTCATATGTCTGTTGGTCATCTGTATGTCCTCTTCAGAGAGGCATCTATTCAGGTCTTCTGCCCATTTTTTTAATGGATTCTTCTTCTTCTTCTTCTTCTTCTTCTTCTTCTTCTTCTTCTTCTTCTTCTTCTTCTTCTTCTTCTTTCTTCTTCTTCTTCTTCTTCTTCTTCTTCTTCCTCTTCCTCTTCCTCTTTCCCTTCCCCTCCCCCTCCCCTCCCCTCCCCCTCCTCCTCCCCTCCCCCTCCTCCTCCCGTCCCCCTCCCCCTCCCCCTCCTTCTTCATCTTTTGGTGTTGAGCTATATAAAATTTTTATGTATTTTGGATACTAACCCCATATCATACGTATCACTGATGAATATCTTCCTCCATTCAGTAGGATATCTTTACATTTTGTTGATGGTTTCCTTTGCTGTGTGAAAACTTTTCAGTTTGATGTAGTTAAAAGAAACATTCTATACCATGAAGTATGGTTGATATCAAGAACGTTAAGAAGTCTGTATGTTATATGTCTTAAACTAGTTAATTGATAGGCAGATTGATTGATATGCCTAAAAAAAAAAAATACAGATTAAGATGTGGGGGAACCACTGCTATAGATGGAGACTTCAACAGTGAGGAATTGTGAGGAGCTTCTGCCAGAAAAATTATAAGAAGAACCAGAATTAAAGAAGGGGTGCCCACTAACTCTGGTGAGCTGAGATCCTCTTGTTAACACACCAGGTCCTGGGGAATAAAGTGCGTGGGTTGTGCGTGGGCTGGAAAGCAAAGGGAGGGAGGGATGTGGAGAAAAACACATAATCAAATCTACTGCTGAGTAAAAGGCATTTACAAAATTAAATTACTGAGAAAGAGAACACAATTAAACCTACTGATGAATAAAATCTAATGAATAAAAACACATAATTAATCTACTGATGAATAAAAGGCATTTGGTAAAATCTGTTATCATCATCATTTAATAAATAGGAATAAACAGAGACTATGTTAACAGGACAAATAATATCAGACTCCAAGTTGAAACTTTTGGGCATTGCCCATAAAATTTGAAGCAAACGAAGGGACTGCGATTATACAACATGGTTCTGGGCGTTCCAGCCAAGGCAGAAAGACAAGGCGCAAAATGAGACTTTCTGATGCACTGGCCCCTGCTCTTGCCGAGGGTAAGAAGCCGGGATCATCTCTCAGCCAGGAGTCTCCCATCTGCTCATAACAAACTGTCTTCCAAGCCGGCTTGAGCAACTGTGTGTTTCCTGCGGCAGTGAAGGAGAGTCCCTGTGGCCCCACATCCTTGCCCGCCTTTGGTGTGGTCAGTGGTCCGGACTTTGGCCATTCTGATAGGTGTGTGGTGGGGCCCCGTTGTTTCTGTTTGCATGTCCCTGGCGACAGATGATGTGGACCATCTTTCCATGTGCTCATTCGCCGCCTCTCGCTGTCTTCTTTGGTGAAGTGTGCCAAGGACTTGGGCCCATTTTTGTTTCTAACCGGTTTGTTTGTTTTCCCATTGTTGAGATGTGGTTTTTATCAGCTGTGTCTTTTGCAAATATTTTCTCCCGGTCTGGGCTTTGGCTTTTCATCTCTTGACAGTGTCTTTCTCTGAGCCTAAGTCTTGAATTTTAATGAAGTCCATCTTATCAATTCTTTCTTTCATGGATCATGCTTTCGACATCACATCTAAAAAGTCATTGCCAAGACCAAGGTCATCTTGATTTTTTTCTATGTTATGTTCTAGGATTTTTATAGTTTTGTGTTTTTCATTTAGGTCTGTGATTCATTTTAATTAATTTTGTGAGGCATAAGAGCTATGTCTAAGTTAATTAGTTTTGCATGTGGCTGTCCAGTTGTTCTTAATCTTACAGTTTAGGGGGGACAAGACATTTCACAACAACAACAGAATAACACATTACCTACATAAATACCATGTGGATTTCACATCTGTTAACATGTTACCTTAAGGGCACTCTCTCCCTCTCTCTCTCTCTCCTCTCTCTCTTCTCTCTCTCTCTCTCTCTCTCTCTCTCTCTCTCTCTCTCTCTCTCTCTCTCTCTCTCTCTCTCTCTCTCTCTCCTCCCTCTTAAAGCTTCACCCTCATCTCTTTCTCCAGAAACAAGCCAATCTTTTCTTTTGGACTTAATAGTCCCATACATTTGTTTTTACTTTTCCTACACATGTATATATCCACAAACATTATCCAGATTTGTTTTGTGTGTTTGCAAAATTTACACACTAATATCCCCATAAACTGTCTCTTTGCAGTTTGCCTTCCGTTGGACACCAGTATGCTTTTGCGAATTACCCAGGTTAATACTTGTAGAGCTGGTTCGTTCATTTTCTCTGAGGGAAAGCATCATCCTATGAAGAGACTCCACTCTGAATCTCTACCTTCCCTTCAAGAGACAGGGAGGCTGTTCCCACAGAGGCCAGTGTCATTTTCCAAGTGGAGAAAATTGGGCTCAGATACAGCCCTGACATTAAACACCAGTAAGAAAATTTCCGTTTCGCACTTTACAGGCAGAGAATAAGGTCATCTGGATTGACAACAGTGCTTAACTGCGTCTGAGATGTCCCACAACAAAGTGACTTTACCTCCTGGTTATTATCTCCCTAGGAAGCTAATAAAGGTCAGTTGCGCTATAACCGTGCCGCTGATGGAGGCCGGCGATGTTCAAACACTCTTTTTCCCTTTTTCTATGTTAAATGGAGTGGTTTCCCTGGTGAGGTTTAAACGTCCTCCTGCAGCCAGTTTCTGCCCCTTCTCCCTCATGTCCTTACGCATTTCGGGAAAGGGGGACGGTTTCTTCCAGCCCCAGCCACGCGGTACTGAGTGATGATGGTCGGCAAACATTGGAGTCTTTGCAGTATTTCACGTACCATGAATATTATCAGTTAATTTAAAGCAGGAGTCTTAACTGAGGGGGGAATTCTGCGCCCCCCACCCCTGACCCCTGCCCCAGAAAAGAAAACATTTATCAATGTCTGGAGACGTGTTTGGTTGTCACAACTGGGATGGAGAAGCCACTGCCCCATGCAGAGAGGAAAAGCCAGGGGGGCTGCTACACATCCTACAGTGGGTAGCACAGCCCCCCCCCCCCGACAGAGAACCTCCTGCCCCCAATGCCACTAAAGCCGAAGCTGAGCAATTCTGACTTAAAGAAGGAGGAAGCAGAATCACATCCTTCTGCTGCCGTCTTTATTCCCGGGCCAGGCCTGACCTGACACAGAATTTTGGGGAGGAAATAATGTTGCAAGGCAGATAGAATATTCTTTGTGACACCCGCTCCCCCCGCTGCCCAGTTACCCCCAATACACACACACACTCACACACACGGCTTTAATTCCTCTCTTTCTTCCCTGCTGTGATGAAAGCTCCCCCGGCTTAGGCCTGTGATGCTTCCCAGAGGAGGCACAGGTACCTTTCTGGGGTGCCCCAGCCAGCACACTCCACCCTTCAGAGTCACGTTCCCGCGCCACGGGACCAACCACCAGGCTGCAGTCAGAAGCGCCCGGTGGCCCAGGTGAGCAGGAAGACCCTCCTGCCAAGTAGGGAGAGTTCAAGTTTAAAACTCTTTTCCAGGTAACCTATTTTCTTTCCTTTAACCATCTTTATTGTTCTCCTCCCTTTATTGTTGGAGGGATAAAACAAAATGCCGAAACTTTACCAAGCACCTGACGATTGCAAATCTGTTGAAATAATGTCTTTCCAGCTCTTACCCATCAGAATTCCATTAAACTAGCAGAACGTTAAGAACCCCCGCCCCGCTGTATAGACATAATTGCCATACCGCACTTTATACGTTTAAGGTGTACGGCGTAATGATGTGACTTCCATGTATTGTGAAATGACTCCTGTGATAATTTAGTTAACATCCATCATCTCATATACGTACAAGAAAAAATAATGTTTTTCTCCGTGCGATGAGAACTCTTGGGATCTACGCTCCTAACAACTTCCCTATGCATCATGCAGCGGTGCTAACTATTTCCATCCCTGGTACTTATTTACATAAACCTGGGGGTTTGTACCCTGGGTCCCCCTTCATCCAACACCCTCTCCCCCACCTCTGCTAGCCGCCGGTCTGACCTCTTTTTCTCTGAGTTTGGGAAATGATGTGATCGGACTTTGTTTTCCTTGGGTTTTTTTTTTTTTTTTCTTTTCTTTTCTTATGACTGATTGCTGTGCCTTTAAGATATTTGAGGGACCCTCAAAGTCAAGGCTGGCAGCACAGGGGGGGTCAGCTGTCATGCCTGGGGAGTCAATTCAATAGGCAGAAGCTGGAAAATGCAGAGCAAGCGTTGGATGTGGGAAGAGTTTGCAGAGCAGAGGTAAGAGCCCTCGGGATTTGCAGGGGAGGACTGAGGGGCAGCGAGGGACGCAGGGCAAGGCCAAGGTCTCTTATCGGATCAGCTCGGTCAGGGTTCACTGGAAAGCGGGACTGCGGAGGAGAAAAAGGTGTGGTTTCATCTTGGATGTGCTCAGCCTGAGAAGGTCGCCTAGTAAGTGTCTTCCTGGATGTGGCCCAGAGGCGCTGAGGACCCACGTTCGGGACGAGGAGAGAGCTCAGGACCCAAGACAGAACTATGGGACTTGGCAGAGGAGCTCGAGCACCTTGGAGGCTCAGAACAGAGTGTCTAGGCCCAAGAAAGTTCCAGGAAGGACACTGACAACCTCTAGATTCACAAGGTCCTTTCCATCAGCGGCGGTGCCTAGGCCATGGGGCTGTCTGTTGTCGAAGAGGAAAAACAAATCCCTTCTTTCTCCCCAAGTGGGTTTCCCTCAGGCAGGAGACAAAACTGGCGTCTATCCCGTGGCGGCGCAGATTGCAGGGAGGCCTGTGCTTCCGCGAGCCCATCCTGTGTTTAACAATTGTTGTGAATGGAACCCTAAAATGTTACCACCTCCCGTAAACATTTACTGTTTTCCGGGGTTTCTGACTCCAAGAAGAAAGTGCTACTGAGCGCTCCATCCTATACCCTTGAAGTGCGTCACTGTCAAAGACACAGAGCATACTTAGCACGTGAGCCGGGGCCTGTAGGTCCCGAGAGAGAAGAGGCGTGAGCCACAGTCCCCCCAGCTGTCCTTACCCGGTGGACTTGCGCCGTCCTTACTGCGTTTCCTATTCCGCTGCAACGGGCTTTGCCGACCACGCGGTGAATACAAATTCCAGCAACGTAGCTCACTCCCCCTAGCCCACAACTCAAACCTCATTACTTGTTCATTGTGCTGCAGTCGGGACTTAAGTTTTTATAACCGTTTTCTCAAGTGCCGGGCACTTTATACATTTATGGCTTTTATTACCAATCAATAAATTTTATCCACCTGTTATTCAGCAGGGGACATGCCTTGCTGAATAAACGATGTCATCACCATTAACTTTGCAATCCAGGGGAAATTTTTTAATTAAAAAAAGAAATTCTTCATCTAAGGCAGCCATGAGGAGCTAGAGAAAGTGGAGGAATTCAGGACTAAAGTGGAAAGAATCACGGGCACAAGATTTTGCTTTTCTTCAGCCATGTCTCAGATCACGTGAAATTGTTGGTTCAGGACAGTGGTTTTTGACAGTGGATGATTTTCTTCCTTCCCTTTGGGGGACATTGGGCAATGTCTGTAAACATTTTTGGGTGTCACAGCTGGGGAGAATATCCTACTGGCATTTAGTAGGTAGAGACCAGAGATGCTGGCAAACTTCCCATAATGCATAGGACAGCCCCACAGCGGAAAACTAGCCAACCCCAACGGTCACGAGCACTGAAATCGAGAAACCCCGATCTGGCCCCCGTTCACACTCTCAAAAGGAGGCATTAAATGTTTTGTGTATCTTTACTTTGTTCTTCAAATTTAAAATAAATGATTAAAGATGCCTTTGATATAGTTGCAAGATGGCTAGCAATAGTATCTAACGCTAGGGGAATATGAATAACCTAGTAATAGTGATTTATCAAAACTCCAATAAAGGGTGAAAGGTGAATTCCCCAAACATACGTGATAAACTGATTGGGGAATTCAACCCGCCCCATTCAAACTAGTCTTACACACCACATGTGGCAGTGGGATCATTGACGAGGAATGTATTTAACGTTGATTTCTTCATAAACAAATGATGGGCTGTAACCGGCAAAGGGTTTTCTTAGAGTCACGGAAGAAATTCAAAGTGGCTAATTTATTCGCTGTTTTAAAGTTGCAACTCTGCTGTGCAGATTTATCTAATTGGGCCAAGCACCTGCATATCATTTTAGGACAATTACCTGCCACTTAGGCTTTAAAATTACATATAATATTTTGTGTTTCATTTATTTCATTAATCCCTAGCTCTTATGCTAATTTTAAGAAGGAACGAGTTTGCCTCAAGCAGATATTATAAGAGTAAACTCTTCCAACTCTCTTAAATAATAGGGAGAATTTAAATGCCTGGAGGTAGAAGTGCACAAATCAGTGTCACCAGACACAGATGCGGAGAAATCCTGATGGTCTGCAGAGTCTCTGAAATGGGTCATCAGTATACACACCTCATCAACAACCGTTTAATCATCGTAACAAATCGATTAGCACTAGCACTACGGAGCAACAGTGATGCCCTGGGGGCCTTAAAGACACCAAATCTTTTAGCCTCCCCGACACCCCCGGGAGACTGATGAGGGGCAAATACCTTACGGGTCCCATGGCTGCTGGGAAGCAGAATGAGTCTGGCCATCCCAACCCAAAGTTCTCCACCACGCGGCTAAAGGTGTTTTTGTTGTGATGCTTACGTTCACAAATTTGAAAAGCATTGCTGACCATAGAGGACTCTCTCAGGGTATTGACAAATAAGACTTCCTACCAAGGTCTGACTTTATAAAGACTGGGAGCCATGATGATAAATCTTCTCCCTGGAATTTACTTGTGTTTATCAATTATTCAGGCAGCACGCGGTGTTGGCGCTGGTTGATGAGATCCTCAGCTCACGCGGGCACTTTCTGCCACTTAATCATCGGTCGTGAAGCCACACGCGGCCTCGTCTACCTTGGTCTCCAGCTTTAACTCACCACTTCAGTTAACGCCATTTCCAGACATATCACTATGCCTATTAAAAAATAAGTAATTTTTTTTTTTTTTTTTTTTTTTTTGCGGGGCTGTGTGATTTAATTGAACCAGGATATGTATCTCCTTTCTAGACTAATGAGCTCCTCGGCCACTCTTCTGTGTGATGAGAATATTAGGAGTCCAAACAGAGAAATCCATCAGCGTGGAAGCTACGCGTCTGGGTGAGCGGCCTGACATGTGCCAGTTGGGAGGAGCCGGAACGCGGCGACAGGCAGAAACGGAATGGACCTAGTTCCCGGGGCTGGAACCTCCCGTGCTGCTCCTGCTCTGTGCGCTCGCCGCCTGTGTTTACAGAGAGCGAGCGGTTCTCACTTCATCCCCCGCCGACACGTCTACTTCATCTGCAGACCGCTTTCCCTTCCCATCGTCCTCACACTGGGCTGCAACCTGATGCGTGCGACGGTTGACTCTTTGGCTGTAAGCCTGACAGAAGCCACCCCAGCCTTTGAGCTGAGCCAGCTGGCCCCGAGTGACGCAAAGCCCCGCGGTCCCCTCCAAGGCCTGCCCAGTCGCAGAAGCTTGAGCAAAGGAAGTTGTCTTTGTTATAAGCCACTATGTTGTGGGATCATTTATTACATAGCACTAGCTAACTAAAACAGTTAAGCTCACATCATTTTTCATTGCTCGTTTCTGTCATCCATTTGGTAATTATTTACAAGCCTCTACTATGCGTTAGTGCTGTTCCCATTGCGGGGATTTAGCCGTGAAAAGGAAAAGTCTTCCTCACGGAGCTCGCCTTGTAGTGGGTGACAAAAAGTAACCACAGAGGGGGACAGATTATAAAATCTACGCACTGACCACCACTGCTGGAAAGAGACCAGAGATGGACAGAGGCGGGGAGGGGTGTTACTTTGCGTGGGGTTGTTTGGAACGGAGACCTCCGTGAAATCAAGGGGCAAATCAAGGGGCTATCTGGGGCCAGCGTGTTCTAGGCGTGAGGGAAGCACGTGCAAATGTCCTGAGGCAGGCACATGTCTGGGAGCTCCCAGGCGGCGCACGGGAGCTGACGTGACTGCGGTGGAGTGGACAGAAGGGAGAATGATAAGAGATTGGGTCAGCGTGGACGCTAGAGGCCAAGTTAACTAGGGCCTGGCGGAGTCACGGCGCCCGGTGGGCGAGACGGGAAGCGTGGGGAGACGAGGGACGTCAGGACTTGGCATGACTTACCTGAGAAGGAGACTAGTGAGGCCCAAGGGGAGAGTCGGGAAGACCAAGAGTGGAGGGGTGACTGGGTGGTGGCCTAGGGGGCTGGCCGCAGGGAGGGTATAAGAAGTGAGCAGGCTGTGACCATCGTGACGGTGGTGTAATCTGTTTACTGTTGGGAACACGTTCACAGGCGCCGTGCAGGCAGCCCTCCCAGCATTCCCCGGAAGAGTTGCTGCCATTCGTGTTGTTAGTCACTCACAGTTGAGGGTCAAGGTGAAGAAATGGAGGCTCACGGAAAGCCAGCGACAGTCCCCAAATCACATAATATATGTGTTTCTTCTCGTCTCTTTCTATTAAATAAGCCAGGTTAGGGTTCAAACCGAGACTTCCCAACTTCATGTTTATTATATTTTACTAGATAAATAGATAATATTGCTTTTCTAATTTAAAATTCATGTGTGATACATTATCGATAGGAAAATGCACAAAAAGTGAATAATTCATCACCCCACTATTCTAAGATATCATTATTGGCATTTTAGTTCACATTTACACTATATTTTTATGACTTTTACATATTATGGAGTATGCTATTGTAGGTGTACCGCTTAATGAGAAACTTTTTCACTGAACAATGTTTCATTGAAAAATATTCGTGAGTTTGGAATCATTCTGTATTATGATTGTGAGTGGCTACATGGTCTCATGGTACTAATATTTATCTATTCCTCCATGTTAGAGATCTGAAGATTGTTTAATAATTTCTACCATAAGTAATCTAAGACGAACACATGTAAAAATTGTGCTTACATGAGCAATTCTATCTTTGATGATAAATTCCTCAAAATAAAATTTCTGGAGCAAAGATTACACAAAGGTTTATTTTAGAAAAGCACCAAAATCGCTCTCTACAACGGTTGCAATATTGAATTCCTGCCATGAGCCATTGGAAAGTGTCCCATTCACTGTTGTCCCGTCAACGCTGAATTTTACATTCATCTCTGCCAATGAGAAGGGGGGCACTGGTTCATCGGAGCATTATTTGCTGCAGCAAAAATCAAACAAGCCCAACACTCTACATATTAGATAACAGAAAATCCGTTCTATTAATTGTGGGCTATGTAAGCAATATGGTGTTATCCCGACACATTAGAAATAGGCCCTTGGGCTTTGCCCCATTTTACAGTCACATCTATTAAGACTTAAGCAAGTGTTTTTCCAAGCGCAGGATAAATATGCCCCTGGTGGGCCTGAGATGGTTTTATGTGCTGCAAGAGCGCGTGTTATATAAAGCAAAATCAAATAGTGAGAAGTCCAGGCCATCCACATTTCCTTCAGTTTCTGCGGTGTGCATCTTCCCTCTTTTCTAATGCCAAATCATCTCCCTTTGTATTAAAAAAAGGCTAATCATTAATAATTATTTAATTTTGAATAGTAAGAAAATAGTTAAAACCAAGAGAGCACCTTATTATATGCTCAACCTTGTTGCCACTGTTTAAGCTTTATTAGTGGGTTTAATCTTCACACCTGGGCCAGATCACCCGTTGAACTGTGACACTAGTATTTATTTCATTGTAAATTTTTGTGTGGTCACATTCTACATATAGCAAATGATACCTCTATTTAGTTTTCAATAAATACATTTAGATTAAAAAAGAATTTATTAAAATAACATCAATTAAATAATAGTACCGAGTTATATAGAGATCATGCACATGATAGGAAAAAAGTAGAATTTTGAGGACCAGTGCATTAGACTTCCCAAAATTTAGTGTGCACTCTGTTAACCAAAACGCTTATTAAAATCCAGACCCTGGTCGGGCTTAGGTCTGGGTAGGCCGCGATTCTGCATGTTTAGCCCCGAGGTATGCGAGGTCGCTGGTCTGTGGACTCAGTTTTGGACCCAGGCATCTTTCAGCTACTTGGGCAGAGCCATTCAACAGGTGACGACTGTGAGAGGCAGGGTGACCTGAACCCTGGTGACTTGCACTCTGGCGCAGATGCCAAATAGCCATCAATAATTTATTGGAAGAAACTCATGGGACTCCCGTATCTTCCCACTGTGCTGAGTCAGGAAGAATTTAAAACCACTTTTAAAAGCATAGATTCCCCCAAACAATATAATTTACACCAGCTCCCCACCATTATTCACCCTCTACTGAAGGAGCATCCTTCCCGTCGGAACCCGAAACAGATCCCTTGAGCCAATTCCATGAAATCTGACTCACCCCCCTTTCAAGGAATCAGTTAGGACAGCCATTTCTTAATTACTTTTTAGGCAAATCTCTTAGTTCCTTACTCATCTTTTGACTCAAATGCCTCCAGGCTGTAATAAAATCTCCGGTTTCTCTGCTGTACAGCCAGAGCCGCTTCACCCCATCGGCAATGAACTTGTCGCTACAACCAGGTGACGTCAGGCTGCTCCTGCCAGTGAAAGGCGAGCAGCTATTCGCGTTCCCCCGCCGCCACGCCTCCTTAATAAAAGATCCGTTCGCCCTCTGGCGTTCTTGGTTCGGCCGCCGAGCGTGAAACAGTTGAGAAAGCTCCGGGTCACGAGCCTGCGGCCGCTGCCCACGCGGGCACAAATATCGGCGCGCCTGCAACTCGCTCGGAGTGGAGCCGGGACGGGGCCCTTGCACTTACGCCACTTGTCTTCAAAATGATTAGGGAGACCTGGCAATACCTTCAGACCACCTTGGCTTTCATTCAGCCATAGCTGTGAGCACGAACTCATATGCTTTGGAAAGAAAAATTTTTATAGTAAAATATACACATTCATCTTAAGCATTTTAGGCTGGGCAGCTCAGTGGCAGGCTGCCACCTCTGGAGTGGACCAGGACACCCCCTGGTCAGGGGTGACTCTTCTTCACGTGCTTCCCATCCTTCTTGGACCAGTGATCTTGTCAGACAGGCACCTCGTGTGGCAGTGGCAGAAACCCAAGAGGTAAAGAAGACATGTGAAACACTCAGGCCCGCCATGAGACACTTCCCAAGCAAGTAGGTTCAAGGTCAAAGGTAAGAACACCGGCAAGGTGGCCTTCGCCACCACTTCTGCCCATTCTCATGTACGTCCACTGCAGAAACTGAATATGGGACTCCATGCTCTGTGAACTTGAGGCCAAGGAAGGTCAAGGTGTTTCGTCTCCACCTCCTTCTGTGGGCATGCTCCCTTCTGCTGTTTAGGGCATTGTTTCCTGGCCTATCATCGTGAAAACTGACAAGCTCTCAAATTCAAATAATTATTGACTCCAGCATAATATGGAAAATATTAAACTGTGTGCAGAGGAGTAAATGCCTCCCTTCTTTTTTCTTTAACAACTTTTTCTGGGAAGCAAATATACTGTGTGTTCCCTGAGGTCCAAGCATTTCTCCCGGTAGCTCTGAACGCCACGTATAGCAGCAGCAACTAGCCATCGGCGACCACCTAGGGATCTTCTGAATGGTAAATAAATAAATAAAATCCTGTGTGAGAAAGTCCACACGCAACTCACTTTTCATACAGAATGTGCATCCTTAGAGCAATACGAATACATTCTTCCAATTGCCCCCCGTCTTGGGACATGAGTCTAGAATGTGCTGGATTGAAGAAGAATTTACACGAATAAGTGTGACTTGTCCCCCATTCTCATAAATGTGTTATGCTTGCTCGTAGTGCCCCAATGAGAGACACTCTGGAAGTTTCTAGCATGAAAACGCAGAAATGGGGCATGATTATATAATTCTAGGGAGTCTGTTAAAAAATAAAATAAAACAGGGGCTGTGACTTAGCCAGAGCGCCGTTGTGTTTTGGTGGTGTTCGGAAGTTATCCGTAAAATAGATTTTAGTGCTAGAATCCCCCTTTCTCCCGAAAGCAGCTTCCTTGGTGGGGGTGTGGCGCACCAGTCAGTGTTCTGACAAGTGGCCGAGAGAGCTGCCTGCAGACCCGGTTCTAGGAGCATCATGGCTGGTGAGAAAGGAGAATGTTCCTGACCCCTTTCACAGTCCAAGCTGCACAGCTAATATTTCTGTATTCAGTTCTTCCTAGTTCCCTCTGTTGGGCGTGACCGTGGAGGAGCAGCAGCAGGAAGTAGACAGGAAGGGCGCACTTAAAACGCAGACAAAACGGCCCTCTCCACTCTCACACATCAGCCCGTTCGTGAGATCCTGTCAGCCCCCGGCGCATGAGAGGCAACCACACACGGATGTGTCTCTCCCTCTCTTTCTCTGTCTCTCTTCCGCTCTCTCTAAAAATAAATAAATGAATTCTTTAAAAAGAAAAGAAAAGCATATCAAAAACTTCATCTGGTTCTTGTGAGGATTGAATGTATTCATATTCGTTCAACCACTATGTGGAACAGATGTGAATGTGGTCATAATGAAAATTCACTTTTGCTTTTTTCCTATTATTCTTTTAGAATTTACTCTCTGGGAGTAATCTTCCCTTGCTCCTCATTAAAAGAAAGTCGGTCCCTGTCTCCAAGACAGTCAGATTTTATTCCAGGAAAGAGCTCAAAGCCTGGCGATAAAAGGATAGCAGACCCAACTCTGTCTTCCACCTGCAGGGGCCCCATCCCAGCGTTCTCTCCCAGGTCTTCTTAGAGCACCCCTCTCTGAACTTGGTCAGGGGGTACCTCGCCATCATTCTTATCACAAAATTATCTCTGCAATCACTTTTCATGTGTAAGCTGGAGGAGGGATTCAAGAGCATGGAGCAGGTCCCTGACCCTCTCCTTTCAAAACCTCCGTCAGCAGCTCACACCCATTATAGTACCTTACAGTCACCCCACTGAAAAAAACTAAAGCAGGAAGGGTCTCCTCACGCACCTCTTCCAGCTGTAAAGCCCGTTCCAGTCAAGTCCATGTACTGAAGGCTGTCCTCAGAGCTGAGAATGCTACCTCAATAACTGACGCAGAAGGCAAGATTTCCATGGATTGAAGTCTCAATCCCAACTGACTTTGTAATTCAGTAAAAAAAAAAAAAGCAGTGAAAGTTAGTTCCTGGGTCACTCCTCTTTACCTTGACTGATTTCAAGGAAAGGCCCCATCACACCAGCATGGAACCTTCCCTTTCACTCTGCGATGGTCATGTCTGCCTTGGCTCTGTTCCCTCCAGCTGACGGCCAGGTGGGTCTGCAGGTATCTGCGATATGGTCTAAGGTGGAAACATGACCAGAAAAACACAGCCATACTCCTGGTTGGGGAAAATCTAGCCATGGTTAAGGATAGACAGATCCTTGATGCCTCACAGGGCAACTGATTCCAATGATATTTCATTGCCCAATTTCGTGTGTGTGTGTGTGTGTGTGTGCACGCGCGCACGCGCGTAACAGATCCACAAAGCAAACCCATAATAATGCAATTAACTATATAAGCCTATAGAGCAAGAAGTATATATTTTTAGAAATCCACTTCCCTTTTCCTGTGTAGTATGATTTTGCAATACTACTGGAAAAAAATTTAGAGGCTAGAATGGCATTTTGCTTCTATGCCAGGCCAAGTTCAGGTTTGGGAAATACTTAATGTTGGAATTTTGTTTAAGAAGCCACAGAACATAGCCATGAAGGACGTGGGCTCCAAAGACAGACCAGGTGGGAAAGTCACCTAATGTCACCATGCCTCAATCTTCTCATCTGTAAAATGAGGTCAGTCGTAGTAGGGCTCGTGTGAAGATTGAATGAGTGTAGAGAACTTAGAACTAGATCTGAGACACAGGTGACACTGGGTCAGGTAGCCACTGTCCCCCCAGTGGGAAAGCATTTCCTTTCCCAGGTATGTGGTCCTTCTATTCTCTCTCTGACCCACACGTTCCAAATCAACTACAATGACAGTGATCACAAGAGTAAATTAATAATAACGGTGCATGCAAACTACATTGACTCTGACACTCACTATGCTCGGTGCTGCTCAGAGTTTCTCTGTTAATTTTCAGGGCAAGTCTAAGAGGTAGAAATAATGAGCCCAGAGCTTAACGTTTTGCAGCAACAAGACAAAACATTATGATTCTTTTCCCGCAGGGGTAGGAATCTGCACAAGGCACCAAAAGGCGAGGGGCAGATGTGGGATGTGAAGACAGCTTTCTCTGATTCCAGAGCTTTTCTTTTTGATCCCTATGCTCCATGGACTAAATCTGCAACGCAGATCATTTTAGAGGGTAAATTACAGTATATCCACATAAGGGAAAGCTGTTATAAAAAGGGGTGCTGCAGAATTATGATTAGTTATAGGGAAAGAGACGCAAGGTGTAATCTTTGAAAAAGAAACAGGTTGCAAAATAAAATATATACTATGATCATATTCTTCTTAAAAAGGCAAATGTGTTTACTCAGGAAAATAATTGAAGCTTTATAGAAAGTGAATAGTGATTATTTATGAATGAGGAATTGAGGCATTATCTTTTAGAGAACTATGTTTATAAAAATAAAAATGTATTATGTTGGAAATTTAGTTATACTTTTCTCTTTAAATCACTTAATTTTGTATATTGCAATATGAAAATGCATATAGCCATTTAGAAGCATGCTTCAAAGAGATATTTCATAAGATGGGAAAAAGTTTATGGCATAATAGATATGCTATAAAAATGCTTTTCATGGTGATATCAGTTTTTTGTTAATTAAAAACAAATAGTACTGTAAATATTACCAAAGAAAAGTATCCTGTGGTGGAAATCTCTGAATAAGGAATTCAGAGTGATTTTCATTTTTTCTCCTGCTCTGATAGTTGTCTAATTATCTGGAATTAGAAAAATGGGATCTGAGTGTCCGTTCTATTCTGCGACCTGTAACCAGACTAACCTGCCCAATGGAGGCACATGTTGCCTCTAAAATCCCAAGAGACCCACTAAGCTTTGTGCTTCTTTCTTGGCCATGGGAGGGGCCCGATGGTACAACTTAACCTCTACCTTAAAAGGGCTGTTTTGACACACCCTGCACATAGGATTCCTCAAAACTTCACACAGGGGCGGGCGCCTATATATTAGTCTGTTTTGTTCTCATCCTCGGACATTCAAGTGTCTACTGATAGGTCTCGAGTGACTGCTACTTTCTGCTCACTAGGTCCCATCAGCAGACTGTCGTCAACGTCACAGACCAGGGTGGGTGGTTGTGGAAGGGAAGAAGTCGGTCAAGATTCCTGCAAACTAAATTATGACGTAGGGCTGAAGGGTTGAGGTCCCTCTCGGGTAGGAGGGGGAAGGTGTACCGCTGCCTTGTCTGTCAGCTGAAAGCAGACTGCGTCCGGGGGGCCTTCGGAACAGGTCTGCAGAAAACAGAGTTGGCCAGATCAGCAGCGGTACGCCGGGCCCCGGGGATGTGTTCACTTGCTCAGGCAGTGAAATCACATCTGATCCAGCGGCTGCTATTAGAGTCACCACCTGGTTAAGCTTACAGGAACCGGGCTGTCATTCTCCAAGGACCATTTGGCTTCTGTGCGGGCCAAACACGAGACGTGAATGGGGATGAGGTGGAAATCACCGGTTCTACCTCTTTCAGGCCCTTAATGGTAGTGCTACTGCCTCCAGACATGCAGTGTTCCCCTTGATTTACTATTTTCCTAGACCAGAGGCGCTTGCGGTAGCTTCTACATGGCCTTTTCCCCCATAATAGGCAGGAAACCACAGGCAGAAAACCAGTGTGGGGATCTGCCAGAGGCCCTGTCTATTCTAACTACGTACGCCTTCTGGCACTGCAGTGACAAACACAGGGTGGACCAGGGGACCTACTGGGTCCACATTGTGAAGGGCTGCAGCTAAATTTCCGTTGATCTGTTGACCTCTATCAGCTCCAGCTCTGGAGGGCCACGGTGACATCTGGAGTCTCCTGGAATCAGTGCCACTTCACAGTTAGTGTCCAGTAATCCCCCAAATGTCTGATGATTTCCTTCTTCCTGGTGCACTCACTGCTACCCTGGCAAAAGGGTGTACATCTCTTTGGGGAAGGATGAGAAAAAGATTAATAGGATCTACCTATCTATCATCCCTCTACCCATCTATTTCACTGGGCTAAGGGTTGCCCAGATGGCTGTAAAACATTGCTCTGGGTTGTCTACAGGGTGCTTCTGGGAGAGATCAGCATTTAAATCAGTAGCCTGGCCACCGCCCAATCCACTGAGAACCTGCGCAAAATAAAAAGGTGGAGAAAGAGGGAATTCACTCTCTCCGCTTGAGCTGAGATAATCATCTTCTCCTGCTCTTGAACAGTGACACTCCTGGCTCTTGGGTTTTCAGACTCAGACTAGGACTTGTGCGTTCTGTCCCCTGATTCTCAGACCTTTGGCCATTCGGCTTACCGATGACAGATTGTGGGACTTGGCCCCTATAACTGAGTGAGCCAACTCCTCTAATAAATCTCTTATATATCCATGTATATCCTATTGGCACCGTTCCTCTGGAGAATCCTGATTTTACACAGAGGCTGGGAAGTCTAAGATCAGGAGCCTGCGGACACACTGTCTGGTGAGAACCCATTTCCTGACTTGTAGACGGCCATCGCTTCATTGTATCTTCACCTGGCAGAGTGCAGAATGCGAAAGCAAGCTCTCCTTACAAGGGCACTAATCCCATTCATGAGGGCTCCATCCTCATGGCCTAATTACCTCCCAGTGGCTCCATCTTAAAATACTATTACATTGGGGATTAGGCTACCCCATATGAATTTTGAGGGAACACAAACATTCAGTCCATAGCAGGAGGTCGGTGGAAGAAGTTAAGCTCTAGATAATTCTGATGCAAATGGGTGTTGGGAGAAGCTGTATATCTGTGTCTGTCCAGTTACTATGCCCCCTAATGAACTTCAGATGGCAAGTCTGCTTTGGGCTATCAGTGAATCTGGACTGAAATATATAAATCTACTTTCGGACATACCAGTTAACATTGACACATACATACCTACTATGAACACCCATAGTAATTCATAGTAGGTACGTATGCATCCCCTAATCTCTATATATTGTTGAGTGGGTGATAAAATTTTAGAAGAACTCTGACAAGCACCATTTATAACATTTCTCTAGTTAATAAGAGGAATAGTTGCCTATCAAGGAAATGCACTCTATTCTCCTTTCAAAGGAGAACAGTTTCATGAGTGGCAGAGGACTTTTTTGGCGTGTGAAAAACATTTAAGTTGGTTTGCTTGCCACACCTTAATTTCCACCCAGATTGTGTGTTATTTTTAAATTGTTTTAAGACCACACAGGTGCCATTTCTCAAAATGAGTTGAAGGCAATTCATTACTCATCAATGACTAAGAAAACTTTTCTTAGTCTGCCTTCTTCTCCATAAAGGTTGGCATTCATTTTAGTACAGAAAATGTTGAGGCTTGGTTTTTCCACTTCCTACTGGCATTTGCAAATAAATGATGTGCTTTCCACAACTGAATCGTGGAATCAGGAGATGTTGGTTTATCTCTGAATAAGATGAACATTATCATTGTTCTTCTATGTCCCTGGAAAGTATAGAGACAATTACAGCACCTAATATGACCAGCATTACTCCATCCAGCACATCATTAGAGAAAATGGGGGGTTGAGGAGAGACACAGTGAATATTTTACAATTCTTACTGACCTAGGTTGTAGATAAGAATCTTCCCATCTATGCCATTCTTTGCTGACCTCAAAGCCCTTTCCTGTAATGATTTGGACCTGGTATCACCTTCAGGATCAGAAAAATAGATTTTTATGTCCATGATTTACAGAAATGGAAACTCACATTCTGAATAATTAAGGGGCTGGCTCAAGGTCACACAGCAAGTGTGTGTGGAGCAGAGTTAAATTTGGGTATACTGATTAAATTGAACCTTAAAACTTTTAATTCAAAAAATTTTTTTAAATGTCTAAAAAGTTAAAAGTGGGTCTGCAAATAGTTAATTTTGTGACACCACCAGGCCTCCCACTTTAGATGGATAGTTGCAATAATAAACGAAATTCCTCCAATTACAAGTGACAGAAAAAACCCAACCCAGCCTGGCTTAAGCCCAAATGGGAACCAATTGCTTATGTTAGGTCCACAGGTGAGATTTCTGTAAGACTGGACTTGATCAAGAGGCAGAACTGTTATGATAAATCTATTTCTCTCCATCTCAGATCTGTCTTCTACATTGTTGGCTTTAGTTTCAGGTTCCAAGTGTAGACACCTGGCCAGTCCAGGGCCAAAGTATTAGCATAAAGCCTAAGACTGACTGTGATTGGATGGCTTGGATCATGTGCCCACCGTGACCAATCACATTGGTCAGAGCAGTGAAATTACACTTAGTAGCCAGACCTAGGTCCCCATCCAAATGATGCAGATTGAAAATGAAAAAGGTGAGCTTCTCCCAAAGGGTCCAAGGCACTGTTACAAAGAGAAGAATGATGAATAGTAGATCAGAAAGATAGAAGATAGCTACTACAAAGTTATGATACTGAGACAATCATGCTTGACTTCCCAGAACGTCTTTGTTTGCTTTCTTTTTTTAAACTAAAGCACAGTGTTAAACAGTGATTAAATTGCAATACAAAAATTTGTAATTGACCGGTCAGTTAATAAATCTGTACTATTCCTGGTTAAATGCCGTTCAGTGACACCATTGTACCGTATTCTTGTCTCCAGCAGGCTTCTGGTAGGGAAGCGGGCTGATTCGGGCTCAGATCACAGCTCTGCCACTTTCCTTGACTTAGAGAAGGTCAACAGCTTCTCTGAGCTGTTGTTCCTTTTCTTTCTTTGTAAAGTGGAGATGAAAAAGGATACTCACTTCATGGACTTTTGGAAGAATTAGAGATAACGCATAGAAATTGGCTCAATAGATGGTTGATGTGGCTATTCTGATTCTTGCATAATTATTGTTATCAGTATCCTTAGCCGATTGGCACGGACATTGGCACTTGGTAAGTCATCAGTAAATTAATGGCCGATAAATTGTCTTGCTTCCTCCCCTTCACTTGGGCCTCTCCTTATCTCTCCCAAGACCTAAGAAAGAATGGGTTCCAACGGTCTCTTTTATGTGGCATTCAGGCCAACAAGTGTGAGATGAAGTCTTCACAAGCCGGTGCGCGTGAAGCCTACACATATGGCTATTTGGCCACAGTTCTAATTGATCACTGTAATGCTTTTAGAAAATAATTGCTTTCTCACAAATAAGCCTTGTGCTTGTCAGAAAGAAAAATCAATCTTGTATTCTGAATGGCTCTCTTCAGTGTAGAGAACAATGTTCAGAATGACAACAAACATCTAAGAAATACAGCAGCAGAAAACTCCGGAGCCCAGCTACAGAACACGACAATGTCACACCTCTGGGAAATTAAAAAGATAGCCTCTTTCTAATTAATCTCTCTTTGACTCTAAAGATCTGCTTCATCTGCTTTATTCTTAAGAAAAGTGTAAGGCACAGTCAGAATTAAATTTCCTGATAGCTGTGTGAATGTGACCCTTGTCTGGGCTCTTCCCAGCAACTGTAAATTTAGTCATAAATACTTGGATACAAATGTTAAGTAAATGCCCTGAGGGGGAAGAAGAGGCAAGGGAAGTTGACTCCAGCTGTCTAAGCAAGTCATATCGATGACCAGCTTGGGACCATGTCAATGACCTTTGACAATTCCCATTGACCGCACCACTGGGTACCTCCAATTAAGCCAGGTTTTATGTAGCTGTGGCTGAATGACAAGTGGAGAAACAGACTCAAAACAGGAATTGCTACTGGACGCCCCCACATTAACGTGACACTATTCTCGCATCGCTCTTAACACTCTTATCTGCGCATAGAACTTCAAGAAACACTTCAATTCTATCACGTCATTCACTCTTTAAAATGACCCACTGAAGTCGTTTACTGTGTTCATTTTCTTGGCGATGGAAACAGTGGTTCAGCAAGGTCAGGTTATGTAAGTTGCTTAGCTTGTAAGAAGGGAGGCCACCGGACAGTAGCAAATACGGAGTCAGTTCAGTGTCACGGTTAGCAGGGTGAGGTTGGGGGCCGGACTCCACCTGTGTGCTCTAGAGAATGTTACTTAACACCGTAAGCCCTTATTTCTTCCACCTCCATAAATGATTATAATGAAGCCTGCCGTGGATTGAATGAGTTCCTATGTGCAGGGCACCAGTCACTGTGCTTAGTTCACAATAATGATAATTGTAAAACCAGTGCATTAAACGGTACCTTTCGGGATCAGTTATTATTTTCATCATCACAATGGAATATTTGTGCAACCCATTTTCGTTTTCTATATCAGCGACAATGCTCATGTAGTCCCTGGCACGAGCGTTCTCTACAGACAAATCCAAACAATTTTTTCTATTTCCCCAGCCAAGATGGAGTCTCTTAAATTAGTTCATGATAACAGACAAATGACAGGGACAATCTGTCGCGCTCACCTGACTGTTGCATTTGGGACCTGGTTTTCTGAGATGATAGATGTGGCTGTTTGCTTAATCTCCATTGGAAAAAAAAAATCATTTCCTTTTAGGACATGCATGTTCAAAATAACCAGAGAAATGTGTAAGGAGCCTCCTAGATGATTGACTCAAAAAAAAAAAAAAAATTAAATGTCGAATAGTCTCCTGAAAGCGCTCTGACAAGTTAAATGTTTTACAACACACTTTGGCCTCTAAAACAATCATTTGCAAAATGCCACACGTAATCAGGAGGGGTGACTCATGACCTCGCCGCCTGTTCTGAGGGGGAGAGATTGAAGAGTGGGCAGCAATTACCCCAAAGCAGCCATTTGGTCGCTTCCTCCTTCTTGGCCAATTAACTCTAGAAAAGATGCTCTGAGTTTGTGGGGAAAAATGACTCGGGTCCCACTCTTTAAAAATTCACAGGTTGGCACACATGGGTGCCTATTGGAATGTTCCGATCATTAGGCAGAGAGAGAAATACTGTAAATAAATTGGCTTTAATAAAGCTGGCCATTTTAACAGTCAACTCGTTCCTTACAAGGTTTGTCAAACACGCATGGCACGTAGCTCATCTTTATGAAAATGCAGCCGAAATACGTAACATAAATTCAGATTCCAGGGTCTTGTCTCAAATGTCCCGAATTGGAACCTTGGAGCACAGGACCCTGAAATTTTCATCTCTGGAAAGAACCCCAAGCGATATTTACGCGCATTCAATTCCGCTCGCTGGCTCTGAAGCGCAAAATAGAATAGACATCAAAGCGGAATCGGTTGGAGCGGCGTGCGCGCACACGCAGACCTTTGCTGGCTATTCCGTTTACTGCGTGTCGGTTCAGGCCTGCTGAGACCCGTTCCTGAGCAGTCTCCCCTCCCCGCACGGCCAGCCCCGGGGTGCGTTCTCACGCCCGCGCGCAGAGCGGAGAAGTCCCAGGGCCCCAGCCCACGGGCGCCGCGCACAACGGAAGGGAGCCCGGGTTGCCTCCCTGTCCCCCGACGGACGCCTGCTGAGTCAGAGAAGTTATTCCACCCCCGCCTCTCCGTGGCATTTGCCTCCTCTGGGTCTCCATGTGTTCATGGTACTCCCCTCAGCCATTTAAAGAACAGGATTAGAAACAGAACTGCTGAGTCTGCTTGTAATTATTCAAGTATGTCACCAGGCAAGTGTGGTGTAATCCTTTCATGTTTCTCCTTTTAGCAGTGTGCATATCCTAAGGTATATTATTACTTCTTTTTGTTTGTTTATTTATTTAGAGAGAGAGGGGAAAGGAGAAAGAGAGGGAGAGAAACATCACTGTGTGGTTGCCTCTCACTTGCGCCCCCAACTGAGGACCTGACGTGCAACTGAGTCAAGTGCCCTGACTGGGAATCGAACCAGCGACACTTGGCTCACAGGCCAATGCTCAATCCACTGAGCCACAGCAGCCGGGGCGCCTAAGGTATATTAAAAACAGGTACTGATGAGACCGCACACACACGCACACAAACAGCTTTGGGGTGTCCAATTATAAAATTTTAAATATATACCAGAATTAATATAAATTATATCATTAATTATTTATTATATTATTATATCATATAAGTAATTATATGACTACATATTATATTATATAATTATATATTATGTATTATAATTAACTCTATTTTATATATCTGAAAAAAAGACAATTTTCCTCCATATAGTATTTTTTAAATTTCTTCATATTTCATCTAGCTATTGCTCTCACTGAATTAAAAATGAAATACCTGTTTAAAAATGTCTAAATGAGCACAGGAAGAGAGAGAACATTAAAGCTGTGCTGTGCCATTAAGATAAAAGCTCTCCCCATCATTTCTTTGGAGCAATGACAGGTCAGGCGGACAGCCAGGACCCTCGGCCCATGTCTAGCGAAGCTCCATCGAGTCGGGCAGCCCCGCTCCGAAAGCTGGTTCACGGGAACCCTCTAAGGCCCCCGACCCCAAGGGTGGCACTGCCTGAAGCTGTCTGGCCAAGGCACCCTGAACCCCCCATACCTGCATCCTACCCCCCAGGCATGACAGACCCTCCCATGGGGTAGAAGGAACTGAGATTTATTGAATTTGTTGACTCTATACTACCTAATAGATATGAGTTGTTTCATTTAACCCTCATACCTGCCCTTCCAGGCCGGTGTGATTATCTCCTTGATAATAGGAAAATCAAGAGACTTTCGACTTAAGCAAAAACTTACTTGCCCAAGGTGACGAAGCTGCTAAGTGTCAGGGGACATTCCATCCCAGGTTGGCCTGACCAGGACTTCCCCTGCCCCTCTACCATGAAGGCAGCACATCCGTGACATTGCATGTCCGGGCCATGTCCTTCCCCTGCATCTCTGTGTTGAACCACACTATTGCTTCCTCCTCACGTTCTTATCCAGGGACTGGCAAACTAAGGCCTGAGCCAGCCCAATGCCCGTGCGTGCCAGTCACGTTTTGTTGGCACCCAATGCCTCGTTCATGTGCACATTGTCTGTGGCTTCTTTTGCTCGACACCTACGGACCCGAGTGGCTGAGTTGTGCGGGGCCACTGCACGGCCCTAAAGGCTAGGACGGCCATCACCTGGCCCTTCACGGGAAACGCTTGCTGGCCTCTGCTCTCGTCACCCCGGTCGCTGCTCTGCCCCAAGATCGAGCCTCTTCTTCCTTTTGCCTTCATCTTCCCCACATGCTGTTCCCTTGCCTGAAGCCACCTTCCTTGGACTTCTCCCTGCACGGCCTCACTATCTTTCAGGCCATAGGTCAATTGTTATTTCCCTCGGGGGTCTCCACTGATGGCCCCAGCGAAGCCTTGCAGGTTTGCTCCTTGACCTCATGGTTCTGTATTTTCATGCCCTTCGTGCTGCTTCCGCCCTGGGGAGGTGCCCCGTGCCATAGGGATCAGATCTGTCCATTCACCCCAGCACACCCAGGTCCCAGCAGAGCACCTGGTAGGGAGCACATGCTCCCCTAAGGAATGAATGTCCCCTAAGGAATTCAGCAGAAGATAAACCTGAGCAGATGATCTTGCCTCTGACTTCTTCCAGGAAAGGACTTCACTGATCCAAATGAGAAACACGCTTTTCAAAACCACTATTACTTATAGATACAAAACTAGACAGAGTTCCACACCTGTGTATAGAGAGAGGAACAGAAATATGAGGGAGCTGTTGGTGGAGGGGATTAAGTGACTTGTCCAATTTTAATAGTGAGGATGGGGAGCACCACGCATCAGATTAGGTTTGATTTTAAAAGCTGGCATTTTAGAGCCCAAACCGGGTTTTTCCATAGCTTCAATGTCACGCCTGGTGGTTACATTTCAAACCCACCCTCAAAGTCTGTTTAATTAAAAAGAAACTAACAGTCTTAGTAGTGATGGGGAAAGGCAGATGTTCAGGGTCAAACAGAAGCTTCTGATGTCTCCTTTCTTGGGTGGCAAGCAGACGCCACAGGCATTTTTAAAATCGGGTTGAAAGCAGGTCTCTCGGTCATTCTCTTGCACCTGACAGTGTGGTGCTCTTCTTCCTAATCAGTCCTGCCAGGACCCCATTCATGTATGACTCCATCTAGCAGATAGGAACTGAAACCGGAAATGCCAGTGTTCATGCTGCCTGTCATTGACCAGACCCAAGAAGCAGAGACAGGGATTGAATCTGTATGGGCGCTTTATTCAGAGGGTCTGCGATCTGGGAAGACAGTGAGTTTGTACCCAAACAGACCGTCTTAAATTCCATGATAAACGGACCTTTTTATAAGGAGAAGAAAGGTGTAGGTTAGGGGTTTGGAATTCAGGGAAAAGTTAATCAGATAAAAGCTGCAGCATTCTTTCCTCTGCACCCTGGGCGGTGGACATTGTGTCCTGGGTGGTGGTCATCTCACCCTGGAGCACAGTGGCTCAGATACCGTCTGATGGCCTGCAGTCCTCCTGAGGCCCAAAGCTGGAACTGCTCATGGTTTCCTGGAGTCAAGGCGGGTCCTACCTGCAGTTCCTGAAACAAGAGCTTTTTACCTACATTGGTTACTAAGCTTATTAGCTGTCACCTGAAACTATAATTTTCCAGCATTTGAGTCCCCCATCAGAACAGAAGAACTTTGCAGCTTAATGAAGGAGGAGAGTATGCAGACGTATTTGTGGTAGGCAGTGCCTCTAAGAAAGGTAATAGAAAGAGCGCAGCAGTTGCTAAAATATTATACTGCCAAGTGGTTTAAAGCGTAGGATTGGATTCAAATCCATCAACTGGGGCATGTGTGTGTGTGTGTGTGTGTGTGTGTAACACATATTCGGTTAATATTTTTTCATCAATGTGACATGTTGTATGTGTAATTCTGCCCCAATGTTTCCACTCAGCGATATGTTACTGTGCAATTTTAGATATTTTCCCATCCTTTTTATCTGCTGTATAATATTCTACAGGACCTTGATTGACACCCGGGTATTCTCTAGACACTCCAGTGAACCCCGTGCTGTGAAACTGAGCTGATCAGAGCTGGGGAAACAGTTCTCACATAATCTGTTCACAATGTCAGTGGTTTTAAGTGAGGAAGTGCATGCACTTGAAAGACTTAGAATTTATTTAAAAATTAATATATAACATCTGAATGTATAGTTGGGGCTGGGGAAGAGCATTCCTACTGAACATGGCTGAAGGAATATTTCGTAGAAAGTTTAGGTCATGATCATGTTTGGGCTCCGGCCAGATGTAAACCTGGACATAATTTACACGCACTAGAGAGACGCAGAAGACGGTCCCTCTCAGTGGTACGGGAATGGCAGATGGCTGAAGCCAAATGTGGGCAAAGAGGTAGGACAGGGGTCCCAGCCATGTGTCTACAGAGGGTCGTGACTCCACCTGTGGCCTTGCCCCGTTGGAAGCGCATCCAGGAAAACCACAGTGAAAATGGCCGGGACGGAGGACGTGTCTCCTCCTCACTAAGCTTCAGCTCACTGCACAAGGCAACCCACCCCGGGCTTGTTTTATGCAAGTCTTCCTTCAAATATCTTCAGAGACACCTCACATTCTTAATGTTTCAAATCCTGCTCTCTCTTTGTGCGGCTCTTTGAACAGGTGTCTTTAAACCACTGCCTCTCAGAGAAACTTGGCCACCAGGTTTCTTACACAAACACTTAAAACAAAAAACCACAGAGAACTGAATCTTGGAGCTGTGCTTATTCTAATAAGTTGGTGCTTAAGGATTCAGCGTGATTTTCGTTACTGCTTTTTAGTGACAGCAGCAATGAAAACCAATTATGGCTTGTCACAGCCTTCATCAAGAAAGCCAATTAAAAGTATTCTGCATTGAGGTGTCCTTCTGTTTGCGCACGACGACTTCAAGTATGGGCATCGCTGACATGCAAATGGTCCCCTGTCCCACCACCTTGCATAGACAAGGCACCCTGTGGTTTGAAGAGTCCATTCAGTCTGCTCATCCACTTTAAAAAATAAAAGAAAGGAAGCAAAGAGGTCAGATTTGTTAAATCGGCCCCATCAAACAGATAACGTGACGCCGGAACACAAAGGGAAAAGCAAAGGTGTCAAGACAGCCGGCACTTGTATCTTCTTCTCAGCTGGCAGAGGATGGCATGGCACGTGTTGTCTTTCCTAGTTCATGGCAGCTTAGCCCTGTCGCGCTTAAGGGCCTATGACTTGCTTGGAGGCCAGGAGGCGCCACGCTGGGGGGCGGCTGGGTAGTGAGGTCCAGCCTTCTGTGGTTGGACTGGGGAAGGAACTGCGGGGTAACGCACGCAGCAGCCTGCTGACTGACTCGAGGAGCCCCGGGTTTGGTCCTGTTCAGTCCCAGGATTTTTGCAAACAGATCTGGAAGGATTTCTGGTATGTTACATGCTTGCCCCTGAATTTGATGTTAAAAATATGCACACCGGGGTAGTCTGATGTACTTGCGTTATTTCTTTTTCTTTTCAATTTGGCAAAACTATTTTTACATCGAAGTCCTTTTCACCAAAGACAGATGAAGCATGTGCTTCTCGGTTGCTCTTTGGATTTGATATGAAATAAAAATAATGAGGTTGCCTTGTCCTATGTAAATATGATTTTTTAACAGAGTAAAATATACTTCGATTTGAAAATACAGTATTATGATTTCAAAAGTTACATTATGCACATGAAATCTCTGGAGATATTGATGGAAAGGAAAAGTATTGAAGAAAGGAGGTTTGTGAAAGCGGGATATGAAATTCTGAAATGATGCATGATCTCATAGACAAGAATACAATACGCCGGCGTGTGAGCAGGGAATAGTTAGTTCCGATTAACATGTCGACAAAATGCCATTCATACATTCCCTCGGTTGCAACCGACAGTCCATTTACTGGGGTTGCATAGCAATCAGTGTCAGCTGAGGCATTTCAGCACATTTCTGATACGCAGTATTTTCCAGAAAGCATCCGTGACAGGACAGCGCATCAAAAAGGCTTTGCACCCAGATGTAGGGTAAGTGAATAGGGCTGACTGTGCAGATACAGTGAGCGAGCATTCGTGATATGACCTATGAATTTACATATGTGTGTGGAAAGGGAGATAATTTTTGCTCCCAGCCACCTGTTCAAAAATAGAGTAAATGCAAAAAAAGTGTAGATGAACTAGGCAGAATATGTGTCGTGACATTGCTGACGTTCTGGGATGGACATCTGAGCTCCCAAAGACACTTCCTTCCTCTCACTAAATCTTTAGAAATGATGGAGAACTTATTTTTTTCAAATAAACCAAGAGAACTTTTAAAACCAATGTGTTTTCATACCTTCCCTATATTTTTCAGTGTGCTTAAAACACCGTAATAAAATGACAAGGAAAGGGAAAAGAACGTGAAGATTTTCCTTGTCTCGGCAAACAGAGAGGGAACCTTCCTCATCTTCCGGCTTCAGCGGGGACCTCTCCAGACCTTGCTACTCTTCAGCCTTCCTGGCCACCATGCCATGTCTCCCACTCTGTCTGAGGAACACGCCAATGCCCCAGCAGACGTTCGTCCTGTGTCCTTACCCTCTGGGCTCCTTCTTCCCAGCAGGCTGGCTTACGGTGCCATTTTCTGCGTCCCGTGTCTAAAACGCAGGACTCAGACACCTTGCTGTCTTGTTGTGAAATCCTCAGGGTGCCTAACATCCAGTCCCCCTTTATGAAAATGTCCTCCCAGGATCCTTCTGACACTAAAGCAGAAATGCAAGTTTGCTCCCTTCGCAGAGATCCACAGAGCGTGACCCGGACAGGTGGTCACCTCCCAGGGCAGAGATCAGAGGGAAGGGGAGCAGGGACAAATGGAAGTTTCCCCACACGGCTCTGCATTCTGCCCAGTATTCCAACCTGAGCTGGCCTTCTCTGTTATCACGTGGAATTAACAGAATCAGCAACGGGATGAAACCAGACTGCCCCCGTTGAGTTGAGGTTGTCTTCCATCATACTGAAAACGTGAGGACAAATAAAATAGAGATGACTTCCTCACCATGTTAGCCAATATTGTTTATTCGATGCCCATGTACCATTTAAACGATCTTACCATCACCTTTGTAAGGATCCCATGTCACAGAACCCCCCAGATATAGCAAGAACTTAAAAAGGACATAAATATACCCATTGTCGAAAGCATCATCCTAACATTCCATCCGTGGCAAACCACAAAGTTCTAAAACAGAAGTTAAATACAGACAAATCTGAATAACGTAATCCGTAAGTATAGAATATCAATGTTTCTATACAGAGAATGTAGCTTCTTCTTAAGTATACACAGGTTATTTACAGTTGCCCTAAGGTAGAGTCAAAGCAAATTCAAAATTCCAAAGAGTAGACATAAGACACACATAGTCACCCATTGTTCCCAGCAAAAATGCAGTCCACCCAGAAACACGTGACAATGGGGGAAATCAAATCTCTCAGCCAATGGGAATTAAAAAGATAATATTTTATGTCAAATCACGAATAACTCGCAGGCCATGGAGACAAAAGTACAAAGTCTGAGTCATTAGAACACGATGATATGGAAAGTATTCTCTATAAAATATGGTGTGACGCTAAAGATTTGCTTGAAAGAAAAGCAGAAGCATAAACATTTTCCTTACCCCCAAACAGAAAGACTGAAAATGAGTAGTGTGTTCAACATAAAAACAGAAGAAAAAGAAGTAAAAAAAGTTAAGAAAAGTAGGATAATAGAATTGATAAATACATAAAAACATAAACTTATTTATAGGTAAGGGGGAAAAGTAGAAATGATAAGTACATGAAATAATTGAAAATAAGAAACATGGGGTTAATCCATATGAAAGCATACATTAATGTATTGGAAACTAGAAAAAGGAGAATTGATAAATATATAAGATAATTTGTTCTTTGAAAAAATAGACCAACTACTTTGTTAATAAGAGGAATATATTAATGTACAAACTAAAGGCTATGAAAAGTGGAACTGATTGAAAGGATTGTAAAAAATTATTCTCTCAAAAATGTGCTAATAAATTTGAAAATGTGAATAGAGCATTTTCCATAAATATAAAAGTACTGTACTGCAAACTGACTCAACAAAAGATAGACTATTTGAATAGACCCAAAACCAAGCAAGAAATTGAGAAAGTTGTCAAAGATCTACTTCTCAATAAAGTTCCAGACAATTTCATGCATGAGTTCATTCAAAGCTTCAAGAAGCAGATAATTCATGAGCTTTTTAACTTGTCCTAAAGCATAAAGTTAGAATTAATGCTTCCTAATTCTTTTTACAAAACCCACTATAACAAATACCTCGGCTTGGCAGGGCTAGCCCTGGAAACAGAACCTATAAACCAAAGCCATGAATATTGATTCAAAAATCACAAAGTGTCAGCAAATAGAATCCACCTTACATATCAAAAATAATACACTGAACTAAGGGGCTTTTAGTTCAGATATTAGAAAAATATCATTTTAATTCAGCGTATAAATAGGCACAAAAGAAGTAATAAAATAATATGATTGTATCAATAAGGGCCAAAAAAGTTATCTGATAGAATTCAGCAGCCAATTCTATATTTATTAATATAAAAAATGTTATTTATTTAAAAGTAGACATAGCTGTTAAAGTTTTATCTTATTTTTTAAATTTTAGCTGGTAGAGAGGGGTTGGGAAAGAGTCAGCCAGTGGGCAGATGCCTTGGAACTGGGGGCACATGCACTCAACCACTGTCAAACCAGTAAGATGACACAAATCAGTAAAATGCTAGGACAATCACTACATGCATGTACCATGATGGTTTGCTTCCATTTCAACAGCCTTCAGTTTTGTCAGGAGACAGTCACTTCTGGAAGGAAAATAGAAGTCTGGATAGGAGCAGGTGGGCTCCTGAACTTGACGAACACAGGTGCAGTAGGGGTCAGCCAGGTATTAGGAACGTGGTCATGACCAATAGTCTAATCTGTCCAAGTCCTGGTGTTTTATTAAAAGTGACAGGAGGGCAATAAATCACATCTCGCCAGGCCATGTTCAGGATTATAAATATTGTACGCAGAGAACTCTGTATACCCTGGGTGTTTAATTACTGCTCTCTTCAGTGCCCTTGGCGCTGGCTGTGATACTAATAATTTGCACAATTGGAGTTTGAATCTGACTATACAAAACCTCCACCTGTCCCACCACCACCTCTATTTATGGAGAAAACATAAATGACCATGTTTTTTCATCACAAAATAATTCTTGCTCATTTGGAAAAATTAGGGAGGAATGAAAATACACAGTATAGGATTAAAGTCTCCCATCATTCTCTGTCCCGGGCATCTTTACAGCTTCACACAGACCCTTTTATGCGTGGGCTCGTACTTGGAATGGTACCCTTTAATTGAATTTTTAAAGCAGAGCCTTAAAGTCTTTCAGAGAAAAGTCCTTCATTTGAAATTTTCAATTCTCATGTAATTTTACAGCTACCCTTCCATTTTTCAACATCAAAACTGGCAGCGTCTTTGATCTGATCAAATGTCATGTACGACATACAACAATCTGTCCATATATATGGACCTGTGTCGTTGCTCCTGTGTGGAAATATTTCAAGACATTTTTGGCTGAATCAATGAAACCTCTTCCCATGGTATTAACCAACAAACCTGTTGGATGTGAATGTCATGGGGAAAAGTTTTATTATCGTAAATATAACAAAACATTGAAGCGAAAGGTAGACAGTTTTCCAGTTAATTTCATTGATATAGACAATTCATCTGTACATTTGATTCCCTCAGTGGCAAATAAAACCAAGGAGTCATCTTGCCTCCTTGAGCCTTGAATTGTCTGTGGACCTGTCCGGGCTAGTGAAATTTACATGAAATTAACCTTGTAAATGCCAACATTCCAGGTTCTGCTGAAAACCTGAAACATCAGATAATAACCTCAAGACAAGGCTTCTGCCTGTTCAAGCTTTTTATGTTGTCTGTGGCTAAAGTCAGTGGCAATTAAACGCAAGATTATTGTCTAAAAAGCCCATTATTGTCCTTGTTTAGCTGCCTAATTTCCTTCTATTAATATGTTCTTAAAGCTGTTGCAAACCACATTTCCCGGCTAATTTGGGCAACACATTTTACAAAGAGCAGGTAATTTTAAAAGCATTATTATAATGTTAGTCTTTTGTTATTTCTTTAATAAAGAACATAATAGGTGGAGACAGAAGACACCTACGGGTCAATCTTCAGAAACTGGTACAGCATACAACCTTGTATACTCAAGTTATAAAACTCCTTCCCAAGCCTAATCGTATTATCTTAGGGGCAAATGTTGAGAAAGATTCAAATTCTCAGATGTTTTTTCCTTGTTCCCCCAACCCGCAGCAACCCCGGTAAAAAATGTATTTTATTAGTCCGTGTCCTGAAGAATCAGACATAATTGCAGAGCTAAGAAGTAAAGGGAGAGATCTGTCACATCCTATTTTTATCAGCTTTGTTTTGAAAGCTTTCGATGTGTGGCTTCTCTTATTAAGTGATTTTATGCATGTGTTTTCTACAAGAAGAGACTCAGACATGCCGACGCTGCCCGCCGTATCTAGTGGTGTCATTTGGACAATCAACCTCAATTAAATCTAATTACGTCCCCCTTCAACTGGAAAAGCAAAAAAAGGCGCATAAACTTTATTTTAATTGTAAGTCAATTACATGGTCAAAGTCCAGAAGAGATAGAAGTGGGCATGACAGAGACATCCTACGTGTGCCATGGGTGGTCGCTGAACTAAGACCATCGTCTCCAATGGAGACATAACCCAAGGTTGAAAGATGTCCTTGTTGCCCGGAAAGCAGGATGAAAAGCCCGAGTAAACTACTTACCCAGCGATGGGCAGAGGAATTCTCTTACACTCAGACAACCGGCCTCACCTGCAACCGTCGTGACTGACATATAGTATAGATTCTTTGGTTTTTCATAGGTTTCTGGGAAATAACCCATAACATAATCCCAGGGAACTGTGATACTGTGATTGACCAGGCCCAAATCAGATAAGCCCACCAGGGCCAAGAGTCATGGAGAGGTGTCTGCAGTGGGTAGGAACATGGTACATGGCTAACAGGAAAGAGGAAGGGGTTACCAAATAGCATCAAGAAGGGGCTTCCACCCTGCCTGGCATTCTCAGATTGTCCCCTTGGTTATAAATATTAATGGAGATTTTAGTTCCTGGATTGTATTATTCTTCTCTGTCCAGGGCTCTTTAATGAAACCAGTCTATTTTATAAAGGATGAAATAAAACAACCTTTTGGAAGTAGCCCATGTTTATTGTGAACGTATTTATTATTGGGGGTGTAGTATCATATTTTGGAGGAGTGCTTTTGGTATATCCCCCACTTCCTTCTTTAAAGTCTCCATATGAGAATTTTTTATCTGCTCTTAGCATCAAAGAATAGTTATGATTTTTCTGATAAATATGTTTTCTTTCTATCTTCTGGAGACTCACACTGTGACTTGTGTCATTAATTATGTTTCCCTGATATTTCTTTATGTTTAACTCTAGCAGAAGATTAGGGCTCTATCCTTGGCAAGCAAAGCATAGAACACTTAAATGTGATAACAATAATAATAGTTGTTGTGGTTACGTGAGTTTTTCTTTCTTCAGTTCAGCGAATTTTGTATTTTCTTATAAGGTACAACACATATTTTTCTGGAACAAACAGTGATCTAAATATATCAGGAGTAATAAACTCAGTAGCTCACAGAAGCCAAGCAAGCGATGAAAATATGGAAGCCTCCTTGCAGGAACGAGAGATGGCACGTGAGCCTCCTTCTGAAGGAGGAGCTGTTCTCCAGGTCCAGCCACGTAGAGCCACGTAGAAAGGTGAGACCGATGTGGCGAGATCTTTCAAGAGAGACCAGAACCCCATCCTCATCCCACATTCATTCAAATATATAAGCATGACGATGGTGAATAAAGCAGAAATAGATCGACTTCCTTAAGTTAAAGCTATTCTTATTCATTTAGTTTTGTGTTTATTAAAAACATAACCCATTAGAAATATTCGGTCTATTGAAGCAGAAAAGGGACTGGTGGAGAGGACGCTAGTTGGCTCACAGGGCCAGTGTGGAGTTTGCAGAGCCGGGCTGGGAAAATGCACCAGAACCAGGGGTCCGAGCCCACCCCTGGTGACAGGAAGGGGGAGTCCCAGTGCGGCCATGGCTGGATACTCAAGGACGTGCTGCTGGGCCCCACGGCCACCATCACCCTGCATGCGGGACACTGGGGACAGTCAGCACCTTAGAAGTAGATCCTAAATGCACCCTGCCCCTCTCAGGAGCATTCGAAGGCTGAACTTAACCATGTGCTCAACACGAGGCCATCAGAAGCGGATGAGTGTTCATCGTCCGTCACCAGCGGGTTTCTGAACACGGGACAGGGGTTCACATGCTTGGCATAGACCACCACGAATAAGAGCACACATCCGTGACACCTCCCCCAGAGCAATATCCAGTTAACAGTTTCTTCGAGTGACAACAACAAAAAATTATGTTAAGCCGTATTTTTAAAAAGCATCCAATTTACAATGCTTTTAATAAAGAGGACATGGGACCCGTTTTGTCTTTGAGAGTGCTAGCTATGACCCATGCGTGTGAAAGCCGTGCTTGGGAGCTGTACAGGGCTGTCACATGATCATGTGCTCCTTGTTAGGGTGACTCAGCAGAAATGGAGGGGTTTCTCGGGGGGACCTAAAAATGGACATGCCTGGAGGAGTGCGCGGGAGCCTGACAGCCGGCCGCCTTTGAGAGAACCGACTCTACGCATCCGTCCCAGCGGCACAAAGTCGGAGCCCCGTATTGGGGGGAAGGATCAGATGACAGTGCGTTTGCATGGCGTCCGATGACCACCGGTGGCTGCTGAGCAGGAGGAAAGGCCGTGACCGCCCACCAAGGCCTGTGACAAAGGCGGGCCGAGCAACCTCAAGCAGGCAGGCCAGGCGTTTGCACCTCTAGGTGAGGGCATTTTCTACCAATGGGCCCACCTTGCCCAAGGGGCAGGGTCTCTGGTGAACACTGGACGCCTACGTGACAGACTCGGACGCAGCAGACAATCTGACCACAAGGCAGGAGGTGGCGACATTTCTGAGACCCGCGAGCCGGGCGCGGGCCAGTGCAGCCGTTCTCGGAGTGTGGCCTGGAGGTCCCCGGGGGTCTGCCCATTAGCGAGCCCACCGAACTATGCTCACGATGGCGTTAATGTGCTACTGGCTGTTGTCCCTATGTTGACATTTGCGCCGATGGGGAAGGGCAGTGCATCAGCGCAGTGGGACCAGACAGGACTTGTTAGTGGCCACTGTGTGCTCTTTACCTCCAGGCGCTCACAGGAAAAAAAAAATGAGTTCATGCATGTGTGTCCAGGAACTCCAGGTAGATGGAATCCACTTAAACAAAAACACTTCCGTGTCCATAAAAAACGTTAAGGGTACACAGGGGTCCCAAGACTAAAGAGGTTGCGAACCGCTGAACTAGAATGTCAGAAGCTGCCCGGGAAAGGCCGCTCCCAGGGAGAGGTCACAGCTCCTGGCAAAGACAGCCAAGAAGCAGTAGAAGGAAGAGGGAAGGAGGATGCTAGAGATGAATTGACTCGCTCCACATTTTTGCTGAGAGAAAAGTCTTATTCAAGCACCTGTGTGTGTGCCCCTGTGTCCCCATCCCCCTTCTCGTCTCTGAGGGGGAGGGCCTCCTTCAGTTTTGCGCCCTCAGGACCTTCCTTGCCTTCTTCTGTGACACCCCCTACTTTCTTCCGAGCTCTTAATCACTGGCTCAAGTTATCCTGATTATTTCCTCATTTCCTCCACCTCCAGTGGTTAGGTTTCAATGATTACTGATGGAAGACTGACTGCAAAAATGTTCCCTATTATTTGCTTTCCTGGGTCCATATTCCTTGCCATGCATCTTTGCATCCCCCCCTCCCCCAGAATTCAGGCCGGCCCCCAATGTGCTTGAGGCGATGGGAGGCAAGAGGGAAACAGTGGTTCAGTTCTGAGCTTGGGAGCAAGCCCTGTGCACTTGAACTCTGGCTCTACCAGGGGAACAAGCCCTGGCTAGACTGAGTGTGAAAGGCCACATGCAGAGGATCCCAGCTGTCCCTGGCGAGGCCATCCTAGACCAGCCCACGGCCGGCCAGACCCCAAACAGAGTAGCTGAGCTGCCTACCCACGCGTGGCCAGCGGCAGGTTGTGTGAACGGGCCGCGTGAAAGCAAAAAGCTACCCAGATGCCCTGTGGGCTCAGGAGCCCTAATACTCATTGTTTGGGGCAACTTTCTGTTATTGCTGTTGGCTCACGGCATCCCTGAGGTGACAGATAATAAATTTACCACTCTGTTCCAAGAAACCAGAGTGGTGCTTGATCAGTAGAAAAAGATTTCGATACGGGAATAAAGCAGGTGGATGGTTGAGAGAATCAAGACATAAACTGAAAAACACCTTTATACACCAGCCTAATTCCGTCTCCCCAACTTGGGCTAGAAGGAACCCAAACAATAGAATAAGTTCGCTCATGCAATTAATTCAGTCCTTCTGGGCAGCCACAGCATTGCTGGAAAAGACAAAACACAGCATGAGAATAGACGCCGCTACTAAGTGAGAGGCAGTCAAATATTTATGTCTGCTGTCTCTCTTGGCAGAGTCTGTAAATACCGTGGCCCAGACGGGGTTCCCGGGGTTGACTAAAGCAGGCTGTGTGGGAGAGAGGAGGCTTGCTTTCCACGCGCCTCTGGACCTCTGCTCACTTGGGTCAAATGAATACCCCACTGTTTGGTTTCTGCCTAATCATGTATCATGAAAATAAATCTTGGAAGCTTTGACCAAAATCAGGTTCACCTTTCCAGGACCACAGCAGGAGAGGAAACCACGGGGTTTTTCATTTCTAAGGATAACCTTTTGTGGCGTGTGGACAGGAACCAGCTCCGTCTAAGTGATATTAGGAACATGTGAAATGTTTTGAAATGGACGCAGGGCCCCGCTGGTTCTCACATCACCCGCAATCACGGTCACTCAGCACATCGGGGGAGACCGCCCATGCCGGTCCCCAGCACAGAGATACCCAGGCTTCAAACCTTCACAGATGAACTTACTGCTTCAAGATTCCTTGTTGCATTTTATTAATTAAACAAAATAAGCATCTGCTTTGAATGCAGTCATTGTTTTGGTTAATTTCCATTCATAGCACACCATCGATTAATTCAATTAAAATATTGGGGGTGCTCAACTCAACCCATAATACTTTGTGGGTTGACCCTTTCAATATATGGTAGCTACCAGTATTACTATCACTACCAATATTGTTACAAGTGGTAGTCGTATCGCACCATGGTGGTAGATGTGGCAAAACCAGACACGCTAATCAAATAAAATGAAAAGTTTATTTATTTATTGGAGTGGTAAGATTCTATATGGTCAAGTGGTCGATTTTCTATTCCCTTTTTTGTTTGTCAGTCCATTTGTTTCTAAAATGCCCATTTCCCCCACAGAGCCAATGTAATTTAAAATTTGAAAAGTATCTAGAATGTCTCTTATATATAAGTAATTGCTATTCAACCATAGATGCAAAGGCACATGCCTCCCACCGATTCCTGTCTTTATACAGGGTGTGGCCAAAAAATGTATCCACACTTTAATAGCTGGTAACTTGCTGAATTTTTGTTTGTTTGTTTGTTTTAGATTGAACCGCTGAGAAATAATGGCTGAAACCAGATGAAGTTTTGAACAAAGGAAGTTTATTCTGAGCGCTACCGGAGGTATGCGCACGCGGTAGAAGTGCAGACACAGGACTGACGGTGTGTGTGGCTTATCCGTGCGTGGGTTCATTGGCCCTTTCTTTCTGGCCGGGACTGTGACTGGGGCCTCTTACTTGATTTACAACAGGAATCAGCCATGCCACGTATTCACAAAGATTTCCACAATGACGACTTTTATCTCCAATAAAATGGAGTGCCTCCACGTTACCATGGTGATGTAGGGGCCTATCTTAACGAAAACCTGCCGAACGGGTGGATGGGGGGAAGAGGTCCTGTAGATCACCCTGGGTGCTCACCAGACCTCATCCCATGAGACTTTCTCCTTGGGGGATTTCTCAAGAATAACGTTTATGCTAAAACACCTGAAACCACTGATGAATTACGAGTAGCCATTGAGAGAGAATGTGCCCCGATACCAAATGAAATGATTCTTGATGCTTGTGATTCCATTGCTTCGTGTTACCAGCAATGTCTAGACCAGAACGGCCATCAGTTTGGAAGCAGGCGCTCAGTATAAAACAGTAAATTTATGTAGTTTATTGTGAATGTTGAAATCAATCAATACAGACTTTATAATCATTAAAATCGTGGATACATTTTTGGCAACACCCTGTATTGCTGTCTTTCCACTTTCAGACAGAAACATCTGGGAGAGGGCCAGGCTGCTGTTGTAGGAGGAAGGACCCATCCTTCCCTGATTCTGTTCTCTCTCCGTTGCTCTGCATTATCGCGTGAAACAGCAGCAGCCTCTCACCTCCCTCTGTCAGAGCCTCGTGTTTTATTGCGGCTCTTCTGCTTATCCTGGCCAGACACGAGGGCATTATTTTCAAATTTCTCCCATCTCTCCTGACTGCTGAGTAGTGTTTATGACATATGTATTATTGCCTATAGATTCTTTACAGGGGAAAAAAAAAAAAAGGTTCTCAGGCCAAGTGACAAAATTTCTGACTTCCTTAGAGTTACTCTTTTCTCTTATGGTCTTTTTAAATATTTATTTTCCTCCGGGTATTGTGACTGTCAGATTTCTGGCTTCTTAGGGTGTTGCGATTCTTGAATTAAGGACCCATTGTTTTGTTTTCAGAATAAAGTACGTTGAATTCTGTAGTTTTTGGATGAAGAAGAGATAAGTGATAAAGCTGACCATCAACTTGGAACATTTGATGAGCCATTAAAAAAAAAAAAAGAAAAGAGATTATTCGGCTAAAACTGGGATGCTACATAAATCCACATTAAGTACCAAGTCCATGGGTAATAATTTATTAGGTTAGCCAAAAGTTTGACTCTAGTAGTGCTTAGTTGTCTTTAACTTCATTTGAAACAATTTCATTAGGTTGTATTGTGACGGCTGTCATATCAGTGTGCATTTAAAAAATACTTACCAAAACTGGTGGATTTTTGTGCAGTCATTTTAGTACTTACAGTAGAAGTAAATATGCAACATTTTCGGTATATTAAGCTTTTTTATTTCAAGAGAGGTAAAAATGCAACTGAAATGCATGAAGGGGTCTGGGCCGTGTATGGAGAAGGTGCTGTGGCTGATCAAACATGTCAAATGTGTTTGCCAAGTTTCTCGGTACTATTGACATTTTGGCCAAATAATTCTTTGCTGTGGGTCTGTCTTATGCATCGGGAGATGCTTATCAGCACCCTTGGCCTCTGCCCACTAAAAGCCAATAGCAGGAGACAGCTGACATACTCAGAATATCCAAATCAATAAAGTTATTGGTGAAAATGAAAATTGTGCCTTTTATCTTATGGAAAAAACCATACAAACTTGGTCTGTGTGTCTGTGTTATCACCAGCACGAACACCTCAAGGCAATACTCTCAAACTAAGAGAATAAAATTATAGGAGAACATGTCTCAAAACGCCTGAAAGGGCTAAAAAACTCTTCAAAAGAAATGGACCCGTCACATAATGAATGCTGGATAACCGGCTGAAGCTCCGAACAGGGCACCCACATAGATGTAGTTTTCCACGGTGTCCATATTACTCACACATTTCCCCCCAGAACCGGAACGATAAATCTGACAAGTGCTGGATAAACACCGGCTAAAACTCCCTAGTTTCCAGGTACAGGGAGGCGACATGACTTATCCCCTGTTATCACGGGGTCCGCTATTAGGCAGCCTTGGTAAGGAGTCTGGATAGATCAACATGTCAAGCTGGAGGCTTGGTGATAATTCAGTCTGGGGTTGAGTTGAAGCTGCCGCTCTGACAATTGAAAGAATACAGCCGTGCACAGATGCCTTTTAGACTGCAGGAGAAGTGAGAAGAGGAATAGAGTCTTGCACCCGAGCATCATGGATTAGACCACACAACTGGACACTCGCCTACGAAATTAGACCAAGTCTATTTTTTTCCTGCTAGGAGAGCCTGAATGGTGCTCCTTTGGGATGTGTTAGAAATAGGGTAGCAGAGAAGGATCCATGCACGACAGGGAAAAACAGGTCTTGTCACAGATATTTTGGCATACCTGGCTGTAGTGATTGCCTCCTCACTCCCCACCACACCCCACAGATGCAGCCTGAGTGTGTTATGCCACCTGATACATCCGTGACACATGAAGAGATCTTAGCCTTAGAATGAGGAACTAGGTTTGGAGACCAACCATGGCTTTTTGCCAGTGAAGACCTATCTGTCCACTCTTGCTTTGATAACTAAGCAAACTTCCAGTAATTTTATGGCTTTTTATTTGCCCTCTGCATTAGGCAAAATTCTAAAAGGCCCCCCAACCCCCAGGATCCCCATGTCTTGGTGTACATGCCTGGCAAAAGAGCCTTTCCATGAAGAAGACCCTCTCCATGAAGAAGGCTTGACATTTATTAGCAGGTGAGCCTTCTAAAAGAGGCTCTAAGGTCAGAGATAGAAGAACTCAGCAAGATTAGAAGCAGCTGGATATGCTCTCTGGTTGGCCTTCAATAAGAAAACTGCCGTCTTAGGCAGACTGCGTGGTGGGGAACCATTGTGAGCTGAGGACCGCAGTCCTACAACCACAAGGAACTGAATTTTGATAGCAGCCAGTGAACCTAGAAGAGGAGCCCAGCCCTCAGGTGAGACCCAGCCCTGGCCGACACCTTGATTCTAGCTTTGTGAGACCCTGAGCAGAGGAACCAGCTAAAACATACGAGACTCCGATACAAAGAAACTGAGAGACGATAGAAGTGTGTGTTAAGCTGCTAAGTAACTGATAATTGGTTAGGCGTCAACACCGTCCTTCTCCCGTTCCGTTTTCTTAATTCAATTGGGTGAATCATTTTCCCTCCACAGTCACAATTATAATTGTAATGTGCCCGAAGACGGCTATGTTAAGTGCAATATAAATGCAAAATGATCCGCAGCAATGATCTGTTTTAACACGTTGGGACTAATATTCAAAGTGAGACCATTTCTTTGGGTGGAATCTCCTAACCGGGAAATTACTGAAGTTAGTTTCCAGAATTCAGTTATCTGAATAATATTACAAACAGTGTCCATTACTGATTTCTTTCTCTTAGTCATTCACTGTGCTTAGTTCTCCCCATCATTTTCTCATTTACCCTCCTAACAACTCTGTAAATTGGGGGATACTGCATGATCCTAATTTATGGAGGACAAAACTGAAATTTAGAAAAAATTAAGTAACTTGCCAAGGGGCGCACTGTTAGTAAGTGGTAGAGACCAGAGCTACCCCCCCAGCCCACCAACCTGCTACCCCAGGTCCCTTTATGCAAGAGGGCCAGGTGTTTGACCCTCTTCTGATGGCCATTCTGACCTTGGGATGTCATTGCATCGTCACAGCAAAGGCTTCTTGCCTGATTAAACAACAGATGGAGACAATGCTTTCTTATTTTTTCCCTCTCTTCCTTCTTTAGTTGGGATCCAGTTCTCTGGTTTCTTGAAATGATTCTGCTTATATTAGCACTTTCACAGGTTTACTTAGTTACAGTTTAAAAAAAAAAAAAAAAAGGACAGGAAAAAACCTCTGAGCTGGAGTGAGAATTTGCGACTGGGGAGGCCCGTCGTCACTATTTGGCATGTGTCAGCCTCAGCTCAGCTCAGACACATGTTCTTGACTCCCCACTTGCCTTACGAAGCACAGTTGGTCACTGTCTCCCTTCTGAGCATCAATAAAGCGGGTCTAATTGTCCTAAGTTGATGAGGACTCAATAGGTCTGATGACCTCTGGTTGGAATGTCATTTACAAGTATGATTACTCTCTGTGGCTAAACTGATACCCACAGCACGTGTATCTGCCTCCAGAGCAGCAGCAGACCCCACCCCCACCAGCCTTGCCCTCTCCTGCGCTGCCCAGATCTGGGGTAGGCAGAATACAGATTTTCCACTTTGGGTTTGAAAAGGTGGCCCCGGTGATGATGACTCCCTCTTTTTTTCCAGTCTGTTTGAACTGACATCATTTTTCTCCAATCTGATTAACTCTATCTATCTATATGACTGAATCTTAACAGGCTGCTTATGAATTTAATCTGGAAGGGGAAATGGAAAAAATAAAAAGAATACCTGTCAAATTTCTCCGACTACATCTTCCTGAGAAATCAGAAAAGTAATGGGCATTTTTGAGCATTGTCTGTTGGTTATGTTAAATGTTGTGTCTGCATTGTTCCATTTACTCTTGACACTAACATCCGAGATAGGATCTTTGCATTTAGCTAATATTTTAAGGGCCTCCGATGTGTCAAACACGGTTCAGCACTTCCTGCCCTCATTGGATTTATCTTGACGTGAGAAAACTGAGACACAGACGGATCAAGTAGGCTCCCCAAGTGCCCGCGTTTTGTGCCCGGACCATAGTCGGTGCTCGGTAACGTTGAGTTTATAAGAACAGAATCAGGGTCGACCCAGGTCTGCCTGTTTCCACAATCTAAGCTCTGTCCTCTACCCCATTAAAAAGGGCTTAGAGGGAGCTACCCCATCTGAGCTCTCCTCTGCCCCATGAGGAGAGGTAAGGAGGGGGTGACTCAGTAACTAACAACAGAACAGCCTAAATTTCCATCCACAGGGGACTGGATAAAGCAAACGTGGTATGCGCACACCCGATGGAATGCCGCTCAGCTGTGCGACCAGGAAACCCTGCCTTTTCTGAGAACGGATGGACCCGGAGGGTATCACGCTGAGTGAAATACGTCAGACAGAGAAAGGAAATGCTGTGCGGCCTCATTTATATGCGGAATCTAAATCTGTGCGGAATCACAGAAAAACAGATCACACGTGTGGTTGCCAGAGCAGGGAGTGGGGCGTGGGGGGAATGGCTAAATGTCGTCAAAGGGGACAGACTTCATGGGTTCAGATGCCTTCCCACCGAAGTACGTGGTTTACCATTTCTTCCCGAGTACATTTTGGAGACATAAACTTTCTTAGTTTGGAAAGACGTGGAAAATGCCTTTTTGCCTACTTTTTAAAAATCAAGCTACTTTACTGGTGTATACAAACATACAGAAACAGCACAAATCATAATCGTGTAGCTCAAGACGTTTTTACAAATGATCTTTTAAAAAACACTTGGGTGGCCGGCACCCATGTCAAGGAAGAGGCACTTACAAGCATCTTAGAGGCCCCCACTGGGTTTCTGAGTTACTGCCCTCTCTCCCTGCCCCAAAGATCATCTATGTCCTGACTCCCTACCCCATATGTTAATTTGCCTGTGTTTGGAATTCAAATACATTGAATCGTCGTCGGCAGCCGTCCGTCTCGAGAGACGATGGTGTAGCTTCTTAAGAGTCTATCTGCACCGCCGAGAATGGCTGTGCAGTCCGACTCGGGAGTGACACGGTATCTGTCTCCTCCAGTGTTGAATCGACATCTTGCGATGACGCTGGAGTGTCCTCTCCAGTGGAGCTGAAGCTACAGAGCCTGGGCAGGGTGATATGGAGGGTCTGCTGTTGCCCATGCAGCAGACCCCCCCTCTCTTCGCAGCTGAAGGGTCCAAGGGAAAGACGGAGTCGATACAGCTTGGCTTCAGGTGCACCGCAGGAGTTGCCGGTGTTGACTACAACGTCAAACCGCCTTAGGGACTCCGGCTCCGGATTTTCTTTTTTTACATTGAATAGGATCATGGTAATTGCAACTATTTGGGGGATTCATCTCAACTGTTTTAGTGCTTGTATCTTAAGTTCCTGTGGGGGTCACGTGGTCCTCTGAGTTCGTTTGTTGACTCCCCCTCATGGTGGACCCTCTAGCCTCATGCAGTTTTAATTGTGAGCTTCTCTTTGATAAGCATATACATTACGTTTCCTCTGTGATTCTCGGGTGTCCTGGGTTTGGAAGAATCCCTGTAGCAGGTTCCCATGTGTGCTTCGACTTACACTGGCCACTTGGACCGGCCCGGGGTTATAGCAACTGATGGGTTAGTAAGATTTCAGATTCCACAGCTCGGCGTGTTGCTGGACATCAAAACATACACACTTCTGGCTGATTTCCAGCACTTTCTACAACTTGCTTTCCACAGAACTTCTTCAAGCTGAAGCAAATCTCTTCCTTTGCTAAATTCAAAACCAGACTCTCAGTGTGATGGTGCAGACATCAGACAGGGGTATGGATTACCTGACAAATAATCGAAAGACCCGCACATGGCATCCTTGTCCCCGAGAGCTTATTTCCAGGGAGCTCAGGGATGGGTCCTTTGCTCTTGGGATACACCAAGCAGGAGCCAGAGACTGAAAAGAAGTGCACACACTTGGCAAACACGTACAAACACGAATAACAAACGCCTGGGGCTCCCTTTGGGGCAGGACTCCAATTTTTTCTCTTTTTGATTTCCTGACCCCTTCTCTCCTTTACCCACATTTCTTTCTCCTCCCAATCTGCATATTTTTTAAGCCACATGCCTCACAGTTGTTTCCCCCCTTTCAGCACACTCCAGCCCCCTGCCTTGGCTAGTGACAGTCCCTCCTCTGAAAAACTCCCCCACTTCACTCTCCAACTGTACTTTCCGTAATACTCCTCGGGGCTGTCATGACATTTATTTTCTGAAGAACTTGTTTTTCTCCGACGCGCCTCGTCTCTGCTGTGAACGCCCGTGCCCCGTCAAGTGTGGTTTGACCATCAACGTGGCGCCGTCAGAACAGGGTCTGCTCTGCAGTCTCTTAGCTCAGATCAGGGGAAGACAATATGGCCCCTCGTGCCCTAAATGAAGAGCGCGGGTCACCCCTCCGGAGCCAGGGGGCATGTGCTGTGCTCTTCTGCGGCCAGACAGTGATCTCCGCCGAGGTGGGGCCGTGAGGACCTCCCGGGGGATGGGCATGGCTCCTGGGTCAACCCGCGCGATGCTGGGGACAAACAGAAGTTCTCCACCCCATGAAGGGCCACAAAGAGCAGGCCCCAAGTGCTTACAAGGCATCTTGATGCCTTCTGGGCAGTCTTCCTTTTTTTCCTTCACTTGCCTACAACCTGCCAGGCCGCCGCCTCCAGATTAGGTCTGCTCTGTAACCTGAGCATCCTCTGGGTGACTGTCCTGCGTGTCTGCCCATCTGCTCTAATTTTCCAGAACCTTCTGCCTCGTACCCATCACCCCTCACACCATGGTCTTCATTTCTCCCTTTGCATGTAATCCCTTCAGTTAGGAAGCTCGTCTTAGTTCATTAGAATATGACTTCAAAACTTCTTTTTTTAAACTAATTTTTTCTTCTTCATGGTAAGAAAATCTGATCTGCAGCCTAATCTCTCTACTCCCCGTAAAGGAAAGAATAGATTCACTTTGAGAGAAGACCAATCTATCCTTACACCTCCCCTACGGCACAACTTCTCTGTAGAAGATAAAAACAGATTTTAAAAAAAATCAATTCGTTGCTCACGTGCTGATATGGTCAGAGGATATTAACAAACGCACACATGACCATTCCCCACACCACACGGGTAAGGCCCACACAGCAGGGACCACTGCATGTTCTGTATCTCCCAGCTCATAGGCAGCTCCCTAAGAATTGCATCAGTGTTGTGGTTACCTTTTGAAATCAGATTGGATCCCCAACCCTGGTTTGGTTCCGATGTCAAGGCTGACGACACCACACACACGTGGCCACGGGCTTCCCCGCTGGCTAAGGAAGATGAGGATATCTTTATTGCTAATTTCACCCGTAATTCTGCAAAGAGAAGTTGCATGTAATTTACCCCGCCGAGAAGGGGGGAGTGGGTGGTGGGAATGGATACCAAGCAGCAAGGAACCCTGAATACCTCTAAATGGCCGAAGGGCACACTAAAGGCATTCCATTATTTTACTTGATTCATAATCATTAGCATTGTTTACATTCTCGATATCTGCAACTAGGATCTCAGTACAGGTTGAATAAGTGTATTCCATTTTGAAGAGGAAATCTGCCTTTTAATGTATTGACTCAAGATGTAGTGAAGTTTCCTCCCCAAGGATAGACTAGTGTCCATTCTTCCCAAAATCTTGTTTAGGAGGTTGATAAGCAGAATGAAAAATAATTTAAAATGAGGCAGTTCTCTTGATCCGTGCTACGGAGATTTATTTGCTTACTTGTCCAAGGTCCTTACACGACCATAGTAGATGTTTAGTGATCTGAGCAGCGCGATAGAGTAGGAATTTGGAAGGAGAGACCTGGGTTTGACTTCTGTCTTTATTCATCACTAATTATATGGCTTGGGCCACTTAGAATTACCACTAGAGCCTCTTTTCTCACCTTCTAAGCAGGAAAACAATGCTACAACCCTGGTTGGTTTGTTTGTTTATTTTTAGAGAGAGGGGAAAGGAGAAAGAGAGGGAAAGAAACATCACTGTGTGGTTGCCTCTCACTCGCGCCCCCAACTGGGGACCTGAGATGCAACCGAGTCATGTGCCCTGACTGGGAATCGAACCAGCGACACTTGGCTCGCAGGCCTACGCTCAATCCACTGATACAACACTGGTTTGTATGGGAGCAAATAACAAAGGGTCTACAGGAAGGAAGTGTTTAATTAACTACATCATCCATTGCTGATCACTAACACCAAGTGTTCTAAAGACAATTCTTTCCATCCACTTTGCATTCCTATCCATGAGAATGGACCTCTTGGGGCTTAGAGCTAAGGGATGCTCTAAACTGACTCTCCTTTCATCCGGGCTGCTGCAGGGTTGTGGTTTCTTTCCCTCTGGAAGCTAACTCGAAACTATAGTGGCTTGTATCGCCATGCAGCTGCATTTTGCAAGTTATACAATGCTCACGTTTTCGGTAGACATTAGGTGGCTTGGGGGAGGCGGGGCCTCCGACAGATGAAGCAGGTTTTACAACCACCCTGAACAACCCTTTGTCTGCCAGGAATCAGGCGAAACATTGATGATCTCTGAATAGCATTTGTCTGTTTGGTTGAGGAATTTCGGCCTTCTAAAAATCTCTCCTTTGCATTCCCTCCGTCTTCTTTACCTCGCCACCAGCTCCTATCCCAAACGTCATTATTCGCTTTTCAAAGCAAACACATCCCTTGAAGATGGTAAAGCTCTTTAGAATTGTCAGGAGGTCTGCTCATTGGGAAAGCTTTCAACGTAATCATGCTGTTGGTTTGAAACATGGGTGGCTCTCCTGTGTCAATGGCGTGTCATGTAAGGGATGGCTTGACGTGCAGGGGGTCCTAGAGAGGGGCCGTGGTCAGAGAGGATGGCCCCCACATCATCAGCCTTGGCTCTGGGACCGATATCACTGCTAAATGTCAGCTTCTCTGCTGCCTGCCCTGTGGCCCTCTACTCCACTGGGCGGTGAAAAGTCTGCATTTTTATATGGGTCTGACTCCCGGCAGAGAGAGGATATTTTTTTAAAGAACACTCCAGAGTCAAATCTTGCCTATGCAGCTGGTTAAGGGCTGGCCACGTTGTTGGATAAAAGCACAGAGAGAGAGGGCAGCAAGGGACGATGCAAACAAAGCGAGGGGCAGACGTCACCATCTGCACATCACTGTGCATTCCTTCTTTTCAGTCTTAAAAATCCATGAGAATTGAATCTTAAGCCAACGCTTCCAAGTTCAGAGAAGAGATTCATAACAAGTTCTCTGTCAACAAAATCCATCCCCTAAAAATGCATTGAGTCACCGGACATCAAGACGGCAGACTGTCGTCGGGCCCTCCTACTCTGGGAGCCAGAAGCCACCCACCTCCTATGTGGCATCTGCTTTTCTCCTTGAAGCCACATGGTCACCAAACCAGGCCTTCTGATCATCGCGTTTTGTCTATTTGTAAAATGCTTATTGCTGTGCATTTCTATAGTGACTGGGTTTAAAAGAATTTAGAAGATCCGAGCTTCAAAAGTCAAGCAGGCACTTGACTCGGGTTCCGTTGTCACCCTTGTCGTATTTTAAACAAAGCAGCCAAGGTCAGGGAGACTGAATGCTCTCCCTGTGAGTAACGGTCACTAACGGAGTCGGGGGCCCGGACCGCGGGCGCTGTCTCCGCACGAGCAAAGGAAAGGATGTAAGATTGTCTTGACTATGACTGTGCTTTTTCTCCGCTACTAAGACAATCCTAATGACTGTCTTTTTGTTCAACAATGTACCTTGTTGCTTAGATTCTTCTAAGAACTTATGTTGTCTGACTCTATAACCAGTTAGTCATATATCTGTCCGCCTCTTAGACTCTAATGATAAAGCAGACAACATATTTTATGACATTTTCTCTCCCTGGTAATTCAAACACCATCTGAAAGCGATGAGGAGAGAAAAAACTGGAGGGCTAAATGGTGAGTGACAGAATCTCGGGGTAACAGAGAGGAAGGAATATAGTCTGTAAAACGGGAATCAGCCTTTCTTAGTTATGGCGCGAACTTCACCATTATCATTTAGGAATGGAGAACATGTGGATTAAGGACTTCCTTTATCACTGTTAAAAATGAAAGACCAGCAAAGTCTTCACTGATGCAGAATAGCCGTTATCTCTGCCCCAAAAATACACATAGGCATACACGTAACAATATATTTCTTTCCTTTTATTTTTAAAGTTTTTTAAAATAATTTGTTTTATTTTTTGTATTTTTAGAGAAAGGGGAAAGGAGAGAGAGGGGGAGAGAAACTTCACTGTGTGGTTGCCTCTCACTCGCGCCCCCAACTGGGGACCTGACGTGCAACTGAGTCATGTGCCCTGACTGGGAATCGAACCAGCGACACTTGGTTCGCAGGCCGACGCTCAATCCACTGAGCCATAGCAGCCAGGGTTAACAATATATTTCTTTTCATTTTTCACCTTATTTGTTTATTTTTATCTAAGTCTCTTCTATTAGTAAACTACTTGGGTCGCTTCGGTGACTCTGCCCAAGGTCGAGAACATTACTCATGCATTTGCAATCATTCCTTTTGTAAGTTATAAGGGGAATGCTTTGAAAAATTTCTCCTCCAGCATGGAGGCTGAGATAGGAGAATATAACTGTGGTGCAGAAGGAAACAAGGCATTCCTTCTGTTTTGGGGGGCATACCCCACCCTTTATATTTATAGATGTAGAGTCACAGGGTAGAGAGGTGGAAACCGTCTTCCATTTGAGAAAACTGAGACTCTGCCCGCAAGGAGCGTCTGCAAAAACGCAAGGGGAGACCGACCTGACGTGCCAGGCAACCTGAAGTCCCGGCGGCAGCCACAGTGGCAGCCAGAAACCCTTCCTTGGAGGTTTCCTAAGGTGACAGCCAGAGAGAATATGGCACTTGGGTGCAGTTAGGCAGTGACAGGGCTAATATTTATAGTCTCAAAGCCGCGTCTGTGTGACTTTGATTGGGCTATTTGTTTTTAAAGCCACTGTCGTTTGGGTTTGGATTGGCCGCTGAATCACTGCTTTATTCTCGACTTGTGTATTGTTAGGAAGTTGATAAAAATGTGTGGGTTGGTTACAAGTTACACGGAGCTTCCAGCGGCCCTGCAGCACATTTCTATGGGGTCCTTGGAGTCGTTCATTTTCTCAGTGTCAAGATGGGAAAGATTTCTGTGGATAGAATTGAAAATCGCTTGTGCCTCAGCACCTCGGGCTATTTTTTTCTATTCCACACGGCTGTTTAAAACATTTAGTGATTTTTAACATTATAAGGGGAAAAAGGTATTCATCACTTCGGAAAAAAAAAATGGGTAAGGAAAACATTTTGACATATCTTTAAAACATCACAAATGACGCCGGGGGCCTTGAGAGCCCTCCAGGGTTTGATTTTCTCCACACTGAAGTGTGGAGGAGGAGCGCACGTCTGTGGCTGGTATCGTCCGCACCTCTTGGTTCGGGCTTTTTAGGCGATACAACTCAGCCAGCACTTACCTGCAGCTTAAAGCAAGATGGAAATGAACCTTTAGCCATCCTGTGAGAACGCCTTCGCTCATCCAGGTCAAGACAAGCCTATTACTGGACACCAGGGAATTGCCGCAATGAATGAGCGCGCGGTGCTCCAGGTCTGAATGATGCGTCCGGGCAGATCGCCCCAGCGGGTCATCCCGCGAGCCTCTCGGTTATCTTTAGTTCCATCTGTCACGTGTGAAAAGCTTGCTCTGGGTGCTCCTGGTGGCCAAGGGAACAGACTGCCTGCCTGCAGCACGCCGAGAACTGAAGGCGCCAGGGTGCTGCGCGCGGTCTCTCCCTGCGGGGGGTGGGGGGTGGGGGTGGGGGAATGATGTGTAAATAATAAACATAAACAGAAATGGCGAAAACAACCGCTGCACTGCGAGGTCAGTGCGTGTCAGTGCGATTTCACGCGCGATTTTACTTATCCGCGATGGCCTAGTTCATACTGAGTCCGCTTTCATTATTTTTACAGAAATAAAAATTTTAGTTAAAAATGAAATGACCCAAGTAGGGGTGGTAAGACGTTATTTCAGAGATGACCTGGAATCAGAAACAGGAGCTCGTTTAGGAAAGAGGCTCTAAGCCTCGGGTCTAAATGAAATGCCGAAGTTAAGAATGACGTGCGACATTGATAAATTGCTTTTTAAATGAATAAGATCAATAGATGGAACTAAATTGTATTTGAGAAAAGAGGCATGGTGGCTGTGTACTCAGATCCACTTCTAAACCCACACAGAAATTAAAGGGTAATTGATCGTAGATCTATAATGAAGATCAGAGAATGGAAAGGAAAAATAACTGGTATCAAAAAAACTGATTCAAGTGACTGAGGTTTAAATCTTTACTCAGCTTCTGCACCTCGGGGAGCACTGAAGGCCAGGGGACTCCCCATTAAAGCAGGAGCGGAGTTTCTTAGGGTCAAGAAGGTTAGACACACATGCTTGTGGCTCAGACACAGGCAGCAGGGCCTTGGACAAGAACTTGCACTTGGGAGATCTTGCCGGTTTCTGTGCCCCCAGGAGGGGCATCGTTTTGTGGAATCCCCCCCAAAAAGGTTGGAAAGGTAATCCCCAAGAGCTGGGTTTGCCAATCCAGTGATGTGGTAGTCGAGGCTCCCAGGCTGAAGAAGGATGGGGAAGGGAAGAAAGTAAAGACAAGACAGTGAAAGAGAAGACAGAGAGGACAAGCAAGGGTGGAAATCAGAGGAAAGCGGGTAAGACTCCGGCACGTCTATTTGCATGGCCCGTGTCATGGCTTCAGTAGCTGTCCCTGAATGAACAGACATCATCTCTCCTGTCCTTGGACCATACAATGCCATCAACCCCAAGAACGCGTTAGACTGTCCCCAGCTGGGATGACTCATGTGTACAAAATTGCTGCAAGACAGCTTGAATGTTGGAGAACTGAGAGGCGCAATTTCCACCTGGAACACGGTTTCCCTCAAGGCACCAGAGTGTGACTTTGTTTTCTAAAATAATTCACTTTTTATTTTTTAGGTGGTCTGGCTGTTGCTTTGTTTTGTCTTTTGGCCAGAATGTTGAGGAAATTCAAGATGATTCAATCAGGGGAAGTTGGCCACCCATCCAGGTTTGATGTATAATCTGTGAAGCAAAAACAGACAAACAAACAAGAAGCCACTTTTTCAAGGAAATGATAGACCCGCTCCAGGGCAGGCCTTTCCCAGTTTCATTTTGTTAATGTCTTACGCAGGTAAAAACATCGTTTATTGGTACGAAAGAGTGATACCACTTTCTACTAGGGCTATTTGCCACAGACTACTCTAGATACAAAGCATCGCTTGGAAAAGAACACAGTCTCCCATTTTAATGAGATATCTGTTGAAAAAGTCATTTTTATAAAATGACCTACGGATCCCTTCTGCAAAATTATAGAAATATATATAAAGTACTTAGAGTGCAATAAAAATGCAATGTTTAGTTGCCTTCCGAGTACTCATTTCGACACTTACTTGGCTATCCAGGAAAATTCATAGTTTTGAAACATGAAATTCTGCACAAGGGGCAGGGGAGAGAGTTCAGCGTGAAGAGGGTTGTGGGCTGGCTCTGGACGGTTCTGTCGTTTTGGATGCCGTCCCTGAGATTTAATTTAAAGAGAGCTATTCTCTGCCTGTACCGGCTTCAAAGACCACGAGCAAAAAGAGGATCCCAATTATTTTTTAGACCCATGTTCCCCTTTGTTAACTAGGCACCATTATAGGCTCTGCTTCTAAGGCTTTTTGAATTTTCAGGATAATTGGTTATTATTATTCACTACGAATCAAAGCAAAGGGGGGAAAAACACTTTTTTATTTTCAACTTCTACTGTATCTCCCAAGACTGCCATCTGCCCAGGGGCCACGGGGTGGGACCGGCCATCCATAGCCCTCCAACCACACACACCTGCTCAAGACCCCACAGACATACGGGTACTCACGGGCTTCTATCTTCACTGTCCTCAGCAATTTGGAGGCATATTGAGTCCGCTTCAGAAGGTTACCAAATTAAATTCACATGGGTTATCTCCGGTGCATCCCAATAGCCACAGAGAAAAATGAAATGACCCTCAAACTTTGTAAAGAACATCCTCCAATCTTTTATTTTCCCCATCTAGTTTCATGGAAGAGCCAGCCTCCGTTGACTCCTTTAGATTCCACGCAGATCAGACTGTAAATTAACCGATTGTAAAACACGCAGTTTTTGAAAGCCTTCGATTATCAGAATGAAACCCAGAGAATTGTGAGCAAAGGGGTTGGGAGGTTGAAGGAAAGAGAGACAAAAGCCACAGAGAAAGCCACAGGTAGTTAACAAACAGATTCACTAATGGGATGGGAAGAGTTCTATTTCTGCCTGAAACATTTCCAGGGTTGAATTTCCCCATACCCTAAAGAGCAGGAGCTCAGCTTTGGGTTTTATTTCATTTAGAAAAATGGTGAGTTTCCCCCAGCCCCCCCTCCCCCATGTACCAAAGGCTTCATAAACAATATATAGAATTATATAATTTTTTAAAAATGAACACAGAGGAGGATATTTGCAACCAGGGAAGGGGACACAGGGAAAGGTCTTGTGACTCTGAGGGAAACGGAAGGGCTCTTCACAGTGGGGACACCTGAAGCAGAGAGGTGGGGACTTGCAGATTCCTAAAGGAAAGCAAATCTATAGAGCAGTCACGTGTCTGCTAATGAATGGGATCTCATGTCAGATGGGTTAGTAAAAATCTTAGGACTTCCGACAAGTATAAAGACAGATTCTGAGATGGCCCCCAGAGATCCTACTACGTGGCCTCCCGTCCTCGTGGAATCCCCTCCTGCTGACTGGAGGCTGGACCTAGGAACACCCTCCAAATGATGGGAATGTGGCAAAAGGGAGGGGGTGTCCCTTCTGGGATTGGTTCCTAACACTGTGACTTCCACTTTGCCCATGCTCTCTTTTCTGCTTGCTCACTCTGATGAGGACAGGAGTGGCCGCTGTCCCTTGTGGCGAGGAGGAAGAGACCTCCGGCCAGCAGCAAATGAGGATTCAAGGCCTCAGTTCGACCACGAGGAACTAAGTGAACGTGGAAGCAGAGCCTGTCCCAGATGAACATGGAGATGACTGCAGCCTTGAGAGACAGAAGCCAGCTACGCTGCAACCATATTCCTGACCCACAGAAACGACGGGTTCAGGTGTGTTATTTTCAGCCACGAAGTTTTGGGGTCACTTGCCATTCCGTAAGAGATAACTAAACCAAGGCACCCCAAATGTTATTAATGTGGTCACCCATCACCTTGACAGCTCTTTTTCACAAGTTATGATCTGCTCGGCCCCTCCCCACAAAGATGTCCACGCGTAATCCCAGGAACTTGTGAACATGTCACCTTATATGGCCAAAGGGGCTTTGCAGATATGATTAAAGTAAGGATTTTGAGATGGGAAGAGTGTCTGAGACTCTCCAGGTAGAACCAATGTAATCACCAAGGTCGTTATATGAGGAGACAGAAGGGACAGCCTCAGAAAAAGGAATTGTGGCCCCGGAAGCAGAGGGTGGAGCCGGGCGCACTAAAGGTGAGGGAAGGGGCTGCCAGCGAGACATGTGGGCACCTGCAGACCTGGACAGGCAAGGACACAGCCCGCCGGAGCCTCCAGAAGGCTCACAGTCTGCCAAATCATTGTTTTTAACCCACACGACCCATTTTGGACTTCTGACCTCCAGAATTGCAAGAGAGTAAATTTGTGTTGTTTTGAGTGACTGCGTCATGCAAATTTGTCCCAGCAGCAGAGAGGAAACTTTACATACATTTATTTCTGTTCTATTCTTTTCATTAGATCAGCCCACTTTTTGTACGTACATATGTACATGTATTTTTTAAAGCTACGCTATGAGTTCGTTGTGCAGGTTCGCCCCCTGCACACACATGGGCACAGTTCCTATCAAGGCGAACACAAAGCTAATGAAATTGAAAGGTTGACAGCTAGGATCACCTCGTGGACGAAGCCCGCGAGGACCGCACTTGGGGAGGCGGGCCCAGAAGGAGAGATGCTGCCTCAGACTTTTCAGAATTCAGTCCTGGGGGCAGAATACGGCTGTGTTTGCCTGAGTTCTTTCTGGCTGTGAGTGCAACCAACTTGGAAGTGATCGCTAACAACTACAAATCCTCCAGCTGATGTCACCGATTAAATGAGGCTTTTCAAAACTGGAGGCGAGACTTCCCCGGGTCCCCATCTGCTGACTCTGGATAGGACTTCCCCTTGGAGAGCACCGATGTTTGCCTTCAGCATGAAACTGAGGGAGGCTGCCGTGTACCTCGCTTTGAATGGGCTCCCCTGAAGCAGGGGTGGCGGTCTGCTTAAAGCCATGATCCACAGATGAGCAAAATACGCCCACCAGGGATGGCGACTTCACGCTAGACCAGCAGTTCTCAACTTGGGATGATAATGTCCCCCGTGGATATCTGGCAATATCTGGGGATACTTTTGGCTGTCACAACTCAGGAGTGCTCTTGGGATCTAGCGGGCAGGTCCCAGGGATGCTGTGATGCATCCTATAATGCACAGGACACACCCCACACATGCACACACGCAACCGATGATGATTCTGCCCAACACGACTGTAGTGCTAAGCGTGAGAACCCCTGCAGTAGGCCACACACCTGTTCTGTCTACTATCAGACACTGCTAATCAATCACAGCACTTTTCCTAGGCGACTGACCATCAGCCTCAGAATACCCCCTAGGTTGCAGTCCCAGGAAGCCACTCTCAATCAGGTGAAGGTAGTAGACTTGGCATGTTGGTCACTCACAGTAAGCTGCTCCGATGAACAGAACCATGTGCTTTGACCTGTTTCAACTTGCATGCTTTTAAAAATTATTTTATTTTATTTTTTTTACCCTCACCTGAGGGCATTTTTTCATTGCTTTGCTCCTCAGAGAGAGAGTGAGGGACAGAGCGAAATATCAATGCGAGAGATAAGCATTGATTGGTTGCCTCTCGTGCGTGCCCAGACCAGGGACCGAACCTGCAAACTGTCAGTTACAGGATGGTGTTCCAACCACCTGAGCCTCACTGCCAGGGCGGCTTTCATGCATTTTTTTAGTGTTAAACTTCATAAACTGAATATTGGGTTTGCCAGTGGGATTTTGTTGTTACTTCTCATTTACTTAAAGAAAAACTAGTCCCTGGAAACAACAAAGGAGAGTAAGGAATTAAGCCCAAACCCCTTTCTACATTTCAATCCCTCACTCAAACATGACTGCAAAACGCACAAAGTCCTCCATTCAACCACATATCCTGAAGCTGGGTCACTTCCGAGCTCTGCAGAGTACACACATCCTCTTTGCTGCGGAGAGGATGCTTTTGCAAGGTTTTCCGGGAACATTTTGAACGGCTCTAAGCTTTATACAATCAAGCCGTATTAGGAGCTATCGGATTATATCATGATGCTGGTTTGCCTGCCAGTCAAATCATATTTTCTGTGTCCATTACGGTCAAATGCTGTGGTGCGCCTCTAACGTCGCACAGCCCGCTGCAAACACACTGGCTGTATTTCTTGCACCTCGGCAACTCTTTCTTATAGGTCTCCTGGAGCATTGTTATCTGCACTGATATTTGTAGCTTTGAAAATCTCCAGATCTAGTTATACATACAAAGGGGCAGCCACGTTTACCCAGGGACGCCTAACCATGCGACTTAGCCGTTTACAAATTATCTGGCCTTGTTTAGAAGATTTAACAGAGTAGCATTCATTCATCTAAACACATGGCCGATTAGAAGCACAGAGAGATGGGAGATGGCCAGCGACCAGCACCAGCCTAACTGCGTACTGTGTGCTTTCAACCAAATCGGCTGATGAAAACCACGGTAACTCTGAGTTCTACCAGCCAAAAAAATTCTTCAGATGTGTAGTGTATTAATTTCAGCCACTCCAGGCCGTCATCTCTCCTGCCACTATTTAGTTTATAAGGTAAAGCCATAGCCTCCTGTCAAGGGGCCATTAAGCTACACTCACGGAAGCCAGTGTGAGCTGGAGGAGATTAAGCATGGTAAATTTGCCCTTCCGCCCCAGAACTGAATAAACATCAACACTAAATAACACGGCGGTGATCTTCCAAGATCTCTGGTGGAGAAGTTAATAGCCCTTGGAATGTCTCATTTCCTTCTTAAGATGGTCTGTTCTGAACGGCTTCCCTTTGGAGTGCGGTGTAAAATACAGGCTAAGTTTGACACTCGACAGTAAATCACTGGTCTTCTTTTTTCTTTCAATTTAGCATCACCCATGTTTTAAATAATTACTATTTTACACAAAAGGGGCCACAGATCTGATCTATGTACAAATGGGGCATTAAAGATCCACCTGCCAGAAGTTTGACAATAGCAATCATTCTTAAAGTATATTTTTAATGTATTTACTCTGCTGGTTGTTTTGGAATTTTGAAAATCATTGCCAACACTGACATAGAGCTCTTATATAAAAATACACATTTTTTTTTTCTGTGTGTGAAAAATCAGAAGTTTGGCAACACTCGACTTGAATTATGTAAGGAGGCTGAAAAGAAGACATGCATTCTCTCCAGTTCTCTACAGACGCGAAGGCTCTGCTCCCAGCTGTGTGCACCCAATGCCATCAAGGGTGTGCCTACCTTCTGGTTACCATTTTCTAGCCTAAGTCCTTGCTCCTCACACCGGGGTCCCTGAATGTTCAGTGACAATGTCACCAGGGACATCATTAGACATGCAGAATCCCAGACCCACGGCATGTTAACAAGATCCTTGGGGATCCGTGCATGTGTTAGTGAAGCTCTGGTAGAGACTCCTATTGACTCGGGTGGAAGGCATATACGTACTCCGTTCCTTTCGGGTTGCCTTGGCTCCTACTGTCACTGGCTTCGGTCTCAGCTGCAGCAGCCTCCTCCTTTCCTTACATTTTTTCTTGATTTAACACTTGCACTGATACATTCTAGTCCTCTCCAGTCTCCCCTTGTCCCCTAAAAACGTTCTCATGACACTGATATTCTAAGAGGGCAAAAGCATCCTCCTTTCTACATTAAACGTGTTATTAAAATGCACAGTTTTCCTATTTAGAATTGTAGGATCTCCAGCTCAAATGGGTCATTGTGAAGGTTATGAAGTCACAGAGTTCCCTTAGTTGGCTGAATGGTGAACCCCCCAAAATATATGCCCACACTCCAACCTCCCAGAACCTGTGAAGGTGACCGTAAATGGAAAAAATGATCTTCGCCAATGTAATCAACAAAGATATAGATATAGATATCAATATCGATATAGGTATAGATATAGATACACATATCCACATCCCCTACAGGTTCTGTTTCTCTAGAGAACCCTAATACAGATGGGTATCCACTGATGAGCGTCCTTACAACAGATATGCTGGGGAAAGATGCGGAGAGGAGGAGAAGACAGGCGGAGATTGGTGTGAGCAGCCACAAGCCAGGGAATGCTGGCAACTGTCAGAAGCTGGAAGAGGCAAAGAACAGAATCTCCCAACAGCCTCCGGAGGGAGCCCAGCCCTGCTGATGCCTTAAGTTTGAACTCTGGCCTCCAAAATTGTTAGAGAACCTTTTTCTGTTGTTACAAGACACCTCAGCCCCAGGACACTGATGCAGTTACCAGATCTGGTTGTCTGTCAGCATGGCATCCCCTGGTAAGCCAGGAGAGGTGGATGGACAACCAGAGAGAAGTCTCCACAGCCGCAGACCGGCAGCGTGGGGCCGTCAGAGAGCATCTTACAAATGTGTTAGACACAGAGCACCTGAGGCCCCGGATCCACCAAGTCAGAAACTGCCATGTTGCCAAGACCTTTAACTGGTTCACGTCCAGATTCCAGTGTGAGCTACCCTCCCTTGATAGTTTCAGTTAGCAGCCTCGGCAGCGTGTCTCCTTGATCTCGTGTTGGTGTTCACCAGGAAGTACAGAGCGCTCCTTCTCCTCTGCGTGGCCTACGTCTGCAGGAGGGCGTTGGCGGGGAGACTGTAACCAAGTCTTTTCACCTGGGCGGTACGCTGGGTCGGAATGAACGTATCAGCAGCCCTGGCCTCGGTTTGCAGGCCTCCAGCAGCTTAGCGGCTGCAATATTTAGTTTTGTTCTCAGGGTATCCTGTTAAGCAGTTGGAAGGGCCCACACCCCCTAAGTTAGAATTCCGGGTCTTTTTGTTCTGACTTCTCCTGGAATGTGTGTTTACTTTAAAAGGAGTTTCATCTGACAATTGGAAGCCACGAAGGTGCCCAAAATTGCTACTGGAAATCTGAACATAAGGAATCCTCACCTAGGACTCAGAATAACAACCTCTGAACATGACATTGGGAGAGGGGATCCCGAGCAACGCAGATGATTGAAGGAAGCCCAGAGCAGGGAGGCGGGATGATAAGGGAAAATAAACGCATCTGCCCGTCCTCAACGGAGGCATGCAACCCCCACGAGGCAAAGCCGAATAAAAGAATAAAAGGCTTTGTTCCTGCCAGCTCTTCTCCACGCTGCTACTGCCCAGCTTCCCTGGGTAACAGAGAACAGGAAGGAAGAAGTTCTACACCATCTGCAGGTTTTCATGCAGTAAAATCTAGACGCATAAAAGGCAAAATCAGCAAATGTAAGAGAGTCAGTAATGTGAGCGGAGAGAATTAAAAAGGGGACCCACCCAGGTAGATAATCCATGGTATGATGGGGACATAGAGGGGAAAAAAAAAAAGAAAAGAAAACAAGGATAATCACACAGTAAGGCATATAAACGTTGAGTGTCTATGTTCTACATCTGAAACTAATATATGCCAAAATAGACTTCAATTAAAAATAAGGGAAGTACAAAAATAATAGAAAAGAGTTTAACACCTTGTACCTATTATGTACTGAACATACTTTATATTTTCTCACTTATCCTTATAAAACGGGTCATATTGTCTCTGTTTTAGAGAGGAGGGTATTGAGACCCAGAGAGGTATTGACCGGGTCACACAAAGCACAAATGATGGAGGAAAATATAAATAACACATATTTCAAGAGTCCATGGTATGAGATGCTGGATTAGTGGCTTTGTTAGTTTATCCAGAGGTATTGAGGTGATATCAATAGCAGAATTTAAGTGCCTTTGTAAGTGTTATTCAAAACATTTATAATGGCCTATATAGTCTATGTAATAAACACTATCGGTTTAAGTGAATAAGAGCGTTGTTATAGAAGGTTTTTAATTCCTAAGGAGCCTGGGAATTATTAGCATGAGTCTAGGGACGTGTAAATGGCGTTGCTAAAATTGGCAGAAGCCGATGACCTGTTTCACATAATTGAATCCCGTTTGTTTAGGCACTGACTTGTATTGAATGGCTATTTTTGGTGGGCACTTTTTAGGCAGCGGGGATGCAAAGGTAAATAAGACAAAGACTTCCTTCTCTAAGGGTTGTTTTAGTCAGAAGGCAAAGGGGATTTGAACCTTGTGATTCAATGTGAAAAGCGCTCGACTGGAGATAAGAAGCCCAAAGCTCACTTGCAGGGGAACAAAGACGATCCATTATAGCATCATGTTCAAAGGCCTTGGGAATTCGGGCCCTCCGAACAATAGAAGTTTATTCCATCTGCTAATAAGGTCAAATACTGAAGAACACGAATGAAAGGATGACCCAGAGAAAGGGACCCAGATTCCACATGGAAATAGAGTTCTATACTCTTCCACTTCCTGTTTGAATCGACCTGTTCTTATCAGCATTCGGTTAGCTGCTTCCTTTGGGTTCAGATAATCTTGGCTGTTATAGATCAGCAGCTTTCTAATTGGTCTCCCCACATCCATGCTGGCCCAGATTCAATCCATTCCTCACACGGCCGCCCAAAGGCTCTTTCCAAAATGCAAATCAGATCGGGTCACCCAGTCCTCTCATTGTTTTTAAAACTTCCAATGCTTCTCTTTGCTCTTAGAATAGCGTGAGGCCCTTAGCACCACCTGCAGAGCCTCAAACCTCACCTGAGCCACGGCCCCATCTCCCATCATCCCCCATCCTGTCCGTTCTCCAGCTGGAACTGTTTTTTCAGTTGTCTGAGGTAGCCTCTCTCCAGCCAAAGTCTGCATATGCTGTTTCTTGCTGCAAAAGTCTCCGCATACCTTGTTCACCTCCTGGACTTCTTTTCATCCCATGTATCCTGAGACAGGATCATGTGTTACTTACCCTTCAAAAAAAAACATATTCCTTTAAAATAACAAGAGAGCGGAGCAAAATGACCGGATCTCAGCGTTTCTTGACAGAGGAGACCTAAGTTCAAACCTTTGCTCTACCAATTATTAGCTATGTGACTTTGACTTCAATTTCTTCATTGCTAAAAACTGGGGGTAATATTAGTACCAGCTTTTGGAATTAGATCAGTTAATACATATAAAATATTCCTCCGTATTTCTAATTCCAAATTTATTCTTGTCAGGGTCAAGGAAACTGGTGACTCCCAAACCAACAGAAAATAATTAGCAGCAAAGGGCAAATGTAATTAGAGGGTCTCTGAACCAGTATTAGCATATTTACACATCAGAAAGGAGGCAGCTCAACACAAATGCCTGCCTCTGAGATCAAAGGGGAGAGATATTCATCACCAGACACAGGGAGATGGGAAAAGTAGCTAGACAGCCCAGCAAACAAGTTAGGGGAAACAGCAAGGGAGAGCAGGAGACAGACCTGTAACCAGATCACCCTGAGTTAATTATCGCCCTCAGTTAATTTAGCTAATTGCACTAGATTGTAACTCTGAAGTATCCAGCGTGGAAAAACGGAGGAGAAGGAGAGGGGAGAGGGAGGGGGGAAGGGGGCGTTTACTCGCATTAGGGTAAAAACAGCCAGCTCCGTCTTTTCGGTGCCACCTTGATTTGGCTTTTTGGCTGCGCCCGGACTGGCAGATCCATGAATAAATAGCTGCCCTGGTTACTGCTCAAGTCCTGTGTCCTGGTGTTTTTATCGTGAGCGTTTCTCACATTCTCTATCAGTTAATGGGTTTTTTTTTCTTTATCACTCTTTCTTCCCTTAAGTTTCTTCCTGCCTCTGTTAATGTTTGCGGTTTTTCTATGACGTGTCAGGGTGAATCTAATGTTTTGTATTTGTCCTCAGAGTGAAATATTGGTTTAAAGACTTAGGTCTTGCTTCAATTCTAGAAAAAAAAATTCACTTAGTCTCTTTCTGTTTTTTTAAGATTTTATTTATTTATTTTTAGAGAGAGGGGAAGGGAGGGAGAAACACGGGGAGTGAAACACCAATCAGTCGCCTCTCACACACACCCAAACTGGGGACTGGGTCCAAAACCCAGGCACGTGCCCTGACAGGGAATTGAACCAGTGACCTCCCACTTTGCAGGATGACCCTCAACCAACTGAACCATGCAAGTCAGGGCAAAATTCAATTATTCCCTTTGAATATTGTGCCTTTACCATTCCTCCCATCCTTCTCTTTTGGAACTCTATTATTTGTGTTGAGAGAATGTTGTACTTCGGTGGAAGACTGCACAGTTTAGAACAGGAATCGGCAAACTTTTTACTGATAGTGTGAGTTTCAGGTGTCGAGAATGACGTGATGTCTGTCACAACTGCTAGACTCTGCCGCTCTTGTGTGAAAGTGTTACAGAAACAGGGGAGTCCAAAAATCCCCGGAGTTTGTGGCTGGGGGATGGGGAGAAGGAAGCAGCTTTCAGAATGCCTCCACACTCCTGAGGCTGGTGGCTGGTGTCTGTTATTATGTAAAATTGCCTGGATGCTTCCAAGGCCTCGGGTGGATGGGAGGAGTCTTGGACCAGGGGACGGTATGGAAAGCACACAGAGCCTACGTGGGGTTCTGTGAATGGTCAGAACTATTGGCAACACCCACTGCGTCAGAGGATGCAGTCAGGGATATATAGGCAGCTGCGAACACTTTAGGGGGGGGCATGCTCTGGGGCTGTCTCCCTCGCTGGTGGGTGTTCACAGAGGTGCTCTGGAGAAGGAGAGGAGATCGACGCGGTTTACAGAAAGAAGACAGTTTACAAGGAGGCTGAGAATCCAGGCGGTCCTACATTGAGAGCTGGAGGGCACCACAGCACAGAAAGGACCTCCCCAATCAGATTGAGTGATTGGCAGCTGCTGGTAAAGCTGAACTGTGCCTAAGAAGTAGGGAAACGGTGTTTCTGATCCCCCTAAAACTGGCTAGGTTTGGTAGAGGGAAGGCAAGGATATGTGTAACTGTTAAATAAACAATTTTCTTTTCATTCAACTATAATATTCAGAGTTATAATTTTGGCGGCGGGCAATCGGACCCCTAACTAAAGAGCCCATGGGTTTGTTTTCAATTGGAGCAGCCCAGGGGCTCTGTAACAATTTGGCGACCCAGATGGGACTCTGTAACAAAAGCAGCCACGGACCACACGCCAATGGTTGGCACAGCTGCTTCCAATGAAACAGGAGGCTGGGTTTGGCCCAAGACCAAACTTTGAGCATACTCTTCTGGGTTATACATTTCTAGCTTTCATTGCTTTTGAGCAATTTTACAACTCTACAAGCTGTAAAGGACAAATAGCACCGCAAAGAATTCTTCCCATAAACATGACGATTCTGACCCATGGAAGTTCGATTCACTTGCCCCTAAACTCTACGCAGAAAAGGCTTGTTACAGCATCATCTATTTGTAAATTAATTTCTACATCCCTTGACTCAATATAAATTTGCCTTTCTTTGACATTTTTTTCAAACCAGTTGTAGCCTTTACAGATTCCATCATTCATGATGGGTTAAATCAAGTCTTCAACATGTGTTCATTTTATATCTACATGAGAATCATAATTTTTTTTCTTTTTTTAAAGTTATCCTTCAGCATCCATATATTGCAACCTCTCGGTCTTCATGACTTCAAACTGGCCTTTCATGGTTTTAAACCTCTTGGTTCTGTATCCTGGTGAATTCTCAGTATTATGTGGGGGGGGGCAGGGCAACATCCATTCTGGAATTCAGCCATTTCTGGAATGCCTTCTAGGCTCATTTCTAAGACTCCGACTTGACTTCCATGTTTCTTATTTTACTGTTTGTTTGTTTTTTCCCTTACAGATGCAGTTTCTATACTTACTTTGAGTTTCTTAAACATTCCATAAGAACATAAGTGTTGTACAGTCAAGGTGTTGCCAAGAGAGCATGTTACACACTCAGAAAGCAGTTGTTGCCTTAACGCTAGGTTTTTCCCCTTGGATTTAGTTGATATGACTGTTTACTTTGCAGCTTCCTTGGCTTTAGATGACTCTGTGTGCTGCGTTTGCAAAACACCCGGATTGGGCGCGTCTGCACTTCCTGGGCACGCGTACAGAATCTTTGCCTGGAATGGGTTATTTTCTTTTTGTGTTTTGCTTTCCATCTGTGGTCACTCCCACACACACATGCGCGCACACCCCTTTTGTGTATGCCTTCACCTAGTCGTCTGAGTCTTCAATACAGCGCTGGTCTGTTGACGGCAATTGAGTCTCCAGGTTCTGTGGACCCACAATATCCCACGTCCAGCCACTGAGCCAGGGATGGTTTTATTCCATTTCCAGCTTCAGGGCTGAGACCGTGGCCTCCTATTTCCCTAGGTCTTTATCTTCCTGCAAGTCACAGCCCTGGATCAACTGCATAATTCCTTTCCTTGTTCTTTTCCAGAGTAGTCCCACCCCAGCCCTTGCCTCCAAGCAACAAACGGGGCTCTGGTTTGCTCCGTCCTTTGCCATGATCTCTGGCTCAGTTACCTGCAGGCAGCGTCCTGCTGCCAGACCCAGAGCCCAGCTGGAGAAGACGCACATCCCATTCCCACGCACAGCTGTGTCCTGTTTGGTATTTCATCCATCACTGCTAAGCTTTGGCAGCCGGGAGACTAAGTCAAAGTATGAAAATACTTCACCATCTTGACCACAACTGTGTTTATTGTTCCCATTGCATAAAATGATATAGTTGAATATTTCAAAATAAAAGAAAATAAAATTCTGCATCTATATCTGTTGAAGTTGACAGAGTTCATTAATACTTGAAAGATGTAAATAAATGGGAATGGTTTCATATTGGACAACTGGTAGCTTGTTTATTAAATTTGAAGGACCTCTAGAAGAAGCTAATGAATGCGGCACTAACACCCACAAACTGATAAGGTCTACGTGGCCACTTACAAAATGCAACATCAAAACATTAAAAAATTCAAAATTACTCCAAAAACTGACTTAAACCTTGCATTTTTTCCCCAGAACCCTTCAGTTCTAAAGATTGGTGCCCTGGTCCGGGGCCCGTGCCTGAGCCAGCCCATCTACCACTTATTAGAAAGATAAGGTTTTTATTTAAAGGAGCCACATACAAAGAAACAGGAAATTGAGTGCTTAATGCGTTTGCAATGATTCCTCCCAAATACACATCGCACATGGGCACACCCTGGACCTCACACAAGGGGTGTGGCTGGAATTTGTTCCTTGAAGCTTAAGTACAAATAGGATGAGCGGCCGACCCTCTGCCCCCATGATGCCCAAAGATGCCTTGTGCATTCCTTGGTTGCTTCTCATTGGTTACGGTGACACACACCAGCAATGTTAAAGATGGTCAAGATTGAGTAGGTGAGTGGTCACCAAGGCAGCTTTGACTCCAGAGTATACTTGAAAATACCTGGAGACACTTCTGGTTAGCGGAGGGCAGGGATATGCTCCTGGCACAGAGTGGGTGGAGGCCAGGGATGCTGCCCAACATCCCACAAGGCACAGGGCGGCTCCCCAGCAAGGATCGATCTGGCTCAAAGTATCAATAGGGCAGTTCAAGAAACCCTGGGGTAGTCCTTAGAATCCTCATCTGAGAGGTACTTAATGAATTTCATGTGTACTTCTCCGTCGTCGGCAGCCATCCGTCTCGAGAGACGATCCTGTAGCTTCTTAAGAGTCTATCTGCACCGCCGAGAATGGCTGTGCAGTCCGCCTCGGGAGTGACACGGTATCTGTCTCCTCCCGTGTTGAATCGACATCTTGCGATGACGCTGGAGTGTCCTCTCCAGTGAAGCTGAAGCTACAGAGCCTGGGCAGGGTGATATGGAGGGTCTGCTGTTGCCCATGCAGCAGACCCCCCCTCTCTTCGCAGCTGAAGGGTCCAAGGGAAAGACGGAGTCAATACAGCTTGGCTTCAGGTGCGCCGCAGGAGTTGCCGGTGTTGACTACAACGTCAAACCGCCTTAGGGACTCCGGCTCCGGATTTTCTGTCGGGGTTTACTCCCTTAGCCTTTCTCCTGAAGAGGTATGCCGCAAGGCAGCGGAGGTTTTTTGGAGTCAGAGTTTTCCTTCTCTGATTGTGTACTTCTATCTTACTGAATATGCATATTTGTGCACATATTTTTAAATTTATCTATATTACATCACCGTGTGTGCATGGGTGGAGGTGTTCTGCCTTGCAGGTCAAAACATGATACACTTATGAAATTATGGAAATTTCCTGCCTTAGGTATTGGTTCTTCCCGTTAGTGCTTCCTATGTTCAAGACACCATCCTGAGCATTTTCTAATTAACTCACCTCCCTAGCAGCCTTGCAGGTGAGTGCTATTATTATTCCCATACTATAGATAAGAGAAGGCCCAGAAACGTTTAGTAGCTTGTCTGAGGTCACAGAGCTTGTAAGCAAAGGATCCAGGACAGTCTAAGTGATAACAACCACTGTGCAGTATTACCTCCTTGCTGACCCCGAAAGACCCTGAAGGCCCTTCCGCCGGAAACCCCACCAACCCCTCCATCTTTCTGCAAACGGTGAGCTCCTGCCCTGGTTTGCATGTCAACAGGGGTCAAGTCTGTGAATCATTAAAAAAAAAAAAGAGGGGGGGCAGGGGAAGAAGACTCACACATCAAAGCGGTGGGGATGAATGCTAAAGAGAAGAGTAAACATAAAACTGTTTTTTTTTTTTCCTAAAAGCTATTTCCATGTCCCTGCCAGGTGCTGTTACAGATAAAGCAGGGTCACAGAAATGCTTTCCCTGCGTGGGAAGAGCAGGCGGCGGCCGGAGCCGCGCGCGAGCCCAGGGTGCTCTCACAGCTGCGCCGGGTATCACATTTGACTCTCATTGGCTTGATTTCTCAGCAGGATCCTGGAACGCCCAGAAAACACACAAACAGGCAGACTCGGGCCCGGGATCAGAACAATGCTATTATCCAAGTTGCAACATGCAAATGTCTTCTTTGCATTCAGCTTTCTGCAAACACAGAGTGAAAAAATCAGTAGGAAGAAAATGAGACAGAAAGAAAAAGAAAAAGAAAAAAAAAACAAAACAGTACAATCCACGCTTCACCGAGTCCTGGAGGTTATTACCATGTTTTAAATTGTGAGTTGCAAATACAAGCTGTTCTCGAAGAAGAACAAAAAGGAAGAACAGATGGCTCCTTTTTACACCCCATGAAACTTCTCCTGAACGCAAGCGTATGGTGCCTTCTCCCCAGCTGGCCTTCCCCATGCAAATGATCTGTTTTCTGCCGCTTTGAGAAAAATCCCTGCTCCTCCCCATCCCTCATCCCCTCCTAAAGGCCAAAATACCTCGAAATGAGAGCCGGGGAAGGACTCGCCCAGGTAATTGCATCAGAGCAAGGCTTGGGGGCGCCGTCACGCACCCCTGCGCAGAAACCCAGCTGGGCCTCGGATGGTGTCACCGCGGCATTACTATTCTTACTACTATTATTTTTTTTTAGGTTGTGAGTGTTTTTTCAGCACATGTCATTATTGATGGAGGGTCGATTGCTTTTGCTCCATGTGACGTGGGAGGAAGAATGTGAGGTTTGCCATTATATCAAGTGAGCGTTGAACTTCAGCTCAGTGACCTGTTCAAGAACTGCGCACCCTTGGGAACGTTCTTTTGGATGTATTGAAAAAAAAACCATTTATTCTATGTGATTCTCAGGTTTTTCACTTGCAAAATGGAGACTGTCACATCTGCCTTTTCTGGAGATTTTGAGGGTGCGTTTCAGTTTGGCGGCACTGAATCTTGCTTGCCTCGCTCGTGAGTAATGAGAGCGCTAGCCCTTACTACACAGAATTGTTTGCAGATGAATATGACGGAGTGCTATTTGTGCGTCATTCAGGAAGTGCCTAGAATAGACAAAGTTCTAAATAAATGGGAGTTATTATTGAGTTGTTTTACTGGTATTGTTAATCTACAGATGTATCCAGGGACCTGAGGTGTTTCAAATGGTCTTCAATTATACTCAGTTATCTACATTGTTTTGAAACAATTGCCCACAGGCGGTCAGTGTAGTCTGACTTAGGTGGTGAGCAGCTGTGTTAGCTTCACTACAAATCTTGGCAGCTAGAACAGTGTCTCCTAGTTACTACTTAAATTCTTCTTGTGCCCTAAGAAGCTTAGGAGGAGGAGACTCTGACTTTTCTGATCAGGACGAAAGCTGCATGCAGTCCAGTATTAGTTATTTATCGCTGTATAAAGATATTATCCCAAACTTAGTGGCATAAAACAAAAAAACCCTGAAGTCACACAATTTCTGGGGGTTGGGTATCCAGGAGCAGGATAGCAGGGTGGTTCTGGGTTGGGATTTCCCATGAGATTGTAGCCAAGTTGTCAGCCTGGGCTGTGGTCATCCAAAGGCTTGACTGAGGCTGGAGAAGAAGCTTCTGCGATGGCCCGCTCACATGGCCGTCAGCTTGAACGAGCCGCCGGAGAAAGACATTGAGAGACAGAGAGAGACCAGGATGACTTCTATAACCTAATCTCAGATACGACACACCATCGTTTCCCCTGGATTCCATTAGTTGCCCAGACCGACCTGGTTTAATGTGGGCGGAGACTTCACAAGGGTGTAAATGCCAGGAAGCAGAACCTTTGCAGGTGTCCTCGAGGGGGGAATACCACAGTCCCTGACCCAGTAATTCATACTAAAGTAGACACGTGTGATAGGTGAGGACAGAAAGCAGTACCACCCCCACTTGAATTCACGGTCTCACCATTAATTTAGTATCCCGCTCAATGTCTCCTTCATCGAAGAAGCTCCCCTGTGACGCTCCCCTCCTTCCTGTGAATGGTGACAGCATTTGTTCATGCCTCACTGCTTTAGCAATGCCATTCACTCAATTTTTATTTCATAAAAGTGACTCTAGTCACCTGGAGGGCAAAGCATTAATTCCACACCTTTTTTCTTTTCTTGGATTCTTTAAAATTACTAGCATGTGCTAAGGTCATGATGTTGGTATAAATTCAATCCCAGCTTGGCGACCTTTCCAATGCATAGGCCTGAACAAGGAGCGTTCATGTTTAACTTACCTTGAAGCTCTCTAAAACCCTTGGTCATTTAATGACAGGGCCACCTTGGCCATCATATGCAATGTAATAAAACTAAGCCACCACACTGACCCTCTGCACACGTCCACTTGAAGGTCCTGGCCTTGCCTCTTCCTTTGCCAAAATGCTCTTCCCCTCGGTACCCAAAGGCATGGCTTCCTCTGTCACCTGCACAAGGAAACGCTTTGCTAGAAGGGCAGCTCTTCAGTGGAGCTCAGACCTGGATCATGATATTTAATATGTCAATCAGCACTGGCCCAGTGATGGTTCTCCTTCCCATGACCCAGTTTTTCCATTTGTCCTAGTACCTGTCCCCAGATTAAAAAATAAAACCCAGTAGATTTATTAACTGATTACGTTCATTGTCTGTCTTCCTCTCCAGAGTGGCGGCTCACTGGGGACAAGGAATCTTGTCTGTTTTGTTCCTCGTGTGTCCTAAGTGCCTGGAATATGCTAGAAGCTTAGTATGAAATCTCTGAAGCAATGGATAGTAGTCTTATTTTTCACAACAGAATTTGAAACCAAAAAAAGTCATTGCTGGTGAGTCTTGAGCTAGGTCAATATTTCAGTTAACAAGGACAACCTTCCCAATAAATCTGATTAACTGTGGCTTACCTTCCTGCATAAGTCATTGATAAACCACTGCACAAAGCAAATACGAGGTCTGTCTAGAAAGTATCCAGCCGTGTAATATGAAAAATAGAAACACTTATTGAAGAAGATACAAGAAACATTGTACACAGGACAATGATGCCCTAGTCCCCTTCAAATTAGGCCCCTTGGGACCTCACACAGTTCTCCCAGTCACCATCAGCTGCCCCATCATACTTTCTGGAATCTCAATGACAGTCTGAAATCTCTTCCCTTTCAAAGGTGACTTGAGTTTTGGGAAAAGCCAGAGGCCACAGGGCACCAAATCTGAGCTGTAGGGAGGCTGACTCACTTGGGTGATTTGATGTTTTGCCAAAAAGCTCAGCACAGGATGTGAGGCACGAGCAGGCGTGTTGTCCTGATGAAGCTGCCAATCACTCATCGTATCGTCCCGGAAAGCCTTCCGAATCCTTTCAATAGTCTCCCACTGTGGAATGCTCAAGCTCACTGCAAAATGTGATGCAAGTTCATTGCTCTACTCATTCAGTCATTTTTAATGCCATGGCCGCCCAGTACCCACACTCACTCAACAGTATCTACCACCCACCCCACTGACCAGTACAGTGAGGTCGTCATTGTTCACATACGGACATTCCAGTCCCCTCTCCTTGGCTGCCAGGGTACATCGATGTCACGCAAACTGTTCTTGTTATAGTAACAATGGCTGAACTTTTTCTGGACAGACCTCATATATCATAATCAATAAACATCTAACATAGAACATTTTACTTTAAACTTTTTAGCCCAGAATTTATAAAATCAACAATGCAGAATTTGACAGACTTTATTGGCCAATTCAGTTAAAATCACTTTCAACTCACTCAAGCAACTGGTTTGAGTGAGTTGAGTTCAGTGACTGAAATAAATAATCAACAGAATTGATGCACATTTTCTTTCATTGTAAAGTATATTAATTATTCCAGAGCTCTAAATAATCCCAATATTTTTCCTTTTAGCTTTACCTCCAAAATTCTAAGTATTACTGGTATCTGCTTTCTACATTGATGCATATGTTGACAATTTAATCTTTCTTTTGTTCTCAAAACGTTAATTCCATGTGAGGTTAAAGCCAATATATTTTGAAAAGAACTGATATCATTATAATAATATCACTTTGTAATAAAATGTTCATGTTTTTTCTAAATGTTTATTGTGCTGTTAAATTAAATGATACCCATGCATGGGCCAAATAAACTAGATTATACATATTCTGCCACAAAAGAAATGGTAAATCAAATATCTGGCTATTTGGCATTTTGTCGAATTTCGGTGTCTGCCAATGTGTTCCTTCCTAAATGACTCTCTAGAAGAAAGTTGGAAGTACAAAGCAAAACTTAAAGAAAACGCTCTCATGACAGGGAGACTTACATTCCAATTATGTAATTATCAGAATCCAAAACTCACAAATTATATCTCGTGGCGGTGTTTAACTTGCTTTACTAACCTTTCATTAATATGAAAGCTTAATTAATTAGCCCTCAGTGACAGTGTTCTCTTTAGAAGATTATGTTTGCCACTTGCATTAAAATTCTGTGTCTTTCTAACATAAGCAAGGTGCATATAATTAAGGCACCCACATTAAAGGATGTGTGGTCCCAAGAACTGACATTCTGTGCTTATAATTTATAACAAATTGACTTGAAACTTGTTTGACTGCCACATCTTAGATGGTCGCCTACTCGGCCTGTGACTATGTAGAGAAGTTCAAGGTCACATTCTGAAATGAACATTTATTTGTTTTTAAAAGAAAAGAATTTAGTAGATAAAAGATCCAAAGAACCTGTTCCTAGAGAACAAATCCCTGATAAATCTGTGATGGTAGAAAGGATGCAGGAGTTGATGGCATGACCAGTAGTCTGGAACTATTCCACCCTTACTTCAGTTCGGTATATGCTTTTCAAATGTCACGATCTTACCATCTTTTCTGATTGAATGGATGTTGTGAATCTGTTATAACCTTGTGGACAGCAGGAATTGTAAATCTGTTATGGAAGACATTGCCTTTGAGATGATGATGCTCTACGTACCCACCTATCACAAAGGGAGCAGTAATGGATGTTATAAGAAAAATAAGGCTGAGGAGGCAAGGCTGAGAGTGGGAGTCAGATGTCCAAAATGGCCATAATGATGCCCACCTCCTGGCATTTACTTTCTAGGGCAATTGCCTTCCCTGGAGCATGCGTGGGAGCCATGACGTGCCTCTAATAGAATACAGCAAAGGTGATGGGAAATCACTACTGTGACTAGGTTAGAAAAGGCAGTAACTTTCATATTGCTAACAGACTGTCTACTGCTCACTCTCCCAACACCGGCTGCCTTGACAGAGAAGCCCACATGACAAGGAATTGAGGGTGACCTCCAGCCAGCACCCAGAAAGGACAGGACGAGCTCCACCCAACAACGGGTGAGGAAGTGAATTCTGCTACTGACCACTGAGCAAGCTTGGAGGGGGCATCCGTTCCCAGGTGAGACTTCAGATGAAACCCCAGCTTGGCTGACCCCTTTGATTGAAGCTTTGTGAGGGACCCTGAATCAGAGAACCACAGAAACTGTGTGCAGTCCCAAGGTACCTACTTTGAAGGGGACTGAGATGTATCTGCTCCACAGTGGTTTGCTGGGGCAGACTTACGACAGCTAATTCAAATATCCAGAAATTTATGAGCCACTAGTTCAACTGTTGGTGGCTTGGACTTAGTCATGGAAGGAAGACTGACACCATGGAAACTGACAAATGCTACAATTCAGGATCTTTTTCATCTTTTCCCAGCAGGCTGGTCCACCAGCATACCACGGGGTCCGTGGAAGCAGAGACCACTTTCCTGTCGCGCTGTGAACACCAACATGCAGTCAACACTGAACATGTGCCGAATCCACAGACGCGGGACTTTTATTACTGTAGACAGTGTCTTTTCTTTTGTCCCAAATCCACAATTCTTATTTAAAAACGATGTATTTTCACGACGAGAATAAGATGCTCGTGCCAGACAATGAACTATGGTAAAGAGGGCAGGCTCATGTCCTAACTGGAGGCCGGTCCGCTGAGGGCCAGCTGCGTTGAGGAGGGCAGAGGTGCCATTTCCAGAAAAGGCACGGCGCAAACAAGCCCCAGAGAAGAACTGTTTATTACATTGATCTCTCCCACTGGACTAGGATCTACTTGAGGCCAAAAGGATGTCATATTTAACCTCGGAGCCCATCTGCTCACCAGGGCACATTAGTGAAAAGTGAGTGCGATATATTCGGATTAAAATGTAATTTCTTCTCATTAGGGAGTGTCAGGCTAGTATACTATGGATACAAAGAGATTCAAAGGCTTTCCCCACTGACCAGCAAGCTCTTTAATAAAATGACGTGGGGGTGAGGGGAGACCTCATTTGAAACCCGCCTCCCAACGTATCCTTGCTGTACTCAAGGAGCGTCCCCCTGTGGCCTAAACCATTAGAACTCTTCAGGCCATGGCCCATAAACATGCCCACTGGATTCTAATCTGCGTTAACAAAACGCATATTGCACGCCATCACGAAAATGACAAGCCAGTTCTGATGAATATCCCTACTTTTAAGTTGGTCGTTGTCCAAATATGTAGCATTTACAAGGGGGATACCCAGTCTCTTTACCATTCCACCCCTGCGGTGTGCGGAATCGCAGTTAAAACCTAATTCCTTCTTCTTTCAAGGAGTATACTCGAAGTGCTGTGTCTGTAAGTGGCGGCTTTCCCGCCTGGTGGAATGTGTTATTTGCCTTTTTCTCCAAAAGGGCTTTCCAGCAAGTGCTCTCGGGAAGACGATCTCGATGCGGCTTTGCAGGGAGGAGGGCCGCGGGAGCATCCGGCAGCCCGAGGTCCCACAGCCACGCGGCACTCACAGGCATCCTTCCCATTCATCACGGGCCCACCGCTAATTACACGGAGGCGCCTTTCCCCGACCTGCTCCCATCAACCGCGCTCCAGGCTTGGTTCGGAAGCAGCTTCTTCTGCGAATTGTGGGCCACTGGAAAAATCTGTTCACCAGAAAGGTACTTGAACGTTTTCTCTTCCATGGCCCCAGAGCAGGTCAAAGCACTTCACGGAAATGAGGACAGTCTCGGGAGCACAGGTTTCTGAAACTGGCCTGCAGTTAACTCCCTGCCGAGGGCGGAGGGTCAGGTGGGCACCAGCTGCCAATGCCCCTACAGCCTCTCGGGCCCCTGAAGGTCGGCCGTCCCTGCCCTGGTCCTGTGGCCGTGGGGACGCGTCCCTGACTACATTTCCAAGCACATAGCTGACGGTCAGAGGTCACTTTAGGGGGGAGCTATAGATTTCAACTGAGGAAGAAAAAAGACAATCACGGGGTTCAACTGCAGGCCAGGTTTGGGAAGGGAAAGCAGGATGAAGAGCAAACTTGCTCTGGAAAAGAAAAAGGGTTGAAAATCCAGTCCTGGGTCAAATGCAAAGATAATGACTCCCCAAAGTCGTTAGTACCCCATTAGACAAAGTGAGGCTCCCTGGTCGAGAACTAGCCATGCTGTTCTATTTTATCCCTTTCCCACTGCTCCCGTCATCCCAATAAAGGTGAAAGCAGGCCCAAGGGAACTCAGCCAGCTAGAGCTGCTGCTGCTCCCGGGGGCGAGAATCCGAGGATCCCGCCTGGAGAGGCCGTGCAGCGGTGGGAGATGCTCCTTCTTGGCCACAGAAGTCATCTCAGTTTTGTCATTAAGCCAAGGCCACCTCGTGAATTACACCCCCTGAATTATAGTCTCCCCTGCAACGGGAATCAGCAGAGAGCACTTTCATAGGGAACCTCGGCCCTGGCTGCGCATTTAGAATCACCTGAGAAGGTCAAAGGACGACCCAGGCTGGTCCCACGATCCCAGGTGTTTATTCAACTGGTCTGGGGTTGGACCATATCATTGTAATTTTTGAAAACGCCGCAGAGCAAGAGGTCTCCAAACTATCCGAACAGAAAGAAAATGTAGATTCGTAGGCTCACGTTGACATCAGCCAGCCACGTGCACGGAAGGCGAGGCATCTCCTCACGTGCGCAGCGCCTGAGATGCAGCTCAGAGGCTCCGCGCACCAAACCGAGTCTAGGACACGTTAACTTAAGGCTTGACCACACGGCCCCGGGTCCCAGTGGGCACTGCGGTGAATGGAGAGGCCGCCTGTCCTCCAAGGGGGTCCGGCCACCTTCAGCCCCAGACAGTGGAGCCAGGGGCAGATTTGCCAGATTGCCCAATTTCTCAGGAAAAGCTCGGAACTGGATTTCTCTGTGAAATCTCTTGGTTTTTTTTCCCCCCAATATTGGCGCATCCTCCTTTTAAACACTGGGCAGGCTGAAGGAAATGCGTCCAGGGCCTGTCCATCGGGAGAGGTCTCCCTGCCCGTAGACCTCCAGGGGCGGTCACCTGAACCCCTCCGGAGAAGCTTCTCTTAGATCGGTTCATCTGCGTCCCTTTCTTAAGCATCTCACGCAACACAGAACCGACAGAGTGCCTCAAATCCCAGCAATGAGATCTGCCTGTGAGGACAGTAGAAACTTCTTGCCAACGAAGAGCTTTCATACCTTCAGGTGAATTAACTCACTGCAATAAGCACGGAGAGAAATGGAATCATGCGGAGTAACAGTAGCAAAGGAGAGGTGGCTCTGCCACCCGAGGCGTTACAAGAAGACAGCGCTGCTGAGAGGCCCTGGGAGGCCAGGGGGCAGCGCAGGGGGACACTGGGTCCCTGAAGGCAGCAGCAGAGACGAGATGGATGGAGAGTAAGAAAGAAAGGAAGAATAACGACATTGGGCTACGTAAATCAACATAAACACGTCTCCACCTTCCTGGAATTTACAGATTTGGGGAGGAGACAGACAGTAAACAAAAATATATTATGTCCAGGGGGCATGAAGGGGTAACTGGGTGTCACATTGGAGCAGTGAGTGGGGACAGAGGTGTGCAGGACTCCCATCACGTAGACGACACCGGCCTTTGCTGTCAGTGAGACAGACAAGTGTGCGGCCTTCAGACAGAGGCGTCGTGTGATGAGACAAATCTTTTTAATTCAATTTATTGGGGTGACCATGGTTAAAAAGATTATACAGATTTCAAGTGCATAACTCTATGATACATCATCTAACATTGCACCTGTACACTGAAAACTACAAAGCATTCTTAAAGGACATTGAAAAGGGCAATGAAATGGAAAGATCTTGTGTTCATGAGCTGGAAGAAATAATATAGGTAAAATCTCCGTATTAGCCAAAGCACTATACAGGTGTAATGAGATCCCCCATCAAAATCCCAATGACATTTTTTTTAAAAAATAGAACAAAAAATCATCAGATTTGAATGGAACCACCAAAGACCCCGAATACTGAAAGCAATCCCAAGAAAAAAAGAATAAAGCCAGAGGTAGCCCATTCCTTGACTTCAAATTATACTTCAAAGTCACAGTAACCAAACCAGCATGGTATTGGCAGAAAGACAGACATGCAAACCAATGGAAGAGAATCAAGGCCCAGAAATAAACGCACAAATGTATATGGGAAAATAATTTTTGATAAAGGAGCCAAAAACATACATAGAGGGGGAAAAAAAGACATGACACATTTTAAAAGAATCACTCTGCACGGCCATGTTGAGGAAATGTGAGGGGCCAATCAATAGGAAGAGCTGAGAGCTGAATTTGGAGAATCCTGCAGTAGTCCAAGCAACAGCGAGGAGGTCTCCGGGGCCAAGTCCGATTCCTGCTGGCAGGATACTGGGAAAAGCCAGTGGGGGAGGTAAAACCAGCAGACACCTCGCAAGCTTTCCGTTCAACTGGACAACGAACGCTTGCCCCCAGCCATCCTGAACCCAAGACCCGAAAGGGTTATGACATTTTCCACCAGCCGCATCTCACGGGGGAAAAAATAAATTCCTCCGCGGACGTTGCAAAGGTCTCAGGGCTGTGAAAGTCAGGACAATAAAACGAGAATGATGGCTTTTCCTCCATAAACAGCCACCCAACGTTTGAGTTATGGATAACAATTAAGTCCTAATTGGCAATAATGTAAACCTCTTCTGAGTGGATGTGGTAAATATTGAAACAAACGAGTTGCTGTTTTTCAGACCTGAGTGGCAGTCAGTCAAAATGAAAAGCTAATTTTCAGCCCTGGAGGCAAACTCTGTACTTTAATCAAGTGTGACAGAGTGGGGACAATAAATTGACATTTAAGGTGCAGGCGATTTACTTCCCTGGGCAGATGCTAGGATGAGAAGTTGGTTGCACGACCCCTTTGCCAAGTGAGAGCAGGCTATGGCTTTGGTCCAGAGCATCAAGAAGCATCGAGGGAACAGGCCAGAGGCAAAGTTCAAAGGCAGCCGAGGACGGAAGGCAAATGATCCACCTTCCCAGATGCCCGTGCTGGGAGGATATCTGCTCGTACTTGGCTGTCCTCACACTAGCTGGCCAAAGTAATTAATGAGAAGTTTACACTGAGAATCATAAAAATAAATGTGTGCGTATGTATGTGTGTACTCTCTACCATACTGCAAGCCAGAATTAAAATCTAATTACTGAGGATCTAAAATATTAATTTAGTAATTAACTTAACCCAGAATTATCAACGGCATGCCAACTATGTCCAAGGCACCGGTAAAGGCACGAGGGAATCGTCAGTGGAAAAAACATGAAAAGTCTCTTCCCGGAGTAACTTATGTTCTACTGAAAATAATAACAGCTCGCATTTTGAGGTTTCCTCTGGTGATCTGGACTGTTCTAAGTGTCTTATTTACGGTGACGTATGTATTCTCCATAGTCACCCAGCTTAAGTACTTTTACTCTCCAATTTCCAGAGGAGAATCCCAAGGCACAGAGGAGGTGTACTTTGCCCCAAATCACACAGCTCTGGTTGCTGGGATACAGCAGCGTCCAGCAACGTCCTTTTCTGGCTTCAGGTTTAGAGGGAGAGAAGCATTAATCGATGGATTGCGAGCGTTACAATCGTTACGAAGGAAATACAGGGAGTGGGGGCCAGGGAAGGTAATAAGACCCAACCTAGCCTGAATTTTTTATTACAGCAATAACTCTGGGAATATGGCCTCTCCTAACCATGCATCTGTTTTCCTGAGTAACGTGTCTGGCTGCTTTGAGGACAATAATTTGTTTTGTTCTTTGCTAAAATCAGCAGTCTGGAATTTACATTTTCTTTCTCCATATTCGTTTTAAACCCCCCCCCCCCTTATTCTGTCCAGGGTGGGCTGAACATGAGAGGGGGAGATGGACGCTTTCTAACACCTTAAACTTCTTGAATCGGATTATGTGTATAATTTATATACGTAATGTTCTGAAGATTTTATGCCTTCTGTGAGTCTCTCTCTCCATATACATTATTTATATGTTTTAATATTTCAATAAAGCCAGGAAGGTGCGTGGGGCTCTGAATGGCTCATCTGAATACTCACGAAAGAAAATCAGCTTGCAAAATATTTGCTGTATTAATCTGAACATATTGAGCAGCTTGCCTTGATTGCACAGGTTCAAGAGCATACGTAAAAGGCGAAGAGGAAAGAAAGAACAACCTTCAGTCCCCAATCTCAGGTGTCTAGCAGATGACCCAGGGCTATGTCCCTGTATAACTCCTGCTTTGATTCTCCAGGGGTAAAAAAAAAGTATAGCGAATTTAAAAAGAAAAAAAAGAAAAAAGAAAAGCTGACTTCCTGAATTAGCTTTGTTAATTACCTGACAAAGGAGTTGTGAGCTTTCTCACTTCACGAGGACAATCACGACTCGGTAAAAGCTCCAAGTTTGCAGATCACATTCTCCAAAGGTGCCGCAGACGCCTGTTCAAGCTCTGCTCAGAAAGGACCTGGTCAGAGCGTTCAGTTACTCATACCATCAACACGCTTGGCAAGCTACTCATCTTCTCTGTCCCTCCATGTCCCCAACTGCGGACGGGAATAATCAGTGTATCCATCTCCCAGAGTCAGTATGAGGGTTTGAGCCGTTAGTGTGCACACACCTGGCACACAGCGAGTTAAGTAGAAGCCACCGCGCTGTCGTTATTATGCATTCATTTCATGCATATTTATCGGACACCCACTATGAACCCTTCCAGCTGAGACGGGCACAGCAATGCATAAGACAGGGCCTCTGTTTCCCACCATATGCTCTCGCAGGCAAACAGACAAACAATGAATAAACAAGCAGATCCCAGCATCCATTAATGGCCAGGAAGAAGATAAAAAGTATTGATGGGAGAGGATGCCTCCTTGGGCTATGTTCGATCAGGGGAATCAAAGAGTCCTCTCTGGGCAGGTGACGCAGGAGGTGAGGGCTTAATATGGAGAAGGCTCTGTCCCCAGGAGGACCTGGGAAGAGTGACCAGCACACAGAGAACAGCAAAGGTGTGGATCTTGCCCCAGACATGTCAGCTGGTCAGAGGGGCACAGAAGCCCACTGAACTTGGGAGGAGGGTTAGGATGAGGCCCCCAAGGGGAGCTCGGACCAGGTCTAGTCATGCACACTGGTGAGAAGCTGGTTCTGTGCCCATGACCCTGACAAACCACTGAAATCATACAAGCTTGGAAATAACACCCTTTAACCGATACCTTAAAAGACAAGTCTGACTGCCATTTGGAGCCCCTGACGCAGGCCACCAGAAGGAGATACGTCTTCCCCAGCCCCAGAGGGGAGGAAGCTTGAGGGGTTCACTTTGAACGTGAGTCTCACAGGTGTTGGAGCTCCAGGAGGCCTCCGGAGGACAAAGTCCAACATCATTATTTTCTAGAAGAGGAAACGGCGCGTCTCCCCATCCATCAAGCTCAAACTGCAGAGGCATGCTGATTGCTTTGCAAGTGCAGGTGCTGAAGAAATTCAAGACGCGCCCTGAAAGCAGAAGCGGCACCTGCGTGCCCGAAACAGGACCCAGACCAGGTTCTTTATTGCCCCACAGAAGCAAAGAGCCTTCTTTTCCTCAAGTTCTCCTGGAAATAGTCCTCCAGCCGCCACCATCAATACTCGTGCCAAGAGGAACCCGCAGGCGCAAGCTGTGCGCGGGGACCCCCTGGAAGACAGGTGTTGGAACAGAAGAGGAAAGGAAAAGACATCGGGGAACATGCTCCCCAAATGAGGTCTGGGCGTCAGGGACCCAGCCATCCCAGCCGTGTGCGTGTCCTGGCTGCACTGGGGTAAGGGGGTCCTGATCTCCTGTCCTGCCTTCGTTAGGAGGGACGTGGATCTTCGGAGAGAGGGACGGAAACACTCAAAGCGCACAAGGCCTTCGGGCGCGCTGTTCCCCAGACACCGGCGCTCAGCAGATGGGAGTTAGAGATACACGCGCCGGGGCCTGGGGCGTGTCTTCATTTGCTCCACGGTTCCACTTATTTCCCTTCTTAATGGTTCACTTAGCCACACTTGGGACGGGGAAAAAAAATCAATCTTAGAAGATGCCCAAACTCTTTTGAAAAACATTTCCGATTAAGGTGGTGAGACAGAAACGAATTTGGAATGGGTTCGAGTGTTAAATTCTCACCATCTGGAGGGTGACATAAACCAGAGCTGGAGTGCCCGGTAGGCAAATTCAGCACAAGGCAGGGCATTCGTTTGCTGGGGAGGGATGTAATGCACTGAGAGTTTACATGTTCAAAAGCTTACTCGTTATTCTGACCTTCACACGCAGTAGGAACTTAGGTCACCAGCGTCCATCAGCAAAGGTGTCTGGAAGGGTTACACGCTAATGATTGTCATACGGAGATGATGAGGTGCTGTGCCCTGGTTTACCCCAAAGACCTTGTCCTTCCCTCCCCCTCTTCCTCTCAGCTCGGTGTACCTTCAGCGTCCCCAATGCCTTCCATGTATTTCTTCATCTTACAGATTTAAATGAGCTTCGGAGGTCATTATTTGGCCTGATGTTTCCCAACAAGCCTGTAAGGTAACCTAGACCAAGAGGCTCTAGAATCATCGCATCACCAATGACACGTTAGAGTCCAGTTTTAAAAATAGAAGTCGAACTTCTTCCTACTCTACCACAGGATTCCAAAAAAAAAACAAAACAAAAAAAACAGGGAGGGCATTAGATCTTGTGAGTTTATTTACAATTAATACAAATAATAAGACAAACTTTGTGAACACACCTCACAGCAGTTTTATGACACGTTTTCTTAAAAACAAGTTTTATAACTTCAGCGTTAACCCAAGTCTTGGGAATAAGGGGTGGAGCCCTAAATTTAAAATTTTCAAGTCTGTACAGTCTAAGAGCTTGATGTCTCCAAAAGGGTTTATCTTCTTTACAATGGAATATGAGAAAACAGGGGCGATTATCTAACTTATGAAAAAGAACTGATTATAATCGAATTTAATTTTGCTGGGAACCCCTGCCCCGTATTTCATGCCTGAGTTTAAATATTCTCTCTCTTGTTTATAGAGGAAAACGCTGCACATCCTGGCACCTGAATAAAAAGGTATTTTTAGATCCTTAAGATTGTGTCTTCTCTTCGCAAAATTCCTTGCTTAACGTACGATTCCTTTCATCGACCCTGAGATATGGGGACGGGGTTGGGGGAAGATAGGGATAGAGATCTATTTTACTATTTCCTTCTCAAAAAGGAGACTTAACTTCCTGAGCCCACAACAGGGGCCAAAAGTATTACAAACCACGTTACATGGAGAGGCTCAGGGGATGTGCCCCAAATCTCGTAGTTAGACAATTGCTGTGAGGGGCCATGAACTCTGCCCCTTGAACTCCTAGAGGTTTTTCAGCCGTGCTATACCGTGAAATAGATAGTCCTGCTAATACTGCATCCAACAGGTGATAATTTGAAAGGGGGGAAGGGAAATGTTTAATTTTTCAAGGTGATATGATCTTGATTATGACCTTGAAAATCGTAATAGAACCAACGTGGAAAGTGCCTCCCCCTCCTCTTGCGTCAGTAATTTCACTGAAATCGCATTAAAATGTAGCCACCCTGTCCCCCAACATGCCCTCCTTTAGTCCCGTCTGCTTCTTCCCGATGAGTCCTCATGGGTTCATACACCTCTTTCTCTCTCACTCGTTCAAACAAATATTTAAGTGCGTACCGAAACCAGATGCTCCTCAGGGAGCAGGAAAACGTCCTCGGACAGACAATGGCCCTGCCTTCTGGAGCGCGTATTCTGCTATGGAAGAAAGAGATACGTGCGTGCGAAGTGGATGAGAAAGGGAAGAGCCAACACGCACTCGGACAAAGGCCGGAGGAGCCAGGGAAGTGGCCCCTTCAGGAGGAATAGAAACTCTTTGAAGGTAAACACTCCTCCCTCTTACCTACTTCCTTTGCTTCCTCTTTTCTTGCTTATCTTCAAAGTCACAAGGCCTAGAGCAGCAAATATTATAAAGAGAAAGGGGGAAAAAAAGAGCCTTGGAATCCTGGGTTTAAATAAGCACACTAGGTAAAGAGGAGCCTCTCCAGTTGATTAGATTGTGGAGGACCAGCAGTCCAGTCTGCTGGGTCTGCTTCCATTTTGTGGTTCTGAGGCCCCCGGGGCTGTGGAACCTCTAGGGAGCCAGGTTGGAAATCTCTGACGGCCTTGGCTCAGTTATAGATCTCGCCTATGGAAAAGAGCAAACATGTCTGGCTGACTTGCATTTAAGGAAGCTCTGTGGCCAGTGGACCCAAAGAGTGTGTGTGACTCAGCCTCACACTCCAGGGTCGGAATGTCTCTGTGAGGACATTGTCCCCAGAGCACCTCTTTGCACCTCCTCCAAAACTGGGGAGTCTGTGAGTAACTGCTCAAGAATTTAGGGACTTAATAGTCTAGCCAAATAGATTTTCATCTCCACACAGCTATTGTAATTGGTGTTACATTCAAAGAGTTGCTCATTCTAAAAATGCTTCACATAAATGCTAGACCTACAAAACATATATGCCCCCTATTCTTGCTGGTTTAGGCTCAGTAAGCTTTTGATAAATCATACAGAGAGCTTTACCACCTGCCAGTTCCATGACCCAGAGTAACTAATTTAACTGCCCTTTGCTTAGTTTTCCTAACTAAAAATGGGACAATAATAGCATCCGCTTCACAGAGTCTTGGGCACTGGATTGAATGAGTTAACATACACTAAGAAGTTTGACCCAGGGTCTGGTATAATAAGTGCTCAATAAATGGTAGCTATCATTATAGGTAGTATATCAATTGTATCTTTTCTTCTTTTTTAATTTTGACACTTCCTGGCACAGGACTTCATCTATAGTCTGTACTCTAAAATTGATCAATTATTTTTGGTTAATAACTATGAAGTTAAATACTCAGATGGGAATCAGCCCAGTATGATTAAACACCCACCGTGGCCAAGCCTTGTGTCTGCTAGACGCTTGTATACAAATTTTCTCCTTTAATTTTACATGCAGCCCTATGAGGTTTATATGACAGAGTGAACCACAGCCTGAGAGGAAGCCTGTGATCAACAACCAGAGTCAGACTATGTAATTTTTAATCCTAGCCTTCCTACCAGCTGTGTGGCTTTTGGGAAACTCCTTCCCTTGTCAAAGTTTGAGTATCTGTATTTGCTACTATTTACACTTAATAGATATAAAAGTGGCAGGAACAATAATGGTCACCCAAACTGCCCATGTCCTAAATTCACAGAACATGTTGAAGATATTAACTTCTTATGGCAAAGAGAAATTAAGATTATGATTGGAATCAAAGTTGCTAATCAGTTGACCTTGAGAGAGACAGACGGCCTTAGATGTAACAGCCTAGGATAATCATGGGTCCTTAAAAGTGGAAGAGGGAGGCAGAAGGGAAGGTTACAGTAATGTGCTGGGGACAAGGACTGAGTAAGAGGCACAAGCCAAGGAATGTGGGTGGTCCCTTGAAACTGAAAAAGCAAGGAAGTGAGGTCTTCCTAGAGCCTCCAGAAGGAACACAGACTTGATAACATCTTGACTTTAGCCTAATGAGACCTGTGTCAGACTTCTGAACTACAAACTGTATGAAGATAAATTTGTGTTGTTTTCAGATGCTATGTTTGTGGCAATTTGTTATAGCAGCAATAAGAACCTGATACAGACGCACTGAGGTCCAGAAGGTTTACTAACTTACCCAAGATCATACTTCAATACAAGGCTCTTTGTACTCTTGTCCACTTTCTTGTTAAACATAAAAACAAAAACTGAAGTAAAAAGATATACTTCTTAGGATGTCAAATCACATGATAATTGAAAATTAAGTGTCACTTTTCTGTTAACTCTTATTCTTGTCCTAAACTACCATTCCCTAAATGCTTAAAATGTGTCAGACCTATCAAGGTCATTACCTACAGAACTGCTTTTATTCCTGAACTCATCTGTGTGCTGTACAGATATTGTCCTCACCTGAGGGATAAAACTCAGAGTTTCAGAAACTTACCTGGGATTGGCCAACAAATGACAGAGCTGAAGTTCAAGTTCAGGTCTACCTAACTCCCAAACCTGTGTCATGAAGCCCTTGGCATGCTTTGAAGAACTTGGCACACGCTCTGCATTCCTCTCCCTGCTCTCCCTCTGTCAAAATGGCCAGCGTCATCATGAAACTTCCTTGAGCCAAGTCTCTCTGTACTTGGGTTAGCACTGAACAGCGTGAACAGCCCCTAGCAGAAACTTAAAAGGCTTCCCTGGAGGGAGCCAGAATTTAGACGCAGGTAGGAAGACAAAGTAAAATAAAGCATCGTATTGACAGAGAGCCCTCGCTTTGTAGAATTTGAGTGCAAAGAGCCTCATTTTGGAATATGGTGTCTCTTGCCCAGTACAGAGCAAATGGCTTTCTTACATCCTCTTAAAGCAATGGAAAATATTGAATGAATTCATCCAAGAGCCCGCACGCTGAGTGGAAGCTATTTGCCTCATGTTGTTATGACTATGAATTACACACTTTAATCATTGAAGTTTTCAAAGTGCCTCCCGCCTTAAATTCCTTTTTATCCACAGTCGGCTTATTCCTTCAGATCTCGCAAGCCTTCTTGCAAGACCGAATATATTACTCATTTATAATATGGTATTTAAATGCCCCCTGTTTGATTTTTTTTCTGCTAATCTTATCTTAACCTTCTTTCCTGAAGGATCACTGCTGCATTTCTTCAATGCCGCATAAACCTAACGGGGGGGATTTAAATCTCCATCATTTCATTGAAAAATAGCTATTTTTAAAAACACTAATTTTAATTAGGGAATTCAAAACAGAAAACCCCCGAGCAGAGCCCCGCCCCTCCCCAAAGTCAGAGACAATGGGATGCGTTTTATTAATATTTCACAGTAACTGTGCGCCCGTCACACACTCCGTGTGCATTAGTTTCCGCTGATAGACGCTCCGCCCTCCTGGGTGTTCCTAATCCGATGATACTGTGATCAAATTTACTTCCGTGTCAACTTATCATACTTGGCACATAGCCTCACATCAGCTCCAAAATCTACTCCAGGGGGCCAAATTCTTTTCTCTTGGCCAAAAAAAATTTTTTAAAGAGTTGTTTTTTTCTCCTTTAGAAAGACAAGCATGGAGAAGAAAGAGGGGCTGGGAAATCAGTTATACAAGAAAAACAATCTTCTTTTTGTGAGTTGAATCATCTTCAGCCCAAGGAACACACGTGAACTTCACATTCCAAGTTCGAGTCTTCTAACCGAGAGTCTTCCTTCTCTGCAGCGCGGTTTCCTCCTGCGCTCCCCCCGCAGGCTCTTCCCCAGGGAGCCTCAGCGCGCAGACGCTGATTTCAACGCTCTGCCCGTTCGTGTTTGCAGCATAAAAGCCAGTGTATATCTACGTGCTGTTAGAGTTTCCCTCCTAACTCCCCTGGCCACCACCCCCCGCCCCCGACTCATGACCCCCAGGCCTCAGGAGAGCCCCACATTTCCGGGGTTTGCTCACCAGGTGTTGCACCCACATTGCAGAGCGGTGCCCAGGTTTTCCATCGGGCGTCATCTGTGCCTCATCGGGGCGTGCACTCAGGACTCACGCTACACCTTTCAGCTTCTCCGTATTAAGTCCTTCTTGAAAGCCATGTTCCCTGACCTGGGAAGATAGCTATTCATAGCGTTGGTGATTTCCAGTATTGAAAACGGGCTGATCAAGAACTACCTATTAAGTACCTCCTTTTTAATGTACGAATTTAAAAAATGGTGGCCCTGGCCGAGTGACTCAGTTGGTTGGGACTTCGTCCTGTACACAAAAGGCTGCAGGTTTAACTCTTGGTCAGGGCACATACCTAGGTTCTGAGTTCGATCCCTGGTGGGGACATGTACAGGAGGCAACCAATTGATGTTTCTCTCATATCAGTGTTTCCCTCTCTCTCTCTCCCTCTTCTGTTCTCCCCAAAATCAATAAACATATCCTCAGGAGAGGGTTTAAAAGCAAAATGGGAACTTCTGGCCAAGATGGAGGCGTAGACAGACACGCTGCGTCTCCCTCCACAACTAAGAAGGAATACAACTACCTCAGAACTGGAGACAACCAGAAGTTCCAGAAAATCGAGCTGCATGGAAGTCCAACGAACAAAGATATAAAGAAGAAATACTCATCCAGACAGGCAGGAGGGTGGAGCCGAGGCGGAGAGGACACGGTGTGGTGGTGGCAGCAGCGACAGCGGCAGGCCAGTGGAAAGCAGTTACATGTTTTAAAAAGTCAGGAGGGACACCTGGGGAGCGTTCCCAGCTCCTGACCAGACTGCGCAGCTTACAGCTGCAGAACCAGGGAAAATCAAGCCTCACTGCTTCTGACTGTGCAGACCAGTGGGGGTTGGGATGGAGGCAGAAACTGCCAGTCTCTCAGCAGAGTCCACTCATTTAAAGGGCCCCCACGGTCCTAGAACATCCTCAGACCCACCCACTCTGGGAACGACGGCCAGGGAAGCAGCTAAAGGGGCGCCAGTCCCATACAGAAATGGGAGAAGTTCCTGGAAAACAGGCGAGTGCTGGGCAGGTAGCATTGTTCCCTCTCAAACCCCTCCCCGCATCCAGCATCACAACGAGGTGAAACAGGTTGCCCTGTACTGATGAATTCCTCAGGCTTCACCCCTTACAACGTAATAGGTGTGACAGCTCTACCTAAGACACAGAGGCAAACACACACAGGAGCCTGTCAGAATGAGGAGACAGAGAAATATGGCCCAAAAGAGGGAATGGATCAAGGTTCCAGTGGGAAACTAAGTGACCAGGAGTTAGCCAAACTAACAGATGAGGAGATAGCCAACCTAACAGATGCAGAATTCCGAACACCGGTGATAAAGATGCTCACAAGCTTGACAGATATGCTTGAGTACGGCAAATGCATAAGAGAAGAAGTGAAGGCTATGCTAAGTGAAACAAAGGAAAATCCACACAAAACCAATGGTGAAGGGAAGTAAACCAAGGTTCAAATCAATGATTTGGAACATAAGGAAGAAAAAAACAGTCAGCCAGTGCAGAATGAGGAAGTAAGAATTGAACAAAATGAGGAGAGGCTTGGAAACCTCTGGGACAACTTTAAACATGCCAACATCTGAATCATAGGGGTGCCAGAAGGAGAAGAGGAAAAGCAAGAAATTGAAATTTTATCTAAAAAATAATGGAGGAAAACTTCCCAAATTTGGTGAAGGAAATAGACTTATAAGTCCAGGAAGCATGGAGAGTCCTGGGTAAATTGGACCTAGAGGGGCCCACACCAAGACACATCATGATTAAAATGCCAAAGGTGAAAGATAAAGAGAGAATCTTAAAAGCAGCAAGAGAGAGGCAGAGAGTTGCCTACAAAGGGGCTCCTATAAGACTATCAGATGATTTCTCAAAAGACACTTTGTAGGCAAGAAGGGACTGGCAAGAAGTATTCAATGTGATGAAAAGCAAGGACCTACAACCAAGATCACTCTACCCAGCAAAGCTATCATTTAGAATGGAAGGGCAGATGAAGTGCTTCCCAGACAAGGTGAAGCTAAAGGAGTTCATCATCACCAAGCCATTATTATATAAAATGTCAAAGGGACTCACTTAAGAAAAAGAAGATCAAGATTATGAACACTAAAATGACAACAACTCACAACTATCAACAACTGAATCTAAAAAATGAAAACAAAATCCAACTAAGCAAACCGGAATAGGAACAGAATCATAGGTGTGGGGATCATCTGGAGGGTTATCAGCTGGGAGGGGGAAGGGGATGAAATGGGGAAATGGTGCAGGAATTAAGAAGCATAATTGTTGGTACAAAATAGACAGGGGGAAGTCAAGAATAATATAAGAAGGGGTAAAGCCAAAGAACTTATATGCATGACCCATGGACATGAAGCAAGGGGCGGTGGAATTTCTAGAGGTGGGGTACTGGGCAGAGGGGGGCAAAGGTGAAAAAACTGGAACTACTGTAACAACATAATCAATAAAATATACTTTAAAAAAGAAAAAGATCAAAATTATGAACATCAAAATGACAACAAACTCACAACTATCAACAACTGAATCTAAAAAATGAAAACAAAATCCAACTAAGCAAACCAGAATAGGAACAGAATCATAGGTGTGGGGATCATTTGGAGGGTTATCAGCTGGGAGGGGGAAGGGGGAGAAATGGGGAAATGGCGCAGGGACTAAGAAGCATAATTGGTTGGTATAAAACAGACAGGGGAAAGTTAAGAATAATACAGGAAAGGGTGAAGCCAAAGAACTTACATGCACAACCCATGGACATGAACTAAGGGGGGTGAGATTGCTGGAGGGAAAGGGGGTACTGGGCAGAGGGGAGCAAAGGGAAAAAAATTGGGACTACTGTAACAACATAATCAATAAAATATACTTTAAAATATATAAATAAATAAATACATAAAAAGAAAATGGAAGCCATGGCACCGTAAAACTCCTAGAGGAAAAAATAGGCAGGAAAATTTCAGATATCCCATGCAGCAATATTTTCACTGATATATCTCCTAGGGCAAGGGAAATAAAGGAAAGTATAAACAAATGGGACTACATCAAACTAAAGAGTTTCTGCTCAGCAAAAGAAAACATCAGCAAGATGAAAAGGGAACCAACCATATGGGAAAATATATTTGCCAATGAGACCTCAGACAAGAGACTGATCTCCAAAATATATAAAGAACTTACACATCTCAACACCAAGAAGACAGACAACCCAATTAAAAAATGGGAAAAGGACCTGAACAAACACTTCTCCAAGGAGGACACACAGAGGGTCCATAGGCATATGAAAGGATGCTCAACATCACTAGCCATCAGAGAGATGCAAATAAAAACCACAATGAGATACCACTTTACACCAGTCAGAGTGGCCGTCATCAACAAATCAATAAACAAGTGCCGGCGAGGATGTGGAGAAACGGGAACCCCAGTGCCCTGCTGGTGGGAATGCAGCCTGGGGCAGCCACTGTGGAAAACCGTACGGAATTTCCTCAAAAAACTAAAAATGGAACTGCCTTTTGACCCAGCAATTCCACTGCTGGGATTATAGCCGAAAAATCCTGAAACTCCAATTCAGAAGAACCTATGCACTCCAATGTTCATAGCAGCGCTGTTTACAATAGCCAAGTGCTGGAAACAGCCTAAGTGCCCATCTGTAGATGAGTGGGTCAAAAAACTCCCTCCCTCCCTTCCTTCTTTCCTTCCTTCCCTTCTTCCTTTGTTCCTTCCATTCTAGAAACATCAATGACAGACTTCTTCGTGCCAGGCCCAGAGCTGAAGCTGTAGCAATGCCGAAGGCAGACGGTCCCCTGTCTTCACTGGCCTTGCACTCTGGTGGAAGAGATGGTCGTGAAGCAACGCACCAAGGTTCACTGACAACGGAGAAGGGCCAAGAGTAAGGGATAGTCACATAGGGCTTTATTGGTACGAACTTCTCAGGAGCCGTTTGCGGATCTATTGCAAACCCTCCAAAAGTTCATTGCTTTCCATCTAGAAACAACACTGCTAAACTGATTCCCGGGGAAACAGAGCCACACTCAAATGCGTCTTTCTGCGGTGTTATTTACCATTGCAAAGAACCTGTATGATCTCGACACTCAGCTAGGTCAGGTTAAGTAAAACACGGTGTCGCTGTATAATTAGTTAGCATGTGCTTGTTCGAAACCATGCCGTAGAAGAAGGTTCACTGGTTTGCTGAAGTGTTAGCAACATTAAGTGGTGAAAAAAAAACAGACCATGAAACATTATGAATAAAATGGTCCTGGTTCATATAAAATACAAAATCCAGAGGGTGATACAAATGACCCAACGTCAGAAGGAGAACCATCCACACGTCACCGATCCCTATCTTCAAAGCATGGGATCAAGGGTGGTTCCCCACTTTGTAATGTCTCGCCGTCCAGATTTGCTTCAGTGAGTTTGTGTTACTTATGTAACGGAGTCATTCAGTGTTGGTCAGAAGCAGGCGCTGAAGTGCACCTGTCTCTGTGTCTGCCATAGGTAGGGGATGCGGTCACTCAATGGATGTTGGACGAATTCAAGACCGTCAACAGAGGACGTTTGAAGTGTGTGTGTGTGTGTGTGTGTGTGTGTGTGTGTGCAGTTTACCTCTAGTTAAAGGCTTGTGAAGCTTTGTAAATATCACATGAAACAACTCCATTCCATAGAAGTTTGTCCAATGCCTCATCATGATGTGCGTACACTTTTTGGCTTCTGAAGGGCGGAAAAAGATTGATTGTTGAAGACATAAATTTCAGACTGAAAATGTAGGCTTCTCGTAATAATAATGGCCCCTTACATTGAACGGCACTTATAAGCCCAAATTCACTTTCACGTCTATTCTCATTATTATCCCAAATACTCTCTGCCAGATATAAACCCCTTGGGACCCTCACATTGCACTCACCCCTTACAATTTAAATGAAATTTGTATAGTTTAGCTAAAATTCTCTCTTCAAGTATCTACACCCTATCCATCAATAAATAACCTTTCGGGTGATTCCTGGTTTCTTCGTTAGATGGTAAAACACGTCTGGAATTTCCTTTGTCTGCTAACTCCCTCAATTTGAAGATAAAATCCATGGACCACACCTGCCAACCATAAGAAGGAAATGCTAGCTAAGATGGAATGCAGGGTTGGGGACAGGGTTCAAGTCAAGGTCAGGGTTAGGGTTCTGTAGACTGGAGTTTCAGGCCAGAGGGAGAAAGGGGGAGGCAGGCACGTGGGACCTTAAAATGCCTCGTGTTATACTGTGAAGTTATGATTTTCTTAGTGTGCAAAGCTACAACCCTTTAATCCCACTCCAGGGAGCTTTTCTATTATTGTTATTGGATTTGCATCACTTGAATCCATCCTTAGGAGAAAATTTTAAAAAACTAAAGACGGTATTCTTTTCACGTCGTGTTTTTCCTTAACAAGATGAGTGAGAACGCTGGGCTTTTCTCTGACAATTAAGATCACCACATTTCTCACTCGGATGGGTCATTCGTGCCATTTGGGTAGCTTTTCTGCAACACACATCTTGCGCTTTTCCCACCTAGACCCTACGTCTGAATAGGCACAAATTATGTTGACTAGACAGTGACACTTCTGTCTAAAAGGTTTGAGATACCAGACACCCCACACGAGGCTCAATTTCCTGCATTACCATCACAATCACACAATTATCTCAACACACCGTAGGCGCTTTCCACAAATCTCTTCAAGTATGTACTCAATGGTGTTCATTATGCTGCGCTTAATTCACGGAATTATGCAACGTTTTGCAATGTTACTGATTGGCCGCAGCTTTCTGCTTAGGTTCTAAAGCATAAATGCAGAGCAGGTCCCTGAATCATCCTATTACACTAACGAGCACAGGGAAGGGGGAGACTGGGATGGGGCGGGTCTACGCCCGCACCGTGATCCCCAGCATCCTCTGTCATCGCCAGTTATAGGCTTGTTTCAAAACTGCTGTAGGTAAGACACTTCATTACAAAAGATTTGGCCAGACGAGGTCAGGCTAAGAGAGTCTAGAAGAGGCTGGAAACTGGAGTCAGATCTCAGGGAGGAAGTGACCCCAATTTACACGCCGACAATGGCGCTCAACTCCCGAGCCCTACGCCCAAGACCGAGATGGGCCATAATAGCCCCAATTAAATCTGAAAGAGGCTACACAGTAAATGCAAACTGCTAACGGTTCCGACAGTGTTGTTATCGTAAGGAGGTGATACGAGTAGAAAGTCGACACAGTGCCTCCCGCATGGTCAAGTTCAAAACATATGATATCATCATCACCATCATTATTATTTATACACTACAATCGTCTCGTTTCCTAGATGAGAAACCCAAAGCTCAGACCTTCTGATTTTCATGCCACTACCCTTTCCGAAACATCCATCACCTCTTGGTTAACAAAGGCATGTTTCAGTCATGTGCGTGCGTGTCTATGTCAGTCACATGTATGCCTGGATGTTACGCTTCTCTCCTCATTGTTTGTTACTTATAGAGGAAGTTGACACATGATGTAGGCACTCTGGTTTCCTTCTACTAATCTCCTCTGTATGACCTTCGTATCCTTGCTATTTGCTGAGCACGGTTCTAACCACTTCCGTGGGATGAGCTCATCATCAGATGCTCATAGCAAGTGCATGAGGAAGGTCCCACTTTCATCCGGGCTTTCCACGTGAGGAAACAGAAAACCAAGGGGCAGTTGGCAAATTGCAGACTGTTAAATGGCAGGACTCAGGTAATCTGGCTCCGAAGCTCTTCCACGCTCCAGAAAATTCTAGAATCAAAATTAGAATAGAAAATTCTGAAGTAAATTGGCACCATTTGGAAGTGACCCTGTAAACAATGCTCCCGTAGTCTGAAGGTTTTTGAAATGTCCTCTTGGATGTTCACCTAGACGACAAATTTGCCTAGAATCTTCTGAGCCTAGAATCTTTTTTTTTTTAAATTAATTTATTTTTTTAATTTTGGTTTTTCAATTACAGTTGTCCCCTTTTCCCCTAATTTCTCTCCCCCACCCAACCCACCCCCTCTCCCGCAATCATATCCCTCCCCGTTGTCCATGTCTGAGCCTAGAATCTAATGGCACTTCACATTCAAACCTTAAATACCTTTCTCACGGTTTTAAATTTATGTAAGATTTTACTTTGGTTTATAACTTTCTTGAGGCATTCATTCATCATTTTAGAAAATCTCAGCATCTTCCTAATATAACCACCAACACAATACATCTGTATTCACTGTATAAATATGTATAAACAGCCAAATCTACATGTAAGTACAAACGCTGGACTATTACATTTTTGTCTTCCAGCAAGGTCAAACCTAAACATTCCTATATTGACATACACATTATATTATTATTGTTATAAATCACAGTCATTTTCTCTTATTTCTTGTCTATATTACCATTAGGACATTATATTTTTAAATTATATGGTAAGTAGATTGTATTACCTATGAATTTTACTTCATAAGAATAAAAGATGTATTATTAAATGTTTGTTATAAAAATTGACCAGATTTGGAGAGAGTTAAGAACCACGGATGCAGGACAACATACTAGGAAATATCAGTAAGAGTACCAATCTACCACACATTTCTGCATCTCTCTCTACAAATTCCCCACCGAGTGGTAGTTCAAGCAGGATGTTTGTCAATGGATGCTGACTGGAAGAAAGAACTCATTTTTAAGACCATACCGTGTGTCACCATAAATCTGGGAGGCATCACTTTAACTCAAGTTCACTAAGTAGCTACTAAGAGCAAGGCACTGTCTGAGCAATGAATGGAGCTCATTTTCTTTCCACTTCGATCTCATCTGACGATGGTCACGCTCGGCCTTGAAGACAGCATCACAGACCAGGTATGTGAGATGAAGGCTATACGATTTGATGTTCCATGTTGGAGATCTGTCCATTCTCCCTGCAACAAGGTTTTTTGTTAAAACATTTTTATTTTGTAGATATTGCTCTACAAACATGCGTCCCTTTCCCTCCTCTTTTCTAAGAGAGAAAAAACTCCATCTGTGTGAGTACTTGGCTGTATAACCAATCTTTTTGACTTGTAGTAGCATCCAGGATGTAAAACAAACCCAAAGTGCTATAAAAATTTTAATACATGGGCAATCATTTACTAAATTAGCGAAAACTATGTTGTTTGAAAGACGCGCAAGCTGAACGTGTGTATTTAAGGAGGAAGACAGCTGATGGGGAACCTCTTAGGCTCTTACCTTATCTTCATAGAACACTTTTTGAAATCAGTAGGAATCTTGCCGATTTAAGGAGCTAAGAGAAGCCTCCGATAGTAATGTGCGGGCCACAGGCCTTCGGGCTCCCAGACGACCCCCACACCACACGTCTGACTGCGGAGCCAAGCATTCATTCACCCCTTCTCTCAGGGGACTGACAAAAACAGTCTTTTTCAAACAATATGTCAGCAGCGTCCAACTTCAAACCTGAAACTCATGGGTCTTCCAGCGTCAGGTTATTATAAGCACTGGTGTGATCACTGGTCTGACATAAAGATTAGCTCTGGCGCCTTTGTGAGGGGTAGTTAATTTGAGGTGTCAGCTTGACCACACCGAGGAATTGCTTGTAAAACATTATTTGTGGGTGCGTCTGGGAATGTGTTTCCAGAAGAGATTGGCAGTGGGGGGGTGGGGGGGGCTCAGCATCTCTGCTGGAGGCCTGAATGGGGCAAGAAGGTGAAGGAAGGACGAATTCTCCCCTCTTCTTGAACTGGAACGTCCATCTCTTTCTGCCCTTGAACATTGGAGCTCCCGATTCGCAGGCTTTTGAACTTGGACTAAATTATATCCCTGGCTTTCCCGGCTCTTCAGCTTTCAGGCAGCAGATTGGGAGACTTCTCAGCCTCCATAAATGCATGAACCAGCTGCTCTCATCAATCTTTTATATCGATATCTATACCTACGTGGCGTGTCTCTGTCTACATCTAAGGCTCTTTCTGTATGGTTCCTATCGGTTCTGCTCCTCCGGAGAACCCTGACTCATGCAACCACCTCGCAGAAATAGAGCTGCCCTTTGGTGAGATGCCTCGAAAGGGTGAATATTAAAATACAATAAAGTGCTTTCTGGTTTCTTAGCCAAACACGCTGTTGTCCTTCCCCATCACCGGTCACACCTGCTCCTGCTTTGTCTGCAATAGTTCTTATGCCTCTCAATTCTTATGCTAAAGACTTGCCTATTATTGCCCCATCCCCACCCAAAGACAGAAGGTCTCGAATGACAAGAACTGTGTCTGTCACATCAATTTCTATATCTGCAATACACCTACCCACAAAGCCCGATAGAAAACAGTGTTCGGCAACCAAATAACTAAACGTCGCCTTACCTTACAGATCAATAATTTTTTGCTGAAAGGAGATTGTCAAGAGGGAAAAGCGCAGGTAAGTAGAAAAACCTGTGGCTGTCTCTTCTGAGATGGTGGCCCCAGCTTACACAGTGCCCACTAGGCACCGACAGCTTTTGAAACTTGCCAGGGTTTGTCATGTCCTCATGGCTGTGGGAGGCTGATGAAAATCAGTGCTCCTCACACCCACGGAGTTTTTTTAATAGAAACAGAATATAAAGCATAGTTTTCCATTCATCCGCCCCATCTACTGTTTGGTTCCAGGGAAAGGACTTCTCAGAAATGAGTCACCCAGAAATGAGGGTTTTTCTGGGACTGATTGGAGAGACTAGACCGCTCAGAGATCTCGTGGTTATTCATTAAAAGGCATGCTGGGTCACTGTCCCGGCCGCTGTAGCTCAGTTGGTTGCAGCATCATCTCACAGCACGGGTTTGATTCCTGGTCAGGCCATACGGCCGGGTTTTGGGTTCGATCCCCAGTTGGGGTAAATACAAGATGGCAACCAATTGATATTTCTCTCTCTCTCTCTCTCTCTCCCTCTCTCTCTCTCTCTCTCAGCAATAAAAATAATGTCCTCAGGTGAGGATTAAAAATAAGGAAGAAGGAGGAGAAGGCCTGGTAGGTCACACAAGGTCCCTGGAATAATGAGAAAATTCCCATTTCCCCCAATGCCTGCGTTGAATGTGGCTTTTATGCTCTGGGAGGAGACAGTTATGGCTGGAGGAGTCCCCCCTCTTTCTGCAGTCAGATGGGGAACCAGTCTCAGGCAAGAAAGTTACACTCTGGGTGTCGTGGTTCTTACTGAACTCTGTCTTGGAGGTCACCTTGCTATACACTCACGTGACACAGATCCTTGGACATCGATGATCTCGTCTAACAGGGGACTCTGGAAACATCGAAGTGTCTCCAAAGCACCGGGGTGGAAATGGCCAGTTAACATTTTACTGGTTCTGCTTAATTCATACTTAGAGCTAAGACAATTCATGATTTCAATTAATAAAAAGGCTCTACCCAGGATACAAATAATAAGAGCAGAGAGGTTTACCCAGAAAGGGGGACGTTTCATGCCCTGATGATACCCCATTATTATTTATGGCATAAAAATGAAAAGATGGATCTTTGAAAGAGGGAAATATCTGATTTTATAAAAACATTTTATGAGAAAGAAATTTGGAACTAGATGCTCTTTGGCATAATGGGGACTATTGTCAAACATCACAGTTTCAACTAATTGGAGACCAGGTAAATTACAAAACAATTTTAATGAGATGCAATTTCCAGGCTGTCGAGTACTTTAATAAATAAATGAGACATTCCCTAGCAGAATCTTCCACATAACATAGCTAATTCTCTCTGAATAAAAAGCAGAGGTGAATGTTAGTCTAGCTAAGGTCAGAGAATATGTAACTCCAAATTAGTGAATAAATCAGTTTTCGCTGTGTATCTAAATTTCCCAATACTTTTAAATTAGGATTTGGTGGGGGGGCGTCTGGGATCGAGGTTGAGCATACTTCTTCAAACTATTCGTGCCTGAGTCCCTAATCTTCAAATGCTACTTTCCTGCCCTGTTCAGATGGTAGGTTAGGGTTTCATACATTCTGTGTCTGATAGCAACACATTTATATATTTTTAGTGCGCTAATAGATGCTGAAAATATCCTTCCAATGTATAAAATTAAGCATTCTATGACAGAACCATCTAATATTTTAGCATTCTTCTGCATTAATAAAATAAACTCACCTCATCTGGGCCCCTACTTGCCACGTCAGACGTTGAGAAGTAAACGGTTAAATGAACAATCACCAGACTCTTTTCTTCAGTTGGCCAATGAGCTGCAGAGGGAAAGATTGGTTCTTCCGTCACTGTGACTCCCGAGGCGGCCTCCCTGGGATGTCCCTGCCGTTCCTACAACTGCGAGGGAGGCTGAGTAAGCAAGTGTCCCTTCCCTCTGGGTTCTGGCCGTTGGAAAAGCGATGCTGTATAAACCCCCGGCAAAACAACTACAAGGTTGGTAAATGTCCACCGTGTCTGTGACGATGGGGTGGTTCTCCCCAGACAAGCTTTGGGAGACACTGTATTGATTTCGGGTGGCAATTTATTATTCTTTGCAATCAACTATGCTTAGATTGTGACTTTAAATTATGGTCCTTCCTCTTCCGTTACCACCAGCCTTTGGAATGTGAAATCAGCGAGTCAGAAAGCTTCAAAGAGGTCACCTCCAAATACGTGGAATTTAGTGTGTTTTTTTTTTTTTTTGGATCATAAAATGTCTATTTACTCTGGTCTTTCTTCTTTAGGAGCCTCACATGAAACAACACAGCATTAACTAAATGTGAGGGTGTCAACCACAGTATCTCTGCCCCATTCAGAGCCTTGAAGACCCAGGCCTCCCGTCTCTCCAGAAAACTGATGACCAATGTCATTCCAGTGGGGGGCTGACTTACCATCCTAAGCGTCTCACAAATAAGTATGTGAATTTGATTTGCGTCTTCATAAAATAAATAAATAAATAAACAGGAAGAAGGAGGAAGAAACAAAGGAAAAGAGTTTTGAAAAAAAGAAGCTCTAGCGCTGACTGGTATGGCCCAGTTGGTTGGGTGTCGTTCTACAAAGCAGAAGGTCACTGGTTCAATTCCCAGTCAGGGTACCTGCCTGGGTTGTAGGTTCAGTCCCCAATCCACGCATATGTGAGAGGCAACTGATTGTTGTTTCTCACCCTCTCTTTCTCCCTCTCTTTCCCACTCTTTAAAAGTAAAATAATAATAATAATAATAATAATGATAATAATAATTTTTTTATAAAGCTCTCCAGGTTTTCTTTGCTCTGGCGGAGGTGAGCAGGAATTACTTCTGAGATGCTTATGCATCAATTTGTCTGAGCCTTTGTGAAATGAAAACCCTTGTCCTCTGTTACCTGAAACTGTACAATGCAAAGCTGTGCTCCCAGACACGGTTTGGGATTTCCGTCTCTGCTGCTCTTGGCTTGGTTCCCATAGAAGCAGAGCCTAAGCCAGGGACTCAGGCAAAGTTTATTGAGATAAATGTTGAGAGAGAAGCACACAGTCACCTCCACTGGACAAAAAGCTGGAATAAGGTAGGTACCGCTTTCTGGGCATCGTCCTGCTCAGGTGTCCCGTGGCACCTGGGCACGCAATCTACACAGCGGGGAGCAGAGGCGGGACAGGAGGGCCTGAGCCCCTGGTGCTGTGTACCTCCCTGAAAACCAGCGGTAACTGGGGATGTTTGCATTCTATAAACCAAAAAGCCACATTTTCTCTTTTCTGCTTGAGTCCATTGGAATGAGAATTTCTATCACCAGCGCTCAAAAGTTTTAACTTATGGAAGCCCTGACCAGTGTGGCTCCATTGATTGGAGCATCGTCCCAGAAACAGGAAGGTCACAGGTTCGATACCAGGTCAGAGCATATACCGAGGTTGTGGGTTTGATTCCAGTTGGGACGCATACAAGAAGCAAACAATTGATGTTTCTCTAGCATGTTGATGTTTCTCTTTCTTTCTTCTTCCCTTCCTGTCTCTCTAAAAGCAATAAGCATGTCCTTGTTAAAGAAAAAAAATGTTTTAACTGATGGAGACATTAGCTGACTCCTTAAGAACACCAAGCTAAGGAACACTGAAGAGCCATTGAAGCTTCTGCAGTCCTAGGCTCACTTGTCTTCTAGAAAATTCTACCCTACATCGTCCAGGCTTTGGCCATAGCAGGACTAAATACTTCCCTATTTATTACGGATTACTGGTTATGTATTCCTATTTGTGCCTATAACTACCTTAGGGAAAAGCAAAGCTTTAGAAGAAATCAAGTTAGAAGAACCATATCAACAGGACAGAGTCTCTGGAAGCAAGTTAGGTGCTGGCGGTCCATCAGCCAGGACTGGTGAGCCCCAGTGACCTGAAGGTATGGTTTTTTTTTCTGTGCTCACCTTTATTTTAGTAATGAATAGTTTCAAATCGGGCATATGTCTGAAATTCACCTCAGCTCATACTCTTAATTCTCCTAAATGAGGATCATTTCAATTCAGGCCAGACATATAATGCTGTATGGTTTTGCTCAATATCCTGATTTATATTGCTCATAAGTAAAAATAGAAGTGAATGCTTCTTGATGTGATCCTTCATACTGATAATTGTTTACAAGCAAACACAATGGGTTACAGGATGAAGCTTTACCAGTAACAAAATACATAATAAGCAAATCTGCTAACTCTCTTAGACATATACCATTTTGAAAAAAATTCAGACAAATTTAAGCACCATATCAGTAATCCACAGGGAGGTGAAGCAGAAACAAAACTGGTTGTACATTTCATGTCAATTCCCAACTCTCTGGTTAAAAGTGCAGTCTTTTCTCTTCTAGTATCATGATACATGTCGCTGGTTCGATCTTCTAGTCAGGGCACATCAGAGAAGGAAAACTCTGACTCCAAAAAACCTCCACTGCCTTGCGGCATACCTCTTCAGGGGAAAGGCTAAGGGAGTAAACCCCGACAGAAAATCCGGAGCCGGAGTCCCTAAGGCGGTTTGACGTTGTAGTCAACACCGGCAACTCCTGCGGTGCACCTGAAGCCAAGCTGTATTGACTCCGTCTTTCCCTTGGACCCTTCAGCTGCGAAGAGAGGGGGGGTCTGCTGCATGGGCAACAGCAGACCCTCCATATCACCCTGCCCAGGCTCTGTAGCTTCAGCTTCACTGGAGAGGACACTCCAGCGTCATCGCAAGATGTCGATTCAACACGGGAGGAGACAGATACCGTGTCACTCCCGAGTCGGACTGCACAACCATTCTCGGCGGTGCAGATAGACTCTTAAGAAGCTACACCATCGTCTCTCGAGACGGACGGCTGCCGACGACAATCATGATACAAGTCATTATTTCACTTGAAATATAATTGACTATATTTTTTTAAGTAAATGCATTAAAAAAAAATCATGGGCATTCTATATGGTACTAATTGTTGGTACTACATCTCAAACCTGACTTTGACATCCCGGATATCAATATATCATGACGAAGAACTGCTCCCTTAAGAAACGTAATGAGAGAATCCTTCCCCAAGGTTCAAAACCAATTTTGGAAAGAAATCAAATCAGAACCTATCCATCACTCCCCTCTCCAAGCATTTATTGAAGACTGACTTATGTGCTAGACCAGCAAAACTCAAAATTCTTCATGAAGCCATTTGTATTAATGGCATATTTCCAGCAAGAAAAATATTATCCCATGTAACACTATCATGCTCTCCTATTGTGTTCTATTTGCAAAGACCTCAGAGTTTCTTCATGAAAATGCACAATCTCCCACAGGCAGAAACCTATGCCATTCAACATTCTATAAGTCAGTCCCTAGCAGGATGCCTGGCGAATAATAGATGCTTGTGAACTAGTTATTGAATGAATGAATACTTCTTAGAACTCGCGCGTGCTCTCAAAAAATAAAAATAACCAGATTATTACTCTGTGATTCATCTACCACCTGTAGAGACTGTTTTTACTGGTTCTAGGAAGTTCAACCTTGACCAAGAGAGCCAGGTCTCCCTGTCCTCATCCCTTCCCAGTGAGTCTATCTCCCTGATCCTCTCCCCAGAGGGGTTTAAGAGGACCTAAGGCTCACCCAGGCCAGGTGGCTCAGTTGGTTGGAGCATGATCCCCTACATCTGAGGGCTGTAGGTTCGATCCTCAGTTGGGTTGCATGCGGGAGGAAGCTGTTCAATGTTTCTCTCTCACATCAATGTTTCTTTCTCTCCCCCTTCCTTCTCCTCTCTCTCTCAAATCAATCAACAAATCCTGGGGTGAGGATTAGAGAAATGAGAACACAAAGCAGGTGAATCGAGGCTCCTTGGGATGACTAAAAGCAGCTCCGAGATCTTTGATGCCCCTCCCCGTTCCTCACACGGAACATCCTTGTCCTGACCCTCCCATTTCCAGGGCTCGTGGCCTCTCCCAGTCACCCACCTTCCCTAGAACGTGAGTCGTCGCCCTGTGTTGCATCCTTGCCCCCTCTGGTCTCTAAGGAAAAATTGCCTCTCTGAGCGTGGATCCCAATCTGTGTCTCATCATTAGTTTTTTTGGATTATTTGACTATTCCTACTTCTGTGTGGTCTTGGGTAGCAAAATACATGGACAACCAGCAGAGTCAGACATTATCATATAACTCGACCTCATGCCATTAACAATTTTTATAAATGAGATTTTTAATGGCAGCACCCTGCCCATTATATCGAATTGCCATGATTTTAAAATGTATTACTATAATGTTAGGCATCATTTTTTAATGCATTTTAAGCCATTCTTAAATAAGTTTGCTTGTGCTTAAATGTTTGTGAATACCATTAATTACGGACCTGGGATATATTCTCAGGAAGTACTAGGCCTAAGGACTGAACTTATTCTAAGACAAAGTCCAGCATGAGAGTACGAGACAACACAATAACCCTTGGTGTGAAAAAGCCATATAAAAAAATAGGGAGATAACGCCCTATAAGCAAGGATTCCCTGAAGTGCAGTCTGTCCCTCCCAAGAATACTCCTTCTGGACATTTTATTGGTTAACAGCACGAGGCTGCACTGCAGCCCCTCAGAAGTACGACAGGTGGAACGCAACGGCACGTGCCGAGGTGCGTGGGAGAGTGTAATTGACAAAGCGCTTTCCTCAGCACCTCCCTCCCCGCCCCATTCATGAGGGTGTCCTTCTGGCTGCGAGCAGGCCTGGCGTGGAGCGCCTCCCGCTGAGAGCATGGTTCTAATAGGCAGGAATCCAAACTAACAAGCATCACACTTGCTGCATTTGGGGCAGGGGCTCCCGCAGAAGTCAGGGCTGTGTTATTTCCTGCCAGTTTCTTTCCGACATCAGGGAAGTAGAATGCCTTTTCCTCTTGATGAGCATTTGGAAAGCTTATGAATACACTAATGAAAACTCCGAGTGCCCATGTGGACCCAGGGGGGTTACATAACTTTATCACTTTTATTTTATTTTATTTTTTTGGTTAGAAGAACCCAGTGATGCCTTCCATTACCTCCTACACATGGCCACCTACTGTGCCCCCTGAAATGTTCCCAGAAACACAGACACCGGTGTGACTCTGCCTAGGTTTACGGCTTGGAAAATGAGGGCAATTTTACTTGGCTGCTCCCTTGGGGTGCCCCAAAACACCATCTTCTTTATCGGCCTACTTGATATCACAGGCCATTGGTGTCAAGAATGGCCCCACCTGAGATCACTGTAGAACGCGTGAGGACCGGCGCAAAGGAAAACATGGGGCCTGTGGCTCAAAACTGATTGCGAATTTCCCAACAGTGACAGCAGTGTCGCCCCGAGCCTGGGACCCTTCCAAAGTGTGGGGCCCTGTGTGATTGCAGAAGTTCCCCCATCTCGGAGAGCTAAAGCCCATGACCGCCTTCATCACTAAGGCGCCCAGAAAGAATGGCCCTTTGCAGGAAAAAACAAGAGTCTGGAGAGACTGAGTCATTTCATTCAGATTAAAGGCTATACCCTCGACAGTGTGTTGAGCCCTAGAAAACCGCCGGTACTTTTTCCCTATAAACACGCCCATTATTGCACGGTTCCACCTTGTTCACAGCAACTGTCGTGGTGGCACGTTTCCCTCGGGATTAGTAAACTTGACGCTGGCAGACCGAAAAGGAGAAGAGGCTCTGGGAGCGGCTGCCACACGCAGGGTTTTTAGGGTTGGTGTTTGTACTAAGATACCTTGTATTGCTAAGGGTAGGTGGGTTCAGAGAAGTGATACCTCCGCATTGCAGACACCTGGAAAATTTTACAAAATTAATTTTTAAACAAACAGTTATCCATTAACACTCTCACTTTAAAATGTGCAGGTGTTATTCTAGTTTTAGTAGGTGAGTGAGCAGATGGATGGGTGAATGGATGGACAGATGCATGCATACATATAGACAGACAGACATGCATAGATATATAAATACATCAATTGATGGGTTTTATTACATTGGATCACACACGTGGGCAGCATTTCGTTTGCTACTTTTTTTCACAGATGGTCATGCGGTGACATTTACATGTGTCCATGGTCACTAAAACAAAATTTTGAATTTTGCACTATTCCTCCATATGGAATTACCCTCATTTATTTCATCATTTCCCTGTTGCTAGACACCATTTTTTAAACTATCATAAGCAAAGCTGAAATGAACGTTCTCAAATTTCTCCCGCACATGATGAATTCCTTTTCTAGGCTAAACTCCCCGGTGTGAAATTGCGGCTTCGAGAAGTTGAACTTTTTAAAGCTGTTGATAACGCCTTCTACAAAGGCGAGGCAGATTTGTAGGCCTGTCATCAGGACTGGAGTGTGCCTTCCTCCGCTGCCCTCTACCAGCCTCAGCGTTAGGGAAGTATTGATTATTTCCTGTTGGTTTCTCCTTTCCAAACACAGGAGTAAGAAGGGAACACAGTCTTGATGCGGGAGATGCAATGATGCAGAATAAAGTATTACATGTGCCCTATTCTCACTACCCGCGATACACACACCAGCCCCTGCCTGACACTAAGACTGTCATCCAAGAGATAGCTACTACTATTAATGTTCTGACGTACATGCCTTCAGCTGCTCTCCATATAACCACAGCCACGTAGATGCCCAGAAACACCTATGTTTCCCAGAGTTGTGACCTCACTACTCACATGGTACTGCAGTGTGATTCTTTTTCATTTTACAGTGTATCTTGGATAATTCTGGATGCTGGTAAAACTTGGTGCATGTCATTCTTTTGCAATCTGGAGGAGCCATGACTTCTGCATCTAACGCCTTATGGACTTTTTGACCTTGTGACAGATTCACGTGTTCGCTTGTTTGCTGTGACTCTGATTCCACCCCCACATGAAGGCACGTAAGCTCCCCCAGGCCAGGGTTGCTGTGTGTCTTGTCCAGTCTGAACTTCCATAAGCTGTATGCATTGCCTGTGCTCGGAGACCATTTCCTGAAGGAAGAAATGAAGGACCAGACGGGGAACGTTTTAATTTTCCTGGGCTTCTGCAGTGACCTTGCACACACATCTCCGTCCACATGGCTGAGAATCTCTTCAAGTAACCTCGTAGGAGGAGAGAACCTCGCTCAAAGCATATACAGTGTTTAATTTTTGATATACTTCCTCCTGCAATACCTGAACCATGTTCACTGCCACCAATAACAGGGGAGGGCGTCTCTCCTTTACTGCATTGTTGCAGCGCCGAGAATCAATGATTGAGGAATGAGGGGACACACCGGAGAGAGAAGCCCCCTCAGCGTGTTCTCAGTGGGAGCTTGTGGACACTCGCCGCTCAGGCTGGGCACGGCCCAACTCTGCAGGCTCCGTTCATATAAGCGACAGCTGCATGCCAGCCACAGAGCCCTTCAAAGGGGCTGCCCTTGGGGGCGCAGGAGATGCTCTCTGAGCATCTGACCCTTTCTTCCTCTGCTTCACATGCTGACAATTGTCGGCTGGTCCACCCTGTGCTGCTCTTAGAACATAACGAGATCAAGGAGCTGCTTGTACAGTTCCTTGTCATGAAGACACAAAGTTGGCTTTCACCAAAAGCACTGTCATCTGAAAGAAACTCAACTGTCACGCCCAGTGTAAAAAAAGAGGAAAAATAATATAGTAAAAGCCTTGTTAGCAGAACTGGTGGGTCGCTTGTCTAATTGACAAGGTTGTTTAAAGTAAAAACAGAAGATACTTTTACATATTAGATAATTACATGTAGATAGATGGCAGAGAGATAGATAGTTACAAATGTGCGTTTCGTTGGAGTACCTTTTGTGCTCCTATAACAAAGAGACCTCAAGTACAGTGGACCGGTGAAAACAGAAGCTGATTTCTTGTCCGTGAAATGGGACAGGCAGAGGAAGCAGAGATCCCAGGGCTGATGGGCTCCGTCTACCTCGGCAAAGACCGTCCAGCATCTCTAGTTCCCAGGGAGGAGCCCCAGCTCCCACCAATAGGAAGGGGAGCACCGGCGTGAGTGTGTGCCCGTTCCTGCTAAGGGCATGACAGAAATGGGCACATCACTTCTGCTCACGTCTCTGTGGCCAGAACTTGGTCACAAGGCCACACTGACCTGCAAGGGCACCTTAGAAATCTATCCCCTGGGTTGAACACTGTGGCCCAGCTAGACCTTGGGGTTCCTCTAATTAAAGAAATAAGTAAAGAATAAATATGACTAAGCAATCCCCAGTGTTTGCCTTCAGCAGTGTATTTAAACTTTTCAAAACATTCAGATCAACAGCCTTCCCATTTTCTTATACAGAAAAGAATCCTTGAGTGCAGGTCTGCTGATAAGAGTTCCACGTTTTCCTTCCCATAATAATACAATGCATAACTCTCATTTCCGCTTTTAGTTCCTTGAAAATGCTAAAAGACCTCAAAAGACTTTTAATGTAATTGGAGACCAGACTACTAGTTTCTTATAGTTTCACTATCTTAACATTGAACAGCATTTTTTTTAGATAATTTCCTTTCTCAGTGTTTTCCAGAGCATTCAATTTAGTTTTTGCAGAGATAAGTCCCTTTTCACACTCGTAATTTATCCGTTTGCACGATACTTAACTAAATTATATAATTATAATAGTAAGTACAATGACCACGAACAGATTTAAAACACTAAAGCCAATGTTTGGGAAGCAGAGAGCATCACAGGAGGGTGCAGGAGAAGTAGGGACTAGCCCGGCAGCCCAGGGCATTTAGCAGGGAGGTCAGAGCAGGCAGCGGGCTTTTCCGAGGAAACCAGAGTCAACGAACCCAGCAGATCGCTTGAGTGGCGTCCAATTAGCAGAGCTCCAGCTAGACCTTTCACAGCGCCAGCCACTGTCCCCTCCATCCAACCCGTGAGCGTATGATTGCAGATCAAGAGCGGCGTGGGAAATACAATTCTGCTCTTTCTTTCCCTGGCCCCTGGAGCAGAAGGGTGCGAGGCTCCCTGTCCCACAGCGTCATCTTAATACACAAAGCTTGTGTGGCAAAACAGAGATCCCATCCTACTCGAGAGGAAAGGGGCTGGATTGCTGCCATCGACCCGTGGCACGTCAGGGTCCAACCTGATGCCTCCTGAAGGGATTTGCAGGGATAGTTACCCCGCTAATGGTTGTTTCCCTTGAGTTCCGACCTTAGAACGTCACGTCCGGAAGAATGAAAATGCGCTGAGATAGCTTTTGCACCGAAGAGATGCCGGTGCTTTGCGATTGCATCTTAATGTACAGATAAAATAGTAGAAGAATGTTAGTGTGGTCGGGCTTCCTCTGACATTTGCAGAATTTATCAGCCCCCACAGTCCCATCTGATCAATAAATCGCCGCCTCATCTCTCCCCCAACCCTGCTGAAAAATATCACAGTGTTTGTGTAATGCCGTTCTAGGAGAATGTATTACTAAATAATTGAACAACATTGATCTTAAAATTGAATTACCAGACGCAGCACATTTCCTTTGTGTTAACACGGGGTGACTGATTCCTGTTGAAAACTAGCCCATTGGTACATTTCGCTACTCCGGGATTCCTGGTGATTTTGAAAGTAAGAAAATACTTCATTTTATTCATGTAAAGCCAAGATACACCCACTTAAGTCTTTTTCTGATCTTTCATCTTATACTGGGTAGCAAATAACCTGTCAGAAAAAGAGTAGTTTAACACTGTCTATGGATGTGAAAGTATCTTTCCTCTGAAGAATAAAACAATGTTATTTTTCCGAGTGGATTAATGTCTTCATAAATCATTGTAAAAGTATGCCTGTGTTTACAAACATCGTATTTGCTGGTGAGCCCGAACTATGGCAATAGTCTGCTGTCTATATCTAGTCATCAAACATTCATTGAGATCCTACTTTGTATCAATTTTGTCCCGGGAGCCAAGGGTACAAGTCGGTCAGATCCTGTGTCCTCACAGAACCTTCAGTCACATAACAGAACAGACAACTGCAGGCAGTTTGAACATTCGGCGCAGAGGCCGAGAAAGTGTGGGAGGGGCGTATTGGGAGGACCTGAACGCAGCGTAGTTATTTAGGATGACAAATCCGTGGTCCTCGTAGATTGCCTTCCTCTCAACCTCCATGTAAAAGTCATGACTCTCACCTTAGAAACTTAACACATTTTAAAATTACCTTCTAGAGGACTCTTTAAAACCCTTCGCTGAAACACATCACAGACTGGCTCAGAGGCAAGAGCAACTGGGTATTTCCCCTTTGGCCTAGAGCAGCGGTCCCCCTACTATGAGGACCCAGAGGTCAAATCCTGCTCCCAGAGAAGAAGATCTTTTTGCAGACGTGATGATGACATGAAATGTACATTCCAGTGTCCCCGTTTGAAGTCCCGTGGGAGCACCACGCACGTTTTTGTCCATGAGCACTCGCGCACCGCCGTGGCAGGTTACAACTGTTGGATAACAGAAACTGTACAGCCTGCAGGCCAGAGAAATTTAGCATCTGGCCTTTTGCTGAACACGTTTGCCCAACCCGGGCTTAGAGAATTCATTGGCTTTGAAGTGGGAGTTAAAAACGGAAGCACGCGGCACCCTAACTCTTAGCTACAGGCCCCAGCAAAGCATCCATCAGCAGATGCCTCCATCTGTGGTCTCTTTCTGCTCATCAGCGTCTCATTAGTGACCCCTGGAAAGGCGCAATATTTTTTAAAAACAAAATGAATACCAAAACATCCACGATGAACAAAATATCCCAATTCTTTTTTTCAAAAAACAGGAATAGTATGACCAATTCCTCTTGACTCCTGGCTCACCTTGGCCTTATTTACTGACCCAGCCTTTCTTTAAATTTTTGATTTTTTTTTCCATTCATCGTGGGGTGGTTTAATTAATTTTTATTTTTTAAAATATCATATTAAAAGCTTACTTATCTGGATGACTGAGTTTTCTGGCATCCTCTTAAATTTTTTGCTGGAGGTAAATCCATCCTGGTTGCCATAACAGAACATCATAGACCGGGGGACTTTCACAACAAATGTTTGTTTCTCAGAGTTCCTGGGAAATCAAAGATCCAGGCATAGGTGGGTTTGGGGTCTGGTAGGGGCTGCTTCCTGGTTCATAGGCAGCTGCCTTTTCATAATGTCCTCACATTTAAGGGAGGGAGCTCTCCAACGTCTCTTCTACAAGGGCACTAATCCTGTCAACATATGAATTTGAGGACACACCAAGTGTTAGTTCTTGGCCCTGCTACCTCTGATTCATGTTCAAAATTTCCATAAGGACTGAGGAGCTTGCACTGGGAGGGAAGGAAGAGAGTAGCCTCTAGCATTTGAAGGCTAAAGCAGAAAATATCAATTTTGGGAAAAGCCAAATACTTATCATTTTTATAATGGAAAAAGTAAAATCCTTCCAGGGTTAAAAATCCATATATTCAACGTGAACAGGAAGACTCACGCCTTCATTTGAAGCCCATGTGCACCTCTCTCAAGGTTATGGACAAAGTGAAATTACCGTGCTATAAAACTGTCACAAGGTGGGGAGCTCCCAGCACATGTCAGCAGAGCAGTGCAGAGCCACACATGACAGGCTGGGAGACACCCCATGGTATTTGTGGGGAGCCAGGCACTGCCAGTTTCAATACAACTTCAGAAATTCATTCCAATCCAAATCTCTGAAATGCAGAATATAAAATTTTCTGCATCAAGCCGTGGCGACAGATAACAGCACATCCAGAGATAGGTCCAGGGATAAAGTGACCTCATTCAGTTCAGTGACTATCAACCAAATTTCCACCATGACCGGGGGACTATTCTAAGCAGTTAACACACAGATTTATTCACTACTCACGGAAACCTTGCGGAGACTCCACTTCACACACGGAGAAACGGAGTCCCTGAGGTGTTAGATGATAGTCCCAAAGGGTCACACAGCTAACAGTGTGCCTGAAGGTCATACCAGACTGGGAGTGGCAGTGCTGTGATGCTCACACAAGATAAACAAGACGTTGCAGAGGAAAAATTTGAATTAGCAGGGTCTCCTAATTTCCTGCTGGGAAAGTTGGTCATGTTGCCCATTTATTAGAAGAATCTTCTTGCTATTAGATACAGGATCGTTCAGCTACAACTAGGGTTCCTGAAATCTAGAATCTTGAACTGGATGTTCAACCTCCCTCCTCTATTTTAGAGTTAAAAAGTCTGGGGCACCAAGAATTAGTTAGCTTGCTATAGTCATGGGTAATTATTGTCTTTTAACTGCCAAAAAAACACAATTCATTAACCAAGAACATCAAATAAACAGGTGATAGATAGACAGACAGACAGACTAAGGAAGGAGAATTCGATCATTTAGAAAGAAAGTTACTTATTGCCAGGAGCTAAATGCAAGGGTGATAAAGGTCTTCGACTGGATGGAAGCCAAATTGTGCTTGGATATTTGCATGCAGCTGTGTGCATTTCAGGCTAACATCTGCCCTCATATCCTCCTCCAGTTGCCCTTGACAGCAAAGGAGCCCCACCGTACAACTGGCTAAGCCTCCTCTAGGGTTCTTTTTAGGGAGATTATACCTTGCCAGTTCGAAGTAAATTTCCTCACCTTGTTTGCTGTGACTGAGACCTTTCTGTAAATGTGGTGCTTTCGCGCGTCTTCCAATGATAGGTCTCAGACATCTGTAGCAGAAGAAGATTGCTTCTCTTGCCTTTGCTCCCCCAGCTCTGTTTTCTTGCTAAGATCCATGTGGAGAAAATCACGCTCGGGAAGTCTCAGAGAGCATTAGGAAAAGCCTAGGTGACTTGGTTAATGTGTCTGCACACAGCGCGCAGTATCTCCCCCTGCATCACGGTCACCACTGAGGGCAAAAACTTAGCTTTCTCACAATCGGACCCTTTGGAAGAAGGCATCTGACTGCTTTGGTTCAGAATGAACCTGGGCCCCAAAGCCAGAGAAAGGACAATTCACTCCAGTTCCTGTAGAGCCATGGCTCCCAGGAGGGGCAATGCTACTGTCTAGGGGGCATTTTGAAAGCCTGTGAGGGTGTTTCTATTGCCATCCTACATAGGAGCACTTTCTATGTTAGAGGTCCTCTGAAACATCGGACAGTCCTGACTTCACAAAAGGCCATTTCTACATCGGCACGCCTTCTGAGTGACCCTATGGAATGGATAGAAATAATGGACTTTGGGATGATTTTAAGAACAGTGATTTTTCCAGGAATGCAATTATCATGTACTTTTTCCTCTATTCTGTTAAGGAGGCATGGGTTTGGTTAGGAATTTTACCAAAAGTTAGTTGTTCCCCATTTTGGAAAATCACGTTAAAATGACAAACCGGCTCAGGGTATTGGAGTGACCTTAGAAACCATCTAATCAGTCTGAGTTTGTAACAGTCACAACATGATGACTCTATGTAGATGTACACATACAATGTGCACATAGAGGCACACATTGACTGATCAATTGATCTCTCTATCTGTCCCTGGACCACCACTGGACCACCGTCACCTCCTCTGCCAATACTGCGTCATGGCGTCTTCACTGATGCACTGCATTTGGGGGATCTCTTTGTTATAGCAGCTTGGAATGTACCCTCACTGTCTTCAAACAACATGAATTTGTTTGCCTCTGGGCGACTTAACTCCGCTGCACCTCGAGGCCCTCAAAGCTTCGGTAAAAATATTCTGTGTTGGAAGTGCTTATATGACTGAAATTTTTCTGTGAAACTAGAGGACAGGGCTGCATTTATCATCTGGGCTAGACGTGGTGTGGGACAGAGGCACCTGTTACGGAAGTAAGAGCTCATAGACTTGCCCATATGTCTGCCCTTAAGCCAGTCCTGATTTTTCCTTACGATCAAGTTCAAAGGTATCTAGACAGGAACTTGGGTGTGTTCAGGCTTGAAATAAGGATGCAAGCTACACTAGTAGGTTGAGCCCTATGGCATCACTGATAGGCCATCACACTTACCCTAAAAATCTCAGTCACTAGTTCATCCTAACAAGAGACCAAGAAGTCGGCTGTGTTTATTTGGCACTTGGTTTGGAGCAAACGCAAACTCTCCAGTTGTCGGACCTGCTGGGCTACCACCGTAGGTGAAATTAATCGACCATGTCCTATTTTTCTTCGCGTACCCAGCACTGAACACAAAACCAGGAACACAATAGGCCTCGATAAATATTTGACTCATTAATTAAATAAGCAATGATGGACTTCACAAACCCGGAAGGATTCAAGAAGGCGCAAGACATATAATTAACAACGCGTTGGTAGAGCTCATTTCAGCTTCGGGGACTCGGATGAGTGTGGGCAGAAGGGGCTTGGATGATATGACTTGAAATGTCACACCTTATGTGGGAATCTTTGGTAAATGTCAAAAATTAACATCTAGAAGGAATCATTGAAAAGGCTTCATCTGCAAGCTTAAGTTATCGTGAAGGACACGTATAACCCCGTTATTTGAGAATGCGGAGTTAAAACAGGGACTGTCTTACAAAAGTGTCCCATTTTCAAACCCAGGGCCCTTTCCCATTATTCATTTTGCTTATTTCCCAGCTCATTGTGAAGTTCATTGATTTCATGGTGCCGGCGAAAGAGAGTAATCATCAATAAATTGAAATACTGTTTCTATCCACATGGCTGTTATAAGATCAATCTCAGGGCTATGGGTAGTAACTGAGAGTAGCGGTCAGCCTGCTTCCTTTTTTTTCCCCTCCTTGGAGAAGCCAGAAAAGAAACTAAGTATAGAAGCGAAAAATGAAGAAGGAGCAAGCCACGGGGATAGCGCATTTCAGGGAGAATAAAGCCATGGGTTCTTATAGGAAGCCGGCCACTGTGTTACAGGAACAGTGAGACATCCATGTGGCAAGAACGGGATGAAGGGATCAGAAGGTAGGAGGAAAAAAAAAAAAGCCAGAGAGGAAAAGGCACAGAGCAGACTGTCAGCCTTTGTAAGGGCCTTGCTTCTTCTCTGAGATGAGAAGTTACCGCTTACGACCTTAAAGATGATTCCACCTACTTTGTAGTCAGGAAAGCAGATACATCAGTGGGAGAGCAAAGGAAGAAGGACAGGGAACGGGGCGGAGGGAAGTCAGGGGAAGGCTGTCTCCACACGGTAATTGTCGCTTCTCTATTTTCCCCCTTTCACTTACTTGGACGCAACTGAAAGTCAATGCCAGGGTTTTTCCAATGAGCTTAATCACTTCCTTTGATTTCCTTATTACAATCAAGTGAATACACATCAAAAGCATAGGATGATAAAAATAACAAACATTGTGGGTTTTTTTGTAATACAAAAATGCGGTTCTGTTTTTGGACTCATTCATTTGGGTTCATCTTGATTATAGTTCTTTGGTGGGAAGTTAAATACTTAGGATGGGGAAAAAAGAATGTTATTTGAATAAAACACATTGATTGCTTCAACAAATTATTATTTTTTTGTAGGGTCATCACAGGAAACTGAAATCTTCACTCTCAGCAATCAATGTCATAACCTTTCAAGGACATCTTTCTGTAGAAAGGAGTAATTATATATAATCAGATTTAATTACATTAAGTGGAATGAGATGCAATATCCCTGCCCATTATGCTAGCAAGTTGCTTGCCTGGCCTTTTGAGTATGTCAGCAAGAATGTCTCCAGCCACCAGAAGAATCCTGTTCAAGGCCATTTCTCAGACAGAAGAAAGATGGAATGATCTTTTTTTTTTTTTAAATCCTCACTTGAGGATATATTTATTGATTTGGGAGACAGAGGAAGGGAACAAGAGACATAGATGGGAGAGAGAAAACATCAATCGGTTGCCTCCCATATGCATGCCCCAATCAGGGATCAAACATGCAAACTATAGCCTAGGCATGTGCCCCTACCAAGGACCAAATACGCAACCATTTTGGCACACAGGACGATGCTCCGACCGACTGAGCCACCTGGCCAGGGCAGATGTATGATCTTTTAAGTTGAAGACTGTATGGCAAAGGATTCTTCCTAGATGCCAGTCGGCTGTTTTCACTCCACATTAGAGAAGAGGCAGGGGACTGTCCCTCATAATTTCAATTCCAAATTCCAGTGCTGGGAACGCTTTCTTGGAATTCACGTATCAGGAGATGCTCTGCCTAACTCAGTAACAACTAGAATCATAATCTGAATTGCTCCAAGTTCTCAAAAATTAGCTTCATTTTTTCTGACAAATTCATGGGCAGAGGGGGAATGGATCTGGTCTTTTGGAGTTGGGTTTCATCTGGAAGCCAGAAAGATGATGAAGGTCACCTTTAATCCTATTATTCTAGAATCCTAAGACCAGCTACCGTGAAAGATGATTAAACAAAGACCCTAGTAAATTGGAGATGTCCTAGATGGCTATCTCAAAGATGCAGAAAGAGTAGACGACAAGGTGACAAGACCATGCTAAAGGGAATAAACGGGGTATAGCCCTGGGGTTCTCAGGCTCACTCAGCAGAGGGAGGGGTAAGGCATCCAAGGAGCCACAGATTTACTCATGAACCCGGTGCTGCTCTGAGCCTTGGCTGCAAAGTGAGCTGAAGGCTGAGGTTGGGGTCAAGGTCGCCGGGACTGTGCTCCTGGTGTTTATATTTTCTACCCCTTTTACCATCTCATGGTTCAGTCCTCATGATGATAAGAAGCCCAGTTGAAAACACATTCTCTAGTAAAATGGAACCAAGTAATAAAATAAAGTCATACTATTAATATTGAGGATCATTGTTAATAATAACAGATGAGTTACCAGGGGTTAATCCTATACAAAGTACGATAGGCAATGTTTTATTTAATTCTTACACCAACCCATTTTACAGATGAGGAAACCTAGGTTAGAGACTGTGAATATATGATTTACCCCTGAGGAAAGCAGAAGGGTGAAAGGCAGCAGGAGCGGGTAGGAAGTAACCAATGCGAGATTCTCTTCTAGGTCCGTCTGGCCCTAAAATCCCAGGTCTTAACTATAAGGCTGCTCCTTAGATGTATATGTGTCTATCAGTACACACGGTTTGACATAGAAGCTACTGAAGTTCATGTGCTGTGGAGAGTTTTAACCAGCAGGACTGAAAATGCCCCCAGCTTCTAAGTGATCTATGATGACCCGCAGGTAGGGAATTTGGTGATGTTTTTACAGTGTTGTACGTCAGAAGGGGATGAACCCTTTGGATTTCATAGCCCATACCAGCTATCCCAACAGGTTACCACTTAATTAAATTATCGCTGCAAACAAGTTTGGCATGAACCACATTGAATAGTAAAAATCTGAGTCATAGGAGGGCCACGTAGAGATGACATGACCCCAGAACGAGAGAGGTTGGGGCTCTGGTTCTGAGTATTGGTGTGACCTTTTGTACTGCATCAATGGGCAGCCACAGGACAAGTTCCCTCTCAGAAAAGCTGAGTTCATGTCTGGCTCTTCTGCCATGTATTAGCTGTGTGACCTTGGACAAGTCCTGAAACTTTCCTCAACTTCAGTTTCCTCATAGGAAAGAGAAATGATCCCTTACCCCAAAGCGTTGCGGTGAGGAGGACACATTTTAACATACAGCCAGCGGTGAGTGGAGCGTCCAGCGAATACAGACACACAGCAAATACTAGTTATTATTATTATGGTTAATTGTAATACTTTGGATAATGTCTTCTGTTAGATTCTTGGAAATGAAAGTTACAGAGGTGGAAACCTGCGAGACGAGAAATTCAGGAGGAATTGGGAAGAATATCCCGTGGAAAATGAAACAAGAACTGCGAGCTAAGTAAACAGCTCGAACAATTTTGGGGGAGAGAAGAAAAAAGGTGTACGTGAGCCTGTACCATATTTTTTTGGTTTTTTTTCCCCTTTTTTCTTATTCATTCCTTCAACCAATATCACTGCGTGCTTAGTACATGCCACAAACAATCTTCCAGGTATTGGAGATTCAGGGGTGAACAAGATAAATAAGATTTCGCCCAGAAGGAACTTCTATTCCGCAGAAGGAGAAAGTCAATAAGGAAGTAAATAAGTAAGCGAGAGAGTTTCAGTTAGTGATGGGGCTATAGAGGAATGCAACAGAGAAAGGTTTGGGGAACAGTGTCTCTGTGGAGAGAATCACAGAAGGGAAGACCCCCTTGAGGAAGTGAGATTTGAGCTAGGACCTGAAGGACAAGCAGCAGCTTCACGTGTGACGATCTGAGGACAGAAGCCGTAGAGTAGAAGAGGAAACCGCCGCGGAATGGCCAGAGGAGATAAGGAGCTTAGCAAGTTTGAGAAAAGGCTCCAGCATGCGATACGCTCCGAGAGGTGACTGGCGCCCAGATGTCACAGAGCCACGCAGACAGACTGACGGTCTCGGCTCGGGTTGGTGGAGAAACAGACTCGGAGGTGGAGACCGGCTCTTGGAAAGTCCCTGAGAGCCATAACAGTGGGAGAAATGCAGGAAGCAGCATCAAGCTGAGGAAGAAGATGCAGAGACCTCAGTGGACCCCGTATGCCGCTCCAAGCTGGGACGGCCCAGCTGAGTTGGTCCATCTCTGGGCAGTGAAGTCTGACCTTTATGCCGGCCCCTCCCCCACTGGCCAGTGACCCCTGGGGATGGCACATGGACCGTTGCAATGTGGTTCTCTTCCAGGTATCAGCTGAGAGCCATGGGCCACCAGAATGCCCTTGTCCTGGGGGGGATCTTGGTGCCACAGTGCAGCGTCCACTATACAGTGACCACATGATGCATCATTCAAACTGGGATAGTTTTGAAATTGAATGGGGTTCTTACTCAAAATCAAGCTGGGGGGACAGGCATGTAGCAAGACTGTCCCAGATACACTGAGGTACCAATTCGCAGGCCAGAGTAGAGTCTGGGTTCTGTTCTAAGTGCTATGGGAGGCCAGGTTTCTTATGTATGTGCATCCAGGCCTCGCAGCATGCCAAGAGGCCCCAAATTTATCGCTCGAAAGACCTCACTGCAGGCCTCTCAGAAAGAAAATAATTTCCCACTGAGCGGGGGTGTGGCTGCTGCCCCCGACTTGCTCTGGCTGCTCTGGGTTCTGGTCTCCCGGGCATCTCCATTTCCATGGCCTCGGGTTGCCTCTCGGACGGAGCATCAGTAGCTGCAGCGGATTTCACAAGCACTCAACTGACGTAAAGATGAAATGGAAACGGTCTGATATCAGCGGCGATGTGAAAGTCACATATGCCGGGCCCTGGGCGACGAGAGAGAGCAAGCCCAGGCTTTGCGTTCCCAGGGGACAGGGCTGTGAGCCCAGGGGAGCGATCCCACCCGTGCTGGGAATAAACGCCGGGGTTTACTCACGGGCAACGTGGATCGGAAAACAGGGCATCAGACTCTCCCGGTGCCGGTCGCCGGGGTGGGGGTGTCAGCGCACGGGTGGCAGCGAACAACCTCTGAGGACGGATCGGGGGCCAGCGACCACGGGGCTGTCGATCACAGAGCTAGACCTCAGCTGCCAAAACAAACAGCACCCCTTTGTTTCCAGTCTCTCTGACTTAAATTCAGCGTTCTTTGTGGTTAGAAACGTGGGCAACAAACCACGCGAGAAGGGGGGCACCGAAACTTTCTCACCAACAGAAACAACATGCGTGTTCATATCATCACACAGTTCCTCCAAATATCTCCAAATATCTCTCACTCGCATCACTGTTTTTTAATTATAAGAGTTATCAGATCAACTACTAGGTCTTGCATCAAGCTTTGAGGGAACTGGCCCCAGCTAGTGAAAGAGCCTCTTTATAGTGTCCCCTGGGTGTCACTCAGGTCTCTCCTCTGGGGTCACAGAGTCAGTTTCAAATATTCCCTCTTTCTGCAGAGAGAACGCCAGTACCTCAGCCATTTAATATTCTGCGTGCCTCCTTCAAAGAGCAGCGTCTACCTCTTCTGTTCGTATTACTTCACCCCCCAAAACCGCTCGTTCAGAATCAGTTTCACTCATTGGTCAGTACACAACGCAAACATCCCTTTGAAACACCATTTGATGACCATCCAGCCTGCAGGTGGCCTTCTAAACGCGGCATCTGTGAGGAGCATCATGGAATTCCCTTCTGGGGCTGAAGACTATCCAGTTTTGTTCTCTGAAAACCCACTAAGATACACACTCCCCGTTTCTTGGAATTGTTTAGAGTGCTGACATAGCATGTCCTGGGGTGCCTAGATTGTCCCCATTGTTGCTGTTGTCCTAGCATAGTGTCCCCTTTCATCTTCAGGCATGCCCTGATGTGGATGATAAATTTCATGACCGTCCTGGTCATCATTCCACACTAGTTAGGGCTACCGGCCCCTCGCTGTCCACCCAGGCCTTCCAGGTATAAGGGCTACCCCCCTCCCCGGGGGGCCGGGATACCTGCACGAGGCTCTGCCACCCCGACCTGAAGGGTTTCTGCTTTCCTGGCTGCGCGGGATTCCTCCTCCTCACCCCTCCCTACCGCTCCTGGCCTCCAGCCCTAACCTCGTTCAAGGGCTAGTGTTTAATACACGGAAGAAGAAGAAAATGGCCAATGGCTAGAGGTTTCAAGCCTGCGTGAGAAAAGACAAGTTAAGACTTCAGAATGTCTGAAAGAGATTTTATCCCGTGGGAGCTGCGCCTTGGTTTTCCCTAGGCTGTGTCGCAACTGTGCCGAAATAGACACTAACTTGTAGAAAACGAATCATAGCGCAATTCTCACGTCTTTATGCATGCGTGGAGTCTGTCCACAGCAGAGGGAAGGTCCCCACCCCACTGCGGAAAAATCCAGCTTTTGCTTCTTTGGAAATTTTATTTACAAGTAAAAGAACACATCATTTTACTTCACCTATCTGTAAATTTTATTTGTCCAAATAGTTCGGTAAAAAAGTTCCTAATCTCTATGAGTATCATACTTTGAATGCCCTTTGAAGCCACGGTACCACGCCGTCGGTCCTTTCATTAAAGAGCCCAGCGGAGCTTTGGGCAGGTGTGCGTTTCATGTCTGTGTGGAAGCCGTGGTTTTACCTTTTCTGGACATGATCCCTTAACACCTGGTCACCTGCTTGGAACAACTCAACGAAAAGAGGGAAGGAAAGGGACCAGAGACACAAATTAGTAGTTCAATAAAATATCTTGTCGTGCCTGCTTGCTCCCTCCTCTTTCCAGTCATATGGACAGTTTAGGGGTGCCTGTGACATCTGTGGGATATGTCCTACACTTGAGCCTTGAATTCTATTTACTTCTGGATTTTCCTTTCTGGTAGGGAGGCTAATTCTTAGACTGTAGACTCTGAGCACGGTTCTCAGCAAGGGGCTGGATTCCTCCCTCGGTGGCTGACATTAGCGTTTTCCCCGGAGAGTAATGGTGAAGACCATTTGTGTTCCTTTCACATCACAATGACAGATTTGAATAGAATTTGCATATGCATTCATCTGACATGTTTGAACTAAAATATTACCCCTCAAAATCCCAATTCAAGCAATTTTGAGTGGCTGTCCAAAATCTGCTGCTGAGCCTGTCACTGCTACTCTCAGATGATTTCTAAGGTGCCCCCACCCCCATTGCCAGAAAAATAAGTTCCAAATCACTTATCTTGATGCATTTAAAGTCCCCCAGCATCTGCTTTCCTCTGCGCGGTCCCACAGCCGTGCCCAGTCCACAGATGCTCTACAAAGGACCTATCACCTCCAAACTCCCGCCAGGAGACTCCCCTTCTCTGCCCTTTGAACTTGGATTCACTCTGCAAAATGAACTCTGATTCACTTAACCATTTCTGCCAGCCTTTCCCTCCCAGAAAGTTCAGCGGCCCCCTCATCTGCAATCTTATGATGCTTCAGCCATCTCAGGAAGACAGCACTTGGTCCCAGGACTGGCCATGACATTGGCAGGGCCCAGTGCAAAACAGAGATGAGGGCCCCTTCTTCAAAAGTATTAAGACTTTCAAGATGGCAAGAGCAGGGCATTGAGGCTCTTACCCTAACTTCGCCTCTGAGATACACCACAGTTTGGCAGATGGTGTTCTTCCTTACCAGCTTAATTCAGTTTTGTCGTATCAAGAGGTTGTACTGGTGACACCTGAGGAGCCAACTATTCACACACCGCCACCTCCTTTGGGAAGCCCTCCAGGTTTTGAGGGTAAGACAATGCTTCAAGGAAATCCAAGATCCAGATCCATTGAGTTATTGGGGAGGATACCCGAACTAGGCTGAGCGCTCTGAGGGCAGAAGACCTATGTCATGGGTATGTACCCTGCTCGGTACGCTTGACCTATACTCATGGCTACTTAACACGGGTGTGTGAAGGACATGTAAGAAGGAGAAAAGAGACACAACATGTCATGAAAGGAAAGACCTATAGGACAAAAATCGATAATTCAGTGGAAAGCAATGTACTGTCCCACCCGGATTACCTAATTCTGGTTCTGTGAGAATTATTTCCAGCTCTGTAAATCGGAACTAGCTAATAGTAATGACTTCGTTGTTGGAGGTAACTGACAGCAATGAAAACTGATTCTTAGGTATAAATATCCAAATGCTGTTCAGCCAAGATTCAATGACCATGCGCACACTTGTTACAATATTCCTGATCTAGAATTGTCTGCCGTTTCTACTTTCCCTTGAATCAGTTATAACAGCTGCCTGGCATCCTTGTTTAATGTATGAGCTCAATAAACAATTTAACACGCATACCTTTTAAGATTTGTGTAAAAATCATGATTTTTATCTCTTTAAAGTTATTCTTTAACGTGGAATCTTTAAAAAACATGGACTCCGAGAGACCGAGCACAGATTGGGTGTGGCCGGGGGTGAGGACAGGGGAGTGGGAGAAAATGGCTGAAAGTGATCAAAAGGTACAAACTTTCAGTTATAAAATAAATAGGTGCTGGGGACATAATGATGAGTATAGTTTTGTACATTTGAAAACTGTACATTAGCAAATTGCTAAATAAATATTCCAAGCTCTTAACACAAGGAAAAAAATTGTCACTGTGTGAGGCGGTGGGTGTTCACTAAACTAATCATTTTGCTATATGAACAAATATCAAATACTTATGCTGTACACCTCACCCTGGCTGGTTTGGCTCAGTGGATTGAGCGTCGGCCTGCGAGCTAAGTGTCGCTGGTTCGATCTTCCAGTCAGGGCACATCAGAGAAGGAAAACTCTGACTCCAAAAAACCTCCGCTGCCTTGCGGCATACCTCTTCAGGGGAAAGGCTAAGGGAGTAAACCCCGACAGAAAATCCGGAGCCGGAGTCCCTAAGGCGGTTTGACGTTGTAGTCAACACCGGCAACTCCTGCGGCGCACCTGAACCCAAGCTGTGTCGACTCCGTCTTTCCCTTGGACCCTTCAGCTGCGAAGAGAGGGGGGGTCTGCTGCATGGGCAACAGCAGACCCTCCATATCACCCTGCCCAGGCTCTGTAGCTTCAGCTTCACTGGAGAGGACACTCCAGCGTCATCGCAAGATGTCGATTCAACACGGGAGGAGACAGATACCGTGTCACTCCCGAGTCGGACTGCACAGCCATTCTCGGCGGTGCAGATAGACTCTTAAGAAGCTACACCATCATCTCTCGAGACGGACAGCTGCCGACGACGACACCTCAAATGTAAACAATGTTATATATCAATGATATCTCAATAAAATGTAAAGATAAATAAAAAATAAAGTTATCCTTTAACAACATCTAATTCTGTTAGAGCAAAGACTATTTGGGTTTTAAAAGAAGGAAAGAAGGCAGGGAGGAGAAAAACCAAGATGGTTTCCTAAGGGCCCCATCAGCTTGACTAAACTTTAGGCAGGTTCCTTCCAGACCACAGTACCCCCCACCATCCCCAGCACCTCCCTCTTCTTGGAGCATTGACTTTAGAAGACCTGTAATTGTCCATCCTTCCTCTGCCCCTTTGAGATGTAAATCTCCTCTGAGCCTCTGGCCAGTTTTACAGCCCAGAAGTGTCTTCCTCAAGGATCTGGGAGCCATTGCTCCTCAATCAAGAAAGATGGGCCGAGTGAAATAAGCCAGTCACAGAAAGACAGCGATGGCCTGATTCCCTGTACAGATGGTCAGACTCCTGGAAACAAAGAGCAGAACGGTGGTTGCCAGAGAAAAGAGAAATGGCCGGGCTGGGGGTAGGGGTGCAGGGGGGCTGTTGTCTGAAGGGTATGAAGTTTCGATTAACTAAGATAATAAACTCTAAAGATCTGTTCTGTGACGCTGCGCCCGTGGGTAACAGCACTGTCTTGTGCGTTTACAGTCTTGTTAAGAAACCTCAGATTGGCGTTCTTACCAGAATTAACACTGGAAGAAAGGAAGGAAGAAGGGAGGAAGGGAAGGAAGGAAAGGGAAGGGGAAGAGGAAGAGAAAAGCATCACCCAGAGAGAAGCTCCAATGAGCAAAGGCAGCGGATTTAAGGACAGAGACCAGCCTCGCCCCGACGCCCTCCCCTCGTTCACCCCAGCACTGAAACGCTCTCCCTCCTGTCGTTTTACTAGAGTTGAGGCCACTCTGTCCCCTGTAACAAGTCTTGAATACAATCTGCCTTGCCTGTATAAGCAATCCAGTGCAACTTTTTCTTTGACAATGGAGGGAAGAAGGAAACCCCGGCCCTGGCCCAGTGGCTCGGCCGGTTGGGAGAATTGTCCAGAACACCAAAAAGTTGTGGGTTCGATCTCCAGTCAGGGCACGTACTTAGTTTGCATGTTCATTCTGCAGTTGGGGTGCATATGGGAGTCTGCCAACTGATCTCTCTCTCTGTCTCTCTTTAAAATCAATAAACATATCCTCGGGTGAGGATTTTAAAAAAGAAGAAGAAGAAAAGGAAAAAGTCCTCAGCAACAAAGACCCAATTCCATTTTGCAGGTGAAAACAGTGCATTCCAGTGAGTTTCATTAATTTGCCAACGGAGGGCCTGTACGGAGACCCTCGGGTCTGGGTAAAATCTCTGCTTTTTGCCACCTCTCTCTCTCTGTTTGATTCTACGCTTCACAGAGCAGGTGAAGCGGAAATACCAACTTGTAAGAGCAGTTCCCCATTTCTGAGCGTATTTTATTCCACAGAAATCCCACAGGCCAGGTTGTCGGTGGCCTTTGCTAACAGATACGCCAAGGGCCATACAACGGCCTTCCCAGAGGCAGGCGGACGATGAAACAGCTGGGGCTGTCCCTGATGGTCGCAGATCTGCTTTGCCAGCGAGAAGTTCTCAGGATTGGTATCCTGGCCACGTGCGGGGCCTAAGAGCACGTCAGGAACGTGACAGTGACGGCAGGCTGCTCTGTGAAATATTTACTCAGCGTTAGCTTGCCATGAGCACTCCCATTAGGACACAGGACAGGCGGAGCCTGGGCTCCAGAGGGAGTGGAAACCAAGTGTGAGCATGAAAACGTGAGGCGCCGATTACATTTTCGGAATGTCTAAATCCCAAAGGATGCGCGCTGAACACGCAGCGTGAGAACGACCGTGACTTCTGTGGTCACAGAAGGAAGAAAACCAGTGATGAGGTCAGCACTTTGGAGGTGGAAGGATCTGACACTCGTTTTCTCTTTGCAGGGAGATGTGCTAACAGACAGCTTATACGTGGCAATTAATCTGTGTATTCCAGGTAAACTGCGATTCAATTGGGATGAACTTTTTTTTTCTAAGACAGTGATGCTTGGGAGAAAAATAAGGTATTTCTACTTGGGAAGAAGATTATTTATTCATTTAATGGCTATGTATTGGGGGGCTTATATAGCTAGGTGCTAGAATACACTATTTTTTTAATGATGTTGATTTATAGTGTAGCACAAAAGACAGCTATTAATAAAAATCATCACACAAATACATATTTAAACACAAGCTGATGTAAGGCATGGCAAGAAAACAGTTTGCCCCTCGGAGAGCACACAGCGTAAGAGGGTGTGACCTCTGTCTCGGGCTCCCCCGAGAAGGTGATTCACAGGTGAGGAGTGTAAGGATGCGCGAGTGAGGGCGTCGGGCCATGTGGGTGGATGGGGTATGAATACTGAAGACGGAAGTTGGGGCGTTGCAAGTGGCCGGACCTCGCAATGATTTATAGCCCAGACTACGGATTTTGATCTTTGTCCCGAGAGTTAAAGGAAGCCACGGAGGAGTTTTGAAGAGCTACGTTGTGGAAAGATCATCCCGGCAGCTGTCGGGGGAATGGCCCCAGGGTGGCTGAGTGGAAGGGTGCATTGGGGAGTTAGTGACCAGCTGGTCGGGTGAGAGATGCCGGTAGTTCAGAGAGAGTGGCAGCCATGGATATGGAGAGCGGTGAACAGATGTGAGTAATATTGGGGAAGAGGTTAAGCTCGTGCCCACTAAGTGAGTCCATCAAAGCCGATCAGAGCCCCTCTTAGCGAACTGCACGGCTGACCCAGATACATGACCGCAGGGAAATTTTGCCGCAGTGGGTGGATGGCTAAGACTCATATTCTTCATAGTTAGGCAGTGATTACTACACAGCCAGTTCCCGACCCGTGTCTTCCAAGTCATGAAGTGATTCTTTAACTAAGACCAGGAAAGGCAATTGTCCATGATTACTCATCGCAGAGCCTTCATTAAAACTGTGCAAAGCCCTCTGGCCCCAGACAACTTGGCAAAGCTCACACAGGCTTTGTTCTGCAGAGTTGGCCACGGTCGGGCACCAAAGGAAGGCAAGGTACCTGCCCATACGGCAGCAAAATGAAGGTACGGGTTTTTTTGTCATCAGATGCAAGACAGGGGAACGTCTGTCAAATGGTGGAAAGCACGCTAGTCCTGGAATCTTGTCACCTTAACCCAGGTGTAATAATTTTTTATAAAGTTTACTAAAGTGGGACATTATTCAGGAAAATAAAGGCTGTCTAATTAAACACCAGGCAGGGAAGTCAAGAACTCTCCACTGTCTGTGGAAGCTAAGTAACACCCTTGCTTTCTAGTCTAGGTTGACCTAACGATCGTGAAGCCAGGGGGTCCCATCAGCATGGGAGTCCTCTCCCAGGAATACTGTGTCCAGATCTGAGAGCGGGTCCAGGAGCCTTTCAAAAACCCTCATCTGAATTCAAGAAAATACTGAGGGGTTCAAACAGGTCCGGCGACTCTCTGTCAAGAATAACCCTTAGGATCATACAGAACCTCTGAAAACTGGATGAGCCATAGCAGATGTGCAGGTTTTTAAATTTGCTTCACAGAGTTGCTGAAATGTTTTTTCTACGGATGAAGAGCTTTCTGAGTCGTCTGCTTTGCTTTCTCTAGATGTCTACACACAGTTATGTCCGCTTCGCTGACTTAGCACGGTCTTCTTCATAAACTTCACCATGGTCAGGGCACTTCTGCATAGACACATATTTCACTTGAATAAAACCAACACTTCCTGCAGGGACTATGGGTTTAGGAAAAGAGATATTTTTACGTAGAGGATTTCAAAATGGCAGCTAAATTAGTGTCTACTCATCCCCGCTTAAGCTTTGGTTGATGAGAAGGGACTGGGTCCTACCCAGACCCCAGACCATGGGTAACATGGTTCCCCAAGAGCGAAAAAGTGGAACCCCGCCTAATTGATGAGATTAACCTTCTATAAGAAGCAACTCCCAGTATGTCAAAAGATAACATTTAATGAATGCTAATCCAGTTGTATTTCTTAGAAATGCTCTTTGTGTCCTAAATAATTCAGCTGGGTTTCTTAGGAATGGTTTTCATATCCAAAATAAAAGGATATAAACAGAGAGCAGTGGTTAAAAACGTGACCCACACACTGGTCACTGGCTGTGTGGCAGTGGGCATTTGATAATCTCTCTAAGCCTCATACTTTTAATGGTAAAATATGAAAATAGAACTAATTATATCTGACAAAATTTTTGTAAATATTAAATAAGATGTTAAATATACTTAGACACTGCAAATTTTATTTGATTATTTGGTATTTTTATTGGTTTCTATTGCTTTGGCTGAAAGGTTAACATTAAAAATCAATATGTTTTCTACATACTCATTTTAATCAATTAATTTTTATTATGGAAAGGTCATCTTGGCATATCAAATATCTAGGAATGCACTGTAAAGAAAATACAAGGTTATAAGAAGAAACCATAAAGCTTTACTGAAGGAAACTTACGATGAAAAAAATTCAATATTGCAAATCTATCCATTCTTACAAAATTAATAATTAAGTTCACCAATACCAATTCAATAAAACTCCCATAAACTCCCCGTAGAAATTGAGAGATTGATTCTAAAGTTCATCTAAAGGAGTAAATGTAGGAGATGCAGCAAGTTATTTTGATAAAGACGAGAAGGACTTACTAGAATCAGCAAAAACTATGTAAAAGCCACAGTATTTTAACAGTGTGCAGGAAAATATCTATAAGTCCTTTAATTAAAGCCAGTTTAATAAGAAGTTCTCATCTGCACCTCAAACAAAAGAAAACAAGAGACAATGTTAATAAATATTTGGTTCCCAAATTTTGATGTCATGAAACTCTCCTATAGAAAGATGCTCGTGATTCATTAGAATATTTACAAGGATACTAGTTATGACATTATTTGTTATTGTAAACACTGGACAAATCTAAATGCCTCTGAATAAATTGCAGCTAAGCCCAAATATTGTGAGGTCTCGTCCAACTGGACATCACCCCATGTCAATGAAATCTCCTTCCGGACGCTCTTTAACACCTAATGAAGTTTAACACACACAAATTCTCACGATGATGATGATACTGATGCTGATGATGATAATAAAGATTTATCCAGTGCTCACTATGCGTTAGTCACTTGGCTTACTCTTTACTATCTCATCTATGTATCACCAAAACCCCAAGGATTATCCCTGGTGTTCCGGTGAAGAAAACACTGAACTTCCTGAGGTCATACAGCTAGGACTCTTGCTGAAGTCAACCTAACATGACGTCAAAGCAACACTCTCTGCCGCCTCTTGATGAAAAAGACAAATGGTGTGTTATCAAAGGCACTAATTAAACTTCTTAACTTAGATCTTGAATAACCCTCATACATCAGAGGTGCATGTTATATTAAAACCTGCTGAGTTTTGATCTCTAGAGATGATATTGTTTTCTATGATCTTAAGTCACCATTTTTATTTTATCCTGCTGAGAAAATATCCCATCCATTTTTCTCAAGATACGCATGTTATCTAGAGTAGGTATTTAATATTTATACTATGCTATCTTGTATTATTAGTGATTTTTCCATGTACATAATATTCTGTTTCTTTTTTCCTTAAAATTTTAGGCACTCTTGTAATATAATTATCCCAAATGTGAAGGTCTAGCTTTAGTTTTTCCCATACTATTCTTCTTCCATCTCTTGGAAGGATGACAGTGAATGTGTATAAGTTTCTTCTTTTAATTACAGTTTATTTCTAAACATGCCTGTTGCCTCCACACCAAGAAACCGATTTTTCCCTGATTCTCACATGCTGATTTGAAATTACTTTGCACAGTTTGTTTCTGTAATAATTCTGCTACCTGCAACCTATCCCAACCTCAAAGTAAAAGTCATTTGATTATATTACGCAGATTTGTTTTCTCTCAGGTTTTAATATCAAGTTAACATTTCAGGGTTTTCTTCACAGCGAGAATTAAACATGCTGACTATGTATAAATTATGCTCTTTTAATAGTTAATATAATTTAATCCAAAGCTATTACTAGCCTAATTGGGTTTCCTTGTGCCTTGGCTTAAGGTCTAGAATATAACAAACTTAAAGGTCTGAACACAGCGAGGTTAATTATGCTTAAAACCTACAAAGTAGCTAGTTTTAGGTCCATAACACACACACACACACACACACACACACACACACACACACACACACCATGAGAAAAAAGAACCAAAGAAGTTCTTCCAAGGAAAAAAGAACTCACACCTTCCTTCTTAGGCCCGGGTGCTGCCGTAGCCCAGACCGACATAGTGCTGGTCTCCTTCCGCCCTCACAATACAAAGTTTTCTGCCAAGTTATCTGTTCTCAAGGGCTCTTCAGCCAACAGTTCTGTGCTCAAAATGGCTCCCCACTGCCTATGAAATTAAGCATAAACTCCTCACGCTGACCTTCAAGAGTTCTCTCATTTGTACCCAATTTACCTGCACAGCATCACCGCCCCCTGTGCCACTACATGATCATTAGCTTAAGGAAGGTAACTTAATGACTGGGCCCCATCCACTCAACCAACTTCCCGCCTCTGAGCCTCTGCTGATGCTCAGCCCTTCCCACGCTGTCTCGGAAGTCTTGGGCATCCTCCGGAAATCCTGCTCGTCTCCGTTCCTCTGTGCTGTAGGGGCCTGGGCGGGGACTCATGGGGGAGTGCGATGGCCCAGGACACAGCCACGCGGAGGCCCACAGAACCAGGGTCGGCCATAGCCCGGCGTCATTGGACCTAACACACCACCAGTGGGTGGCCTTTGTTGGGGATTTGTTTGCCTTATAGATATATTTTCAAACATGAAACTTTAATGGATCTAATTGTTCATCATAAAATACTTTTTGAATCCTCACCTGAGGATATGCTTATTGATTTTAGAGATAAAAGAAGAGAGAGAGAGAGAGAGAGAGAGAGAGAAACATTGATCGGTTGCCTCCCATACGCACCTAACCAGGGATCGAACTTGTGACCTTTTGGTGCACAGGATGACACTGACCAACTGAGCCGCCTGGCCAGGGCTAGAACTTTCTTAATGGAAACAATTTAGTGTCAAGAAAGGTCAGAGGCAGTTAACTTCTCCTGCGTCCAGATGATCACAAAGCTATAGCCTGTGCATCAGTCCTTCCCTGCACAATTGCTGTGGCCAAATGCTTGGCCTCAGAGAGCAGGGCCAACAAGGATACATGTCGGAACGGACCAGATGCTGGCAGGCACTGAAGACCTAGGGATATCTTTCTGTCATGTCCCCTTTTAGGGCCCTGAATCCCATAGGCAGATAAAAACTCTTTCTTATTTGTAAAGAAATAGGGAAGGAGAGTATGAACCCGGCAATAAGAATGAATGAACTACCAGCACACAAAACTACACAGACGAATCTCAAAAACAACATGCTGAGCGGAAGCAGCCACATGCCAGACAGCACACACCATGGGAGTCCATTTATGAGAAGTCTTCAAGCAGCCAGACAATTGAGGCAGAACTCAGAAGAGCAGATGCTTCACTAGGGGCGGAGAGGTTGGCCGGGAAGGGTGTGTCCAAAGAGGGAACTTTCTAGGAAAGATGACGATGGTCGAGACGCTGCGGGGTAGGCATTGCACAGATGTGAGTACTTGCCAAAACTCGATAAACTGAACACTGGAAATTCACGCATGCCACCACAAGGGTATGATTCTTTGGTGTTTAAAATGAGATTTAGGAAATCAATACAGGTTCTGGTGGTGTTTTCCTCGTATCTGAAAGGAGTCTCTTGTTGTCACTGGACTTTGAGGATAAGGGGCCCCGTGTGTAAGGGTAGCCCCTGCGCAGTCAGAATTTCCGGGCCCACATGCTGGTTTTTACCACTTTCTGACTTTGTGAGTTTGGACGAGTTCCCTAAGCATTCGACATCGGAGGTAGTTTTATCCAAAATCGTCATCATAAGTACCTTGCAGAATTATTGTAAAGATTATGTCAAGGAGATGATGCCTGTCAAAGCCTTGGACTCAAGCCCTACGTGTTCAGTCACTATTAGCTGCAAGGATCCAAACCAGACTTCAGCACCTTGAAGGAAAAGACTCAGTACATAGCCCTGCGCCCCCACCTGTCTTAACCTGGGTTGGGCATAACCAGGGTCTGAATACTAGATGTGGGGTTTTCACAACTCTATATCAACGTGTAAAATATTGTTGAAATGGCAATGTGACAATATTTAGGGGAAGGAGTAAACACCCTAACCGTTATGCATGGGTGACACTTTCCTCAGAGACAGTAAAAGCCCCGAGCCCACCGGATGTAATATGGAGAGTTCAGAATGGTTTCAGATGTCCCCTGGCAGCTTCTGCTGCCCCCAGAACTGCCTTCTCTTGGGTTCAAGTTGACCCTCCACTGACCTCAGTGTGACGTCAGTGGGGCATTTTGAAATGTACCATGAGAAAAATATTCGCTGAATTCAACTGAAGCATATTATAGCTCATTCAGGGTTGCGTTTGAAATAAACACCTGTCTGTTCATCATTTTCCCCTGTCTGTTCATCTTAATGTATTGTCTTGACTATAATAATTTACTTAGTCTGTTAATTCCCTGAATTTCAAGTGAGACAAGTAGAAGCAATTCATTCATCCCATGAAAAGAAGGTAGAAACAATGCTGGGTACTCTGCTGGTACTTTTTAATTCAAAAAAAAACAAAGGAAGGGTCAGCTATAAATAGTGAAGGTGTCACGGTCTGGCTTCTTTTGCCTGGCGGCCGTTGGGCAACATGCGATTATCAACAGATAAGACCCACGATCAGTGTCGGGCAACATGTGATTATCAACAAACAAGACCCACGATCAGTGTCGGGCAACATTTGATTATCAACAGATAAGACCCAAATTTCCCCAGTGAAGACTTTCCAGAGACTGGGGTACTGAAGACCAGCTGGTTCTTAGTGATTCTTAGAAGCCACCCTGATTTGGCTTGTCCTCAAATACTTTGCTCAATGCACACACAAATTCCCCACCGTGATTTGCCAAAGGACTTCTAAGACTACTCAGAAAACTCTCTATTCAATAGGAGGCCATGTTAGGCAGTGTTTTCCTTCGGAAGTGAGTTGAAGACTTAGGCCTATTGGGCTAGTCCTACTTGATCTGAATGGAAACTACCAACGTATGAAGCTAGACAAATAAACAGCCTTCGGGTCACCTCAGCGGCCGTGCTTCTGGACCCGGACACAAGAGCTCAGCACGGACATCGATCTGCTTCGGCCCCCCCGAATTATTGTGGGCACGCTCTCAGGACGCGGGAACACCCGTGCCTGTTCGGGCTCATCTTTGGCACCACCTGCTTCACGGTGGCTGGCTTTTCAAGTCACTCATGTAGATCCCTTATTTAAGAGCTTCTGTTGGGTTCCTGGTCCCAATTCTAACATGTACATGTGTGTGCACATGTGTGTCTGCATGTGTGTGTCTGTGTGTAGGCTTCCCCACAGTGACGAGGAATTCTCAGACACCCTGCTGGACACTGTCTACCTGGAAATGGCATTGGAGTCTGAAGACAAAGAGCTCAGTCCCACAAGATCGCCCACCTCCTTGAACCACCAATAGCACGTCCAGGTTATGACCCGTGTTTCTGATCCACAGCCTGCCCGGCAGAGATTCCCACAATGCCCTCCTTGGGTTTGATTCTAATTTGGTAGAACAGCTCACAGAGCCGAGGAAACATGTTTACCCTCTAGATTACTGATGTATTAGCATACGTTTCACAATTCTTTATTCTTTCTGCAGCTGTCTATACCGTCTGTGGGGGAGGGGTTGATATCCAGTAGGTCAAGGCCAGGGCAAGGTACTAACCACCCTACAATGCAGAGGACAGATGCCCGTCCCCCAAACTCCACAATGAATTATCCAGCCCACAGCACCCTTCACCCCAAGGATGAGCAGCGCCGCGACTTTGCTGAGCTTATAGGACAGGTTACAGGCCTGCTTCTGTGCGTGCCTTGCTAATAATGGAACTATGCGGACTGAAACTGCTTGATTTCAATATGCCCCTGTACGGCAGAGGAAGGCTTGCCACCGTTTCCTATCTCTGGCCATGGAAGGTTACCAACAAATATCTTTTTTAAAAATTGACCGAATTGCCTCAGGTCAACTTGTACAACCTACCACAAATGAGCCTCTCCCTGTCTGGGCCATGCCATGTTCTATTTTACATCGTTGGTGCTTCAGACAGCTTGAAGGCAGAAAAGGAGACATGTCAGGAGGGAGGTGGTATTGTTCTGCTCTGTAGCTTCCAGACTCGGGCAACCTCCCCAGGATTCTGTTGTTAATGCGTGAATATTATAGTGCCTTATTTTATAGATCCCTAAGTTAAACACAAAAATAATTCCAAGTACTGTATTTAACTTTAATCTGATTATTTTAAAAGTAACAGACCAATTGCTTAAATTAAACAGATATTTTATCAACTGGGGTTCCTACTAATTACGCTGTTGCTCTTATTAAAAATTACTCGCTGCAGCATCTGTTCCAATTTCTGTAAAACAATGAAAAGCCCTGTTCACATGTTTTTATTTTTAGAATGAACGGCGCGGCAAAGAGAACACATGGGCACGTCCTATTAAAATAAGTATTTCGTCATGAAAAGGCAAACTACGGGCCCTATAAATCTAGATTTAAGCACATCAAGTATTTGAAGCTCAAGGACTGACTTACGATTTATATAAAACCGGCCATCAAAGCCAAAGAGCTTATTAAATTATTTACCAACCTGTCTCTTTAGAGCAGCTGAGTTAAGCACTTGTATTTCCTTCTTTATTTCGTGGGAAAGTGTTCATATTAAGCAATGGAGCGAACGTTCATTAAGTTGTGAGAACAACAGAAGAGTAAGCACCCCGAATGTTAGCACTAGGCAGGGAAATTGGGGTCCAAAGACGGGGCATGCCTGGGACCCAGCAAGACAGCACATTTATGGCAAAGCTACAGATATTCTCCAAGGTAGGCAGAATTCCAAGATGGCCCCCAAAGAATCATCCTCCCGTTTAATCCTCTGCCCGGAGAATAGGGTACGGTCCCCTTCTGTTGATTACATTACGTTATACGGCAGAAGTGAGAATTTCATAGATATAATTAAAAGCCAATCAGTTGAGCTGAAGTTAATTAAAGGGAGACTGTCCCAGGTGGGTTTGACCGACTAAGGCAGGCTCTGTCAAAGAGAGTCGAGAGGTCAGCAGCCCAAAGCAGTTAGAGACTCTCTTGTTGGTCTGGAAGGACAAACACCAAACGTTGTGGAGAACGCTACGTAGCAGGGCCAGCAGGAAGCCACTGGGAGCTTCGAGCTTCAGCTGTACAATCGTGAGGAACCACCACCCAGGTAGTGGAGCCCCCATGGGGATACACTAACCCAAACGCAGACAGTGGGCAGGGCAACCTCATACGTGGCCCGAATTCCTTAAAAATAAATTTCAAGGCATAAAGGAAGAGGTACTAGAAGAATGTACAATTAACAGAGACCTAAGAGACATATCAGTAATTGCAATGTATAAATATTATTTTAACCTTGACTCAAAGAAACTGTAGACACACAAACACCCACGCATTACGTATCTATGATACAATTGAAATAATTTGAACACCGACTGGATATTTTATGATATTAGGAAATATAAATTATTGCTATGTCTCTCTCTACCTCCTTTTTCCTACTGAGTAAACAATTCTATTAAACAATCTCATGGCACTACGTACACCCCTGCCAAGGCATGCATAATGGTAGTAATTCCATTTACATCTAGTTGAGGGTTTTATTAATGTGGAACTCCCGATACGGGCCTGGGTGATTTTCTTTCAGACCGTGCCCATAAGCAAGTGCTTGAAATACTGAAGTGCCTAAGGAATGGAATGAATGACTCAAGGACATCTAGACTGTCGCAGCTAGTAATTTGTGGGCGAAGTGACATTGAAGAGCACACACAAGTAAGAAAAAGAGAGCGAGTGGGGAGAGACAATGATAACGCCTGTAGTGAATTTTCTTCAAGGGTCTTTAAGGATGGACATACCATCATACCAGGCCCCTCGCTGGCTCTGGGATGAGAAGGAAATGAAGCCCCAGGATTTGTACTGAAGCAAGGCACACAGCAGAGCGTCAGTGACAGCTGGAGAGAGTCTCAGGAGCCTGTGCCCAAGTGTGATGGTCCCATAAGGCTTCAGATGGAACAAGCCCCCAAACCAACCCTCATTAGTCATCAGTGGCGAGCTGGAGGTCGCTGATTTCTCTTGTTCTCTGCAGGGGGGAAACGGAAATGGGTGGAGAGGGGGAAAGAGAGGGCATCTCCGTTCTCTTGCTGGGACCGATGGCTGGTAGGCAGGACTGCAGCCTGAGCCTCTCCCGTCCGCTTTATTGATCGCCCCTCATGTGCACTGCATCCTCCAGATTCAGAGTTTTCGTGTGCATCTAAACCTCTGCTGGTCTTCTGCCATCTGAGCAGAAAGAATATGGGTTTCTCTCTGTCCCTCGGGTGAATACTGAGCAGTTCCTGTGAGCAACGTTATAGAATTAGGAAGAAAACCACTCGGGTCCTTACTTGGAAGGCATCACGCGTCCATAAATTAACTTGGAAAACAAACACCTCCATTTTTTGTGAATAAGGTAAAAATGACTCTAACACAGTGATGTTTAATTTTTACTACTGAAGTAGATGCCACAAACCCATAATAAAATCCACACAACCTGGTTCCTATGTTTTGGGCAGATATGTCTAGTACACAAATTTTGAAAGATAAAAATCTTCAATATATTTCTATAGAAGGTAGGTTATTAGGGATGGGGTGAGGGGGTAAGGGGAAAAGATCATATCAATAGAACGGTTTCCTATTCCTTATTTTTGAAAAATTAAAAGCAGAAAAGAATTAATATGGAAAAAAGCCAAAATATTATCACGTGATTAGGATCAATTTCTTCTCGAGTCCTGTAGCCTCTCTACCTACAGGAAAACAAAGACACACGTGTACGCAAGCCTATTTAAACTACATGCCAAAGAAAAGAGGGATTGCTTAAATCAATGTTGATATATGCGTGTGATGTCATGTTACACAGCAATGAAAATTAAAATGTCTGCAAAGAATGTGTATTGGCATGGGAAAATAATTCTTATATAATGCTGAGTAAAATAAAAGCAGAACTCAAAAAACAAAGCAATTTCAAAAACTATATTACATATATATGTATAGAAAGAATTACATGTGTGTGTAAAGAATTTAAAATGTACTTTTATATATCTATAAAAATTTACCAGTCAATTAACTGAAGTATTAGCTGGTGCTGTATTTTTATTTGATATTGTTCTTTTATTTTTTCCAATATTTCTCACAATAGGCTTTGATTGCTTTTTATAATCAGAGCCAAAAATAAAAATTATCAAAGAAAAACTGGAAAATACTACAGAGAATATATAACTCACTATTAATGAGAAATCTAACTTAATAATAACATTCTAATAATGAGAACACTAACTTAAAACAGAATATTTCATTTTTAACTATTGTAGATAATTGGAATTTTTCTTATATGTGTTTGTTTATCTGCTCCCTACTTACCAGAGAGATTTCAGGCATTTAATAGGAAATTCTCTGAAGCTGGGTTTATTTCTAGGCACTATCCCTTAATTTCAGCTAAACTCTTAATAAAAAGCTCTCAGGCACCTAATTTGCCTACAATGCACTAGTTCCCAGAGCCCCAAGCTAGAAGGCAATAGGGAGCCATTTCAACTAACAAACTGTGAAAAAAAATTAAAAACAAAAGTAATGTAAAAAGCAATAATAGTGATCTAATACAAGGCTTGTCAAGGAACTAAAAACAGCAATCAATTGTGTTTACCCATCTGCTCCTCCATCCTCTCATTCACTCAGAAGCATTAATTGAGCACCTACTGTGTGCTAGGCAGTACACTGTGATTCTAAAAACACAAGTGTGCAAGCTCTCAAGAAACTACTGTGCTCACACTGTGCAAGGAACTAAGTGTATAAAAGAAAGATAAAAGAAAATACACCTGCCCTCATGGGCTAACAGCTGTTTTATGAGCCAAGAAATGTGTTCAGTCGAAGGGGCAAGTCCGCTGTGGGTGTCTGAGATACAGCTCAAGACCCCCCCCCCAAAAGAAAAATGTCTGGACGTAAAGAGGTTGTTTGGGGAACAATAACCAAGACACCCGCAAGCAAGTGGGGTATATTGCCAAGTTACCAGGTAACCCTGATTTAAAACAATCGAATTATAAGTTCCCATTATGAAAGTAAGTCTTATCAGAAATAATGCCCAAGCAGTGGCTGAGAGTCCCGTGACAACAGTCTGAGCTCTGAGTGATGCTGATGAGCCCCGTGCCCTGTCCAGCTAACAGGCACTAGAGCAGGCAATCCCAGGGTGATTTAGGTGTGATGGACAGAGGGACGATTGCTGTGGAAAAGCTTCTGATTGCATATGGCCACGAGCAGACCCTTTTGACTTGGTGGGTTTCTGAGCCCAACAGCAATTGCCCTGAAACTAATCCGCTCGCTACCAGATGAGTCAGAGCAGGCGCCATGGCTAATAGAGAAGGCAGAAAGCACGAGAAAGGAAGGAGTGGGGGAGGGGGAGGAGAACGGAGGGAGGAAAGTAGGGAGAGATGGGGGAGGGATGGGGCAGGGAGGGAGGGCACAGAGCTGGTCAGTGACAGAGCTGGAATTTGAACCTGGTAGCCCATTACCTTAATCAAGAGCCAAGCTGCCTTCTGTAATTATTGCCTTTGGTAAAGGGTTTGGATCATGTAAGCTTCTGCAAATACGTATGTGTTCATTGCACTGATATTGATTGTCTGATAGAGACACTCCAGGTTACATAGATAAGCCAGGCTGCCACTCAGGGTCTAGCAGGGATGCCATGACCTGACACTGGAATATTACTTTGTCATCTTCCATGTTAACCGTGTGTGGCCCCAGGGCAAAGGGCAATAAAAGATCCAAACAGGGTTTCCTACTGATCCAGGTGTTCATTAATTTCTTCTCTGACAACTAGAATCACAGTTGGAGACCCGGGAGCTCATACCTCGCGCGGAGAATATCTCCAGCAAGAAGATTTAAAGACATTAAACAGCAGAATGATCGAGAACAAGAAGTCATGTCACTGGCTGCTTTTCGTGCAGCAAGAACACATGGGCTGGATGGCACACAACATCCCATTAAAATTCGCACCAGACTGCCGCTGGGGTGGGCGTTGGTAATCCTCGTGAAAATAATTCCTTGCTCTAGACGGCCTTTGACAAGCTGCAAAAATATTTTCCCACCCTGTTTCATTTTAACTTCCCCACAGGCAATGCAGGGCTCATGTCTATTTCGTACGTTCTGAATGTATTTAAAAGTCATTATCTGAATTTTATCCTTTGCATGTTCTAATTGAGTGCGCAACCATTCTTTTTTTTTCCAGCTTTCAGCCAAGGCTTCCTGCTGGAGGCTGTCTGTGAAAGCAAAACAGAAAAACAAACAAAAAACAAAACAAAAACATTTCCTCTCTATCTTCTTTTTTACTCACGCTCCTGCCCCGCCGCTTCACACACATCTACCATAATTTTTTTAACCCACATAATTGCTTTTATTTCTCTCTCTACCTGAATTTCACAAGACGTCAGTGTTTTAAAACACAGTGAAATTGTAGACCAGAACCTTCTCTATTTATCTGCTGCCCACCCAAGAGTTCTTAGCAGGTGGGGCTTTTGAGAGGTGAATGGTCCCAGTCACCAGCCATTGTCACTAACCCATCGCAAAGACGTTCAGCTTGGTAGGCCAGCACCCTAGCGCTCAGAGCCTCACTTTGGACCCAAACTTGTTGGGTGGCATGAAGTGGCTGGCTAGCTGGCAATGTTCTCTCCAAGTTCCTCTCTTTGGGAGACTGCTGGCCATGGAAGTTCTTGCTAGGAGGCAAGTGTGTTGCCAAGTTCAGTGCTGGGCAAAGGGGATCCATACTGACTCATGAGGCTCTGGCTCAGGTGCCCGGCTGTAGCGGACCTCGGCCTGCTCATTCATACAAGGACAGAAGAGGCACTTAGACACCTGGGACTCCCTTAGCAGGTAGGCCCTTCAGATGATTTTATTCTTGGGCATTTTCCTTTTAACTATTCTAATAGTTTCTCCTAAAACTGTATTTCTTCAATACTTACGTTTCATAACGTTTCCAAAATTACGTTACATTTGACAGTCGCTGTGTTATATTTAATGTGTCTGTGCCTGACCCCTCCCTTAGAGCCCACTGTCCCCCCTCCTACCCCTTCCTTCAGGCTCTGTTCTGCTTTCCCACCGCAGCTCAGACTTCTGTTTCTCAGGCAAGCCTGCCTCGGCCTTCCACAGCAAACACTCCCTCAGCTCCCCTACTGGGAGCAGGCATTCATGACTGCACTCAGAATGTGTTTTCATTGCGGGCTTTGGTGACCGTTTGATCAATGTCTCTCCCCTGGTGGACTCTGAGCTCAGAAGGAAAAGGCCTGGCATAGCCTCGGCGCCGGGCACTTGGTCCAAGTTCAAGGCCTACGTCTTGAATCAATGAACACTGACTTGAATCTATTAAGACAGACATGTGTCCTGTGTACAGCAGTCCCTCGCTATATCGCGGTTCACTTAGTGCTGCCTCACCGTATCGCGGGATTTTTAAAAATATTATATTTAATTATTTACTGTGGATTTTTTGCTCTATCGCGGGATTTTGCGGTCCTGTACAGTAAATACTAAAATACATGTAAAATTCCTACCTCGCGGATTTTCACCCATCGCGGGGGGTCTAGAACATAATGCCCGTGGTAAGTGAGGGGTCACTGTATCTCGGGAGCTGTGGAAGGGGATGTTGCAACTGTGAATGCCAAGCATTGACTGTAATTTCAGAATAGTTTAAACTACCGCATCTAGGGACAATCACCTGGGTAGTTTATGAGACAAATAATTATTATTTTGATACGATTAAGTCCCCACATTGTTCTCACTTGGGACCTCTAGTGCGATTTCAGACGTCATTTCTTCCCTCTAGGAAGATTTTACATTCCAACAGCATCCACTGGCTTATACCACAAATAATCAGATCGTTTGAACATCGCATTAAGCCTTTGTAACATTTAACAACTTCATTGAGATGTGATTGAGGTAAATAAGTTGCCTGCATTTAAATTGTACAATTCAATCAGTTTCAACACATGTAAACATCTCTAAAGCCAGCCCGACAATCGAGATAACAAATACTTTCATCATTCCCCCAAATTTGTCCAGACCCCACCGTGGCGCATCCCTCTGCCCACCCACCCCCCTGAGAAACACGGACCAACTTTCTGTCCAGAGGGATGAGCGATACGCTGCAGACCTCTTGTGTAGCTGCAGTCACGCAGCAGGCTTTCTTTTCATGTCTGCTTTTTTTCATTCAGCATAATTATTGCAAAGTTTATTCATGTCGTATATATCGATAGTTCATTTTTATTCCTGAGTGCTGTCCATTTGTATGAATATCCTCTAACTTTTCCCCATGCACCTGCTCGTGACCATTTGAGTGGAGAAAAGTCATGGTATATTCACAGTTTGGGGCTATTATAAATACAGCTGCTATAAGTCTTCACATACAAGTTTTGATGTAATGTTTTTTTCTTTTCTCTTGGTCAATACCCAGGGATGGGGTTGCCAGATCTCATGATAAGCACATATGTAACTTCTTAAAAACCTGTCCAACTGTTTCCCAAAGTGAGGGAAACATTTACATTCCCAATGACTATGCAGATCTTCCAGATGCTTGAAATGTCCCCCAACATTATCATCATTATTGTTAATATCAGCAATCTAATAGGCCTGTAACATTACCTCATTGTGGCTTTAGTTTGCATTTCCATGTTGACGGCTGACATGGGGCAACCTCCCTTTTGCTTGCGGGCCATTCATGTGTCTTCCATGAATGGGTCACAAGTTTAGGAAGTGTCTCTTCGAGTCTTTTGCTCATTGTTTTGAGTTACCTGTCTACTTATTATTGTGTTATGGGGTGTTCTTTATATATTCGAGGAGCAAGTCCTTTGTCAGACATTTAGTTCACAAATACTTTCTCCCACTTTAAGGTTTGCCTTTGGTATTCTTGGTGGTGGTCTTTCAAAGAGTTTTAATTTTGAAGAACTATAATTTATTAATTAAAAATAGTTTTGTGCTGTTTGCTTTGTATGAGTGTTTTTAATGTTTTCCCCATTTTAGTAATAATGGAAATATGACCTCAATGAACTGTTACTGTCCTCCCGTGTGCCAAGCACTGACAGCCCCAGGTCCTGAGGCCACACGCCTGCATACTATCCAAGGCCTGGCCAAAGCGAGCTTGCTGTCCGCGCGCTATGGTTGAGTCCCCACAGAATGTCTCCGAGTGAATGTCTGGGCCTCTAACTGCTTAAAATGAGGCAGCAAATGAAATTCAGCCACAAAGCTTTGGTCCCGACCATTTCCCTAAGCAAAGAGGGAAAATCCATTAAGCACACTGAAGACTTACATACTTTTTCTACTTGCTACTTCCAAAGAGCTAATTTTAAAGCCATGAGCTACGGATATCTGTTCATGAGGTAGGAACACTTTCCAGTGTGTCTCCACGCCTATCGGGCTCTATGCCCTCAATAAGTTTTTCTTTTCTAGTTGAATAGTGTTTTCAAAGTAACTTAAATCAATTATTTCTGTAGATGATGGAAGGGTTACCAAGGTGAAAGTCATCTCTGAAATTCCTGTTCATCCCCTTGGACCAAAGTAGCAGGAGATGCGACCTGCCATAGTTCATCTGCAACAGCTTTGAAGAAATTGCTCTAGGTAAGTACAATTTAGGTCGGAAAATGCTCTGTGAATACTGGCAGGAATGCCTCCTAGACTTGCCAGCAATCCATTTTTTGTTCTTTTTGCTAAATCCCTGTGGGATTCTGTATCTTCCAAGATTTGAATATGGTGATTGTTATTTTCCCCAAGAAAACAGGAAGACTAGTATTTGAAACCAGTCTTTCTATTTTACAGAAGAAAACAGAAATGCATTTCTACAACACTTTGTTACAGAAATACCTCAAAGCACAAGGACCAGCGGGAATATCAAGACCACTCTCATTGTAGATTTTATTATTTCGTATGGGGTTGATTTATAGAGCGAAAATACTCAAAAACAGATTTTTAAATAAGCTTATAAAGTTTCCTTGCAGAAGCACTCAGAGGAGTCTTCATCCCTTCTCCCCCTGGAGAGTGGGCTGGACTGAGGTGACTCCTTACCAAAGAGTAGAGTATGGGAAGCTAAGAATAGTCACACACTGTGCGGAAAGCTGGCAGGTGCCACCTCTACCAGGGGACAAAGGTTGATATCATCAAAGATGTCTTGTGGATGTCACGTGGAACCTGATGGGATGGGACAAGAGAGGCACTTCATCCAGGCTTTCTTTCCCCTAAACCTATGACCTCAGTCGCATCATGAAAAGCAAAGCCATCAGACAGGCCCTGATTCAGGGACATTCTGCAGGATAGGGGATCTGTTTTCCTGAAGGCTCTCATGGTCATGAAAAGCAAAGCAAGATGGAGAAACGGTCACAGACCAGCAGAGACAAAGGAGGCGTAACAACGTGGTGCCCTCGGCTGGATTCTGCAACCGTGAGAAGACATTAATGAAAAACTTTGGTGAGATTCAAATAAAGCCTAGATTTTAGAATTTTGTTAAAAACGGGTTTATCAGTAAGAAATTGTGCTTTTGTTTTTTTCTTTCTATTAACTAAAACTGCATAACTTTTGGGGGATGAGCGTCACAGGCCAGTGCCAATAACTTTTCCTCACTTGCTTATTTTCATGCCGAGCCTACAATAAAGATCTCTTCACAGCACCCCAGTGAACACAGCAGCTGGGAACCAGAACACGAGGTTGTGAGCTCCTGCCCCAGAATGCTGACCGCACACCCAGAATTAGTCCTAAACGGTCATTCACCCTTTTGCTCGATAATTTTGAAAATGAAACGAAGAACTGGGAACCAGAATGAAATAAAAGTCCTTTGTAAATTCAAGCAAAAAGGCCAGGTTCCGGGTAACGGCGGGAACATGGTAAAGATCGGAGTCAGCTCTCTCTGAAGGAAATGCTGCAGAAATATCACAGGAGAGAAGAGGGGAGAGGGAGTGAGGAAGGGCACTAACATTGTCCCATGTGCAAGATACTAGACCCTCAGCTCCGGGTTTCTATGAACGCCTAGATCAATGCTCCTAACAAACCAACAGGCTTCATTCAGCCGTTTCACAGATTTAAAAATGGAGCTTCAGTGAGATGGAGGAACTCTCCCAAAATGTCACACAGTACATCTGAGATTCAAACTATAAGCAGACTCCAGAAATGCATATTCTGTTCATTAAAATAATATTTCTCAGTGTCAGCCACTTATGGTTATAAAAATAGCCATGTACTGCCTAAAGCACCATTTCCTTAAGAGTTATCTGAACAACCAACTTTTCATCTCAGACATGTGCTAGAATGAATACCTGTGAGAGGTGTGTGTTGTGTGTGTGTTGTGTGCATTGTGTGTGTGTGCACTCAGTACTACAAATGCCACCAAGCACCAAAGCACAGAAACTCAGAAAGCGAGAGCCCTTGATAACAGGTCAGTATCGCCATGGGAGGGACTCTGATAGACGAGCTCCGCAGGGCAGAGTCAAGGCAGGACTGGAGGGAGGGGTGAAGATGTTGGTTGATCGGCATGCGTATGACGTGTGTCAAGAATAAACTGTCTTTGGACAGCGCGCATGGTCCAGTAAGGTGGGCTGCATTGACAGAGTGAGAATTATGTCGTTGCAAGCACTCCAGGGTCCATCACTATCTGTCACATCCTTACAGGCATCCCAAGGAGCAGAGGTCACAAACTCCCCCTCTCAACCAACGCCCAGCTTGAACTGCCTTGGGAAGATCACTCCTAACGCATTTGCGCCCATTTTTCAAGCGTCTGCCGGCATTTGTACATCAGCACCGTGACCCAGATCCCCCACCTTCTCGGGCTGTTGGACGCGGAGCGCGGCCACGTGGAAGTCACGTGTCCTGCGGCCCTCACCATGGGCGAGCCGGCTGCTCTGCAGACCCTGGGGTCGTGTGACTTCGCTCTAGGTCTTTGCAAAGCAGTTTTCTCTTCTCGGAACAACTTGACCTTCACTTTCAGCCTGTCCTTCGCGCAGCTGACCCCGCTCACCCATCCCTTGTCCCAGCTCAGTCGTCACAACCTCTAGAAGGTGGTCCTACACCTTCCGGACATGGCCAGCTGCTCTCTCAACGCCCTCCATTGTTCTGCGAGTGGAACTGAGTTCCCGGGGCCCGGCTTTCCCACGTGCCTCGAGCTCCTCCTTGGGACAGAGACTACGCTTTGTCCCTGTGTGTCCACACCTGGCACGGAGCACAGCGTGGCGTAAGTGCGATACTTCAGTAAAGAATCGCTACATACACAAAGAGGAAGGGAGTGATTTGAACTTCCCGACTGTCCCCAGGTCGGTGATACCATTTAAGAACCAGGACAAGATGACCAATGACTCTCAAGGTCACGGAGACCCACCCTATACAAAGATCCCATCACTCGAGCTTAATTCACTCAGAACTGGTCCACATTTACTCACTCATGCAATCGACAGGCCTTCATTTGTGAATGGATTTAGAGGCAGAAGCAATGCCTGGACCAGGACGATGTCTGAGCCCAGTGATCGCATCATCAAAATACATTGGTTTGTTGACAGAGTGCTTTGTGCGGCAGTTCTGGTGACGGGATACAACATGGCAGATTCGGGTAAGTTCACGGCCAATGTTAAAATCGTGCCGATATAATGCGCGATGGCAGAGTTCATTCTGGGGCAGAATCCACTTGAATACTTCTCTAAGGGACCTTAGCCCTGAGTTGTAAGTTTATAAAGAAGTCACTAAGATTTCTCCGTTTTACTTTACTCAGCTTTATGGGGAAAATTGTACGCTGTAGAGTAGGGTTAGCAAACTAAATGTGGCCCTCCGCCTGTTTTTTTAAATAAAGTTTTATTGGAACTTTAAAGGCACCCGTTCCTTTACATGTTGTCTAAGACTGCTTCCATGCCACAATGACAGAGGGGAGCGTATCAGGTTCTGTATGATCCACAGAGTTGAAAATATTTACGATCTGGCTCATGGCAGAATAGGTTTGACAACACCAGCTGCACATATGTTCACCGAGTTCACAAAATCTTATACCAGATCCTTTGCGATACTGAGAACCGTTTAGAAAAGAACAAATCAGTTGCAGGTGTACGAGAAGCAACAGGTCAATGCTGAAGCAGAGAAACAGACTTCCTGTCTCTGACTTCCTGTGGTTTGAAGGGCAGGCATCCCATGTCTCTACCCCAGAATCACAAACAAAAGTATTTAGACATTCCTTCTGGATCCATCAGACAGATCCTCTTTTTTCAGGTGGAACATCCACATGTTGTGGGCATTACATGGCAGTTGGTAATTAGTTACAGACTAAAAATAAGGCAAAAAGCATTTCTTTGCAAGTAGTTCATTTTTAACCTCTTCTGTTACCATTAAAAGAAGTTTCAGTGTGGGAAACCAGCTAGAACCCAGGGAGGGAGAGAGGTACATGCAGGAGAGAGAAGGGGACAGAATTTAAAATTTTAAATAATAAACCTCCTAATGCAGTCTAGATCAGTCTTTTCTATATCCTAAAATGAAGGGCATCTACCAAAAATATAATTGCAGCTACAGATAACTGTAGAGAACTGTAGAGAAAACACCTCATAGAAAGCATTCTCACCCTGGCTGCTGTGGCTCAGTGGATTGAGCGTCGGCCTGCAAGCCAAGAGTCGCCGGTTCGATTCCCAGTCAGGGCACTTGACTCGGTTGCACGACAGGTCCCCAGTTGGGGGCGCGTGAGAGGCAACCACACAGTGATATTTCTCTCCCTCTCTTTCTCCTTTCCCCTCTCTCTAAAAATAAATAAATAAGTAAATAATTTTTTTTTAAAGAAAAGAAAGGATTTTGTTGGAGTTCATTAATGCTAGAGAGAAGTTACACCTCCACCTTTTGCACGGGATTTACACAGCTGTATGCAGGACACAAAGAGCCAGGACAGTAAAACTCCCATTACAGAATCTGAGTAATGGAGGCAGGAAGCGAGTATCAACAACGGAATGTGGGTCCTGTCAATGGGAAAGGTCAAGAGCTCCCTGCAGCTCACGTTTCCATTCTGGTTCAAGGAAGTGGCTACCAGATGGGCCAGGCGGACTGCCGTGTAGTGGGTGTAGGCCAGTCAGGTCAGGGAAAGATCCAGAATGAGCTGGAAAGATCCAGAATGAGCTGGAAAGAAGGGGTGAAGCAGGAGCAATAAGAAGATTAGGGCAACCCCTTAACCCAGTCATTTTCACCCAGCGCACCGCAAGAATGTTTTAAACAGGCACAAACTGACTATCTAGTCAGGAGCACAGACCTCTTTTCCTTTCGATCGTCAAATAAAAAAGTGACAGCCGCCAACACAACAATAACCGTTCAGTGTGAATGAATAAAAATTATAACTATATATTTCTGTCAGATCGGCAAAAAGTATAGTTTTGGATGTGTCGCAGAATGTTCGAATTAGTGTACGCGAGACGGGAAAGACTGAAAATTGCTGCCGTCACCCAGTGGTCCTCACCCCTGGCTGCGCAGTGGCATCACCTGGGGGCTTTAAGGAATTCCTGATCATCACCTCCCATAGCCAGAGATGCCGAGTTTGTTGATCTGGCGTGAAGACTGCATTGGTATTTGTAAAGCTCCCCCAGAAGTTCCAGGGCACGGTCGGATTTGAGAACTTCTCGTCTGCCCACTGCATTTGATGGGGGAGACTGGCAATTAACACCATCTCGTGGCGGTAAACTACAGGTTCCCCAAACCTGGGTCATTCACATGACCCCTTAGACAGTCTTGCCATGTGTCACTCCTACCATTAACGCTTATTTTCCTTTAAATCAACTCCCTATCTAAAACCTTAGACCTGCTTTAGACAAAAGCTTCTAGAGAACCACCGGTTTGGTGTGCTGGTGGTACTTTTTCCTAATACTTATGAAAACGTACAGTGTCACTCCTGCACACGTGGTGGCTTTAGGTAGTTAAAACAATTTAGAAAAATTAAGCAATCTATTGCCTAAAGCCAACCTGCACGTCGGTACTGTGAACTCACACTATTAAAGCCCCTCTTGCACAGCGGCCCCAAAGACCCACCAGACGCTCACCTTATATGGTAATTTATCATTTTGCTTTATCGTTGATTTGAATTGTGTGATCTGTACTGTTATTCACGGAGACAGACGTTCCTGAGCAAATGAGTAAGCCCAGCTGACCTGAGTCCGTGCCAGCGAGCTCAACAACGCTCTGTTAGCTCTCCTCAGTGCGTACACTGTCACGCTTACAAAACTATGTTGTTCGAGACTTCATGAGCAAACTATGCCATAGTGATATTCCAGACTCTGCTGTTGGGCCATATCCTTCAGAAAGACGAAGGTGTGCCGACGTTACTAACTTACTCTTAAGAGTGAAATGGTTGGTAGTGGCCACATGTTCGCTTAATAACTATACCTAGAAAACAACGTTGTCCGGTGCAAATTAGTTTATTATTTGATTGTGACTGACGTTCATCAGTTTTTCTAATTGGCTGAAGATTTCACTGAACCTTCAATATGCAAATAAAATGTGTGGAGTTCAAGGAGACTTACCATGTGGGGTTCCCAGGTTTGGTTAAGAAGAAAGCCCCCTTCCTTGGGCCACCCGATAGGCGTCTCTAGGAACCAGAGTTCTCTGCAACATGGTTTGAGGAACCGCGTTCTGCTGCCTGACAACGTGAGTTATCCCGGCACTGAGCTCCTGGGAGGCAGCGGTGCAGAGTCCCAGTTCCATCAGTGGGGCAGGGGTATCATTTCTTCTGGAACTCGGTGATGTCGTACCCGGAAATTAGGTGTCTGGAAGAATCCTAGGGGAGTTCTTTGTCTAGAGCGTCTCTGTGACCCACTGGAAGTCAGATAATGTGTGGGTGCAAGCAGGACACGGGAGAAACACGGTTCCAACAGGAGCATTTAAGCTCCACCTTTCCAGACCCGTGGCATCAGCTGCCTATCTGAGGAGCGCGCAGGGCCAAAGAATTATTCCAAAGCCATTAACTGGAGTGACAGAAAAGAGATCAAAGGGAAATAATTGTGCAAATTTCTAGAAGTTATTCCGAGTTGTTCAGACTTTTGTTCTGCCTTTCTGCTCTACGTACCATGTGCACTCCTAACACTCTTTTAAAAATTCTTTGACTGTGCTGATAACGGGCGGGTCATGCCATCTCCTTATCATGGATGTACTGCAATGTATTTAAAACCGTGCGCCTGCTGTTTAACACTTGGATTCCCCTCCCAGCTACCACAAGACCCAATCTTCAGCGGAAATTCTCTTGGAAAACCTTTTTGTTGCTCACAAAATGTATGTGTCTACTCCTACGTGTCAAGAACAGCATGAGGCTCTGGGAATTCTATGATGAGCAGAAACAATTACACAGTCCCCGCCCTGGAGGATTCATAGAAGTGCATTTAAAAATCCCGACCTTGAGGATGCTTTTCATGAAAGGTCAACGGTGACGTGAGAAAAAGAAGCAGGAGATGCCTTTGGGGACACCCTGGGAACAACTTCTCGGAGGAGAAAGGAAGTCGTCTGCCCTCCTAAGTTCACTCCACTTATATTTCAATGTGAAGATTTTAGATGATTGTGAATTCTTCCATTGGTTCCAAAACTCATAGGTAAGCACTTCTGGTAACGAGCTCACTGGAAATTAAGAATTAATTGAACTAGGTGGGTCAGCCTCTGGCTAGGAAATTGCCCCTTGCGTTTATCGTTAGTTATTTGTGTTACTCACAGTGGCTGTTGGAAGCGCCCATAGAGATAACCTCTCTCTCTTCCTCTCTCTCTCTCTCTCTCTCTCTCTCTCTCTCTCTCTCTCTCTCTCTCTCTCTCTCTCTCTCGGTCCTTTGGAAAAAAAGAAAGTTGATTTGTTTTTGGTTGTTTGGTTGTTGGAGATCACTGTTTCCCCTTCTCGGCCACCGCCCAAGGCGCAGGGAAGGAGTGTGAAGAAACCACAGGATGACTTCAGCACATGCCTCTGAAGTGGGGATCTGATACGCCTTCTGCCTTCCTCAAATTGTTCAATTTGTCAAAGAACACCACCCACTGTTTTTCAGTTTTAGGTGTTTTTATTCCTATCTTAGTTTATAAATAAGGTTTTGTTGACTCGGTACAAATAATGCGTTTTCTGCTGAAACATGATGGGAAAAGATAAGAAATGGTTTCCAATCTGATGAGAGAAGTGACGGACAAAAGCGCCCGCGACAAAAGAGCTACAGAATCCAAACACAGGCGCTAAACGGCCCAGGGGGAATCTGTCAAAAGGAAGCATTTCTGGGCGCCGGGTCTTGATAACACAGCATCTCAGACTTGTTTTCCATCTGCGTGAGCATCATCTCGTATCTTTTCTCTGGAAGTAAAATAAAGGCTTAAAACTCCTCTGCTGGGGAAAATATTAAAGTATGGCAGCTTGCCAACCAGAAGACGCCATGGTGAAGAAATAGAAAAAAAGGATCCGTGATGTGCATTCCTCTAACATGACCATGCGCGTGACCATGGAAAAGGGAGAACTTGAGTTAACGTGCTGATTGCAGGAGAGAAAAAGCCCTGCCTGTCCCTTAGTAACTGTAAGGCCTCAGATTGGTGTGTTTTTCTCTGGATTTACCATTAAGCATAAATCATCGAAAGGCTTAACTATCTCGCTTGGACTCGTTTGTGTTTAATGGTCCAAGGAGACAGAGACGGGGATGGGATGTTTTTGTAAAGAAAATGATCCAGTGTTTAATGCTTTTCAAATCTCATTCTACTAACAGTATATTTTTCCCCAAGTAGCTTATATTTTTATGACCAGCCCATCCCCATGGGTAGTCTTATTGATGGATAGGATTCTTATTTATTATGTGTTCAAATTCTAAGGAACTTTGTGTAACAGAGGCCAGCGTTCAGACCTGTTCAGGGTCTTTCCTTCATGCTGTGAACCCATTTTATCATGTAACCATTTAGGCTCTAAAATCTAAATTTTTCTGGATTCTGGGTTTTCTAGATCCTAGACAATGACATTAGAATACATTTATCATTCTATAATTCTCTGCCAGAGGTAGCAGATCTGATTAAGCTCTTTCGGTTGCAAATGACAAAGACGCGTCTCATACTTGTTTATGCTAAGAGGAAATTTCTGTGTTCGTGTACCTGGAAAGTACAGAGTTTGAACTGGCGCCCCAGAGGCTTTCCTTCAAGGTTTCAAATGTTACCCCCAGGACCTCGAGGCTCTGGCATTGGCTCCTCCAGGGGGGCCTTATTTTCAGATTCTATCTGTTGGAAGATGGCTGCCAGCAGACCCATATTTATGGGCTCTTAGAGTCAAAGCCAGCACAAAAGTGAGTTCCTCTCAATCAACATTTTGAGGAGATGTCCTTGACCTCATGGGCCTAAATCTAACCCAGTCCCTGTAACAGGAGGAAAGAGTGACAGGCCCGAGTCACATAACCATCTCTAGAGCTGGGACTGACCCCAATTCAATGTCTTCCACTGGAAACACTGGTTTTCCCCAATGAATCTTGGTGCACAACTAGAATAAAGATGGACGGAAGCTCCAGCAGCAAGTAAGATAATACTCACAAATACATCAATTAATTAGAATAAATAAAGCCAAAACAGACAAACACAATATCCCCTCCAATCACTTCACCTCTTAACTCAGGAGGAAAATATCAGCCTTCTTTTCAGTCTTTTCCATGGAAAATAAATAAAATAACTCCTAAAGTGTTGGTGATGTTTCAGGCACTCAACCTCCGGCTTGGAACTTGGGTCCATCCACATTGTGTCTGTCCTGCATGCCTTTTCTTTCCTGTTTGATAAGAAAAGTTGTCCATAAGGGCGATAATAGGAAAACAAGGACAAAATAAAAATTATTTTTGTCTGTAGAGGTTAAAAATAAGTGTCTCATGAGCCGATTCCATTCCAGACTTTTCCATCGTCCCTTGGGTATTCTCCTCAGCCGGGGAAGGAACAAACAAGCCCTGGGCTACCACGTGTTCAGATTTTCAAGTGGGCTGTGTCATGAAGCAAGACAGAACCCATTTCTCCCAGCGCTGCAGAATCGTGCCTTTTGGGGGTGGGGTGGCATCGTGGGTCAGACCTACTCAGATTTAAAGTCTGGTCATTCTCAGACGACTCCAAATTTGAAAAAACAAAACAAAACAAAACTCTCTTTGTAAAAACGTAACAAAAATAACCAAACCAAATCGGTTTTTTTCAGAGAACAAAAGCTTGGGATGTTTTCTACTAAGCAGTTTGGTTAAGGGTAAAACCGGGGGGGGAAAAACTGGCAAATAGGATATCTGAAAAAAAAAAAAAAGGTAAGATCCAGCAAGACCTCTTGTCGTCGTCGTCGTCGGCAGCCGTCCATCTCGAGAGACGATGGTGTAGCTTCTTAAGAGTCTATCTGCACCGCCGAGAATGGCTGTGCAGTCCGACTCGGGAGTGACACGGTATCTGTCTCCTCCCGTGTTGAATCGACATCTTGCAATGTCGCTGGAGTGTCCTCTCCAGTGAAGCTGAAGCTACAGAGCCTGGGCAGGGTGATATGGAGGGTCTGCTGTTGCCCATGCAGCAGACCCAGCAAGACCTCTATCACTCACATTTTGACCTAATAGCTACTTTTAATGGTTCTTTCCTGCAAGTTGAGAAAGTGAGAGAATCTTGCAGCATATCTTTTAGTTCTGCCTTTATCTATCTATGATTTGTTTCAACTGTTTTATTGACCATTTACTATGTGACAGATACAGTCACTGTCAATTACAGCCTCTGGGGAAGACGCCACTGGCTCTGCTCCCCACCTCTCACGATCCTTCTCTCTGAAACGCTATCTTCTCCTGAATCCTGGCTATCTTCAGCAAGGAGATGACAACTGAAGCCATAGGTGTGGATGTGGACATAGAAAAGAAGTTTGGAGAGAAGGGGAGAGAAGAGGAGGAGGGAGCAGAGGGAGGGGGGCGGTCATTGGTTTCCCAGGAAGCCATTCTGGGGCCTGGAGAGAAAATGGGTGATTTCAAGCTCCTCTATCTCTCATTAAAGGTAAGGAAAGTCAACCCCAGGTATACCGCGTGCTCGTAAAGACGTAGAGGGAGGAGCACTCCAATAAACTAATGTTGAGACTGTTCTATGGTGAAAGACATTTGGAGGACCATTTATAACAAATGCATATATGCTCGGACACCATGATTCCTTTTTAAACTATACGATATTCTAGAGGTTTAAAAAAAAACCCTGCATATACCTTATACAAGAAGGCTCATTAAAGAATTTTTTTTGTAATAGTCACATAATGGAAACAAACTACATGCTCATTCATAGGGACCCACCCAGATAAATAACTGTGGTATAGCCACATAATAGAGCGCCATGCATAACCGAAGTCAATATATCTCAGCATTAAGAGACATCAGAAAATAATTGCATAATATACATCATAATACACGGTTTTATATGTAATATGAATATGCAGACACAGAGAATCACAATTACATATATAAGAGCATAAAAATACTCTAAAAACCACATTTACAATTATGGTTGCCACTGAAGAAATTAAGAAAACATGGAATTGAATTTTCCATCAAAAGGAACTTTACAATCATTTAAAATGTGTCATTTCTAGAAAAAGGTGACATGGAAGAATATAATATATTTCTAACAATGGTCAACTCTGAATCTTAAGAAAACAGCTGTCACATTACTCTCTGAACTTTCAGAATTACTCAAAAAACAAGTCCATACACAACATTTTCCAAAGTAAAGGAAGGAGTAACACTAAATAATCTATCCTCCGCTGCTGTTAAACTCTGCCCCCCACGTGGGCAGACACACGTGAGTTCTCCTGTCCAACAGTCATTCTGAACTTGAACTAGGGCCGCTCGCTCCTCTCTGAGTAAATCTACAGATGTGACCAATCCAGTAAAAACCACGGCTTAGTCTGCAGAGTGTACACAATGAGAATGTTGGCCCTTTAGGAAACGTCAGATGCTGGAATGCATTTTAAAACTACTTTCCCCTATCTGAATTATGGGAGGGCCTTGGGGTGATTTAATATTTTCTACTTAAAAAAGAAAAAGAACCAAAACTTTAAATCCCAAGACCTGTTCAGCCCCACCGCTATTTCCCATCCAAGCTGTTCCCCATCGTCCTGCTTGATTAGAATTCTGAAATGACGGCCACAGGTCGGGCTCGGCCCCTGGGTACCACTTCAGAAAACAGCCCCCTGGCCCATCAATTGATGGCAATTACAGGGGAGACATCTTCCTCTGGCGCTGTACTGTATTAGCATTTTCCGCTTCTTTCCTTTAAATTACAGGCTGACCTGCATTCCGTGTGGAAGTTATAACCAATGACCGAATCAGCACAACACTTTCCATCAAAAATAAAAGAAGAGGCAAGAGTTCCTGAAAGACTCTGGACCACTGAGAAAACAAACAGGAAATCCAGCTGTTAAATGAGAGACACAGACAAAACCCTTTTAAAAACGACAAGCGTGTGCATCAAATGTGGTTTTTCTACACCTTTATCCATAGATATCTCTATAACGGTGCCTGCTGCTGTGGAATTAAATCTATTTGGGGCTGGACGCACGGAGTGTAAATGTGAAGGACCATCCTGTTATCTAGTTATTGTCATCATACAGGTTACCTCCTGGGCCAAGTGGCGTTGGCACGCTGATCAGACGGGTTCACGGAAAGAGAGTTCTTTGCCCCGGGGTTTATGCGGACCCCCAAACTGTATTTACATATCCCAGCAGTAAAGGAATAATGGAGCCAGTGAACCGCAGACCTAAGTGTCGCTCTTGCCTGCGGCTGATGTTGGCAGGCCACGCATCGTGGTAACTGGAAAATGAGCCGATGGCTTCAGAGTAAGCAAACTAAGCAGGAGGACAAGCAAAGCAGCTCTCAGTTGTCAGGGCCACGTAGATTATGAGCATTGTTAGAGAATTGGAACTCAGCTGGCGTGCCTCCTCAAAGTCTCTGCTAAAACACGTTCGCCATCCCCGGTGCCTTCAGTCCGTTCTTTTACCTCCCCGTTCCCATGGCTTTGCTCAGCCAAAGTTCTTTTAACATTATTTCAAACAGTCGTCTTAAAGAAAAGCCCCATAGGAAATCAAGTACTCAAACTGGTCCGTTAGGGAATGAATGACAAATTTTAAAGAAACATAATTTAGTTTGGGATTTAAAAATAAAGACCTGAACACATCTAGTGAGTTTGATATTGTTTGGGTAGATAATATTATATATTATATGTGTATAATATATAATATCAAAATACATGTATCGTCGGCAGCCGTCCGTCTCGAGAGACGATGGTGTAGCTTCTTAAGAGTCTATCTGCACCGCCGAGAATGGCTGTGCAGTCCGACTCGGGAGTAACACGGTATCTGTCTCCTCCCGTGTTGAATCGACATCTTGCGATGACGCTGGAGTGTCCTCTCCAGTGAAGCTGAAGCTACAGAGCCTGGGCAGGGTGATATGGAGGGTCTGCTGTTGCCCATGCAGCAGACCCCCCCTCTCTTCGCAGCTGAAGGGTCCAAGGGAAAGACGGAGTCGATACAGCTTGGCTTCAGGTGCGCCGCAGGAGTTGCCGGTGTTGACTACAACGTCAAACCGCCTTAGGGACTCCGGCTCCGGATTTTCTGTCGGGGTTTACTCCCTTAGCCTTTCCCCAGAAGAGGTATGCCGCAAGGCAGCGGAGGTTTTTTGGAGTCAGAGTTTTCCTTCTCTGATGTACCCTGACTGGAAGATCGAACCAGCGACACTTAGCTCGCAGGCCGACGCTCAATCCACTGAGCTAAACCAGCCAGGGCTGGTTTACATGTAAATATATGTGTACTATAGACTATAAATATATAATGATATGTAATACAAATACAGGTATAACATATTGTATATATTATATGATATAAATATAAGTATAATGCATACATATAAATTATGTGTCCGTATTTGTGCATGTATTTATGTATATATATGGAGAGAGAAACTGAGAGAGTTTGTGTACATGTATACACTTGTGTTTACATATACAGAGACTGGGAAGGGAAGAGAGAGAACACGTCTCTTTACTCTGTGTGGAAGGTGCACCCAAATTTCTGGCAACATTTTAAGTGCCCTCACTAATATTCTTAGGAAATCCCAAAGGCCAACCCTCTCTTTGGACAGAAAGCTGAATGCAAAGGTTATAAACCTGTCTGGGGGTGGGGTGGGGCCGGGTATGTGTCTGTGTCTTTGGGGGAGGTGCTGTCTGGGGGACAGAGATAGTCAAAATCTGTGAATTGGAGGGAAAACTATAACTCGGCAAATATAAATTGCACAGTTAATGTGTTCCAGTGTTGGGCTTGTGGGACATACAAGAAACAAACAGACTAAATCAGATGTGCCTTTGGACAAGGATACATTCATTCATGCTGCCAATATTTATTGACCAGCTACCATGTCTTAGCCGTTCTGAGAAATACTAAGAGCATCAATGTGCCTGGAACAGAGAGAGCAGTAGAAAAATGGATTTGCGTTCATCCTAGATGACTAGAACCAAATTAAGTAGTTATGTGGCTTCAGCCATTGCAGGACAAATAACCCCAGCAGGAGCTGCCTGCCTTCCCGAATAATTTGGTGTTCTGGTAAAGCAATAGTCACAACATAGAGTGTTCCGTCGGCAGCCGTCCGTCTCGAGAGACGATGGTGTAGCTTCTTAAGAGTCTATCTGCACCGCCGAGAATGGCTGTGCAGTCCGACTCGGGAGTGACACGGTATCTGTCTCCTCCCGTGTTGAATCGACATCTTGCGATGACGCTGGAGTGTCCTCTCCAGTGAAGCTGAAGCTACAGAGCCTGGGCAGGGTGATATGGAGGGTCTGCTGTTGCCCATGCAGCAGACCCCCCCTCTCTTCGCAGCTGAAGGGTCCAAGGGAAAGACGGAGTCGATACAGCTTGGGTATTATGTTAATACCAACATAATTGAGGGCTCACTGTGTGCCCAGACAATGGGCCAAACACGTTATATCAATCCTATCCCTCGATGTTCACGACAATATTTGGACAATGATATAATGACTATCTCTATTTTGAGGGCAAGGAAAGTAAGGATGAGTTATCCGAAGTCCCGTAGCTGATGAGCATGTGTGGCAGATTACTCACCACAAATGGCCACCACTCCCCCGCAAGCCACGCCCTTCGCAATGGAAGCTTGTGGCTCTTCCAGGGAAGAGGTGGGATCTATTCCCCCACTCTCCGAAGCCTGTCGGACGTGTGGCTTATCATGGCCAACTGAACACAGTGGGAGTGGCAGTGTACCAGGGCACAACCTCTTCCTCACCCCAAGAAGCCTTGCAAGCTCTCTTCTGGCCCGCAGACCCCTGAGGTGGCCGTACAAACAAGCCCAAGCCCGCACCCCGGGGAACGAGAGGCCCGTGGGAAGAGCCCTTCAGCTGAGGCCATCCTAGACAGCCAACACCAAGCGACGGGCCGGCTCACCGCAGAATCACAGAGGGGGCCCAGCCGAGAACCTCAGAGCCATGCCAAGCCCCGCCCAGGCGAGAACTACCACTCATCAGTCAGCCAGTGGACTTGTGGGCCACAGTCAGAGATTCTTGTTTTAAGCCACTAAGTTTGGGATGATGTCTTATGAGCCTGAAACCCACGACTGTCTGACCCCAGACATTGTGCGTTCAGTGGCTAAGTAAGGGCTGTTATGTCAAATATTGAAACGCAATCCTGCCCCTTAGACTTATAGGCTTTTTCTCTTTCAGGTGGCCTGGTCATGCATTGACAGTCCCTCTTGTTTCTGTGATTGATTTTTCTGTTCTGAGGTTGTTGTGTTTTTCTCCCTAAATCCTCCTCTCCAGCTGCTCTGAGTCAGGGGTGAAGACAGAGCCTCCCAACAAGCCTTCTGGCGTTAGGGAGCCGAGAGCCATCTGTTTGGCTCCAGGCTACATTCGCCAAGGACCGGGCCAGCAGCAGGCTTCTGACCAGTGGTTGAAATTTGATAGCTCGTCATTACCCAATAAATATGTTAATCTTCACCCCTGAAGCGGGGCTAAAACAGGGATTTGATTGCAGAACATCTCGTCCGTGTCCAGATGACACAGAATGAATGTGATTAGGGCCCTAACCTCATCACACTGTCAGTTTGTCATTTATCCCATTTCATGCGCACCCGAACTCCGATCCAGCCCTAGTCGGCTCAGGAGACTAACTGCTACTCCGTTATCTGACAAATAAGTAGGTACTCACTTGCTCTGCCATGTTATGCTTTCACCCCTGGCCCATCTGGATTTGTCCAGATGAGTTTTTCTCTTCGGTCACTCTAATAGGTTAGCCCAGAAATCCAAGAAAGAAGAATGGGAGAAAAGTATCCGCCCAACATAGGACCACCCAGATCATTCAGGAAGTGCCTTCTCTTGGCAGCGTGGCTTAAAATTAGATTCTGGACTCTATTAAGTTGCTGCAATTGGATAAGTGTTCGTCTTCATTAAGCAATCATCATGATGAAAGCTCTCTAATATTTGAAATCATATGAATGTGTTTAAGCCACTTACTTACATATTCATCATTTCATTTCTCTTTTTAGTAACGATAAAGAAAATGAGTCTAAAAATCAATAAAGTGTTTGTTCCTGATCTCACTGTGTGTTTTCCCTTTTATAAAGATTGGTATTATTAATAGGATTACAGAGAAGGAGGGCCCAGAGCTGGGGCATCATCCGCGCCTTGACTGGCGGTGGTGTTGTCTATGAGAGCAGCGCCCTTGGAGCTGGGCAGCGTGTGGCCTCTGCAGCTGCGCCTGGAAGTGGGGGGAAGATGCTCACAGACTCAGAGGAAATAGAACGTGTTCACAGTCCTTGCCCTATCCATTCCAATGTGCAGACCCTCTAGAAAGTAAGTCAACTTGATTCTGGATGGGAATAGCAGCTAATCATTACTGAGTACGCTTTGTGTGCTAAATGTTGGATACACATTATCTCATTTACTCCTTTAAATGATTCTTTGAACAATAGTATATCTTCTTATTGCAGAGAAAAGCGAAGCTCAAGATGCTATGGAGGGGCAGGGCTGTGATTCAACGTAGGGTCGGCCAAAAGCCATTGTCGGCTTTGGGAGCCGAGAAGTGAAGGCTGGAAGTCTACAGGGAGGGAAGAAGGAAGTGGGTATTTCCAGAAAGAGGCAGAATTGGGAGCTGAGAGTAAAATTTTCCAAACATGTAACAGAGGCCAAACCTCGAGTTCCCAAAGACAGGGCTTCTCAAACTGTCTCTGGTAAAGAGACAGAGTCCCTCCCAGCCCCAATTTGTCACAGACCAATGTATTTTCTAAAGTACAATAAAAGTAAAATCCTAGGAAATAAAATTTAAAAAAATAAAAAAATATAGGCTCCAGTTTTTATTAAATTTAAAAAATAAAATTATTCTAATGAAGTGCCATAGAAGTCTCTAAACACTTCTAGTTTCTGTCCTTCACTTGTGGATAGAAAGGAATTCACTGAAGTTCAAAGACACTTTGAGCAGACACATAGCTGTCTTATGGGAGTTGATGTTATTCACTTCCCCCCAAATCAACTTGCTTCCAGGCCTTAAAGTCTACCCTACACACCTAAAGATTCAAATTCTAGTTATTAGAACCTCAGTAGCGGGATACAGGCTAGTGTTTACTAGACACTCACAGATCAGAGCCTATCCAGTAGAAATATTTGAGTCGCTCCTTTGAGCATAATAATAAATCAATAATAGAGCTGAAACATTTTTTAATATCCCACAGAATGAAAATCTTCCTAGCAACACAAACATAAAGTGAAAAAGCATCATGCCTAAACAGAATCTGCATTTAATGAAATTTAACTAATTCCCTTTCTTTCCTTCTCTTCCTTTCAAAAATTCCTGCAGCTAGAACACGCTTGGAGGGATCCCTCCCTCCAGAACCTCATCTGCACTGTCTTCCTCCTCCCCTGCACCCCGACTTCCCAGCAGGACTGGTATAGATTTTTAAAAAGGTAATGTTTTAATGTTTACAGACAAGAATGGTATGCTTCTTCATTACTTCCTGAACCATTTTTTGTTGGTGGTGGTGGGGCGGGGGAGAGAATATTCCTCTCACAACTCAAAGGCTAGTTCAGGAGGACGGGAAAGGCGGGCTCTGGGCATCATGAAAAGAAGAACAAAAGCCTGGGTTAGCTGGCTAGCTAGTGAGGTCGGGAGCTAGGGCGCTGGTTAGGTAGCAGGCAGTCCGCTAGCTAGACCTTCAGCAACACTGCACAGAGAAGTAGCTAGGAGAAGGGAGGCCCATGGGTTATTTCCAGGGGAATCCAAATTCCACAGCAGGCCCTGCAAGGCCGTGGTGCACGGACTGCATGGGGAAGCCCCAGGAAGAGGCATCTCGCTCTGCTCCTGTTCACACACAGCTCTCCAGACTCACCGACGAAAGGGGGGGCATGCCCTTCCTTCCGCCCGCGGTTCCTCTCAACGGACCTGAAGGAGAATGTGGGTGACGGGAAGGCGGCAAACGTCCAACAGGTCATCCAGGCTAAGGGGAGGTCTCTGAGGACAGCGGGCGGCAGCTGCGGTGTCCCCGCGGTGGTGACAGACGGACCTCAACTGTCTCTAAGCCCATCCCCCTTCTTCTTCACCTCCTCTTCGCTTTTGTTTAACCTTTCATTTTGAAAAAAACTTCAAAGCTAAAGAAAATTTGCAAAAATAGTACTCCATCTACCAAGACAAATTTCATATACTGCTCACCTAGATCACTAATTTTGTCACGTTTGCTTTCTCCCTGGGGACGCGTGTGCCAACATAGACAAAACGCACATGTAACATACATGCATGCTGCTATTGTGTAGTTGAACAATTGGATCTTTTGTCCCAAATACATCAGCGTGTGTCTCCTGAGAATAGATTATTTGACCCAACCACAATTCGGTTATTGAATTCAGAAAATTAATGTTGGTATATTACTCTCATCTGATACACATTCCGTATTCAAATTTTAATTATCTCAATAAGATATTTTGCACCACTTTTTTTCCTGATTCTGGATCCGATCCAGGGTCATACACTGCATTTAATTGTCCTGTCTCTTTCATGTCCTCCATCTGGAAGACTTTAATGACACATTCTTTGAAGGGCACAGGGCAGCTGTCTTGTAGAATGTCCCTCACTTTAGGTCTGACGGCTAGACCCAAGCGACACATGCCTACCACACAAGCAACTGTTTATCTTTCTCAAGACACATGTTGATGATGTTAAATTAGCTTCTGGAAGATTGACCTGCTTTAAAGCTATCTTCTTTCCATTTGTAGAAGTAATCTGTGGGGAGACGCAGTGATATTGTGTAAATATCCTATTCTCCAATACACACATTCAGTGGTTTTGGCGCAAACTCTTCTCCTTACTTTGGTTTCTAACGGTAGCCACAGAGTTCATCTAACGGTTCTGGAACTGAATCACGTGCTCGCCCAGGCCGGCTTTGAGCTGCTAGGTTCCATCAGTTCATTGCATCCCGGGGGCCTTTCCATTCATTGTAAAACTACTCCCTTTCCATTTTAATGTGGGAGAAGACGGGGAAGAACCCACACTCACACGCTGCCCCAGAGGCATGAGGGCATAGGAGGCCACCATCGTTCTGATACATCTCGTCTTTCCTATTTCACTCCACAGGTGCAAAGAGAAATGATCCTGCCCGGCTTCTTTCCAGGTGAACCTATGGTCGCTTCGGAAGGTCTGGGCAGAGCAGGGGCTGTGGGGGATAAACTCCTAAATTCAAAAACCAAACCAAGTTCCAACCTGTCTGGCAAGCAACACACCCACTCAGGCTGCACGCCACAGAAGGCATCCTGCTGACTTCGAAGCAAAATTAATTGCGAGAATCTGGCAGGTCTCCAAACCACCGATGTTCCTCCCTTTATGACCCCAACTCTCTGCTATCACTTCTCCGTCAAGCTTCTTTGTAATCTATAGACTCTATTTCGATGGCATTTAGAGAAACAGGTGCAAATACCACTTTTACTCAGCGATTACTTTGCATAAATATTTGTGCTACGGACTACAGTTTGGCAAGATTTGGAATTTCGGCAGCAAAAACCCCTGCCTACACCAGATAGACATGTGGCAACTGTCTCTCACGGTCATGAGGATCCACCCAGCAAATATTGGCCCATAACGTAGAATCAGCCAGCTCGCTCTCTCTCTCTCTCTCTCTCTCTCTCTCTGTCTCTCTCTCTGTCTCTCTCTCTGTCTCTCTCTCTCTCTGTCTGTCTCTCTGTCTCTCTCTCTCTTTCTGTCTCTCTCTCTCTCTCTCTTTGCTAATGGTGCAAAAAGAAAACAGACCAAGAAAGTACAGCTGGCCACAAAGAAGGAATAACTTTAACATTTACTGGGAAGGTTTGTACTAGCGAATTTTCCTACTTGCTATGGGACTATGAGAACACAAGCAGTAACTCATTTTTTCCTCCTCGTCTTCACGTGCCAATCCTTCCCTCGTCTGCAAAACCAAATACAGTCACACATCACACCTTGGTGCTCGCTGGCTTCAGACCTCATCAAGCCCAGGAGTCATCTCATTTTGATGAGAAAAAAAAGTTTCAGCCCCTGGCGCTTGCTTGGGACTCATCACGCTTACTAAACCTGCATGAGTCATGATGCCGCCCCACAAGAGAAAATTTCTTAGGGGAAAAATTCATTCGGGACTTGTCGGTTTCGGCACTTGTCACGAGTTCTGGAACGAATTAATGATGGGTACTGAGTTATCGCTGTAATTGTTAGTGGAAGGGTTAGGATGCCCACTTGTGCTGAATGTCAAACAATTTACCAGCAGAGACAGGAGAGGAGAATTTTAAGGGGTTTGCTCTAGTACCGTTGCAGAGAAAGCATATGTTATACCTACAGAGGCTGAGAGAATTGGGGGTTTAAGAAAGACATGAAGAAGACTTCTCTTGATAAACAGGATAGATCATTCAAGGCAATTTTTTTATTGATTGATTTTAGAGAGAGAGACAAATGGAGAGAGAGAGACAGAGGGGGAGAGAGAAACGGCAATTTGTTGTTCTACTTATTCACAGCGTCATTGGCTCATTCTTGTATGTGCCCTGACCAGGGATCGAACCTGCAACCTTGGTGTGTCAAGATGACACTCCAACCAACTGAGCTACCCAGCCACGGCAAGTCAAGGCAATTTTAATTTTTCTGTTCTTAGTGGGAAACTGTCTTGACCTTCTGATGCTTAGAGAAGTCCTGTAGTCTAAAAGCCAACCTTTCAATGAAACTGTCATTGTCCCAAATCCATTTTCTTAGAGATTCTTCTGGGATAAACAGTTGATAATCTCTCTTAAGAAGAATGAACTCTGCCCTGGCTGGTGGGACTCCGTAGATTTAGCACCAGCCTGTGAACCAAAAGGTCACCAGTTCGATTCCCAGTCAGGGCACAGGCCTGGGTTGTGGGCCAGGTCCCATTGGGGGTGTTGTGGCAAGCAACCAACTGTTGTTTCTCTCCCTCTCTTTCTCCCTGCCTTCCCTTCTCTCTAAAAATAAATATCTTTAAAATAATTTTTAAAAAGAAGAATGAAATCAAAGTAGGTCTGACTCCAAGGAGTCAGCGGTCATACTCTGTTTATATAAAAGGACATAGCAGTTTGACTGGTATAACTGAGCACATACACAGGTTACGTCGGTGGGATGGCATTTGGAAGGCCCCAGGATAGCTGAACCTCACCAGTGTATCTGCCTGGAATCACCTCTGTGGCTCACAATTCTCCAAGGGTTGCTTCTCTTTATAGTTAGAATAAAATCCAAGACCTTTTTCAAGACACATGAGACCCGCTGATCTGGCCTCTGCTTTTGTTGGCCTCACATTCTTATCACCCAGCTCCCCCTGAGGTTCACGCTCCACCAGACCTGGGGGATTTCTCTCAGTGCCCGGGGTTTGCCACCATGTCTGCCTCAGGAATGGCGGTGCATTTGCTCTTCCCGCTGCCTGGAGAGAAGGACCTGGCATGTGTGGTCTTCAGGTCTCAGCCCAGCCATCACCTGTCACCTCCTCAGAGAAGCCTTCCGTGATCACCAGACCCAAAGCTTCCCTGCCCCGTGACTCGGCTGATCTCTTCTCCCTGCACCCCTTCTCTGGATCGGCCAGCCTTGCTCACTTGTTTCCCGCTGACTTTCTCACCCTCTCCCAACAGAAGGCCTTTCGGGTCCTGCTCACTCAGTATCTCCAGCACCCAGTAGCACGGAGCTCTGTAACTACAGGCTGCCATAATGCAGGACCAAATGAAAGACGCTTTAAAATATGAAGGTCAAATACCATAAACAGTATTGCATTCTGCTGAATACTATACTGCCATCATGGACTTCAAGCATTCACAATCAAGTTCAAATATCCCTAACACCAGGAGCTCGTGGAGGCTAAGGATTCAGCCTGCTTCCCCCCTGCAGCACCCATTGCTCAGGAAAGTTTGCTGAACGTCTATGCAAAGGTGGGGGGGGAGGAGGAAGAGAGGGAGGGAGGGAAGAATTTGTCACCAGTTGGGCAACGACTCTTCCTGCAGCCACACACTCAAGCAGGCACCCGTGAATTTGCTGCTGGGACATGCAGCAGCAAGGATTCCACTCTCAGTATTAACTCCGAGCCCAGAAGTACTGTCAAGCATCCGAGGGCATGTGGTAGGCGGACTTGGGGAATTCTCTGCTGGGCTGCGCCTAAGCCATGGGAGGCAGAGCTGAGCAGGTGAGAAACGGGCATTCCCAGGAGCCCGGGGAAAGATCTTCTAAGTCAGGGGGCCAGATGGTCTGCCTTATTAAAGGGCGTCTCTCTGAGACAAATCCTCTTTTTTTTCCCCATTAATACTCACCTTGGTGAAAGGTGAGCTTCTGCTTTGGAATCAATCTCTCTAAGGCCCTCTGTGTGCAGCCTCAACCTCTGTTGAAAAGCAGCACATTCAACCTCTGCTGTCTTCGCCGGGGCTGTGAGGAGGGGGGGAGCGTGTCCCAGCAGCCCACAGGCGCCGCTCCTGCCCACGGGGGAAAACTGGATCGCAGAGACGGGGTGCCAAGCCCATCGACATCAGCAACGTGACTCTGGGAGAGGGCGCCCCAACTGCCACGCTGGCTCCCTCGGCATCTGCTGTGTTCCTGTAACCCTGCTCCCGTCCCAGGACGCTTTCTGAGAGAGCTCCCCAGCCCCCATGCCGTGAAGACAACAGAATGTACCGAGAAGAGAGTGCTGCTCTGAGTTTGGCCGCAAAGTCGCTAAGGGCTCGTGGGGAAGCCCAATCCCCTCTCTGGGGCTGTTCCTCCAACCAGACCAGATGATTTTGCATGTTTTAGGAAGAAAAAAAACATTAAAATCATGACTTAAATCACAATTAAATAGAGCGACTTCTAGGTTCTAAAGGAGTTCCTGAATTACTTCAGTAACAGTCTTCGCTTGTTTTGTGTGTGTGTGTGTGTGTGTGTGTGTGTGTGTGTGTGTGTGTGTGTGTGTGGTGTGTTTTGTTTTGAACTAAATCAGTGACTCTCAAAATGTCATCCCCTGCCCTGGCGCCAAAAGGTCGTGGGTTCAGTCCCCAGTTGGGGCATGTATGGGAGGATGGAAGACAACCTATCAATGTTTCTGTCTCTCTCTCTCTCTCTCTTCCCCCCCTTCTCTAAAATCAATAAATATAGCCCCAGGTGAAGATGCCATCCCCAGACTGGCATCAGCAGAACCATGTGGAGAAGAATTCAATGGGAATAGAAATTGCCTGATTATCTACTAGGATATACAGGGATTAGAGAGAAAAGGAATAAAATATACACACAGACTCGGGCCAAGTCTTCTCAACGTCAAGACTGTTGACATTTAAGACCAGATCACTCTTTGTCATGGGAGACAGTCCTGCGCACTGTAGGGTATTTAGCAGCATCTCCGGCCTCTGCTCATTGGATGCCAGGGGCAATGCCCCCCATTTTGATAACCGAAAATGTCCCCAGACAGTGCCAAAACTCCCTGGGGCACAGCACTAGCCTAGGCTGAGAATCACTGCCTGATAGGAACTCAATATCTTGTAGAAGTTCTCAAAGGACCAAAAAAAGTTACAGAATCATGGTGGTAGACGCTTGTTGTATTTGGGCATCTTGTCTATTCCATCTTCTTTCAGGAACAACTCCAGGATTCTTTAAGGGGGACGACCATTCTTCTTCTGGATACTGTCTGTCTGCACTGTTGAGCAACATATTCTGACTCTATCCCCTTCCAGCCAAGGGAAAAATCCATCATCTTCTTCTGGGCCATGGAACACACCTTTCCTGGAAGGCTTCTCATGACAAAAACAAAGTCCCAAGTTCACTGGAGTTGTTCACTACCGAAGGGGCAGCTGAATGAAATTGTCAAACAATTTCTCCAATAAAGACCTTCTGGAATGTTCTAAGTTTCTATCCTTTCTAATTCTAGCTAAAGTATCCAATAACCCCTCAAATAAATCCCCTTTTTGTTACATGAGCCAGAGTAACTTTCTGTTGCTTGCCACCAAAGAATCACCACTAACAGAACTACTCATAATGCCTCAAAGGGATAGAAACTAGGAAAACAGAAAAGCACTAGCATAATCTAAAAGTGAATATATCTATATGAATACATGTGCATTATGATCTCCATTGATCTATATGATTACATATAAATATTTGTTTATCTAGACACAAAGATACATATGAAAAAGTATACTTAAGTATTATTCTAAAAAGCAGTTGTAGTTGGGACATGACATTGCAGATAATTTTTATTAAGATACTTCCTGTATTTTTCTACATATTTAAATATTCTCTTACATTTTACATATTATTCATTTTATTTTAGTTTTGTTTTAAAATTTTTATTTACTTTTAGAGAGAGGGGAAGGGAGGGAGAAAGGGAGGGAGAGAAACATCAATATGTGAGAGATACATTGATCGGTGGCCTCTCACATGACCCCAGCTGAGGACCTGGCCTGCGACCAAGGCATGTGCCCTGACTGGGAATCGAACCATCGACCTTTCAGTTCACAGGCCAGTGTTGAAATGCCCGTGGCTATTATGTATGCTATTATGCTATTTTTCATTACATCAGTCAAAGAGTTAGTCATCTGCTAACAACTGAACCTCATTTGAACCAAATTTACTTATCTTACTTATCTGAAATTAACATGAACAGCACTAATGCATTTGAACAAGTCTACATTTTCCTCCACTTTTGCTTACAACCCAACTTACCATATGACCTCAAAACACTTTGACTTTGAGGTCAGGTAGTTGCATTAATTAGTAAAACGTTTTTACTAATTACGAAGGGTTTGCTGCTCTAACCTTTAATAACTCAGAATGTTTGAAACGTCCCCATCGGGGGGGGGGGGGAATGGAAAAAGGCCGTGATAACAAAAGCAAATGGAAAAGGGCCACCTTGGAGACAGTTGTGTAATTAACAAGCTCCTTTATCAAAACTTTCACTGAAGACAAACAATCAAACGTTGAGCTATAAGAGGCATCGCTTTTAATTAGAGTGTAACTTCCGTTCAAGAAGCGCTTCCCCTTGGCCGAGCATTTGCCCGCCCGCGCCCCCAACCTCACTCTTCCCAGCGTGGCCAGCTGGCATCTCACCACATTTTCTAACCCCAGCAAAAAGTTAAACTGAGGGCTGTAGTTTAATACTCTGTCACATACAAAAGGAATCTCTTTAGAGAGTTAACGGCTATTTAAATATTCAGTATTTAAGACAAATCCTTTACCATCAGACTCACTCTCTCACAGACTTCCAAGAATGTCAAGGGCAAATACTGTCTAATGCTTTTAATTATCTGCTTTCAAGGCCTGGAGAGGAAAGGCCCTACTCTTCTATTTTTTTTTTTTAATTTATAAACCTAATAATCAGATTAAGATAGGAGAAGGAAATATCTACACACGGCCATCTACCCATGAGGTCAGGCTACAGAGGGAGAGGACAGTAAGGTCCCTACATATACTCAATCCCATCCCGAAACAAAGCATCCCTTGAATTCTTGCATCAGTGCAAATATTCGGACTCTGTCCCTTCCTGCCTCTGCTCTGGCTTGGCGTTCTTCCATGTGGGCCCCAGCTGGCTTCGTGTCCTCCTGCTCTTGGCATTTTCCCAGCAAGTCCCCGTTGGTTAGGCATTAACACCCTGCTTGCAGGCGGCAGGCTCCGTCCGCGTCAGCCTTTGTCACATCCTCAGGATGTCTTTCCTACCCAAACCGTGCGATGTTGCCATTCAACTGCATGGCCGGAGAACACAGCAAGCAGCCCTACCGTCTGATGGGAGGCAATCGGTAGGGGAACCACCTAAGAGAACTTGGAGTTGACAGGCTGGATTCAACACCAGCTGTGTTCCTTAGCAGCTGAGTGTGACCTTGGTACAAAGTCCCTATTTTCTCTGCCTTTGTTCCTGCCTCGGCAGAAAGGGGATAATGAGACGGGCTTGGTGGGAGTACCGTAAGGCTTCGTCAAAGGAAGCCAAGACCTGTAAGCAACGCTCAGCCCCGGGCCTGGCACACGGCAAACGCTCGGCAAACGGCTGCTTCATTGTTTCTCACTTGCATATTTCAATCAAGTTTTATGCCTGGACAGACGTTTACCTTCGTGTGATTTAAGGGTTCCCAAAGTTGCTGGCCCGGCACTTTTCCAATCTATCTCAGCACCCCAGATTCTCATCCCTCAAACCCCCTGAGACGCCACTCTAATGCAAAAATGTGAACTCGGAAGAATGGCACGGGAAGCTGTTTTCCACTCATTAATGGCAATTAGGTTATCAAATTAGCTACCCCAGTCAACTACCAGATTCCTGTCCCAAGTCAGCAAGCGTATGCTGACCACTAACTACAGCAAGGGACCTGGCTCCAAAGGGGCTCACAAATGACAGGCAGACGTGGAGGCACAGCCCGAAATATCAGGAGCACATTGGGTGTGGAACTGTTGTGCACACGTGTTTTTATGGGAAGGGAGCTGGTATGGGCTGAATCTGTGTGTCCCCCAAAATCCATATGTTGAGAACCTACCCCCTGATGTCACGCTCTTAGGAGGGGGTGCCTCCTTTGGGAGGTGATCCGTTCATGAGGGTGAAGATGACGCAGTGGGAGGATGTGAACATGGCCGTCTAGGGCCCGTGAAGTGGGCTCCCCCGAATTCAGCACCTTAACCTTAGACTTCCTGCCTCCAGACTGGTGAGAAATAAATGTTTGTTGTTTAAACCACCCCAACTAAGGTATTTTTGTTACAGCCGCCTGACCTAAGACAGGGGTATGGATTCCTTTCTACGTCGAGAAATGACGTTTGAGCTAGAGTACGTATTCATTCACTCATTCCGTCATCCAGCCAACATGTATTTATTAAATGTCAACTGGATGCAATGAATGTTTCAGGCAATGAGTGCATTAAAACAGTCAACAAAATGAGCATTAGCTCGGCCCACGTGAGAGAAGTTTACAAGGGAATCTAGAAAGGTCTTTTATGTTTCTGGACACATTTCTACCCTCAACAAACTCATTCTGCGGGTAAGAACAACAGAGAACATGGCTGTTGACTAGGAAGCGAGTGGGGTCCAGGGATCAGGCCATTTTCATGTCCTAGCTCTTGTCGGGTAGGCCATCGCGGATGTATGTCTCAGAAATGGCTGGTTCCAAACGTCTGTTCTAGAATCACTGTGACCAAACTTTCCTGGATTTGAATACTTAAAAGGTTCTAGAATTGTTCATCTGCACTTGCTTTCCTGGGAACTTACTGATTTTTCTCCTTTGCTTTTTAATAATAAAAATAATGGTTTCTCCTTCTCGGACTGGTTTTTTTTTTTTTTCCATCTCTACCCAAATTTCTCAGAAATAAAATCAAACATAAATAGCTCTTCAAATATTCTAGTACCTTCCTTAAAAGTCCTCGGGTGGCACTTTCAAGAAAGAAAAAAATATCAACAGTCTCCCCTGGGTCAGAGAGTCACCCAATGCTGTGCAGGCCTTTGGAATTTCTGCTCAGTATCTGTAAGTTATTCAAATGACAAGCATGAGTTTCTGATGAAGAGCAAGTTTTATTTCTTTTTTTTTAATAAACAAGAAAATGTCTGTACGTTACTTTCAGTCATTTTTTCCCCTAAAGAGGGCAGGTTATGTAAAAAACAAAAAAAAATCAGTATCAAAATTTCTAAAGAACATGGCTCTTATTTAATTTTGCAAATCATGGGAAATTGCTAAGCACGTCCAAACTGAGGTTGGATTTTCTTTCCTCTCATTTATTTTGGCACCTGTCGGCATGCTGGCAAAGAAAAAAACATCCCTGAGGCTGTGTCTGCGCTTCTGCTTCTTTAGTGCAGGGGCTACCTGTGCTAAGTTCCTGCTCATAAAGTCTTCCCAATGCACCGAGGAAAACTCGCACAAGAAGAAACTGGGCAGGTTTGATGGCCTGAGAGCTGGCTTTGCAGCTGAGACAGGAGTTCAAAGGTCAAGGTAGGAGCTTAACTTCTAATAAAAGGAGGAAAACACCCACGATATCAATCAATCCCTGCTGATGCAATAGCAGTCCAGCACTTGTGTATGTATGTCCTTGCATTTTCTAAATTTTCTGCTGCACGTTATATAATTAGAGCTTTTGAAAAAGGTTATTTTAAAAAAGACGTTTGAATGTCTCTCACAAACCTAATGATAATGATTGCCACCTGTTTAATGTGTTACATCCTTTCGGTGGTAATGAAACAATGTTTACAGATTTATTTCTCATTAGGACCTGAAAATATTTTTCCTGCCCCTAACTTCTTTCCAATGGGTCAAGGAAAATGCCCCCCAGAAGAGGCCGTGCAGAACGGAGCACAGCCTATTAGGGAACATTCCTGGTTGCTTTCCAGCAAGCTTCCTAGGAGGGAATGAGTGATACCGCTTCTCACAGTAATGGTGCTCGGTGCAGCGAGGGGCAAGGCTGGCAGGTAGCGGACCATCTGTTACTGTCTCGCTAGCACCTGTCCCTTAGGAGAGGGAGGCCATCGGGATTAAACGTGGCACCCAGCCCACGCAAATCAACCGAGGTGAGCCCAGACCCAGGAGACACCTGCATTTGTCTTGCTGATGCCGGGCAGCCCCCATCAGCCCAGAACACATTATGATCTTGTTTACACAATTCCAGGTATTTTATTCCACGTGTATGGCCATGTTTTATCCAGTCCCTAATGAAGGAGGAAGCCTTAGCTAACGGACAAGCGGGTGCTGCTGGCATTTCATTGAGGAGAACTATGTGCAAGCAAAGCGGAAACCAGGCCCTGCAAGAACCACGCTTCTGGGAAGGTTCGGACTGAAAGCTGGGTGTGTCACGGGGGACCCCCAGCAGCACTGACCTCGAGTCGTGGCCTCGGTCTCTCTGCATAACCTCATTGTAGCGTTCTGTCCTTGTCACGTTTTATTCATTTGTGGACACTGGGAAGCAGTCTTCAGCGTATTATATTCCTGGTTAGTTACTAGCCTTGGAGAATTCCATTTATCAGTTGATCTGTCGTTGCTGAGGATGTGCCGCACCTCACCCCTAAACTCTCGGGGTCCTTGCCAAGTCTTGGGAGTTGGCACAAAAGAGCACAGGGACAGTCACCACTGGGTTCTAGTGCTCCAAATCCCCAGGAGTTCGTTGGCCCCCACCCTGGTCCTCATGCCCTCCCGGGGAGGGATGGACACAAAGCGGTGGTTGTGAGCAGACTCCAGAGCCAGAACGCCTGGCTTCACATCACTCACCCCAACTAGCCAGCAAGGTGAACTTGAGCAAGTCACTTCCCGCCCCTGAGTTTGAGATATGTACCTGCAAACTGGGGGTGATGAACTATCTCAAAAGATTGTCACTAGGGTACATGTCTCACTTATCAGTGATACATACATATGTACATGTATACATAAGAGGAATTTTATACTCTAGAGAGAACATTTAAGTACAGCAGATCTATTTCTTCTTCATGAATTGGGTTCGAAAGTCTTATCTGGTCGTGATGACTCTTGGACAATCCCTTGGGCCACCCACAAAGGATGGAACCATGACATCTTTCAAGAAGCGTGAACTGGCTCGTTCCCCTCCAATGTTACACTGCACTGCGTTTCATTGGCTGAGCCCAAGACGTAGTGACTGACTCCCACGCCTCAGCGGCAGTGAGATGTTTGCACTCCGCAGGCACGGAGACCCTCGAAGAACCCCAGGGAAGCAGTTCGTGTCCCCCCTCCCATGCTCAGGCAGCCCGCGCATCATCCAAAAACCCTCTCTCCCCACTGCCTCCCTCCACCCTCCCCAGGGGTAGCTTTTAGTTGATGATAGTTGATGATAGGGTTTCCATAATTGCCACCCGCGTGAAGAATAAACAAGGAATGTGACCGACCACAGCAGTGGTGTTGGGCTGCGTGTTTATCTTGTTTGTACCTGAGACTCTGGTCTGAGGGAGGCGTCCTGCGTCGGTACGTTCCTAGGCTGGTGGCCCTCAAACACCATCGGCATGGACCCTGTCACTGGAAGAGCACATCGAAAATGCAGATTCCGGGGCCGCCCCCTTGAGAGTAGATTTCACCAGATGCCGGGGAGAGCACCGGCTCCTAGTGATCATGCTCTTAAATACATTTCGGGTCTCATTTAGGCTCACCTCTCACACTTGACAAATCCGAGAGAATGATCCCTTGCTGAAATTCGGCACCAGGGCATTAAAACTGAGAGACTTCAGCGGACGCAAATGCATATGGCAACCAGAGGAGGTTAAAGTCTTTTCAGTAAATACACTTGGTGATGCTGGCTTGCATTGCCCAGCAATAGCCCAAAGTCCGGGTCTTAATTCCCAGGGTTTAATATAGTGGCACTTCAAAGGTTTTATAAAAATCATTTTTTTGTTCTTTCAACTAGAAAAAAACCAAGAGCAAACATTGCATTTATTAATTTCAGAAAAGATCCCGACATGGAAAGGCTTCTTTTTAAAAAGACAACAGAACTGATTTCAATGAGATATTCTGGTAAAATGCAAGCAAGGGGAGGGGCTTAGGTAATGACCATGGACCCATGATGAGCTCAGCGTGTTAACCAAGAGCCATATCATGTGACATGATGACATCAGAGGAAACTGGGCGAGGGGCATTCAGGAGCTCTTTATCCTTGCCAATTTTCTATAAGTCTAAAATTACTCCGCTATTAAAAACCTAGTTATTTTTAATGGCGGTAGAGCCTAATATTTCTGAGCCGGAGTTTTAAGTCAGGTTGATTCCAGTCCGGATCTTGGAGCAAACTGTAGGCTCAGCCCTCACCGGTTCCGTGGACTTGAGGGAGTTACTCTGGGTGTCGGGGCCTTCCGTTCTCCATCCGTTACGTGGACATAATCGTCACACCTGCCTCTTGAGATCGTCTGGAAGATTGAGCTGAAACCCATGAGGTATTTAAAACCATGCCTAGAACACAGCAAGGACCCATGCATGGAGTGTCCCCTATTATTAGTCCTCAGCGAGTTCGCCTCAGTTCCTTCCCGCGTGACATGGGGACGGTAATGGCACCCATGCCCGGGCTTGCTGGGACAATTGGATGAGATGAAGCCCGTAAATACTCAGCACAGTGTCTGCACACAGAGAGCTGTAAATAGCACTTGGCACAGACTAAGCACGCAGTAAATGGTAGCTGTAATGATTATCATTAATATCAATAAAAGCTGGTGGGTGACCTGCCCCAGTTCTGGCTTCCAAGAGACAAGGGTTTCAGCCTGGACAAAATTAGCTCCTCCCTGGCCACTGCTTGGTCATGGGCATCTAAAAACAGAATGCTGTGGGGTCTTTAGGACTGCAGCCCTGTCCTCCTTTCACAAAGCTAGAGCCAGCCCTGGTTCAGGGGTCCGCTTGCAGTAGAACGGAAACACAATCCAGGCCGACCGCATATGAAAGGTCTCAGTGACATGTGGGACATCCCCGGAAGGCTGACCCTGGGGACCCCAAGCATGTCACCAGGGTCCATCTCTCTCCACTGCTTGGCTGGCCTTCTCCAGGTTGGCTTCATTCTCAAGCTCCACATGACAAGAAACAACTGCCATAAGCACTCAGTACCAGGTCCCTAAGGGTGCAGAGCCACAAGGAAAGAAAGACCCTTTTCCCTGAACTGTGAGCCCAAGTCCACAGCCTGACAGCCAAGGAGCCAGCAAGGGCCATGTCTACCTCACACCTGCCTGTCCCCGGTACTGGGGATGGGGTCAGCCTCGCACACACCAAATGGACTGAGCATAGGGAGGGACGCTGCCCCCCCAAAAAATTCCAGATATTGCTGCCAAAGGCAGAGGTAACGCTGCTGTGTGGATTTAGAACAGCATATGTTCACTCTAATCATGTGAATGTTATAATCGATGATCGCAGTTGGCTAAGCAGATGCAGAAACTTCGGGAAGAGGAAAGTCAGAACCCCTGCTCCCCTGGCCCCCCAGCTGGGCGGCCAAGTCCACGTGCCTTGGGAGTCCACCTGCCCACGCACAGACCTCTGCAGCCTTTGGAGGGCAACTTCGATCCGACTCAACGTACATTTATCAAGCACTTAGTACATGCCAGGCACTGTGTAAGGCCCCTGAGTCTGAATTATTTTCTCCATGGTGAAACCCTAAACATTTTTAAACAGCTTTATTGAGGTATCATTTTCAGACCATAAAATTCACCCATTTTAAGCATAAACTCAGCAATTTCTAGTAGATTTAGAGAGTTGTGCAACCAGCCCCAGAAACGACTTTTACAACATTTCCATCATCCAAAAAAGGTCCCTCGTGTCCCCTTAAGTTAATCAACACTCACACCGCTAGCCCCAAGCAACATCGAACAAACCAACTTTCTGTCTTTACAGACTTGCTTCTTCCGGATGCTTCCCACAGATGGAATCATATATAATGTGGTCATTTGTGTCTTGTTTCTTTCAATTAGCAGAGGGTTTAGGGATTTGGTCTCAAAAATGTTGTGGCAGGTACAAGCCTTCTGTTCCTTTCTATGACTGAATAGTATTTCATTGTATGTCTGCACCACATTTTCTTTACCCATCCACCAGCTGATGGGAAACACCTAGGAATAAATTTTCTGGGTCCTATAAACATCCTCATATTTTACTAAATAAAAATTAAAATATAGTACTTACTTTATGCCCATTTTTTCCTGTAAGTAGATATGTCTAAAATTAAGCTGCTCGTAGCTGAAAATTTAAATCGAGTCTTCACCCCCAGCAAATCTTAGTATTATACACATAACCCTAATAAAGGTTAGAACCCATAAAGACCAGCCTTTCAGCCAGTTTATGTGAAAACAAAACAAACAAAAACCCTCAGCACTGAACGACCCTAAAACTGATTATGTAAGTAGTTCAGCCTATTCATATCGGGTACCAAGGAAAATGTGTTATCTAACTTATATCCCATAACACTTCACAAAATCTCCCTTCCTTCTCTTTCTAATTTATATCTCAGTCCACATGGTCTCTTTGTCTGTCCCCTCCTCTCTCTTCTCTTGCGTTCACTAGGGGCTCTCTGACTTGCCCCTGTCCTGGACACGGTATGAGAAATCCAGGACCTTGGCTGTCTCATCCGTGCTAACTAACCCTGGTTCAGGAAAATAAACAACCAAACTGTCATTCCATGGACATGTCTATAAAATTCTGCCAAGTCACTTTCTTGGACGGATTTACAGGGAAATTAGCTTTAGTCTCTTTGTGCAAATTCGATCAGGGCATGGGATCGGTCCAGACGAGCCAGGTTCTGCTGTGGTAACAAACAATCCCCAAGTCACCATGGCTCCTAAGAACTGCATGGACACTATGGGTTGGCAGGGAAGCTCGGCTCATAGCTGTCACTCCAGGTCCAGGCGGACAGCGTAGCCATAATATCCCCAACCCCAGACAAAGAACATTACACTAGTAATTAAATATTCATCCCAGAAAAGATGTGTGTCAGTTCTGCTTGCGAATCATTGGCAAGAACCAGTCTATGGCCCCACTCAGTGACATGGAAGCCAGGAAGAGTCATGCCACCTGCGCAGATCATGGGTACATTTGACAAGTAGGACTAATGACTGTCAGGCTGTCAGTTTCCCCATAACACCTGACATTTGTAAAAATGTGTCTACGAATAGGATATTAGCTCATTTTTTTTAAGGTTGAACTTATTCATGCTCATTGGCTAGTTCCAGAAATCTTGGGTGGAATTCAGATATTCATGACTCACATTTAAATTTGAAATATTTGGAGGGAATTTTTTATTTAAAGAATTTTGGTAAATTTTCTCTCTCTCTCTCTCTCTCTCACACACACACACACACACACACAATTATTCTCTAAATGAATTCTCAAGTTCTGGGCTTCATGAACTTTGAGGGCATCTAGTCATTACCATGGTCAATGGGTCACAATATTAGTGAGCAAACTATTATCTAAAGGTTGGTCCTCCAAGCTCCAGGGATACATTTTGGGCTCACATACTGAAGAACCTTTAGCTGTGGCTTCATTATCCAAGAAGGTTCTTTTCTGTTGGGGCCTCCACTTTGCCTTCTCTTCACCTGTTTTGTCCCATTACTGCTCCTTTTGAGGGTCACTGCCAGCTCCCAGGGCTCAGCACCAGCTAAGTCACATGTAGCAGGAGAGAGGTTTCCAAATTGAGGAGTCAAAGAAATGTGGTCCAAATGAAAGAACAGAACAAAACCCTCAAAAAAGAACTAAACAAAACAAAGATGGCCAACCTATCAGTTGAAGAGTTCAAAACACTGGTGATCAGGATGCTCAGAGAAATGATTGAGTACAGCCACAAAATAAAAAAAGAAGTGAAGGTTATACAAAGTGAAATAAAGAAAAACATACAGGGAGCCAACAGCCATGGGAAGGAAGCTGGAAGCAAATCAACAATTTGGAACAAAAGAAAGAAAGAAGCATTTACCAAGAACAGAAAGAAAAAACAAGAATTAAAATATACCAAGGAGAGTATTAGGAACATCTGAGACAACTTTAAATGTACCAACATCTGAATCATAGGGGTGCCAGAAGGAGAAAACAAAAAGCAAGAAATTGAAAACTTATCTGAAAAAACAATGAAAGAAAACTTTCCTAATTTGGCAAAGGAAATAGACATACAAGTGCAGGAAGCATAGAGAGTCCCAAACAAGTTGGACCCAAAGAGGACCACACCAAGACACATCATTATTAAAATGCCAAAGGTTGAAGATAAAGAGAGGATTGTAACAACGGCATGAGAAAAGGAGAGAGTTACCTGCAAAGAATTTCTGATAAGATAATCAGCTGATTTCTCGAAAGAAGCTTTGCAGGCAAGAAGGAACTGACAAGAAGTATTCAAAGTGATGAAAAGCAAAGACCTACAACTGAGATTACTCTGTCCAGCAAGGCTATCATTTAGAATGGAAGGGCAGATGAAGTGCTTCCCAGACAAGGTAAAGCTAAAGGAGTTCATTATCACCAAGCCATTATTATAAGAAATGTTAAAGGGACTTATTTAAGAAAAGGAATAAGATCAAAACCATGACATTAAAATGACAACAAACTCACAAGTATCAACAACAGAATCTAAAAAAGAAACAAAAATGAAATCAAAATGAAAACAAAATCCAACTAAGCAAACAACCAGAACAGGAACAGAATCATAGGTGTGGGGATCATTTGGAGGGTTATCAGCTGGGAGGGGGAAGGGGGAGAAATGGGGAAATGGTGCAGGGATCAAAAAGTATAATTTGTGGGAACAAAATAGAGGATGTTAAGAGTAGTATAAGAAAGGGTGAAGCCAAAGAACTTATTAGCATGACCCATGGACATGAATTAAGGGGGATGGGACTGCTGGAAAGAAGGGAGTACCAGGTGGAGTGGGCAAATGGAAAATAATTGGGACAACTGTAACAGCATAATCAATAAAATATACTTAAAAAAGGAAAGAAAAATCAACAGTAAAAGAAGATTATCATTGTGGCATAAATTTAAATTTTTAAACCTCTACTTTTAAAGAATGCCAACTCATTGTGACATCATGCCTTGACACAGCCATATATAATGACTCAACCCTTTTGCTTTCGAAAATAATCATCAGGAATTAGAGTTAAGCCCCGTCTGACACAGAAGATATTTATTTTCATTGTCTTCAGAGAACTGCACATGAAGTTGTTCAAACCACGGCCATTAGACTCCGATTTTTATTTCTGTTTTTACATTTCTGCCTGTGAAACTAATTCAGCCTAATCCATCTCTTTGGATGATTGGGAAACCTTCAAAAGATAAATACTGACTGTTGTGAGATGTAGCCAGAGGAGGAAGCAATTCAAATTAATCTTACTAAATATCACTGTTAGTGAGCAATGATTTATTCCACTCACTTAAAAGGGAGGATTTTTTCACGCCTCTATACACTGCTCCTTGATACTGTGGTGAGGCCCCAGTTGACAAGAATTGTTTTAAGACTTGCAAGCAGCCAGCACCAGAGCTAATGGTTGTTTTCCGTGTAATCCTGGGTTTACCCAGCCTGCTTGGAAAGCATTTTTTATCTGAATCACAATGGAAGACATGGTATCAGAGATCTTAAATTAGCATCTGTTGTCTGAGCAATGCTCAGGACCAGATAAATACAAACACGCTCCACTGATACATGTGCTGTGGGCAGGACACAGGGCAAAGTGTGCTTCATGACAAGCTGGATCACCTGGGAACTCGGTCACATGGTAAATGCCGTCAAGAGAGCAAATGCCATCACTTTCTTCCTATTTAAAACATGCTCAGGACGTCTGCCCTCCTAACTGCCAGCTCCGACACCAGGGAAGTACATTGTGCTCTGTTGATACAGCCCCCTCGCCACCAAGGAAAAGGACAAACTGAATGACACACCTCTAAGGTCGGGGATGTTTCCACATTTTAAAATACCCCCAGTCACTATGCGGACAGTGAGCCCTGGCTGATTGTCACTGGTCTCCAACACCCAAGCTCCCTTGGGGCTTCCACGCTGGGGGGGGGGGGGGGGAGCAGAGGCCAGGCTCGTCCCCTGCAGCTGATACTGGGACCTACATGTATGTAACTTTGGTCACTGAGTCATGTGGGTGAATTCATAGGCTGAATTTGCATAAACTTCAGGAGAAAACATGAGCACAGCAATTGGTAATTTCGGGCTGGGAGCTTAGCAGATGATTTCCGAGCTTCCTAAGGCACAAAAGTGCCCGAGGATGACAGTCCCAGGACTGTGGGTATTTAAACAGGAGCAGTCCCTCATCCGGAGGGCCTGGCCACTTTGAGCCTCTACGTCTTCCCTTCTCTGTGGTCAAATTGAGGAAGAATAATCTGGAAAAATACCTGGAGAAAAATACTGCTCTTTGGACCCAGCCCACCCCTCATGCTCCAGTTGCCATAGAGACCACTCACCCTAAAATCCATCTTCGACTACAGGGATGGCAAGTACCCCAGAGGAGCCAATCAGAGGCCTTCTCCAAGATCCTCACAGTAAAGAGAAAAGAAGGGGGACAGTGTCAAAGGTGTGTTTCAGGGACATCCACATCTCCTCTGCTGGACACCATGGCAGGAGCTAGCTTCATTCACCAAACGTCAATTCACTGAGGACCCACTGGCCAGAAATCAATTTCTTTTCTTCCAAATGAAGGGATTTACCAAAATTTGGTCTCTTCCAACTATTTATAAGGTTTACTTACCATCAACGAGTACTGGATGCTTTAAGAACATCTGAAGATTTCCACCACATTTTGGTTGGAAGTTGTTTGTTTATTTAGAGTAGCATTTTAGGGACATTTGGTCTGTATCCCTGTAGCTCCCTCACCCAGCCATGCGCCATCAGCCTCAGCTCCATGAACCGCCATGAAACCAACCCAAAAATGGGCGTTCATACGCACAGAGCCATCATGACTTACATTTTACCTCCCTTTTTAAACCTGTTACTAACAGAAGCCCAAGCTGTGCTCAGATGGCCGTCATTCCATCCCCCGAGCCGGCCCAGTCTATAATTTCCAACCACCTCCCCCTAAAGGGCCTCCAAAATTCGTGATCTGTCATCAGAAAAGACCCTTGACCCCTCACCTCTTCCCTGAATGTGTTCTTCTTCTGGCTCTGACTAAAGCTTGACTGGCATGTTCGCTCCCCAGAGACCCCCCGTGCCTCACTGTCCTACCTTCCTTTTAGCCTCAATCGTTCACATGCCTTAGCTGTTCTCTAGCTCTCCCCTTGCTCACTTCTTAATTCCGGGAGGGAGGGACCTTGTTAGATTGTTTCATTGCAGTACTGGCAGTGCCTAAGAGGGGAAACAGCCGGTAAAGATCTGCTCAATGAATTGAGTGAATGAATGAAAGCTCTGCTCGCTGAGGACGACCTAGTTAAGCGAGGAATTGACTCTCCCAGAATAATGGCTGCTTTCCCTGCAATGAGACATGGGACTAAAGGTTTTCTCCGGCCCCTCCCAGCTCAGACTTGTAACCTTAAGATTCAGAAGAGCAAGAGGGGAAAGGAAATTTGATTCTGGACTCAGCCTGCCGTGGCTCAAACATGGTCTCCATCCAGGAGTTATAGTTGCCATTTCTAGATGTGTTTCTTTACCTGAAAAGTGGAAGAAATAACAGTACCTCCGTATCCCAGCCAGGAACTAACTAGAAAAGCAGAAGCTGTGCCGGATACACCCATACTAGGACTTTATCACGGGGAATTGGCTATCCTCCTGTTCCACTAAGTCTTGTTGATGATAATATAATTGTCAAGGTCTTGGCACAGACTTTCTGCTCAAAAAAATGCAAGCCATGAATAAAAAAATAATAATAAAGGATGTGCCTTTAAATTGAGTGAGTTTTTTGTCATTTCTATGACCAGATGCCTAAAAGAGAATTCTCTGGAAAATAAGAAAAGGGATACAATAAAAATTCAATTAGAAATTCAAAGGACTTCTAATTACAAGAAGGAAAGCTGGGGTGAAGCGTGAGATATCAGTTGCTTGATCCATTCTTTGCTCCTGACAGAATGCAAGTGAGAATTTCTGCTGAAGGGGGGACTGTCAGACTGTCAGCCTCAGCCATTGTCTCAACCCCACGGCCCCTCGTGAGCACCTGCTGTTTGTATTGCCGGAGTTCGTCACCAGCGCTCACTCAATAATTAGATCACACCGACAGCAGCCTATTGTAGTCAGGCCTAAAAAGGCCCCCTTGACTGCCGCTCCACACACGTCGATTGCTTTCATAAGCCCTAATTCAGTAAGATATTGCTGGCATTAGAGTTTCAGGCGATTAATGTTAATCGATATGAAAGCCGAAAGATGGATGCGGCTGGGCTTTTCCCTCTCTCCACACAATGAAGACGCTGAAACTCTATTTATTTGAATTACTTCATCAGCCTTTGAGATTTGTTGTTTAGCTAAAGGGACGGTTACTGTCCATCATCATCATCATTTTCAGGTGATTTTTCTACAGCCCTCCCTTTGCCTCGCACCGTGTGAGGCTTTGAGCATGTCTGACGTTAGAGCTCATATTCACGTTAAATACTAGTAGAGGGCCAAGTCTCAAAGGCAGGGACAACTTACGTGCACAGTGCTTTGGCTTAAAATATAGACAAGTGTATGGAGAGACATGCCAGGCAACTACCTGGGCCAGCTTGTTAATGTCATCACGGATGTGGGGAAAGGACATTATTATCTGCCCTGAGAAAGGATCTCGCAGAGAGCAACCCTTTGATGCAGACCTCTGGACCAGGCACTACCAGCTGCCTCCTAAGCACCTCCAACCTCTCCCCGTCCTTGACAGGGTCCTGACTCTGCTCAGGTGTCACCTCCTCCATGCAGCCCCTGCGCTTTGAGGACAGGTAACATCACTCACTTTGCCTGGGGAGCTTGATGGTATAAGGGTCCCTCACCGGAGACTGGCTTAGGAATTAGCATGTGACTTACAGATGACCCGTAAGACATGACGCGCCATCTCCTGAGAGGCTCCTGAGAAGGGTTTTCTTACTGCTAAGAGGGAACCAGAGGAGGGAAGAGATCTTTTTCTCCTGGACGTTGTTTCTCTAGAGGTCACGCCTGAGACCTCTGCAGCTGTTTGACAGCAAGAGAACTCGTTCAGAACAAAAGATGGCAAAACGGAGCAAGAGCAGGAAGCGAGTTAACGGCCCTGACAGCCTCTGATGTCACCAGGAAGTGAGGTCACACATTTCTATATCGTTCCGATATTTGCAGCTCAAGTGCCATCCACCCAAATCTGCACTTTAGGTACAATTCTCATTTTATAAAGCAGCGGATCTTCTGGCTTTGTTTTCCCGACTCATTCACCTTCCTCTGAGAGCATGGACTTAATGTATTCAACTGGGAAGAGTAAAGTGGATTAATGCAAACATCACCTCCTCCTTGATGCCCTCCTCAAATCTGCAGAATGGCTCCTTTGTCCCTGCTGCCACAGCGTGCGTCACTCTGTACCCAAACTGTCCCCTACCCACCTCCCAGATCACCTGACTGTCACGACATGAAGGTCAGACATTGGCTCCCAGTCTCCTTTGGATTATCAGGTATTCCCATGGTTCCCTTTACTTAGGAGGTTCCCAATAGTAATTCATGGATGAATCAATCAATGAGTGACCGGCTCACGGATACTCACAAATCTCCATGCCCTTGTGCCCACCCTTGCTTTTTCTTTTTACCTGTATCGAGCATAATGCCAACCCATTTTTATCACACCTACCTCCCCTATGCCAAAACGAGTCTTTTTCCAGGTACTTAGTTCAATCTCCCTAAAACACATGAAATGGTACCCGAAATGGCTGCGCTGCATTCATAAGCATGATTAGACCTCCAAGAACCCAGTGAAGACCACCCATGTGCTCCAAAGCATTAAAGCTGGGATGACGAGGTCCGTATTGCTAACAAGGCATTCCTCAAAAGAGTTAGTTTTTATGACGTGAACAGGTATTTAGGGAACTCTATGGTCCGAGAATTTAGACAACACTGTTTTTTAAAAAAACAAACAAATTTTAAGCAGGTTCTTAATACAAAATTGCTTAGAGCTTCCTATACACCCGCAGTTTTTAACCAGTGGCCACAAGAACTTCTAAACATGTAGCAGCAGACTGTTTAGTCAGGGGCACTGGCCTCTTTTCCCTTAGATTGTCAAATAAAAAATGACCGCAGCCGACAGGATAGCCATCCAGTGTGGATAAATCAAAATGATACCTATTTTTTCTCAGATTGGCAAAAATATATATTTTTTCAGAGTGCCACAGAATTTTAGTAATTAGTTTACATGTGTCATGAGATGAAAAAAGTTGAAAATCACTACTTGACACCCATGTGCTCTGTGACTCTCCAAAAGAGAGCTGTAGTACGGGGTTTTCCCAAACTGTATTTAAACATTGAATCAATTTTCCAATGTGCAGCATCGTATTAATATATCATCACAATTGTCGCTCCAGGTGCACTGTTCTAGCTCAAGTGAGCCTTGAAGACAGCCCCCAGCTATTGTCCTATTTAAGGGAAAATAAGAAAATAAAAGAGAATTGGAAGGAAAATATGGTCCTTACAAAAAGATTCTCATCCATTTTTAGATTATACTCTTAGGCTTTAGTCGCAACTCTGAGAGAATACAGAAGGTGGGATCTGAGAGGGCCTCTGAAGAATTCATTACGTTGTATTCATGGCCCCCCGTGAGGCTCTGATGGAAATAGTCCACCCTCACCGAAGGACGTACCGATGCACAAACACTCGCAAGGCGTTCACAGACTGCCTGATGAGTGTTCAGGGAACACAAGCAATAAACGTCCTGCGTCCTAATCTGCCAGGGCCACTGTACATATTGGTGACACAGAGGCCCAAAAGTCACACAGCTTTCTTTCAAGGACAGTGCCAAGGTAAGAATTTAAGAATTCTGACAAACTCTCAGCCCCAAGTCATTTTTGGGTTCTAGTCTGCCCCAAGTCATTTTTTGGACTCTATCAGGACTCCTTGACCTTCTAAACCTACTAATGGAGTTGACCGAACCCATCTCGGGACACACTAAGGACAACAACGTTGACAATGTTTTCCCAATTAACTCCCTTGTGTCAGACGGTGGTTATGCTGCTGTTGCTATGATTCAGTTGTTTTATGCTTGTTTCTAGCGACTGAAGTCAATTAACAAGTATGTTCTGCGCCTCCTATGGCATGCAAAGCACAAATAAATAAGGGTTTAGAAGACTGACCAACTTTGGTTATAAACTCCAGAAGATGAAAGACAATAGATGTTCTTAGCATGCCCCTTTTTAAACAAGTTTGGTGACTCTTGCTGAAAAGAAATTCATAAGCAGGAAATATGGCTAGCGGTAGTTGCCACCAAAGCTTTGTTTATGTATATACATACATACAGAAAATCATTCTGTGTAGACGTTAAATGCTTTGATGTTTATGAAATGTTAGTGCTATGGACAATGTCATGAGAGCTCACGAATGAATACTAATGACTTCAGAGCAGAAGCCCTGAGATGCTCCGGAAGTAACACACGCAGGTAGGGTACTCTGCCCAGCCCCGTCCTTGGGCTCCAATAGTCCTCACCCGTCCCCAGGGACTTGGACACGCACTTGGTGTCTGTTCCCACGAACAAGCGAGCTGCCTTAGCCCCGTGGGCAGGACTGGGCCGACCGCCGAAGAGAGTGGCCCTCGGCCAAGCACCATGATGTCCGTAGATACCTTACGCTTGGAAAAATGCAAAGGCGGTGCTGTGCCCACCATGCTACTGAGATCCCAGTCCGCTGCCAAGGGCTGGGCAAACCCTGGGACCCTTCACCAGGAACTCAGTCCCTCTCCCTGCACATGCAGACTCTGCCCCCAGGGCCGGGGTCACAGCCGCACAGAACACGGCTTCCTGCTGGAATGATATTTTTAAGGCCAAAAATGGGGCAGGAAATCAGAAATGTCATCAGTCGCCTGTGCCTAGGAAAAGATCACTCTTTTCATGAAAGTCTCAGGGGCCCGGTGTCCTCCAAAGGTAAAGCAGCCCTGAGGAAGAAAGCTCCAGGGACAAAAAGAAGAAAAAGCTCCTGCTGCTTCAGAGAAGAGCGGGTGGGCATCTGCCGTCTCCCCTCCGGTAAGTCTGCTGCTAGTTGCTCATTCGGATCGGGGTCCCCTCCCTCTGACATCTGGCTGTTTTCTGATGTACCTGCAACTTCTGTGATTTTACTGCCTGGGCAAAGTGACGCTTGCTGCCTCCAGCAAAACACGGAGCTATTTATGGCCTCGTTCTACAGATGCTGCTTGGAGACCACGCTGAACACCACAAGTATCATCGAATTGTCTTTGGGCGTCACAGCTGCCAAAGTGGGGCTCCAACCAGGGCCTGATGACATCGTTTGCAAAACCCTAGGCCAATGACGGTACGTGCATTCCCAGCTTAACGAGCCCGGGCTGAGACAGGAGCCTGCTTCCAGTAGTCACACGCTTGGGTCTGGACCTAGACAGGAATGTGTCTCTCCTGCTTGGGAACTCGTCTGACAGTGTACACAATTGCAGCAGCTTCGTCCTGGAGACCAACGTCAGCATCTCCCTCTGCTATATGCGAAAATGCACGGAGCGGTCCCACTTGGGATGGACAGGGGCCCCAAACAAATGGAAGTGAGTCTGACCGGGACGTTCATATTTCATTCCTTGGAAACACACACACACACACAGCCCCACTTCGAATCCTCGCTTTGTGCTGAGTTAGCTCCATAAATATCTGAAACGGTCCAGGTTTGCAGGGAGCGGCCAGCCAGAACAGAGAGCTAACGTAGCAGCGGCAGATACGCAGGGGCGAGGCTGCCCGAGAGATCTTGGCAAGCCACGTTAGCTCTCTGTGCCTCAGTTTCCTCAGCTGGGAAACGGGTTAATAATAACTTCAGACGGTGGTTACACGGTGATCAAATAAAGGGAATTGAAAGCTGGAGGGTCCTTAGAGCAGAGCTGGCCACCTCCTGGGCGTTTACCAGAAGTCTCGTTAGCTCTAAAACGGGCCTCAAACCAGCTCACGCAGCCGCTCGGCAGCTCGGTGAGTCAGCACAAACGCGGGATTTAGAAGCATGTCCCCAGGTGGGACGACTGGGCCCCCGTCAGCTGTTCCTGCTTCCGGGCCCAGAGGCACCGCCACAGCCACAGCGTTGACATGAACCTGTCGGGAGTCACCAATCTTCAGCGATCGGTTTTGTGAACTTCTGTACCTTTTGGACATTTATTTACAGAGCCCTGCGTTGTGCAGACTGAGGGGGGCAGGGGTGGAAAGTGGGACGAAGGCGGGGAAAAGGAAAAGGAAAAGAGAGAAAGGAAAGGAAACCAATGGGGAAACACTTACTGAACCCTCTCACGACTGGTTAGTAGGAGTAGCTTTCCTGCGTTCTCTGTTCTCTCCGGCAGGGAAATGTCCGTCCCTTTAGGCTGCTTGAAACTGCGTCCCGTCACTAGCGCCAAGCTTAATAAAGAGCTAGAAGGTTCCCGTTTTGTTATTTGTGGCCAGCGGTGCTCTGGGTTAAACTAATTACCCGGAGGCCCCAGGCGCTCTCACGTTGAAATGAAACGGCAACACTTCTGCCTTCCGTCGGCGAGAAGTTTAAAGGGCCTGGGCTTGAGGAGGAAGGGCCTCTAGCCAGTACCTGTCCTCACCTGTAATCACTCCAAAGGCTAACAATAATGGCGACCGTGATAACCACAATGCACTCCAGGTGTTAGCTGGGGTCCCTGCCCCTCCAGATCTAGGCAGCATTGTCCCCAACCCCAATCCACAGCCTCGGGGAGCCCCACCCTCCCCCACATCCCTGCTCTTGCGCGTGCCATTTTGTTGCCCTGATGCAGCTCTCGGGGACATATGAACGACCTCCGGGGAGCCCATGAAGCTCCATGAAGCGTGTGGCCTCCGCCCTAGGGCCTTGCTCTTCCTGTCTCCCCTCTGCCTCTCCTCCTCTGCTCCCACCCTCAAGAACTCACATCTTTCCCCATCTCGTGCTCAGCAATACTGCGCCCTCCTTGGACGATATGGCGCCAGCCAACTCCCACCTCGTGTCAGCAGCTGGAACCCAGAGAATTAAAATGTCCCCAGTTCATTATAATAAGGAGAGACATCATCCTTCCAGTTCTTCTTATTAAGGTTCTCACACCTTGGGCTAGTCATCCGATTGAAAACGTCCAACAATCCCATGACATAGATGTTCTTACAATGATCGTCCCCACTAACCTGGATACCTGTGGTTCTCACATCGGGACAATTTTGCCCTCTGCCACGGGACATTTGGCAATGCCTGGAGACATTTTTGGTTGTCATCGAAGTGGGAGGGAGCTATCAGCATTTAGCGGCCGGAGGCCGGGAGTGCTGCTAAACATGCTCCCATGCACGGCCGGCCTCCCAGCTCCAAACGTCAAGGGCTAAGTTACAAAAGCGTGCTTGTCAGCGATGAGAAGACGGAGTCTCACGTTAGCTAATTTGTCCAAAGACACAACTGTCAAAGGGCAAAGGTGGGGCCCTCCCGGTCCTAATGGCTTCCCAAATCCATGACACAATCTCCCTCCTCCAATTAGCTTTCGCTACGTGACAGCATTGCCAGCGGCCTAGCAGCTTAAATCAGCACACATTTGTCTTCTCATAGTTTCTGGGGTCAGGAGTCTGTGTCCGGCTTAGCGGGGTCCTCTGCTTCGGGTCTCACAGGCTGTCACTCAGGTGGCAGCTGGGGCTGTGATCCCACCTGAGGCTCGCCTGGGGAAGGGTCCTCCTCCAAACTCACTCCGTGTGTTGTCAGAACTCACTTCCTTGCGGCGGAAGGACCGAAGGCCACAGTTTCTCGCCAGTCATCAGCTGGAGGTCATGCCCAGCTCTGAGAAGCTGTCCCATGGGGCCCCCCAACATAATCGCTCACTTTCTCCAAGCCAGCAAGAGAGAGGCCCAGCATGGCAGGGTCTGTAAGCTCATGCCATCAAACTGTGCATACTTCTGACACTGCTGCTGAATTCTGTCGCTGAGAAACAGCTCACAGATCCCCCCCGTACTGACGGGAGGAAGAACACGCAGCTTGTGACCGGCCAGGAGGCGGGAAATGGAACCATGGGAAGAGTCTGTCCCCCAAACTACTAATGAAACCACTACCCGGAAGGTCGCTTCCTTCAAGGGTGGCAATTCCAGGGGCCACGTCCTTGCAAATGTTTATGCATCCATCTTACCCTCACGGGCCTCAAATGATCACACAAGGGCTGTTACAAGAGCCAAGGCCCCGAGCCCAGGGCGGGGAGCCTTCCTGAAGCCACGTTAAGGCAAAGATGCTCCTGTGAAGCCAACTGGATAAGGCTCTTACACCTCTGACCTAAAAGCCACACCCACTGCCTGCCCTTCAGCATGAAAGACAAAGCCAATGTGCTCTACCAAAGTAATAACAGCAATAATAAATAAAAACTAACCCTTGGAGTGCCAACATTGCTGTGAGTGACGCTGACCAATTTTCCCAAAAGTGCCCGCGTCGCTCCCAGCGACCCTTTTTCCGAGGGCTAGAAATATAAATAACAAGGGAATCATTTGTATTTGATGTGCTGTTCTCTTTTTTTATACCTCACGTTATATACTGATATAATTTTTCTCATGTTGATCCAAATTTCAAATTACGCGTGGCCCTCAAAGGGATAAAGGGAGGAGCCAGACTATTTGATGACAGAGAAGAGCAACGGTGGCATCTCGTTTAACGTTGAATGGCGGCGGCTGGTCCCTCCCTCTAACCTCCTCTTCTGGTCTCTCTTCCCTGCACGCATCCCTCCGTTCTCTCTCCTACTTTTCCCACCCAGGCTCTTGCTGGACCTCTGTGCTGGCTTTCAGGAAATTCAGAACCAAAATCCAACCGCTATTGCAATGACAGTCATTCCTATATATGTCTGCGCTTTGGGTTGCAAGCAACGGAAGCGAACTCTGGCCAAGCTAAACAAATAGAGGATGAAGGCGGGGAAAGAAGGCATCTTCTCCAGCTCTGAGCAAAGCAGCAATGAGAGGGTCTGGGGGGCTTCCCTGGTGCGGGGTGAGCGTGGAGGGTAACCTCAGACCCATATCCGAGGCTACTGCTCAGCCCGTTGCGTTCACAGCATAGTCACAGCCGTGACCTCCACTTCCCTTTGCCAGAGAGGTCACAGGGAAAAATCTATTGCTGTCGGTCACTGGTTTTATAGTGTGTATTTTTCTTTTGTTGCCCAATTTAGTGCTCGCTTTTTTATTCATGCAGCCTGATCAAGGCTTGGGGTAATTAACCTGCCCTTTGGGTCTGGCTTAATTTTAATTAAACAATCCTCCAACGCGCAACAGGCTAAATGTTTGTTTCTTCTGTGATTCTTATCACAAGGCCATTTTGTAGAACTTTATGGATTTTCTGAGAAATTGCTTTATCAATTTTTTCGCCCCGCAGCTGTACACTGAAGCTGACTTGCATCGTTAGCTGTTGATTTAAATTAATTTTCTGGGTTTTTTTTTTTCCCAATTATTTCTGTTGGGCTAGTTAATCACTACATAATTTCTTCACCTTCTGATTAACAATTACCAGTGGGGATGGCTGGCTCTACGACTGTAATTGGCCTTGTTGGGTTCCACATTTATCTTGCCTTAATGATCAGATTTGTTGAGGGTAAGAGGGTTTATTTTATTTTATTTTTTTCTAGACATCAGCTTTCTATATTCAGCCTGGGATCTAAAACTCAAGCTGTGCTCCTTTGTCTCTTACATCATCGCCAGTAATAAAGATTTTCCTGTCAGAACCTGGCTGACAAATTTACAGGCTCCTTATTACAAGCAATGATGGACTATAAGAAACAGAAAAAAAACACAGTTTGAATTTCATTCCCAGCTTGAATTTGCAAGGCTGGCATTTAGAAAAATTATCTTGTGACTTTATAAACCAAGAAAAGTTGTGATTGAAAGTCAAAGAATTAATATAAAATCTGCCCCGACCACCCCCCTCCCCCCCCCGCCTCCTTCCAAAATGGCTTTGGTAAAGTCTTTGCACAGTATGGATGCGGTCAAGTCTCTACCAACAAAGTAAAATTTGTAGGTAATGCATATGGGTCCATTTTATTTCAATGACCTGGATAACTCAGGTTACAGGCATGTAAGGGCCTGAGCTATTGTCTTCTATGACAAGAATCATCCTGTTGTGTTCTAAAAGTACACACTCTAGAAACCTATGCATTGTCTACACCGGAGGGTCATCGCTTCTACAGGAGCCACCTTACATCTCTGTAAATTGCAGGTACCCGGCAGCAAAGCAGAATAATTCTTGTCTGTAGACACATAAATCCTGTCCTGTGCAGCAGACTGCCCGTGGACATCCCCCCTCCGTTATGGAAGAAGCTAGTTTGGGTTCCATCTGCACCTTCCTTTCAGCATCCCTTCCACGTGAATGTGTGCCTTTTAGACTTCTCCGATGCGCCAGTGAGAAGAACCACTTGGTTTCCTCGGGGGTTGCGTGAAAGTCTCTAACACGTGTTTATTTTCTATCTGAGAACCTTTTTTTTTTTCTTTTTTTGAAAATTAGTTTTTAATCACATTGAATCACTAATGTTGGTGCAAATTACTGTACCACCAATTATGGGGCAACACAGTGAGTGACACACTTCCCTGAAATACTGCTGCGAAGTACCGCTGTGATGTGGCACCGTGACTGAAGTAATACTGCGGAGTAGTGCCAGAAAGCGGTCTGGTGGCGTGGGGCTGTGACCAAGGAACATGAAGTAGCCCCAAAAGTAGCGTGGGAATGTAGTGCCAGGAAGCAAAGGCAAGATTGGGGTATCCCATGACTTATGATCCCAGATTTATTCTTCGCTACCTAGGCAAATTGTTGGGTGAATTATTTAAATTCTTCTAGTTATAGTACCTCCAAAGTAAAATGTGAATAATAATACCTACTTTGTGGGCTTTGTTCTGAAATAGTACAAATTACAGCATGTTTTGAGTGGTATTATTGATTGTGTTTGTAATATTAATTATTCCTATGCAGGCTTTCAAATGTGGTGATGTATCATTTAGACATAATCTCATAAACTAGTTAATTACTTGAAAATTCTTATTGGATCCCTTGGACCCCACTCCTGAACTTCTAACTTAGGGCATCCATCCCATCCCTTCAAAATATCATCATCGTCATCATCATCATCATCATCATCAACATCATCATCATCGTCATCTATAGGAGTGATTTTATTTCATGAATGTGTTACCATAAGACATAAATTTGTTGTCTATTTTGTTTATCTACATAAATATATACTCACATATATAAACTTTCAGAGTCAAGCCACGTTTTCTTCATCTTGTTTCTGAGAAAGGAACAAGAATCCCAATGCAATTTGTCTGTAAAATCAGAAAGTGGGACTGGGATCTTCACCGGCAGGCTGCCCCGGGGACAGCTCCTCCGTTTCCCCTGGAGTGACACTTTCCGATCGTGTAGAACAACCCACGTCAAAAAGGAAAAAGGAAGGTCCTAGAACCTGCCCTGGCCGGACGCTGGCAGTATGTCCTCAGACTCAAACCTGCTTCTGTCCTTGAACTTGGCACTGCACTCTCAGGAAAAGGTGCTGAAGAAGTGGTCAGACCCATGGGCTTAAGTACAGGGCTGTTTACCACGGAACAATTTCTAAGTGAAAAGTTAGAGACGGCCTTGATACCCAACGAGAATGAACACATTATGCTTCTTCCATATCCTGACATATTAGCCAGCCATTATGAGCCGTCTTTCCAAGAATGCACAATCCTGTGAAAAATGCTCACAATATAATGTGAAATTTACGACGACAGAACATAAAAATGATTTTGTAACAGTTCCCTCGGGCCCACAGCCTGAGTGTGCGCACCTGTGTCCGTAGGCCCACAGAATGAAAAGCTGGAGGAAACAGCCCCAAACGTGTATGACGCTTGCCTCTCGGTGATGAGATCATGGGTGATGGTTCCATTTTTCCTGAAATATTATGACTCTCTCAAATTTTCCCTAATGAGCCTGGGCTACTATTCTAGTCAGTAAAACAAATGCTATAAAAGCAATAGCAAGCTACAGAGGGTATCAATCATCATACTTCAAGATGGAAGACATTTCCGTTGATAGTGGGAGCATCCACCAATAGCAAGGAGCCAGCAGTCATTGTCATTACCGTCATTGTGTTATTGGTGTCATTACAGTGGAACCCGGACACACTGCCTCCGTGAGCCATCTCGTCAAGGAAGGGCCGCTTTTCGATTGTCCTTTGTCCAGGACTGGTTTCAGGGAGAATATTGGAATTAGGGAAAAACCGATTTTGTCATGTTATTATTTTGTTTGAACACTCAAGACCCTGGCATGGTTCCCACTGTGACTGGGTTGCCTTTCAACTCCAAGCGACCTTGGCAGAGTCACCCTGGACCTGGAAGATGTACAGGTGGAAACGGTCATTCTGCAACCATCCGAATGGTGTTTGAGTTTGCGTCCACATTTTAGTCTCACTCCTGATTCCTTGAAAGTTCGATGTTGGCAATTTTTAGGAGCCTGTGTGCCTTTTTTCTCTCTCACACACACCATTACCAAGAATCCATTATCAGACACTGAAGTTTGCACATTTTAAGGGCTTAATACATTTGAAATTTTCATTAAACTGCCTTCCTGCTAAAATGTACAGCTTGATTCTGTACAAAATAATTTTAATTAAGAAAGTAATGTATTTTTGCTGTGGTAATAAAATCATTTGGAAATTGAGAGTTTCCTAAGCCCGTCACCAGTACTAAGTCATTATGTCACCAAGAACAAAAACAAAAACAAAAAAAACTAGAGCTTATTTTCCATTTGTGTGTCCTTTTAGAAAGCCATTATTTTATTTATGTAAATGAAAACACCCTTGTCACTGATAACTGTGATGAAGGGGTTCCCCCCCCATCTTTCAGAGAAATAGCGCTTTCCCCTGTCTTCCCACAAAGTGGCTCATCTAATCCGACAGACCTAATTGAACTTGAAGTGCCCTGCGTTCTGCAAGACCGTGTTAATCTGGTGGTGTTCTCCATCTCTCAGCGCAGCAAAGAGTTTATTAAGAGAGGCTGTGATTGGCAGGCCTTTTGCTGACTGATTACAGTTTCCTCTCCTTGGAAACTCTAGCATTACAAAAGTAGTTCCGGAGGCAGATCGTAGGTGCCAGACTTTGCCTCTGACCTTTAAATCAAATTTAGAATTTCCTCGAGTAGTATGCCTTCAAGCAAAACCTGTCAGCTTAATAAAGTGGAAATTTTCTTCAATAAATCTGCAATAAATTTCTACCATTCACCAAGAAAGGTAAGCTTTCCTTACTGTTCTCCAGTTCTGAACAAGGCCTTACGTTTATTGGGTGAAATAAAAACAGGGCTGTTTAATGTAAGGACAACGCTGAATGATGAAAGGAAGAGGGTGAGTGGCATAAATATAGCAAGAGAAAGACATGGAGGAAGGAAAAATGATAGAAGCAAAAAGAAGACAGAATTATAAAGAGGCGCGATCATGATACGAAGTACAGGGAAACGAAGAAGCAATGAACTCACAAAAACATTATTAATTTTTGTCTAGCTCTACCGAGGAGTCGTCGTCGTCGGCAGCCGTCCATCTCGAGAGACGATGGTGTAGCTTCTTAAGAGTCTATCTGCACCGCCGAGAATGGCTGTGCAGTTCGACTCGGGAGTGACATGGTATCTGTCTCCTCCCGTGTTGAATCGATATCTTGCGATGACGCTGGAGTGTCCTCTCCAGTGAAGCTGAAGCTACAGAGCCTGGGCAGGGTAATATGGAGGGTCCGCTGTTGCCCATGCAGCAGACCCCCCCTCTCTTCGCAGCTGAAGGGTCCAAGGGAAAGACGGAGTCGATACAGCTTGGGTTCAGGTGCGCCGCAGGAGTTGCCGGTGTTGACTACAACGTCAAACCGCCTTAGGGACTCCGGCTCCGGATTTTCTGTCGGGGTTTACTCCCTTAGCCTTTCCCCTGAAGAGGTATGCCGCAAGGCAGCGGAGTACAAACACGGTAAATTCATAAGCTTTCCTGCCGAAGATCTGTGGAATCATTGGGAGCATAGTGACTTACATGGTCTTCTAATGTCTGCTGACTTTTTAAAAAATAGATTTGAGAGAGAGAAAGGAAGGGGGAAGAGGAGGCGAGAGAGAGGCTGATTTGTTGTTCCACTTATTGATACATCACTGCTTGCTTCTCATACGTGCCCCAATAGAGGATCGAACCATCAACCTGGGTGTATCAGGACCACACGGGGCGACCTGGCCAGGGCTCTGCTGACTTTCTTTGTGTGTTTTGATCTCAGCAGAAAATGGCCCAGGGGCTCATTCCACTTCCCAAACAAATAAAGGTCAAGCATGTGCTAAGCAAGTTGAGGACTATAGTTTGTTTCTGAAATCCTGGGGTTCCCACCCATAGAGGGCAGGCAGTGTACTTGGGGAAGATGCAGGAGGCGGGAAGAAGGTTGGAGTGCAGGTGTTCTTCCCTGGGGCCAGACTTTGGCTAATTCCATTTCACTAAACAAATTCCACCCTAAAGCTTGTTTCTGTAAAAAGTTTCCTTCCAACGAAGGCCTTCTCCCACTCTGAGAACAAATTTCCAGACCAAGTCACTATCTAACTATCAGTGGAAGATGCTTGAAGACCATGCTCTGACACCTCCTCTCCCTTTCAGCTTCCACCCCTGCTCATGATAACACACAAACCCTTTATTGGTGGCCCAGGGGTTGTTCTGGGTGCTATACAACTTTGCAGGCAGCATCTCATGGTACAGATGAAATTCAGGCCCCAAGACAGTGGATCAACCAATTTGCCCAAGTGGCTTACCTTTGGCAAGTCAGTTGGGCCCAACTTTGCCACCGATTTATAACACTTTGATCAATAATCCTAACATTCCCATTTGAAAATGGCTGTACTGGGTAGAGAAGGGAAATGAGAAATTAAGGAAATGCGCTAGAATGTTTTCACTTGTTCACCAAAAAGAGCAACACAATTAATAACTGCGGAGTCCTGCCTTGCAAAAGAGTACAGCTGAGGACACTCTCAGCTTTGGAGAAAGCGGAGAGACGTGTGTGTTGCTTAAGACGGGACTTTAAACCAAATACATTTGAGGTTACGAAGGAAAAAGCATTAAACAACGTGACAGCGAGGTGTCTATAGTGCTGGCCGGGGGCAGGTGAAAGGCGACTACTGGACACCCTCTGGTCATTTTCTTTGCACTGTTCTTGGTCATAGTCTCTCCGTGACCTTGAGCTGGCCAGGTAGCCTCCTGCTTTGATATTTCTGCTTATGCATCTGTCAAATAACAAAGTATTACTCCAGCCCCTGTTCATCCTACCTGAGCAGAGAATAGTGTAAAAATGAAAATCTTCCTCTGAAAAACCACTGGGCAGGTGAGTCTCCCATGCGTCTCCCTCCCCATCTCCCCTCAGCGCCTTCCCAGCCAGACCCCTCAGCCTCCCTCACTGCCTCTGTCTCCCAACGGGTGCTGGCGGTTCCATTCTTGTCCCCACCAAACCCCACCTGGTCAACCAACAGCCACTAGGGGAATCTTTTTAAAATGCAGTTACAGTCCTCCCTCACTTATCGCAGGTATTACATTCTAGACACACATACACACCGCGCCCCGCGATGGGTGAAAATCTGCGAGGTAGGAACCTTACGTTTATTTTAGTATTTATATATATACAAGGCTTTATAAACCCTTCCCACACACTTATAAACCGCTCCCAGTCCCTTATTAACCTTTCCCACTCCCTTATGAACCTTTTCCACACTTTTATAAACACGACTTATGTCCTTAAACATATTCTACACTCTTAAACCTACGTCACTTTAATAACATATGTATACAGGACCACAAAATCCCGCGACATAGCGAAAATTCTGCGATAAATAATTAAATATAATATTTTTAAAAATCCCACGATACAGTGAGGCCGCGATATAGAGAGGGACTGCTGTATTGGACTCTCCCATCTAAAACCCATCAGTAGGTTTCTATTGCCATTTGAAAAAGAACCCGATGTTGTAACATAACTCACAGGCTGACCTGTCCCCTGCCTGACCCCGTGGACGTCCCCTCCCCTCATCTCAGTGGCCTGCTGAGCTCTTTCTTCTAAGCCTCCACACGGGCATGCGTCTCAGGCAGAGGCGCCCTTCCCCGTCCCCACCGCTCTTACTCGCTGCTAAGCATGTTTCAAGGCTTCGACTCTCCCACATGAGGCTTAAAAAGAAATCCCGATAAACGTACTCTGAGGCTTTCTACAAGCCGCCCAGTATTTAACTTCCCACTGCACCTGGCAGATAACACAGTCATTTTCATTTAACCAGCCTCGCATCCCGGGCCACCAGTACACGTATGTAAATGAGACAGGCCCAACCTTGGCGACAGGAGTATTCAAACAAGCAACCATCAGAGACTCTGTCCCCAAAGGTTCTGACCCTCTTGGTCTTGGGCAGGGTCCAGACATCAGCTTGTTTGTCTGATGTTCCCAGGGGACTCTATTGGGAAACTTGATTGAGATCCAACCTTCCATACGGTCAAAGCCGAGAAGAAGTCGAAGAGTTGCATTTTTCTAGCACAGATGGCATCAGGCTGAGCTACTTCATGAGCAGTCAGCAAACACGGGGAGTATCTATCATTTAACCCTATAGGGTGTATGGCCCTAGGGTGGCTCTACCTGCAGCTGGATCCCTTGTCCTGTAAGAGGAACCTCCCAAACTGAGGTGGTGCCGTCCAAACCGGAGTGGTGTCATCGCACAGCTCGGCACACGCATCTGTAAACGGATCGACACTGTCCTTGCAATTCTTACGATTAGCAAGGCTGATGAAGGGTTCTGCTCAAAAGGTGGCAGAGTGTGGGGGCGAATCGAGCACCCACCACAGATAATAAAAGGCTCACTTGTATCTCAGGAAGGTCGTCACGAGACCTCCTTGTACTGTGGGGTCACCTAAAAGAGTATACAGCTCATTTCTCCGATAAAGAGGGCTCTAATCTTTTTTAAGTAATGCTTTTGTGAACATGCTAGTTTATATTATATTGAAAACTATGCTTTTGAAGGCAGAAAAAAAATTTTAAGTTGGGTGGGGGGGAGTGTTGGTACCATGTGAATATTTCAGTTAATTCCCATGCCTGTGAAATGCATGCTTTATGAATTTGGGTTAATACAATATGTCAAGTGTTATACCCACTTTAGAAATAAACTTAAATTATATCATGGCATATTTATCTATCATATATTTTTGAGAACTACAACAGAACTGTGTAGCATCTATTATATAAATCTACAACTTACCTGTACCCCCACCTTTTGATATGTAAGTAGCCTCACTCTCACTTCTATAAGAATAGATAATAGAAGCAGGTCCGTGTGTTTATGTGGATCGCAGTGGTTAGATATTACAGAATGACTGGGTTTGGGGAAACCAGGAACTCCAGTGCTGTTTGCTGTGAACCTGGTCCTTGTGTTCTCGTACCTGCAAATCACAGATCCACCTGCCACCCCCTCCCCGTGTTTGAGTTCACTGGGTCTGAGGTGGGGACAGATAATGCATTTGGGGGAAATATCCCTGGCAAAGCTTAGGTAAATCATTCAGAGCTTTCATCTGAGAAACTCGTTATCAGTCTCTTTAAAATCCTCACACATGTTGGCAGCTTGTCAGAAAGATAACTTTTATTTCCTTAGGAAGTACATGATAGTGCCTGTTATCTTTTTAAAATTCCATGCTGATCTGATGAACAATAAATGGTATGTGTGACCCTCTAAGAACATCTTTGATTGCTGGTGCCAATGAAGGTGTTTATGTATTTTCTGGTCATTACGTATATGCTTTCTGAAATTTCTGTTTCTTTTCTTAACCTTTGCCCATTTTTTCATTAAGATTTCATTTTCTTTACTCGTTTGTAAGAATTCTTTCTGTATTAAATTACTCCTGGGCTGAAAATATGTTTCTCGGATTATTGTTTGTTTTAATTTTACGTGTTTATTTTTTGCCCTCCAGAAGTTCTGAGTGTTAGTGTGGATAGACCTCTATTTCTGTGGCTTAGTATTTATCAAATCTTCCTTCTGCTTTTTCTCTGACATTGTTTTCAGGTTTTTCTGTTGTTATTATTGTTTGTTTTGTTTTTTATGTTAACTCTTTAAACCATCTGGGATTTATTTTAGTATGTGATATAAGGACGTAAACTCATGTTTTTGTGACTCAAGCATCCTTTTAATTATTTTCTGCTATTATATGAAACATCCTTCTCTAACCAATATATTCTGTCATTTTCTCATATGGATGGGATTGGGAAGAGTCACATAATATTCAGAGGTACCTGGTATTAATTCTTCATCATACTCTTCCTGATCGGCATCAGCTGGGAATAGATCTTGACAATTAGTGTCATGTCTCTTTAAGATGCATGAAAAGACATTTTTAATTTAAAAAGAACAACAGATCTTCTTAGGAAAAAATACTTTCCTCCCAGGTACGATTTTAGAGGTTGCCACTTGGAACTTATTTGCATAATCTGCAAATGCTGACAAAGCACCACACGATTCTGCTGCACCTGTTACCCGAGTATTTCAGGGTTTTGCTTGTACAACAGGGTGACTGTGTCCACAGGGTGTCAATACAAATGTATCCGGGAAATAGTTTTAACCAGTAGCTGCTGCATTTCCCTTTTTCAGTATTTTTGTTTAGCCCAAAGGCCATCCCACCACGTCTGAAGTAGGTTTCCCGAAAAGAGGACGCGAAAGAATCCAACAAAAATCAAGTCCAGCCCTGGCTGGGGTGGCTCCGTGGATTGAGGACTGACCTGTGATCCAAGGTGTCACCAGTTCGATTCCCAGTCGGGGCGCATGTCTGGGTTGCAGGCTGGGTCCCCACTTAGGGGTATGTGAGAGGCGACCACACACTGATGTTTCTCTCCCCCTCTTTCTCCCTCCCTTCCCCTCTCTCTGAAAATAATTTTTTTTTAAATCAAGTCCAGAAGACCTCATCTTTTGATTGTAAGAACTGAGCATTTTAAAAGTTTCTTTCTTTTCTTCTCTCTCTTTTTAAATATAAACTCAAAGGTGTAGTTATATTTTCAAGAAGGGTTTATAACAGGTAATAGGATTTTTCCCTCAATTCCAGGTGGAAATGATAGGCCTTTCTGGGCTGTGAGACTTGGGGATGGAGAGAGAGAGACAGACAGAGAGACAGAGAGAGACAGAGACAGAGAGACGAAGAGAGGCAGAGACAGAGGAAAAGAAAACTTCCAGGCAACCGCGGGGTTCTCCCCTCCTCTCGCGCCCCCCTCCCAACCAGGCCACAGCTGCGCAGGAAGACGCAGAAGTCAGAGCTGTTACAGGACAGAGAAGGGTGGTCTGTGTTCCCAAGGGAGCGCCCAGGGAGCCTGAAGCAGCCTTCGTGGCCTCCCCTGCCCTCTCTCGGCCATCAGCGCCCAGGGGTCGGGGTGGGGGAGGAGCTGCAGGCACACAGCCTGAGAGAGGGCCCCCCCACCCCGAGACCAGGGGTCGGCATGCTTTTCTGCAAAGGCTGCAGCAGTAAACGGTTTAGACTGTGCAGGCTCCATGGTCCCTGCCGCTCCTCAGCCCTGCCCTTGTCACAAGGAAACTGCCACAGAGCACGTGCCCCTGGATGGTGATGTGCCAGGAGCACTTGATTTACGGACACGGAAGTTTGAATTTCCTGTCATTTTTGTGTCCTAAATACCCTTCTTCTTTTGATTATTTTTCAACCACTTAAAAATGGAAACATCAGCCTTGGCCCCCGGGGGCTCAGTGGGTTGGAGCAGCGTCGCATACACCGAAAAGGCTGCAGGCTGGTTCCCAGCCCAGGCGTGGACGGTAGGCAACCGATCGGTGTTTCTCTCTCCTTCTCTCTCTCTCTGTCTCTCTCTCTCTCTCTCTCTCTGATCTGTAAACATATCCTCAATCAGGATTTTTTAAAATAAAGTTTAAAAATGGAAACATCACCCTTAACTCATAGGCCAGAAAAAACTCTGGTTTCCCAGCACATGCAGAAGATGCCAGCATGGCAGAGCAAGCATCTGGAAGTTTCTATGGCAAGGATGGGTGCAGAACTGGACGAGGGAGTGGGTGTCCCGGAAGATGACTCTTAGTTATGACAAGTGGACACTTCCCAAGGGGTCAGCACTGACTGTTCAAGCAGAAAACCGTGAAAGCACTTCTAATACCAGCAGCGATCCAGGGGGGACCGGGCAAGATTTGAAAGCTTGGTGAGGTAAAGAGAGTCTTGACAAGGACACAGGCCCTCTCCCTGAGGGGCTGTCCCCTCCCCCACACACCGCAGACCTCAGATCATCCCAGAGAGAAGGCGAGAAGCCTCTGTATGCTGACGGCGACGAAGTCTTACACCAGAAGAGACTTTCGTTTGGAAAGTTGAAGGTTTCTGCTATCCAAAGAAAGAAGGACTTAATAGGTATCACTTATGAAGAAATAAAGCAAGCTCCATGTTCCCACATCTGAATCATAGAACACGGGAATGTTCCTAACTGCTGTAGGTATAGCCGGTCTGAGGCTTGAGGTTATTTTCCTACATTCAAGCAAAAACAATTTCCTAAATCATACTTGAGAGCATAGTAAACAATAAAAATTGTCCCTTGATGTGAAAAGGCCCCCTCATCACACATCAAATACTTGGGTCTATTTCACTGATTTCTTTTCTTGTCCCCTGAGTCTCACATACCCTCTCGGTTCACAGTCACACTGTGTAAATTGCTATAACTCTATAAACACTTAAGTAACCGGTAACAAAGTCTCACTTAATTATGCTTCTTTTTAAAAAAAAATCTCATTAAGCTTCTGCATCATTTATTCTTTCAAATGAGCATCAGGTTCGACTTTGTCAGCTACAGGGGAAAATGAATGCCTCTGGGATTTTGATTTAAATTATTTTAAAGCTACAAATTAATTTGGGAAGTTTTCCCATCTTTAGAAAAATGAACTCTGTCATTCAGAAATGTGGTTGGTATATCCTGGTTAAGTATTTATATCTCCATAAAGTCTTCCATTTGCTTTATTGTAAAAGTTCACATTTTTAGTGTTTTTTTTTGGGGGGGGGTGAGTTATTGCCAATGCAAAATTTAATATATGTTACTGTCCTATATAAAGATATTGACGTATATAATTACTTTAAATGTAATGCTTTTTACTAAATGCTTCTAATTCTTCTAATAGACTTTCAGCTAATACTCTGAAGTTCTTCAGTTAGACAAACTTTCTGTCTGCAAACAATAATTTATCAAATTTTTTTTAGTTGTACTAAGAGTTAAAAGTGCGCATTTCTCTGAAAAGGTTGCAAATGACCCTTAAAGACATGGAGAATAAAAGGTACATACGAGGTCTGTCTAGAATGTACCCAGCCATGTAATATGAAAAATAGAAATATTTATTGAAGAAAGTACAAGATACAGGTAACACTGTATATCAGACAATGACCCCTCGGTCCCCTGCAAAGCAGGCACCTTGGGACCTCACACAGGTCTCCCCACTGCAGCACGATGTTGCTTCTCTGCTCTGGAAGCAGAAGCCGCGGAACGAATTTTGCCACGACATGTTTCATGCCACGGGCCTGCATCAATAGCTCGGACGCGCCATCTTTGGAACCCCCAGACCAGCTCCTAGTTCTCACACTGTCAGTCTCCGATTGGTTGATTGCAGCTCGTACACGTCCCACATTCGAGCAGAAAACTGTGAGAGCACTTTAAGCTTTAGGGGCTCTGCTTGCTGCGGGCCGTCCAGAACGTGGGTCACTTTCAACAGATTCTCAACCATCTTTGATGCGTCTGGCCGCACTTTTATTTGCGCTGCACTCACTGCATCGTCCCCGAAAGCCCTCTGAATCATCCCAATAGTTTCCGCAGAGGAACGTTCAAGCTTAACGCAAAATTTGATGCAGATTCATTGCTCTACTTACTCAGTCATTTTGAATGCAACGACCACACAGCACACATGCTCACTCAACGGTGCCTACCGCCCCCCTCCTGACTAGTACAGTGAAGGCGTCATTGTTCACACATGCGCATTCCAGCCCACTCTCCTTGTTACATTGATGTCACGCAAACCATTCCTGTTATATTAACCATGGCCGGACTTTTCCTGGACAGTACATAAAGGAAAATATCCTCTTCAGCAGGAGTGGAGGAGGAAAGGGAAAGAAACACATCCGCTTCTCCCTTCAGCCATTCCAGTTTTCCAGGAGTACCTTTCATTGGCTAGTCTGCCCAGAAACCCATTTCCAAGGGATCCTGAAGAACAGTTTTGAAGAGAGGATGGGTGGAGAAAGCAACAGGTGACACCTGCCTGGTGGCCATGGCAACAGTGCCATCTTCCATCTCTATGAAAAACCCCTCTCTGGTTTTCAGATTCCTCTTTTTTTTTTTTTTTTTGAGGGGAGGTCAGTAAGAGAGGGAGGGAGGGAGGGAGGGAGGGAGAGATGAAGAGAAACATTGATGTGAGAGAGAAACATCATCACTCGGTTTCCTCCCACACACGCCCCAACTGGGGACTGAGCCCACAACCTAGGCATGCGCCCTAACTGGGAACTGAACCTCGTGACCTTTCAGTTTGCAGGACAACACTCCAAGTGAGCCACACCTGCCAGGGTGTCAGATCCCCCTTTAGGATTCTCCCCACCTTGTTTGGTTTTTTGGCAAGCTCAGCCCTGCATTAATAAAATGTTTATTCTGATATAGCTACCTACCCTTTTAAAGTTATGTCATAATGGGAGATTTTTTAAACTGCATTTATTGGGGTGACATCAGTTAATAAAATTAAATAGGTTTCAGGTGTATAATTCTACAATACATTCTCTGTATGTTACATTGTGTGTTCACCACCCCAAGTCAGGTTTCCTTCCATCACCATTTATCCTCCATGATGGGAGACTTGTAAATATCTCTTCTGCACTGTTGCTAGAAACTGAAATAATCTCTTTTTCTTTTTTTCCTTTGAGGGGTAAAAGTTTTACTAACACCTTAGTGAAAGGCAGTTGATAGTTTATAACAAAACCATGCTGTAGTCATTCATTTATTCAATCAACAGATATTCATGCTACACCTACTATGTGCCAGACAACACTTTTCTATGTTCTATTGAAATAATAAGAAACAAGAGCCAGTCTCTGACCTCTATCTGTATGATTTGGAATATATATATGTATATATTGGATCTATATGTATATATAAACATATATATATACACAATATATGTGTATCTTTAGAATTGATGCATATGCATCATCTCCTTACTTAGATACAACTAGGTACGCAATATTCATTCACGTACAGGTATTCCAGTTGTTACAGGTTGAAGTGAATGTGAGTCCATATGTGCATGTATGTGCACTTACATGAACATCGTCGTCGTCGGCAGCCGTCCGTCTCGAGAGACGATGGTGTAGCTTCTTAAGAGTCTATCTGCACCGCCGAGAATGGCTGTGCAGTCCGACTCGGGAGTGACACGGTATCTGTCTCCTCCCGTGTTGAATCGACATCTTGCGATGACGCTGAAGCTACAGAGCCTGGGCAGGGTAATATGGAGGGTCTGCTGTTGCCCATGCAGCAGACCCCCCCTCTCTTCGCAGCTGAAGGATCCAAGGGAAAGATGGAGTCAATACAGCTTGGGTTCAGGTGCGCCGCAGGAGTTGCCGGTGTTGACTACAACGTCAAACCGCCTTAGGGACTCCGGCTCCGGATTTTCTGTCGGGGTTTACTCCCTTAGCCTTTCCCCTGAAGAGGTATGCCGCAAGGCAGCGGAGGTTTTTTGGAGTCAGAGTTTTCCTTCTCTGATGTGCCCTGACTGGAAGATCGAACCAGCGACACTTAGCTCGCAGGCCGACGCTCAATCCACTGAGCTAAACCAGCCAGGGCAACTTACATGAACAACTTTGTAGTAAATGGTGTAGAGCGCATTGCTTACAGAAACACACCCTTTATCTTCCCAACACATCTTTTCATCCCTTTATTAAGTCCTAAGTTCTTTTTAATAAAATATTTTTAAGGATCCGGAGCTGAATTTCAAGAGTCTAGAGTTGGTTCATCAACTATCAGCTCTGACAAGATGAAAACAATTTTGCATCTGGGTGTACCATACTGTGAAAATAAAATCTGCAGCAACCACATCAACACACAGCAAGACGAGATTCATTAGTGTTTTCTGGGACGTCTTCCTGTTGGCTGCCTTCTTGCCTGTCAAGAATGGGTAACATTTCGAGCTCCAAATGATAAAGATAGGACCGAAGTGATTGCTCCAGGCTCTCGAGAAGTCTAGGTTTAAAAAAAAGTCACAGGTGATTCACACCTGTATCTGTTGCTTCTTTTTTTGGTTTGTTCTTTTCACTCTCTAACAAATCTCTGGAGAAAGGAAAAATTATCAGTTTAAAGGCCTGGCAAAGAGAGAAAAGCAAAACCAAAAAAGACCAAGATACTTAACATTTGTGATTAAGGCCAAATTTAAAGCCTTACTTCAGGTCATTTTTATCTTTGGCCATGATGATAAATGTGTCATCGATGGTGAAATGGCCTTCAAGCCTTTAGCTCAGAGGAACTAGAACTAAGGACTCACCTCGAAGGGAGTCCATTGACTCTCTCTTCGTTGAAAGAGTAGGGACATGTTAACTTTAGATTTTAATCAAGACTCATTATATTTATATTAAGGTCAATTTATTTCTTAACCAAGACGCATGCCTACAAATAAACACCCATTTTCCTCATTCTTATGAACTTGCATTACATTAAAGTTTTGCCAGTGGGAGTGTGTGACCTACTTTGAAATTCAATTATATACTTTTTATTCTCTCATAAGGTCTATAGTTTTCTTGGCTCACTTTATATGAAATGCAATAAAAATCACCCTTCAGTTGTAAAACACAGGTAAAGGTACTCACAAAGTGTTCTAAGATATTACACAAAAATCTAGTTAAAAGTGAAATAATTTTATGGAGGTAACTCTATGAAGTGTTGACAAGTACTCAATAGCCCAGATGTAATTGTATCTTCAAAATCTCCCTTATATACCAACCAAAATGTGAAGTCTTTGGTTGTTTAAAAGAGATCACATAATATAATTATTTTTTTTTCTCCTGGTATTTTCTAGGATTAGGAGAGAAAGAAGAATGAGGCCAGAGGGTTTTTTTTTTAATGCAAGACACTATCCAAAAAAAAAAAAAAAAAATCAGACTAACATGTTCCCTGAAGTCAAAATATGTAATTTCACACTGACCCTGTATTTTACTAGGTAATAAACTGGCATTTTATCCTGTCAGCTAATGAAATATTTGGAGAATGAAATATAGACCATTAACAGCTTTGTCTGGAGACAAAGAAGGCTTGCTCATCTCTTCATGAGGTAGCTTGTTCCAAATGCTGAGAGGGGGCCAGGAGTGGGGTAACCTAGGAAACTTCAAGTTACTGTTGTCAGGGAAGGAAAACTTTTCCTCCGTCCTTCTAGGTTCTTCCAGCTGGTCTGATAATTCAATCAGCATAAGACAGATTCACAGGAGAAAGTCAAATTTAATTACATACATACATGGGTCTACATAGATATAAGAAGTTTCCAGACAGTCAGGTGGCTGAGGCTGGTATGTCTTCCTGAGCTAAGGAGAGTGGGTAGGCATCTCAGGATCTAAAGGGGAGGAAGACAGTTCACAGGAAGGTGGGAACAGCAGGCGTCTGGTAAACAAGTGTTTGTCACGCCCACAAAGGCAGTGGGACACAAAGAGGACTTGTATCTCCAGGCTCAACCAGCTCCTAGCTACCCTCACCCCCTACTGCCCACCATACCTAACCTAGTCTTTGTAGTCAATTCTGATGATAGCTTTCTTCCTGCTGTAGGCCCACTGTCTACGTTCTTTCAGGCAAAAGAAGGAGAGGTAAAAAAAACTTCCTGAGTCTTTTGTTTCTTAAAAATAATCAGCCTAAAATAATCCTTATGACAAAGAGACATATCTTGGGATGGCAAATTTTGCTTCCGTACATTGTGTTAAAGGTATTATTATTGTTATCATATTACTTTTATAGATGTAAAGACAAATGCCAGAAGCATAGAACAATTCTGGTTCAGCTCAGCACAATCATTGATACTGTCACAGGAATATTTCTATCCAATTCTTGGTGCCACAGAAAATTTAGAAAGTTTAAAACTCGGCGACTCTGAGATGAAGCAGGAGAAATGGATTCCAAGGAATAGACAGTTGTCTTTCTGGATGGTATCCTGTCTCCAGAGTTAAATAATTGAAGGTGATAAAGATTTTACCAGCCATGCTAAATGAATGATGAGACATAATACAGCAGATTGCTAACCAGTCATTAAAAACCATCATAGAGAGTGTAAAACAATGTTTGAGGTCAGAGACACTGGTCTAGATAAGCCATGATTCAAATCCCCACCCTACCATTTATTACTGTTACTTTGGGTAAGTTATGACTCTCCAGAAGTAACCATCTCAGAGAATGACAGAAATTACTTAACACTATGCACATAAAATGCTTGTTATAGAGCCTGGTAGTTTGTTCAAAATAATTATTAATGGATGCTTGTTCTTATAATAATTTTTGAGTTGGAAATATATCTTTCATATTACTGACTTTTTAAAAAATCAGTTTGCAGAACACATATAAAGCATGATCTCTTACATGAGTCCATGCATGTTTCCATACATGACTTTGTGCACACAAGTACAGAAGTGTTCTAAAAATGACAGTGATCATAATTTCTATGCCATGATATTTTCAGTGCTTATCATTCTCTGCATTTTTTTCCTACGTGAAATCTTACAGAAACTGGTCAGTTATATGGAAAAACCAACATTCGCCAGACAAGGTTTTGACAGTTACCCCAATGTTCAGTAGACGAGGCTGACGTCCTATTGCGGAAAGAAATGAGGAAGGAAAGGACTTCTGGAGAAACGTGTCTTTGGAAACCCCTTCCAAAGACAAAAGATACGAAGGAATGGCTTCCCTGCTCACGGCTGCCCAAAGGAAATTGTCTGGCGGTCTCTGGACGGCCCTACGACTCCCAATGAGACCGCCTAGGAAAGACAAGTGTGTTCCCCATTTCAAACACCCTCTTAGAGAACCTCTGCTACTAGATAGCTGGAGAAATTGAAACAAATGGAAAAAATGGAGGGGTCAGCTCCTCTTTGGATTCCTTTCACACCGCACCCTATCACTAGCCAACTCTTCACGCAGAGGATTCCCAGAGGGGACATGCAATGCCATCTGATGATCAGGGAAAACCCATAGCCTCAACCAAGAGCCATGGGGAAGCACTATACTCACGTACACAAAGGAAGCCATTATAATTCATGTCAATCCTTTTAATTCTGCTTTGAACTTTGTCTGAAAGCTTTCTTAGGGAAAAGACTGACCAAGAAGGACTGGTATTTCCTAATAGATGACAGTGAACGAGAGGGCCACTACTCAGGGCTCGAAAACCCCTTTACTCTGTGTCAATGACCCTCTGTGAGCAGAGGCCAAGCTGATGGGTCGTTGAGAGGGGCAGGGCCACCCCCAGCTGGCCCATAGTACATAGCTTCCACGCACCACGATCACACCATGGGAAAAAAAGGAAAAACAGAGACAGCAGCCTTTCCTAAAAACAGGCACCGGGTGTACAACTCTGTGCAGGAGCTACGGGAGAATACACAAAACCTAGAAACAGCAGTCTGAGAGGCTCCATGGCGAGAGCTGTGCTACCCCATACTATAGCCGTATGAAGCCTTTAAATCTAAATTAAAAATTCAGTTCTTCTGTTGCGCTACGTGCTTTCCAAGCGCTCAGTCAGCCGGTGTGGCTCATGGCTTCTGTTTTGCTCGGTACGAAACCAGACCACTTTCCAGCCTTGTAGAAAGTCCTGCTGAACAGCACGAGGTGAGAGTCTAGCCTACGCCTTCGACCTTTCGAATGTTGTATGTACAGGCATTCCTTATTCAAGAATTTAAATTATTACACACTTAAATTTCTAAAGTAATGGTTGTTTCTGTAATCTGCACTGGAAGGTTCAGACGGACTATTCCATTTTTCATTAGAGGGGACTAGGATCCCAGATGCCTCTTTAAATGTCCAAATTCAGAAATCCCACTCTAGGTCATTCGCTCTAGAGCAAATAAAACAATTAAAACATAGGGTAAGTTTTCGTTATAACCCTGAAGTACAACGCCCTGGTTTTGTTTCAAAGGCTGAGCATAAATTGCTCTTTTCGCATTGATCTGCACTCCCAGGTACAGGGATGCTCTCACAGATGGAGGAGATAACAGACGAGGGTCAGGTGGTCCGCGCTGAACCTCCAAGGCCAACTGTGCGCAGCAGGGCCGCCGGGAACGCGCGCAGCCACGTGGCGCCCGGTTCGCTCCCTCCCCGTTGTCTGTATTAAGCAGAAAAGCAGAATTCGGGTGAGTAATGGCATTTGAAGTTTTGGTCTTTGTCAGCATTTACAGGAGCCCAAAATAGGAAGCTTGCGAAACTGTCTTCTGCGCTGTTTATTCTGGGGCAGGAATGACAGACGGATCCGCCCCCACCCCCGCCCCCCGCCGGGCCCCCTCTGCTTCCCGCTCCGACCTCCCCTTCTCCTGCCTCCGCGCCTGGGGACCTTGGCCTTGCTCTCTCCGTGCCAGGGGGCCGCTGGGTAGGCTGGGGGGCTGTGAAGGCTCTGCCTTTCACCCCGAGCGAGACAGGGAGTCCCTGAAGGGTTCCCAAACAGAGAGATGACAGGACAGAATGTATGTCGTTCAGAGGCGCATTCTGCCTGCCAGCTGCTGAGAACCGGCCGCAGGGGCGGAGGCAGAAGCCGGGAGACCCGCTGGAAGGCTGCCTGCTGGGCCGCGTGAGAGGCGGGGACCGCTCAGCCCCGGGCAGTGCGCAGCGCAGGTCTCCCGGTGTGTACGACAAAGGCCATTCCGGTTGCGAGGCTCCGAGGGGACTGCAGAGGGGACCAGTGAAAGCCCAGAGAGACGGTGGGACAGTAGCTGCGATCATTTAGGCAAGAATGATGCGGCTCGGACGACCACCCAGGAGGGGCTGACTCACGCTGAGTCTGTTTGAAGGTGGCCAACGACAGGCAGAATTTTCTGACACCTGTTAAGGATGAAAGTTACCCAAGGAGACCTACCCCCACTGGGTCCCCTGGCCTGCCTCTCTCTCTCTCTCTCTCTCTCTCTCTCTCTCTCTCTCTCTCTCTCTCTAATCCGACACCCGCCGGGAGACTCACTTTCAGGATCCCTTGGGACAATTTACTATATTTCTATGCAGGGAAGAAAAGGCCAGGCTAATTAAAGGAAGTCAGGGCCTTGAGTGACATCTGTTCTCTTACTTTGCCCCTCCTCCGCCCACCACCCCTTTCCCCAGAAGCTCCGTAACCACAAACTACGGATGACAGCGATACTGCGCCTTAGCACTGCGGTGAGGGCTGTGAAAATTAAGGACTATCTTATTTAACCGCTCCCCCTACCATCGATCAGGACGCACACGGAGCACTGCCGGGTCTGCTACGGCACAAAGTCGCTCCTTTGCAACCAGTCTTTGCGTGGCTCTGGGTGACTACTGCCCTTCTGGTCTTATCTCCCAGAGTCCCAGGCAAGGGATCCCCCACCCCATGCCGCAGCCTGTAATAAACGTACTGGCATCCCTAAAACACTTCCAAATTTCATGTGACCCCAACCAGTCATTGGTATGTGACAGAGTCACAGACACAGAAATAAGAAACTTTATATTAATTAACTTACGTAGAGCAGCTAACGTGACTCCCAGGATGTAGTAAATGCTTAATAAATGCTCATTTGCCCAGGCATTGCTCAGGGCACCTAACGTACAGAATGCACACACGTATGGAAGGTACTGAGCTAAGAACTCCAGCTAGATCCATCTCCAAAATCTGGAAATATTGGCCAAGCTCATTATTTCTAATAAGTTTATTAGAAATCAATGTCGATTTCCTGCATAGCATTCAAGCATCAATTATAACAGCATCGGATCCAGAGATCCAGTTCAGCATCAATTCATGAGAAGAAAACTTCGGCCTCCCTAAGAGCCAACGGGAAGACAGGGAACATGGCTGAAAATGAAGTGAAAGCCGTCCATGGCTGCCTTCGCCTCCATCTGTAGGTTTCAGCGTTGCAGAAGGAGTGGGCCATTAACCACTGGAGCACAGGAAATGTTACCCGCTGGGTACAATCTATCTTTACTACAGCTGAAGGTCCGTTCTGCAGCTACAAAGATCCATGGGACAGAAACACTGCGAGTGAGCCATCTGGCCTGGTGCAGGTAGGGCGCGGTTTGTTCAAAGGAGAGAAGCAAGAGACACACACATGTGCAGACGTGTGCACATGCACGCACACACAAATAGAACTGCAGAGAGCACTCTGCTTCCTGATGAGGTAAGAGAGTATTTTCAGGCAGCAACAATTTCTGTTCACCCTGAGAAGAAAACAGACGAGGTCCCTTACAAATCTTTCTGCATGCGAGAGCCCCAGAAGGACACAGAAGAGGATTTTCCCAGTTCAACACTGTCATAAAGCCCCTGGGTGGTAGATAACTGTGACCATGTCACCGATCATCCGCATAGGTTGCTTTTTCCTGAGGTGAATGCTGAATGTCAGGGCCACCAGGCCTGTCCTGAACAGACAAGTCATGTAATAATAGTAGACATAATGTAATTCCTGTGCATGAATTAACATCTACTCTTCAAGTGTGTGGCTTAGAGATGCCACCATTGGGCCAACACCACTGTAAAAATTGTTGCCAGCGAGCATTACCAATGGACGCTACAGTTTGCCAGCAATATGACAGGCAAACCCACAGAAAGAGAAAGTAGATTAGTGATGGCCAGAGCCTGGGGGGAAGGAGTAGCAGGGAGCGACTGCCACAGGTTTCTTTTAGGAGCCAAGGAAATATTCTAGAACTACTTAGTGATGATGATTACATACTTGGGGAATATAATAAAAACACTGAACTGTACATGGTAAAGGGTGACTTTTATGGCATGTGGATTATATCTCAAATAAAATTTAAAATAATAATATTAGTAATAATAATGAGGACATAAAAGAATGCTGAGGGACAGGATATTTACATGGTTGTGAAGAACTCTGCCCCAAGATGATTGATGGCAAAGGAAAATTAGTCACAACAATGGAGAAACCTACAGGACACAACCCTAAGTAATCAGTTAATATCAGCGCGCATGGAACAAATTGACAGCACATGCCTCCTGAGTCAAAGCATTGGAGACACAAAAATCAATTCTGTGATATTTTTCAAAAAAAAGCGAAGCCTGCATCTTATCATGAGGGGACATCAGAATGTCCCAAGTCGAGCGGCAGTCAGTACACTTCGAAAGCATCAAGGTTACTGTAATGGGCTGAATTGTGGCCCCAAAAGTTATGTCTACCCCAAACCTCAGAATGTGACTTCCTGTAGAATTGGGGTCTTTGCAGGTGTGATTAAGGTAAGGATTTCAAGAGGAGATCATTCTGGATGAGGGTGGGCCCTAAATCCATTACCAATGGTCTTTATAGAAGATAAGCAAAGAAGACAGAAAAACAGGAAAGAGCCCACGCAACATGAAGGCAGAAGCGGGAGTTAGAAAGCCCCAAACCAAGTGTTCCCAACAATCCCATGAAGCTGGGGGAGAGGCAGGGAACAGACCCTCCCTCAGACAGGGAACCACGCCTGCCGGCGCCTTCATTTTGAACTTTGGCCTTCGGAAACATAAGGGAATCTGTCTCTGTTGTTTAAAGCCACCAAACATGTGACAATTTGCCGTAGCAGTCATGAAAAAGAAAGCCAAGTTGGGGCCTCGATTAAAAGGGATTAAGGAGGAGGCTGACAGGTAAATGAGCCATGTAACCCTGAGTGGGCCTTGGGCCTCAGTGGGACAGTGTGTGGAAGTTTAACAAGATGCGTAGATGACATACCATGTTACTCACATGGCTTCTCACAACTCTACTGAGTGTACGTACGACGTAAAGATTTCGGGAGCTGGGGGGAGGGTATATAATAATTCTTTGTACTATATTTACAACTGTTTTCTGTCTGAAATTATTTCAAAATACATAGTTTTAAAACAATAATTTAAATCATACAGCCAACCCTGCATGCAAGAACTCTCAATGTGGTTAAGTCCCGAGGGACCCGCAGACACCCTGTATTCTTTTTAAGCTGTCAGATGCAGGACAGTTTAATGCTGTCGTGATGACTCAAAGCGTGTGGATCTCGAATCATATGACATCGCTGTTTGCTTAGCTATGTGTTCTTAAACACACCTCTTGATCTCCGTGTGCCTCAGTTTCACCATATGCAAATTGGGGAAAACATAAGCCCTACCTCACAGGGCTGTTTGGAGACTAACTCAGAAAATCCACATAAAATGCTTAGCACAGTCAGGCTTGTAGCTATTAGATACGTTCACTGCATTGATTAGTGAATGCACCCAGCCCTGTACTAGGCACACAGAATTAAGGGGGTGGGGGGGAATGCAGCTTTCTTTTCTAAAAAACAATCGCATATCCAGGCAATCATAAAACCAAGGGTGCGCGGTGGGTAGCAGAGGATGCTGTGAGGGGAAGAACCAGACCGCAGTTTCTTTTCCAGAAAACCAGGACCTTAACTGCCTGGCAGGGGTGCTCCGTCCTGCCCAGAAGAGACGCTCATTGGAGCGCAGCTGCTGATCAGCTAACCATCCGAGACGGCCTTGCGAAGACTACGCTCGCAGGCCCTCGAAGTACGTGAGCAAAGGCTAATGTGCTCTCAGGTTTATAAAATGGGGGTTCCCGGAGGAGGTTGAAAACGGAACTGCAGGAGGTCGTGCCTTCTGGTGCTCAGGCTGCCATAACAACATATCACACCCTCGGTGGCTTAGAAACCACAGGCCTTTCTTTCTCCCGGGATTCTGAGCCGCTGTGCGGTAACTGACCCCAGGAGGCACTGGGAACGTGCTGAGAAAGCAGGTTCTCGAACTCCTACCCCGCGGAGAAAATGCTCCAAGATTAATACGACGATGACAACCAGAAAGAACAGGACCCAATCCGCATGATGTTTCTGAAGATAGACGAGACCCTTTGAGCCACTGAGACCCGAACGACTGGCTTTTGAACTTGATCCCCAGCCTCTTCTTTTCTGAATGTCCTAGACTTCACAACCTGGTGTTAATTACTTTATATTTTCTTTTCAAACATCCAAACTCCTATTTTCCACAGTTAGACTGTGAGCCTCGGCCGAGAAGTTCATCGCTCCTCCCAGGAGGGAAAGCACATCTCAGGGGACATGACAATGACCATACTGGCTGTTGTCTCTTTAAATCACTTGCCAGCTCTCCCAAAACTAAGTGGTTATGCAAATACTTAGCAAATACACATGTATGTATACTTATACATATATAACACACATACCTGGTGACAGTGGTTTTTTCTAGAAGGACAGTGAGAGATGGGGGAGAGAGGACAAGACAGTAAATAGCAGAGAAGTGAAGAGATATTTTTGCATTTTACTCTGAACGCGAATCCATTTCTATAGCAAATATTCCTCTGTTCTACAGTAATTATTACTAAAGCAGAATAATAAGTGGTGACCCGTAGAACAGAGAATGAAATTTGTTGGGAGAGACTTGATTAAATATGCTCCAGCTTTCGAATAGGAAATAATATTCGGGAAGATAGTGAATCTAAGCAGCCCAGGTGTCAAAGAGCATCCTACCCCTCCAGCGGCTGTCCCCGGTGCTCCACCAAAGCCACCTGGGCATCCGGGATGGATGCCCATCCTCCAGAGGCTCCGGGTGTTGGCTGAGAGCTTGGAGTTGCTCCCTTTTCTGGAGAATTGCACCCTGCGTAACGGTAGCCTTCCACCTTCCAGGAAGGCTGTCTCTGGGCCCCATTCCCTGAATAAGTAGGAGTTGCTTAGGGGAGCAGCTGTAGTCAATGCCTCACTGCCTGGGGTCTGGATGCCCAGCCTCCTAGTCACAGGAGAACCAACTCTCAATGCTAGGCCTGCTCCAGAACTCTCTACGAAATCAAGCTGGGGCTGCGCCTTGTTTAAGTCCTTCCCTGCCCTCTCTTGGCCTCATTTTCCTTCTCACGGGCGCACCTCCTCAATCAATGACCTTCACAAGCATCCTTGTCTCGGGCGTGGCTTCCTGGAATACAAGCCAAGATGTTCCCATCATCCCCCACCACATGGGGCTACTTGTGGCCTAAGACTTGCACAGGTGAATTCAATGAACCTTCAATAAAACAGGTAACCTGTTTATACTGGTCTAGAACATACAGAGGGAAAAGCAGCACCCTCTGAAATCATTTTGTGCCTTTCCCTGACACTATTTATACCAACCTCTGACAAATATTATACAAAAGTTTAAAATAAAATATTAATAACACCAAAAGTCTTGCATATTAAAAGAATGATTCACCGTGCCCAAAGTATGTAACCTGTTGACATAGTTTACCCTATAAGGTGGTCAGTGGTCACAAAACCTATGATGTTCTACAGATTATAAAAAGATACTTGATTAAATTTGATATTTATTATATTAGAGATAGTGAATGCTTTAATAATGATTTTGTATAGAGATATATAATATAGATATAAATAAAAGCAGCTAGAAAGTACAATGAAAGAATAGACTTCATTTCTAAAGCAAGGAAAAAAGGGATTTTTAAACACCAGCAAATAAATTTAATAAGAAATAGATAAGATCTTTAAAAACCTATAAGAATGTAGGAGGTATTAATAAATGGAAAGATATTTGTCATTCTTTTCTAGGGTGACTTAATCTTATTTATAAAAAGAGTCAAATCTCCCTAAATTAAAGTATGACTGTAATGTGATCCCTATTAAAATCTCAGAAGTGAATTTCATTGACTGGATGAGATGTTTTTCAAGAAGGAAGCGAGTTAACCAAGGTCTCAGGGGAAAATAATGATGGGAAGATGACCAGAAAACCCTGACAAGGCAGACTAAGGAGGTGGTGGGAACAGCCTTGGAAGAGAAAACGTTACAAAGTTAGACGCACTTAATGAGATAATGAATGTAAATTGCTTAGCACACCGTCTGACACAGAAACAGAGAGGAAGATTAATGGGACAAAAGCAAACGAAAAACACCGACACAAATACAGACGGAGATTTAATTTACGATCATGTTTGCATTTTAAATCGGTGGGGGAAAGATGGATGATTCAATGAGTGGATTTGGAACACCTGCAAAGTTTTCTAACTATAAAATAAAATCGAACAATTATATGCCAACCAATTCAAGAATTGACTCTCTACCTCATTTCTTTCATCAGAAATTATCTCAAGCGAGCCAGTGATATCACAGTAAGAAATGAAACCTTAAAAGCACTAGAAGAAAACATGTGAGTTTTTTAAATCTCATTTTCTAAGCAAGATCTTTATCCTGAAATAGAGACAATTTGAGAAATGGGTTATAAACCTACTTAATGGTTTTTCGGCTTTTATTATAAAAAAAAAATGACCAACAGAGTGAAAGTATTCAAAATCCATAAGACAAAATACTAACTTCCCTACTGCGAAAAGAACACAGTTTTAAAGATTGTCGTCCCGACTTACGAGAATGAGAAAAGGCTTCCACGTGTCATTTATAGGAGGGACAACATGACTTTGGAAGACATACGTCCGCACTCTAATTTTAAAGAAAATAGCAAAGATCAATCCATGGTGCTTGGGGAGCCTGAGAATGAACAGATACTTTCAAATCCTATTACATTAGTACAGACCCTCTGACAGGAAACTCAGCAAGTTTTATAAAAATAAAAGATGCACATAACGAAGGGTACATCAGTTCTACTGCTAAGTATTTCTCTTATAGACACAAACTCTTTTCTGCCAAAAAACTTATGCACAGGGATGTTCATGGCACCATTGATTGTAAAACACCGCATACAATCTAAAAGCCTCCAAGTAAGAAAATAGTTAAACCACAAACAATCCCTGTAAGGTTTTTTTTAATTCTTGTAGACAGAGTTTCAATAACTCAATAAATAAACCAGCAATTGGCAAACTTTAGCTGTAAAAGGCCGGATAGTAAATATTTTAGGCTATTCATGTGACTTTTAGGCTTCTCACTGAACTACTTCACTCTGCTGTTACATAAACAAATAGATGGGTCTGTGTTCCAATAAAACTTTATTCACAAAATCAAGTGGTAGACTGGATTTGGCCCCTGGGCTACAGTTTTCCCATCCCTAATTAAATGGACTTATTTATGAGTAAATAAATAACCTACATTTATTTATGGACATATACCAGGTCTGTCCAAAGTCCAGCCATTATTAATATAACGGGAATGTTTTGTACGACACTGATGTCACCTGATAGCCAAGGAGAGTGGACTGGAATGTGCGTACGTGAACAATGACAACTTCACTGTACTAGTCAGTGGGGGCGGTAGATGCCAGCGAGCATGTGCACTGTGTGGCTGTCGCATTCAAAATGACTGACTGAGTAGAGCAAGGGATCTGTATCAGATTTTGAGTTAATCTTGAACGTTCCTCCATGGAAACTGTTGGGATGATTCACAGGCTGCAGCTGTGGGCAGCTGGTGACTGGCAGCTTCGTCAGGACAACCTGCCTGCTCATGCATCATATCTCATGAAGAGTTTTTTGGCAAAACATCAACTCACCCAGGTGACTCAGCCCCCGACAGCCCAGACTTGGTGCCCTGTGACTTCTGGCTTTTCCCAAAACTAAAGTCACCTTTGAAAGGGAAGAAATTTCAGATCATCAACGAGATTCAGGAAAATACGACGGGGCAGCTGATGGCGATTGGGAGAGCTGTGTGAGGTCCCAAGGGGCCTGCTTTGAAGGGGACTGAGGCATCTTGTATCTTCTTTGATAAATATCTCTTTTTGATATTATGTGATGGATACTTCCTGGACAGACCTCATAGATTATTTGTGCATTTGTTTATAAAAAGATATTCTGTAATAGTTTATATAATAATTATATGTATTATGTGATATATGTTACATATTTATTATATAAGATATGATTAAATAAATAGTCCCCATAAGATAATACTCCATAGCTATGAAAAAGAATAAGGTAATCTGTGTGTTAGGATGCAGAGAACCATCAAGATGTAGTAAGCAAAAACATGCAGGTGGCTGACGGATGAGAAAGGCACACTCCCACTTGTATTTAACCATGTATATGTTTCATGCATTGCTTTGTATATGGTACAGAAGAAGCTGTCCTGACCTCTAAAGAGGGGACTGAGGGGCTGGCTTTTGGGAGAAATGGAGAAAAACTCACTCCCCTTTTATATTTTGCGTACTGTTGTATTTATAATTTTTAACTATAAAATCGTATTTTTTAACAAAAACTAATAAAATGGATGGAATGAGGCAGCATCTTGTAAGCCGACAGGGTGTGGAAGTTGGGTGGATGGTCAGCTGGTCTCCAGGCCAGGACAGCCATGCCAGTTATTAAAATGCGAAACTATATCTACACCTGTTGGTAAGTAATCATTGCTCTGAACACCTGGAAGTGTCCTCTGTCAGCCTGGCCAAGCGCACCCCTCCTCAGGCCCCACCCCCTCCCCCAAACTCCCCACAAGTCAACCACTGTAAGTCCTTAGCAAAGCTCATCACTTCCTGAAATTTCTCTCGATTTGTCAGTAAAACATTGTCAGCAATACCCGGCCTACCTGGCCTTGTGTTTGTTGGAGTATAAGAGCCGGGAACATACCTGAAAGCATTCTGCAAAATACAAAGCCCTGGGCCAACGTAAGATAATTACCCTCTTTCTTCCATGCACTTAGAGCCTGCAGGCCAAGACAATTTGAAGTATTTTCTCTAGGAACAATTGTTTTTCTACCATCACCTTCCATTCATACCTCTATTACTGTGAGAATAATACCATTGTCTAGTTGGTTGAATGTGTGTCAATTTCCTTTGCTATCCAGCATTCTTGAGGACAGAAAATGTGGCCTTTTATTTACTTACACTGAGGACCCCACACAATGGCTGATGCAGCCTCAGTATATGTTTGGTGAATAAATAAAGAGGAAGGGAACAAAGGGATAAAATGAGAGAAATCTACAAATTGAAATCTGCTTTATGTATTGAGATTCACGACCCCCGCTTCTCAATTATTTCCTGAGTCATCCAGTCACTGAGTTTATAACAGCAATTCCCAAGATAAAATGTGATGGGAGAAACATTGCTTGACTCCATTGGCGGGATTCTAACTCCTCATTTTCTTTACCTAACACACAAGTATATTTCCTGGATGGCTACAGGAACTGTGGTAGGTACTTGGGATAAAATATGAACAAAGCAGGTATTGCCGCTTCTGTCTTAGAACTTATCGGTCTCCTGGGTGAGTTGACATTCATGAAAACTATCACACAAACTAGGGCTTTTTTTATTTTCAATGGAGATGGTTGGCACCAAGGAAGTGAACTTGGTCTTGTGAGAGCATGTGACAAAGGAGAGCCTGGCTGCTGGGCGTGTGTCAGCAGGAATCGTCAGGAAGTCTTCCTGGGGAGGTGAGACAGGGGCTCGCAGCTGAAGAAAGAGTTCACCAGATCTGGGGAGAGAGCTCTGTCTGCGTGTCCACAGGAAGTTCATGCAAAGGCCCTGTGAAAAGAAGAAACACGGCGCCTTGGAAGAGAAGGGGGGACGGCACAGCTGTAGTGCAGGGAGGCAAGAAGCAGCGATGACAGACGGAGATAGAAAGATACTGTCAGACCACATTTCCCAGCCCCCCTTGCGGGTGGTGTGGCCGTGGAACAGGTCCAGCCAGTGGAATGTGAAGGAGGTGACCCTCAAAGACCCTGCTTGGCCTACAGGATGAAGGTGATCATGAGGTCCCAGGGGCAAGGGGAACCACAGGGTCAAAGGAGACCAGGTCCCCCAGGAGAACCACAAACCAACCATAATGTGGGTCTGAGCTGCTGTGCGAGAGAGAAACGAACCATCATTGTGTTTGAATCCTCACCTATTTGGGAATCTATGCATTTCTTCAGCCTGGCCTACCTGAATGAAGAGAAGGGAGGGCGTGGGGCAGGTGACACAGAGCTTGGTGGCCCGCACTCAAGATGTTGGAGTTAACCCTAAGGAATGGGGAGCCGTTGAAAGGATTTTTGCAAGATGGAGAGACATGACCAAATGTACACTTTATAAAGATAGGTTAGCCCTGGCTGGTGTGGCTCAGTGGATTGAATGCTGGCCTGCGAACCAAAGGGTCCCTGGTTCGATTCCCAGTCAGGGCACAGGCCCGGGTTGTGGGCAAGGCCCCCAGTTGGGGTCACGTGAGAGGCAACCAATCAATGTATCTCTGAAACATTGGCGTTTCTCTCCCTTTCTCCCTCCCTTCCCCTCTCTCTAAATAAAAAATAAAATAAAAAGATAGTTCTATTTACTTCACCTCTTTCTCCAGTTTTCCATTTCATTTTGCCTGGTTGGCCCTGTACTATTCGATAAGGAGGCGGTAGAAGAGTCAGGTTGTTTCAGAGAGGCTATCGTGAGAAGTCGGTGGCAGCAGGTTAGAAATAATGGAAGAGAAGTCATGAATATGAGCAAAGGCATTTTCAAAAACTAACGTGTGCCGCAACTGTGGCCCCAATGGGCACAGGAGAAGGCAGAGAGCCACCATTACTGGGGTCATGGGGCTCGGAGTCAGGACACAGCCCTGCTGCTCCCCAGCTTCAGGACCTTAGGCACGTGACCTATGGTCTCTGGTCTCCAAGTTTCCGCCTCTGTGAACGGGGCAACAGAATTTGTATTGCCAAGTCACCATGAGGACCCAAAGGGAGGAAAATACCCATGGCTCAGGACAGCTCGTGGCACGGAGCGCGTGCCCATACCCCGTCAGCGGCTGTGAGCGCCCAGGTTGGGGGTGACCGGTCAAATGCCCTAGTATTATAAACGGACAGGAGCTAAGAAGTCAGGCGGATTTCAGAGGCTGAAGTCGAGGCAGGTGATTAAATGTTCTGGAAAACCATCAAGAGCTTGGTAACTGTGGAAACCAGAAGGACCGCGGCGGGGAAGGAGAAGTAAGGACCCTCCAGCTTAGGAGGCGTCCGTCTTAGCACCCCTGACGTCTTCAGCCAGAACATCCTCTGTCGTGCGGGTTGGGGGCGGGGTGCCGTCTTCTGTACTGTAGGGTTTAGCAGCTTCCTGAGCCTTCAAATGCCAGCATCGCCCCCTCGGTTGTCACCACCAAAACTGCCTCCAGACACTGACAAATGTCTCCCTCTCGCGTGTTCATTCATTGGGTGAACATTTTTCACTGCGGATAAGAAAAGAACCAGTCGGGCCTTCACGGCGCTTGCGTTCAGTTTACATTTTCTTTTTTCCACTGCTCGCTCTTGATTTTATGGTATAGTGTCACTAAAACGTTTGGAGAAGGCGAGAAAGACAGGGCACCTGAACAGAGGACTGTAGGTTTTGATTTGTCTTTTATCCCTTGCTCAGAAAAATACATTCTTAAAACCGTTGCTAAACAAGCGCCGAGCAGCTCAGCAGCTGCGCCCTGCGGGCACCGCGCACAGACGGGCTGATCCCCACGTCCGAGAGGCCCACGGGCAAGTCTGGGTGTCCAGTTATTTCTACGCGACCTTTGTATCTGTCTTCTGAGCTTGAATTCGTCTCCCAACCCGGGTAACAAATGGCCACGGGCATGGCTGCCTAAGACAACACCCACTTTTATCTCAGCTTTCTAGGTCCGGGGGTGGGACGTCTGGTGCTCTGCGTAGGTCACCCCAGGCTGGCGTCCCGGGGTCCCTCCTGGAGGGAGAAGCCGCTTCCCGGCTCGTGAGCTGCTTGGCAGAGAAGTCGGTTCCCTGTGAATGAAGGACGGAGGCCCGGCCTCCTCGCTGACTGTCATCCGCAGGCAGACGGTGCTCTCTGGTCCTTGCACGTGGCCCTTCCTTCTCCAACGCCCTGCCCTCTTGCGGCCTTGGCTCCTCCTTGAAGACCCTGGAAGGGCTCTGGCTGCCCTATCGGCCACCAGCCAATGAAAATGCTCTCATTTTGGAGGGCTCTCCTGATTGGCCAAATCCCAAATAAGCTTCAGGTCCTATCACACTGACTGGAGACTAATTATATCAGCAACATCCCTTCACAGAAGTAGCTAGACTCCTGTTTGATTCAATAACCTGGACATGGGACTGTCAGAGGCGTCTTTGGAATTCTGCCTACCACCCCCTCTGGAAAGCAGAAGGTAGGGCCCAGGAAGAGCTTCCCACCCCCAGTCCCCTGTCCCGTTCTTCAGCTCTGCCTGAGACTGGGGACCTGCAAGCCACAATCCGGTAGTGAGCGCTGTGCCAGGTGAGGATAATATTATCCCGATACAATTTGTCCTGAAAAAAATAAAGAGAAGGGTGTGGAATGGTGGGGGGGGGATTAATTTACAATCAAATTTCCTCATTCCTGTGTGATGACTTAATATTTACCTTGTTTCTTCTTACTTGGATTTTTATGTCATCATAACAGATAGTGAAGGCTCCATACTCTGCATCCGACTGTGACACCCCCATTGTCACCGGTAGCTGGGTTAGAGGCTTCACACAGGGAGGGGGCAGAAATAGTTTCATTTTGTTTTTAATTATACAGTAACAAAGGCTATGACAAACCAGGCAAGAATACCTTAAAATTAATTATCAGTCAGACTAAGATCCTCAGGAGGGCCTTTCAAAGCTTAATCAAAATAAAACGAAAAGAACATAAAATTAAATTTTTTTTTAATTTCTAAAAGATGGGAGAATTCAGAGTAGAGAATGAAAAAAATAACTTATGGGAAAATACAGGCTTTAAATTAGATAGGTCTCTTGAATCATTGTCAAGGCCATATCTTGCTTGAGTTATGGTCAAAAACCCGTATCAATCTCCCTCTATGAGAAAAATAAGGAAGGATGACTCAAGTTCTATTTCACCTTCTAGGTATGACTCAAATCCCTATGACAACTTTCATGCTTTTAAAATACAACCCCAGATGAACAGACTAATGCCAACTCCCTTAAGAAGAGAGAGCAAAGGTGTTTGACCCCAGTCCTAGGAAGAGTCAGACATCTGCAGATTCGTTCTCCAGCTCCCAGGAAACACTATCAACCTCAAGGATAAAATGCAGATTTGGTTGTCACATAACAGAGAGTTTCTCTGTGTCTTTAAAATGAATCTAATGTGTGTCCCACAATGTTACCACAATTTATTCCTCTTGAGTCAAGAGGGAAACTCTTCACATGAAGGCATTCCCCCCAAGTTCAATAAATTACCCGTTTTAACAGCATGTCATATTGTCAACACCTGTACTGTTTGTTTATCTCTTTACCGGTGTATATTTTCTCTTTGTCTCCTAGCAGTCTACTTTCCCACGGAGAAACTTCCCTCCCTTCTTTCAACCTTGACTTGGGGAAGGGGTTGGGGGATGGCTCCATCCCCACTTCCAAAGGAAAAAACACATGATCCAGGATAAGAGCACGCTTGGCCTCAGTGCTTGGCTCTAGGAGACAGGTGCTATCAGTTAGGCCAGTAAGACAGGCATCTCCAACCTTTGCTAAAAAAAAAAAAAAAAAAAAAAAACTCCTGGTATGTGGGTGTGCTACCGCCAAGTAGTAAGTCAGCCTAGATCAGCTGGCATCATCTTTCCACCAAGAAGAATGAGCCAGCCTGAAATGAAGCCAGTTCAAAGAAAAGGGGTGTTAAGGGATGAAGAGAGAAAAGATGTGAGCGCCATTATTGGAGCACCTGGATCCAGCTTGACCTGAAGCCACTTACTCATGCAATTTCCATTCACATCAGCAACTAGATGTACTGTTTGCACTGAGCCAGTGTGAGCTGGTTTTCCGCCATGAAATCAAGAGACATGACTAATCACTTTGTCTGGGAAGACTGGCACAGCTGCTGGGCACCGCGGTTCTCAGCATTTTTTTTCTTTTGCCTCCTCCGCTTCTTCTATACAAAGTATGCAAATGCCCTGCTCAGTGGCTGCGTTTGCTTGCTCCCACCAATCCGCAAGGTCCCCTAAATTCCTCCTTCCATCTTTCCCAGGCCACGTTCAGTCCGCAGGACGCCGTTCCCATCAGCTCCAACCTGTTTCTAGCGTCCCCCGCGCCACCTGTTGTGATGCCACTTACGCTGTTTACCTGCCAATTTGTCTGTAAGACCTGCCCCCAGCTACCTTTCAGGCCGAGGATCTTGGAATTTCTCCATCGGTCCCCACGATTTTAACGCGCGATTTAGCTTAAGTCTCCACCAGCTGTCACTGGGGGCCTGACAAAGCCTCTGACCGATGCATTCATAGGCACTCTGTCCCTTTCACCTGCCCTCGCCCTGGGCAGACAGACGCCCTGAGGACAGTCTTCCTGTGCATTTTGAACCAAGAACTACATCCAAACTCCTTACAATGGCCTAGGAAGCTCTCCAGGGTCCCTGCCCAGCTCCTTCCTGCCTTTCCCACGCTCTCCTGCCTCTCTCTGCTCCCGTCCCACACAAGAGTTCCAGTCCCTGCTCCCCAGCCCCGGACAGGACACGCTGTCCCCTTCCCCTTCACACTTGCCCCTCCCTTTTTGTCCTAATTAACTTATTTATTCTCTGACCGCAGCACAATCGCCATTCCCTTGGGGAAGCTCCCGTGACCTGCCGGATTAAATTACCACTGCCCCGCTCCCATGCTAAGCTCTCGGGACCCGTGGCCTTCCTCCCACTGCATCTATCAAGCCTGTCACGTTCTACGTTAATATGCATATACATAGATCTGCCTGTGTGGCTTCTGTCTCTGCCCGTCTTGAACCTTAAGGCCCATGAGATGGGGAGCAACGACCGCCTTTCCCCACCGCGCTCTCTCCGGCACTCAGCAAATGCAACAGCCCACACACAGAGCAGGCACTGAACAAAAATGGGCTCCACGCGTGGACGACTCGCCCGTTGGGGCCCGAGAACTACTACTTAGAAGAAGGACACACAGAAGAAGGAGCGAAGGATGCATCGGAAGGAAGGGCGGAGACAGGAAAGCGCAGGTCGAGGCCCCCTTTTCTCCAACTTTTGCGCGCATTCGGAAAACAATAACACTTTTTAAAAGCTCTTCAGCAACCGCTGCAGGCTCCGCTGGAAGCGTGAGCCCGGGGATGAGCTGCACCGGTCACCGGGGGGGCCTGACCTGAGAGCGGGGCGACCTGGACCACAGCGGGCAGCCGGCGGACCGCGCGGAAGCGGGGGAGAGCTGGCGGTTCTGCCCCGGGAGTGGTGAGCACCTAACAGGTCATTAAGTGCCTCGCGCCCGGGTTCTATCACGGAGCTCCACGTTTGCTTCCGGTCAGAAAATCGAGGCGGAGGCTATGTGTGTCATCGGGGGCTTTTTTTGATGTAGATTTCAAAGGCCCTGGAATCCTTCCTATTTTATTAATAGATGTTTCCTCTCTGTGAAAACTAGCAGAGTTTCACAGACCCAAGACGTGTGGAAACTGTTTTATCACCGCCTTGTTTCTACCCAGGCAGTCGGGCTCTGGCAAAAGCAAAGAAATCTCCACTTTTAAAACAGATTTTGCCCTTACCAGTCATAGGACCTACGGATGGGTTTGTGTGTATTAAAACGCTCAGGGACGATGAAGATTTTGATGTTTTCAAGGATTTTAGTCGCCTAGACAAAATGGGACGCAAGAAGGATGGTGGGAAGCACAATTCAGCAGCTAAAAACGGTGGCAGGCGCTTTCTGGACGCTTTATACCTATTGTTACGGTTACACCGTGGAATCTGCACAACAGCCCCCCGGTCCACCCCCCAACAATGGCATTATTGTTTCCACTCACGAGATACGGGAAGAAAGGCTTAGAGAGGCTCATGAATCTGTTCAAGGGCATTCAGGAATCAAGAGGCAAAACCAGGATTTGAACTCACGGCTGCCTGGCTGAGTAAACCTCTGAGCATTTTGTCCCAGCTATCATTTTATGAGAAAGCAATAAAAATAAATAAAACCTCTCAAAGAGAGTGCCTGGGGGACCCCCCCACCTGCCCCATCTGGGAGTTTAGAGTTTTATAGTTTCTGTAGAAATAGTCCCCAAAGTGAAAAACTAAGATTGCTGTGTTCCTGAGGATAACGACCCAAAATACTTTGGGGTTATCAGGATTTTTTTCCTTTGGGGTGGGGTACTATGAAATGTGTAAAGGGAAGGCAGTGTTGGGAAGTCTTGGGGACCCTTCAAGAAATAGTGGTCCCAACACAAAACTCTAGGGTTCACAGGGAGAAAATGCACCCTCCAAGTGGAAGTGTGTGTGTCTGCTTTCTGGCTAACGTGACCCTGCTCAAAAACAGGTGTAAAAGTCATATCCTACATCACTGCAAGCTCTCCCTAACCATAAACTTCTAAACACTGTGGTTCACCCTGCCCTCACCAATGGGGTCCGTTGTATCAGTTGGGCACAGAGCTCAAAATACAGAGTCCTGAGCCCGTAGGAATTTTTGTTCTCAGGTCTGAAGTGAAATTCTTCAATCTGCATTTTTAACCAATGTCCCTAGAGATGTTCATGCTGTGGACCACCTTTGGAATAAAAATTATATTAGTCTAAGCTGACCCTTATAAACCATCCTAATATGGTTTTTCCCTGTCATTGAATCACTTGCCCTCTGGTTGTCCTAGCTTTCATTTTTTCACTCACACACTTATTCCTCTGATTCATCAATAGATACACTGAGTTGGAAGAGCCGTGTGGCCTCATGGGTAGTTCTGGTCTCACACAAGTTGGGCTGCATCACTTATTACCATGGGATACAGGGGAGATATTTATCCTCTGGGCCTTTGTTTCATGGACAGTGAAGGTGACGATGTCAACTTCAAAGGGTCCCTTTCGAGTGTTTAATGAGATAAAGTTTATATAATACCTAGCACACAGGAAATGGTCAATGAATTTTAGTCCCCTGAGAGCTTGTCAGGTCTCAGACACTACTTTTGAAATTGGGAAAACAGACACAAATATAATATGGCCTTTGTCTTCAAAGATGCTCATGAACCTATGGTGTGGGTTCTTGGGATGCAATTCACAGAAATCCATTCTGGGTGAAAAGCAAGAGAAGGATGCTGCTGGAAGGGTGAAGGGGGTGGAAAAACGAAGGGAAAAGCTAAGCAATCAGTCCTCACACAGGACAGAAACAGGGGCGCTCGGGACTCAGAGCAGGAACCAATGGCCAGCTGCTTGGGGGACCCCATTGTTGGAAACTAGAACTCAAACTCCGCTATTGTCCTGGTTCTTGCCTTCACCTGCTTAAGATTCAAACTCCGGGGAGCAACTGGATTTGGCTGAGTTTGGGTAACATGTATGTCATACGCTAAGTGGCAGCCCCAAGGCTGCAGAGATGCTGAGACGGGGCTTCTTCCAAAGACATCGGAGGCCGCAAAGAGAAGGAGGCGGTCTAGGCACCAGGCAGACCGAACACGGGGCCGCCGCAGGCACGGAGGGGCGCACACGCCAGCTACTCTGGAGCGAGGCTTTCTCTGTCTCCTGCACCCAGTGACTTGTTTCCTTTCAGACCTCTGCGCACTGAGTGTGTGACACCTCCCCAAAGAGGACACACAGGTGGCAAATAAACATGAAAAGATGCTGCACGCTGTATGTCATTTGGAACTTGAGAATTAAAACAAGAAGATACCAAATGCAATTAATAAAAAAATGCAAGGAGTACCCCAAAAATGTTAACAAAGAAAGCGGAGCTGACCTGCAGCCCACCGTCCCCAGACAATTCCTGTTAACTTTTTGGCAACCTCCTGTTCGCCGTTTTTCTAGTTTTGTTGACAACCAACTACCTCTGTTCACCTGCGACTGAGGGGTTGTCCCGGACCCAGACTAAAACAGGGACTAGCCCAGGCAAGCCGGGACAGCGGGTCACCCCAGATGTCGGTAGGGATTTATGTTGCCATCGCTGCGCTGTCACAGTGACATTCCGTCATTGTATGGACTTGCCGTAACTCACCTAAATAGTCCATCACTAATGAAAATTTAGATTGCTTCTAATCATAAGCCATTGTTTCTGTTATAAACCATCTGTGAGGAACATCTTTGCACATATATCTTTGCACGCTGACAATTATGTGCTTGGGATAAATTTCCAGAAGTGAAATTGCTGAGTCAGAGGATGTACATTATACATTTTGGTCCGTACTGCCAAATTTTTTATTTATACCTTTTATTAATTCACACTTTGACCAGTTGTACATGAAAGTGTTTCCCCTTGTCCTTGTCAAATCTGACTATTGCCAACTTTAATCAATCTTTTCTAATGCGGTGGGCAATTCAGTTCAAATTCTTAATGCGTACATCCATTGTGTGAGCCAAGTATTATTATTTTACTAAGAAAGTAGATTCTCATCATCAGTTTTAAACAGCTTTATAGAGATACATCATAAAATCCACCTGTTTGAAGAGTACATGTCGACGTTTTAGTATATTTGTGGAGTTGTAAGCCATCACCATCCTCTAATTTTAGAATAGTCCCATCACCCTTAAAAGGAGCCCTGCGTCCATTAATAGCCACCCCCCATTCCCACCCCCAGTCCTGTGTAACCACGCACCTTTCTATCCCAGAATTAAAACTGCTGACTGTAGGGCAGGGTAACCAACCATCCTGATTTACCCAGGCCTGCGGGGCTTCCAGGGCCATGGGATGTTCAGCGCTATGACCAGGACAGTCCCGGAGAAACCAGGGTAAGCTGCTCCCTCCACCAGTGTTTTTCATAAGCCACGCTTTTCCGGTCTTCATTCCCCACTCACAGTTCACTGGGCCTCTGTGTACTGGAGTAGCCTGATTCTGTCAGTTGGGGCAAAAGCATCGTACAAAAGGGGACTCCCTAGAAATCAGGGCCTGCAAGAAGCTCCTTCCAACTCTGAAACAATGGATCATCACAATTAATTTGTCGGGACACAATGGTGACCCGGTAATGTGCTGTCCCTCACACGCAGTCGGGTCCACAGTGTCGAGAGAAGCCTGGTACCTCAACATCACAAAGAAAGGAGGAGAGGAGAGGTGCGTATCTCATCCTGACCACCCCCAAGAGGTGGGCACCATTCACATCACTTCACGAACAAGGAAACTCAGACCCAGAGAGAGGAAGTCACTTGCTCGGGGCACACAGCTGGGATCAGAGGCGGGATTCAAACGCAAGTCCCAGCCCAAGACCGAAGCCTGAGTTTGCACAGTTACCCACGTGGCCACCTGGAAGCAGGGAGGGGCTGAGAGACACAATTCAGAATATAGGCAGAAATATGCTCTCTAAATGTATGCCCCTTCCCCAACCAACGCAGAACCCTAAAATGACCGTGATTCTTTCCCCCCAAATGTCTTCTCGCCAACGCAAGGACGTTATGTTGAAAAGACAAAAGAACGGGTTGGGGACTGAGGGATGTGTCACTAACGGGGAAGCCAAGGTCATTCAGAAGGAAACTGATTTACATTTAGCTAAATGTTTTTACGCTTGCATATTTCACACTTACAGCCTACCTTTGGTCTTATTTACAGTTTTGATTAAATCTATACTTCAGCACTTCACACAGTACATAAAAATATCGTTTTATATAAATATTGCTCAGGGAGATCTGTAAAAGTGTCTCTTATAATTGATACGACATTTCAAATTACAGAGTCAGGGTTTCACAACCCGATACCTCCCTTGGGCTTAACGGTAGAAGGCACCTCACACGTATATTTACTGGGTTTTAATTATCTCATTATCTGTAGTTGTAGCTCTGATTTACCCAGACAGGACAGGAGATCTGGGGAGTCGTAAACCTGCAGTTACTGAATAATTTCCATTTCTCTTTGCCTGAAACTTCCCTCCTTCTCAGAGTAACGGGAGGAGAGACAGAGCGCAGCTCAGCCTGCAGGCCCACCACCCATGGACGCCGGTTCTTCTCAGCACCCACTCGCGGAAAAACAGGGATTGGCCGTAATGTGGAAAAGCTCAGCCAATGGCAGGGCCTGTGTATTTAAACCCATACGACTGGAAATAAATACAGAAAAGTCTGCTACGTCAGACTTCACGTTTCTAGATTTCACTGGTAACAACCCTCGTTAAAAAAGCGGTGGGGGGGGGGGGGGTCACCTGAACACACACCCGTGTCATCCACGTGCAGAAATGAAGGCGGTGACTCTCCTGGATGTAAATAATTAGCGTTTCCTGGCGCCGTGGGTTGTTGCCTTTCACGATTTCTGTGATGTGGGTGGGTAAATAATAAATAATAAAATTCTGTTCTTTAAAGCCACCAAGTCTGTGCTCAGCTGAAGCAGAAACAACTGCAGTGGGCAAGGAGAAATGACCCGATGAGTGTTTTTGGAAGATTTTTCTAGCGATGGTCTGGCGTGGAAGCGGAGGCCTGGGAGACTGTTGTAGTTCCGCTGGGCGGTGGTGGGAGTCTGGACCAGGAATTGAGTCGTGGGTTTAGGGCAGGGTTTCTCAGCCTTGGTTCTGCTGCCATTTTGAATAAGAATCTAGTTGTTATTGTCATTGTTGGGGCTGTCCTGTACACGGTAGGCTCAGGTCAGCAAGTTTCCTGTCCTCCTTCAGCTGCCCCCAGGAGTGACCGCCAAACCGGTCTCCAGGCATTGCCAAATACCCTCTAGGGGGAAAGCTGCCTTGATCGAGGACCTCTGAGCTAGAGAAAAGGAAACAAAACGCATAGGGATCTAAGGTGGGATTAATAAGACCAGTCATTTAACCCTGTGTTTTCAAAAATAAACAAATAGCATCTTTGCAACCAATTTCCAATTATTTAAAAAGTTCTAGAATCATTATCCAAGAGGTCATCAAGCCCTTTCTTCCTCTAACCTGCCCTCGTTCCTCCTTCCCCGGCCCCTTCCCCTTCCCCTTCCTCTTCCCCTTGGCAATTAGCAAATGCTGCTGCTATCATTCCTTCAGCAGAAGGCCCCCTCAGGTCAAAGGTCATGCTTCTTCAGCGCGGTCAGATGGGTCTCTTTGAGGCCTAGAATGGAGAGTCCCAGAACATGGCTCTCAGGAAAAAGGATTTCACAGGCTCAGATCTAGCATGATCTTCCCTTTGGTTCTGTTCCTTTGATTTTTTAATGATAGCTTTACTGAGATATAATTAGCCTATCACGACATCTATCCTTTTAAAGTGTACAGTTCAGCAGGGTCTGGTGTACCCACAAGGCCCTGCCTCCATCACCACTATCTGATTTCAGAACACCTTCATCATCCCCCACCTCCCCCGGAGAAACTTCGTACCTGTTGGTATTCAGTTACTCCCCATGGTTCTCTCCCCCCAGCCCCTGGCAACCAACCGATCTACTTAGTCTTTATAGATGTACCAGTTCTAGACATTTTATATAAATGGAATTATATTTAGCTAAGTAGTCTTCTGTGTCTGGCTTCTTTCCCTCGGCATCGTGTTTTCAAGGTCAACCCAGGTTGTCATGAGTCATTGCTTCCTTCCTTCGAATGACAATAATATGCCACCCTATGGGCGGACTGCATTGGCTTGTCCCTCCACCAGATGATGGACACTTGGGTTGCTTTCTCTTCCCTTTGGTTCTTATTGGTGACTTTGTCCCCTGGATGTGACTGTGTCAGCTGAGCCCCTTCGTGGTATAAACAAATTAAAACTCCAGTGTGACCCATGTCATAAGGAAAACCTTCACTGCCTCTCTTCCATGGTGCCGAAGGGGCTAGGGGTGTCTGAAGCAGGATTCTGAGTTTTCTCAAGAGGAATAATGAGAAAAGAAGTCAATTCTTAGCAAGCAAAAAAGATCTTCTGGGTCTCCAGAAATAACCTTCACCAATATTAGCAAACCAAACCAGAGTACATCTCTGCGCCATTCTTTAAGGTGATCAGGTTCAAAGTACCATGAAGTACCATTCATGTAATTTGTCTTATTTTATTTCAAGTCAGCCTGAAGTGAAAAATATTTTTACACAAGGCACGGTAATTTATGCAGCACGTGTTCCGTAATGAGCAGGTTCAATAATAGATAATTATATGGAAAGCACTCAGATGCTAACTATGTACTTTTAAAATGTTGCCAAAGTAGGTTCATAATTAAATTATAATTACAAGTAAAAAGTCAAGACAATGATTATTCCCTGAGAAATTTGCACATTTTTATTTCCAGGGTTGTGTGCGGCTACTCGCACACTCTGATTCATTTCTTTTGTTGGCAGCTTCACTCTGATCCAAACTTCTTTTGCATGATGGATTTTAAATTTTAAATTAACTAAAATTATCCTGCAGGTTACTAATGACTGTATACAATGATTTCAACAGAATACCTGGTTGCCGTCAAGAATGAGTTGGTGAACAGATACATTTGAAATTGTGAAAGATTCATAGTGAGGTAAAGGGGAACCCTGGCTGATCATCAAATAGAAATTGAGCTATTGGCAGAAATTGAGGAACTTTGAAAACAAGTTGTGAAATACTTACGGGGAGAGGCACACAAAGCTGTGAATGTTGCAAAGCTATGGAATGTTCCAGAACCTTGGATTATTTAGAACTTGTTTGTTTGCAAGTGAAAGAATCATGCCTGAATTGGCCAAAAGACAGAGGAAGAGAGAGGGAGACATTGATTCATAAATCCCCAAAAAAGTTTGTGTAGCTTCCCTGCAGGCCTGGCTGGATCCCGAGTCTGAAATAACATTATTGGGATGAAACTTCCCGCTCTCTCCAGTCCCCAACCCTCCTTTTCTCTGTGGTCGCTTTTTTCTCCACCAAGCGCCTCCAACAGCACTAGACTCAAAGCAAGAAAGCCCAAAGGAAGAAAATGAGTGCTTCTTTCTCAAGAGCTTCAGCAAAAGTCCCAGGTCTTAATTTTATTGGTTGAAAGGAAGCAAATCACCGTCCCTGAACCAATCTCCATGCTAATCGGGGCAATGCTGCACTTTGATTGGCCAAATCTGAATCACATGCCCTCCTCTGGAGCTGGGGTTAAGTCATGCACTAATATATTGGGGGTGAGATTCCTAAAGCAAAATTGAGTTGTTGCTTCTGGAAGAAACATGAAAAGATGACTGGATGCCCACAGCTCTCTGGATGAGCAACTACTAACCCAGCTGTCCCCATTCTCGACTCATTTCTCCCTACATTGTAATTAAATTTAAAAAGTTTCCATCTCTGTGCAGCTATTTCTTGCCCGAGAATGAGTCCTCTTGTCATTCACTCAAGTCTGTGCCTTTCACCCAACACATTTTTTAAAAATGGGGCCAGAGAAATGTTTTTTCAATGCAGATCTGATCACGGTACCATCTCTCTCACCATGTCTGATCCTAACTTCTTACTGTGGTGATATTCAAACATGTACAAAGTAGAGGAAATAATGCAGGGTGGGGCCAAAGTAGGTTTACAGTTGTGTGTGCAGAAAAATAATGCAATTATTAATAAATAATACAAGAATAAACTGTGTTTTAAGTACTCACAAAGGGAAACCTGCTTTGGCCCCATCCTGCACTGCTGTAAATCTCTCTCCCAGATTCAAAATTTATAACCATTTACCAAGTTTATTTTGTCCACATTCTCAGTCTTCCACATATTAATTTTGCCAGAGAATGTTAAAGCAAATCCCAAATATCACGTCATTTTCGTAATACTTCAGCATGGACCTCTAATAAGGGATTATAAAAACCTAACCACCATGTCATTTTCATACCGATCAGTATTAACAATTCTTTAATAGCTTCTATGAGTCCATATTCGTCTTCCCCCCGATTCCCTCCAAGACGTCTTCCCACAGCCGGCCTGTTCACATAACCAAGTCCACACATTGCGTTGAGTGTCTGTGATGCGTAAGGCCCTTCTATTCTGTATCGATTTGCCCCACTGCTTCTTGTTTTTTTGAGTCATTGATTTGGTAGAGAGCCAGACCCGGTCATTTGTCCTACAGAATGTCCCACACTCTGGGTTTGGCGGGTTGTCCCCTGGTGGCGACATTTCGCCAGTTCCTCTCTCCCTCTCATGCCCTGACGGCAGGCAGTTCAGTCTTGATTAGATTCCAGGTGTTCATTTGGTGGTTTGCCTTTTACTTCGCTCCAGTGAGATGCCCTCCCACGGCTCTGTTACGGTTAATATGAAGCCCTCTTCCCCAGGGTCCGCGAGGCCGACAGGGCTGGGTCCCTGTGCCCTTCCTCTCCCTTCCTCTCCTGGCACCTCTGGGGTTCTTCTTCCTTCTCTCTCACCCGCTCGGGCCAGCACAGACACTTTGCTCCCTGCTGAGAGTGTCTTCCTTTCTCTTTTAGCCCTGCTAATCCCTCGGCTCCTTAGCAAAACCTTTTATTTTACTTATTTTATTCTTTATTTTATTTTATCTTATTTTGTAATTCTCACCCAAGGATATGTCTATTTCAGAGATGGGGGTGGGGGTGGGGAGGAGCATTGATGAGAGAGAAAAACATCCATCGGTTGCCTCTGCACCTACCCCAACCAGGGATTGAACCCGCAACCTTTAGGTGTGTGGGATGACGCTCCGACCAGCTGAGCCAGCCACCCAGCCAGGGCCTTAATGAAACCATTTCTAACCTCCTCCTGAGCTGGTCAAATCTGCCCACTAAATCCCGTCGCATCATGCCGTTCCCCTCTGTTGCCTTATCGCGGTTGTAATTTTCGATCTGTTTGTGGGTGTTGTTTAATGCCATCTGACTTCCCCAGGAGACTATGAGCGTCACAAAGAAGAGCAGTGTCTGACACATGGATGTTTGTTGAAACTGTGAATTCATTAAAATATATATGTACACACAAAGACACACACCTTCCCTAGCTCCGTCTGATCTCCACCCTTGGGGCTTACCATATCTGGTGTGTTTTTTTAATCTTTTATTGACAGCAAAATAGCTACAGGTTATTTTGGCAAGCTGTATGCCATGCACCCTGATCGCCTGTGTCACACCCCATTTGTACAGCGAGACTACAGCCATGGAGATTTTAATGTTCTTTTCTATAGAGAAATTCAGAGATCAAATAACTTAGCCAACTTAACTGAGCTAGACCCTCACCGAGCCACGATTATCCCGCACCCCCTGCGTGTGCCTAGCCTTGTTTTAGAGCTAGGGTGGCCAACTGTGCTGGCTTGCCTGGGACTGAGGTGGTCCCCAGCATGTGGCACCTTCCGCACGGACACTGGCAGAAGCCTGGGCAAACCCAGACACGGTGACTACCCTAGTCGCCCATCTATTTGAGGGCCAAGGGCACTCAGTGAATTAACCACGGTGCTAGGTTCCCATTCTACATCTCTCCGTTCCTACAACCTCTACCATGACAGCCAATGGTCAGCCTGTAATTAGAAAGATGGCATTGGGCCGGATAAAGTTTCCTTTCCTCCCTTCTAAGGCTTTTTGGCTGGCCTGAACATTAAATGGACATAGAGACAGATTAACAGAAGAAAAGCAAATTTAATTCCAGATGTACGGAAGCCCCACAAAGACATGAGACTTGTACACCACCCTGAGCTAAGGAGAAGGAGGGAGGGGTCTGGGGCCTCAGGGGGAAGGAAGACAATCCACAGAAAGAGAACAGCAGGTATTTGGTAAGCAGATGTGTTTACCCTGCCATGCACATTAGTCTTTCAGGTACAAAAAAAAAAAAAGTTATTTTTGGTAATAGCTCTCTTCTCTATCTGAATGCTTTCAGGCACTTAAGAGGAGGTAAGAAAGCTCCTGCTGACTCTGCTTGGTCTTAACTCTCTTCAGCCCTAAAAAGTCCACATGCCAAAGTGGCACATTCTGGGGCTTCCTGCCCTGAACCCCGTCATTGGGGTCTCCAAAGCCTGAGCTCTTGACCACCACCGTAATTAGCCTAATTAGACACTACATCTTTTGTTCCAGAGAATAACTAAAGCTGAGAAAATTGTCCAATTGGTCACTATGGAATTTAAAATATTTTGACATTTCTTTTCAACAGAAGCTTTATATTCGAAGCTTTACATCCTTTCTTGTGATTCTAAACCCCCCCTTCTTCGGGGACAATGGTGTGACATTCTACTGCGCTCTCAGAAGGTACTGAGTAGTGCAAATACAGATTTGTCATAATAAATTGTCAAACGCAGATGTAATTAGACATAAGCATGGTACCCAGTCACCCTCAGCTGCCCCTCTACATCTTGACATGGTGTAAAATGGCTCCGGAGCAAATTTTCTTGTGACAACTAACTAATCTGTTCATTTGTTTTTGGTTTTATCCTAATTACAATGCGCTCACTACATGCCTTAGCTCCAAGTCAAATAACGGTATTAATGAGAGGATAATTCCTACCATTTGGGGAAGACTATACAAGCAGGCTGGAATGCCTGCTAAGTCTCTGCTAAGGTTCAAACACACTTCATCGGATTTATCAAGCAGTGACTCAAGCTACTACTTACAAGATAGTTCGGTTCAAACAGCCAAACACATCAGAATATTCCTCTGCTTTGAAGAGTAGCACTCAGGCAAATAGCTTTTAATCAGTTCTAGGATGCTCTAACCTCTTGGATCTGGCCAAGTGATGCCTCTGTTATGTTTTCATGAGATCGCTGAGCTTCCAATTTGAACTTGAAGTCCATGTACTGCCTGGGGCCTGTCTAAAGATCAAATGCCAGTTAATGTCTTCAACCAGGAACAATTAGCAAACTGCGGGTTTTCAAACCTCTGTTATAAATCATTGCTTTGGGGATATGTTCGGTCTTTATTAAAATCCCTTGGGCACCTCCGGGGGAAAATTCTAAGTACTCAGACTTCTGTAGGAAGAGGGACCTACACAGTTAGAAAGCGTGACAAGAAACACGACCCAGGCTTATAAAGGATCATTTCGGTGATCGTAACAAAATTAATTGATGTTTGTTCAACATTTAAACTAAGAAAACAGAAAAATCAAAGCTATAAGCCAGGTCCTGAACTAAGCAGTTTCCCTGCGTGTTCTCGCTCGGTCTTTAAACCCACAGAGGCGCTCAGTACTTTTATTATCTCCATTCGACCAGGAGTCAGAAAACCAAAGCCCAGAGCCCCAATCTGGCCCACCACCTGCTGTTTTAAATAAAACTTTATTGAAACACAGCCATGCTCACTCACTCCCGTACGGTCCGGGACCGCTGTCTCAATCTGGTGGCAAAGTTGACTACTTGAGATAGCGGTTGTCTGGCTCCCGAAGACCCCAATACTTACGAGCTGGCTCTTCACAGTTTGCCAGCCTCTAGGAGACCCAGATGAGGTTAGGAAGAGCGTTATAAATGTGTAATTACAAATCAGTTTCAGGTCCTTAAAGGGGATGGGAAGAGACATTATGAAAAACGAAGAATACTGTTGGCTCATCCCAGACGGCTGTGTTTTTAAGGCCAGCAACGGTGCCCCCAGGAGGGACACCTGAGACTTTCACAGGGCGTTTCTGCCCCCCGCTCCCTTCCCCTGGCCGCATCGGGGGGCTTCACTGCCTGAATTTGCCTGAACGCTTTGGCCCCTCTGCTAACTTCTTATTATGCATTCTGATCACACTCGGGAGCTGGCGATTTGTTGATGGGCCGTCAGATTCTGATTTCTTCCCTTGGCTTCTCCAGTTTGGCATCTTTTCTGCTCTGGGCTCTGTAGTGCAGCTCAGCCGGACCCTGACTCCGGTTTCAATCTAGGGACCAGGTTTGGGCCACCAGCCTCAGGAGTCCCTCGTTCCTGACCTTGGCGTGCCCTTGGCTCCTCCCTCTCCAGCTCGGTGCTAATCGCTCAGATGGTGACCACACAACAAGAGCCCACACTGAACATCAATGACACGGATGCATTTTTAAGTATGTTTTTTAAAAATAAGTTTAAATTTCATATGTAGTGCATGAGTTCATTCTGCTGGTAAAAGTTCAGACATTGTGTACGAGGCGAAATCACTTTAACCACCATCCCTTGGCCCATCCCACAATGACAAGCTGGCCCTAACATCTAACAGACTGGCGACAAAAGGGACCAAGGCTTGAAGTACACAGTCTCGCTGGCACCGAGTACGCACCTTCTTGCGGACGAGACAGGAGGGCATTTTGGGTGTCTGTTAAAATTTGAAATTTATGGCGTCGCTATCCCAGCAAAAGCATTACTTGACATTTTCCCTCAGATGTGTTGACAAAGAGCCCTGCACGCAGATGTGCCCTGTGCATTGTTGGTGACAGTAAAAATAAACAGCCTTTCTTCAACTTAAAAATATGTGGCATGATGAATGGCCTACATGAGATATGATTCTGGGTGTAGAAGCCACATTGCTGTACCTTATCATTTTCAAAGGCCTTCTTTATCCTCACGTTTTAACAAAATCATTCATATTCAATGATAAAATAAATACATTAACTGAAGTAGGAGAATGTGTTCGAGAGTTTTTTTTTTTCTCTTACCTCTACCTGAATAATAATGAGTGAATAGGAAATAAGACTTGAAGAAAGTAAGTTTTTCAGAAAAAAAAAATAATGGTGATAGTAGTAATTTGAAGGCAAGGAGGTGAGTCTTAGTGAACGAAGACGGAATGAGATCGGCAGCTCAGAGCGCCCACAGCAGGTCTGGCTGATCAGAGGTAACACATAAATATTTAACAGGTCTGGACCTAATTCCGTTTTTCTGCTACCCACACTGTATCTTTGCTCTGATCATGGGAGCTCCACACAAATATCATCTCCTCTGTTAGCTTGAAAACTTACTTTTAACCGTTGGCTTAGCTACTACAAAAGGCAAGACTCGCGTAGGCTTCACGTTCCAATGAAAGAGAAGCGTGACCAGCCTGTTCCCTCCTTTTTAGCAAGTTCCTTGGGGAGCCTGGGATTTCAGTTTTTCTGCCATGTTGCCTTTGTTCGCTAAAACAGTCAAACGCCTGGGCTTGGGCTGGGTTCCCTAGGGCACCCCTCCAGCAAGCCTGTCCTCCCTGCGGTGACGGTAAGGCTCGGAAGCAGCTCGGGTAGAAGGGTGTCAGGCCGCCTTTGGCCCCACCTGACGTCGCGTGGCTGAGGGTCCAAGCAAGTCACGGTCCTGGCCCGCCCACCTCTCAGGGAGAACCCCTACACCCAGACGTGACTTCCCTGCCTGACCACGCCCTTGAGGCCCTCGTGACAATTTTATCCCATCCAGACGTTTGCCCGCCAGGCCCCTTCTCTGCGTGCTCGACAGACACACTATTCCAAAGAAAACGGCCGTTGGCAAAGGCACAAAGAGGCCCGCACAGGGTTCAGTGACAGATCGTGCTGTTGAGACCTCCTGTAACTTCACAGACGGGATGCCGCCATCGTCCTTCAACCTTCCTCCTTCAGCCTTTCCCTGAAACTCTCAGAACCCTTTGCTTGGGAGTGCACAGTCCCCTCCTGCCCAAACACTTCCCCACCGAGGTTTTCTCCTGAGGTGCCAGTTACTGCCTCCACAAATCTTCATTTTCCGAAGCCCTAACTTCTTCACCATACATCTGGAAACAAAAGGTCTTTTCTTTTTAGCCGTCGATTTCTTAGAGGATTTTTTTTTTTAAATGAGCTCGGATCATTCTGGAACAAAAACCCAATTTTACCCTTCTGTTTCTCTATCAGTTGAATGAATTATAGTAATTTCAAAGTCAGAGAACACTGTCTAAAAAATTGATAGGAGAAAAAGCTATATCTCTGGGTATCAGAAAATTAATTTTGTTATTGGTAACAGCAAAGAAAAAGTCCTAATTTTGAAAGACCTACAGCCAAAAAATACTAAACACTCTTGTTTCGGGAACTAATGGGGTGGCCCTTCACGTTTCTGAAATTTTCCTTGGCTCCTGTGAGCATTTTCTATAAAGTATTCAATAGAATCATATTATATGTGCAAATTAAGGTATAGCTAATCTGAGGACCTGACAACCAGCCACTTATCAATGCCCCTCCCCAGTGCCAAGGTCTCGTGGTTTCTCTCACACACACACCTGTATTAAGATTATGGAGACCTAGCACTTAGAAAAGGAAGGAAGGAAGGAAGGGAGGGAGGGAGGGAGGGAAGGAAAGGAGGCAAGAGAACTATTTCAGGATTCCCACTTACCTTCTCCTTTATCACAGAGGTCTGCAGATAAAAACCTCGAACCCTCTCCACATGCTGCTCCTTTTATGATGGGGTTCCATCCTGGTAAAGTTGAAAAGACAAGTCTCAAAATGCACTCAACACACCCGGCCTTCAAACATCACAGCTTAGCTCAGCCCCCCTTCCACGTGCTCAGAACATCACCTACAGCTGGGCAACGGGCTGGGGTTTCATCCCAGGAGTAATGAAGTGCCTTCTCCTTCTTGCCAGAGGCAGGAGGCACAGGTGGGCACTGTATAGGCGTGATGGGATGCAAGAACGCCAAACCCAGTGTCCCGATAATGCTAGTGACGGAGACCCTGCCGGTCCTGATCTCAGGGCTGCCAGGAAGCGGAGCTCGCTGCCCGGCAACACCAGAGAGTTTGGCATCGAGGATCGGAAACCCGAGAAAGGTCAAAATTCCAAGTGTGAGTTCTACTGAATGCCTTTGGCTTTCATACCATCGTAGAGTCAAAAAATTATAAGTAGAACCGCCGTCAGTTCGGGGCCACTTGTACCTTACAAACAACTCAGGGGGTTTTCCAGGATAATCCTGATGCTACTTAATTGGGACCATTTTGCTTCCTGGCATCAGGACCCGCCCAGTGTAAAGGAAATGCCACTCTCTGTCCTGAGAACACTACCTGCATCAGCTGTTCATGAGACTATAGCACCGGTAACGGCAGGGTGGTACCATGTCCCCAACAGCTGTCTTACTGCCTGGCACATAACAGGTGTGCAGGGAGTACTTAATTCAACCAATGAATGGGGTGGGAATCAAAGTGGATGTGTTAGCTTCGGTGCTGAGATGCAGAAGAGAATACAGATCAACCCTAATGCCCATGAGTATAGCAATGGCTGAATGAACTGTGACTTGGTCACAGTACAGAATGCTGTGTAGCTATTTAAAGAAATGGGAGGTATATAGTAGGTCTATATGATAACAGACCACAGAGAAAAAATAACTCATTAATACCTATGTGTTATGAATTCTCCTGGGTCTGTTATTGAGTGGAAAAAAATAAGTTCCCGAACAACATAAATGGCATGATGCCATATATAAACAAATATTTAATTCTATATAATTTTTATGGATGTGCATAAATACACAAACAGATGATGCCCAGAAGTATGTCCAGAACATCTCAGGAGGAGTAGGGGGGACTGAAGAAGACCTTAGCTTTATATGTAAAGTTTTATTTGGAACGAGAATATATGTCTTTCTCAAACAATTCAAATCACTTGTTAAAAAGCACTGAGTGAGTGCGGATCACCTGGGCCTGCCCTGCTCCGCTCCATCAGCAGCAGCCTCGCTGTCAATGGTCAAAGGCAGAGCTTCCCATAAGAAACCCCTGCCTCTGTGCTTGGCCTTCTAGTGTCCTCTCCAAGCTCCTCCTCCGGGTCGCTCATTCTTCCCAGGCTTCTTGCTCCCTTTGGGTGTCTGTCACTCCTGTCCCGTGGGCTCACGCCAGCTCCCACCCCCTACCTCTCTGACCTCCCCTGTGCCCACGCCCAGGATCCCAGCACTCAATCCTGGCATCGCTCCCCGAAGCTGCTACTCCAGGGGCACGTGGCTCTAATGACATGGTAAACAGAGGGGAGATCGAAACGTGAGTATTGGTGATTGACTAAAATGTAAAAAGCACTCGGTGCTTTTCTAGGTATTTCCACACCTGGTCTGCATCTCTACAATGGCCCTCTGGGGTCGCTTCTGTTGGCATTCCCACTTTATAGATGAGGCGACTGGGCACAGGGAGGTGAATAACATGCCAAGGTGACAGAGTTGGTGACTAAGAGCCCTGCAGTCCCCCGGCCCGTGTGGCTCAGTCAGTTGGAGTGTGATCCCGGGTCTGATTTCCAGTTGGGGTGCATGTGGGAGGCAACCAATCAATGTTCCTCTCTCACATCAATGTTTCTCTCTCTCTCTCTCTCTCTCTCTCTCTCTCTCTCTCTCTCTCTCTCTCTCTCTCTCTCTCTCTCTCTCTCTCTCTCTCTCAAAAAGAAAAAAAGAAAGAAAAATATCTTCTGGTGAGTCTCAAAAAAAAATCTGTGCCCTCCATCCAAGCCTCTGCCCTTCCCCCGCAGCAGGCCCCAGCTTCCCAGCCCCAGGAGGGGTGTGCAGGGCAGCGCTCAGCTGCCCTAAGGCCTTACGTGGAGCCACGTAAGAGTGAGATTGTTTGGAAACTTACACCAGGGGTGTGGCTGTCGTTGATGAGCAAGGCGGAGCCAGCCAAGGCTTATGAATTAGGTGCTGTTATAGGTCCTGTAACCCTGGCTGGTTTGGCTCAGTGGATTGAGCGTCGGCCTGCGAGCTAAGTGTCGCTGGTTCGATCTTCCAGTCAGGGCACATCAGAGAAGGAAAACTCTGACTCCAAAAAACCTCCGCTGCCTTGCGGCATACCTCTTCAGGGGAAAGGCTAAGGGAGTAAACCCCGACAGAAAATCCGGAGCCGGAGTCCCTAAGGCGGTTTGACGTTGTAGTCAACACCGGCAACTCCTGCGGCGCACCTGAAGCCAAGCTGTATTGACTCCGTCTTTCCCTTGGGCCCTTCAGCTGCGAAGAGAGGGGGGTCTGCTGCATGGGCAACAGCAGACCCTCCATATCACCCTGCCCAGGCTCTGTAGCTTCAGCTTCACTGGAGAGGACACTCCAGCGTCATCGCAAGATGTCGATTCAACACGGGAGGAGACAGATACCGTGTCACTCCCGAGTCGGACTGCACAGCCATTCTCGGCGGTGCAGATAGACTCTTAAGAAGCTACACCATCGTCTCTCGAGACGGACGGCTGCCGACGATAGGTCCTGAGCTTCCAGAAGATGAGTCTGGTACAACAGACTCGAGAGGAGAGACGGACAGAGACCATGTAGAGGCTCTCTATCAAAGTAGCCCACGTGTGACGTGATAAGGGCTTAACCCTGCTGGTAGAAAGAAAGGGTGGGTCTGAGATTGCTTAAAAAGAACGCCCCTCCTCCCCATTTTGTTACTTTAGGCTGGATGCTGGAAGTCTGTATTTTCCTTTCCGTGGGAAACTCTTCTTTCCCCTCCCTCTTTGGAATCCTACGTCCCTCCGACGTCCCTCCCAATGAGTCCAGATTTGGCTCTGCCTCCCAGGCTCCAATCACGTATTAGGATGCCTGAGAAATACGCTCAACAGCTCCAGAGGAAAAGCAAGTCGGTGATTCAGAGCAGGGAGCATGAAGGTTAATTAACTAATAATTTACTAGAGTGAGTGCCTCTGGAGACATTCTGATTTTTACTAATTGTGTGGCTGAACAAAGCAAACAACAGTGGGTTCACAGTTTCATCGTGGAGCTGTGTCGGGGGAGCCATCCCCGGGCTGTACAAGCCTCGCTTTACCCTGAGCACAAGCCACTTGATGGGAAGTTGGAAAGGCCAGCCGTTTGGAAGGCTCCGTGGATTGGTTAGTAAAGATTTCCCTTAATATGACTGCGAGCCAACCAGCCCCCGCTGCAGCGCCGAGTGTGCCATTCAGAAAAACCGGGCAGGAGCAACGCCAGCGTGGTCTGATGAGTAGTCGTTGGGGATTTGATGAGCTGTTTGTGGCTGGCACGGATTCCCCCCCACCCCACCCGGTGCTGGGGGTGCGGGGGAGGTTGAGGAAGGGGGGTAGGAGGGGAATGCCAGAACAGGTACAATCCAGCCCAGACTCAACACCCAGCTTCGCCCATTTTGAGCTGAGTGCCTTTAGCTAGCACGTTAACAGCTCAGAGCATCCGCCTCTTCATCTCACCGAGGAGTATCAGTCCTTCTCCACGAACTCACTGTGGGAGCTGAATGTGGTACTTCATGAATGGGGGACATCCGGGGTTTTTGATAACCCAGCACTAGCCCTGATTTTCCCTTATGGAATTGGGTTCTCATCTCCCCTCAGTCCAAGTGACTTGAATGGGGACTGTCTCTCCATCTCTGGCTTCAAGGATGGACATGCGACCTGGGTTTGGCCAATAAAAACAATGCATCTCTGGCCACAGTCAGTTTAAGGATGGACACATTACCCAATCTAGACCGATCAGGCCAAATAGGGCCTGACTCAAGCTACTTTATTTCACGCGGTTTAAATTACTCAAAGAATAGGCCATCAGCTCAAAGTGGAAGGCAGCCATATTGCCGCCTCCAGAGCCTACCTGAGAAGGAGGCTAATCAGTGGAAAGCCAAGAAGGTAGGAAGACTTCATCCTTATGACACCAGCTGGACTCCTGGATCCGACCATGCCTGAAGCTAGAATGTGCTGGGCTATATGTTTCATGAGCCAATAAATCACCATTTTTGCTCTTTCATGTTTAGGAAAGGCTTTTGGAACTTGCAACTTAAAGAGTTCTAGTACTTTAAGGAAAGCTTTAAAAATAGTTTGTGATATACAGAAGGTGCTTAGAAACTACTTCCTCTTATACCGAAGGCTCCAAAACTCACCCCAATTTCCAAGCCAAGGTTATTTTCCAAGTTACCAGAGGTCCGTAGAAAAGGGACCCATGTCCTAGTTCCTGATGTGATGCAAAATAAAACAAGTGTCCCTTATTTAGATCACCTCTTTCAACTGAGAGCAAGGGCCAGAGATATTTAAAGCAGTACCTATTCTGAGGGGGCAGGTGGAGAGGCACGAGGGACCTCTGGTCGGTCCGCTGGTGACCCGGAGGCCAGTCTGTCCTGGTGATGGCGGCTCGCCATGGCAGGTACAAACCTGCTCCCGCTGAGGATAGGTGCCCTGCTGGTTCACACCGTGATGCTATAAAGACGTGGATATCCAGCGCTTCTTACCTTGCAAAGCTCATTCGTGTCGGATGTGTGAAATAAACCACAGGTCACGGACCCTCTGACCTCCGTACCGTGGGGAGCTCTCCTTTCCAGATGAGGAAGCCACAGCTGGAAGAGAGGAAGCGCTGAGACACCGCCTCATGCCTTGCCCTTCCGAGAAGGGCAAGAATTGAATCAGAATCTAGGAGGTGTGATTTCCCAGTCCTTCCCGCCCCGTAACTAGAAGTGCTTGTCACGGCAGCGTGCACGGAGGTGACATGACATGACGCAGTGGGTCAATTCTGGCCACGTGGCTGCAGGCACTGCCCAACCATCCGTTCCCCATGTCCCCTTGCCATGGCTGTTCCCCTTGTGGAAGCGCTTGTCCTTCACCCCTAACATGAACAGGACAACAGCCCCACTTCCCACGAGCTCTTGAAGGTTTAAATGAGACAGTGGATACGAGGAGACCTAACACCAAGCCCAGAACCCAGGAAGAGCCTCACAAACGCATGGTAAGTTTGACTTTGTGGACACAGATTGAACTCTTCGGAGAAAAAATACAGACTGGACAGTTCTTCTTGGGAGACTCACCCGTGGCACATGAGATGGTTCGGGGAGGTCCCAGGCGGGCTGTCTGTGTTAACAAAACCTCAGAAACAACCTCCAGAGCCGCTCACTCGGCAGCATGGCAGAGCAGAGCACACCTCCTGAGCTCAGACTTCCACCACGCAGCGTAAAAAATGGTCCAACTCCCCAGGCCCAGGTGCCGCAAGATCTGCAAGACATACATTGGAGCAGGAAAAAAAAGTAACCATTTTATGTGTACAAGACCTAAATGATACATATTTCCGAAGGATACACGTGTCTCTTTCCAAAGAATACATATGGAAATGCCCCTTCGTGGGGCTTCCAGGGACCCACACAAAAGCCAGGGTGTGAGCACCGAATTGCACACGGGGGTTGAAGGGGAAACGAGCCATAGCTACTGTGTTTTGATTTTTAATGGTGAAAATTTGGTCGTGAATTACTTATGCAATTAAAAATTGATAATAAGGGAACACTTGGGGAAATTAAAAGGAACCTCAGATTGCTTCAAGCTAAAATAAGCAGGAAAACAGGGAAAAGACACTTCAACCACTTTCCATGGACTAGAACAAAAGGGTGGAAAACAGCTGATGGGTTGAAATTTTTTTGCTTAAAAAATATATTTTTTTTTCTTTTTTTTTTTTTGCTTTTAACTGGCTCTGTCCTATATACACAGTGTAATTATCCTTCCTTAAACTATCTCTCCATTGAATGATCTGCCACATGGAAAACAGGTCTGGCCCAATCGTTGCATATTGTTGGGAAATTATCATCAACTTTCTTTTCTCTTCAAAAAAAATATTTCACAATGACACTGATGAGTTCTGTTGTTCTTCATCTAATACCTTAACCCACTTTAACTCCGTCTGCATCAAGTTCTTGGAAGTGTGATATTAATGAGGCAATATCCCTATAAGAACACAGCATTCCAAATGCAATCATGCTGGACTCGCCCCCCGGGGACAACCGCAGGGCCCCTCAGCCACCCCGCATCAGGATGTTTTAGCGGCCTCTGCCCCGGAAGCTCGGCCGAGTCACCCCGCTGTGTATCAAGGGAGCCTCGACCCTCACAGACCCTGCTTCCCGAGCCCAACGCTCATGGACTGGTTTGCAGAGACTTTCATGGCTTCCAGCCCACATGGCAGTTTGTCCTGTCCCCTTGGTTGCTGGCCCATTCTCACGGCCTCAGCGACCATCTGTTGGCGACACTGATCCATTTCTTTAGTCCGAATCTTTTCTTCTGAGCCCAGGATTCATTTAACCAGCAGCCCCTCGGACATTGCCACTTGGGTGACGCACACGCCTCTCAAACCCAGCACGTCCCAAATGAGAACTGATTTTTCTCCCTCAAATCTCTCCTGCAATTTCTCCCACCCAGGTAATGACCCCAACATGCAAACGGTCGCAGGGTAGGGATCATCGCTGGCTCCGCAGGGTCCCCTACCCACTCCGCGTATTCACAGGCTGTTGGTTTGACCTTCACAATGTCTCTCAAGCCCGCCTGTTTTTCTCCATGTGCACCATCACCAGGCTGATAGGAGCCAACCTCACCTCACACCGGGGCTGTGGCAACACCTCCCCACCGGTCCCCCGTTTTCAGAGTGTCGCTCCCCTGGTTTAATCCCATCAATGGCTTTCCATACATCAGCAGCTCTTGGGGCTGTGTAACTCCCAAACCTTATCAGACCTCTCCCCATCATCAGCATACTTTAATCACATAGACCTTCTAGAATGTTCTACCACACTTCCTTTCCCTTGGATTTTTGCCTCTTTGGCTCCTTTGTGCTTTGGGGTCTTGGCGTCACATAGAGCCTCCCTTGATGATCCACGTTACTTCCTCCCGGCACCACTCACAGAGTAATTACACTGCCCGTGTGTTTGCTTGGTCGTTATCCGTCGCCTCCATGAGAGCAGGAATCTTCTCTGTCTGGTTTTGGCCGCAGACCCACTGCCAAGCTCCAGGCCTGAGCCACAGTTGAGATGCAAACAATTGCTTTCAAAATAACCGAATCAGAAACCACATTGATGGAGTTCTGTGCGATGTGGTCAACACTTTGGTGGGGGAGGGGAAGCGGAGTACTTCGTCACAGGCATGGGATGAAACACCGTAATCTTTGTCCTTACGCGCAGTGTGTTCCACTGGAAGAGACAGAATCTACACAGCGAGAAGACGAAATTAACAGCACAAGCCAGCAGATGACTGAGTGTCCAGTTTAAGCATTGAGATGTATGCCCTTGAGTGTGTTGGGTTGACCAGATGACTTGTGGTGGGGCAGGCCAGACAAACGTTTACTTACGATAAAACGTGAAGTTACAGAAGTGGGAGGAGTAGAAATGATGAGCTCTGGGACATTCAGGAACCATGTTTGGGAGGGGGTTGAATTTACACCAACCTACGACAGGTCAGATTAGTTAAAGCTACTCAAAACCACCTACAGCTACGACCTTATGGTCAAAATTAAAGAGCCCGTCGCCTGCCAAGTAACAGGGCATTTTATAATCTCTCTAATATCACCCATACCAAGGAGCTCTGACGATTTCCCCCAGGTCAGCTGAGAATTGGAATGAGACACTGTCACCATGACCTTGTAAGTTCCCAAACTCTCGAGTTCATGCCCGAATGTTCCTCCCTTTTCCAGCCCAGTCCCAGGCTCACTTGTATTTTCTTGAAGCTGAAGAGAGGAAAGGAAAGCTTTTCCTGAAAAAGAAGCTGCTATCATTTCTGCCCTTTGTCCTAAGGGTCTGCCTGGCCTCTCTTGTCCTTGCCAGCCCTACTCATTTTTGGATTATTAGCATCTTTCCGTAGCAGGGACAAATGGGAAACTTTGCAAGACAGCTGCCCACCCGCACTCCCATCCCCGCACTAAACCTCAGAGATCTTACCAGCTAGAGGCAAGCAGCTGTTCTTCACCTTCCCCACCTTGTTTACCAAGGGCTGGAACTGGTCCAAGGCCTTGGGCATGTTTGCTTAACAGATGTATCCTAATGCAAATGAACTTGGAAGGGATGGGGGAACATAAACAAGTGAGAAATGCAAATGTTTCACCACTCCAATTTTTCTGTCTTAAAACTACTCAGCAGGGGCTCTGTCTGGGAAGCTCAGTTGGTTCCCGCATCATCCCAATACACCAAGGTTGCAGGTTTGATCCCCTGTCAGGGCACATAAGAATCAACCGATGAAGGCATCAATAAGTAGAACAACAAAGCTCCTTCTCTCTCCCTCTCTGTCTCTAAAATCAATAATTCTAAAAAAAAAAAAAAATGTTAATACTCTGCGGGAATAAATGAATGAGAGAACAGAGTTCAACCGTTTCCTGAGAGCAAAGTTCAACCATTTCCTATCTGTTCTGAGCTCACGGCGAATGTTCTTTACCTACTAGACATTCATGGGATTAACAAGGGTCTAGATCAGGAAACTGAGGGGGGCATTCCAAACGGGGAGAGAGAGAGCTTGGATTGAGGGAGCAAGCCCTAAGCTGAGTGTGCTCCAAAGACAGTGAGGCGCAAGGGTGGGTCTGAGCTTTCTGTACAGGGAAACCGGGAGCGTAGAGATTAGGAAGGATCTACAAGGGAACTAACCAGACTGAAGCTGGGTCAGCACAGCAAGCACACCTTCGTGGCTCGCGTCGCTGGCTCGTTGAAGCTTGGGGAACTGCTGGAAATGACAGAGGGGGCTAAACTTCACCCAGGCCATCTCTCGGCTCTGCTGATGATAAGGGGTGAGAGACAGGTGGAACCCAACGAAAGATGAACATTGCAACAGCGTGAGGAGAGGGCTGCAGACCCGAGCTAGGCCATAAGAGCAGGTGAGAGCCTAAGAAATGATGGTAACAGTGGTAAGGAATAGGAAGACGCAGGACACCCCCTGGGAGGAAGTCAATGAACGCAATGACTGGATACAGTTAAGAGCTGATGGTGAGCGAGAAGGAAATTCTCCAAGGCTGCAGGCATGGCAGGCTGAGTGTGTGTCTAGGAAGTCAGGAGGAGGGATCGGTGTGAAGGGCAGAATGATGGATTTGTTTCTCCATCTGTTAAATTTAATGTAACAGCAGGGTATACAGATGAAAACGCCCAGTACTTCATGGGAGACACGGGCCCCATATCCAGATAAAGGGCCTGGTATTTGCTGAAACAGCCCAGGCTGAAAAACTCACCGAAAGCCTTGGCTGAAACCGCGAAGGCTTCCGTGTTGTCTGTCCTCCGTTCTGGGTGACGCTGAATTATAGATGTGGAGCCCCCAAGCTCATGACGCCTACATCTTTCTAATCAGATAGCTATGACTGCAAAGAATCACAGGGACCGGAAACGTTTGGGGAGCGCTCCAGGTCAGCCTGGATTTTGGACATTTGCCTCTTAGAGTTATGATTCTCACCATGCCTGGGTACCCACAGCAATATGCAACCTGCGTACGGCTATTAATTTCTTATCTCTTTGTAAATCAAGCGGCCTTTTACCTAAATAAATTGCATTTACAAAATAGTACTACTATACGTGAAAAATAACATGATATTATAAATAGAACACAGTGGTAAAATGGGGCTAATAGGGAAAAAGGCATTAAACTTAGTTGACCGCCAGCGGTGTTCGTAGACACTTGTCGGGTTTCGAACATCCAGCCTCTGAAACGCCTTCCTTTATGGGAAAGTCCAAACGGTAGAGTCTTCACTTCCAAGCTGGGTGCTGAAGAAAGATACTGGGTTCTCGCCTCACCTCCTGGCACGTGACTTAGACTTAGCCCATCGGATGCCCTGGCTCATGGCTTTGAAACTTCAAAGGAAAGAATGAAGGACAGACAGAAGGTCAAGGTGAACCCACACTGAGGGACGCAAGCAGGATGGACGCTGCTCTGGGCAATATCGCCCTCACCGCCCAGGCAGCCCGTTCTCATCCCGTCCTCCTACCTGATTCCTCGGACCTTCTCGGTGATTGATACAGTGGGCTGAACAAGTCCCCCCGAAATTCATGTCCACCTGGAACCTCAGAATATGTCATTATTTGGGACTATGACCTAGCAGATGTAATGAGTTAAGGATCTTGAGATGAAACCCTGGGCTTGGGGTGGGCTCTAAGTCTACTGCCGAGTGTCCTTTTAAGAAGGAAGAAGGACACAGAGACGCACAGAGGAGAAGATGATGTGAAGACAGAGGCAGAGACTGGAGTGACGCTCACAAGCCAAGGAAAGCCAGGACCCCGGGAGGGTGACACAGGACTCTCCCGAGGCTCTGGACAGAGTGTGTCTCTGCTGGCCCTACCCCCAGCCCAGGAGAGACTGCAGCCCTGCTGTTCTGAGCCATCACGTGTGTGATCATGTGTTAGGAAGCTCATGCACTGGAAACTAACCCGCTGGGTCCGGGGACATCCCTTCTGATGCTACGGAGCTCCATGTACCTGAGTGTGTCTTGGATCAAAACACATATTCATGCTGTTAGTAATTTTTCTTACTTTTTTTCTTTCAATGTATTTTATTCTGATGAAGTTACAAAAGTAGGTACAAAATACTTCTTTTTAAAGTACAGTTAGCAGACTTCGAAGAATAGAGAAAGCCCCTAAAGGTTTGAAAACACAACATAAATTTTCCTGTAAAGGACACTTTAAAATATTCTAGATGGTAAACAAGACTAACTTAGGCAAGCTATTTTTCTACATAGACCAAACATAGAATGTTCTCTAATAAATCTGTAGCACACTGGCAATCCATTTATGTTTACAGAACACTTGTTTGGAACAGAATCTGGTAATGAGAGAAAACCCAAGTGAATTTCCATGCAGTTGCTTCAATAAAATTACTTCTATCATATGCAATGTCCCTAAAAAGCCTTTTAGAGTCTGAAATACCAAAATCTAAGGCAAAAACTCCAGAAAATGGAGGGACTACCATTCTCCCTCGTTGCCAGAATGCTGCAACAATAAATCCACTTATTGAACAAGTACCAGGAGGAAATAATGTCCCTGTTGAAGGCGCTCAGTTTGGTGTCCCGGCCAGCATCCTGTTAGTAATTAACATTTTCTGGTCTTACACACTCACCTTCTGGGAGCTGTCCAATTTATTTTCTCGGGTGACTGCTGTTGTTTGTGACCAAGAACGGGGATGATATTCCTGTCAAAGTGAAGAAAGCTGAGATCCGTCTTTTGTTGAAATGAAAGTAACAAGCGTTACAGAGCTGTTAATGGCAAAATAGCACCAAACAGAGACTTCCTCTTTGGGGCCATGAGAAAGCCAAGAGGAAATGTGTAAGTAAATAACTGTAACTTAATGTTCTTGGACACCAGAGCTCTACTACCAGAAGTCACCTGAGGGGACGCCAGTGATTCTGTCAGGCATCTTTGGAAATAGAGGGTCAGCGAAGTGTCCCGACTGTGCAAATGGAAAGACTGGGTCTTGGCAAAGCACAATAAAAGGCCTTGCATACAACCCTGTAGATAAACCAAGTGAAAAGCTAAGTCCGTGACCTTGTCCTTCCGCATTCCTCTGCTCCCATTCTGCACCCCGCCCCTCTCTGCCACCTCTTCCTATGGGTTTTATTAACCCCCTTTCTATCTTCGTAAGCTTGATGCTGTAATGTCTGGGTTCCCTGCAAATGCCAGACATGCCTTGTTCTGGACGACCGCTGGCTATGCCTGAGTCTCCCAGCCTTGACCTCCACCTTCCCTCGTTCCCACCCACTCACTGGGGTGCTTTTCAAGCTCTCCCATTCCACGCCACTATCCACCTTCCCAAATCATTCTTGGATTTCTCTGGGTACATACCTAGAAGCAGAATCATTAGGTCACAGGGCAGTTCCATTTTTTAATTTTTGTGCTTTTCAAACAGGAAGAAAGCGTATTCCCCCAGCCACCATAATCAGGACAATTCCAATAACCCTGAATACCATGGGGATCTATTACGATGAAATTTACTCCTTTTACTATCGTTCCATTTTTCAAGGGAGGTAGAGAACGTCTGGTCCATTCTTCACACATCCTGTTTTTGTCCTAAAGTGAAAACGAGAGCCGTGGGGAAGCAGCGTGACTCTGGGGACAGCCAGCGTGGCTTAAATCAAGCCACCGCCAATAACTAGGTGTGACGACGTGATCGGCAAGGACCCAATTTCCCCGCCATGAAATATGAGCACCAGGAGTAGCATCCCACGAGGCTTTCGTGTGGTTTATGGGACAACTAAAGTACAAAACATAACCGCTGGGAAGGGCTCCGTAGATATAACAGTAACTAAGTTCAGTCCGTGCCTCCCAAGCATCCCAAACCTAGCTTACTTCCAACTCAAGATCCTGTTAATATTTCAAGAGAGAGCCCTCTTGACACAAAGAGAGTCACCTCAGCTTTCCATTTTCATGGAGCTGGTCATTCCTGCTCACCCAGAAACCAGGACGTGTTCACGGCCCCTGAAAACACTCAGCCCATGTCACCGGGCCGGCAGAAATCACAGCGACGGTGCAGCAAACAGCGTGCCGGACACCCTCGGGCCCGCCGGAGGTCCCAATAACTCAGGACGGCCCTGCGATGGCTTACCTCCAGGTCTGGGAAAAAAGGCTATTTCCTGACACATTTTACAGAAGCATTTCTCAAAAGGGATTCGTTCTCGCTTGAAACGCTGGCATGTTTGGGGATCATTCAAACCTCGGATGTGTAAAAACAGCCCCTCGCAGGAGAGGAATCCTTTCTGACCGCCGGGGCAGGCCGACGGAGGCCCCGGACCGTCAGCGGTGGGTCAGAGCAGACGCAGGGGCGTGAAGGGACCCAGGCCGGGACGCCAGGCACCACCCCACTCTTCAAAGGAAGAAGCGTGTTGCCTACCTGCTCAAGGCCGATGAAATCTTCGCCATCCCAGCACCATGACCGTTCTCGGCCTCCTGTTTGGATCCTAATTTAAACACAAAAGACGAAGCCTGTGGCTGAGAAACTTGCATCTCTTCATGTCTTGTGAGCAGGGGCCCTGCCTGCCTTGACGACAGGAGATTCTCTCAAGCATTTTGGGTAGCAAACAGCCCTGGGAGATAGAGATGGCTTCAGTTTAATGCAGCCGATGTCTCCCTCCGGGGCAAAGGGCAGATAGTGCCCCTCGTAAAGGTTTGGGTTTTCTGACTGGGTTGGGGGGAGGGGGTTCTTCCTTGTACCACAACCCACACCCTCCTGGCCCGTGCAGGCATCAGCTGGCCCTCTGTGCGTGACGCTGTGGGGAGCTGAGCCCCGAGAGCCAGGACCGGGGCTGATGCTCTGATGTGTCTACCAGCTGCTCCCACGGGTTAACCCTTCCCTTTGTCCCTGACCCAGGAGTCTCTCGTCTTCCACGACATCCATAAAACTGCATTAGCTTGCAAATAGAGGGGGAAATCTCAGCTCCTTCACACCCCTTCAAACCAGCTATTTCATTAATGTTCCTCTATCAGCTGACAGTTGACTTGCAGGGACTTCTCCATGGGCCCCTTGAGGTCTCCTCAAACGTATAACATAAGTAAAATGATGCACTTGGATGTGTGAGAAATGCTCACAATAAAAACCGGGACACAGGACTTGAGCAGTAAAGCGAGGCATTTGTTCGCGAGTCTGCAGAGCCGGGCGCACCACCAGCCAGAGGCACGTGCGCGCAAGGTAGACAAAGAAAACTGGTTTTATAGTGAAGTGCCCCACCCTAAAGTGAAATTGATTAGCTTCCCCCGCCTGAAAGTGATCAGCCCCCCCTCCCCTCTCCTTCTTCCCCTTCTCCATTACTGGTTACTCCGGAGTTGCGATCTAACACAATCATCTAAATGCCCCTATTGTGATTTGTAAATATGCTAATGCTGTCAACTCCCTTCTCAGAGATTCTCTGATTACATTTGCCCTTTGTTATTGCTGATTTTCTACTGGTTTGGAAGTCACTATGTCCTGTTTCCTACAGATATAGCTTCCAGACAAGTCACCTCAGGCCCTTTTTGAAGTGAACTCCTCCTGCTAAGTCCCTCCCACATAGACACTCAGAGATCCCCTACCCTAAGTAGCTCAGCTCCCCCAAACTGGGGAGAATTCGAGAGCACCAAAGACCTAGGAATCAGGAGGGAAGGAGCAGTGAAAGAAGAATGACAGAGATTATCCCAATTCTTGGCACTTTTGTCAAGAGTCAGCCCTGCCAAACATTATTCTTTAATTCAGAGTTGACAGATTCCACGATTTTGTGTATGAACGCATCTGTGGGTAAGAATGAAGAATGAAGAACACCCTTAACTCTGCTCCCTACTTGCGTTGATTTCAGAGCAATCTCATTACCGTGATGAATTGTCATGCTTACACATTCAGCGGGAACACCGGAGGTTCTCAAACGTGGCGCGCTGACCTGCTTTTGTGCAGGAGTTGCTCTCAGAAGCACCACGCCCGTTCGTTCCTCGTGGCCTGCGGCTGCTTTTGTGCTCAGTGGCACAGGGGACGAGCTGAGGCAGGCACCAGGCGGCCCCCAATGCCTAAAATCTTTATTATCTGACGCTTTCCAGAAAAAGTTTGCCCACTGCTGGTTAAAACTGAACGTGTGTTTTCGGCCACCTTGCTGCCTGGGTTACCTTCCTGAGGAGCAGGCCTGACCCCTCCTCCCTGAAGGTCTCTGGTTGGTGCCATGGAATGAAACCGACCTTGGCTCCGGCCCTCACTGCAGAGTCCCCCCTCCCCCTCCCTCTCTGACTTCATCTGCCTTCCAGCACCCTCCCCACCCCCATGGCCCTCTCTTAATCTTCTGCCCTCCCCCAGGATGTCCCAGGTCCTCACCTAGACAACAGTCCCTCTTTGTAGACGTCTCTTGATCAGGGCACAGCTACCTGAGATGGGAGCGACCCAGGTCCCTTCTTCCCTGGCCACTGCCACTAACCAATGATAACAACTATTATGATGTCCTCCCTGTTATCCAGGCATCACCCATATTTTTAGTGAAACCTGGCAGAGCCCTGGGACATAGTCACTGTTATTCCCAATTGGTAAATGAGGAATACACTTTGAAAGACTTGACAAAGGTCACTCAGCTAACACGTCTCAAAGCCAGTATTTAAACTCACTTGGTTCTGGCTTTAGATCAATGAATCCGTAAAACGGAGAATGAATAGACCCCCGTAAAGCAACCGATTGGTCAATCAAGAGCAAAGGGAGAAGGTGGGTCTCCAGAAATGAGCTGGAAACATGAATGGCCCGAGGACACCGCCCCCCCCTTAAGGCAGGTGGTTTTCAGTAACAGCCTTGAAAGCGGATACGCCCTTTTCAAATCATCCCCTGAGGCCCTTTAGCTTAACCTTCCCTTTAACGCCTTTATTGAGATGTCGTCGGCAGCCGTCCGTCTCGAGAGACGATGGTGTAGCTTCTTAAGAGTCCATCTGCACCGCCGAGAATGGCTGTGCAGTCCGACTCGGGAGTGACATGGTATCTGTCTCCTCCCGTGTTGAATCGACATCTTGCGATGACGCTGAAGCTACAGAGCCTGGGCAGGGTGATATGGAGGGTCTGCTGTTGCCCATGCAGCAGACCCCCCCTCTCTTCGCAGCTGAAGGGTCCAAGGGAAAGACGGAGTCAATACAGCTTGGGTTCAGGTGCGCCGCAGGAGTTGCCGGTGTTGATCACAACATCAAACCGCCTTAGGGACTCCGGCTCCGGATTTTCTGTCGGGGTTTACTCCCTTAGCCTTTCCCCTGAAGAGGTATGCCGCAAGGCAGCGGAGGTTTTTTGGAGTCAGAGTTTTCCTTCTCTGATTGAGATGTAATAAAACACTAATCTAGATAGCAAGGCCTTGCAGAAATGCCTCCCTCAGGCTCCTGCGCTGCCCACCCCACCCCCCCTAACAAAGATAGCTCCAACCCCAGCCCATGATCATCAATAAACGGTGATATATTAGGCGAGAAACAGAACCACCTGCCTCCACGAGACAGCCGGGCAACCAGATCCACAATTAAAGCTGAACTGTGCAATCTTTGCATTTCAAGTGAAATCGATGGCATTGACCAAGTCCCAGAAGGACACCCACGTGAGGAGCGCGTCACAGATCCAAATGGAGCAAAACACAGTTTTGAAATAAAGTGTGTAAAAACCACCACGAGAGTTGTATGGCCCAATATGGTTAACGGGTCTCCCCAATGGGGAAGCTTTAGGAAAAAGTGCTCATTTTATGAAGGGACTGGGGGGGCAGCTCCTGGGAGTGAGGTCTTTGCGGATGATCTCGGCTCTGCAAACCTCTCAGCTGCCAGTAATTTGCTGGAGGATTTTATTTAACAGTGAGGATTTAAATGGATTTCTTCCCCCGCTTCCCGCGGGCTCGCACACAGCAGTCAATTAAATTAGTGCCCAAGCCTTAAAAGACACCCAGGTAATCAGTTTAGGGGGATTGAGGCCACACCAGCTCCAGACGGGTTTTGCAAGGCAATCCTAACTCTCTGGCCAGCTGAGCTTGAGAATTATGCCTTTTTTCATGGAGAGGAAGCTTGGTAGTGACAGTAAGGTGACAGACTAGGGAATTATGTTTCCATTTTCGTAGCCCCATTCTGGGCCGGCACTGAATTTCCGTCTCAGGGAGGTTGATTCTCAATAATTAAAGGAGCATCCAGCTCCCCAACACCAGTGGGCATGTCAACATGTGCATTGCTATAAAGCGTGCGCCGAGAAAAGTTAATGCCAAGTTGAAAATGTTGCATAGAGGTTTGGGGTGTGTTTTTGTTTTGTTTTGTTTTGGTTTTTGAGAGTACCACAGACACGGAGAAGTCAACCAAGTTCGACACCAAAAGCTGCTTGGGAAATATTTATTCTCTAGCCATGACATTCCTGGCAAACTCATACTGCAGAGGGAGCCCAGAGAAGAAGGGATTTTCCCTGCAAGGCACCGAGATGGAATTCCAGGTTGCCTTCATCAGGCGGAGGTGTGGGGCCTTGTCCTGGGTATGCCTTCAGGGTGGAACGAGTGGTAACTTATCCCACTGTTAGGCTTTCCATTAAAGCTGATGCAGAATAAAAGAGAGGCCTCAAAAGAGGAATTGAAAAAAAAAAAAAGCAGCAGCTAATTTCCCTTTCTCTAAATGAAACTGAAATGGGATAAAAACTAATGCTGCAAATAACTCCTGAGATCCTGGGGAACTGATTTCAGGCGGCGAGCAGCTAAACCCCAAATAACAACTAAACTAAATAAGGGGACATAAGCGTGCACACCCAAGAGCTAAGGCTTGGCTCGGTTCTCGGCGCCTCTTAATGTACATGCATTCATTCATTCATTCACTCAACCTGTATTCCTGGAGCACCTACTGTGTGTCAGGTATTACTCATTATGTAAAGGACACGGCAGCAAACAGAACAGACAAAAGTCTCCCCTTGCACCCTACAGGGAAAGCTAACCTGTGAATAACAAGTATAGCATGTCAGGGTGTGAATACGCCAAGGCTGCAGCCAGCAACTTTGCACCTTCAAATCCTGTAAAGATGCCCCCTCCAGGCAGCTCAATTAGAAAAAGATGTCCCTCCCTCTCTCACTTCTCACCAGGAGGGCATGAAAGGCCGAGTGTGGGCTGGATCACAGCCTCTCTCAGGCTACCTCCTTTGTAGAAAGCACAACCAGGACCTGGCATCACAGTGGTTGCAGGCGGTCAGGAAAAGCTTCAGGGGTAAGGTCTGACATGGATGAGGAAGCAAGTCATCTTTGTATCAGCGGGAAGAGTGTTATGGGCAGAAGAAACAGCAGGTGCTAAGGTCCTGGGGCAGCATGCCCGTATGTTCACAATAGAGCCAGGATTTTAATTCTAATTAAGATATACTTAACTGAATATGAGACGTACCTGGCTGCTGCAGACCTGCTCGGGGAGAAGACCTTGATCTTTAATGATTAAGTGTCCCCTTTCACTGTCATTAGTATCTTGGTTTGGATGAAAAAAATCACATGATTCCACACACAGGAAGACCATCTCTCACCAAGTCCCATGTATTGACAGGTCTTCCCTCCAGTGTTAGAATAAGTTGCTCTTCCTTTGGCAGAGTCCAGAGAAAGCTGCCGTTTACATTTAGAGACCGCACTGTACAAAATCTATAAAGCATTATATCCTAGAGTGATTGTATGAGAACCTCGAAGATAATAAACTGGGCTGAAAGGAAAGGAGATGAACTCCTTCCATTACATGCTATTCTCTCCCCCCCCCCCATAAAATCAATAAAAAAGTGTATTAGCAGTCTATACAATTTCTATTTAGAGAATGGATTCTTTCTAGTACATCCATTGAAAACATGGCTTGGGTGCTGCCTGAGGTTGATTTGATTATACTAAGAAAGCCACAGAAGCAAACATGGGAAAGATGGTGTCACGTCCTGTTCTTTTCAGAGATGCTCTGTCCAGGCGCACTGAGTCTGAAGACAGCTCTCCCCCATCCTCATCCCCAATGTCTTTCCAGTGCAAATGGCAGACTCCTCCTCCAAACCAGAGCTCCCCCCATGCTTTTGGGGCCGGCGGGCGGGTTGCTAGGACTCCCGACAGCCCAGCTTCAGTGCCGTTTACAACGGCAGCCCGCTCCGGAACGTGTAACGCTGACACACGCGTAACGCTGACACACGCTTAACAATGACACACGCGTAACACTGACACACGCGTAACACTGGCACACGGATGGGCATGATAAACAAGAGTGGGCTGGAAGGAGGAGATGAAAAGGGAGCTCAGTCATTTCCCCAGGTGGTCCTGCACTACCCTCCACACCACGGAAGTGCCCAGGTGCGTGTCTATACTCATATACCCCCTTCCCGACGGTCCCAGAGCAGTAACTCTGTGTATCCTACCAGCTGGAGTCCCAAGATGAAGAGGGAGATACAGAGCGGGTGCCTCTTGCGGCTGCCATGCTTTTTGTCAAAGTTCACAGATCCTTAAACGCTGATATAGAAATCTCTTTCTAGAATATTCTTTCGTGCTATAAACATAATTTTCTGCCTCTCTTGCCATCCAAAATCTGGGTTGGCCCATTGAGTTTGATCATGTTTTACCTTAATCTTCTCCCAACAGACTATAAGCTTCATTTATTCGTTCAAGAAATATTTATTGACCTCCGACTATGTGTCAGCCACACAGGACACAGGCTATTTAGATGTGAGCAAAATAAATGCACACAGTCTGCTCTGCGTGGGGCCTTAGTCTACTGGGAAAGACGAACGCACTGAAGGGAAATAAATTTGCAATACGATTCTCTCTGGTGGACCCGTATTGGTTTTGCATCTCTAACATCCATTTTCTCTTTGGCTAACAGCAGCACTCCCTTTTCCTTCTCTTCCACTTTGGAAACCCGCCTGGCACACCTGGATGGTGTGGCTCAGTGGGTTGACCCCACCCTTCCCAGGCTCTAGGGAGACACACACGTGCCAGGTATTGCCATCCGCCTCTGTGACTAACAGTTCCCAGATGAGCAGGTGACACATGTCTCTCCAGGGACAAGACGATTGTGGGAAATTGCTGCCAAAGGCCCCCCTGAAACCTGAGTTGGGCTGAGGACAATGAACAGCTGGGAAATGACAGCCTGGTCGTGAGGACACAGACCGAGTCCTCAGGGCTCCTGGGTCAGCTGAGGCCTGAGTTAGCCCTCAGTTCCGTGAGTCAGTGCGTCCCTCTTTCTCCTGCTTAGGTCAGCATGACTGAGTTTCTCTCACTGCGGCCCGAAGCACGCTGGCTGAGCACAGCCACAAAGAGAAGCCCAGGACGGCTTGCAATGATCTAACACGAGACCAGGTCTCCTCCAGGCAGGTGGGCAGCTCCGAAGCTTGGGCAGTGCTGAGGGGCTGAGAAGGCAGCAGACGCAGGTCAGGGCCCTGTCCTGGCTCAGCCGCAGCTGGTCTGATGGAGACCCCAGCGCCTCCCGCGGAGAATGTGTTTCCTGCTCTTCGTGGAATGAGCAGAATGAGCAGGGAAATATCAGGGTGTTTCTCCTTACAACCTGGATCAGTTTACTTCGCCCGCAGGGATTCTGCAGCACAGACCATTGATCCCTTATTCTCAAAGTTACAGACCTATGACTCTGCCAGGTGGCCCCGCTGACCTCAGCGGAGCTCACCCCCCGCCCCAGGAGTCAGCAGAACAAGACCGCAGTCGATGAGGATGGTTGGACTCTGTCCCACGCGTCCTTCCCTCTCCTCCTGGGCCAGGAGGTCCGTCTGTGAAGGAGGCGCTATTATTACCGTATCCACATAGACAAGGAAGGGAACTGAGAAGTGGGGATCTTATTCTACTTGCCCAAAGCCACACAGCCAATGAGTAATAAGGTCAGAGGTCAAACACTGCTGACTCCAGAGCCCACACTCTTTTCTCTAAAGATGGTATTTATTTATTTTTAGAGAGAGAGGAAGGGAGGGAGAAAGAGGGAGAGAAGCATCAATGTGTGGTTGTCTCTTGTGCGCCCCCAACTGAGGACCTGGCCCACAACCCAGGCATGAGCCCTGACTGGGAATCGAACCGGCAACCCTTTGGTTCACAGGCCACACTCCATCCACGGAGCCACACCAGCCAAGGCCCGGAACGCACACTTTTAATCTGCCCTGGGCTGCTTCCCATCCTGCACCTTTGGTCTTGCCTTGTCCTGCCCTGAATCCTCCAGCTGGGAGCCATGGCGTTCACTGCCTGTGAGGGGTCAGTGGCTCGAGCTCTAAGGACCTTTCTCTGTGGCTTTGACACTTCTGTCGCCCTTCCTCTGTGCCAGGAACATCCCATGCAATCCTTCCTTAATCCTTCCAACAGCCCTGTGACACAAGTAGTAATGTTGTCCCATTTGACGGATGAGGATACAGACTCAGAGGGGGACTAAGTAATATGACCAACGTCATCCCGGTAGTAAGGGGAGGGGGTGGGAATCGAACACACATAACCAGGCACCTGAGACCATCTTTGTAACCACCGTATAATCAGCTGCCTCTAAGTCGGAATTAGAATCCCAGAATTGGGGGATGATTCACTTGTTCAGAATGAATCACGTGAGCTCCATCCCGGCGAAAATGTCATTCCCGTTTGCCTTCTGACATGATCCCACGAGGGGAAGAAGAAGGAATGAAATTAAAGTGGGTCGTGCAGATCCCTGGCTCCCCCCGACGGGGAGGGGTGCGGATATGAACGCCATCCATCAGCCGCGTCAAGAAGTGCGCACACCGCTGACCCAGAGCAGGAGTCCCACGGCACTCAGCCTCACCTTCAAGGCTCTCCGCGACCCCGCTATGCTCTGTAACCCCCACTTTAACTCTTCCGATTCCCTCTTCACAGGATCCACACTCCAGCTCAGCCGCACCCACCCCACGATATGCCATTCACACTGGTGTGCTCCGACTTCTCCCCATCGCATGCCCAAATATTTCCCATCGTGCAAGGGTCGCTTGAAATTCCACCGCCCCTTAGAGCCATTTTTAATTTCTTTGCCTCGAGACCTTTGCCATCCAGACTCAGGGTGGAAGCAGACCCTTTGCTCTCTCACTCCCACCCCATCTCATTGGTATTCTCATTACATGCACATCGCTCTCTGCCTCCAGGCTTAGTCCCTGGACACAGATCGCAATCCCAGTGACATTTATAGGAACAACAACTAATTGATCTCTGCATGAGCGTTCTATCAGTGCTAAGTGCCTTCACGTGTCTTTGCACTAGAGCCATCCCTCTAAATGGCTAAATATCATTATCCTCCAATTGACAAGGAATCCCCACGCGTGGACATGAAAGGAAGGGTGCTTGGGCAGAGAGAGAAAATGATAAACTTTTCCTTACGTTTCCTGTTCAACAAAATTCCAGAAGTTCCAGCCCTTACAGCATCGCTCTGTCCTTTGCACATCAAAGCCACAGAAAAAGGCCCTTCCCTTTACTGCCTGGGCTGACCTCACCCCCAAAGGAGGGGGGGCTGGCGAGGATGAGGATGCTGTGGGCAGCAGGCTGATGCTCTCTCCTCTTCTATTGCTAAGAGTTCCAGCGTAGCTTCTGGCCAGGGATGAATGTGCGCTCTTATTTTTCAGTCTGACAGCACCATTTGTGGGAATTGAACCCCAACATCTTGGGGAAACTTTATGCTCTACCATCCCCCACTGGGGTCCCTCTGGCCTTTCTGATGCAGAGCCGTTACGTGTTAAGTGTATAGCAATAATCATAGCGCCCATATTTTGAGTTAAATACACTGTCTGCACCTTTCAATTCCTTAACAAAATGCTACCCAGCTAGTGGCCAGGGATATGGACTCCAGAACCCAAACTTGCAACCAAAATGGTTCGGGACAGCAGTTTCCGAAGAAAGTAAGTCTTTACAGAGAGTGCGTTATGTCCTTCCACCAGGCCAAAGGCTACCGTCCTTTCCGGCCTCGAAGAGCTAGGTTCCCATCAGGTTCTCATCAGGAGAAGGCGAGTCACACAGGGTAAGGATTTGGTCCAAGGTCACAAAGAGGACGGGCAGGAGAGGTGAGGTTTGAACCCAGCGCCACCTGACACAGAATTCTACGTTCTCCACCCCGGCACTGAGTCGTGTCGAAGGGCACGTGCGGGCGAGTGACCGCATTCAGTGCCCACGGACCACACATTCGGAAAAAAGAGCCGAAGAAAAACAGCAATAAGAATCCCACCGGGATCCCCTCCCTTTAAACAGCATGAAAAAATAACTTTTCACCAACATTTAAACTACAAATACACATGCAATAAAACCGTCTTGGTTAACCACACTATGATCACACTTAAAATATGAGATTTTAAGACAAAGCCTTACCTGGTAGAGAGACACACTAGAGACTATGTACACACAGAAACGGGGTTTGCTTCCACGTGTTATGGGGGGAGACTTAGCGAGGACATGGATGAGATCAGACTGGCCGTGAATGACCGTCACCGAGGCTGAGCAACGGGGACACCGAGACTCCTGACGGTCCGCTCTTCTGGTCGGCGTTTAGTGTCTGTCCAGAATAAACAACGCTCTGAAAACAAAGAGAACTACAGAAACGGAGAGTAGATTCTCCTCCTCGGGCCCCCGGCGCGGACCCCTGTCTCCTGCGCCCTAAACAAGCGCTGCCATGTCTGCCCGTGCACCCGGCAGCCTCCCGCTCGTTCACAAACGACTGCGTCTATGCACACGCAAAACCGGCCCAGCGCAGTCCCTCCTCCGTTGTCTTTCCCGGCGACAACCTGCCCCGATGCCATCCCGGCCACACCAGGGGCAGCTGCCTCCACCCGCGCCACCCCTCCCACAACCCACCACCGTCTCGATCCCCTTCAGAGCACGGAGGAAACCTCCACGCTTGGCCCGATGATTTACTTAGTCCTCCTTCATCGAGGACAGCTTCATAGCATGAAGCGGACCATTTTGAAGTGTGACATTCGGTGGCAGGGAGCGCATCCACGATGGTCGCCTCATTTCCGTCTCCCCAGATGGGAGCCCCGCGCCTCATCAGGAGGCTCACCCGCTCCCCTCTGCCCCAGCTCCTGAACGCTGCCAATCTGCTGTCTATGCGTTTGCTGTTCTGGACATTTTTTAAGTATATTTTACTGATTATGCTATTACAGTAGTCCCAATATTTCACCTTTGCCCCCCTACACCTGGTACCCCCTTCCCTCCAGCAACCCCCCCCCCTTTTACTTCATGAGCATGGGTCATACATATAAGTTCTTTGGCTTCACCCTTTCCTACACGATTTTCACCCCCGCCCCCCGTCTATTTTGTACCAACCAGTTATGCTTCTCAGTCCCTGCACCGTTTCCCCATTTCTCCCCCTCTCCCCTCCCAGCTGATAACCCTCCATGTGATCCCCACACCTATGATTCTGTTCCTGTTCTGGTTGTTTGCTTAGTTTAGTTTTGTTATTTGTTTATTTTTTTGATATACTAAAATATTTAATAAAATGTAACAGAATAATATTTCAACCATGTAAAGTGAACACAAGTCCACAGCGGTATTAAGAACCATCATCACTGTCATTAACAAATGAGGAGAGGCTTTAAGGTTCAGGTACTCTTCTAGGTTTCTGGGGACCCCAGGTCAGGTAATACACATCACAGTTTTGTTTTGTTTTTTGATTCAATTTTGATAGTTGTGGTTTGTTGCCTTCAAAATACTCATGGCTTTGATCTTGTTCTTAAATAAGTCCCCTTCATGTAAATGGAGTCTTGCGTTCTGTGGCCTTTTGTGTCTGACTTATTCCATTTGGCGTAACATTCCAAGGCTCACTGACAGGGCAGCATAACATATAACATCCCATCCTATGTGTGCACCCTGCTTTGTTTATCCACTGATAGGCAGTTGGGTGGATCGCACCTCTTAGCTACTGTAAATACTGCTGCTCTAAACATCCACGCACAAGTTTTTGTAAGAGTTCCTCTTTCCAGTCACTTGGGCATATACCACGAAGTGGGATAATTAGTTTGTTTGCTTGCATAGCTTCCTTATTTTTCTTCTGGCTCCTCCCCTAGACTGGAAACTCCATGAGGTCGGAGCTTGCAGGGCCTTCAGTGACCATTTTCCTCCTCAAGCAGGGGCACAGGCCCTTCTTTATTGTGGGCAAACAAAGGTTTGTCCAGAAATTGAATGAACCGGTCAAGTGAGCAAATCAGCACACAACACACAGACCGGTCCCACTCGCTCCAAAGCGGCAGGGTGACTCCCACTGCAGAGACGCACCGTAACTGCGTTCAGTGAGAACTTGATCAAGTCTGGCCTCTGTCCCAGGTCCCCTAGCATCCCCACGATGTCCTGCAAGGAGTTAGGTGGGCCTCCCCTGCGCACCCCCTACGTGACTGCTCACACGCACAGGCTTTCTCCACGCTGCCCAAACGGATCTTGCTCCTGTTTTTCAATCCTTCCAAGCATGTCCCTACCTCAGGGCCTTTGCACCTGCTGTTCCCTCTGCCTGGGGAGCTCTTCCGCTGAATATCCACGTGGCTCCCTGTGTGCCCTTTGTGCTCGTGCCTTGTCTTTCCAGACTTTCCTTGATGACGCTAACTGAAGTTGTGCACACAGGCACACGCAGGCCCTCCGTGAGCACAGCCTGCCCCCTTGCCCCCTTCCCTGCCTCACTGTTCTCACGGAACGTGTCGTTTGTCTGTGTCACCCGACCTGAGCAGCAGCTTCATGGGGGCAGAGTCTGTCTACCTCAATCCCTTCTGGAGCCCTAGGCCTGCACATATTTTGTGGCCTGAGAGAAGGAACAAATGAGCTACCCTCTCTGATGTGCTCCACGTCCTAATGCCCCTGCAACGCGGAGGCTTCCTGTCACCTCCTGGGCACCAGACTTGTATCCTCCCCTTCAGCCCTCCACATGGGCAGTTTGCTTCCTGAGTTCCAGGCCAGGCTGTCCCCGAACTTGGAAGCCCAGGAGGACCAGCTCCGCCCATCCCTGGGATGCTGAAATGAACGTGGAAGACGCACTGGCTTCTCTGCACCAGCCCACGCTGCCTTAACCACACTTGGGGCGGGGGGGCGTGATTGCGCCTCCTGGAGTGATCGTTCTTTCAAAGTGGCAGAACTGCTGATTTCGTGGGGGTCGGGGTGTTTGGGGCTGATGGGGCACATCTGTGGGTGACCCACAGCAGCCGCCGAAGCAGGCTCGGCTTTGTTATCACATCAACTTCCAGAGAACAAGGAACCAAAGACTGAATTATGTTTTGACTCAGGTCAGCAATAATAGAGTTCCCCATGGTGAAGAACTGAATTCAGCCGAAAATTTAATTTTTTAAATAAATAGAACAGAAAAGGTCAAAAATACTGCGAGCAGAAACGGGGATCTGAAATTGGAAATTGCCCAGAAATGCCTTTTACTTTCTCTCTGTATATTAATAACTTTTCCAAGCTCTCTCCCAAAGGAATTTCTCTTAGATATGTTAATGTCGCGCTGGGCTCTAAAACCTCAAGCCAAACAGTGCTGTTGAAAAGGCCCTACCAGATGATACACTTGGAAATCACCCGTGATGAGCAGTTTTATGTAAAGGAAAACAAAATCAAAAGTCCCCATAGGATTAAGTGACAAAAAAAAAAAAAAAGCAGTAGGTACTGTTCCCCAAGTGTGGTCACAGCGCCTGCCCTCTGCCTGGCCTATTCCCACCCCCCAGCCCCCGACCATCCCTCTACTTCTGACCCCTCAGGGAGCAGGGCAGACACCCCACTAGACTGCAGATGGCTACCCTTCACCCCCTGGCCATCTCTGCTTCCCCTCACAGGACACTCTTCCAGCTGCTGTGTTGCTAATTTAATCCTCCTCTTCCCCCCGCCGGACCGTGGGCTGGCGGGGGGCCTGGGCTGGATGCGCATTTGGGTCCGCTGGGTTTCTGGAGTTTCGGGCAAAGCCTCCACGTAAGGACGCATGTGGAGCGCGTGCTGGGGGGACTTTGTTGTCCACGGTACCTGCTGTCTGTGAACGGCCCCTAATGCCATCTGACCCCTCGACAACTCTGGGTAGTGGATATGCAGCCAGTGAACAGACCGGGAAGCTAATATTTGGGGGCTCCATGGATTTGTCAAAGTCGTGTTCCTCACATTAATAAACGGCTGGGGTGGAATTCAAATCCAGTGCGTAACTCCAAACCCTACGTTTTCAACACTCTTACCGGCGACTCGCTCACAGGATCGGAGGAAAGAAATGCACAGCGTGTTTTGATTTAGAGAAAACATTTTTCTGTCCTTAACTGCATTGAAGTCTTCTGTCCCGAGGTGCTATCCTCCCCCAGGACAGAGCGGAAACTGAAGGGGAGAGAGACATCTGGCCATGAGGTTTTCGTAAGACTGAACTTGACCTGCCCTCAAGAAAGAGCTATTTCTTGTTAATGATTTGAAGTCCAGGCTTGGTGGGTAATCAAGGCCCTTCCTGATCGGCTGCATAAAAACAATTGTGAGAGGGAAGAAAGACAAGAAGTCTCGGGGGGGTGAGGTGAGCGAGACATGTGGGGTGCAGACTGGCGCAGGACTGCCTCTCAGGGATGGGCAAGGTCAAGGTCAGCTCTGGGAAGGGACCGCCTCCTCCACCAGACCACAGGCCACAGGCTCCCCCAAGTCCTGAGACAGAGGTGGGGCTCTTCCCCACACAGAGCTACAGGAGAGGATGCAGGCAGACAGAGCGGAGGGGAGACCCGGAGGCAGCCAGCGTGCGGGACCGAGGACGGAGCCGCCCCCAGGAGATGCCGCAGAAGCCCATGGAGGGGTGTGACAGCAGCCAGCCAGCGCACCGTCTGGCTGGCCATCCAGTTCGCAACTGGGAGACAGCTTGCTCTGACTGCCGGAAGCAGCCCCTTCCAGGTGGAGCACTCCCGAGCTGTGTGTGCGCGTCCCATCCTGCCACGTCCCATTGTAAGGCCAACAGGATCCCGTGACAGCTAGCAGGAGTCCTACCTGGGAGGAGGGGGCCAATGTGAATGGTGCCCTCTCTAGAGCCTGATGCTGAGACCCCCCGGGGACACTGTCCACACGACACCAGGCCCACAGGATCCTGACGAGGGTGCTGGGGCCCGGGAGGGGTCTGTGACTCAGATGCGCCCTGTCACAGAAGACTGGAGGCGTGTTGATCCAGGGCCCTCGGACCATTGCCAGTGCCAGTGAGTTTTTAAATCTGCAAGGCTGGGCGTGGCACCAATAGCGTCCCTAGCTTAGGTGTCCCCAGAACTCTATCTTCAGGAAGATAATCTCGGAAATCTCAACATGGCAGCCTCACAGGTGTGTTTCATGTGACCCGTGAGAATTTTGTAAGTTTCTGAATGTTGCCAATATTTACAGATCAAGAGGTTTCCCCCAAAAAATAAATCTCGGTTCCCAAAATTTCAAGAGTCTGTGACAATGGAGAGTACACATTCATTCCTACAGGGCAGCTGCTCCACTTCAACAGGGTGAAGGCTCAGTGTGCTCCAGTCCACGCCACTCCTCAATGCCTTTCCATCACTAACCAAAGTCATGGTCCACTCCATGTATCACTGTGCTTGTTCTGCAGTCTGTAGTATAGTGAGAAATGTTTCTCTGCAGCCCTGTTTCCTGTGTCCACCTTTGTCCTACCTGCCCAGATGCAAGTCCCCTGCCTGGCCTGGGTGGTCTTGGTCTGTCCTGGTGGCTTGAGTCACATTTTGGAAGGGCCACATTCCTCAGTGCTGTATCATCCAAGCCACATAATGTGACCCCGACATTTTAACATAGCCCCACTGAAATACATCAAGGAGTCTCCCATCTGTTATAGACTGAATGAGGTCTCTCCCAGATTCCTATATTGAAGCCTGTATTTGAAAACAGGGCCTTTAAAAAGGTAAATCAGGTAGAATGAGGTCATCAGGGCTCTGCTCCATCTGGGGACCCTTAAGTGACAGATTCAGTGCCAGAGGAGGGAGCCCGCCACCACAGGAGGGAGCCTTCCTAGAGTAAAGCCAATAATATGCGATGAGACCCAAGGATAGAGGAAGAATGTTGTTGCTGTTATTTAAGACTCTAGGCTCAGCCAGACCTGAGGCCAACGACCTCATGAACTTTTAGTTTCTTGAGCATGTTAGACAGCATGTCTTTTCTTTTTCAATTTTTATTTATTGATTTAAGAGAGAGGGAGAAAAGGAGGGAGGGAGGGGAGAGAGAGAAAGAGAAACACCAGTTTGTTGTTCCACTTACTGATACATTTATTGCTTGCCTCTTGTATGTGCCCTGACCAGGGATCGAACCCACAACCTTGGCGCATCAGGACGATGCTCCAACCAAATGAGCTACCTAGCCAGGGCTTGTGCTGAGTTTTTTAATTAAACCAGTTGATTTGGGTTTTTATCATCCTCCATTGAAATGATCATAACTAATAGGGCAGTCTTAAATTACCTTCAGTTCAAGGCAGATTATAAAATAAAGTAAATTAAGTCCAAAAATAGGATGCAAATCCTTAACTAGACAAAATGGCTACCATTTTGAACACCTACTATGTGACAGGCTCTAGGTCAGGCCCTTGACATACATTGGCATAATTCCTTGAAATAGTTCTGCAATGTCCATACCAAACAAGCTTCTGGCATTCCAATAAACCCTGTGATTTTTTTTTTTTTAAGTAATATAAAGCAAACGCCCAAATTCTCAATACCCAACTCCTTCTCTTCATCTTTTAAAATGAATCTTGTGTCTTGGTTACTGTTCTCTGTCAGAGGGAAGAAAAACACACACACAGGAGAACCTCCCCATAAATCAATCTTTATTCCATTTCAAAGCCTGCAAGATTTTCCAGATATTCCAAAGGTCTTCTTCCTTGAGTGAAATACTACCTTTATTTAATAAAGCAGGTAGGATTTACTATCTGGGCACGGGTAAGCACTTTTTACTTTCCACAAGATAGATGGCAGGCTTTTTTCGCCCTCTTCTTGGCTTTTATTTTCTCCTCTCTCTTCTGCTACGACTGCATCACAATTGAATTACCAACCTGAGCCAAAGAAAGGCTGTCCCTGGGGGGCTACTCTGTAGGTTGTGGGCTTTGTTTTCCTTTAAAGGTGATCTTAAAGAATTAGAAATGAAAGTTATCAGCTGTGGTTTCAAATAGTGCTTTGGGGAGCCTTACCAGCACGCCCCAACACACACACACACACACACACACACACACCACACAACAAAAACGCATAATTTTAAGCCAATGGCGATGAGGGTTGTAAGTCCTAGAAGCGCGCCCGGTCAGGGAAAGACAAACCTAAGCCCGTACGTTTCTATCCCTTGGCTGCAAACCTGCGAAAAAGCCGACGCTGTAAATAGAGCTGCCCGCGGAGGAGAGAACGCAGCTGGGAGAGGGGGACGTGGTGTGTTTGCGTCTGCTGCCAGCGGGACAGAAGGTGAGGTTTGCTCTCTCGACATCTTCACCCAGAAGCTGGGCAGCAGCCAGTTTGCGCTTTGGCTGGAAAACTCCAATTAAAAACGCGCGGCTCCGGGCTTCTGGAGAGGCGGGGCAGAGTCCGCACTGGATGGTGCACACGCTCGAGGCAGCACAAGGGACTGAGGAGGCTCGTGACCTCACTCGCCAACTTTGGTCCAGAAAACAACACTCGCTAATTCGGGGCCGAGGGCAGCCCGGTCCAAAGTCGCCTTCCGCGGCCCTTTCCAATCCATTCGGTTTCATCCTGGGCCCCCGGGCTATGGTTTCAGAACAGGCCACCTCGGGTGCTCGAGAAACCATTTTCCAGCCCAAACAACGTTTCCTGTGACTTGCGTGCCCACACACAAACGCACACGCACGCACACAAGCAGGTACACCCAGCTTTAGTGACATTTTCCCCAGCGACACTCGCCTTGCCCCGGTCATGACCTACCAGTCTGTGGAGGTGTGTCCTTCATCCGCGTCAGGCTGGACGCACTTCTGTTATCTCTGGGCAGTAGCTCTGCCGGTCTCGCTCCTCTCTGTCTCCCCAGCACTCGGTGGGCAGGTGAATAGGAATTACATTTGTTGAAGGAAGGGAGGGTTCTGCCCATGCCTAGCTTCCCCGCCTCCCCCCCAAGCCTTTCCATATGTTGGTCTCTCTGAAATATTCTAGACCCCAAACTCTGTCTCGGCGTCCACCTCCTGGGGACCCAAGCTGTGGTATCGCTATTTGAAAGGTCCCACTTCACACGCGATGCCTTCGGGGAGAGAGTGTGTAACGATGCCTCGCCTGCTGTTCATACCCACTTCTGCTTCAACGCCTGTGGTCCGTCCCCAACTCTCTGGCTTCGCTCCATCCCCTCCTCTAGACCTGGACTCCATCCGAGCAGGGCCTATCTCTCTTCTCATTTCTTGGACTCGAAGTGGATCGACGCCATCAGTATCAGTTAGGGGATCTTATGAGTAACGTGAGCCCGCGGGCCCCACCCTAGGCCACTGCGTCGGACTGGGAATCTGAACAAGAGCCCGTGAGTGTTAAGAAGCACTGTTCTGGTCATTGGGACCTGCCCAGAGCTGCTGGCCCACACCTGTGCTTGGGAAGGAGGGGGAAGATGCAGCCTGATGGACTGATTGAGTTTACCTTCGACGTCAGGTGAGAAAGTTTGAGGAAGAAAATGAGTCCACCCTATTGATTAGAAAATGGGCGTCTTTCATTCGGGAGGGAAGCCCTAATGCCCAAAGAAGGAAAATGATAGCACTGCCCGGCTGCCAAGGAAATCGTTCTGGAGCGGATTTTCATTCCACAACCCCTTTCCTGCCCCTCACCCCCAAACTAAACGGGGTGTCCCGCCATCACAAAGCCCTGTCCTGTGCATCTGCCCACCTGCCCAGGCCCCGGACCTGTCCACTACATAAGTAAGAGGATAAATTAAAGGAACCTGAGAAGATGGGATTGGAAGCTGGACAGTCAGTTACATAAGCCGCCGCAGGAGGTGTGACCGGTTGGCCTCTGAGCCCCGTCCCATGAAGGACGATTTAGGCATTTGTCACTTAGGCACGGCATGGGCACAGAGACCTACAAGGAGCCTCTGACCAGCCTTCCACGAGGGATTTTAATGAACCGGTGGCACTTGGCCGTTTTGATCATCACAGAAACGAGAGAAGGAAGTGAGGACCTTGGCATGTCACCAGCCCATGGCCTGCCCACACTGAACACGTCTCTGGTGTACGTTCTGTAGGCTTTTATGGCTCTGCCTCACTGACACAGTTTTGTGCCTGGAGAAAATCGGGGGGTCGGCTCACCCTTGCTCCTTAACTTCTCCCTCCTACGAAGGCCAGAGTCCAACTGCTGCTCTTCTGACCAGCAACCCCTTCTGGCCAGCGGGAGCGAAACGTCACTGTGACGTGAGCCGTCACGTCGCTGTTGTTTCCTGTAAGCCGTGTTCTGTTTGCACGGCACCCAGGGCAGACGACAGCAGCAGCAGGCGGCGCATCTCGGGGCTCTGCACCCAGCTGTGGCTTTCTCGCACCACGGGGCCGACGCAGGTCAGCAGGGGGAGGGCGTTGATCAGGACTCTGTTCCCAGATGGATAAGGAGATTTCAGAATGTGTTCCCACGGGAAAGAGATGGGAACAAAACATACTGCACGCGGGCTTGGAAGGTGTCTCCAGGGAAGTGACACACGTCACTTCTGCTCTCCTTTTATTGATTGACATGTCACTCACCCATGTCCTTATCATGTGGTCTACCCCTGGGCCTGCAAGGGAGGAGAGCCAGAAGTATTCTGTGGGCAGAAAGAGGGACTGCCACAGGAAAGGAAAAAAAAAATCTACTGCAAAGGCTTACTGGTCAACCTCATTGTCAAAGGCCAGGTAATAAGAACACAACCTGTGGAAGTGGGGAAATAGCTTTAGCTCATTGCCCATCAATGAATACTTATCAAGCCCCTACTATGTCAAGATTTACAGTGGCAAGAGAAACAGAGTCACTCCATGATGGTAGTGACATTCAAAAGAGGAAGACACGCAAGAGACAAAACAAGTCAGTAGATAAATAAACAAAATGAAAGTGTCATGCAGCATATGCACAAGATAGGTGTGAAGGGAGTGTGTGTGTGTGTGTGTGTGTGTGTGTGTAAGGAAGAGGTGGGTCGGTGCATTACTGATGCTCAAGTAGACGGAGGAAGGCAGCCATGTGGGTGAACAACCTGCTGAGGGGTCATGATAGCAGGACGCACTATAATACGAGCTCTGTCTGGGAAAAGTCCAGCCATTGTTACTATAACAAGAACAGTTTGCGTGACATCGATGTAACCTGGCAGCCAAGGAGAGTGGACTGGAATGTGCATGCGTGAACAATGACGACTTCACTGTATTAGTCAATGGGGGCGGTAGATGCCGTTGGGTGAGCATGTGTACTGTGTGGCCAAGACATTCAAAATGACTGAACGAGAAGAGCAACTGATCTGCATCAAATTTTATGTTGGGCTTGAACATTCCTCCACAGAAACTATGTGGATGATGCAGAAGGTCACACCTGTGGGCAACTGGTGGTTGGCAGCTTCGTCACGACAAAGCGCCTGCTCATGCATCACGTCTTGTGCAGAGTTTTTTCGTGAAATCTCAAATCACCCAGGTGACTCAGCCCCACTATGGCCCAGACTTGGTGCCCTGTGACTTCTGACTTTTCCCAAAACTAAAATCACCTTTGAAAGGGAAGAGATTTCAGACCATCAATGAGATTCAGGAAAATAGGATGGGACAGCTGATGGCGACTGGGAGAGCTGTGTGAGGTCCCAAGGGGCCTGCTTTGAAGGGGCCTGAGGTGTCACTGTCCTGTGTGCAATGTTTCCTGCATCTTGTATCTTCTGAATAAATGTCTCTAGTTTTCATAGTCCAAGACTGGATACCTTCTGGACAGGCCTGGTATGATTTTGACCTGGAACCTTTTGTGATTAAGGACATCACTGGGACAATCAGTGACAACTTGAACAGGATCTGAGAATTATTAGATGGCAGCGATGTATCAGTATTAATTTCTTGATTGTTATGGTTGTAGCACAGCTATGTAGGAGAGTCCCCTTGTTTGTAAGAAATACATACGGAGGTATTGGGGGGGTCACACCCTCCAATGGTTCTGGAAAAAAAGAATTCAGTACTGCATGTGTCACCTTTATAAATTTTTATTGCTTCAAAATAACAGGGAAAATGCAGTTTTACTAAAAAGAATGAAACTATTAATGACATGTTGACAGAACAAGAAGTTACAGAGCTGAAAGGTATGACCACAATTTTGTTTATAGCAAAAGGCAGACACACACGTCCCCAGACACGTGTGCCTGCAACATGGAGGGCCATGGTCTCCTGGCAGGACGATTAGGTCTAGGAATTTTATAGTTGCAGCTCCTCCAAATCACCTAAAATTCACTACCATGAACAGGGTTCCTTCTATGATGAGAAAACGTTGCAAAAAAAAAGCGTGGCTTGGCGGTTCTCAGTGCTTTTTCTGGCTCCTCCCAGCATCGTCCTTCTGCTGCTACAGCCTCGCCCAGCCTTGCTCCGCTGGGGGCGGTGTCCCCTACAGGACGGGGCGTGACTCTGCAGCCAGACGTCTGCTTCCTTTCACCTGGTGCGCACACGCTATCTCCAGAATGCCCAGGAAGAGACCCCCTACCCCCACCCCCCGATGCTCACCAACCCGGGCAGCAGGCTGCGGGTATTACCAGCACGACTTGCCAGCTGCCGAGAGAGACGGACTTTCCTTGCTGTGGGCAGAGCCACTGAAGGCTTACACGAATTTCCAGCGCGTCGGAAGTCAAGGGGTTGGGAGCTGCTTGGAACCTCCATTCAGTCCGCTCTCCGGAATGGGGGGTTGGGAACTGTTAAGGATCCTTGGGTGCTGCACTAGGGACAGAGGGACCCGTCTGCGGTCCCAAAGCTGCGTTAGAAGCAGGCGCTCCGGTCCCCGCACGTCAGGAGCCATCAGCACCATGGTAAGTTTTTAATGATTTCTGTCTGTAATCTGGGGCAGGTACTTTTATGAGTTTTAAATACAGAGATGGGCTGAAGTCAGATTCTTGCTTGGGACGGAATGGCAGCAGTATTGGAGAAGTCGCTCCAGAGCATTGGCGTCAGCTGGAGCAGCTGTGAACCCCAGGACAGATGTGAGCCCCGGCCCGCCTCCCGGGGACCCCAGTACATCAGCAGAGTCAGCAGGCAGAGCGCTCTGTCTGGTTTTAGCCTCCACATGGCAGCATCATGGGCATTTTTTTAAGCAAACGGGCATCGCTTTGGTAATTCAGAAAACATAAGGTGGAAAAAAATAAGCCACTGTGCAAACTACTCAGACAGACGTGACCTTTGAGGCTGGGAACGTCCACAGCGCCTGCTCCCTGGAAGACACCTACTTGGCTGGCACATAGTGGCTGTGTCACCAAGGCCACGGTCAGGCCAGGTCAGTCCTTCCAAACTGTGGCCTCAGGAACAAGTTTCGCCACATCAGTCAGCATGGAGCTTTACGGTTTGGGAAGCTGCAGCATGTATTTTTACTTCACTAACACTCAAAGGTCGTCCCTGGCTGGTTTGGCTCAGTGGATTGAGCGTCGGCCTGAGAGCTAAGTGTCGTTGGTTCGATCTTCCAGTCAGGGTACATCAGAGAAGGAAAACTCTGACTCCAAAAAACCTCTGCTGCCTTGCGGCATACCTCCTCAGGGGAAAGGCTAAGGGAGTAAACCCCGACAGAAAATCCGGAGCCGGAGTCCCTAAGGCGGTTCGACGTTGTAGTCAACACCGGCAACTCCTGCGGCGCACCTGAAGCCAAGCTGTATTGACTCCGTCTTTCCCTTGGACCCTTCAGCTGCGAAGAGAGGGGGGGTCTGCTGCATGGGCAACAGCAGACCCTCCGTATCACCCTGCCCAGGCTCTGTAGCTTCAGCTTCACTGGAGAGGACACTCCAGCGTCATCGCAAGATGTCGATTCAACACGGGAGGAGACAGATACCGTGTCACTCCCAAGTCGGACTGCACAGCCATTCTCGGCGGTACAGATAGACTCTTAAGAAGCTACACCATCGTCTCTCGAGATGGACGGCTGCCGACGAATACTCAAAGGTAGGATGGAAACAACTAGCCTCAGAATCCCCTGCGGTGCTGATAAAAAATGTGTATTTCCTGAGACCCGCCCCAGGCTTATTAACTCAGAAATTCTGGTGATAGAAAAAGACATTAGAACATTTTAAACAAGCATCCCAGGGGGTTCTTATGCACAGCAACGTTCAAAAACTACTGAAGAGCATTCTAACTCCTCAAGTGGGCAAGGCAGCTGGGACGGGTTGCTTGTCCAAGGTCACTGAGGAGGGGCCTTCCCAACAACCTGCTAAGTCATAGGCAGAAGAGCTCCTTGCGGACGCACGAAAAGTCGGTCCTGGAGATGCTCCCCAGCCCTCCCGTGGTCTCGCCGAGGGAGAAAGACCAACCTCTGTTCCCCCGAGATGATGAGGGGAGTCCTCCCAGCTGCACCACGGGCACTGTTCTCTGAGAGGAAGGTTCTCCCAGGAGATGGAGACCTTCGTCATTTCTGTTGCCAGCGGTGAGCAGCGGCGGACCGGCACACAGCGGGCCGCGTGGCGGTGAGTCCCACACCTTAGGACGGGGGCGAGAAGTCAGGGAAACGGTGCACAGCCACGTGAGACGTGACCAGGACCACCTGCCCCTTTGACGAAGAGAACACGTGCCTTCTCTCTCCTTCCCTCTCCCCCTCCCCCTCGTGTCAAGGAGGCAGCTCACGTCTTACTCATCTTCTCGAGAGGAATACACAGCAGGAGACCCAGAGCCTGTAAGACTTCCCATGACCTCACCATCATGTACCTGCAGCCACGACCGGCCAGGCCCCTCCCCAACCCCAATTCACAAGATTCCTGTCCAACCCATGGCGGGGGGCTGGGAGCAAACAGACACTGGGAAGCGCTGGGCCAGCCGGGCCAAACCTGGCGGTGGGGATGAGGCAGGAACAGAATTCGGTTACAGCCCTTTGAAGACGTGTTTGCCTCACAAACCTACACGGACAGATTCGTGTTTCACCTGCTGACCATGCAACGGGGCTGTGCGTAGGGGCTCCCGAGAAGCAGGCTGCCCCATGCGGAGAAACGGTCCCCTCATCCCCAGTTCTAAGCATCAGTGGGGGCTCCCGTCGGGCCGGACCGACCAGAGGCCTGAGTGCCAGGCGGACTTGGCTCCGAGCCGTCTCCCACGGACCCAGTGCTACGTACGCCTGGTGCCCGCCCTGCCCGCGGCCACAGACGTTCTGCAGAAATAAGCCATGACACGCGGGACCTGGGGAAGCCTACCAATTACCTCTGAGGCATTTTTGTGCAATTCAGGAAAAAGAGCTCCTTCCTAAAGCTACATCCGTCTGTCAGAAGACTGTCACACTATGTTTATTTTGTTAGAGCGTGACAGCTTACGGCCTTCCGCGGGAACACTGTAGTAACAAGGAGAGAAACAGTTCTATCTGTGACCGAGGGACACACCCCCGGGCGAGGGCAGGGCGCAAGCCCCGCAGCTGTGCCTGGCACCCCTGTGGCATTCCGCATTGTAACGGGGCATCGCTCAGAAAGAGCGTCGTGGAGAAACAGCAGGGAGGTCTCCGGGGCAGGTTGCTCTTTCGAAGCCCACAGATGGTTGGCGCCCGTCAGCACTAACACCACGCGCGCTACTAGCCAGGTTGCAGGGTCCCCACCGGTCAGGTGGCAAGCATCTCAGAGAGGTCTATAACTCGTGGGAAAGAGGAAAGAGCAGATGCGAAGTTTACAGGCGGGGGGGCCCCCCGGCAGGTCCACAGTAAGCAGGATTGTCTAATCGGTAAAGAATGGGGCACCCAAACCCCAAGAGAAGGCTGGCGCCTTATTTCCTTGCGGATGGACTCGGCCTGTAATTCGCCGAAAATCACGATGGCCTTGTGATTCTTACCAACTTCAACTCAACGCGTGGTACTGTGGCAATTTCTAGTAGCGAAGGAGGACTGGATATTGTTTCTTGAGTTTTTAACAACCAATTCGAAGACAAGGAAATGTTGCCAAATAGGACGCTCTCATGGCTCTCGTGAACTCCATGGTTCCCTTTACGGTTACTTAGGAATTATTGCCTTATCTTCTCACGAGAGGGAAGCGGGCAGAGATCCGTCTCACCGGAGACTAACCCCAGACGCCTCTGAAATTGATCCTGGCCTTCCAAGGAGACCAGCCAAGAAACGGAAGGGCAGAATCAGCCGCACTTTCTGACGCGGCCCGTGGCTCAGAGCCGCCCTGATGAAGAGGAGCTGAAATCTCTGCTGGCGAAACAGAATCCTTCTGCCTGCGGGAACCTGACCTTAACACTCAGAGAGAAGGAGGGGGAAAAAACAACTCTTGAACAGAATCCAGAATCCATTTTACTCCATCCCGTTTCATTGGCCTGGCAGATACCAATGAAAATCTATCAATTGTTGTCTTTTTCTCAGTTTTGTGTTGAATATTTTTATCCTCATACACTACTTCTTTGATCGAATGCTTCTCATTTCCTTTTTATACTGGGTCACTGCGGTCTTACAATGCTAAGACTTGACACAAAAGCCAAACTCTTTTAAGAGAACACCCTCCCCATGGTTTTGGTATTTCCGAATGCTAAGGGGCGCAGGAGGAAGGAGCCCCCACAACTTACAAAGGGAATGCAGAGTGTGATCGAAGAACCCTAACTGCATCCCAAGAGCTGAGCCACTCAAACTGGCCACTGTCATTGGTTAAACGGGATAACTGCCCACTCAAAACAGCAGGTGACAGAGCATGAAGAAGAGACTTTGAGTTCTCCCTCAGCACTGAGCGTATTTTCTGACCTGAGCATCCAGTGCAGACGCGTGCCTTAAACTCCTCGGCCACCGGTAATAGCCCTTCCTCCTGTGTCCTGGAATGATACCGTCTTGTCCCTCATCATCGGTCATTTCCACGGCCGCCAGGGCTGGTTTCCAACGTAACACTCTGCAGCCTCAGTGGCCGCATGGGTCCCAAGGCTCCCACCCAGACGGGGGCCCAGACCTGCTCTGGCTCTCCGCACCCCCCACCCCACCCCCATCTCCCTGGAGAGCTATGAAGGAAAACCACAGGACACGCTCTGCACTTGTCTTGAAGGGGAAAAAAGTAATGTGACAACAGCCACTCAGCCCGCCTTCCTTCCCCTACATTTTCTCCTTTTTGCTGACTGTGCCTTGACATCAAAGCTGAAACATGAGCCAAAAAGAGGAAGGAAGGGAGGGAGGGAGGAAGGGAGGGAGGGAAGGGAGGGAAGGGAGGAACTCTGAGCCCAGAGCAGATGTCTGCAGAGTCCCTCAACTTCCTTGGGAACTCCAGGCCAGTGTCCTCTAGGTTTCCTCAAAAATCCCAGTTCCTTAAAGGTCAGAGGGTCAAACTCTATATTCTCAAGGTCACCCCATGAGAAATAAAGACCTCCTTAGATCAGTTACCGATGACAATGTATTTTCTCGTTATGAATATCATCAACTGGACCAAAAAATGTTTTGGAAAGGCTTCTGCCCCTAGATGAATTTTAAACACACCGATTGGCCTACTAGAAATTGCTGGTGTCATTGACCCTTCTGAATCTCTCTCTCTCTCTCTCTCTCTCTCTCTCTCTCTCTCTCTCTCTCTCTCTCTCTCTCTCACACACACACACACACACACACACACACACACACCCTTCATCAGTTGAGTGACATCTTTGGAGGCCAAATGCCAGGTGTCCTTAGACAGAAGCAGCGGGAAGCAGTGTGGTCCCGGGACAAGACTCATTTCATTACAAAGAAAAGCAAGACATAACTACGTCCGTATTGCAGGGCACATGTTGACAAAGTGAGGAATGCCACTAGGGGTTCCTTCATCAGACAGCCACTCTCTGTTGGTGACTTACCTTCGCTTTCATGCTGGGTTTGCACACGTTTTTTTTCTCTAGGTTAGTTTTCCTGGGGTCCTTCCTCTTCCCTCACCGGCAACATCCCCTCAAGCCTCTGCCCGTCACAGAACAAGCTTCTCCTGTGCTTGCGCGGTAGCCGTGGGCTCACGGTCATTGGCTCGCTGAGTTAAAACGGGAAGGACAGCGGGAGCGCTGTTCCTCTGGGTGCCTGCAGACACAACGCCCTGCACCAGACGGGCTGAGGTTATAAGAATCACAGAGATTCTGTTAAAATGAAGCTGCCTGAAGCCCAGCGCAGGCAGTTCTGATGCAGGTGGTCTTTGGGTTTTGCTGAAAGACAGAGCTTTGTAAACTTTACTGAGCCTAAGAACTACAGGGAAGGCAGAAAGATCTCGTTAAAATGAAGATTCAGACTCAGTGGGTCTGGGTGGGTCTAAACCCCACCTGGGGTTCTAACAAGCCCTCATGGTGTGGACCCCACTGTCCACAGACCTCACTGTGAGTGACAGCCTTTAAGAAACTGTGGCAGAAGGTCTCACTCTTCCATGTGTGGTACCCAGACCAGTATCATCGGCATCATCTGGGAGCTCATTAGAAATGCAGCATCTCAGGTCCCACCCCAGACTTGCAGAATTAGAATCTGCATTTTATCAAATTTCCAGGTGATTCTATGCACGTTAGTTTGAGAAGATGACATAGGAGAATTTCAGGATCAAATTCACAAAGTTGTTTTCTGTAGAATGGTCAGAGGTGGGTAGGGAAAGCATCCTTTCGATTCTAAGAGTTTTGAAATCCAAATTAAAGGGAGGCCTGCATCAGAGGGAACAGAGGGAACTACTTAGAAATGAACCTCCTAAATCCCAGCTCCCTCCCTACCAAAGAAGACCACCGAGGACCAGAATTCAACTTGAGTACCACAGATCTGAATGTGATCTGCTATCATATGCTGACATCCTTTTCTTTTGGTACTTTGTTATGATCAACTAGATCAACCACTTCGGTTGCTATAACCAACAGACTGCCATCGTTATAAAGACAGGGGTTTCAATCGATAACACCTCAGTCAGGAGAGATGCCACCACCTGTTAGGCCCCTAGTGCTCCTTGAGAAGAGTCTGCTGTGTGATATTTAGGGAGATCTAAAAAGGGCAGGTGTCATCAGTTTTGTGAAGTCAGTACCCAGCAAAGTGCGTGACACATTCAAGGGATAATTTAATCAGTACTGGTTAAAGATATTTATTTCGGGATTTAAAGCTTAACTCACTAAAACGAGAGGCCAAACACCAAAAAGAAAGGGCAATGTAACCTAAATCAAAAAAAGAAAGAAAGAAAGAATTAAAATTAAATTGTAATGAGATCCTCGGGATCTAGCAGATCTGGCGATCCCAAGGAGCGCTGAAAAACAGCTGGACTCAGTGAGGTCCTCGGCGGGCTCTGAGTTCCCTCCAGCTCTGTTTTGTTGGGATTCTGTCTGGGGAAAACGCTTGCTGCAGACAATTGCTCGCGCTGTTGATCAATAGATCAAGGCAGAGTCAAAGGAGACACGAGCATCCAGGAAGCAGTGGGGCTGGCATTGATGAATGCAGACGGGGCCGATGCAAATACCATATTCCATTAGCATTTCTGTGGACCGAGCAATTTTTGAAAACTCTTTTTCAAGTCATGGGATGCACGGGAGCACCTGGCCCCATTTCTGGGACGACTTCTGACACCACCGCCTCCTGCCTCTGACCCGTCATGCCCAGACGCAAGCTCCGTGCCTTCCTGGGGCCTGTCTCAACCCCCTCCTGTGCCCTGCCTGCCGGTGCTAGGGCTTTAAACTTCCGTGGTAACAGGAGGCCCTGAGAGGAGCTCTGCCTGGGTACCAGGCACTAAGGCAGGTCTCACTTCATCCACACACCCCTTTCTTGTTGACAGATTAAACAACCGACTGAGGCTCTGAGAAGGGAAGAAACCTGCCCAAGGTCACCGAGCTTGTAAATGGAGGTTGTAGAATTCCGTCCTCCATCCCTCCAAAATCCACGTCCCCCTGGCTGGGTCATTCTGTCCCCGGTAGCTTTTGTTCCCTCACGCCAATCTCCTCTTTCCAGACACTATGTTCTGGGTAGCTCTCACCTCTGAGAGCCACTTTGGAATAAGTACCTACCGCTTTTGTGCTGACGTCATTAATCAGCTATTCCATCCCCCCGTTGGGGTTCCTCCCCCATTTCAGGCACCCCCCCACACACATTTGATAGCTACCACTTCAGTGCCTTTTTCATAGAGATTTTTGTCTTGAAAGTTTTAAATAGAATTTGCATCCAAAATAAACACACCGGGGCTTAGGGATTAAAGTCAAGCCCCCTGCCGATGTTCTTTTATGTTCAGAAAAATCAAGAAAATTAAGGGTGAGCCCCAAAGCGTGGCCAGAAGCATGTGTATAAAGGACATTTCTACATCAGTCTGTTTTGTTAAGCACCCAACTTCCGCTACTCCATCATGGGCATCTATTAGTAATTCCGATACTTTGGAGCCCTTTTGCCCAAACAATGACTAATGGGATACTTTCCAAGTAAGAGTCACTCCGTTGCAACATATACACACCAATTCTGGAATCCAAAGAACTAGGGGACGGCCTACATCTGGGCAGGTGCATTTGCAGAGGACACCACTCATGCGCAGATGAAAGACACCTGTGCAATATTGGGTTTTCACCCTATGCAATCACAGAGGAGGGGAGATCTTTAACTGAGAGCCAGCATGGGGGCATAACTTGCCAAGCAAAACCTTGAGGATCCTTTGCCAACATCGCCAGATTACGTGTCCTGGAAGGCATTGTCTTCCTGTGATGAATGAATACGCTGGCTTGGCGATTAATCCCAATTGTACTGGAAGGCCTGCTTGCCTGTTTTCTCCCACAAGACCCTGTAAGACCTTCCTCGCTGCCGCTGGCTACAAAAGGGGGCCTCCCAAAATTGTGCTCATTGACAGCAGACCAGGAAAGGGAGTCAAATCTTCAGATGACAACAGTTCCTCCTAAACAGAAGCCTGCGGTCTTCCATTGGTCTTTTAGTGGTGAGAAAAGGGGAGAATGTTCTCTTCAAGTCTTCAGTTGGAGAATATGGGTCCTTAGGCACATCGCCACCCATTCATTTACGGAGCACCCTCACGATAGTTTAGGGGATCTTTTTTTAACTTCACTTCCTAACAATAGGTCCTTCTGGAAGAAGGGCTTGCTAAGGTCATTGGCTCTCTTCTGGGCAGCTCACAGCTCCTGGACTTGGACAGGTTAAGCACCGTAAAGATTCCGCGTGCCAATGCAGAGGACAATCCCTCAAAATTCAGAAAGAGTTTCTTAAACCCCAGAAAAAAGGAATGAGAGGAAGGATGAAAGAAAGAAAGGGGGACAGGACGGGTGAGGGAAAGGAAATAAATCCAGTAGAATACATATTTCCAAAACCAAAAGGACAAAACAATTCAACTAACATATATTCACCTTTATTCTATAACAGAGACATAAATAATTTTATGAATTCATATGATCTGTACAAAAGACAAAATAAGATATTGCACTAAGTTTAGATATGGGACATTTTGGATTTCATATCAGCTAAACAGATAAATATATACAAGTCAAGGAGTTAAGGCAAAACCAGATGATACTCCAAACACAACAGGTTTGAGACATAGGTGTAATTAAAAAGAGGGGCATCCATCTCCAGCTGATAAAGTGGTCATGCCTAAGGAAAATAAATCCCTTAGGTTTTTAATAAAGTGGTTATTATCGATCATGGTCCTTAAAATTAGCAACAACATTTAAGATTTCCCGGGGAGGAGAGCAGTTTCACGATGTTTGGGGACTGAGCAGGTAGAACTCGGATAAGCAACTTCTTCCTTGTCAGATTTATGATCTATTCTTCCTATTAGAAAATATAATTTGGAAAATAGGACTCTTTCACATATATAATTAAAATAAAACTATGAAGCATTCTCTTTTCTTAAGGGAAGTCATGGTGGTGGTCTCGGTGAGGGGAAATCTGGGGACGAGTCACCCATTACCCTATTGGTAGAGCGAACACAAAGCCAGTGACCGGAAAACAATTCCCAAGTGCCTAAACAGAACAAAACAAACAAACCCCCAAGGCATAAAAGCATGTGTGACCAAGGTACCAACATGGGATACAGTTCTTTGGCACTACCACACTGACCGTCGGTGGAAGTCAGAATTCTCACGTTTTCTCATTCCTAGACCTGGTTGCCAGTCTTTTAAAGACAAAGAAAACTCCACATCTGGAACAAAGTCAGTCATTCCAGGAAATTAAACTCAAGAGAAACCTGCGGACAGCTTTTAACGGTTACAGCGACGCACAGACAGGTGTCGTCTGGCGTGAGTCGTGATCCGCTACACAGAACGCGCACACACACAAATAATCCGTGAAGCCGGATTGGTTCGGACAGGCCTAGAACCCTGAAAGGGAATCCATACTGACCCATGAGGAACCAATAAAAGACATCAATCCGAGGATGAGGAAATGGTCTTCCAATAACGCAGGGGTGGGCGGCCCCTCACCTGGGTAAACACCACGGAGAAGCCAAACTCTATAGGGGGAACACCAGGAAGCCAGAGAACGTGGAATACTGCCAGCCGCCGACCAAGTTACCTTTCTCCAGTTTTAGGTAAACTTTATCCTCTTTGTCTAGGTAGAGTAGGACTCCGTTAGTGGCGGCTTCACGAGTAACATCTTTGTCCCCAGCAAAGGCAGATATTACTGGTTTTCCATTTAACATCAGGTTAACCTACAAGAAAAAAGAAGGAAAAAAAAAAAAAACCCCACTGAGCTCTCTTTTAAAGTCAAAAAAATCTAGTAGGGATAATAAATGGTGTCCTAAGAGGCCCGACCTGGTAAAATATCTGATGTTCCGTGAAAACACCCTCTTCCTTTCACACCCGCCAATGGCAGCAGCTAGACTTAGTATGTCTACTCAGCTGGGGAGGGGAGGGTGTTAAAAATAGAGTGAAGTTTCTTCCTTAGAAATTTCCAAGTATGCCTACAAAAGACTGCCATCGGTGGAGAGCAAAGGAGCCATGTGAGAACTGGCTCTACCAGTCAGCACGTAAGTGAAGCTCATGACATACTTCATTTACTTCGCATGTTCAATAGCATCCTCTTGGTAAGGAAGCAAGCCTGTGGCTTCCCAGTGTCTTAGGAAGAAGAGACCCACGCCCTTTGCCCTGATAAAGCAGATACAGCAAAACCCTGCCAGCTTCCTTGCAGGTCACCATGCAGTCGTGACATGCCCAGTGCTGAAAGTCATTTGAAATTACGGACTGTGAGCAGTGTGATTCATTTTTCTGTTTTTCCCGATAAGAAATGTGTATGAAAAATAATAATCGCCACTACCACTGAAGAGTTTAATGATGGATAATTAACAAAGAATTATTCATAAACTCAAAGTTATTAACAAATAATAAATTCAAAATGTATCTACTTTTCTATACATTACAATTTTGATTATACTGTGTTAAACATTACACAGACTTCTAAAGAGTGGGGCTTGGGAAAAGCTTTTCCATAGTAGGGAATTTGTTTACTAGACATTCATTCCTTTTACAGGAAAAAAAAATGAATAAATTAAATCTGAGGCTGATCAATTTATCCACTCACTATAATATGTAAAAGTGGCAGATGAGTGAATCTATCATTCACGTGGACATATATATAATATAAATATTGAGCATAAGTAAAAAGTTGTCTTAGAATTCCATAGACAGGTATTAACCTTATTGGGTGTTTGTATATTTTAACATTAGAGGAACTAGCCCCACTGTTGCCTTTGAGTATAAGGTCAAGCCCATGGCCTTAGGAAGCACAAAACAAAATATATCATGAACTGCAGAACTGCAACTGGTAAGAATTCCCCAGCATTGGAGTAACTGAGGATACACTAACACATCACACATGCCTGTTAAAAAAGTATATTGAATAATTGTTCCTTCATAAATGTATTCTTCCTGGCTAACTGTCTCTCCTCATTTTTAACAATGATGGCAAACTTGTTCTTATTTAGTAAGTGCTCATAAAGATATGCTAGTCTTGCAAGTTTGTTCCTTACAGGTTGAAATAATTTTGCACATGCACTGAGTGAGATCAAGACCCTACAAAGAGATTTGTGTCCCTGGGTTTTTACTAAGCTGTGTTTTTTTTAATGGTTGCCTGTTATGAAGGTAATAAGTTCAATTGTTTATTCTTTCTAGATGCTTCTTGTTACATGCCTTAATGGATGTAATAAAGAAGAAGATTTGAAGTTAAGTAATTTAAAAATAAACTACCATGAAAAAAATAAACTGCCACGGATGGTTGTTTATTTTTACGGTAAGAGCTCACTCATCTTTGGATAAACACACAAATACATAACCCACAACCAACAGACCCCATTGTCTGGGGATACAGAGGAAACAGGGCAGGACACGTACCTGGATTGTCTGGCTCTGGTAGACCTTGATTACGTGGAAACTGAAACTGTAAATCCCTTTCCTTGGGGCTACAAAGACAGACTCCAGCGTGAAGAAATTACCCACATTTACTAGGATCTACAAATAAAAGTAACAAATAACAATAAGTTATTGTGGTATTCTCTTCTGTAAGTATCAGCGTCTTTCTTTTTTGTCCTGATCAACAGCTAGCTTAAGAAATCAAGAATAAAACATGGAGTTTGAGTTTTTTCCTCTTTAGCAACTTGGAAAATGAATTTCTATATTGGAAGATTCTTTGGTCATTTAAATGGCAGAGGAGAAATAAAGTAAATGCTTTGTATTCATGCCTCAATTTCCAGCAAGACCCTGTGGCCCTGGAAACATCTGGGTGACATGTGAGGGCTCATGAATTTATCAGCTTTACCTTGAGAGTCAGATAAAGGAACCTGCCAGGCACTCCCACCCTCCCCCCCGCCCCTGACACACCTTCACAGCGATGTCCAGAGGTGGCATTTCCCAGACAGCCAATTGGCGTTCATGGGCCTCTGCAGTCATTCCCGGACACATCACACGGAGGCCAGGTCACTCCCTCTGCCATGTGACATAATCCATGACACTGAACAGCTGGTGCACAGGGCGATCTGGAGGCCAGCCCTCCTTGGAACCGCTGACAAGCCTCTCCTAAGCGCCATGGCATTTTTCCCTCCCTGTGCCACGCAGGCCTCAGTTCTGCTTTGGCCATGACTCAGCCTCTACAGGCTGCCAAAGGGTAGGGCGTGAATAAGGGCAGGCTGGGGCCCAGGTGGTCCTCCCCTCTTCCTCCCAGTGTTCTGTCCATCACCCGCTCATCCACCACCTGCTCGTTGTTTAGAGTTTAAGGGTCAAAAGCGACCAGTGAAATCATGTACTGTTTCCAGAGACAGCAAAAATGCATTTGTTTTCCTGCATCTACTGGTTATGAAATTAACTTTGAATTTTAATAAGTGACCCCTTAAACCAAATGTGCAAGCATCACATAGGTAAGTCCTTTCCCATGAGAGAGACAGAATGTGTGTGTGTGTGTGTGTGTGTGTGTGCGCGCGCGCGCATGCTGGGAGAGAGGGACTTGTAAAATAACTAGGATTCCTTCCATTTCTCTTCAAGAAATAAATCTGTGACATTCAGAAAAATCAGATGTCCCTTTAAGTATACATTTCCCCTATATCAATGGCAATCTGCTGCTATCTATTTAAACTCTACATTCATACCAATATTAACCCTGCAGCGTAAGTGCCTCGAGATATACTATTACCTCTGAGCAGTGCACTAGAATATAGTGACACTCAGGTAGATACAGCAGGCTCGGCCCCTGACTTAAAATCCATGCACATGTCTAATTTTACTCTGAGATTTCCCCTTCTTCCAAGTAAGCATCCGATCTGATGATCAGTGATCTTCCAAGAACCGATCACCAGTCATGCAATAATCCCCAACAGAAGCTTTACCAAGGTCTTCCCCAAGCACATTTAAAATAACGTGAGATACTCAGTGGGGACTTCCTGAATCAGATACAAGTAGCATAATTCATCAGTAATAACGGAAATGGCTGACCAGCGCTGACTCCCCATAAGGATGGATGTTGACTTGACATGGTAATTAGAGCATCCAGGCACATTGAGATTATCACTAACTGGGTCTTGTCTCTAAGACGCATGGCTCCTGAACAGAAGACTAAGCCCTTCTCCTCTTCTAATTGACGGAAAGGTCATTGAAAACGCACAGTACAGAGGACAGTGCGATGCCCACAGTATTCCAACATTTAATCAATGCACTGGAATACAAGCCAGGGGTGGTGCCAGACTTCCCTAGATTTCCGTCAACGTAGAAAATACTGCACTCCCAAAGGGGCTGCTTAATTCCTCAAAAATCGTGGCCCTCTGATAGCAAGCCCCACAAAGGCATTATCTGCCTCTGGCCAGCTGGAAGTGCCCTGCTTAGGGAGCATTAAGTAAGGAATACAAACGCCACCACCTCCCTTCCCTGTCACATCCTGCAGTGGTACCTCTTCACCTGAGCTCTTACACATGTGGTTTTGCATACAACTGGGGACTACGCATGTGACTTGGGAATTAAAATGCGTCTGGATGCTCTTGACAGTTGAAATTGAAACCCTGGCACCAGTTTTCGGTTGTGAGTCCTAGCTAAAGCTGAGCTGATACCCTGGGGTTTGTCATTACCTAAACCTCTGAGCTCCAGGTCTCTAAAAAGAAGCCACAGATTTCATCAGTTTCTGTGCCATTCCCTACTGCCAACCCTAAAGTCTGCCCTTCCCCAGTAACGTGCAATTCTCTGAAAGGACGGGAGCGGGGGGAGGGAGAGCTGGCTGGCTCCCCAGCGCTTCCCTATGCGAGCTCAGCGCCTTGCTCGATTCCCTCTCCCTCCTGCTCCACAACTTTTCTGCAAACACCAGACAAGGGCTTCCCCTGCGACGTGGATGGGGATCCCAGCAGTGGAAGGTGAGCTAGATCCAGCCCTGGCACGCTGCTCACCCTCTCAGGCCACCTGCAAGATCTCTGCAGAGAGTGCCGACCCCGGGAGCTCTCTCTGCGGAGAAGCCTCTCCACCTGGGAGAAACAACTCATTTATCTTGCAGTCAGAGGGTGCCATGGGAATGGCCTCATCAGCACCTGCAGAAAGGGGTCTTAGCCAGGGGGGCCAAGCCCTGGCCAAGAGATTGCCAAGTCCGGGCGCCGGATTCCAGCCAGCCCTACAGACCTGTTGCTGTTAAACTTGTCCTGAGCTTCTGCTTCCCGGCTCTGCATTCCCAGACATTTCCCCTCGGACCCAGCAGCCTCTTCCGGAGGCCAGGAGGGAATAGGGGCGGACGTTGCAGTGAGGAAGACATTTGAAGTTTCAGTCCCAGACATATTTGGGGAGGCGAGCGCCTAAATGATCCCCCACATTCCAATCAGAGGAGCTCAGCCTGAGCAGGCAGCCCCGGTCTGAGCTGCCCGGCAATCACCCCCTCCCCACACTCCTCACCGTGCCCCGCATCCCTAGGAGTCTGACCTGATCGAAGTAAATGATGCGCGTCTTGTTGCTCATCTCGGATGGTTCGTGGTTGGTGCTCCGCACCGCCGAGAAGGCGACCTTGGAGTTGGCCGCCCGGACCGAGATCCCCAGAGGGGAGGAAGAGGAGCCCTTGGAGTCCGTGGCGGGGTTCGAGTCGCACACCACTAGGCATTTGCCCTCCAGCACGATGGGCTCGGTGTCGTTCTGCGCCCAGACGGGCAGAGCGGGCAGGGTGAGGGCCAGCAGCACCGCCGGCACCATGGACAGCGCCCGGCGCCCGGAGCCCATGGCGAGCCGTGGGGGCAGCCGCAGCCGGCTGACGCTTCTGCTCGCCTGCGTCGCCTCCTACCCCGGGGCCCGAGCTCGCGGAGGTGCCAGCGGCTAGATCTACAGCGCTGCGGGAGCCGTGGCAGTGGCGACGCTCACAATGCCACCAATTCAGTGGCTTGAAGTCAGAGTCTCCCCTCGCGCTCGCTCGCTGGCTCGGTTACCTCTGTCCTTTAAGGAGCTCATGCAGAACCCCCTACTCCACCCTCCTCCACCCGAGAATCAGCCCTGCCTCGGGCTCCTTCGCCCGCCCCCTTGTTCCCAGACATCTAAAAAGTCTCCAAACCCTTACACTCACGCCTCAAAGGGGATGATGATAGTAAAGGCTCACCCCAAACCCAAGCACCTCCAGGTGAACCTCGGATCAAGAAAAACGAAGCGGGGTTCAGAGAAGCCACCGAGGCGGTGGGTGCCGAGCGGCGCTGACGCTGGTTCGGTTCGCGTCCGGCTTGCGGCAGGGACGGGTTACAGAGACAGAAGGTGTTTCCCGGGCTGAGAGGAACGCGAGGCTGTGTTCATGGCCAGGACTCTAGCGACTGCCACTTTCGCTCGGTCAAAAACCACCCAGAGCCTGGTGTCCCTCGGTGTAGGGAGCGGCCAGCCGGGTGCCCAGCATGGGAAGCACAAATCTGCGGGATCAGTCCCAAGGCGCAGGGCGGCCCGCCGGCGGGTGCTCTCCTGCCGGGCCGCACGTCCGGAGTCCCTGCGCACAACTTTGTCAGTCCTCGCGCAGGCGAGAGAGCGCGGGGCGGGCACACGCGCGCTATTTATAGGAGCGCAGCGTCCCCGGCTTTGGCTCCCAGCTCACCCGCGGGCTCCCGGGAATGGGGCAGAAGGAGTCCGGTGACCCAAGCAGAACAGCTCCCGCCTGGCGGTTAATGCTCGGGTAAGCAAGCAGGTGCGCACAGCTTCCGGCTGCCGAGGACCAGGTCCGAGGCCCCTCCGCCCCGGGGAGCGCGCGGCGCGGAGAGCGAACGCGCAGGGAGAGGCGCCCACAGCCCCGCGCTTGCCCCCAGCTAGGCGCCTGCTCACCGGCTTCTCGGTCTGGGCGGGCGGAGGGGGCTGCAGCTCTCCTCGCCCCTCCCCAGCGCGGGACTCCCGCGCCGAGCGCCCTCCGAGCGGAGCGCGGCGCTGCCAGCCACAGCGGCAGAGCTGGATGCGAGGCGAGGCGGCGGCCCCTGCCGGGCACTCCGACCCGGACGCGGGGCCCCGCAGGAGTCCCAGCTGCTGCTGGCCCAGCGCCCGCCCCACAGAGAGCCCTGGGGCCTGGCGAGCTCTGGGAAGCCTCGGGCGGACTCAAGCCCTCGAAGGCCGCTGGGAGGAGGTGCTCGGTGCCCTGTGCCCCAGGAACGTCAGCCTGGGCAGCCTCTGGAGCGCGCCTTCCCGCTCACACGGTGAATCCACCCCAGGCAAGGCCAGAAAAAGAGTGAAAGAGGGAGCAAACTCGGCAAGAATAAGTATCCCAAAACCTGTACCCCTAAAAAAGCCAACCCCACTTCTGAGAATACAGCTCTTTCCTCCTCTCTGATGTGCCTACCTCCCCACCCCCACCCTCGCTCGTTCCACCCCACTGTCACTTGGACTCTGGCAACATGTATCTTCCACCACCAGGAAGGAAGGGCTTGTCTCTGTCTGTGACCAGCTGCGTGAACTTGACCAAGTCACTTACCCTTCCTGAGGGCGAGACTCTGCTAAGACCCCACAGCCCTCCAGTTCTGTGATGCTTCGGGGTCCTGTCGCGCCCTCCCCAAGACCCTTCTAGACTTCCAGCTGTCAGAGGGCAGGCAGGCAGCGCATCTTTAATCAAAACAGCATCGCCCTCAGCCACCCAGATCTCCCCCAGAAATGTACTAATTGAAGGGATGTTTGTTGAGCAACGTCAGCCACGGATGGCCCCCTACTCCTTCCTGAAGGGAGGGCAGTCATTAGCATGAATCCGAGCCCCCACTCCCCACAGAAGCCACACCTACATCGCCAGTCCTGTCCCTCAAAACAAGGTCTGGCAGGAGAGCCAGCTATTGAGCCATAAGCACCCCACTGCAGTCCCAATGGGTAAAATCAGAAACACTCCTACTGGTTGGTATTTCCCTGGCGGGCCCACCGCTCTATAACCTCGCGGCTCAAGAGTTGGTGCCTGGTGCCATAAAAGCCGCCAGACCCTATTCCTGTCTGGCCAGGACTAGTTGTAACTGGCAGGTGTCTGGGCCACGCTATTTGTGACCATGTTGAGTTTCACTAATCTAAGCTGCAACGGCACAGGGTGACCTGGGGCCTTCTGAAGACGGCCACCCCCATCCCCACCCCCGAGCGCTGACACCCCACCCTGAGGCCAGCGCAGCCTTTCAGCTGACCCCTCCCCCCACTTTGTAACCCTCTTCGGATTTGTTTCACAGCCTGCCTGGGTATCAGTGACTCTTCCCTCTCATTTGTTGTCTTTTTGAAGCCAGGGGCTGGATGTCACGTGGTGCCTTTTTTTCCTCTTGCAGGGTAAGCACGCCTTCTTTTCCAGGACAGCTTTTCGGTAACTAAGACCTGGGCTGTTCAGTTTCAGGCTGGAAGGAGTTTGGGGGGAAAGGCCCTGTTGACTACAGAACTGTTAAATACTTGGTAATCCATCTTCCCACCGACCCCAATATACCTCCCCTCTCTGCACCCTCTTCGCCTCCAGGCTGGCTCCTTCCTGCCGGCACTGGCCTTGCATGGGAAAGCAGGACTCCTGCGGCCAGCCAATCCCGTGACTGGCTTGTCTGACTCCCCCTTAGAGAAACTGCATTTCAAGCAAGCCCAAGACAGTACGGATCCATGAGTGCTTTTTCCGTTTCTAAAGACAGTATCTCTAAGAAGGCCAAGACAGCTCAAAGGACCGTGCCTGGAAAATAACCCTGCGGTGGAACGAAAGAAGACTCCGGGTATCATGCAGCAGCAGGAGCCCGGGGCAGTGATGCGGAAGCTGAAAAACAGAGACAAGGTAATGCGGGTCCCGTCGCAGCCACACGAAGGCCCACTGGGCCACTTAGTCACCCCTGCCGTCTAGACTGATGGTTATCAACCCTAAGTGCTGGTCTTTGAGGGAAGATCAGTAGCTTGAGAAGAAAAAGGCTCCGTACACAACCAACGTGCGCCCAGAAAGCGTCAGCGCAGGGCTGAGGAAGCCCTGGGACCCCCTCTGGAGATGGCCCAATGGCCGGCCTCTTCTGCACGAAGGTGGTGTTTCTGCGGAAAAGTACATGGGGGATGTGAACATCACTTTTCATTGATTTTATAATTTAGAAATTGTTTGAGACAGTTCATGTATGTGTAGTCTCGTCCAACCACCAACCAGGGACATGTCTACGGTGACAGGGAGCAGAGGGACTTAGACGTTAAGGTTACAGACATATTTTAATGCCTCCTTTTGGCCTTCCCAGAATACCTGTGCTGTTGCCATTGTTACATATAACACAGTCTTCTGGGATTGTCGATTTATTTGTTGTGTTCTCTATGGATTATCAACGTTCAGGGAGGACTGACTTTAGCAAAGAGCAGGTACGAAAAAAAAAGTTTACTAATAAAATGATGCCTTTGTCCTTATTTCTCACAGGGGCAATAATGTACTATCGACTCACTATAAGTATTACAGGAAAAGTAAAAGTCTGTCAAAAAAAAAAAAGTGTAGGCTTAAAATGTTGAGTCCACCCTTAATTACTAAGAATGGAAGGCCAGTGAGGCACGAAGGGGTTTATTGGAATTCCAAGAGCGGAACTGAGCCTTGGAAACAGGATGAAGCCTGGCGGAGAACCTAGAATATTGCCTCTCGTCTACCTGTCTTCCTACCTCCACCCCCCTCTTCATTCATCTCCAGCTCTCTCTCTTTCTCTCTCTCCTTGGCGCATCTGCACTATTGTTTTTTTCTTACTCGTCGTCGTCGGCAGCCGTCCGTCTCGAGAGACGATGGTGTAGCTTCTTAAGAGTCTATCTGCACCGCCGAGAATGGCTGTGCAGTCCGACTCGGGAGTGACACGGTATCTGTCTCCTCCCGTGTTGAATCGACATCTTGTGATGACGCTGGAGTGTCCTCTCCAGTGGAGCTGAAGCTACAGAGCCTGGGCAGGGTGATATGGAGGGTCTGCTGTTGCCCATGCAGCAGACCCCCCCTCTCTTCGCAGCTGAAGGGTCCAAGGGAAAGACGGAGTCGATACAGCTTGGCTTCAGGTGCGCCGCAGGAGTTGCCGGTGTTGACTACAACGTCAAACCGCCTTAGGGACTCCGGCTCCGGATTTTCTGTCGGGGTTTACTCCCTTAGCCTTTCCCCTGAAGAGGTATGCCGCAAGGCAGCGGAGGTTTTTTGGAGTCAGAGTTTTCCTTCTCTGATGTGCCCTGACTGGAAGATCGAACCAGCGACACTTAGCTCGCAGGCCGACGCAACATCACTGCAATGTCACTTTCTCTCATGCCCACACTCCCAAATTACGTAGGATAAGCCATCTACCCGAAACCCCCCAGAACCCCGGAGAAGAGACTCATTACCCTTTCTGGGTTCAGACGCCCGCCCATCGGCCAGAGACGCAAAGTGACAACGCACACACAACGGGTGCCCAGCAACCGGGTGTGTTGGAGGAGCAGGTCATGGAAAGAGGGCAACCGCTGGAAAAGCGGTACAAGCAACGTGAGTGGACGTGAAACGGGGAGTCGCGGAGATTCAATGTCCTGTGTGATTCCATGTGGAGAGTCTGTAAGTCTGTACAGATATGGGTGTGTTCAAAGAGGCAGAGGAAACATATGAAAAGCTAGACAGCTAACTGTCAATTTTAGAAGAATGGAACAGGAGGAAAGGAAATCCCATTCGTCTGACTTCAAATGTTTACTATTTGAAGGGTCCCAGCAGTTGTCTATTACATCATGATTCACATTTAAAATTTTTTTAAGGGCAAGAGGTGCTGGGTAGACCATTCAGCAGTAATCTGCTCATCGAACGTTTTTTCTTCATAATTTAAGCTTAATTAAAGTTTGGAGAGAAAAGGAACTAACATCCTTTCTCATAAGTGGCAGTGGCTGAACAGCAATTTTCTTTCTTTTGTTATATTGATCCAACTCTAAAATCTCATTCAGTCGAAGTGTAGGAAGATGCCTGGGCGTAGAAAGCCTCACAGTACCTTTGAGGAGAAAAAATTACATTGCAGCTGGTAAAGCTCACGAGTAATATCAAAATGTCTGACCGTGTGTCAGATTCAGCTTGGCTCCTGATGAACCCTGTCAGCACCCAGACGGCCTGAGCTCAGTGCTGGGGTCAGGCGACCGCCGGTCACTGTTCGCTTCCGTCACACACGTAGGGACGGTGTGCACGTAGCATCCTAACCAATGGCTCCTACTTGGAAGAATCTGCTGGGAAGATTATTATCAGTGCAGGCTCGGAGATGATGGTTCTGCCCGTGAACTTGGAATCCTTTTATTAACTAACACCCAGGTGACTCTGAAGCAGTTCTTTGGAGATGCTGCTGGCAGGGTACATCCCCCAAGGGTCCGTGCGCTGTCAGGCTGGTGAGCCCTTCGGTTAAAAACAGGGTATTCAGAATTGGCTTCATCTCCTATTTTATACCCATGGGGAAAGTTCCAAACCTTCCTTCAGCCAGGAAACTTGAAATCATAAAAATAATACCCAGTCCATAGTTCACTGTGCTTTTCGATGAGGGAAACATTAACCAGGCACTTAGCACAGTACTGGGCACTTGGGAGGCGCTTAATTAAAGGTAGCAGGTACAGCCGTCGCTCTCCATATCGCGGTTCACTTATCACGGCCTCACTGTGTCGCGGGATTTTAAAAACTATTATGTTTAATTATTTACGGTGGATTTTTCGCTATATTGCAGGATTTTGCGGTACTGTATATGTATGTTGTTAAAGTTATGGAGGTTTAGGAGTATAGAATATGTTTAAGAACATAAGTAGGGTTTATAAAAGTGTGGAAAAGGGTTAGGTGTGCCCGCAGGGCCATGAACTTGGGGAACACCGGCTACGACTTAACCTTGCAGACAGTATAATGGGGGAGGACAGAGCATGCTCAAGGGTGAGAAAGAATCAAGGTTCAGACACCTCCTGCAGTCCCAATCATCAGAGCCAAGTTTGCAGGACAATGCCATGGCCACCGGAGGAGTGCTAGGGCGATGAGGCTGAAGTGCGTGACTCTGCAATCCCTCCCCAAGGCTAAGGCTCTTTACTGAAGCGAAGGCATCGGGCAGGTTGGTGAGCTCCCTGCAAGGAACAGACGGAGAGTTTAATTTTCTCTTTCTTTCTTTCTTCCCCGCTGTCTTAATCATCGGGTCTCATCACTCACAGTATCTGAAAGCAGCATTTAGCAGAAATAGATGGACCTGCCAAAGTGAAAATTACACACAAAGTCAAGAACAGTTGGTCAGAAAGAGCAACAAAGGAATCAGAAAGCCGCACGAGCATGGGAGGGAAATGTTGCAGGTGTTAAATACCGCTTGGAGCAGACGTGCCTTAAGGGGCTGGTAACCATCCAACGATTTATTTGGCAACCGGAGGATCCTAGAGACGTTTAACTTTTTCTGAGTTTAACTGTGAGTTTTGGGGAAGAGAGAGCACGTCGGTGCGAAAGGTAAGTCTCCGGACCTCCACGCACCACGGGCCCACCCGGGACGCAGGGGAGATGGCCAGCGTGGACGCGCAACCTCTGCCACTCCGATGGAGCACCCTGCATTGGTGAGTGTTACTCTAGTGTTTAAAGAGGAGTATTTCCCTACAGCACGGCCACTGGGCCTGGTGCTCAGCTACAGAAGCAACAACCTGTTCCGACTCGGAAGGAAAACCTGGCTACTGGGGGCTCCCCCAAGAGCAGGTGTGTTAGAGGCCGGGAGAGGGCCTTCCAGGGCGCATCCGACTCGGAGCAGTTTCCCCGTGTGCGCCGACCTCACACTAACCCTCCGTGCGGTCCAGCTCCTCTGGGCCTTCTCTCTGTGTCTGGGGAAGCCTCGGCGGCTGGTACTGGCCCCCATTTCACGGCCCCGCCCCCGAGGGGTAAGGTCTATCACTCCCATTTCACAGATGAGCAGGCGGAGGGCCCGAGGGGCCGCTGCCCAGGCGCACGGCTACACGTGACACAGAGCTGCTGGCTGGGCGCACGTGTTCACCTCCAAAGGCCAGTCCCAAGACCCCGCGCGAAGCGTTGAAACAGAACGCAAGGTGCTTCGAGCTGCTCAGAACTACTTTTTGTGAGTTATGACGCCGAATTCGGAGGAGAAACAGTTTTCCTGGAATTATGAATATCAGTGGATGGTAACCGGGAACAAAACTTCTGACAGAGGGAAGAGATGGGATTTAAATCCCAGAACTTTTAATAAAAGCTATTGACCATAAACCCAAGGTTTACGGATGTGTATATACACACACGCACAAATATACACACATGTATATATATATATATTAAAATATGTATAATTTGTATATATGTATTTTAATATATATGTAAAACATGTGTATGTGTATTATACACATATGTACAGGGGTGGGCAAAAGTAGTGTTTAGAGTGGTGAGTACAGGAAACACAGTTTATTCTTGTATTATTATTTATCAATTACTGTATTATCTTGCATACAAACAGCTGTACACTCACTTTTGCCCATCCCTGTATATACACATGTATACGTATATATATAAATACATATTAAATGCATCACATATATAATTAAGTAAGTGGTGAGATCATCTTCTAGCCTCCTCATAACTTCATGGGCTTTTCATGTATGAGGCCTCCCAGCACTGCAGGTTGACAGTCATTGGCCCTGTTATTTGGCAAAGGGCGCCATCCGTGCTACACTGTGTGTTCCATGAAAGCAGGGTGGGCTGGTCTGTGCTCCCCATAATTGACTCCCCAAAATAGCTCCTGGCACCTGGTGCAGGCCTGTTAGATATCCGTTGAAATAATGAGTAAAGCGTGGTATAGAGTCTACCTTTGGCTCCCCCGCGGAGTGCACTTTCAATTACAACACTAGGTAGATTCAAAAATTAACTTAGGAGTTCTCTGATTCTCACCGATTATTCATGATGTGTACTAAGCCAGCCTTCTGTGCTTGGAATTTAACATTTCTAGTGAAAGCGCTGTAAGTGACCTTTCCTTTCCCTGGACACCCATGTTCACAGCTGCTGCTTGTTTTCACGTCCTTCCCGCTGGGTTCCACGCGTCTCACCTTTGGCCACGCCCCCGACTCAGCCCCTCTCTTACCTGCCGCTGCGATTGCGAGACTGCCTCTCCGTCACTCCGGGTGGGCTCAGTGGGCAGACTCTGCACTGCTCTGCCCCTTGTCTACCAACCGGGTACCTGTAGGATTCTAGGAACGAATCCAAACCCAGGGACTCTGGCTTTGGAATCCGCCGGCTTCTGGCTCCTGCAGCTGGCCGTGAGCCTCCCGCATGACAATACCTCAACTAACTTGACTTTCTTGGCCATCTGTCTGTTGGCTAAATAACTACCTCTTGGATAGACCAACTCATCACTTAAGCAGCTGGTGTTTTGGTGATAGAGTGAGCTGAACTGGGCTGGGCCCAGTATTTCCTGACCCCACAAAAATGAATTTCACAGGGCTTTGCATGGGCTTTGTAGTGTCTTTATAAAGCAAAGTAGATAAGAAAAGCAAGATGAATGAGGCAGAGATGGGCTGTGCTTTAGAGCAGAGCATTTTAAGGCATGAGTGACTCTGAGTTTGTCCCCTCTGTGGCTGTTTTGCTCATTGACCCTTTTGCCTTCCACACTTCCTCTGCTTTTCTGCTTTTATAACCCTCTCCCTATAATTTTTTTCCAAAATTTCCTAGTTTTATACTCCATTCAACCAACATTTAATTAGGTCTTAGTGTGTCCTAGGCAAGGGTAGCAGACTCAAGTGTCTTTGGGGGCTGTGGCAGACACGTGCTGTTCTTTCTGGCTGTTCAGTATCAGAAACCCCTTCCTAGGTCTGGGGACTCTTCCTCCTTATGAAGCAAAGCCTGCCTCCCGCCATGGAAGCTGAAAATATCAGATACACTTTTTCCAGCTTCCCTTGCAGCTAGGTTGCAAGCATGTGAACCAAGCTCTGCACACAGAGTAACCCACTCCGTATGTTGTTGAGTTAAACGTTGCCCAGGAGAGGGAGCAGAGGCCCTGCAGAACCATTACTGGAGACGTGGAAACAGCTGCAGCAGTTTTGGGGTCACACCCAGCACCTCCCATCAGAGGTGTGTGGGGTGTGTGCACAGAAGCCAGGGCCATCTTGGTGGTCCCAGTTCTGTAGCACCAGCCAGGCCGGGCTGCCGGTTCTGCCTGCATCGCCTCTGAACCAGTTCTCCAGTCCTCTCAGATATTCTGTGAACCACTGAATACTGCTTAATAAATTCTTTTTCTACTGTAATTAGTCAGTCAGCATTGGCTGCTTGCAGATAAAGAGTCCAAATGGAAACTGAGGTCAGCTGGGGACCGTAAGTGGGTCACATGAGCAGGATAAGACTGTGGAGTCTTGGAGTCCCCGTGCCTCACCTCCAGTAGGCAGCTGCTAGTAAACCCTGTACAAGGTGAACCCAGGAAATGCCAGGTACTTGATTTTTCAATAGAAAGATCAATTCAGACTTTTTTGGTGAAACCACCACTTTTAGACATTAGCAACTAGTTCAAAAATGTCTGTGGGCTAGCCAAAAGATGGCCATGGATTATATACAGCTCCACAACTACCAGCTGGCACCCTCTTTACTTTTTACCTTTTTTTTTTCTTTTTAAAGAACAATTTCTGGATACCTGTAATAGAGAGGCTTTTTGGCAGCACTTTTCCTATATGCCACTTGAGCTCTACAGTTTGCAGGAACTCCAGCTAACTCCGATTTAAATAGGAAACTGTTGGGGACTAGGATGGTCTGAATGAAAAATAACACGCTAATTCCAAATGACCACAACTGCCCATGTGATCCTGATCAACCACCCCCCCTCAGCCAATCAAACAATCTGCAGCCTCAGGTACTGCCCTCTGTCTCAGAGAAGCATCTGACCCATCTCCTGATGTTCCTGCTGCAACCAGGATGCCTTGCTCTCATCTCAGCCATAGGCCAATGTCACAACCTCACAAGCCCAAGTCTTAGGATGATGCATCTCACTAGTGGGGCCTACATCGAAGTCATAGCTGCAAGGGAGGCTGCACAGGTGTGTTCCTGGTGTTTTCAGCTTCTAAAGTGAGAGGTAATCATTCCTCTCACCAGGACTCAGAAGTTGTATAATCCCCCCCCCCCCCCACCCTAAGAAAAGGAGTTCGGATGCTGGTGGCCAAAAATATGGTACACCTTCACTACTCCCCCTTGCCTTACACTTCCACAGCCCTTCTTCCCTGTTTTCATCCTCCAGCCTGAGTCCCCCCCTGCCTCTCCATCAGCATAAGAAGAACTAGGCAATATCAACCAAAAATAGGCTATGATTTCTGAAGAATTTATGTGCAACTAAATATCACATCCTGAAAGTACACTAGCTCAATTTAATCTTTCTTTAAAGATTCTACACTTTATCATCCTACTGCAATTGTATTCACCCATGTTTCCCAGAATAACTTTATCAAGATAACCAAAAGCATTAAAAATGTTATAGATTCGGCAGGCAAGCTCAGACCCACTGAATCAAACGCTCTAGGGATCAAGTCCTGCAGATCTGTATGTTAAAGCTTCCTTAGCAATTTTAACATCCAGCCTAGTGTGGATATCTTTTTATTTTGAAGACGAAAGAGGTGCCAGTGGATTGAATTGAGGCTGTGTAGTGTGGTGGGCACCTTATTTTCACAGGCAGGCACATGCCTGTCCATTGCAAAGATGCTCTCACTGCATTTCAGTGTCGTGATTGACAGTGGCAGTACTGATCTTCATCCCCTCCCTCCATTCCCAAGAATGAGTCTGCTACCCTGGCCAGGCCGATCATAATGTTTGGGAGTTTTTTAATCGTCACTGGAGGACATGCTTATTGATTGTAGAGACAGGGGAACGGGAAGGAGAAAGAGAGGGAGTGAAACATCAGTGTGAGAGATAAACATCGATTGGTTGCCTCCCACACGTGCCCCGACTGGGGACCGAACCCACAAACTAGGCGTGTGCCCTGACTGGGAATTGAACCCGTGGCCTTTCCAGTTTGGGGACAACACTCCAACTGAGCCACAGTGGTCAGGGCTCGCCAATCGTGATGTTTCGTGCTCTTGGCCACGATGACTAATCCAAGCAAAGGCAACAGAGTTGGCCCCTGAGGATTTGATATTTGGAAGCAGAAGAAAAGGGACCCTGCTTTTGCCTTCAGGACACCTGAGTGGGAAGGAATCGAGGCCAGCTGACCTAAGTTTTCTTGGGAAGCAGGGCACAATGCCAAGGTAAGGAAACTTGGAGAAGAAATAGAGATGGAGGTTAAAATGTTCTTAGTACATCTGCTCACTCATGCATGAGGCCCCCTCCATATCAGGCCTTGGCCAGAACGGAGCCCATTGGGAAGTGCCATCTTCCGACCCCTTAGGCCAGTTAAATATGGGCCTTAGGGCTGGAGCACTTCCTTCCCAAGAGACAGAGTCTTCACGGCCTGTGCTAGGCTTGTCGCCTTGTGTGGGAGTATCTTTCCAGGGCAAACTCAGTGTCTGCTCTTGGTCTGCTTCAGCGTGTGTCTCTTATGGCAGCTGGCCAACCCCACTGCTGTCCCTGTCACGTTGGGGAAAGGACAGGGTCCTCCTGCAGCACAAGATGGGTGCATGCAAGCTGATGGCCCTGAATAGGTTGTTGGGAGGACCCGATGGCCATGGGGGCTGACACCCACCACCAAAGCTGGTGTTTCTGCGCCTTTTCTCTCTGCAAGGAAAGCCTGTTCCATCCAGTGCTTGACTGCAGTGCGTTTTCCTTGTAAACTCTGGTCCCCGGACACAGTGGGTGGATGTGCTGGGCCTGGGGCTCCTGGTGACAGGCCACAGATGATGCCACTTGCTGGAAAGAGCCTGTACATCTTTTTTACATGCAAAGTGAATCCAGTTGTATTTCTGCCCCTGGCAACCAAAATCCCGGGAGTGATACGGTTGTATTTTGCTTTCAGTAGAAAACAGTAAAAGGGCGCAGAGACAAATGAACTTTCTGCATTTTTTTTTTTTTTTTTTTGGTAATCAACACGAAATGAACATTGGCCTGCTGATTTTCCAGTATTCTCGGCTCTCCCCGGGAAGATGCCGTGATTAAGTTTACAGGAAAGTATTAATAAAGAAGCCAGTCTGACTCAATGCCGTGACCAGAAAGGGCTGTGTGGGTGCAAAGTGACCCTCGGAGAGCCATTCGGGGAGTCCTGCAGCCCAGGTCCACTGGGAAAAAAGAATGCCCTCAACAGAAGCAATTAAAATGATGGAACGTAATCAATAACAGGCCCAGCAAGAGCTTTGAGCCCCCAAATCTTTGACCAGGGCAGCAAATCCTTGCTGCCTGTACATCCCATTGTTCCGTGGCTGACAGGGGCCCACGGACAGAGAGCCGGGCCACAGGCCCGAAGGGCAGGGAGGACGTGGTTTCCGTCACAGGTGCACAGGGGCCCGGTGGTGTCCTTCCGAAGCCCCCCGAGGCAGGCTCCCTCGGGCCTCCTTTCTAACACGCTGGTGCCACAGAAGCCGTCCTCAGGGCCCAATTTGTGGTTTCACGGGGTTTGCCAAAGCCCCGCCAAAACAGCCTCTCAAAAACCCAGGCTCACATTGCTATGGAAACACTGTCACGTCAAACAGGAAAAAATAAACACGCAGGAGTTATTCCCGAGTTCCGTCCACGCACGCCCCCTGACTTCAGCCTGACGGGGGCAGGCTTTTCCAAAGGGAAAGGGCTGAAAACGCCTCCGTAAAGAGGAAGGACCGGTGGGAGTCATTTTGCGTCACGTCTCGGGGTAATGGTCCTGTGTGGCACAGGAAACGCGGAGGAGAAAAGGGTCAGGGTCCCTTTCCTGGGCTTTGGTCCTGGCTCCCCACCTTGAAGCGCCCCCTCCTCTCCAGGGCTTGAGGTCCCCTTGATTTCTCCTTCGGTCAGAAAGCTCAGACGCCCTACCTTCCCTGGGAATAAATAAGGCATCACTGGTGTAGCTCCACCACGCGGTCCCTAGTTCTCCGAGGGCAGTCGGCAGGAACAGGGACAATCTGCCCTGTCTGGGAGTGGGGGTGGGCCATCTCGAAGGGTCCCTTTGAACTTCTTCTAGGAGACGGGCCTCTACTTCCCCACGTCCACCGCTGCCACACAGGTGAAGCCCCCACCAGCCCCCACTGGGTCCTGACGGGCTTTAACGGGTCACCCCGAACCCAGGGCAGCCCTCCTTCCACCTCACTGACACCAGGGGACTCTTAAAGCTTCACCTTTGACAGTGTCTTTCCTCTGATGAGCGTTTCATTCCCTTCCCGTTGTCCGCAGATAAAACCCCCAGCCCTCGCCTGTCCCACGATGTCCCCGCACCACCCCCGGCCTCAGCACAGGGCACCCCCACGCAAGCCAAGTCCCTGTAGCCCTTCACACCCTGCCCTGACCGTTCACACCCACGCCTCTGCACATATAGGCCGCCTCTGCGGGACATGGTTCCTCCCCCCATTTGCCACTCATTTTCTCAGGGCGGCTTAAATGCCACGTCCCCATCCCGCCATCGCCTCCCCTCCCCCCCCAGTCCCAGCAGGCTTGCTCTTCTCGTTCATTATCACAGCCGCTGTTCAGCAGTGTACTGTCTTCTGATCGTCTGTGAACGCCATGAGGTCTGGGATCGTCCCGCTCTTGCTCCGATTTGTCACTCCTCTGCCCCACCCAGTGCCTAGGGCACAGCAGGAATTCAATAATGTTCCGTTGTTGTTGAATGAATAAATGAATGAACAGATTCTGGAGCTCCATAGGAATAAGAAGGTTCTAGATGTGCACTCTCCAATATGGCAGCCGGTAGCCACAGGCAGCCACTGAGCTCTTGAAACGTGGCTCAGGCAACTATGGGACTCAATTTTAAACTTGAATTAACATGAATTAATTGAAATTTAAATAGCCACGCGGGGCTGAGGCCTACTGTGTTGCACGATGCAGCCTTAGAATTCAGTTCCAATGCTTTTCCTCACCCTGCACTTCTAGGAAGATTTATGTTAACTCTGCACTTTTTCATCCTAGGACTTATCACAGAAATCTTACATGTTATTAGTATGATTATTTGTTTATTTTAACACACACCCCTACCCGGTAGTTGGCAATTTCCACAGAGTGGAAGGGTTGGGTCTCTTTTGTTCCATACTGACCCTTAAGGCCCAGTATCAGTTCCTGATATGCGGTGGACGATAATAATTGCTAATGAGCGAATGAATCAATAAATGCAAGCGAGTCTGTCACTATATGACCTCAGAAAAATCACTTCACACTTCTAAGCCTCAATTTATTCGTCTCTAAAGTCTGTGGGTCCCTGCGAGCTTAAGCACTGTGGAGATTTCACCTCTAAAGAGGAAATTACCATGTGGCGGCAGAAAGCCCTACATGTTACTTGAGACCGTCTTGTCCCCACACTGACTTTCCCTAAGCCATTTCAGGAAATGAGACTGATTCATAGTTCAAAGATCAAACATGCTGTGAAATTGTAACAGAGCTCATCTCTGCCTCTTCATTAAGACACACAAAACCTGCACCACCCACACGTGACTACTGAAACAATTCATCGGGGTCACCGTTTATGTCCTGCCAGGTTTGGAAAGCTTTTCAGACTGAAAGTTAAAATCTGGAGCCTCAAAATACGAGCGGCATTCCTGGTATTCACTCCACCTCTGATTTGTGCAACCTAGCAACTAATAAAATATGGATCAGAGAGATTTAATATCAATTTATAATTATCTTTTACTTCTTATTACTTTGGGTAATAACTTGTGTGGCTTTCCCAGCGCACGCTGCTCTTCCAGAACAAAGTAAACCACAGCAATGGGGCGTAAAAGTTCTCTTGGCCACGTAGAAAAAGTGGATGGAGGGAGGGTCAGCACTGGGATGGAAATCTTTGTAATGAATTTAAACTTGGAAAGGGTCTTGTTTACTTTACTGGCTGGACTGCCGATTGTTCAGATACAGTATTTGGATACACCCCAGTCACCCTCTGGAGCACCTTCTCCCCACACTGCCCTCACCCCGCTAAGACCCTCCCAACCTTTGTCTCGGGTGAGCACTTAATAACCAACCCACAGCAATGATCTTCTGACAGTGACAGAACAGGCAGCAGAGCGTAGCGGTCCAGTGTACAGGCCCTGGAGGAAGGACACTTATGTTCTAAACTTGGCCTTAGCTTCCTCATCGGTAAAAGGGGGATAGTCACAGCGCTTACCTCTGGAACTGGCATGCGGATTATATAAAGTCATACTTGTGAAGGGCTTGACACACTGTACGTGTGTCAAATGGCAACTATCGTGACGATGATGGCAGAGGAACAGAAGCGGAAATGCCACAGGTCTGTGTTGACATCCCTGCACCCGACAACCCTGTAAGGTGGGTAACATTGTTAATAAGCTTAATGTGCCACCCTTTCCACTGGCATTTATGTTTAATTTAATAACAACCACTTATCCAGCACCCACTGAGGACCAGGCTAACATGGTCTCATTAAACCCTCCCAGGAACCCTAAGAAGTAGTAACTAGTTCACCAATTGTAGTAATAACAACTAAAAAAACACCTAACAATGTCTGAGTCCTTACTGTGCCCGGCACTGTGATACACCTATCACAGGTATTCCTCCATTTAACCCTCCTTAGCAAACCTATAAGATTAGAATGATAATTACTGTCACTTGAGAAAAAATTAACTAGAGTCCAGAGAACTAAATAGCAGGTCCAAGAACAGAGAGTCTGCATGTAGCAAAGCTGAGATCGGACCCCAGATGTCTGATTCCTGCTAGCGGCTACCCCCTCCACCCTCCGTGCCACTGTCCTGGAAATCTAGAATCGGGAAACAGCCTGTGAGTCGGTTAACCGTAAGACTGTGAGCTGAGGAATAAGGTGGATGAGGGCTGAGGCTAAAAGGAGGTAAATAAAGCATCGCATGCAAAATCCAAGGAGGTACTCACTCCCAAGAAGAACCCAAAGCAGCTGGGATGGGACTGGAAGTCCCATGGTGGGTCACTAAGAATGGTGGCAAAGGGGGCCATCCATCCTTCTACCCATAGTCACATCCATCCCATTCTATCAGCCAAAATAGGTCACACAGCAAGCCCTGATTCAGAGTGAAAACAGACTCTTCCCAGCAATGAGAGGAGCTTCAAAGTCACCATCCAAGGAGCACTGGCTACAGAAAGGAGAGTGTTTGGAATCTGTTCTGTAAGTGATCGCAACTGTGAGGATTAATCTGCATTCTCTTCACCCATTTGCTGGCTGTGTGGCCATGAATAATTTAATTACCCTGTCTGGTCCTCATTTTCTCAATTTATAAAACAGATAATAATATGAAACCTATCTCAGCATTGATCTAAGTATTAAATGAGACATCACATCCAAGGCGTATCACAATGCTGGTACGTGCTTAACAAATACAAGCTATTATTTCTCACTGATGTTATTTATAAATGTCCTTCTGCATATATTAGAACTTGAAGCCCCGTGCATGGGAGCCGGGCATGGATGGCGAGGAGATGACCATGAGGAACAATCATCTTTATGTTCCATTCCACCAAGGCGAATTCTCTCTGGCTAAGCCATTGCTTGATGAGTAGATGATTCCATATGCTATTTTACACCAAATGAAAACGTCACAATGGGCTGCCCAAAATGGAAAAGACAGAGCTCGAAGTGCAGCTACAAAGACATCAAAAGCAAAAGCTGGGTGGCTTTGAAAATAAACGCACTGCTTTTGCATTCAGCTGGATTTGCATTTTTCATTGGTATTCTGTATTACCAAAATTTATCAAAATTTACAGCTTGTAGAACAACGAGGTTATTAAGTGGGCACTTTTCCTGTGGCCTTTTCTTTCAAAAATATTCTAAATGAAGGGAAATCCCTCTCTTGATTGATAACAACAGTCAGAGAAGATTATGGGCAAAAGCTGACTAATTTCCCAAAATAGAATTTTATCCTAACAGAGATTTTCTTTATCAAGCTCACCCCACTTTGGACTTTGAATATCTTTGCTAAATAGTTTCTTTGTTCTCCAACATTGCATCAGCATTTATTCAAGTCCTATTCTTTTAATTATGACTAGTTGAAATAAAGTAAAAATTTAAAATCAAAAGGTATGGATGTAGACTACCAAACATATTTGAACATCGGTCTAAAATTAAATGTGCTAAGAACCTGATTTCCTATTATGAACAATGAGTTACCCACAAATTGATAACTTAGATAAGCAGACCAAACTGCTGAAAGGTACAAACTACCAAAATTCACACAAGGAGAAGTTGGTAAACTAAATAAGCCTTCATCTATCAATTGAATCAAAAACTAATAACCTTCTAAGAAAGAAAGCACCAGGCACAGATAGATGATTTCACTGGTGAATTCTACCAAACATTAAAGGAAGAAATCCCATCAAGTGTCCACAATCTACTCAAAAATAGAAAGAGAGGAAACATTTCTTATCTCATTCGATGAGATAAGAATCACCCTAATGCAAAAACTAGATGAAGAAGTTATAAGAAAGGAGAATTATAGACCCATCTCTCGTGAACATAGATGCAAAAGTCTTCAACAACTATCAGCAAATCCTACTGAATAATGTATAAAAATCCCCCAACTAAGCGGATATTATTCCATCTATATGAATCTGGTTAACATTTGAAAACCAGTCATTATAATCTACCACATGAATAGGATAAGGAAGAAAAGTCATATAATCATGTAAATTGATGCAAACAAAGCACTGGACAATATCCAACACCAATTTGTGATGGGAAAAAGAAAAAAAACACCTCTCAATTCAAATTGAAGAACACCTACAAAAAATCTACTGCTCAAATCACACTTCACCATGGAAACGTAGATGCTTTCATTCCTAAGACTGAGAACAAAACACAATTGTTCTCTCTTGCCACTCCTATTCCATATCATCCTGCAGGCCCTAGCCAGTGCAATAAGACAAGAAAGGAGAATAAAAGGCATATAGACTGAAAAGAAAGAAAGAAAACTATCTCTGTTCATAAGTGACTAGTTGATGGTACAAGCAGGAAATTTAAAAGGACTGACCAAAAGCACAAAAAGATCAACCTTTCTGGAGCCTACGAGAAAGTACAGAAATAGAAAGATTTCTGGATACAAGGTTCATATACAAAAGTCAATTTCTTTCTTATATACCAGCAATAAACAACTGGAAATTAAAACTGCAAAAAAAGAAAAAACAATACCACTTCCAATAGCACCTAAAATAAATCCTTAGAGATAAATGCAATCAAATGTAAACTGGATCTCTGTGGAAAAAACACTACAAAACTTGGATGAAAGAAATCAAAGAAAACCCAAATAAACGGAGATATAGCTCATGCTCACGGATTGCAAGATTCAATGTTAAGATGTTAATTCTCCATAGTTTGATCCATAGCCTCAATGTAATTACAATCAAAATCCCAGAGAGCTATTTTATAAAAACAAACTGATTCTAAAGTTTATGGGGAAAGGCAAAGACCTTGCCAATGCGATGCTAAAGATGGCAAACAAAGTTGAGGAAGCACACTACACAATTTCAAGACTTATTATAAAGCTGCAGTAATCAAGACAGTGCGTGTTTGTAGAAGGACGAACCCCACAGAGCGATGAAACAGAAGACAGCACCCAGAAACAGGTCCACGCAGATACAGGCAACCAATGTCTGATGAGGACGCCAAGGGAATTCTTAAGAGTGACTAACAAGGTACCAAAGGTGTGCTTTGTACTTAGGCACAACCGATGGCCCTAAACCCAATCTTCAGCCGTGTCCTCGAAAAAACAAACACAGAGAAAAGACTCTTGAAAGAATCTGAAGTGCTCAGCAGCCTGGCCTTCCTTTTTTAGAAGCCAAACGACTGGGCTGGGGCTTTTTTAACTCTGAGACCCGTTGCGTTGGAATGAAATATTATATTCACTCTCTACTCCAGCAATGGAAGGTCCAGAACAAAAATGGATCTTCCGTTTGTTGTCTTTTTTTTTTTAATCACCATTTGAGATTTTTAACTTAGACAGCCAAATAAGAAATGGAGGTGTACCCAGATCACAATGCTATCGCTCAGATAAAAGAATCTTAAGACTCAAAATGCTTCAGAGCATTCGTTGGGCCAAAGATTTCCTGGACCAATGGCAGGAGAAGAGATGTGGTCACTTGAAGAATCTTCAGTTAAATGACCTCGGTTCTTACAATAGTGTCAGCTTCCTGCCGTACTTTTTGGAAGAGTGACAGTTTGTTCATGTCCTCACCATCAATAATGTGTCATTCCAAGAGCAGAAGAAAGAAAATTTGAAAGAGAGAGAAAAAAAATCCAAGGATGTTTATAATGAGAAAATTATATGTTGAAGAGGAAGGCAGCAATTCTTGACAATATTTTAAGAAAATTCTTAAAAGAGCAGCAATTTTTCTTGTTAATGGCTTTGGAAATAAGAGAGCAGTCATATTTTGGTGTGCGTGATATTTTTATGTTAGTGATAAGTCAGCAGAAAGATAACTGGGAGATCGTAGACTATAAATTAGGTTCGTCGGCCACCTGTACCTAACCTCCCATGGGAGGAAAGTCTGTCTGAACTTTTCAAAGAAGTGAAAGGAGCCAATATAACCCACGTTTGTTATTTGTTCAGCGTTTTTAACTTAACTGATGTAAGTTTCTTCAAAAGAAATGAAGTATTTACTGGGAGTTGCAGGTCAAATTCTGGCTCCACCTCTCGCCGGAGAAATCCATGAATACTAAATATTGTTCAGCAGAACGTGACTTTCGAGTCTGTGACTTAAGCTCTGTGACTTCAGACGAGCCCTTTAAGGGATCTAAGCCTCACATCTTCATCTACACGGTAGAGAAAATACTACTACTTACGTCCTAGGACTGTCGAAAGATCAGATGAAGCAGCCCGTACCAGGCCCACCATACGGTGAGCATTCAGAAGCACCGCCTAGTACCCTCCTGCATCGGCAGCTCATCCTCCCTCACCAGCCCTCTCCTGTCCTGCCACATGCATCCTGTCTCCGGTTTCCCGTTTTGCATCCCCTTTGGAACCCTTCAAATAAGGAGCAGTGTGACGCCGGAGACGAGAACCTGACTTTATCCCACACACCAAAGCCTGTCTACCTGCCAGTATGGGTGTTGGATTAGTTTCTCTTCCATGTGGTCCCGTGTGAAGGCCACACACTCCTTCCCAACAGTGGGACCATTCATCAGCTCGTTCTTGAATCTTCACTCCGAGAACTGCCTTCCGTTCAGCGCAGCCATTCGCCCAGGAGAACATCGTGTTTTCCTTAGAGGCCCTCCCTGTTGTGGACTGACGCAGCCACACTCAGCTTCTTCAGTCCCTTCTTCATTCAATACCAAATAGAACACTAATTGTACATGAGCCACTATGCTCACCTGGGCATGTAGTCAAATAAAATAGATATGTCCCCTGACATTTTGGTGCTTCAAACCTAGTAGAGAGACAAACGATAAATGAGGGATCGAGAGAACGTAGTAGACAAGTGTTACAAAGAAAATGAACGTGACATAGTGATAGGAAATAACTTGAGGGAACATGCCTACGTAGGTCACAGTAAATGACAATCTCTTACATGCAGAGAGAAGTGACTGCAGAGTCTGAAGCTGAGGAGTGATGAACTTGGACCTAAATTTTCAAACAGGCACTCGGGCCGCTCTGCAGAAACAGACAAAGCACCGGCATGGCCAGGGGGACACCCAGGGGGACACCGGCGCGCAGCCCATCCCAGCTGCCCAGGCCAAACAATCGCAGCTGGGATGGGAGGACCCTCCCAGGAGCTACAGAGAGAAGGGTATGCATTTGAGAGGTATTTCTGAAACAGGAAAGGCAGAATTGGGTGTTGACGGTGGGGAGTGGAAAGGAGGGAATCTTGGACAACTGCCAGGCAGATGTGGCCTGGCCACAAAGTCGGGGACGTTAAGCTTCAGGTCCCTCCTTCCAGAGAGACCCCACCCAAGGCGGCAGTGAGGGTCTCAGCAATAAGCTCATGTGGTCATTTGGTTGTTAATATTTGCAAAAGCAAGATATTTGTGTACAGTGGTCCCTCGCTATATCGTGGTTCACTTATCACGGCCTCACTGTATCGCAGAATTTTTAAAAATATTATATTTAATTATTTATCGTGGATTTTTTGCTATATCATGGGATTCTGTGGTGCTGTAGACGTATGTTGTTAAAGTGACGCAGGTTTAAGAGTGTAGAATAAATGTAAGGTTGCTACTTCGCAGGGGGATCTGGAACGTAATCCTCGCGATAAGTGAAGGAATACTGTATGCTTTTTTCAATGGAGTGTCTTCAGATTACATAAGTCTCAGACCCCTCCAACACTCTACCTACCTACAGGAGGTAGACAGGTAGTCAAAGGACAGGTGTAGTTGGAAGGGCTAGAGTTCCCTTAGACGCGAGAGTCTGGGGTACCTGCTAGTCCTTCAGGTCATGAGACAAGATCCTACAAGGCTTCCAGACCTTTCTAGACATCATAGCCACTTTCAAAGGAAAAAATCCACCATGGATAATCCTCAGCTTCTAAATTCGTGGTTCTTGATATTTTGAAATGGCCCTTGGTCATTTAGAAAACCTATATGCCTCTCCTCTCAGCGAATGCACCGAAACACCTAACAGTTTAATTCCCCCTCAGCCAAGAGCCCATCTAGCCTCTAACTGTAGTCCCCGCGGGAGAGACAGAGTGGAGACTGTTCCCCCCAAAGATTATCCTGGAAGGCATAACATTTTTCCCATGTATTCATTTTGGACTGTTTGTTAAAGATCAGTCCTATCGCCTCGGAGGCCCATCTTATTGCCCTAATGGCCATGCATTTGAGACAACGTGGCTTCCATGCCAAAACCTTCTGGGACTGTTTATTTTCCAAGCACGTTTCTCATCCTTTGCATGTTCCCAGGCAATGCTGCTTTAAAGAATTAAATGTATTTCCTAGCCTCGGTAACATGTGCTGTTTTTATTAAGAGCACCAGCCGATCACTGGAGAAACTCATGAATACTAAATATTGCTCTGCAGACTATCTCTGCCGGCTCCTCCGGCGTCACTCCCATATCCCGTTGTTTATGCACCGAGGCCGTGGTACTGCAAGGCCTCTGCCTTCTCCCCCTAATTTCATGATAAACCTGGGAACGGGAAGTATGGGTGGAGGCCCCTCCCCATTTGGCAGGTAGGAGATGAAGAGCTTACTCATCAAATCATCCAACCGTCAATATAAGTTCTACTAAGACCCATATTCAGTCTCCTATGACAATAGCCTCTTTGCAAGACCCCCCTGTCCAGGAATTATCGGGATCTTGTGAAACAGGCGCCTCGGTGAGTCTGCAATTCCCCTGTGGAACCCAAGTCCTATTTCCCGGGGCAAGCTCCCCGCCCACCTGTCCCCAGCGCCGGACCGAGGACTCCTTGAGGACGACAGCGCCCAGGAGCCTGCCTTTGTGGCCACACGCTGTGCAGGTAGTAAACAGGAAATGAACACAAAGAAACTGACTGTGGTGCTGGCTTATCTACTTGACCTTGCCTTTAGGTTTACCGTGGTTTTTCATTTTGCTTTATCAGCTATAAGTTCTTGGGCACCAGCTACCCTGAAAGAAATTTATCAGGCGTATTCCACAAAGTATCTCATTTGATTGCTCATGAGACTCATGCAGGTGATACATTTTGCTGATTAAAACAAGCAAACAAACAAACAATGCCTTGGAGAAATTCTGTAATTCTCCCAGATGACTCCGCAGCCAAGGAGGCTCGTCCGAGTGCTGAGTTCCAGCTCCTCCCACTACCCCACACTCCACGCTCGCTCTGCTGCTGCTTACCTGGCCTCCCGAATGCCTCCAAGCATCATCCTACCTCAGGGCCTTTGCACTCGCTCTTCCTTTTGCCTGGAAGGCTCTTGAGCCCCACCATCGATACACTCACGTCCTCATGTCACCCATGTCTCCACGTCATTGCTTCAGAGGGGCTGTTCCTCAGCTTTCTACCCCAAACGCCTTCAATTCTTCATCCCTGGTGTATGCCTCATCAGAACATGCATCTCTACCTGTCAGTTAGGTTAGGCAACTCATCTTCAGTCGCACGCATTCCTAAAATTTTAGAATTCAAGACAGTTGTTGCCTGGCTTTGGAGGACTTAATCTCGTAGCTCTTGGGTTTTCCCCCCATTTGTTTTGTGTGTGTGTAAGTGACATTTTTCCATTTACCAGTTGATATGGTTTGAGGAGACAATAGAAGATGCCAATGTGAAGGCGCGTGAACAGCCTCACTACCCTTGTGGGACACTTCATTGCTGTCTTTTTGATTGGTGGACATTTATTATTTTCTATTTCTTCTTTTATTGCTATCAGCACCAACCATTTTCCACCTCAGCCAAAGTTAACTAAAAATTAATCCACAAAAATATGAAAATGTGACGTGTTCCCTAAGCCTTGTTTTCATTTATAATCTTATGTCCAAATTTCGTTGGCATTTTTTTTAACGTTGCATTCAATGAGAATTGATGGAGTTTAGGAGCAGGCATCTGGCTGTGATTGACATTTTCACAAAGGGATATAATTCATAACAAAAATATCAATAAGGGTAATAGCTGGCATTTAACGAGGACACACTACATGCAAGGCAATGTGACATGTGCTTTCTATGTGTTTTTGTAGAATCCTTAGAGCAACTCAGTGAGTTCTATTATTCCCAGGCAGAGATGAAGATACCAAGCCCACGGGCTAGAACCCTTATTTATAAGTAAGTGGCAGAAGCAAGACCTGAACCCAGGCCGTCTGACCTCCAGGGCTCTTAACTGCTCTGTAACTGTCTCTGGTTCGTGTGGGAACCCCTACCAGCTGTCTGTCACTCGGATTCAGTACGGTCACCCTCCAGGAATTCATAAATGTAAGTGGAGCTGAGCAGACACACCTGGTAGGCGGATTCACAGGGAGCCGATGTGAGGTGCATCCCGAGGTCTAATATTTATTCGGTGCTTTTCGAAGGGCTTACACATTTCAGAAAGTCTCTTGACCTCCCTGTCAACGAAGAGGCAGGTGGTATTATTGTGGCATTGTCCTTTTAGGGAGACAGAGACAAGGAGAGGCTAAGTCGCCTGTCCGATGTGTCCAGCTGGGAAGAAGGGGGAGGAGCCAGACACGGGTGGACTGCTTCAGAGCCCCCGCCTTACCCACTGCTCTGTTGTTAACAGACTGAAGCTTCTTGTTAAGATGCAATGCTTCATGGTGACTTTTTCCTCACCTTTTTTCCCTCTTTTCTTCCAAAAATCTCAAGAGACAAACTGTGCAATAAGCCTTTAAGCCATGAATACTCTTTAAAACTCATGACAGTGAAAAGTAATAGGGAAACAGGAAAGAGAAACGGTTCCCAGCGTCAAGGGGATGTTCCCCCTATGTCTCTGACCATTTCCAATTGGCATGGAGTTTTCCAAACAACACGTTTTTACACTGGGGTGGGGGTGGGGGACTTAGGTCTAACCAATAGCATCAATTTTTATATTATTAAAGTAATTCTAAACCCGTCAAGAATTCTGACCCATAAACCACATCTGTACGTTGGAACTGGATTGGTCACAGGATGGTCAGAAATCTCATTTCTCAACCCACTTCATCAACGGGACAGTAATTGGCAAGTGCCCCCAAAGCAACCCAACTCATTTGTGCAAACAATTAAGAGAGCAGCTTTTTGGAGATCAAGAAATGTCGACCCCAGGGGATGCACCATCAAACCCAGGTCTTTGAACATGATTTTAACACATTGCGTACAGGGTGGCAAGAATTCTCGTCACTTCTAAAAGGCATTTAAATACCCCGGTACACAACGTGTTAAGCACAGTCCCATTGCCATTTGAAAATAACTGGAAATTGTCATCCAACTCCCGTGTCGCGATAAAAAACAATGCTGAGACATTCTACATTTTATAGGTGTGTTGACACAGAGTTGAAAGGTCAGGCAGTAAAGAGCTTCACAACATTATGGTGCACAGACAGCCCCTTTAGGGGTGGTAAAAATACAGATTCTAATTAAGCAAGTCTGGGGTGCAGCCTAAGATTTTACATTCCAGGCAATGGATCACATTTTGAATACAAAGCTTACATCATGGACGATCACCGGCTTTCACATCAGATAGACTTGGCTTTGAACCCCATCTCTGCCACTACTTGCCTATGTGACCCTCAACAAATCTTCATCTTCTCTGAGCCAGCATGTCCTCGTTTGTCAAATCTGCCTGAGAAAACCGAACCCATAACATTGTCACGCAGTGTCTGGAAAAGAGTAGGAATTCAATAAAGAGAAGCCATCCCAATAATAATGCATGTTATTTATGTTAATATTAATAAGTATCATTACCTCTAAAAACTGAGGCAAATTGGGAAAGACAGTAGCAATAAAATCCGAGATGTGAATGGAGTCCCAAAGCCTTCAAATGAGGTTCCTCGGTTCATTCACTGAGCACCCTTCTGTGCCGGTCATGGCTTGGGAACCTTACACACACCACCCCTATGACTGAAAAGTCAGTTGTCTGGTTTAATTATCACGAAGACCCACGAAGTAAGGGCTAATACCACCCGCATTTCACGGAGAAGGAAACTGGGGCTCAGATTAATAAGTAACTTACCCCAGGTTTTGTAGCCCACAAGTGACAAAGGAGGGTCGTGAGCCTGGTTCTTTACCTCTCAGGCCCTTGCTCCTAAACATTAACAAGTGACCGTGGATGTACAGCTGGTAGACTAAGTTGAGTGACAGGTGGTCCCTACCTTAGGGGAGCTCCCAGCCCCCAGTGGGAGGCTCATTGAGGACAGTGTGGATGTACCTCTTATAGAACAACCTGCTATGATAACTGAAAAAAATTGGAACGTCCCATCAACGAAGCATCCACTCACACAGAGTTACAACAAAGACCTGAGCATTAGGGTGCCTTTGGGGAGAATCTGTGTCTGAGCTGAGCTCCCCAGTTATTCTGTAGAAACCCACTTGCTCTACAAGTGAGCAGGTCACAGCCCTCTGCCTGCATTTCAGTCCCTATTACACGGAGCCCCCGTTATGGATTATCCCACTCCTTTTGTGTTAAATTGCTTTCCCCATTTCCTCTGGTTCCTGCCTGTGTAATTCTGAGTACTTCATTTGCCAACTTATTGATGCTGGACACAGGTGAGAGACCCTAGCAAATAAAGCTTGGGTCTGATAATTTGTATAACTCAGGGCTCTCTTTGCCACAAGTGACAGAAATCCAATTCAGACTAGTTTAAGAAAAACAATATTTATGGACTCACATACCTGAAAACTCTCAGGGTGATCAGCTAGCTTCAGGAACAGCTACACCCAGGGGTGCAGGCAATGTCTTCAGCACCTAGTCTCTGTCTCCGTTCTACTTTCCTTTGCACTGACACAATTCCCAGGTGTCTTCTGACGGTGGCAAGACACAGCACAGGAACGCTATGCTTCCTTTTCTATCACAATGTAAATTTCCTTCCCAACAGTTGCAAGGGAGATCCTGGATTTACTCTACTGGACTGATTTGGGACACGTGTCTACGCTTGACTTAATCATCATGGCCAAAGGAACAAAATATGCTGATTGGCCAGGACTTGATCATTTGGCCCACTCTAAGGCGTTGTGGGACAGGGGACATCCCATGACCATGTAGATGGGGGGTGGGAAGAGGTGGTCGACAAAGACGCCATGGCCAAAGTCAGACAAAATAATTGTTGGGTGGATGCAAACATCAGAAAGCCACCCCAGTGCTTATGGACAGCGTCTCACAAGGTGCCAAGAAGTTACAACGGGGTTGGAAGGAGCTGTGGGGTGAAGGAGCTAGGGACGCATGGCGGAGCGGGTCCGTCCCTTCTTCCCTGAAGACCATCTCTGCTCACGTAACACGAGGTCACTGTGATGTGACCAACGGAGACTTAACATGGAGGAGGAACACAGGCTCGTGCTGGGGGACGGGGCGTCTTTTGACCACTGTAACCCCTGGTCTGAAATGGCACCACTTTTATGGCATAGCCCCGCCTTCCCTGTGGCCTTTGGGTGCTGGGAGATGATACAGTTTCCCACATCACTAAAAAAGTGACTCATCTTTATCATCCGTCTTTTGGCCTTTTCCAGGATCCCAAACAGCAATGACTTATCCCCAGAACCACCTAGTGGCCTATCAGTGTAGCCTCTTGTGTTGACAGCTGTGACAAAACACTTTCCAATTGCCACCAAGTCAGTCTGGAAAAGAAAACAAAATATTTGCGTGTTTGCATGCGCGCACACACACACGGTTTTACAGAAATCATTTTGGTAAATGCAGTAGGCCACCCAATGCTACTGAGTTAAACCAAAGGTAGAAACAGCAGAATTATTATGACCAGCCCAAATTCCGTTCGGGGCCTCAGGGATCTGGATGCCATGGAAATAGCAATTGTATTCAAGGCTGCTTTACATGATCCACATTTCAATGAGGGAGTTTCATATTTGGGGAATTTAATGATTCACAGAAAATTGCCAGCAAGTTAAAAAACTATATAGTGTTGATTACTGTATTGGATTTCCACGTCTTTCTCAGCTGGCTCTTCCCACAAGGGACACCAAAGGACTGAGGAACACAAAGCTACTCTGGAAACTCAGCAGAGCGTGCAAATCTAAGGTGAAGAACACGGCAGTGACCTTCTGGGATCATGACTTTTACCAAGTCGGCCATCTTTGCTTAGAGAGTTCAGCATTGCTATTAATGGTAAGTGACAGAAACCCAAGTTCAAAACGTCTTCAGTAGAAGAGGCCATTTATTACAGGACTGGAACATCCAGAGAAGGCTGGACGGCTGTCCAGGGTGTAGATGGTGTCATCGGGACTGGGCCCTTCTCTGCCTTTCCGCTCTGCCTTGGGCTGCGTCGCCTTCATCCTCAGGTTCATACTGCAGTCCCCAGTGGCTCCAGACTTATGTCACCCCAGGCTAAAGATGGTAGGAAATAGCCTCTCTTGCCGGTTCTTCCCCCACTAGTCCTGTGATTCTCTCCGAATAGGCCACTGTGGGTCACGTGTCTCCTCTGGAGCAGTCACCGTGGCCAGGGGATCCTGAGTCCATGATCGGTTAGATCTGGCCCTCCAGCTCCACCCTTGGAGTAAAGAACAGAGCTCCTTTCATTTGGAAAGAGACTTGTCCCTCAAAGGAAATGCAGGACGCCATTACCCGAAGAAAAGACGTTCTTCGTAGACAAAGAAAATAATACCTAATTAAAAAAGGTTAAGGGTCAATTAAAGCTTCAGTCAAGGCGAAGAGAAAATGCTCCTTTATAGATGAACAAAGAAAGAAACTTTCTTCCTTTTCCTGACTCTCCTTGTTCCGTGCCATTTTTCTGTTTGCCATCTGATCCACTTCCAGCCCATTTGAAAATCAAACCACAGACTCCACAATCCAGGGCTCAATATTAGAAGGACTTCTTTCTTCAGAAAAAAAAAGAAAAGATTCTGGATTTTGTAAATGATTTTTCCCTGTCCTAGGCAACTAAGCCAACCACTCTGAGGCCATTTCAATCAACTGGAAATTACGTGGGTACTCAGCATTAGATCAAACAATAATGCTTCTGGAAGGCACCGTGAAGAAGGTCTGAATGAAGAATCTTCAGAATCACAGAAAGGAACATTAAAAGTATATGATAAAATCAAAATAATAAATAAGAGTTAATATCCTCTTTCCATACCAGAAGGAGAAATTGATTTTTCTTCAGTACGGCACATGCTTTCATATTTTTTAACAGACATTCCCTTTCCTTAATTAAATATTAGGGAACTCACAGTAAAACTTCAAAGGCCTTTCATTTCTTTAGTAAATCATGGCTCTTTAAATACTGGCCCAAAATTGCCCAATTCTCACACCATTTTTGCACTAAACGTCAATAAATAAAACAAAGAATACACAGTTAGTTATTTATAAATGAATAGAACGTGTGCAAAGGGGAGGTCCCTATTGTGGGATACCATCTTTCTCAAAAAAAAAAAAAGTTTGTGCGGTGAATAATCACTCCCAAGCCCAGGGATAAAAAAGTGGATACATGCCAACTTGTTCTGACACAGGGACCACCTAGGACAGAAGTCAGCACGCCTGTTTCGGAAAAGGCTGGGCGGTATATATGTCTGGCTTCGTGAGCCACAGAATCTCGGTCACAACTCTCCCGCTCTGCCTTTGCCATACAGAAGCAGCCTCAGGCAATCGATAAACCAATCCGTGGGGCTGTGTTTCAGTAAAACTTTATTTATAAACACAAGTGGTTCGCCAGATGCCGCCCCACGGGGCGTAACGGGCTGACCCCTGATCTAGAACGCTGTGTTGAGAAGGAGTCTGAGGTTCTGTCCCAGCTCAGTCGGAAAGAGTGTCACACCCATTAGCGATGTCTGCCAAAGGCTGAGGAGAGAAGAGTCACAGCCCGTGAACCGGAATCTGCTGTCGCCGCAAGCGGACCCATTTGTTATTTCATCCGTACGTCCCCGCGTGTCCCCTGTGTCAGGAATTGTGAACGCGCTGCCTAAGGTCGGACGAGTCCCCCAGATGATCTTTTGAGGTTAGTTAATCCCTCTACATAGGGATCAAGCTCACGACGTTGGCATCATTAGCTCCGGCCTTCACTAACTGAAATATCTTGTGACCGCTCAGGCCGCTGGAAGAGCAGGAAAAGAATGTCCTTGTCCTTTTGAAATGGTAGCAACTCCCACTGGGAGGATGATCAGTAGGAGGACAAAGAGTTGGTGGTTGTCCCAATGTCACCTCTTGTCGTTAGAGACCCTCCTCCTTCAGGGGCTGCGGATGAACGAAACTTCTATTACGCGTCCTGCGCCTTCAGTAACCACGGGCTGCCGTGACGTCCTTTACCGGGAAGCTGATGCACGCCTTAGCAGGGAAGATGGGAGGCATTTCCAGCTCTGTAATTCGGGAGAGAGCACAGGAATCCGTAACATTGGGATGTTCTTTCTTCTCCCCCAGCCGAGCCGTCAGTGTAGATGAAAGCAAATTTCTTCCTTAGCTCGAAGAGGTCTCCTAAACTGGAAGCAGAAACCCGGGCCGCTCAGGGATTTTAATCACCCCTGGGGTTTCCCAGGTCTTTACACAGATGACCGAACGGTTTAGGAAACGCTTGCGAAGGGGACGAGTCAATGAATGACACACACTGTGGACAACACTGTGGGGACTGCAGGGGGGAGAGGACGGGGGCGGGGGGCAGAGAAAAAAGGGGAATAAAAGTGAGCAGCCCCCCCACCCCTGCATGCTGTCACCCAGGTCCCAGGCACGGAGGGGCCCTGCCCTCAGCTTAGGGCTCAGCTGTCGCCATCTTAAAATTCTTCATTTTTGAACAAAGGGGCTGCACACTTTCATTTGGGGCTCGGCCCCACAATTCTGTAGCCAACACTGAATGGAAGAGTCACTGAGGAGAATTCATATCCACTCACCAATGCGATCTGGTGGGAGGTTAGCCGGGACTCTTTTCGCTCCCTCGTTCATTCATTCTTCATTCATTCATTATTTCTTTCATTTTTTTTCACTCAACAATAAACTCTTAAAATCTTCCTCTGTGCCTCCAGTGTTTTTAATCTTTTCCCATTTAATCTGATCATTACAGCCGCTCTGTACAAAGGATAAACAAGGACCGGGATATCCATGAGGCTACAGGGCTGGAAGTGTCAGATCCAGGACATGGCCCTCAACCCATGGGGGTTCTGGACTCTGCTCTTTTAGCCACTTTTCAAATCTGATCCTAGACAAGTATCCAATACAGTTATTCGTCTTCGCTTCCAATGTTATCCAGGCTCCCAGAAGGGTGACCCTTGACCTCTGTGCGGCGGCTTCTCTGATTCAAGATAGATGAAAACAATGTCATTTATGATCATCTAGCATCACCTTAGAAGTACATTTACATCACACTAGATTCCACAAATGTACAGATGAGTGGGGTAAGCTAGTCGCCAGGCAGGTCTTGGACCAGGAACCAGAGGTGACTGGGAAACCTCACTGCCAAGTTCTCAGGCCTGCCTGCGTGGGCTTCCCTGAACTCCCAGATAAAAGCTGACACCCCACAAACAGCCCCGAGGAGTCCTGATCAGGCTGCTCCCCAAACTGTTCCTGAAAACGACGAAAGAAAAGCATGTTAGCGTCTCCCTGTGGCAGGTGTCTTCAAGCGTGTAGGGCTTTCGCCAAGCAAGGGGTGTTCTCTTACAGCGTGAGACCCTTCTGCCGTTCTCATAAACAGCAGAATTAAATGGCCTCTTCGGAGACCGCCTGAGCAATCCGAGGGGCCGGGACAGATGTGCCTGAGGCCAGCAGCAGCGTGAGCCTCAGCACCTCCTGTCTGGGGTCTCACAGCTTAACAGCCTGCGTGTCCAAGAACATTTCTGCAAGGAAGAGAAACGCACGTTTGGCTGTCCCACCCTGGCAGCTCTCTCTGTCGAGGAGTTAATATGGAAAGTGTTTCATGCTGTGATGACGCCAGGCTCATGCTCATGTAGTGCGGAGGGAGCTAAGTGGTCTGGTAAAAAAAAAAAAAAAAGAGAGAGAGAGAGAGAGAGAGAGAGAAAACTTGCAAGCCAATCTGAGATATTCTGGACATTCAGTACTAAGGAAACACAAAGCGTCCCGCTGGCCCCATCTGTCCCTGAAGCTCATCACCGCGGCTGTCTGGAGTCACCAGACCCAATCCCAGCTACACAATAATATGCATTCAGCCCATGGGCCAGGAGAGGAAGCCATTCATGACACTGCTTCCCAACAGGGCACCTGCGTGTCCCCAACAGGGACACCTGGCTCACTGTGTCTCCCCAGGACACCGCACGGTCCAGCAAGTCAGGTGCTCAATAAATATGCAACGGATCGATGACTGAATACATGATTTCATTAATTAACTAGTTTTTTCCTTTTTCCTTCTAAAAGGGATAATGTCCAAAAGCTCTAGAAGATCTTCCTAGCAGCTCGGCCAAGCCTGGCCACACGTGAGGAAGTTGTCCACCAACGTGACAAGCCAATGGTGAAAACGGCCCTTTGCAAACACCTGCCACTCCTCGACGCTTCCCGCAGACCGTCTTACTTCACGTGCGCAGCCACCTCCGAGGCACGACCTCTTTTCATCCCCGTTTCCCAGGGGAGGCACATGGGACTCATGATGCCCACTAGGCAGGACCGGACTGCAGGGGCAGGTACCAATCCTGTGGAAGCCTGAAATCTATTCAGTTGAAGACAAAACTGCAAACACAGAATGGGAGACACAAGTGAGTATTTACTTTGGTTGAGAAAAGAAATCACGATAATTTACGGGAGACGTGGAGGCTCATGGCCCTTGGTTCTAAGACCTCTTTAGCAATATCAGAACTGCTTCCTGGTTACAGCCCAGGGTCCCTTTCCTCCTAGAACGTTCTATAAACTTCCAGCAACTATCAGGAAACACCCAGTGAGAGAGAGAGAGAGAGAGAGAGAGAGAGAGAGAGAGAGAGATCAGTCTTGACAAATGTCTCACTCCTTGAGAACTCCACCAGATCCATTCTGGACCCAAAGTGCCTGGTTCACAACTTCAGTGAAAAGACCCAAGTAAGGAACGGCCACCTGTGTTGGAAGAGCCTGAGCCGAAATCTTGCAGCTTGTCAATGACGATGATGATGACGACGATGAAGAAGAAGAATGAGTAGCATTTATGGAATGTTTACATTGCTCATTCATGGACTGACTCCTGTCAACCACAGAAGGTGTGAGCTGGTTAACGTAGAGTTAGGAAATCTCTGAGGCAACCGTTCTGCGTTGGTTCTCAACATCAGTTTAAAGAAACTGTACTGTGGGGTCATAAAGAAACTGAGTGGGTGACCCTCAGGAGCTTAATTAAGCTCCTTGGCTAGTGAGTTAAGAAATGGACTTCGGCCCTGGCCAGGCGGCTCAGTTGGTTGGAGAGCCGTCCTGTGCACCCGAAGGCTGCAGGGGTGATCCCCAACCGGGGCATTACAGGGGGCGGCCAATTGGTGTCTCACATCGATCTTTCTCTTTCTCTCTCTCTCCCGCCCTCCTCCTCCTCTCTCTCTCTCAAATCAATTTTTTAAATAAATATATCCTCAAGTGAAGATTAAAAGAAGAAAGCAATGGACATTGGCCCTTGCGAACCTTGGATTCGCTACTTCTTTCATGTCCCAGTCATGACGGTAGGATAACTCCTTTCCCTTTCAAGTTTCCTGTGAAGATTACATGAGATATTATGTGTAAAGTACCTGCTGGGGGTCTGCACACAGTAATGCTTAATTATTAACACTTCTGACATGTAATAGAAATGGGCTTGCCCTCTTGCCCAGTCATTGAACTCTTCTGAGTTTTTTCCTAAGAAAAAGTAACAAAAGAATAAACCTTTAGGCATAAAGATATTCCTTGAGGAATCATCTGCAGTGATGCTATCTTTTACAAAAGGACTAAAGATGCTTGTTATCTATAATAGAAAGTAACTGGGGACAAACTAATGCTCAACAGTAACGAAATATGAAGGTGATTATGATATGAATATTATGAGGACATTAAAATTACAATTATGAAAAGAGCACAGTGACAATGACATGTCTGTCCCATATTATTGGGACTATATTAGTCTCCTTCACCCCTATACAGCTGACACATGACATAGAGAAAATGTTAGGGAATACGTACTGGATGGAAGGAAGGATGGAAGGAGGGAAGGAGGGGGAGAAGGAAAGAAGGAAGGAAGGAAGGAAGGAAGGAAAGAAGGAAGAAAGGAAGGAAGGGAGGGAAGGAGGGGGGATTTATTTAAGGCTCTTCTGTTTGTGACATTGAAAACTGCTATAACGCAATGTTAAGAGCCGAGACCCTGGGGTCACGTGGATTTATATTTGAATTTCAGTCCCACCCACTCCATTTGCCTGCCTGAACAAGTTGAACAAATTATGTAATAACCTCTTCAATCTAATACACACAGATATATAATAGGGAGGACCCCACCATCAACCTCTTATAGAAATAATCAACATGCCCCTGGCAGCCTTAACTGATCCTCAGTGTATAAAACAGTGACCCAGGGATAGAGCATCCTTGCAGATTAGTGGCCCGCAAGGATCATTACGGGTGCAAAGGCACCACAGCTTCGGTGACCAGACGCCTCGTGAACACGCGGGTCTCCATGAGCAGGTGGACACGCGCCTTCTGCCCCACCACTTTGTCTTCTGCGAAGCCAGGAGAGGAGGAGCTCGGCTTTGTAACCAAATATTGATTTACGCTGGAAATCGTCTCGGAAAACAACCCTGCTCTGCTTATACCCAGCTCAGTGCCTCCATCGGCACGGCGGGGACGCCTGACTGCTTGCCCAAATCCGTTTTGCTTCTTTGTCACGGAGCCCCCGTTAGATACTGAGCAACATTGTGCTCAGCCAGGCGTCCGCGCTTCCCCGCCGCCCTCACACTTCGGGCAGCCTCTGGGTCCCAGAGGTGTCCGCCTGCAGGACGTCTGGGAAAGCGTGTGCCCACCTATCCCAGCCTCCCACGGGAGCACCAGCAGGCAGCCCGTGGCCTCGGGAAGTGTTAGCCGGCGCGGCCGAAAGCCGAGGGAACCGGGCACCTGCTGACTTCTGCAGCTGCCACACTGACGCGTGCCTGCCTACCCCCAGCCCCCTTTGTGCAAGAGAGGAAAAAGCTGGCGAAATCCAGGAAGGGACCGGTCCGCTAGCTCAGACCCTTCGTATCCTGCAAAGCAAAGGATAACGAGACCCCTACACACAAGCTAACACGTGAGGCTGTCAGTTTCAAGGATGCGGGCAGAAGACGAGAGACTCCCTGGGGAGAGACACAGGAATTTACGATTCACAGCCCAGTGGGCAGCCCCAGCTCGGCGGTGTCAAGGCAATGGGGGGCAGCCCAGGAGCCCCAGACTCAGGAAACCTGACTTTTTCTTAACAGGCTGTGAGCAAACCCATCCAAACTTTACCCTAAAAAGAGACATTATCATTTTACTGCACAGCAAACAAATCTTCCCCATGCCCCGGAGGGAGACACTGTCTATCTTCCCGAGCTGTTTGCAACAAACATCCCGGAGAAAGCGTTCCAGGGCACACGCTGTCGGGAAGCAGGCAGACGTGGAGGAGAGCCACGCAGAACCGCGTCCCAGCCATGAGCTCCTGTCCTGCTTATGCGACTGGTATTTCCGCTCTACGGTCCTAGCAGCCACTGAGGGGAAATCCTCACCCATTAACCCTTCCAGGGGCCGCTCCGTCCTGCCATTTCCCTTTACACATCATGACCACTGGTCATGGGGACCTCTTCTAGGTTCAGAGGCCGTGCAGGCAGAAAACAGCACGAGGGCTAACTCTGGAGCCAGAGTGCCTGGGCTCCGATCCGGCGTCCACCGTTCACTCGCTGCGTGACTTAAGCAAGTTACTTAATGATTCTGTGCTGGTGTCCTCATCTAAAACACGGGAATAGTAAGAAAAGCTAACTCACAGTCGTGGTGAGACTTCTACGGGGATGGAGAAGACGTGGTGCTCACAAGCAGGTCTGAGTTCGAAGCCCAGTCCCACCACCTGTGAGCTGAGTGATACCAGGGGAGCATCTCAACCCCTCACAGTCCCCTCAACCACAAAGTCACGTGCTCCCCTCAGGGAGCTGTGGGTACCAAAAGGACCGTGCACACAAAACTGTAGCTCAGCGCCTGGCACCGGTGAGAACTCCGAACCAAACCGCCCCTGCTCTGTTATGGTTCATTTTGTGTGAGACTTAAAATCTGTGCTTTAATCACTCAGGGGCCTCAGCAGACCTCTGTACTTCTTACTTCTTCACATGAATAATTTCAGTCAAACATTATTACATTTCTCTGATTGCAGACCCTCTAATCTTCCAGGTCTGTTCTGACAGAGGTCACCTGGGGTCATCCCCAACTCATCGAATTCACGCTCAGTTCAAGTGCATCACGGGAAGATACGGGTTCTCAGAGCTAAGCGTTTTTATGCTTCCAAATCAGTGAAAAAGACTTGGTCTTTCTACTTTTAAAAGGTCTTTGAACTCCATTTGTTCTAAATAATACTGTACGAGAAGACTCCAAGTGCTAATTGAAAGCATTTCATTTCCCATATATTAAATAAAAATGAGATCTGGAATTCCTCATCTACATTAAATCCTCCAATGCAATCACATTTTTAATATGAATCTAACATACTGAAACAATTTCAGATTTTTCAAAGTTTAAAGAGTTTATAGATTTTCTTAAAGTAAGATGGATGTGAATTATTTTTTAAATACAACATTTACTAGAATGTCAGTATAGAATGTCTTCATTCCATCACGTCCTTCTGACAGCCGAGAAAGGTCTCCTTCCTACTTCTAAATTAGATCCTGTAATAAATGCACAAGCCTGACTTGAGACGGGTTTATTACATGACCAAAACCCCCGGCAGTAAGCAGATAATTAAGCAGTGAGCGTGCGCATGTTTTCCCACAATGTGCAAAGACTTGAAAAGACCCGAATGGTGGATGGGAGGAGGGTGCCCGTTTATGGAAGTGCTCAGAAAGGCTTTGCATCCTGTCCTAGAAGCTCTGGCAGGCACCTCTCTCTTCCCCACTGGTTTTCTGGGGTCACCTGGCTGCATCCTCAAACTCACCATATACATCTCAGGTTCCTTCTGCTAATGCAGGTTTTGAGTTCAGAACTATAAAAACAACTGTACAAGATACTGCCAAGAGCACAGAGGTTGGCCATGATGAAGCCGCGGAGTCTGAGTATCAACAATCACGCCAGAGTGAGGCACAACTCGACAAGCATTTACTGAGGATCAAGGCTCCGAATGATCACAAGACAAGGAGTTCTCCCTTCATCATCTGTCGGACTTGCGTCCATCATCCGAGGACGTCCAGGAGCGCCCTCCTCCGGGAAGCCCCCTGCAATCTCCTCCAGCTCAGAGTAACACAGTCACTGCTCCTGTGCCGTCACCAAGTGCCCTAGGCCCACCTCCGCCGTTGCCTATGCCCCACGGGCTGCAGCGTCTAGCTTGGGGCAGAGCAGGTGCTCATGGGGTGCCCAAAGACAGACTCCGTGAGGTTTAATGGGACCAGACGAGGACACAGTGTGAAGAAAGGCGTGGGGACGCTGCCGCCCTGAGGTAAGGCAGGGGCAGGTCGTGGAGGTAGTGCAGGCCATGTGATAGGCCAGGGTGTGTCCCCAGGACACAGAGGGGTGACAGGAAAGAGGACAGTTGGCTGAGTAGCACTATGGGGCATAGTGGGGCCTTTGGCAGAATGAACCCTGGAAAAGCCCAGAAAGCAGAATGTCCTAATTTCTGAACAGGGCCCATCTTTACCCACGGCAGCATTCAGCCACCAGTTTGAAACCTCTGAGGGATTTTATAACAGTTCCCAGTTCTGGGTTCCGAGCATGACCGCCTCCACGTAAGGCCTCGCAACTAAAGGGGACGGTCCCTCGTACACCCACCGGCCAGGACAGCACACACCTCTCCTCTTTCATTCAGAAAAAAACAATGATACAGACTTCTGTCTCCAGCTAGGATTTACCCTCCAACATGAAAAATCTAGAAAACCAGGCGGAACACATGAAAAAAAAAAATGGTGCACAGATCACGGATGATGGGCAGCAGAGAACTAAGAAGAGGAACAAGCGAGGGGAGCCCCGCCAGAGCACCTGCACTGCCAAAAGCAATGTGCATCGTGGGGAGCAGCGGCCCAAGCAGCACCTGGTGTCCCCCCGGAACGAGGGAAGAAAAGCCAGAGCGTGCCTCACGACACAGGCAGAAATGAACCCAGAACGGGCCCCCGACCCAAATGTAAGAGAGCCAGTGATCAGACGTCTAGAAGGAACTGGAGGAACCGCCCTAATGACACCGAGGGAGGCAGAAGCTTGAACTAGAAAAGAAAAAAAAAAAAAGATAAACGGGACCTTGTCAAAATTAAAGACTTTTATTCTGCATCAAATATTATTTAAAAAACAAAAGGCAAGGCACAAATTAACAGTAAGTACTCACAAAACTTATATGTGATAAAGGATTATATCCAGATATGGAAAGAACTCTTACAATTCAACAGTTAAACAGACACATGAAGACAAAAATGGGCACAAGATTTGAATAGTTACCCACAGCATAGAAAATATATGAATAAAAAAATGTGACCATAAAATGGTGTTTAAATGATGTTCATGACTCAGTAAGGAAATATGTCAAAACCCATCAAATTGTGCACTAGAAAAGGTTAACATTGCTTTTAAAAAAAGCTAATACTCTTATATGGAAATAAAAGTTATAATGCGGTATCACTACACAGCAAATACGATTTTAGGCTAAGATGGCACAGAGCAACAATGCCGAGTTATTCTCGTGGCCCATATTCTCATTATGGAACATAATGGGATAGTATGGAGCATCCTCGTGCAGCGGGAACGGGAAGGTAAACTCCTGCAGTGACCTTGGGAAACCGCTCTGTGGTTTCTCATATAGACACCACCGGAAGAGCCAGCCACCGCTAGGCGTTTACCTGAGATAAATGAAAACACACATTCACGTGGAGAAGTGTCCTCCGCGTGCACGGCAGCTTTATTTGTTACAACTATAAACGGAAAACAACCAGAACATCCATCCATGAGCAAACCGACACGCAAGTCTCGAGGCGGGCGTAGAAGGGGACAGGCTAAGACTTCCTCCACAGGACGCTCCAGGAAAGGCAAAGCTAGGACAGCAGAAAGATGGGTGATGGCCTATGGCCGCAGGGGAGGGAGGCTGTTTTCAAAGGAGCAAGTGGGAACTTGGGCAGGGGACGGTGGTATTGGCATTTCGTGTCCTCGCTGGGGTGAGGGTCTCCGGACCCCATTCACTTGCGATCTTACGGACCCACCCATTGTTACTATTTCTTCATCAATTTTTCCTTCTAATCGCTCTTCTTTTTTTCAAGTTCCTGGATTCTAGCCGAAAGAAGTATTTCTTTAAGTGCGCCAAAATGCTAGCGTCAAAGAATTTAATAAAAAATTGAAAACAATCCAAATTCCTGACATTGCGCAAGGTATATCCCTTTAAGAAAATGTTATGAATGTAGCCAATAAAAATCACATTTTCATACAAGATTTCCTAACATGTGGAAATATTCATGACATAGTGCGAACTGCAAACGCAGTAGAGAACACTTGATAGTCACATCATCTTAACTTTGTTTATATATGCAATATATCTATGAATACATGCATAGATTTGTGTGATTTCTTTGTTCTAAAACAGGGCAGTGATACCCAAACAACGCAAAAATGCCAAAGGACTTCCCGGAACTGGCATTCGGAGGGAAACTGACGTCTGAACCAAGGTCGTGCAAAGTAAACTCCATTATCCAGCGTGTTCTGGGGGTGCCCGTCGGGCCGTATTGCCCCCTCCACCGTTTGGCTGTTGGAATCACAGCGTGAGCCACGCCCTCAGCACCACTGACACTAGACTCACGTGCAAAAAAACAAAGACAAATGCAGTACAACAAACTGAACAATCGATTGAAACGAGACAAAATGCAAATCCTCTCGAAGGAACTTGAGACCTCTTTTAGGGACGGGGAGCCTCGAGCTTGCTCCCAGTCCTCATGCTGAAATGCACGGGTGTGACTGACAGCCACCTGAGCAGGTCACGTAACCGGCGCTCAGCCTCCTCTTCTAGGAAGTGGGCACCATACTCCCCGGCCTCCCGGCCTCTCGGGGTTACGGCAACAATCAAATGAGCTGATGTGTGCAAAACAGATTTTTAATTTACGAGTCACCAATCCCATGTGCTTTCCCTTTGTGGTTTTACTGCCGTGACTTTAGGACCACGAACAATTAGCAGCCACATTACATACCTCTGGTCATTTACATTTAAATGCATTTAAGTGCTTTGGTGGGAAGGAAGTATGGAGTCTTTGGAGCGCAAACGGCAAGCTAACGAACAGGAGTAGTTAGTGATCGTCCGCAGAGAGCGGTCAGTTGTACCCACAGCGGCAGAGGGAGAAGGACTGATGTCAGGCCCTCAGCCCGAAGCCCGGCCCTGTCAGGGCGGGTATACCAGAAAGACCATTAACTATAAAGCCACGCAGACCCACGTGTAACTTCCAGCTGTGTGACAAGCAATGCGTTATTTAATTTCACTGAACCCCAGTTTTGACCCTTGCGGACCTCGCCCCAGGGTTGTGATGAGGAATCCGTTAAATGAAGTATGTTTGGCATCTTTGGCATGTATTCCATCCCAATGCATGTTCTCTCTTCCCTTGACACTGACTTAAGAGTTCCACAGACCTCCCTAACCAATGTCACTCAGTACAACCCTTTCATATACAAGCATCGGCGGAGGGTTAGCGACAGGCGGAAAGGGAGGTACCTACCCCCAGACGCCCAGACAAAAAAATGAAATCTAGGTCTGTTAGACAGAGAGAGAACTTCCCAAAGCTCATAGGTAAGATGCCTACAATCAGAAAATATGTCATGATCCTGTTTGTTCCAAAGCTCTATTTGATGAATCAAAATTAAGTAATCAAAAAGAAAAACGTCCTGTAGTAACTCTCCCCGGGGGTACGCTGCCCGGGGCTCACTGCTGTCTAACACGGAAGACCAGTTTTTTCATCCCGAGGAAACAGAGCGGAGTCTGGCTGGTGCATAAGATTGTGTCGAACGAGGGTGCACATCAAGGTGAAACTCCTCTCCTCTCCTGGGAGCAGAGAGAACTACAAATAGAATACAGTGATATCAGGCAGGTGGGACTATTCTGTTCTTTTAAAAATTGGGAACAGCGGGAAGCTGCTGTCTCCTAGGGAAATGTGACAAACCCTGAAAACACAATAGCATCTAAATCCATCCACCTGCCAGACGCAGTAATATCCTGACGGAATCTGTTTTTCACAAAGAGAACACATTTGCTCGCCTTCTCCTCCGCCCACCTCACGTTCTTCTCTGGGGAGCGTCCCCAACAACATCTTAACTGATGGCCACCGACCGGGCTGTCCGTCACTCCAGAGGCCACCCTGGAGCCCCACCCCCGAGGGCCATTCTCGAGCGATATATTTCAGCCGGAGGCGGTGTTCATGTAGATAGCAAGTTCTTAATAGAAGCCGGGAAGATGTTCTTTGGCAGAAAATGATCTCATAGACATTTTTCATTGTGATAGATGTGGTATTACAGCCGTGATAAAAAATTTCAAGGCGTGCGGCCGCTCCGTCACTCATGTTATAAATCACTCGTTCGTATATTAAAGTCTGCGGAAAGCGGGGAGGGGAAACCACCCTCACCTCCTATTTACAGACCGGTTATAATTTGGTATTATTCTTAAAGGTTCAAGCCAGCTTGTGGAATCTGTATTCAGTGCCTGCGTTCGGAGCAGCAGATCTCATTCCATTACTGCCGGCATGAGAAGGAACAGCCACACGGTGAGGTGACATTTTCTGCCGCAAACCCTGATGGCAAAGGTAGAAGCAGTGGAGGATACAGAAGCCCACTGCCATTTGCGAGACAAGCTGGTGATGGAATTAATTGAGAATTAATAAATCACATTGGAGGCAGCTCTGTGCCACGAATACAACTTATTTTACTCACGTGGAAATCTCTCTGGATGTTGGTTGGTCTTGAGCTGCCTTTACAGGCAACTGAAATATGTAAGCGCTTTGATTTCTGTTGAGCGGAGAAGGCCCTGATTTGGGATGTTCCAAATTTAAGGATGCCACCTCTCTCCAAACCATACTGAATTGGGGGCATTTTAAACACAAAACTCTAGAAATGGCAGGGAGGGGCAGAGACCAATGACGAGTTACACCCACCCTTTTCCTCTACCAAAAACAAATATCTAAATTCAGGGCATACAACGTTTGACTCTCCTCATGAAGGTGGGCCCCCTATGATCACAGGGGTCTGACCCCCAATCTGTAGACAAGCCTCTGAACCAGCGGCTCTTAACTTGCAATGATTCTGCTCCCCAGAGGACATGTAGCAACATCTGGAGAAATTTTTGGTTGTCACAACATAGCGGGGGTAGGGCTGTTACCGGTTTCTCATGAGTAGAGACCAGGGGCACTGCCAAACATGGGAGCCCCCCAAAACAGAGATGCGCCAGCCCACAGTGCCGACTGTGGTGACAAAAACCCTGGTCTAGGGTTAACCAGGCAAATCCTCCAGCCAAGAGAGGGATGACCTGCTTTTCTTTATTATTAGTCGTCTGACGAAAAGAACTGTGAGCCCAGAATGATTCTGATTCCAGTCTCGTTTTCGTCACTTGGAACATGGCTCTACTATTTACAGAAATATAAGAGCTTTCTACTTCTAAACAAAAGGGGCTCTAGCCAAAGGCATGTGAGCATTCCCCATCATCTTCGCTGAAGGCCTTCAAAAGTCTGCGGGAAACAATGCAGTGACTAGAAATGAAGACCAGTGGTCATAGCGGGGTTAATAGGCAAACTACATGAAGAACTCATCCAACTCAACAACAACAACAAAAACCTGATTTCAAAATGGACAGAGGATCTAAATAGACATTTTTCCAAAGAAAACCTACAAATGACCAACAGGCACCTGAAAAGATTTCAATTTCCTGTAGGGAAAAGCAAGTTAAAACCACAGCGAGCTAACACCTCACACCTATTAGAATGGCCATTCTCAAAAAGACAAGAAGCAGGAAGTTTTGAAAGAGTGGATGGAGAAAAGGAGACCTCTGCGCACCACTGGGAGGAATGTAACAACGGCGCAGCCACTATCAAAAGCAGTATGGAAGCACCTAAAAAAATTAAGAAGAATGGAACTACCATGGGATCCAGCTATTCCACTGTTGGGCATTTACCTGAAGAATACAAAACACTAATTCTGAAAGCTATTACACCGCTATGCTCATTGCAGCATTGGCCACAATAGCCAAGCTAAGTGCCCGCTGACGGATGACCGGACAAAGGAGACGTGGAGCGTACATACAACGGGGTGCTACTCAGCCATCTGCAGCAACGCGGGTGGACCTGGGGAACGTGATGCTAAGTAAGAAAGCCAAGACAGAGGAAGACAGCTCCCATATGATTGCACTCATGTGTGGAAGCTAAAAATAAAACAGTGACAAAGTCACAGACGTGGAGAACAGATCGGTGGCTACCAGAGGGAGACGGTGTTGGGAGGTGGGCGGAGTGGGTGAAGGGAGTCAGTCACGTGGGGAAGGGCTGTAACTAGACTTAGTGGTGACCACTCTGTGGTGTATACAAGTGTTGAGTGTCATCTTGTACACCTGAGACTTACGTAATGTAAAAACAAACAAACAAAAAAGAACGGTGGAAAACTACGGAGCATTTCAACAACCATGACAAACATCACAGTACCACCTCTTAAACATCGGTCACAACTTCCTACCCTGTTCGATCCGGGAGAACCGGCCTCCTGGCCCCGCTCCACACACACCGAGCTGGGTCCCATCTCCGGGCTTTTAAATTCAATGTTGTTCCCTGAGACGTCCAGATGGGCCACTCCCTTCCTTTGACGCAAATTTCCCCTCATCAGAGATGCCCTCTCCAAGCACCAGTGGACAAGAGCACCCCTGCCGCTCTGTCCCTGTAACTTCTACCATGGACCGATGGGCTTGTTTGTGTCCTCTAAACAGAATGTCACCTTCCCAAGAGCATCCCCACTGCATAAGGACTTCCTGGCTGATAGCAGGTGCTCAATAAATATGGACAGAATGAACGAGATCAGGACAAGAGATAAAGGCAAGGAAGGGATGGGAAAGGGAGGTGAGGGAAGGATGGGAACGAGAAGGGGGTGGGGAGCAAGGGCAGGAAGAGGAAGGACGGGGCGGGGTGACGAGAGGCAAGAGGAAGCAGCAGCAACGAGCGTCTGCGTCCTGGAGGGCACCTCAGAGCCGATCCCCATCCACCTGGGGTCTCTGAAGCACACCCTTCCCTCCGACATGGCTCTGTCGGCTAGTGGCCGACGGGACGGTGCAGAGGGAGGAAGTCCCCCCTCGATGCCTGCCCTGGGAAGGTGGTCAGAGGCCTCCAGCTCTCTCTTCCCCTGGTTCTCACAGAAGTAGCGGTGACTGGTGGCCACAGATACTCCGATCCCACCACAAATGCCTGGCTGCGTCTTAGCTGTGGGCACGCTTGAACTGTCCGCTCTAATAGCTGGAACACAGAAATCTTACTTAAGTTCAAGCATAAGCCCTGAATAAAATGAAGGCTTTAATCATGAAGAAAATTCCCCAGCTGAAGTAAACAAGCAGGTTTTAAACAGTGTTATATTTCTAGGGTCTCACGATACTCTCCACGGAGTTATTTATAAAAATTGTAAACATCGAAAATAAATCTGCATCTTTGGGGCGTCGAGAGCCTCAACCCTAGTGGGTGAAAGTCAAGTGTAAAAATAAATGAGCCCTAAATGCATTAGAACACCTGCACAATGGATCACCTCCACAGGCCTCTGGTCCAAAACCATCGTGTCAAACTGGGAAACAGATAGTAAAGCCTGTTTAGGTCGGAGCTAGCCTGTCAGATGCGTCTGCTGATGCTCCTGTTTGGTTTCTGTTTGTTTGCTTGATCTGTCTGTTGGTTTTCCGCCTCTTCAGGGGCTGAGACCATTTACAGCGAATCTGTTTAGCGGAGCTTCAAGGCAGGTTGCAGGTTTCTGGGGCTTCTGCTTGGTGGAAATGGGGGTTGGGGGGTGGACAGGGGGGTGGCTATGGCAACATACCCAGAGGCCCCTAACTGAGGGCCCTGGAAGATTTCAAACCCTGGGGCAGAGAGAGGGACTTTCAGATCAGCTACTTAGGATCCTCTGGGCTTTAAGAGCAGGAAACCAGAAATCCAAACCCTTTCGTAAACCACCTCCAAATAATGCGGCAAATGGCATCTCAAAGCTAGGGGTGGATCGTTACAGAACAAAAACGCAATATTAGAGACTTTTCTTTTTTTCAGGGAAAGGCTCATTTCCTGCAGAGAATTTTTACAATTTGTATCTGGCTCTTTAATAGTACCTAATTGATGGGTTTCAATTACAAAGGAACAGAAAAGTAAGCGAGCTGGCTGCTGATTATGGGCTGGAGATCATTCGCCTATCCTGGAGATTTTCTTAGCATTAGAGGAGGGGCAGCCTCTGGCCCACGTGAGGGATTTTACTCATCTACCCAGAACATAATTAAAAGAAACCTGGAATATAACGAGAAAATACTGTCGGGGCCAGCACACACGGACCGCGTTTAAAATAAAGCATGAATTATTCTCAGCTACAGAGACCCGGGACTGGGGGAGGGGAGAGCCAGGAGGACAGTACAAAGAAAACCAAAATCTTCTGCCCAGAGACCCCTACATTTGCCCTGAACCCCAACCCTTCTATTGTGCGTGTTCATCAATATTTCATTTCCTGGTTCCTCTTATCATTCCCTTCCTACAGCCCTGGGTTCTATTCAGCGAGATGGCGCTGGAATCCTGTTTTAGGCACGAATAAAAAGTGCACGGCTCACACCGATGGGGGCCCGTTACTCTGGGCATTCTGTCCATTAAGTGCCTACTATGTGCTAGCTTCTGCGAACAGGAAGTGTGGCGGAAGACACAACCCCGGCAATTATTATGAGTCCAGCTCTGGAGCCAGAAGGTCAAGGTCTTGTCCACTTCCCTCCTTTGCGACATCAGGTGACTTTTCTCATTTGCAGAAGGAGGGTGATAACAAGCGATTTATCTGGCCGTCAAGCGAAGAGCAGCGGAAGGCCACAGCCAGGCCTCTGTAATGTTAGTTCTCTATTGTTTTTCTAGGAAGCCGCAGATTAGAAAAAGCAGCAAGATCCTCCCATCCTCACAGCAGGGGACTGACCGGAGCAGGAAGGAGGGAGGTCGAGCTGGAAAAAGGAAAGATTTTCAAAAAGAGAGGAACCCTGACAGAAATTAAGAAAACAAACCCACCTGGTGGCCAGCACCTCTCTACAAATTTCCGCTTCTGCCTGAAGGATGAGGGCTTTCTCTGCTGCTCAGTCCTTTTCTTAAGACAATAGTTGACGTTAGCTCAGAAGGCAGATCTTAAAAGTTTTCTCACCGCACATACGTGCTCACACGTGCACACACACAATGGTACGACGACGGGTGATAGATGTGTTCATTAACTTGATTGTGGCAGTCATTTCATAACGTACATATATGAAATCATTGCACTGTCATGCTTTAAAAACTCACGTGGTACCATCTAAATCTATACAGGTTTTATTCGTCAATCATACCTCAATAAAGCCGGGGAGGAAAAAGAAGAACCCAATGAAATCATATTCACTAGATAAGTCGATCCTTCCTGCTCCAACCTCAGCCAAGTGCACAGCGGGTCTTCAGATCCCTAGTTCTGGGCCCAGGCAGTACCGTCAAAGGGAATGGACGCAGGGCTGCCGGGGTAAAACCCCAGTCTTGCCACTTCCTGGTTCTCAAACCGTGGCTAAGTTACTTAACCTTGAGGTGACCCCATTTTCTTATGTGTAAAATAGGGACTAGAACACTGCCTACCTATGGGAGGATTATGAGGATTGGATAAATTAATGCATGTGAAGCATTTAGAACAGTGTCTGCATAGTATGGGCCCAATAAAGTAGCAATGGTGATCATGGTTTTTTAAGAAAAAGAAGAAAAAAGCATCCCCAGGACCAGAAATGGCAGTTTGGTCTCTAGAAACATCCTATCTCAGCTCTTTCTGTTAACAGCTTGAGAAACTGTAGGTGACAAACAATAAGCTGCCACTTATTATAAATGACGCTTTGCTGGGTCAGTCGTTTTCAGTCCAGCCACAGGTGTGCAGCAGAATCGAAACACGGGTCAAACTTGCATCTTCATGTGGACAGATGGTGCTGAGCACCTTTTCATGTGTTCACTGTCACACATGTATCTTCTCTGGTGAAGCCCCTTTTCACACCTTTTGCCCACTTTTTAAATTGGGTTGTTTGACTATTCATTAGTGAGTTCTGAGGGTTCTTATAAAACCTGGACATAAGTTCTTTATTAGACCTAGGACTTACAAATATTTGCTTCTGGTATGTTGCTTGTCTATTCATTCTCTTAACGGTGTCTTTAAAAGGATACTCTTTTCATTATGATGAAGCTTAAAGTATCAATTTTTTTTAAATCGATCATTCTTATGATCTAGTATATAATAAATCACCGCTCAATCTGGGTCTCAAAAAGTTTCTCCTGGTTTGTCTTGAAATTTTACAACTGCAGGTTTTTCATTTAGATCTATGATCCAGTTTGATTTTTGTATATGGTTAGAGGTATGGAGCAACATTTATTTATCTATAGGTATTCAATTATTTCATCCCACTAGTTAAAAAGACTGTCTTTCGTCCACTGTATTGGCTTCGTATCTTTGTCAAAAATCACTTGTCCATATAGGTCAGGGCCTAGTCCCAGACTCTAATCTCTTCCATTGATATATTTATCTGTCTTTCTGCCAGTCTTGATGATCCTTTCATACTCTCTTGATTACTATAGATCTGCCAAGAGCCTTGCAATCAAGTAGTATTTGCCTACCAACTTTGTTCTTTTCCAAAGTTGTTTTGGCTGCTGTAGATTTTTTGAACTTACATATGAGTTTCAGAATCATCTTACTGATTTCCACAAAAATTCCTGCAGAGGTTTTGATTGGGATTAGAGGGAATACATAGATAAGTATTGGGAGAACTCCCATCCTAACAAAATGGAGTCTTGCGACCCATGAACAAGGTGTATCTCTCCACTTACTTAGCTCTCGGCCATGTTTTATAGTTTTTACACACAGGTATTTCATGCTTAGAGTTTCAATTCCATGGCCTTCCACATTTTGTGAGATTTATCACCAAGTATTTCATATTTGTAATGCTATTGTAAATTGTATTGTTTTTAACGGCCATTTCCAGTGGAATTTAGCAAGGATATAAAAATACAATTGATTTTTGTGTATTGATCTCAACCCTGCAAACCTGCTAAGTTTACTTACTAGTTATAGTTGCTTTTTTTGTAGGTCCTGTAAGTCTATGAAGAAGATTATGTCATCTTTCAAACGAAGGCAGCTTTACATCTCTCTCTCCGATCTGGATGGGTTTTGTTTATTTTTCCTGCTTTATTCCACTGGCTAGAAGCTCTCGTACAATGTTGAATGGACGTGGCTGGAACTTACTTCTCTGTCTTGCTCCTGATCTTAGGAAACATGACTCCATCTTTCACCATGAAGTATGATGTTGGCTGTAGGATTTTAGTAAATGTCCTACGTCAGACTGAGGAAGTTCCCTTCTATTCTGAATTTGCTTGTGCTACTCAGTGTCCAGCCAAATACTCAAAGGAAGGGGGGGGTCTTCTGCAGATCTCTGCAGTGCTCTCTCCCGTCTGGCACACCTCCCCGAAAATTCTACCCACCCTGACTTCCCTGAACTCTAAGTCCCATCACCCCAACCCAGGGAGCCTCCTGGGCTCCACCTGGGTTCCCTCTCTCTGCGACACAGTCTGGACACCCTTTCAAGGGGGTAAACTGAGGCAAGTGCAGGCTCCCCTTTTCTGTTTCCTGTGTCTCAGGGATCACTGTCCTTCTTTGTCTGAATGATGTGCAGTATCTTAGAAACCCATTGTTTTCTATATTTTGTCTTTTTTTTTTTTTTTTCAGGAAGGAAGATTAGCCTTTCATCTTAGTCAGAAGTGAAGATTTCTCTGATTCAACTTTGACACTTTTATTCTTTTTTTAAAGTAATAACTTGCCAACTATGGGAAGAGCTTTCTCCTGCCATGTCAGTGCATAACCAAGGAAGCTGTGGGGAGACCTAAAAGAGTGAAATGCATGTATACAAAGATATCGGGGACTGGGGGGGGTTGCCCCTGCCTGGGCGCCTGACGAGTCTGACATTTCACTTCCTTACACGTCACTACAGCCTCATTTAAGAAAAAAGAATAAAACAATCTCCCTCTCCATTATTTTGTCTTTGCTAAAGGCACGCGCCGTAAGTTTGTTCCTCTTCCTTACAACCAGAAGGATCTGAATTAAAACACAGAAGAGAAAAGAAGGCAAAGACGTCACACTGGCCCTCCCAGGCGAGCACTGCACCAGCGGCCAAGATCGGGATGCAGCCCTCCCCGCCCCGCCCCCGCCCCCGCCCCCACCTCTGCCCTGCGCAGGAACCCCAATTAAAGTGAAACAAGGTCTTTATATGCACATGATCATCAATGTGCATAAAGGTGACACCAAACCAAATCAAATGCCCAATTACCAGAATGTCTTGCTCAGGTAACAGCCTTTAAATAGTCAAAGGCACTTTGGCAAATCATCTCCTTTAGACAAATTAAAGCCACCTTTGAACAGAGATGATTTCAAATCCACTTTAACAGCCACTCGCGGAGTCTTTGAAAAACCTTCCCCTCCTTGAAACACTCCAGGTCAGGCCGGCCCTGCCGAGGTATTTTACGGAGCTGGGGGAGTCCTCCCAGCACCAGCCCCTGTTTGGGCTTTTATGTGACTGACAAGTCGTTTGTCACCAAAGAGATGCCTCAAGGCGAGGTCTCTTCCAATTTGCAATTTGAAAGGTGTCAGGCCTGGTGGGCGCCTCTGCTCACAGCCTGGGACCCGGATGAGTTGTAGCAATGAAAGTGGGTAAGGTCAGGCTCACGGGGGGGGGGGGGGGGGGGGCCCTGGCTGGGGGTGGGGGAGGAACAGCTGAGAGTCCCTGGCCTCGGAGAACGTCCAGAATGCTTTCCAGAAGCGTGGAGGCAGTCGGCTGCACGGCTGGCAGATGAACCATGTGCCACCGCACAGATGTCAGCACAAAGAGGTATCATTGTTCTCTGCACCCACGACGTTTGCTGCGGGCGTCCAAGTGGACCCGTTTAGCAGGGAACAAGCTCTGTGTTTAGAGAACAGAAATTCATACTCATTCTGCAGCCGAAGGGCTGGGCAGACTTAAGAAGGTCCAATTTGGATGTAAATTGACTTACTCTGCTGCATTTCTAGCTGATATTTTCTCTGGGGCCTTGGTTACCAAGGGAAACAGGGTGCAGTGCAGGCAGGACCCCCGCCTCTGAAACACTGGCATGAAATCTAAAGACATTGGCACAGCCCGGTGACGCCCAGGGCCAGCCCAGGGCACAGAGCATGAGATTAGGCTTGAGAAGACAAGCTTCCTGCCATCTAGTCAATGTCCCCAACTTTCTAGAACCATCTAGAGATTTCTAGGGACAACGAGGTCGGTACAGTGGGAAGAGAAATGAAGTTATACGGTGTCTTCATTTGCCTGAAGGTGCATTGCCAGTGCGTTAACTTCTGTGCCCCCTCCCCCAAGTAAAGAGTTTGGAAGTTGTCGCTCTAATCCTTATAACAACAAAAAGCTCAACCAACTGAAAATCAACGTGTGGCAGGAGACCCGCCCGAGAACGGCAGGGGTAGGGCACTCTGCCCTCCTGAGATCTGAAGACAGAGGAGGATTCAGAAGGTTCTGGCCCCCACCTGGTCCCTGGCGCGCTGGCCACTAGAACCACTGCGGCAGGACTGCTCAGACGCTAACTTTCATGCACTGATGGTTGGAGGCTGAGCATGGGGGCTGCAAATTAGGGGGACCCGTAATTTCATGGGCTGTCCCTCCAGAAACCCCACTAGGTTCTCATGGCAAAGGTTCAAGGAGGGCCCCCGGGGTCGCTCTGACTGGGGGCGTGGCAGTAACCCAGGGGATGGTGCCCCCTGACTCCCTGGTGCCAGGTACATACAGGCTTCGTGATGCTTTTTGTTGGGTGAGATGATGGATCATTGGATCGATGGACATTTGGACAGACGGATGGAGGAGGGGATGGATGATATGTAATCCACGCCTTCAAGGAAATTATAATACAAAAATTTCTAAATGTGTCTCTCACCAAACACTATCCCATATGATGTTAATAAGCTGGGTCCTGGTGTTAAAAAGTTATACGATGCTCAAAAAAATCATTGGGAGAGGTTCAATTTAGGAAGTTAAACAGATTTCTTTACTCAAGGAGACCAGATACCAGCGTCATCTCTTCCTGGAAGTTAGCCCAGCTCTTACTGGGCACTCCGTAAGATAATCAAAAGGAAAAGAAAAGCTCATAGAATAATTCACTCATAGACTCATTCATCCCACAAATATTCGGTGCACATCCTCCACAGTACAGGCACCAAGCCAGGACCCAGGGGTGTACCAGGAGCTCAGAGGAGCAGACGCTGCCCTCCCAAGGTGTGCAGGGTCGTATAAGAGACAGATGTTAAACAAGTAATCCCACAGAGAGTGTAAAGTTACAAGCACAACACTCATTACAAGGGAGAAGTGTATACAAAAGATGCCGTAAAGCAAACAGCCTGGTGAAGGAGGTTAGGAAAAGCTAATCAGAGTCGAGAATTAAAGCACTAGGAAAATGTACCATGGCAAAGTGGATGGGGTTGGGGTAGGGGTTGGCTGGGAACCCAACAGAAGAAACTATTTCCTTCATGCCCCTTTTAAGTCCCATAGCAGGAGGGCGCGTGGCAGATACAAAGAATGGAAATGAGGCCAGAAGAGCTGGAAACAGGGGCTTCCGCAATGTTGTTTACTGTTTAAGCCCCTACGTGTGGTGGCAATTTGTTACACAGCAGTAGCTGACTAATACAGTCACTGCGTCAGAGAGGTTAAACTTTCCGTGCTGGCTACGCTACCCTTGACCCTTCCAGATCCAATCCCCACCATTCTTCACCCTGCTTCTGGCCCCGGATGTGAATTCCACGGGCCGCATCCCCCAGGCTCCCTTCAGCCAGAGGGGCTGGCTAGTGGAGGTGCCCAGAGAAAGCGGGAGCCTGGGAGGCAGGACAGGTTAGCGATCTGTCCTCTCAGCTGGAATGCAGTTGGACACCGACCGCACTCCTCTACCCACGGCCGCAGCTCCTGGTCAGTGGTCCCTGCCTGCAGCCGCGGGTCTCTCTGGGTTCCAGGACCCAGGCCTGCCCCGGCCCCTTCTGTCCCAGAGGGATAAACAGCCTCTGGCAGTTGGTGGCCCTGGAGCCCTTCCCCGGCCCTTGCTTCTCCTCCGTTGGGGAATCCTGCCCGCACCTTTATACGCAGCCCTGTCCCTGATCTTCTGTCTGTCTCTGCTTAGTGCTCCATCCGGTTCTGACTGACAGACGCAACTCCCCAGTTAGAGGGTGGCACAGCTGGGGCACTCCGTTTCCGGACGCTGAAATTATTATTTTTTAAACTAGCGTAGCTCTACCTGCCCCCAGGAGCATAAGCAAAGGGCTGAAGGAATGCCCTGGGGATACTCAGACCAACGTGAGTCCCAGCCCGGCTCTGCCAATGACAAACTGCGGCCAGTGACCTCACCTCTGTGCACCTCCGTTTCTTCAGCAGCCAAGTTAAAACACACGGGACCCTCCGAGGGCTCAGGAAACAGTCCTACTGCGACTCCAGGAGCAAAATATCTCATTTTACCAGACCAACCTGACCCAGAAGGCCACCTGGTACTGTCACAGCCCCCGGGGTTACGGCGATCCTCAGCTCAATACGAAGACTCCGGAGAAAACCAGAATCATCGACAGAGGCGTCTCCTGACCCGCTGGCCCCAGAGCTACTGAGAGCCACTCGCCAGCGTGGGCGACGTCTCCCTTCAAAACAGCCGCTGGGCCCCGTCCAGCGCCACCACGGCTCCGCGCCTCGGTGACAGTCAGCAAATGGAACTGGTCTGGACGCCTGTCGCCCCGAATTTTCTCCTCCATAGATCACACGTTGCGGGACAGGTTTTTGAACGTGCGAGAGCGTGGGAGAGGGAGAGAAGCGAGCGGGAGCCCCCGCCCGGTGACATTACCAGAGACGTCTTTCGGCTTCGGATTACGGTTCTTAGAAAGCGCACGGCTGTGTGCCGCGTTTACAGCCGGGCGACTGGGTGTTAATGAGTCCCTGCCTGCGACGGCCGGGCCCCTTGGACTGGAGAAACTGGGACGCTGTGGTCTCCCAAGGCTGTAGGTTCTGAATCGTTGGCAGAGCGGTGGCTCTGGTTCAAGGTCCCTGGGAAGGGGCAGGGGCTGGAAAGAGGGCCAGGAGCCAGAGGGCCCCGCACGGACGGCACAGCCCAATCACCAGTGCGCTCAGCCTGGCCGCCCGCCCCGTCGCTGCGCTAAGGCAGCTGGACCTCGGCCCCCCCAGCGCCAGCCCTTGGGGTCCCACCGCCATGACTTACCTGCTCACATGTCACTCTGCTGTTATCTACTTAATGTTCTTCACTTGAGTCAATTAAATGTCTGACTAAAAACAATCATTTCCATGGAAATTTTATATTCTGACCGCCAATGGACACCGGCCTCCCTCGCCACCGATAGAGGGAAGCAGCCATCACAATGAAAACGGGCATCGTTACTGGATCCCGGCTACGTGCTGTTTGCTGCGGGAAGCCCGGATCCTGCCCCTTGCTGTCTCCTGGATAAAAACAAAAAACGGACGTTGGCTAGTGTCCAAGCACCGAACAAGATTTTTTTTCTCCTATAATCAGAAACATTAAAAGAGCGCGGAAAGGAGAATAACTTTCTGACGGTGTTATTTAATTTCATTTATGCTAAAATCACCTAGTAATGCAGCCACAATCGCCTCGTTACACCAGCCAGGGTTACCCGTCGGGGCTCCAGCACGCTCTTCCCCGCCGCTGAGGCCTGGCCCTGAGCAACCTCAGCCATAAATCACGGTCCGTGTGGATGGTACCCATTCAAAGCAATAACTACAGCAATGAATCTCTTCCAAGTACCAGCCGAACGCATCTGGTCTGCTCTCCAGGGTACAGATGCCACCCTTTGGGAAATGCCAGGATACGCTGAACTTCAGCTCCCATGGGTGAGAGGCCCAGGAAAATCCCCACCCTTTCTGTTGCTGGGGAGACCCCCTTGGCCGGAACAACGTCAGCGAGACGTTGCTCTCCAAAGATCCTGGAGAAAGGAAGTTGGAATAAATCGGGGCCCTCGTCCAGGTGAAGAGCCCCCCAGGCACTGGGTCCTCAGTCAACAGGCCAGCACCACCTCTCGGAGTTGAGTGCCCTCTTGGGGATCCCTGGGCATGGCTCAGATGAGCGTCCGCACCACCACACACCACCCTCACCCCAGAATTTGAGAGACTGCAGGTGGGACAACCAGACATTCCAGGTCTTACCAGTATGGACGCCACCACTTACTGTGTTGCTTTGAAAAAATGGCTCAACCTCTCTGAGCCTCAGGTGCATCGGCCTGAAATATGACTATGAATGATATTAACCTCACAGGTGAGGCAAGTTTGAGGGAAATACACATAAAAGGATTTACAGTGTCTGGCCCAGAACAGACACACACAAAATAGCAGCCCTCCCCTTGACGGTCAGGTTCTTTGCCAGGTGGCAGCAGGTTCCCGTGCCGTGTTCAGAATTACTCAGCCAAAGAGAGCCCTCCCCGCACGTCAGAGCAGCTTGGGATCCCAGCAGCCTCAGCTCCCGCGGGCCGACAGCATCACCAGAGCTCTGATAACTTTGCCGAAGAGCTTCCCAATTTCAGATGAGTTTGGTAGACAGCTCCGTGTGTCAGGAGAGGCGCCCGCCCCGCTGACCTTTTCACGCAGCATTAATTGCTTGGGCTTTAAGGTTACAGAGCTGAGATCATGTCACGTATTGATCCAGGGGTGCAAATTTCCCTCCTGATTTCTAATTCCCTCTTGAGGCGAGAGGAGGGCTTTGTCTCGATTCTGCCTCTCTTCTCTGGGAGGGACGTCGAGATCCAGAGACTCTCTGTTTCTAAATCAACTGGGCCAATTATAGTGTCATTTCTCAAGTTAACAATCCAGCTTTGCTCCTTCGTTTTTCCTTTAGTCAATAAATAAGTATTGAGCACTTCTGACAGTCCGGGCAGGGGACACACGTCGGGTGGGGGACACAGGTGTGAGTCGGGTGACCACACGCGTCTAGGTAAACTTCCCGCAGTGACAGTGGGTGAGAAGCCTGGTGGGCCAAGTCGGGGTGGTGGGAGGGGGCCCCCTCAGGTGCGCGCAGACGGGGGAGCGTTATCCGTGGGGGCTTCAAAATCAGTCCGTCTGCTTTTTATTATCACCTCACACTGGAAATTCTGCACATGACCGGTAGTCAAATGCTCCTCCCTCCCTGGACAGCCCTCTCACCAATCCTCACCCGGGCACCCCATGGAAGACGGGGGGGAGTTTAATCAAGTCACCCAGGAGCGGGTTCTAGGACGGTGCAGCTGGAGCCAGGCTGGGAAGGATGGTAGCAGTGTCCAGGCGAAGCAGCTAGAGCAGGTGTCCACGGAGGCCAGGGTGCGAGACAGACCCTGGGCCCGTGGGGGCGCGGCTACCGGAGCATGGCAACAGGTGGCACGCGAGAGCGGAGTGGCCGGGGAGACCGGGGGAACAGGAGCGCGCGCGCCCCAGAGGAAAAGGCAGCGGCTACTTCCAAGAGCAGCCGGGGTTCCAGGAGTCCCTCTCGCACTGGAAACAGCAGTGAGAGCTCCTAACAAAGCCTTCGACGTTCTAACGTAGGCGGGAGGACGGGGCAAGTCCGTTTCATTAATAACAGAGCAGCAACAACTGCTACCACAGCTGCTGAGCACCTTCTCTGCGCCAGACCCTCAGCATTGACCTTGTACAGCAACACACTTAACCCTCACCAAACCCTGCGATGGAGCTTCCGTTGCCACCCCTTCTGTTCAGGTGAGGAAACTGAGGCTTACAAAGGTTAAGCAATGCACACACTGTCACACCACTGCGTGGCACATCTCAAGCCTATGACTAACCACCCAGCTACTGCCCCTAGATATTTTTAAGGTATCTGGAAGAATAGATGCTGATGTGTACCATCACCATCACCATCATCACCATCACCATCACCACCATCACCAACAACACCATCACCACCACCATCACCATCATCACTACCATCACCATCATCACCACCACCATCATCACCATCACCATCACTACCATCACCAACACCATCACCACCACCACCATCACCATCATCACCACCATCACCATCATCACCACCACCATCATCACCATCATCACCATCATCACTATCATGACCATCACCATCATCACCATCATCACCACCATCATGACCATCATGACCATCACCATCATCACTATCATGACCACCATCATCACCATCATCACCATCATGATCATCACCATCACCATCATCACTATCATGACCATCACCATCACCATCACCACTATCACCATCATCACTATCACCATCACCACCATCACCACCATCACCATCATCACCATCACTACCATCACCAACAACACCATCACCACCACCATCACCATCATCACCATCACCATCATCACCATCACCATCATCACCACCATAACTTACATCATCACCAACACCATCATCACCACCACCATCATCACCATCACTACCATCACCAACAACACCATCACCATCACCATCACCACCATCACCACCATCATCATCACCACCATCACCATCATCACCACCATCATGACCATCATCATCACAGGTAGACAGGCACCATGTGCCAGGTATGATGGTAAATGCTCTACATACGATCATTCAGTCAATGATCTGATCAACACCATCCTTTTATATGATAGCATTACCTAGTTCTTTACAACTCAAGAAACTGAAGTTTAGAGAGGTCAAATAAATGACCAAAGTGCCACTTCAAAGATTATCCACAAACTACAAAGTAATATCCAAGCTTAACATGCAGAGTTAACATTATCAGAACAAAAATAACTTACTACTTGATTTTGCTTTAAGTTGGTCTCAAAGTTACACCAGTTTGCCATTTTCTGCTCTGTAGTTTTAACTGTCAAAATGATCCGCATCTCTTTTCTGTTATTATTATTATTGTTATTATTATTATTATTGTTATTATTATTATTATAATTATTCATCAGACTGAGTCATGAGAATGTTGGAACATTTGTACCACAGGGAAACGTCCTTCCTTTCCAATGGCAAGGAACGAAACACAAGACTTCCGTTAACTGCCAGCCTGACTGAATGTCAGTGGAAACACAAGCCATTACGAGAGCTATGACTACAAAAGCACACTCTGCAATAAAGGCAGCTGCATCAGCTGTGCCCAGGCCAACACCTGAGCGGGCAGGTAGAGCAAGCAGGTAGGTGCTCTTCACTCATTCCCTCTGTTAACCTCAGAAAATCATCTATAAACTAAAAACCTTTTATATTACAGAGCCACGCCATTTTTAAGTTGAAAAAGACCTTGGAGGTCATCCCGTCTAACCCAGGTCCAGAGATGGCAATCGCTCTGCCTGCCATCGGATGGACACCAGAGAAGACAGCACCAGAACTGGATGCTAAACAGGATTCCCTGGAGGAACCTTCCAGGGGGCAAGGGAGTCATCCCACTTGACCTCTGGACAGTGTCCCACCCCAGGGCCAGCAAATCCTCACACGCTGCCCCATGATCAGGTGTCCGAACGGAAAACACTACACCACGTTCCTCCCCTCCCTCTCATTCTCTGGTAGCCGTAGGGCAGGAGAGAATGCAGATGGGCGGCTGTAGAGAGTTTGAGGATCCTATTTTTAAAATCTTACATTTTAATGCTTCACACAAAAGAGGCAGAAAATAGCTCAATAAGCCAGAAAGATAGGGTGGATGGATGGATGGCTGTCTGGCTGGATGAATGAATGAATGAATGAATGAATATCTGTATATAATCAGAGGCCCCACAGGTCCTGGTTGACACTCTGTTTCTCTGTCTATCCAAAAAGTAAAAAATAATAACAGTACAACAAAACATATAACCAACAGGGATCCAGACCTTTACTTTATTTCATGAATATTCATAAGACATAGGCTATTACTCATACACATCAAACTTCTTTTCAAATGCTCTGTATCCATTTCTGCCACTCACCATCCTCCACGTGGAAAATAACTGCCCCCCAGACTTCCACTTCTGAAATTTTTCCTGGCAACACCGCCTACACGGTCCTTCTGACTTTCTTCTCCCTCCTCTTTGTCCATTTTGTTCCTTTATTTGTATGTTTCTTTGATTGATTGATTGATTGATTGATTGATTAGTTCCCTGGGGCCTCTCTGACTTCTTCCCATTTTTCCCCCTTCTCCTTACCAAGAATTATCTTTAACAAAGGAAAGCCAGGGCCTGAGGCCAGAGAAAAACTCACGTCCTCTTCAAGGCAAGGGCGAAGGAAAGACTGCAGAAATAATAAACCAATCGCTTCTGTCCCAATTTCAGTGATCCCTCATTTATCGCAGGTATTACGGTCTAGACCCCCCCAATTGGTGAAAATCCGCGAAGTAGGAAGCTTACATTTATTTTAGTATTTACTGTACAGGACCACAAAATCCACGATAAATAATTAATATTTTTTTAAATCCCGTGATACAGGAGGCGGCCATGAGTGAGCCGCGATACAGAGAGGGACTACCGTGTACACCAATATACATGTGTTTTCACGATGTGTTTCTTCTGCGTGTGACACTTAAAAACGTGTCATTTTCTCTGGATCCCAGCAGCGCGTGACAAAGCTGTTCATACTCAACACAGACCAGGAGCAGCCCCAGAGAACAAACGGGACGCTGGAAATTTGGCCAAGTTGCTACAATCCAGCGGGAAATCTCAAACCAGCCTCTCAGCATCCAGGTGGGAATTTTAAAAGAACGGGGGATGGACCCCTCAGTAAACAGCCCTGAGCCCTCGCTGGGTCCGAGGTGCTGAGCGAGGAAAGAGAGCTGAGTTCCTCCCCATCCCTGCGAGTGCTATTATTCAAAAATCATGATGAATAAATAAGTGTATTCATGCCTTCCTTTAAAAACCCCTGGAAACTGTTGGGCTGGTTGGTGTTCAGTTACGGAGGGGAAAAGGCTCTATTTCATCTTAAGTTATTAAAGCCAGTTTTCTCTTCCTGTAACTAAAATGGGCGTCTTACCCCCGCCCCCCAGCTCCGTGGCCGAGAGGAAGCGGGGGCGCACAGCTTCGCCCTGGCCTGCATGGCACGTCCGCGGGCCGCGCTCATTCTGGGGCTGGAGCGTCACGGAGGGGGGTCTGTTTAGCACCCACTCAGGGCCCACACACACGAGGTGGGGAGACCTGCGTCGGACGGGAGGGGGAAGGAAGGGAGAGGAGATTATTCAGTTCGCTCACTGGGCACCCAGATAACACCAAACGCGCTTTCCCTTAGTTCCCCGGGGATGTCCCCCTTCTGCCATCATCCCGGCCCCCCCAAAGCCCAGGGTCGCCCCCAGCCCCACCTCCGCTCTCCCGGGCTTCAAATAAGGAAGAATGCAAACTGCTTTTTGGCGAGCCCTCTCTCCGTGTTAAAAATGGCTTTTCCGTTCAAAGGGATCTGGAAGAAATCGCGTTAAAAGCTTGTCACTGTGCCCTGCAAACCCCTGCAAGGATGCGCTGGTGTGTTTCACCATTATTAAGACAACAACCAAAATAACGAAATTAAATAAAACAAAGAGGGAGCGCTTGGGAGGCCTGAGCGACGTGGCGACTGGAAAACGGCCTCGGCTTCCCGAGAAGACTACAGATCAAGGGATGCCGCCATTGTCATCATCGGCCCAACTTGGGAACTGATTTCAGCAACGGCCCCACATGGAGGGCGCCCGCTCTTTTGTTACCGACGGTTGATAAATGGGCATCAATTTTTCATGTTGAAGCGTTATTTCCTTTTGCAATTTGCCAAGTGCCTGTTCACGCCCCGTTTGAGGACGGTCCCAGGAACAAAGCTCCTTCAGGGAAGACAGGTTAATTATCTGCCTGCCACTCTGCCTGTTGGCCGCTGGAAGTGAAGTTCTGTGCCAGCCCCTGACGGGGAAGTGCCAACGCTGCTGTGTGAGGACAGGTCGCGTTTCAGCAGGGCCGGTCCCCAGGCAGGAGGACTGTGGCTGAGAACCCAGGCTAGGGGATCAGGCAGCCCCGGCTTCAAACCTGCACTCACTTGGGGCAAGTTATTCACTCTCTGAGCCTCCACTTCCCCCTCCGTAAAATGGAGACAATGTGGCTTCCTCTTCTGTAAGATTATCATAAAGATTAGATAATACAACGTGTCCTCCGCTGCTGGTGCACGGTAAACACTGAACAACTATTTCCGTTCCGGTAAGCAGCACAGGACAGGCTGTGGGAGGTTATTTCACGGTGCTTCCCTCGATTTTACTGCTTGTTCTGGGGGTGGCTCTTCCAGACACTGATGAGGACCCACCACACAGCGATGCTTGTTTGGGATACTTTTCTAAAGGCAAACGAGGGTTCTGGGCACTTGCTATGTTTTTCCTTTCAGCACATAAATGTGGTTTGGTCACTAACCACTCACTTCTACAAGCATTTTTTTTTTTTTAAGGCATCAAATTTTTAAGCATCCAAACAGAAGAGATCTGGGAAAATACCATCCGCCTGGTTAAAATAATTAGTCTCCTATAATACAAGAGAAGGAAGCGGGTAGGAAAGTCCCCTTGGTTTAGTATTCAAACATTCGAGCTACGGGAGGCATATTCTAATCTGAGTTTCAGAAGAGGAAAATAAACAGTACAAGAGCCAAATATGTATTAATTACGGCTTATTTATTTAGTGCCACTGATGCGTATCGAGCTACGCAGAAGGTAAATTGAAGGGGGAAAATAAGGTCCCAGTTCACGAGAGCGAATCGCCTCAAAATTCGCTACCTACATGTATCTGAATATTTTACACAGAGATCAGTGATGGGTGGAGGTAGGAAGATGGAGTTGAGTCCACGCTGGAGGTGGGGCAGGGACACGGTGGGCTAAAAGGAAGAACAGTTCCGACGCGGTGCAAGATATTGGCCATGCTGGGGCATGTTGGGGGAGGGGGGGAATGACGGCCCCAGCCCCTCAAAACCCCCTGTGAGCCAGGATGGACAAGGCTGCAGATCAGAGACTACAGCTGAGAGCCCTTTCCTGCATACTCATCACCTGCAAATCCTGCAGAGAGAAGGTCCAGGATGCTCCTGGCAAGACAGCTCCCCCTTGATGAGTTAATATAAAGAGAACCACCGGTCCCGGCAGCCACGGAGAACGATGAGTTTTCAGAGAAGCAACCACGGAAGTTTTGCAGCCTGAGCCCTGCCTGCTGGGTGATCCTAGAATCCTGAACCTGCGGGCCGGCGTGAATCACCTTACAAGAGCAGAAACCATGGCACATTCCTCTATTTGATTTCCCGTAACAACCTTACTTTTTAAAATCTCCTTTACTGGCATAATTTACATACTCTACCCATTACCCATTTAAAATATACAATCTGCTGAATTTTGACAATGGGTGCTGTCACGTACCCACTACCAGAATCATGACGTAGAAAGTTTTCATCGCCCCAAAGAGATCCCTCACGTCCCAGTGCAGTCAATCCCCCCGCCCACCCCAGGCCTCGGCAACCACCGATGCACTTTCTGTCCGTGTGATTTTTGCTGCTTGTAGAAGTTCATATACAATCTCTTTCCGTGGCTTATATCATTTGTAATAACGCCTTTGAGGTTCATTTATGTTTAGAGTGTAGTGTCTATGTGTTGGTGAGCCCTGTTTCTGCAGAATAGGATCCCACTGTAACAGACATACCGCGATTTGTTTACCCACAGACATCTGGCTTCTTTCCAGCTTGCTGCTAGCATGAATAAATCTGCTATGAACATCCAAGCGCCAGTCTCTGTGTGGACACACAGTGTGACTTCTTTGGGGGAAAATACCCAGGAATGAGATTGCTTGGCCATGTGGTAAGTATTGTTTAGATTTATCAGAACAGCCCACATGTTTTCTAAAGAGATTGTATCGTTTTGCATTCCCATCCCTGTCAATGTTTATTATTCTCAGTCTTCCATCTTAGCCTCTCTTGGGGTATAAAATGGTATCATTGTGATTTTAATTTGCATTTCCCTAAGGACCCATGATGTTAAGCAATTTTTCATGGGTTTACTCACCAGTCACACATATTCTTTGGTAAAATGTCCATTTAAATTTTTGCCAATATTTTTAGTGGGTTATCTTCTTTTATTCAGTTTTGAGTTCTTTATTTACTCGGAATACAAATTCTTTATCAGATATCTGGTTTTTTTCAAATATCTGCTCTCTTTCTATGGCTCAACTTTTCATTTTCTAACGTTATCTTTTGAAAGGAAAAGTTTTTCATTTTGACAGAGTCTAAGTCATCAATTATTTCTTTTATGATTCATCCCTCTTGTATCCTATCTAATAAGTCTTTGCTTAACCTAAGGTCAAAAATATTTTTTCTCCTATTTTTTCCCATACATTTTATATTGTCAGCTCTTACATTTAGGTCTATTTCACTCTAATGTTTGTTTATGAAATGAGGTTCATCTTTTGGCACATAAATGCCCAATTGTTCCAGCATGGTTAGCTGCTGCACAGGCTGGTCGGAGCCTCCAGATGAACGTGGGCCACAGCAGCCACCGGAGGGAGAAGTGGCCATGACTAATGACAGGTGTGTTCAATACACACCTGCAGAGTCTGACCCACAGTCATTTAAAATAACGGTAAAAATCTATATGTATTGATGATGCAAAGCTACTTCGTGAAGTCCCGCGTAATCGAGTGGTTAAAATCGTATTACAACACAGGGTAGATGGGGTAATTCTGTGATTCTAAATGGAATAGGAGACAAGAAGATACACAAGGACAGACCAGCAAAAGGTCTATTCCAAAAAGTTCCTCGGGAATCATCTCTAGGTGGTGAGTTAGAGGCGGTTTATATTTTTTGCAACTTTCTGAAGTTTTTCAATGTGTGAGAGAGATTTTCATGATTTTTTTTTAAAGCTATTTCTGCTTTGAATAAGTTGCTGTGGGTGGAAAGAGAAATGAAGGGGAGCAGTTAATCACTGTTCCACATTTAAAGGGCTAATGCATCCCATTTGATACCAGAACGTTTTAATGAGTCTCGACACCACGTGAATAGTGTGGAGAGCATCTCAGTAGAGTTCTGTCCAGTACCTGTAAAACACACTCTGATGTCTGTAACTATTATAGTTGGGGACGCTGTATGAATAATGGTAGAAATTAGGAGTCAATCCACTTCAAATTGGTTTTTACTAGATTCAGTGGCTTATGACCATAAAGCAATACCAAGCTGATTTCTGAAGAATCTTGGGGTAACCCCTAATTCCCTATGATTAGACTTCATGCCTCGCAGATGATCTGCAGTGGCTCTGGAATTATTACCCCCATTTATCCCGGGGGTTCTCCTGCTCAGGGTCGGGGTGGGTTCTGTAGCTATCAAGAATAGAGTTTAAAGCTGATGGGGAGGAAAGAATAAGGCAAAGGGATCTGGGGTGGATTAGCACTGAGAAGCCATGTCTAGGGAATTTCTAAGTTACTGCCTACAGCTTTTTTTTTTTTTATAGTAAAGTTATTGGCCAGCTGGGAAGGAAACAAAAGAAAATAAGGACACTTGAGGTAAAATTAGGAAAATTTCATTTTGGCCAAAGGATGTGTTTTCTTAATAACATTCCCTTCATTCACCACTGTGGTCCAGGCTACATCCAAGGTGTGGAAGTTTTTCAGTGAGTTCTACGCAGGACACGTGGGGACAGCTAAGCGGGTGACTGAAAAAAGTAACTGGGCTTTAGGAATCAGGATCCAACATTTTAACCAAATATCAGTTACCAGAATCATCGAGTTCATCAATGAATACCTCCTGAAAGTCAGACAGAAGCTGGCCATCGCCCACTTCGCCCAGTATTTTACACTCTCCAGAGTGCTGTAGGAGGGGATAAATACGTCTGAATGAACAACTTCCGTAAAAAGTTTCGTTCAGTGTGAGAAATTGCACCCCCCGCCTCGCACCGCTGACGGCACAGAAATCCCTCGGCCCCAGCGGGCTCGGCCACCACCTTGTCCCCTTCCCAACACTGGCAGGGACGGGTGCTGCTGAGCACGGAAGAAGGAGAAAGAGAAGAAAGGAGAGGACGTGGTTTCTTGGTGACTGGGGGGAGGGTAGAGCCAGGCTGGGCTTTGTGGGTGTAATGATTTTTAAAAAGCATTTGCAAGTCCGATTTAAGAAAATCATTTCACACCAACAAAGTCAGGCTCTCGGAAGGAGCCCTTCCTTTGCTCCCACTCTCCCATCTTGCCTGTGTCAAGGCTTCTTACATGAGGACCTTTGGGTCACCAACCTCTGCCTTCAAAGATTGTTTAGGGATGAAAACTGAGTGATCCATCCGTTACGTTCCGTTACTCAGTTTCCCTAGTTAACACCTCCAACAAGGGCACCTACATACATTTCTTAAGTCGGTATACAGAAAAGGAATGTAAATTATATCCGCCCATCATAATGATAACAGCTAATGATTACTGAACATTCTCTGTGGGCTGGTCCTAAGCCAGGTCCTCTTACACACATATCATGTCCTTTTAGCCTCACCCCAGCTACAAAGTAGCTACGATTACCACCCCTTTTTAAAGTAAGCTGTTCAAGGCGACCCCAGCGTGGGGCCAGAGTTTGAACTCTCACCTGACTGTCCCTTACCAGGGCTTTCAGCCACCCACTGTCCATGGGCTTTGTGTCTGAGAAAAGGGGGCTGAACTCTCCGTGGACAGCTGCTGGCCTAACCCAACATGCTACTGGAGCTTTTATGTTTTCTTTTTGCTTCTAAATGAGAGTTATCGAAACAGAGCTCTTCATAAAACCATGTTTAATCTGGACGGAAAAGCGCAGGGAAGACATGCAAAGCCTCCTGCGGCCTCGGAGCAGGACGAGCCCCCCACCCAGGTCCCCCGCCCACCATCGCCTGCCCCTGTGGGGAAGGTTTTCAGAGCTTCCCACTAGTGCCCTGCAGGAGTTTGACACGGGCCATCCTGACGGCTGAGAGGGGACACATTTCTGGCTCGTGCAACAAGGAAAAAGAAAAAGGAAGAGAAAGAAAAATCCAAACACACCAGGGGAGGAGGCTGGTTATGTTTCCAGCACTTATTCAGACCATTAGTCCCGAGCGGAAGTGGACATCGTTCCTAAACGGTCAAGCAATTACCTTCTTCTGCTCAAGAAGAAGTTGCCGGTGAGACAAGACACCGGGTTAACCACGCCCCCAGAGTCCGAGGACTCCGCGTTATGACCCCCACGACCACGGTGGCACCTGTCTTCGTAAGAACAACAGTAACTAAATGTTTGGCTCAGGATGGTGCTCGCTCAGATGCAGGACCCCATTCGAGTCTCCTAATCCTAGGAAGGAGGAACTATTATTACCCCCACTTTACAGATTAGGAAAATGGGGCTCAAAGGGATTAAGGGATTTACCTGATTGCTCAGGAACCCAGCAGGGACTTGAACCCACACCTGAGCCCACAGCCCAGGCTGCCAACCACCCTTCCAGGCTAAAGGTTTGCACACATTTCTGGAAAATGCCAGAGAGATATTTTCATGTTCGTGGGCATGAGGTCTCTGCTGCCACCACTCAACTCTGATTTTGTAGCGCAAAATCCGCCGTAGACAGAACGTGAACAAACGGGCCTGGCTGTGTACCAGCATAACTTTATTACAAAAACAGCTCACCAGTCAGAGTTGGCCCAGATTTGCCAAACACCTGCTCTGTTTGCGATCACAGAGGAGAAAAGCTTAGAGCCAAATCTGTTAAGGACTGCATATTGGTTTTGCTAGGGTGGCCATACCATAGCCTGGGGGCTTAGACAACGGGAATTTATTTTCTCAGGGCTTTGGAGGCCAGAAGTTCAAGATCAAGGTTCTCCAGGTGGATTCCTTCTGCAGCCTCTCTCCTTGGCTTGTAGATGGCGGTCTTCTCCCTGGGTCCTCACGTGGCCTCCTCTCTGCGCATGTCTGCGTCTTAATCGCCTACTTTTATTGTAAGGACATCCATCATCCTGGGCTAGAGCCCGCTCTCACGGCCTCATTTTCACTGACTTGCCTCTCTAAAGGCCCTGTCCACAAATACAGCCACATGCTAAGGTGCTGGGGGCTCGGACGTCGATGTATGTATTCACAGGACACACGCCAGCCCGTTCCAAGGGGAGTTGATTTCGGTGGGGGAGGAGATGAAGGAAAGTAAGGAAAATCAAGGAGAGCAAGCTCTATGTGGGGATATAGCAGTCCTCAATCAGTTTATTTTTCCCACATACTTTATTTTTTATAGCAGTTTCAGGTTCACAGCAAAATTGAGCAGGAAGCACAGAGAGCCTCCGCATATGCCCACACTTGCCTGTCTTAAGCTGCCCGTCAACGAAGCCCACCCCCCAAATCCGTGCAAAGAGAAATGGCTGGTTCAGAGGGGGACTTGCAGCCTGAATTCCCCTCTCTGACTTCTCTGGGTTGCCTGACAAATTTGGAAACCCTTTTCATCAGGGTCCAGCAGGACCACAGGTTAGGTCTCGTTCCTCCCGGCTCTGCCCTCCAGGCGCACGGAGCCTGTCCGCGCCACGGCACCTGCCGCAGGTTCGGGACTGCGTGGGTGGGCAGCCGCAAACCCACCTCTGCCACCGCGTGCTCGGAATCTTCCTTTCCCACGTGGACGCAGCCAAAGGAGTTACCTACAAGCCTCGTCTCCGAGAAGCCCTTCCACATTTTCAAACCTAGTCCCACCACGACAAATGTCTTCACGCTCAGACAACAAGGGAAGGAGGAACCGCGAATACAAATACAAAAGAAAAGAAATGACTAAGTCTCTAAAGGATGCGAATGGCCTCCACGTGCTGTGTCTAAGTTTTGAATTCGCTCTGTATTTGCCATTTATTCTTAGTACACAATTATGGCTTAAGTAGATCATCCTCTGTAGGATAGTTCTTATGTAAACAGTCAGTAATTTTGATATATGAGAATTAAAAGAACTTTCCTAAGGCCAAATTCTGCCATATTTTAAGAAATATGCCTTGGTTATTCTAAGAATAATTTTGCTTTAGGGATCCAATTAAAGTTATCAAAACTGTAGTTTCTTCTGGTTGCTAAAGATGCAGCATTTTTTGCACATACCTCTTCTGGTTATTATTTTCCAGGGATTTCATTTTACAGAGTTTTAAAAAAATCTCCAAAGGAGGGGAAAGATTTTAGAAGACCACACAATTGTAAATGGTAAATAAAAAGCATAAAGCCGCGCAGTCAGGAAGGCTTGCAGGTCAAGGGCGAGCCGTTCGGGGCACGGACAGCTGAAAATCCAGAACTGCCAAGCCGGTTTGCCTGTGAGATGCTGTGGCGGCCGACGCTTTGAAGGCCAAGACGTGGCAGGCAGCGTTCACAGGAGGCACCGTCAGGAAGCTGCGGCTTGATTCTGTTGCTGCCCAGGTACGGGGTGTCCCACACGGGCTGGCTGGCAATGTGGTCGGTTTGTAGTTATGGTAATTACCCCGCCAGCATCCTGACATCCCTGCTCTCCCAGGGAAGACAGGGAAGTAATGACACAGGGACAGTTGATGACAAGCCTTCCAAGGGCCTCAGGCCTCCTGGCTGCCGTCATCAGAGGTGTGAGGCGCCGGCACAGCCAGGGAGCCGGCGCGGCCACGGGAGGACACGTGACGCATGCACGGGACCACTCCAGCAGAAAACAGGTCTGTCCGTGTGATCTGTCGGATCATTTGTCAGCCTGATAACTGGGAGCAGTTTTTGACATATTTCAGGTAGCCAGATACTCTGCTTGGAAGGAAGACTTGAGCAGCTTGACCTTTATCATCCGTAACAAGTAAAGGATCTGCCTGTCACACCATGATTTCTGTTAGGTGGCTTGAGAGAGAGAGAGAGAGAGAGAGAGAGAGAGAGAGAGAGAGAGAGAGAGAGAGCATGTTTGTCCACTTTCCTGTTGAAATATCACCAAGCCAACCTGTACTCTGTGGTCCGGCAGACTGGACCCCGATCTGGTCACCAGGAGTAACAGCGGACTGGTGTGGCTTGGGGGGCAGAGGAGGGATCCCCCCTAAATCTATGAAATCTCCAGATTTTTTTTTTTCTGTAATCTAGAACAGAGGGCAGCAAACGTTTCCTATAAAGGGCCAGGGAGCCAATATTCTAGGCTTCGAAGGCCACACCGTCTCTCTCGCCACTACTCCACTCTGCTCTTGCCTGAACACAGCCAAAGCCCATGCAAATGAGCAGGAAGGGCCGTTCCCACAGCGCTTCCCTTCACAGAACCAGGTGGCGGCGGGCGTGACCCCTGGGACTGGGCCATGGGCGTGCTGACTCCCGGTGCAGTAGCTGGGCTGGCTCTAGACACCTCCGCACCTGCAAAGATGCTACCGGCTCTCCGAGGTCTCTCCATGTGACAGGTACGAAATTTTGTTTCAAACAGTCAGGAAAAAAATACTAGAACAACAGGGCTTTATTCATTGATCAGTTTTACCTTGTGGATTCCATCTTCCTCCCTCATCCAAATCCATGACAGGGGCTATCGGGGTACACCTCACGGCAGAGTCACCTGAAATGACCCGGAAGGAAAGAGCCGTCGACTTCAGTCTGTCAGTCACAGCTGGGGGCAGGTCGAAGGAGAGACAGAGACCAGGGCGTGTGGAGTCTCCCCTCCTCTTCTCCATCCCTCCCTCCAGCCGCAGGAAATGACCCCAGCTTTCGCCTCTGCACAGAGTGACCCAAAACGGCCCCAGTTCCAGCAGCCCTGCGGTGCCCCCCACCCCCGAGAACAGCCGAGCGGAATCACCCAGGTGGAATCGCATCAGGATTCCCTTTCACAGGTGAGTGATGCATATGTTTTGCATTTGAGGTATTGGAATGTTTTTAATATCACTTTTTAAATTTTTTTATTCTGGTTTATTCTATTGAAACTCCCAGTGCTCTCTTCCTGTTACAAAAAGCCACCTTCCTGCCACCTATATTCATTAGAACAGAATTGTTAGTTTCACATTTTATTCATTTTGTTCAAAATTCTTCAGTAATTGTCAGCATGATTCTTCCCGATGCTACAGCTGAAAACAACGCACTGCCCTGGCCCGTGTGGCTCAGTTAGCTGGAGCATCATCTCGTCCTATAAGCTGAAATGTTGTGGGTTCCATCCCTGGTCAGGGCACATACCTAGGCTGTAGGGGGGCTCTCTCACATAGATGTCTGTCTGTCTGTCTCTCTCTCTCCCTTCCTCCCTCTCCCTCCCTCCCTTCCTCTCTCTCTGGAAGCAATGAAAAAAATGTCCTCTAGTGAAGATAAAAAAAAAAAAAAAAAATACTTTGTTAATGTAACCTCTAATGAATACCAATTTGTAAAATTTGAATGTTAAAATGATCCCGTTTGTGAAATTAGCATATATGTAACCCCAGACCTCAGGTTCTTTCCCTTGATCCATCCTGGCCATTAATAGGATACTCACATACTGAAAGAGATTTCAGCTAGTTTGAGCTTCCTTGGGCCCAGAGCACCCAGCCTTCAAGGTGAATGAGCAGTGGCCTGGCCTTGCTTAGCACCCAGGGCTGGCCACTCAGCCCCTGAAAGCTCCTCTGCCCTGTCCTCCCAGTCCTCCCAGCTGCACTGCATCCTCCAGTCCCACAGAAGAGCAGTAAACAGAAAGGGCTTTGCTCCTCCAACCAGGTGAGCGAGGGTTTTTAAGAGGCTTGAAGGCAGCTTTTCTCGTCATGGGGAGCCATTTAAATAAGAGGGGTCGGGATTAGCCCTCTCTGGAACAGAGGTGGGAAAAAAAATCCGTGGAGGCAGTGAAACGGGAAAGGCAGGCTCCATTCTCTCAGGACAGATCCGGCCCCACCTTGCCGGGCACACGGCCATGGTGATATCGCCTTCCACCAGCTCACACCCACCCTTCCCGGCCGTAAACACACGCGCCTCTATAGATGAAAACCCATTTTAATATGGAAGCCCTGGTATCTATAATTCATGCTCTTTAGCCTTTACATATTTATTCTGCATTTTAATTAAGGCCAAAATCTGAATACTTTGGATGGATGGTTGCTTTTTTTTCCTTCTATGCATAGCTTAGAGGCAAATTACCTGGCAGAAACCCAAATGTTAAGCAAACACAATAGGACCTGTGACTAGAGGAAGCTAAAATCTGGATTCAACCAGCCCAGGAGAGCTTGGAAAGGTCTCTCCTTTTGAGAGGGACCCACCTCAAGATCGGCAGGGCTCCCCGCTCCCCGCCACGCCCCCCTCCGCAGGCTCCCGCAGTCTGGAAAGAAAGGATAAAACTCCAAAGTTTGGGCATGACTGGCATAGTGCACCTCTGGGCATAAAAACCAGCATAGGGTCCTATCTGGGGACCCCTCAGGAGGGAGGGGGCCAGGGCCTGGGGCAGACCCTGCAGTGTACGTCCCCAGAACTGACGCTGGAATAACTCACAGACTCAAAGACAATATTTAAATGAGAGCCGCCAGAAGCCTGCACTTGACATTTGGTTGGACCGACCAGACTCCCCGGTGAAACGTCTGATGCTCTGAAACCCTAAGAGGTCTCCCCATGAATAAGATAGCAAGGAAGGGGATCTTTAAAATGTAAAACTCCACCTAAACATTGCCCAAGTAGGTGTCCGGGAGTCCCTTTCCATTCTCATGCCTGAAGCAGGGCAAAGCTGACCCACGCCTGTCGTGGGAGTCACGGCTAGCGGGACACGCTGCTTGCTTCTTTACCCAGTGTCTGCGGCTGCGTTCACTCCGGGACAGCAGAGCCGACTTCCTGGGACAGAGATCGTCTGGCCCGCAAAGCCTGAAATATTCACTCCCCGGCCCTTTCCAGAAAAGGCCCTGACCCCCGCTCTAGGAAGTAGTCACTCGGCACACCTCATTCATAGGGAGCCCACGGGCCCCCCCCAACAGCTGATTCCTTCTCAAGGCCTTTATGAACACTCGGGACCAGCCGCTGTCCTACCATGTGGCTCGTACAATGGTGTCCCGTAACGTCTGGGTTACAATCCAAACTTCTGACCGTGTCAACAAAGCCCCACATCAAATGGCTACTTCCTGAAGCTCTGGCTTTACTGAAAGCCCCCCCCCCCCCAACCACCCGGCCTCCCCTCCCCCTCCCTGCTGCCCCAGCTGCCACCCACATGCCAGGTCCCCCTCCACCTCAGGACCCTGTGCTGGCTCTTCCGTTGCCGGGGACGCTCCTCCCTCCAGCCTCCAGGACTGGCTCCTGCTCGCCATTTAGATCTATCTTGGCTGAAATGTCACCTCAGTGCAAAAAGGCTTTTCCTGGTCACTTGACCTAAAGTACCCCCAATGCCCACCCCGCTCTCTCACGGCGCCCGGTTCCATTCTGCTTCCCAGTGCCCGCTGCCACGCAGAACGCATGATTCATGCTTCGCTTCCTCGTGGGCGGCCGCAGCTACCAGGTGAGGTCCCTCCCTGAGAGCGGGGCCTGGGTGGCTCTAGCACTTAGCTCAGCGCCTGGAGCAGCAAGCCCGGAAAGGAAGAGAGGAAAGGGGGGAGGGAGGGAAGCAGAGAGCAGGGCGGGATGGCAGGGCTTCAGGGCGCATTGGCATCCCCTCAGCGGGCTGGTCATTCCTGTGACCTAGCCATCTGCTTTCCAGAACTAGGGCACCCTTTGCCTGTCCTTAAACCTGCTCATAGCACTGACAGTGATTACCCAGGGACACACCTAAGTTTTGGGGGGACTGCATAGAGTTTTGGAGACGCCCCCCCTTTAAGGAGAAGAAGACAAAATTATGAACTTAACACCAGGTATGGACATGTATTTTTTTAATGAGGAAAGTCATCACAATACATGGTAAGTGTCTTGGAAATGCAACCTCTGTCTTCTTGGATCTCGTGCATCATTAGCCGGAATTACTCAAACGGAAATGCCGCCTGCCAGTGGTCAGGCCTCAGCTGGATGCACAGAACGCTCCACCAGCCCAGCGACCCCCAGCAAGCCCCAGGGGCTGGCGCGTCCCCGTCCCCGGCTTGCCTGCTCCCATTCCCAAACACCACCCCCCTCTGCGTCAGCCTTCAGTCACATCATGTCATCCCCCCCCCAAAGCCACCCCGCAGTGAGCCCCTGAGAAGAAGCCCCCGCTTCAAGCTGGGGGTCCTGCCGTGGGAGTTTGCCGCGATTCTCAGCAGGAGTTACCCGTCGTGTCCGAATGCGTGTTCAGTGCCCAGCGATGTCCCCATCGTCTCAGGAGAGCGGGGTCTCATTCGTGAAAAGCCTGAGAAGGCCACCGTCACTCCTCCTGTCTTGCACCCAACGCCATCCGAACAGGATCCTTTGTGAGTCACTTACTTCCCACGCTGCGGTCCACTTTCTAGAATTTCCTGACCACCCTTGTGACATCTTATGTTTGCTCTATGTCCATATTTGCAGTCATCCTTCATTTGGTGTCCTCCAGGTTTCACTGGCATGTGCTCTGCTCCCTCTTGCAAATCACAAAGGCAGCTACACTTAATGATGTTAAAGCATGTCCTCGCGAGACTGAGCCCTGAGCTGGGAGGAAGGGGCAGACGATGCAAACGGGACCCAGGATGAACGTCGGTCAAGGAAAACGAAACCCCCCGGAGGACCCTGTCTCACGGCGCCCGGCAGCCCGCGTCAAAGGCGAGGGGGGCGGCTCCCTGTGCCCGGGAGGCTGTGGCCGGCGGGCACCGTGCCCCGCTCAGGGGACACGAATTGGCATAAACTTTGTGTTCCGTTTGGAAATGTCTATCAAAATTAGAAATGTATTTATTTACCCTTTGGTTCAACAACTACACTTCTAGGAATGTATTTACAAATGTATATATTTACATAAGTCCTCACACAGGAGCAAAGAAATCAATGCCCAAAGGTATTCACTGCAGTGTCATTTCCAACAACAGAAAGTTATGATCAACCTAGTGTGCACTATGAAGAGTCAGGTTAAATACACCATGAACTACCCATACTACAGAGTATTATAAAGCTGAAAAACGGAATAGGTAAACACTTTATATTCAAATGTGAAAGGAACCACAAGCTAGATATGGAAAATAGAAGGAGCAGGTGCAAATGGTATGAGATTTTATTCTTAAAAAGAGAACACATATCTTATATTTAGATGAATAAAAATGTTACATGAAGGATAAACAAGAAACTGGTAACAGCGGTTACAAATTTTGTTTTTGGAGGGCGTGGGAATTTGGATCGGAGAGGTGTTTTCCACTAGTTATCTTTTTATCCTTTTTTAATCTACAGAACTGCATTACCTAGAAAATAGATAAATACAATTTAAAATAAAATGGGTCGCTGCAGACCCATTAAGATGACTACTATAAAAAAATAAAAATATATATATATATTTTTTTTAGACAGAAAATAACATGTGTTGACCAGAACGTGGAGAAATTGGAATACTTCTGCACTGTTGGTAGAAACATAAAACAGCGTAGCCACTGTGGAAATGAGTATGGCATTTCCTCAAAAAAGTAAAAACAGAATTGCTATATGATACAGCAACATATGAATATATCAATCTATATGGATATATACCCCAAATAATAGAAAGCAGGGTCTCAAAGAGAGTTGTACGCTCACGTTCACGGCAGCATTGCTCACCACAAGGAAAACGGGGAAGCAACGCAAATGTCCATTGCGGGGTGAACAGATAAGCAAAACATGGTGACACTGAATAAGAAGTTACTGTCTAATGGCTGTCGTTTTAGTTTTACAAGGTGAACGGTGTTATGAAGATCGATGGCAGTGATGGCTGGATCACATTATCAATGTATTCAGTGCCACTGAACTGCACACTTTAAAATGTGTAAGCTGGTAAATTTTATGTGTATTTCACCATGATTTAAAAAAAAAAAAATTGGTTTGCTACAAGAAGCAAAGGCAACAAAAATAAGTTATCAAGTAGGACTATATTAAACTGAAAACTTCTGCACAGCACGAACTCCAAAAGAAAATATTTACAAATCATATAGCTGATTAGAGGGTAATATCTAAAATATATAAAGAACTCATACAACTCAAGAGCCAAAAAAAAGTGATTAAAAAGTGGGCGGAGGATATGAATGGGCGTTTTTCCACAGAGGACATACAGAAGGCCCGCAGGTACGTGAAAAGCTGCTCAACATCACTAACCAGCAGGGAGATGCACAGCAAAAGCACAGGGAGAGACCACCTCACGGCTGCTAGGATTGCTATTATCCCACAGACAAAAAGTAGCAAGTGAGGATGTAGAGATAAGGAACCCTGGCGCCCTGCTGGTGGGAATGCAGACTGGTGCGGCCGCTGTGGGAAACAGTATAGAGGTGCCTCAAAAAATTAAAAATAAAGCTACCATATAGTCCAGCAACTCCACTTCTGGATGTGTGTATATTCAAAGAGAATGAAAACGCCAACTCAGAATGACGCTCCCCCACAATTGTAGCAGCATCACTTACAATCGCCAAGATATGCAGACAGCCTGCGTGACTGGGTCAAGGAGACGCGGGGCATGTACACACTGGAATATTATTCAGTCACAAAAGAGGATGAAAGGTTGCCATTTGGGAGGACATGGGTGGACCTTGAATAAGTCATGCTGACTGAAGTACGTCAGACAGAGAAATGAAAATATCATATGATCGCACTTATGTGTGGAATCTCAAGAAAAATTAAAACTACCAGCCTCATAGATACAGAGAACAGATCGGTGATTGCTGGGGGTGGGGGTGGGGGGTGAAATGAGCGAAGGGAGGAGTCAAAGGTACAAACTTCCAGTTAGAAACTAAATAAGTCCTAGGACGTCACGTACAGCCTGGTAACGACAGTTCATACTGTACTGCACATTTCAACGTTGCTAAGGGAGTAAATCTCAAAAGTCGCCATCATGGGAAAAAAATTCTCTAACGATGTTTGGTGACAGATGTTAACTAGACTCATTACGGGGCTCATCTCTCAATATACCCACGTATCGAATCCCTGTGTTGTACACCTGAAATTAATATACTGCTGTGTGTCGGTTACAGCCGTCCCTCTCTGTATCGCGGTTCACTTATCGCGGCCTCTCTGTATCGCGGGATTTTTTTTTAATATTATATTTAATTACTTATCATGGACTTTTTCGCTCTATCATGGGATTTTGCGGTGCTGTATACGTATGTTGTTAAATTTACGTAGGTTTAAAGAGTGTAGAGTATGTTTAAGAACATAAGTAGTGTTTATAAAAATGTGGAAAAGGTTAGTAAGGGACTGGGAAGGGTTTATAAGTGTGTAGGAGGGTTTATAAAGCCTTAAAATCTATATAAATACTAAAATAAATGTAAGGTTCCTACTTCGTGGATTTTCACCTATCACGGAGCATCTAGAATGTAATACCCATGATAAGTGAGGGAAGACTGTATATCTAAATTTTTAAAAAGATAAAGACTGTCCTGGCCGGGTAGCTCAGTGAGTTAGAGCATCTTCCTGACGTGCTAAGGCCGTGGGTTCCGTCCCAGGAAGAGCACATGTAAGAGTCAACCAATGAATGTATAAATAATGGAACAACAAATCAATGTCTGTCTGTCTGTCTATCTCTCTCTCTCTCTCTCTCTCTCTCTCATCTCCCTCCCTCCTTCTCTCAAAAAAATCAAAAAATTTCATAAAATAAAAAAGAGAAAGATGTGAAGCTTGAAATTTAAAATTAAAAAAATTTAAAAGACACTAGAAGTCTAGAAAAGAGAAGTTGGGTCTATATACCACTCTGAAATATAGAAAATAATTGAATAATTGCTTAAGTGCAATAATTGAATAATGGATTAAGTATAGCTTAGTACATTTCAAATGTATGTTACAGCATAAATAAATATTATCAAAGTGTTCGCAGAGATAAAACAACTTATTTTAAGGACTAAGTAGAACCCATTAGAATTACTCTACAGAATCCCATTTTTAAAAAACCAGAAAGATAATGTCCTCAAGGAGAATCTGTGCCTGACAAAACACTGTGCATTTGAGGAATGATACAGTATCAGAAAATCTTAAAATTCTTTTCATCATGCCAAAATTCATCAAAGCCAAGAAGGGGGATCCTGTCACTCCTAAATTGGTGAGTTTCATGTGCTTCACCAAGAACCCAGTGGCGGAGATGGTGTTTTTTCGGCAGATCCCTGGTTTTTCTGCCTGGAATCGCTCATCCCTCCTCCCCACGGCAATACCCTCCGTCTCCTTTGATGAGCGACCCCTCCATCATCCGGTGGACGCAGCTCAACCACAGGCCCCCCACCCTCTCCCGAAGTGGGCGCGCGACTCAGGCTGGCCAACAAGAGCTCTCTGACCATGAACACAGTGACTGGCCCAAGGGAGAGCACACGACCCAAGCGGAGCCCATCGGAGTCCTTGTTCCAGGAAAGGAAAGGCTCTCATTCCTACTGAGATGTGGGCGTGGAAGGCAGTGAAGCCTGGAGCTGCCAGTGACCCCCTCTGCTGCCGGTGGACTCAGGAAGGCAGGCAGTGGAGGGTGGAGCCAACGCAGAGCAACGCGGAGCCAAAAGGTAGAGAGGAGTGAGGTCCTCTCGTAGCTGAACCCACGGACCCAGTGATACCTGAACTTAGGACCAATGCCGGGCCTTTTCACTTATTTAAGCCAATTAATTACCCAGATAGCCGGGGCCATTTAGAATTCGTATCTATCCCTTGGAAACAAGAGTCCCGACTAAAAGGCACTTAATCAATTATCAGCAACACCGACTTGTTTGTTCAGTAATAAGAATGGTGGGTGCTGACCCCCGTATCAGCTTCTCCTGGGTCCTTCCTATGACTAAGCACAAATAATATCAGCGTTGCTATTACCTTGTTTTCATTAGTTTCAGGCTCTTACCTACTGAGTTGATGCCACGCATCAATTGACACTGGAAAGGCATTGTTCTGAGAACAATAACTGCTGTCAAAGAGAATAAATCTTCTTTGACAGTGACTGTCCTGGGGGTGAAAATAAAGCACTAGGGCAGATAAGCGTGTTGCCCCAACCGTGGGCCTGTAATGTTATTTACTCCCTCCAGATGCGCCCTAAGCCCCACCCACTTCAATATGGAGGCACAGGAGTTTAAGGGTGACTCAGGTCAACGTACCATCCGGAATTCCTTCCAGCGGAGGAAGTTAGCAAGACTCGGGGTTGGGACATGAGACAGAGCCCAAATTCAAGGTCCCGCTCTGCCGTGTACTGGCTGTGTGTCTCCAAGCCGGCCACCTAAGCTCTCTGTACCTCTGCTCCCCTCTGCAACGTGAGTGTGGCCACTGTCCTGTATCACAGGGACACTGTAAGGACCCGATGAACTATCCCAGGGGCAGAGCTTAGCACAGGGCCAGACACGGAGAAAGGTTTCCACCAATGTCAGCGTTCAATGTCACGTGCTCATTCTGACTGATCTCATCAGCAAAGCCTGGTGGTAGAGGAAGTGGAGAATATAAAGTTTACCAAACGTGACTCCTGACTTCAAATAACCTACTATCTATAACAAGGGAGTCAAGACTAGTATTTACATAACTATTAGTAAAATAATAATGGGTAACACTTCCTGTACTAGGCCATGGAGATTTAATAATCAATAAGACAATGATCTTTGCCTTCTTGGAAGGTACATTTTATTGGAGAAGACCAGCTATAAATAATTCAGTCACTTAAAGTTCTGATAAAGACCACAGAGGAGTCCGCAGTGTTAGGAGAACGGGAAGAGGGACCTCGGGCTGGGGTGTCAGACCTGAAAGGATGCATTAAGGAAACCGTGCATGTGCTGACCAGGAAGATGGTAGAAGGCAGAAGCAGGAGAAGAAAGAGGGGTAGGAGGCCAAGCAAAGGGGTGACTTTCTGCAAAGTCATGGGGGGCAGCCTCAGCCTGACTCTGGAGTATCAGTCATGACTCAGAGTGGTCCCAGCCTGAGGCCAGCGAGCCAGGCGTTCATGCCCCCACGTCCCTCCGTCATGAGCCAAGGGCCTCCGTGGGAGACACACGCCCAGGCACTCCTGACTATCTGTGGCTGTGCACAAGGAGGCTCTGGTAGCCCCGGGGAAGTCCTTCAGTATAGAGGAAGCAGCCCTCAGAGCAGTTAGAGAGACCCTGGGGACATGGCTGCAGCTCCCACCAGGTCCATTACACAGAGGACTTTGACCCTCTTAGGATGGGTTACCACAGAAGGCTTCCTGGAGGAAGAAACATTTTAGCTGAGCAGGAGTGGGGAGGCAGAGAGCAGGAGTAGCTCACTTGCAGATAATGAAGATGTAACATTTTTGTGGAAGGCAGTGAATACGAGGATCCTGCTGGCTGCCATTCCCATCTGGGCTCCGTCTGCAGCTGTGACACTCTCTACCGGAGACCTGAGCAGCCGTGCCAGGTGGCCGGGTTGACGGCTGCCACTGGTGACAGGCACTGTAACTAGAGGTCAAGAGCTTTTACCAGGAAGCGCTTGACAACCTCAGCGCTAAGTGACTCAGCCTTCCCGGGGCTGATCTGTTGCTCAGCACAAACCCTCCCCAACTCCGAGCACCCGTGGGCACCCTGGTCTGCGACCCAGTGAAGGCCCCTGACTCCCGCAGCCCCTCGCTCCTGGGCACATCTGCCTGGCGCCCAAGTTCTGAAGGACCCCAACCTTCCCTGCCAAGCATGTTCCTAACTCCTACTGAACGAACGAGACCCAAGAAACACATTTTAAAAGAAAACAGGCCTGGATCTGTCTAGGCCAGTGTTTCTCAACAGTTCCATCCCCAGGAGACTTTGGCCATTCTGCAAATGTCTTTTTTTCAAAAATGAGTTGGGGCGTGGGGCAGCTACAGGCCTATATGGGGGGTGGGGGGGTCAGAGAGGCTGCTACACATCCTACAATACCCAGGACAGCCCCCCAGCAAAGAACAACCTGGCCCCGGTGGCCGTGTGGCCAAGGCTGAGACCGTGAGGCAGAATAATGACCAGATGTGTGGCAGAGGTCGGACTGCCAACCCACAAGCCTCTCTCTTCAGCTGAGATCAGTAACACTGTCTGGGTAAGACACGTTCTCCCGGGTCAAGTAGCAGAAACTAGGCTGAAACTACCTTCAGCACACAATGTTTATTGCTCAAATAATTGATCAGTGCAGGCAGGACTGATCCAGGGGTTCTGATGATGTCATCAGGAATCTATTCTCTCTCCCCCTCTCCCTGCCCCCCCTTCCCCGCCCCCCGTCTCCCCTTTTACCTCCCTTTTTGCCTTATTCTCAAGCAGCCTCTCTCCCCGTGAAGGCTCTAAGGAGCACACAGCTTACATCCTGCAGGACTGACTGACCGCCCCCCGGGGCAGGAGAGCCTCTCTCCCCTGAGACTGCAGCTCCGTCGGGATCTAGGAGCCGGCTGCAGCTTCTAACGAGGACAATGACCACCCTGAACCAATCACCGCAGCCAGAGGACAAAGGGCATCTCTGTGGCTGGGCCCGAGTCCCTGTCCCCAGCTGGAGGCAGGACGAGTAAGCCCCTCAGAACTGCACGCTGAGATCAGCTCCCCTGGAAGTAGGGTGCTCTCTGAGTAATTGCACACCCAACGCTCACGTCACCCCTAGAACGAAGGCAGTGTATGACACCCGTGGTACAGACACGGGGTCCCACTGCGAAGGTGACGTGGCAGAGGGGCTGTGACCACAGTGTCTGGAGACAGCGGCCTGGGTCCCGTCCCCAGCTCCACAACTGACGCTGGGCAGTCCCTGACCTCGTGTGCTTTGGCTTCCACAGAGGGAAGTGCTCTGTTTGGGAAATTAAATGAAGTGATCCACATAAAGGGACAGAAAGAGAAGTACTTGTCATTTTCGAGAACTAACCCAGGCTACTTGTTTGACAGGAGAACTGAGGCCCGGCAAGGACATCTGCCCTCTTCCAGAGCACGCAGAGGGTCTGCAGCAAATGCAGGGCAGAGGGCCCACCTGTCTGGCCCCAGGGTTTGCTTCTAAACTCCATGGACCCTTCCAGAGGTTTCAGTCCCTGAAATGTCCTCATCCCCTGGAAATACACTCCAGGGCAGAGGCACCTGGCATTTCTCCGGGCTGAGGGTACACGTTAACCAGTGACCCATCTAATAAGTATTAACTGCTGGTTGTTATCCACGATGAGGGGGAGTCCCCAAAGCCACCACAGACTTTCTCCTGCTTCCGTGCGAGGAGAGGTTGAGACCTCCCTAGCAGAAGGACGTCAGGCCGGCTCGGAAAGACAGGCTGAGACGGCACATCAGGTTGGGGGGAGCGGGTGCCGCGTAGCCTTTTCCCGTTCCTAAGACCGAGTCCAGCACGGAGACCATGTCACCCCTCCTGTGCTAGGTGGCTCCTGGGGGAAGGGGCACCGTCCCTGCGGGCATTTTCTCCCCTTCGTGTAAAATGGAGAGAATCGTGTACCTGCCACTCGGGGTTCTCGTGAGGATTCAGCGAAGATCTCGATCCCTTCAGCTGCAGCTCTGGGTCCGCCTGCAGGAACCGGGCTGCAGGCTGCCCCCGTCCATCTCCCCAGGGTCCCGGCCTCAAGAACCCCTGTGGCCACCCCGACACCTTCCCACCGCACCCCGTGCCCTCCGGTGGGACCAAACGCCGTCGGCCCGGGCTCCCGAGAAAGCACGCACGCCAGTGAGTCAGAGAGGGAGCCCCGTGCACGGCGCTGGGGCAAAGGGGGCGCCTGTTCACGTGCTTCTCATCATGAAATACAAACTGATTTCCTTGCGAGAAGCTGGAACACACGCGCGGGTACAGAGGCAAACTGACAGAACCTTCTCCTTTCCAAAAATTCCTCTCACGGGTGGGCTGAGAGTCCCTGCGGCCCAGCCACTCAGAACTGTCCCAGTTCTCCACGAAATGCGGCGATTGGTGCCAAGCCTGCCGGCAGCGGTGGCAGCAACCAGCAGAGCACGTCACCCACGCCAGGCGTCATTAAGCACCCACAGGCACGAGCCCGGGGTCCCTCGGCACGTCGTCCTCAAGCAGAAATGGCCACTGTGTCCCCTTCGCCTGTGAGGACACCAGGGCTCACGAAGGGCCGTTTCGTGCCCCCAGCCACAATCCCCGCAGGTGACAGAACTGAGCTTCAGACCTTCACAGAGCCCAAGGTCACGGCGGTTCTGCTGGAGGTCAGCATCTGTCTGCAGCAGGCAGGGCCCGTGCCTGTTACTCGCCATAACAAGTGGGATTCACCCCGAGAATCCCACGGTCCGCGCCCCCTAGGTTTCTAAAGGCAGCCGTGAGCCCAGCTCCAGAGCCCGCCAGCCTCGAGCCGGTCGCCCCCCCTGTGAGGAGTCGTAGGACCTGCCTGTGATGCCCCCCAGCCAACACCTTTTTATGCGGCTGCTGCATAGCCAGGCTCTTGTGTTGCAAAGGGCAGAGCCCAGCCCGGCCCGGGGAAAGGGGGGAGTCTGCCCTGTGAATGTGGGGGCACGCACAACTGGGGAGCTCGTGGCAGAGGCAGATCCGGGCCTTCACGTGGCTCCCGAGACATCGGCCCCTCGATCCTGCCTTCACAGCGTCCGCTTTTCCTTCCCCACGGCGAACGGCAACCACGGGGTCGAGGCTGTGACCCAGCGGCTCAGGAACCCTAAAGGAAACCGCGCTCTCGTGCTCAGGGGTCCCGCAGGATCTCAGGCTGCACTTCCCTGGTCCCTTGGGGGCGGGGGGCGCAGCTCACGTGCCAACTCCTGCACCAACGACGGCCTGGTCATTTGATTGGACAGATCTGAGCATCCCCGGAGCCCGAGGATGGGGAAGTCCCACCCCCCAAGGGCCTAGACAGAGAGTGGAGGGGGGGCACTGCCCCCCACCAAACGGAAATCAGGGCCCAGCCAGCACTGGAGGAAGCAGACAAACGCACCGCCCGGTTCCCTTCCCCGCGCTCTCCCGATCGATCAAAGGGCTCCTCACGTCTGACGCTCCTTCCTCTGGCCCCTGGTCACTGCCCCTGTTCTGTGACTTGAGGAGCCACACAATAGAGCGGCAGGAGCTGTGTGGGTCCGAGGACAGAGGGAGGGCAATGACTTCATTCTTCCCCCGAGTTCTGCAGCCACGCGCGGGGTCTCGGGTCTGTGGACACACAGTAAAGAGCCTTTCCTCGAGGGCTGTCTCATGTGCGAAAGCCGTCTGAGTGAGCAGCACTTGACTGTTCCTTCTAAATGAAAATTTTCAATTAGTCTGAAGGCGTTAATTACAGCAGCCTTTAATAAATGCCTTCGCGGTTCTGCAAATCCTCTATTAATTGATTTCATCCGTGCGAACCAGCCCCCCCACCCCCCCGCCCAACCAAGAATCAGCAAGCAGAAAAAGAAGCCACAGTTGGGGTGGGGGGAGACGAAGATAAAACTGTGCTGTGCTGGGGAGGCAGGGCAGGGTTCCCAAAAGCCGGGACTGGCGAGGGACTGGGGAACCTCGCCCTGTAGGGCCAAGGAGCTCGCCCGGTCGTGGGCAGCTCGTGCTGCGGTGCTCACAGGGCGCATCTGGCGGCGGCGGCATCTCTAAGAGAAGCCAGCCATGGAGCTTGGTCCAAACGATGAAAAAAAAAAAAAAAAAGAGCTACTGGAGCCACATGCCCGCCCCAGGTGCGTGGGGAAGAGGCAGCCAAGAGCGGGCTTCCATGGGACAGAGAAGGTCATGACCACAGAGCCAGAAACCAGGAAATTCCTGTCCCGGCTTTGAAAACGTTGCCTGCTTCTGCCCTTCTGAAGCTCCTGGTGGGGACCCTCTGACGCAGGCCTCAGACGCTGGCCCTGCCACTGACCAGCGGCCCTGCCCTGGGGAAAACCTCTGTGGCTCTGTCTCCCCACCCGCTCCGTGGAAGAAATAAGCATATATCTACAGCACAGGAGTCTCACAACGGTGACACTGGGTAATGCCTACAGGAGTGTTTACTGTTGGTTCTGGAAAACGGTGATAATTCAATAAACACAAACCATTGTCCTCGTCAGCCGTGACCCAACAAGGGTGCCTGACAAACCACTTCCCAGACTCAGAGACACCCAACGATAAGCTCGCACCCAGGTCGGCAGGTGAGCTGGAACCCCGCTGGGCTTGGTTTGAGGATGCAGGTGGGGCCCAGATCTGTTACACGTGTCTCTCCTCCTCCTCACATGGGCAGATGAGGGGGTACGTTCTGCTCCTGGAGACAGGCAATAGCTTCAGAGGGCAGCTCTCGCCCCAAAACACATCTCAAGAATGCTCACATCCTATCCTCCCATTGGCCAAAACAAATCACACAGCCAAGACCAAGGTCAAGGGCAGGGAAATGTATTCCACCCGTGGCAGTGGGAGACAAGGAATGACATGTATCTGATCCAGCATGACCACCTTAGTTACACGGGATGAGGGCGCAAATGACTGCAAAGTTGGCGAAGTGTCAAGTGGGTGTTTATTATGGACTAAATTATGTCACCCCCCCCCCAAAAAAAATGCATGTACTGAAGCCCTAAATGTCAAAGTGTCTGTATGTGGAGACAGGGCCTATAAACAGGGAATTAAGGTTAAGCGAAGCCATAAGGACAGGCCCTAATCTGGCAGGACCGGCGTCCTTATAGGAAGAGGAGGAGACACCAGGGATACACATGGAGGAAGGGGCATGTGAGGAGACAGCAGGACAATGGAGAAGTCTCGACCTTGAACTTCTGGCCTCCAGGACCGTGAGAAATAAGTCTCAACTGCTTGATCCACTCAGTCCAGGGTATTTTGTTATAGCAGCTGCGGCCGACGAATAAAGTGGTAGAGAAAATAAATGCTTCAGGAGGGAGAGTGCTTAGAAAGAGGAGGAGCCCCGTTTCATGCAGAAGCCATTATCTGGTTAGAAGACAGACGGTGTTCCTGGGGGGTAAAGACGGGGGGTGAGAGAACCCTAGTTCTGAAGAGGGGCAGAAAGATGGCCACTAACACTTCATTAAACTTGGGGCAGACACCGCGTTCGGATCTTCACATATATGCGATTTTTTAACCCTCAAAACGACCCTACGCAGTGGCTGCTATCAGTGTCCTGCGTTTGAAGGAGGAAGAAACAGGCTTGGAAAGAGAAAGGGTAGCATCCGAGGACAGCGCGCAACCAAACGGACGCGCATCAGCAGCTTCTGCTCAGCTGCCTTTAGCTGAGAGGCGGCAAGCAAGCGCCATGGCCGCAGGATGAGCAAACAAAGCGCTACGGAGGCCAGACACACAGGGGAGGAAGAAAACAAATGTCCCCCCGAGGCCGGAAGAACTGCAGAGTAAGAAAGAAGAGAGAGAAAGAGAGAGAGAGAGAGGAGAGAGGCAGACTCTCTCTTCCCTTTATCCATTCAATGTAACAAAAACGGCAGCTCAGAGTAACCAGGAACGTAGCAGGTGTTGGGCATTTGCAAGCATCCTGTGATGTTCCTACTTTATAGCCAACTGACTTAGCACAGGAGCCCTGGGAGGCAGGTACTAAAAGTGTCCCCGTTCTGCAGGTGGGAAGACTGGACCACACCGTGCCAAGAGGGAGCAGCAGAGGCCAGACTGGGTCCCGGGCAATCTGAAGGCAGGGTCTGGGCTCGCAATTCCTATGTGTTCTCCGACCTCTCATGCTGCTGAAACGTATTTCTGGAATTCATTTATCTTGCCAAAGAATTGCTCGGATCTTGCTCCTCTATTTGGAAAGCAGTGGTGGTCCCCATTGCCCTCGGGACAAAGTCCAAAATTACGACCTTGTCATTCAAGATCAGGTTCAATCTCTCCCCACTTTCATCTCGGTCAAAGTGAAATGCTCACCCACATCCATGCACACACCCCGAAGTCCTCCCCTAGTCCCACACTGGGTCAGCCTCTCCTCCTCTTCCTCAAACCCCACTCAGCCCCAGCGGGGAGCTCCTGTCCACAGTCCCCTCCGATCTGGATCCTTCTCTGATGGCCCCGGTAGAAGGAACTGGCTGGGGCAGGATGCTTCTGACTCGTCGGGGGACTCCTCAGTCTCTCCTGCTCATCACCAAACGCGCAGCAGTTTTATCCACACGATGGAAGGTCATTCTGCAGCAAAAAGGTGTTACACTCCGCTCAAACCCATGGGTCAGTTTCAGAAGGAAGCCAGTGTCCAGAGAGGTCACGCTGGGGGTCCACTAACACCATGTGCAGACAGGCCAAACGGAGGCTTGGGAGGAGAAGTTGGGGTGGCGGTCACCTTGGACGGGGCCAGGGCAGGGGTGACCAGAAAGAGGCCTGCAAGGATGTTCGCGTGCTCTTCACATTCTGTTTCCTGGTATTGGTGCTCCTCACATGGGTGTGCTCAGCATGTGAGCATCTAGGCTACACGCTTATGATCTGGGCACTGTCATATGCCTATTATGAACCCAAAAAAAAAGGTTTTTTTAAATAGATACCAACTCCTACAAAGGATTAGGTTTTAATTAATATAATTCACTGGGTGAATTTTTCTCCAATTAATATCAGAGCGACAGAAAAGCAAACCCCTGCAGGTAGAAAACAGACAGATTAGCTGCGAAAAGAGAGAAATCAGATCAGATGCCATGACCACACTCTACCCATGCCACATGCATGTTTGATCATCAGCCAGTTTCCTATCAGGGGAAACATTTCCTCCTCCAAAAGCTGGGAGAGTCTTAATCTCTGGGCGGATCTTCTGGAAGGTTGTTCAACACAGCTGGTTCTCGTTCGTTTGCCCACCCTCTTTTTAAACAACAACAACAAAAAAAAAACATTTTCTAGAGAAATAAGAGGTCCAAGAGAGAAGCATTCTGCCATTTGACCTGATTTTGATCTAAGTTTTATTAAAAAATTTAAAAAATGCACCGGTGATTGAACTGCTTACAGAACGAAGTTGTCTTTTGAGCATCTTCTGCCCAGGCAGGTAGAAGGGAGACCAGGTGGCTCTGAATTGGAACCAGACTGATGCCTCCTCCGCGACCCGGCAGGACGACTCGCTATTCTTTAAACAGGCGAACAGCGCCGCCCAGTGGCAGCCACGGAGAACAAGCTGTCTTTGGTAACCCCTAGGACTAAAAATCCCGTGTGGGGGTCAAACGACCTGGTAAATGTTTTAAAAAATAAAAAATAAACAGATCAGAGTCACATACTTAAAAATGGGTAAAGGCTATAATGAAGCAAACAAAAGAATGAACAGTTCAAATGGTAAATAAGTATATGCTAAAATAGGCTCAATATTCCTAGTAATTGGAGAAAAGGAAATCAAAGCACCAATTAAATAGCGTTTTACCCACCTGCCTGGGAAAATTACTAAGGTCTGTTCATCTCAAGAGCCGACAGAAGCGAAGGAACACCTAGCGCTCTCGTGAGGCAGGTGGGACAGTAAACGGATCCTGGCCGTTAGAGGGCCATTTGATGCTATTTTTTAAAATATGAACTGCACATAATCCAATAATCCTCACTTTCAGGATTGACCGGATCATCTTCAGTTCTGCACAAGGACGCGCAGCCCAGGGCATGCTGTCGTATCAGAAAGCAAGGGACGAGTCGAGGACTAGTAAGTCCACGTGCAAAAGACGTTGGGGCATGCTTTTGTGGACATTTTATCAGTGAAAGAAGGGAAATGAGTCCGGTCTGCTGATCACAGCAGGACCAGGGGCGATAACGTGCATTTTTTCACATTCTAATGGCTTCACGGGCCGTGCTCCTCATTCAAGTGTGGCAGTCCAGAGCCCAGGCTAGGGACTTCATTCCCGATCTGAGAGAGTTTCTTTTTTTTGTAGGAAGCCTTTAGAGGCCAACTACTCCGTCTAAAAGACTACAAGCCAGCCCGGGAGCAGGGAGAGCGTGGCTGGAATGTGGTTGGTGTTTTCCCTTTGGCAAAGCCCCTTCTTCGTTAAGAAGCCCACCTGCATAATTGGAACACACTGGAGCCGGGGTCTGGCCAGGCGGGCAGCCAGCTGTCTCCACTAACTGTCCCCACTCGCCGGCACCCCTGCCTCCTCAGTAATGGAAAAGCTGTGCTGTTGCCAGGTCCCTTGATTCCTAGGGGTGCAAAGAAGTGACTGGGCCAGCAGGGGTACCAAGTCCTTTCTCGTCTTGATGGCAGCTCCACTCCCTGAAAAAAGGGGGTGATTCTGTAGATTGGAAGGAAACCTGAAGGTGGAGGGTTTGTCTTCTGGCCGGGCAACAGATTGCCCCCCAGAGAAATCTGGTTTTCCTCCAGACAGAAGAAAATGCACTGGGGCTGTGTCTGCATTTACGAGGCATCCCCAGGCTCAGAAGAAAACTTGGTCAAGTACCTGGAGCTGTTTCTCAATAAAACAAATTGATGCCTCAACAGAACTTTCTAGAACCGGGAGGGGCACCTAGACTTCTGCACTTTCAATATCGAGACGTGCAATAGGTGGGCCTTCATTTGTGCATGAGGCCTGGCTCCCACGCGCGTTAGCAGGTCTGCACAAACACACACAGAGGAAGAGTGGGCAAAGCTTACCGTTGGAGGAACCCTAGTTCACTTGCATCCTAGATAAGCCTCCAAAGCCTGCATGTATTTCTTTTAGCCCGAAACCAGCTCATTACCCTCCTCTGGCCCTTCACAGAAAAGGTCTGCCCAACCCTGACCCAGGTCACAGAAGACTGTAATCCAGGATCAAGCGTGATCAGAAGAGCAATGGATGTAAACAGAGAACTGACATAGACCTACAACTTTAGAACAAAAGCTCTGACTACAGTGTAAAGGGTTAATGTAAAAGGCAGAGAGTGCAGTTTGGGGGCTGTATCAATATCAGGTAGAAACTTAGGGTAACCCGGACTACACACGGCCAAGTGAAATAAACATTTTAATCCCAAACGCGGAGGGTTTTGTTCCTGCACTGCCTCTAATAACCACTAGATGGAGCCACAGTACAGAAAATACGGTTCCTCGTCCCGACGCCCTTACAGGAATTCAGGAGCTGTAGTTCAAGGGCGTCAGTGGGTTGACCCTTTCAGTGGGTTTCAGGAAGACCCTGCTTCATACTAAGTTAAGTTTATGTCTGTGTTTCGTGTTGTTTATTTTTCTCACCAGAGCAATGAGCAGGGTATTCTATGACAAACTGAAAGAAGCAGACCCAACTCTCCAGTGAAAATACGCGGGTGTTGCCGACAGAAAAACAGACCGAAGACCCAGACAGCCCTGTTTACACCAGAAGAGACACGAAGAGCAGCGGGCATGCTAAAAAACAAAAAATAAAATAATAAGAAGATAACAAACACCCTGCTCGACTTCACCGGTAATCAAAGAGACATTCATCAAAACAAAAAAAAAATAAAATAACTTAGTCCCAACAAGATTCTTTTCCTAAGTGAGGATTTCAGCACTGACACGCTCAGGCATTGCTAATCAAAGTGCAAACTGGTGCGATTTTTCTAAAGGGGGAGTTTTCGGTAAATACCCAGAATCTTTTCACTGTGAATCTTCGCTGACTCAGTAAATCTGCTTCTACAGATATTCAAGGAGACAGCTGAGCGTGTGGACAGACGTTTCCCTCCAGGAAGTACGCCACAACACTGTTCCTAAAGTGGAAAATAATCTCAGAGTCCACGGGTAGAGAAACCATTCACCAGGGTCTGTCCACAACTCGGGTGAACCGACAAATAATTCTTCAGCGCCCGTCAGGCCCCGAGGCTCGAAGGCACAGGACTGAGCACAACGGACCCCGTCTCTGCTGCCCCAGAATGGAATTATCAACGGTGTTATTTTCAAAGAATATTTATTTCATGAACTGGAAAATGTTCATCATATCACAAGTGGAAAGAAAAGAGGATAAAAATATACATGCAAGAGCTGCCCATTTAAATGTACGTTAAAATTGAATGAGAAAAATTTCAGTCCACAAATTCACGTAGACGCCCCCTTAATCATGGGGACACTGCAAGGCTCCCAGCAAATCCCTGAACCCGCGGATAGTAGACCCCGATATATATATTGTATTTTTCCTATATGTACACACCTATGATAGTTTAATTTATAAACTAGGCACAGCCAGAGACTAACAATAACAAATAATAAACCAGAATGACGGTAACAGAACGCCACACTAAAAGTTACGTGTGTCCTCTCCCTCGATGCCTGCCCGGCCTGTACTCACCCTTTTTCTCGCTGAGACGGAAAACCGCGCATGTGGTGAGCGGCTGTAGGACTGGCTCACAGCCCTATCGGGACGGCATGCAGTTCAGCACACACCCCCATCCTGCTTCCCGCGCTCACTGCCCCGCACAGGGCCGGTCCCATGAGCAGGCTCCCCCACCCCGCCCCCCATAAATGTCCTGCCTGCCGTCTCCATCCTGGAGCCACGGGGTTCTGTGCGGAAACCCCAAGCCCACGGGAGAGGAGAGGAAGGGGGACACCTGAGGACAGAGGTCCCGTGCCCAGCCCTGCAGAGCAGGCTGCAAGCTGGCAAAGGGAAGCTATGCCACACCCTCAGCTGGAACTCATGTAAGGCTGGACACCCTTTTCCGCAAGGATGTTCCTTAAAATGGAAGAGAAGCACCTCCCCGTCTGGGGGCATCTTCCCAGCATCTGAGCCCCAGGAGCTTGTGGCCTGATTATCTCACGCCTCCAGGGCCTTCTCCATCCTCCGCAGGGGCTACCCCCACCATCCCACCGACACCGAAACTCCTGAAACTCCGGCTCTCAGACCAACCTGACCTCAGGGGACAACTGCACAGCTTGCAAAGGAATTCCGGCCTGAGAAGGAAGCCCGGGCCCCAGGAGGATGACCCATGCCCGGCACCTGGCCCTGCAGGGGGCCCCCAGATGCTGAGCCGTGCCAGGGACTCGCGTCCCCTGCAGCCGCCAGGAAGGATGCAGCCCGGGCAGCCCGTTTAGGACCTCCGGCCGCCAGACTGCGAGAGGAGAAGCTTCTGCTGCGTGGCGACCCGTTACAGCACCAGGACGGATACTGGCTGTGACACGGGGGCGACGAGACAAACCACGGCCGTTTCCGCCCCTGGTCCCGGGTCAGCAAACCCTGCGACTCGTCACCACCCAGCCCTCCAGGAAGCCAGCCCCTCACGAGCCAAAGCAGAACATGACAGCGGGTTGGGTTCCTGGGCAGAAAGAAGGCGCACACTCCGCTCGCGGACACAGAGGAGGAGCTTACTAAGTGCTGCGGGGCGGCCGGAGCGTGGGGCTCCAAGGGCACACAGCGAGAATCGTGTCCGGATCACCCTTCGGGGCAGCCCCCCTGCGGGGCCACCGGCCGCCGTCTCTGGTCTCACACAGCGGGGACATCTGTGGACGCCCCCCGTTCCCCGCCACCATCAGCGCACGTTCCACACGGGGCTCCCTCCTCAGAGCACCGCTGCTCAGTCCAAGTCTAAAAATGGTGACAACTCTTCCCCTGCTCTTCCAAGTCCAGCCTGTGGGCCAGACACACAGCCTCGCCCAGACCGGCTGGGCCGGAATCTGCGTTTGGACAGCAGCCCTGGGTGACCCAAACACACAAGGAAGGCTGGCAGGCTCTGCTGCCCGCCACCCCGCCCTGGCCAACAGTGCAGACCTGTGCCGCCATCGCGTCACCACGGCGGTGCCCCCAAAACACAGCACCCGAAACAGAGGGCTCCGAGGTTAACCAGGCCGAGGAAACAAGAAGGGCCGAGGAGGGTCATGGGCACACAACCTCATGCCCGACGAAAGAAATGGAACTATGAAGAGTTAAGAATGATTTCTTTTAACCAAGAAAATATAACTTGTATTTTTTAAATAAATACAGAGACTAGGTTTGGAGGTTGTTTTTTTTTTTTTTTTTTTTTAGTTCATCAGATCTGGTCCTCCAACCAGACTTGGTGGCATTCGGAACTTGGAGCAACGTGGACCATTTGCTCTCTGTGCTCAGGGGACTTTTATCGTTTAACCTGAATCAGCTGCCACAGTTTGGGAATCAGCTGTCAGAGAATGCACTTGAAGAAACAGATTGGTTTATTATCGTAAGTTTTCAAAAAAGGATCCAGCAGAATGCAGGGGAAAAAAATGTTATTTAAACACATACACACACACACACACACACACACACGGTACCTTGACCTGTTCCCGCACTGACGTGCTCAGAAAACAAAATGACTCATTCTCTGTTCAGAAGATGATCATGAAACGCGAGAGAGAAAGAGGAAGAGATCTAAGGGGTTTGTGGTTTTTGAATACTCTTATCCTTTTTACACTGAGTTTTAAACAGAAAAACTTACCATCGTGTTGGGGGGGCATCGTCTGGTTTTGAATTTGAAAAAACGAGGAAGCGAGAAAATGGAGGGTCTTGGGACCCGAAAGTTAAACGCGGCCCAGATGAGCCTGTTTTCAACTGTCCTCTTGAGGCAGAAAGTAGATTAGCAGCTGCCAGAGGCTGCGGATGTAATGGATGAAGAGTGACAGCCAACGGGGTCGGGGTTTCTTCTCTGAGTGAGGAGAACGTTCCGGAATTAGCCGTGGTGACGGTGGCACGGCCTTGTGAACATAGTGGAGCCCCGGGTCTCGACCTTAATCCGTCCTGGAGGTCTGTTCAAGAGGCGGTTTGTTCGAAACCCGAATTATTTTTTCCCAGGTACCAGCATGAAAGGTTTGTCAGGTCGAGAACCGAAGTTCTGTTCTACAACCGAGACATTTTTTCCGTGAACAGCTTGGTCAAGAGCCAAATTGTTTGAGATGGGAGACACTCAAGAACCAAGGTTTGTGCTAAAGACCATTGAATTCTATACTTTAAAATCACTAATCTTGTGGTATGTGTATCTCAATAAAAAAATGTAAAGTCCCTGGCCAGGTAGCTCAGTTGGTTAGGGCGTCGTCCCAACACGCCAAGGCTGTCGATCCCCAGTCAGGGCAGAAACAAGAATCAAATGATAAATGCACAGATAAGTGGAACAACAAATCGATGTCTCCCTCTTTCTCTCTAAAATCAACAAATTAGAAATTGTAAAGAGATAGAGATTCACAAGCATAGAAAATATTAGAAACCTAATATTGTTATGAGTAACAATAAATCTTAAAATTAATTGGAAAAATGAAAATTTACTCAGTGCACAGTATTAAAATATTTGGACACTGAATTGAAAAATAGAGCCCATTTTCTTCCATGTGCCACTGAGACAAAGAAATATATTGATATACTTGTATGTAAACATAAAAATGGACGTCTATAGATGAACAAAAAGCAAGCAGGCAGGCAGGCCAGGAGGGACGGAGGGAAGGGCGTTCCGTTAGCAGTTGCTGGCACTGCATGGCAGAGGAGGCGGGCGGCCCTCGGCGGCGGCGGGTCTGGCAGAGAAAGGGTGGGCAGGAGAATACAGGAAGGAACAGAAGGCAGACGACTGGACACGCATGTGGAATCTGCCCTCCGTCAGCGCACAGCTAATTCATACTCATATCGCCTTCCCGTGTCCCTTCCATGAGCAAAAGTAGGGACATAAGGCCCAGCATAAGTTCCCATAAAAACATCAAGATCTCTCTGGCCAAACAAGTCATCAAAACTCAATGACATATGCCCCTTTTAGCGAGTGACCAAGGCCAACACCCCAGTGATGCCACCTGGCTGCCTCGTGCCCCCGATATCACGTGATGACAAGGCACCTCACCGCTGCGGCACTTTCTAGAACCCCGTGACTCCAGACAAACCAGAACAACAGATGAAGGAAAACATCGGACAAACCGAACTGAGAGGTCTTCTGCACACTGTCTGACCGACTCTTCTCAAAACACTCAAGGTCGTGAAAAACAGGGAGACACAGAAACTGTCCCACCCTGGAAGGGACTGAGGAGGACAACTCAAGGATACGTTTATTGATTTTAGAGAGAGGACAGGGGGGAGAAGGGAGAGGGAGGGAGAGAAACACTGATGTGAGAGAGAAACATCAATTGGTTGTCTCCCACATGCGCACTGGGGACTGGGAACCGGGCCACAACCTAGACAAGTCCCTATACCAGGGGACTGGGGGATTAAACCTGCAACCCCTCGGTGTATGAGATGATGCTCCAACCAACTGCACCCCCCCCATGCCAGGGCGCCATGTGTTCTCTTAGACGGGATCCCTGAACACAAGGAGAATGGGAAACTGGCAAAATCAAAATAAAATGTGGAGTTTGGTGAGTAGCAATGTACTCAAGCTGGTTCCTGGTGTCACAACGAAGGCACCACGGTGATACGACACAGTGACACCGGGGGAAAGAGGATAAGAGGTACATGGGGACTCGCTGTACCATCTTTTCCATTTTGCTGTAACTTGAAAGCTGTTCCAAAATGAAGTCCATAAATATGGTTTTTTAAAAAGTCAATCCCCTAGCACAGTGGCTGGCCACCGTGGGAGTGCCAGGAAGAGGAGTCAGAAAGCCCTTGATCAGATGGAGATCATCAGAAAATGTCCCCAGCCCTCCCACGCCGCTCAGAGACGAGCTGTCCTTGGGTCCCTCCCGCTCCTGGCTTCCGCTGTCAGCGCGTCCTTGGGCCATGAGTAATGGGCCTCTGCTCATTCTCACCCACCACTCGGGCACCTTAGTCACCGGAAGAGCTCCGCTCAGCACCCCCGCGTAGGCAGCCGTTAGGTGTCCTTCCACGAGGGGTGCCAGGGTCATGCCTATCCCCTCAACGGCTCTCCCACACTTCCTGCCGCGGTGCACACGGTGGGAACGCCACTGTCGGTAGTGGCCGTGTGGTTTCCATTCCTGGGTCAGAAGTGGGCTCTGGCTCCTCTCTCCCATCCTCCATTAACAGCCAGCTGGAACCAAGGGGGAATATGCTCCCTGTTTAATTTTTTTTAATCCTTACCCATGGATATATTTTATTGATTTTAAAGAGAGAGGAAAAGAGAAAGAGAAACATTTGGTGTGAGACCAACATGGATCAGTTGCCTCCCGTACGCACCCTGACTGGGGATCAAACCTGCAACCTTCTGGTGTATGGGACAATCCTCCAACCAAATGAGCCGCCGGGCCAGGGCTGTGCTCACAACAGAAAAAGTGCTGCTCTTGCTTCTGTTCATACCACAGTCAGATGACCACCTAGCTGCAAGGGAGGCTGGGAACATAGGCCCTGATGGACAGCCACACGCCAGATTCAAACTATTGCTGGGATTTTTATTATAATAAGGAGGGAATGAATACTGATGAACAGTGGTTGGTCATACTACGTGAAAATTTAGGCCAAGTATGCAAGCAGTTCTTACAGATTTTTAAAATAGTTTAAGGATAGCCTTATAAGTTTTCTCCACCATCAAGCCCTTTCACTGTGGAATAGCTCTGATCCGAGCTTGTAGATGATCATCACTGGGACCTCCCCAAACCCTGCTCAGGACAGGCCTGGGTCCTATCTGGCCCTCGCCATTTATCCCAAGGACGGGAACTCTCCCCGAGTCCCAGTCCCATGCTGGGTTCCAAATAGCGGTTTTCAAAGCCTACAGAAGCTTTAGAACATCAGGTTGAGCACTTCAGCTCAGCAGCCAGACATCGTATCCCATCTGGTCTCTCTGCGTGACTTTCAGGAAATTCCGTAATCTCTGCATCCTCATCCGTAAAGAGCATCAGTGATGTTGATGATGAGGCTTTGGCATCGAGCCATTTTCATTCTAACCTCTAAAGACTTCCCCGTGGGTCTCCGCGCACCATCGCCCTCAGGAGCACTGATCACAGCCCTGGCTTCCGGTTAACCCGGGGCTCAGATGATGAGGGCTGACCTGGACCTCTTTGCAGTCTTACTCCCAATTCCTATACTTTCCTACTGTTCGCTCAGGATGGACAGAATCTGATGGGGGAGCCCTCGGGGCTGTGGCACTCTCCCCTCTTTCAAAAATGTCAAGGTGGTACCTTCCCCAATAAGAAAAGGAATCAATTTTTTAAAATACCTTTGAGTTACAGTCTCTGTCTCCCAGAACAGAAAAAGAAAGGAAAGGAAAGGAAAGCAAACTTTTTCCTGGGTGGGTGGGGAGAGCACCATCAGCAGAAGACAGATGACGAGGGAGGCTCCAGAGGCATTTTGTCAAGGTAGCTGCTGCAGCCTTGTTTAGAGAAGACCAGATCAGCACTCGTTAGCAAGGAGGGGACCCTGAGGACACAGGTGTGAAGTGCCAGGCCCCACCTGCTCTCTGCACAGGGTGCACAGAATCGGGGGTGGGAGCAGAGAAAGATGTCCAGCCTCAGCGCACGGCCATCACAGAGCAGGAAAGACACCAAACGGGCTTGGTGGTCCGGGCAGGACCCGTGCCCCGAAACCACACAACAAGATCCTATAAATATGCCTCTGCAGTGACCCTGAGGTGAGGAGGGAAGGGAAGCCTCAACAGGATTAGGGTTGTGTTTCCTTTTTCCCCCAGCCTGGAGGGAGGCTGGTTTGGCATCGGAAGTTAAGTTGCTCTGCTGGAAATAAACACACCCTTTGGGTTATAGACTGAGCCCACGCCCAGGAGCCGTTTTATGTCAGTAGACATGGCCAAACGGTGAAGCTACTCGCAAACAGTAGGGATGCCTGACAGTGTTCTCCCCCGAGTATTCTCTCCTGAATGTGACAGCTTTTGAATTCTTGTCAAGCAAACTAAAAAGAAACGGTACTCGGTTTGATTTTTATTTCCCTGACTCCCCAGAAGGCTGAGCATCTTTTCATACGTTTATTAGCCATTTGCATTTCCTGGTCAGTGAATTTCTACTCACGTCTTTTGCCCCGTTTTCTAGGAGGTAATTCATCTTTTTCTTATTAATGTGGAAGTCTTGTTTCTCTCTAAGAGACGGTAACTTTTGCCTATGGCAACTGTTTTCTTCCTCTTTGTCTTTGACTTGGCTTTTAGTGCTTTTGTCCAAACTAAATTTGGAGTTGCCCATTTTATTAAGATTTCTCCACTCCAAAGTTTTAGAAATAGTCTAAACATTCTTCTGTTTCCATATGCATATTCTACTGTCTCATACTTACATCCACACACTGACATGCAGTTAGATGATGATTCCATGGCCCCTTAAGCCATCTGGAGAAAGAGAGAGAGAGAGAGAGAGAGAGAGAGAGAGAGAGAGAGAGAGAGAGAGAGAGAGTTTGTGTGCAAGGGATTCAGGGTTTCCAGAGCTTACACGGCCCTGTGTGCGCATCAGACCTCACATGCACCACATACTACAGCCAACAGCTAGATCTTTCTTTCACGTTTCCCAGCTGGAAGACCACCTCCTCCTCCCTTTTGCTTGAGAAGGAGGTGCGGGCATTCCCCTGGCCATCCCCTGACCCAACCACTCTCCAGGCTCCAGGCTCCAGCTCCCACATTCTCTGCCCACCCCTCCCAGGGCCCCCTCCTTGCTGAATTCAGGGCACCGTCTTCCCACTCTGCATCTTTGCAGCCCTGGCCTCTGGGCTCCTTCCAATCCAGTCTCCGACTGCAACCAGGAACCTCTCTAAATGCCCGTCTCACCCCGGCTCTGCCTAAAGCCCTTCATCCATAGCCCCCGCCACCACCACTTGCAAGACACGCACTAAACTCACAAATAAGGCTGATACCGTTCTTTTTTAAAAGGCACTTCTCATCTTTAAAAAATAAAAGTTTTTTTTTGCAGCCTCATATCCCAAATTGTGCCTCCCAGCTCCACGCTCCAGCCAGAACAGACTTTCACTTCTTCAGAAACACCGACCTTCCTTTTCAACCGCTCCAAACCCGGGCCGGGACACTGTTCACCTGGCAAACTTGAACACGCACGCGCCCTGGGGGATCCTTATGCCGGAGGCTGGGCAGGACCCCTGCACCCCCATCCGACAGATGGCCCCCAAGAGCAGCATTAAGAACCACTTATCCCTCCAACACCAGCCCCTGCCTCACCACTGGGTGTCCTCTTCGTCCTCAGAGTCAAAGCTTAGACGCTCCTTCCTCCAGGAACTTTCCTTGACCATTGAAGTTAGGGCCCCGCTCTAAACACCCGCATCCCGCTGACCTTCCAGATCCTGGAATATAATTCCCTGATTTCTTGTCTCCCGCCCCAGACTCTGAGTCTAGGGGAACAGGGACGGCCGGTCTGTGTTGCTCACCACAATATAAAGCACCCAGCAGGGACCTGACACATAGTAGTAGGTGCTCATTAAATGTTTACTTGCGTGAAGGCGTCAATGGATGACCGGACACCCGCGGCGGTTCCCAGGACCAACTGCTCAGAAAAGCCGGCAAACAGAGGCGCAGCCTGGCCAGCAGGGGGAGCAGCCCGCGCGTCAGTCCCCCTGCCCGAGCCCCAGCTGGCGCCCGCTGTCCGTCACACAGGCTGCGGCGCGCAGTGGTCCCTCCGCTGCGCCCAGGGTTAAGCAGGAGCAGTTTGCCTCCAGCCAGTGTAGGAAAACTGAGTGTTCACCCCTCACTTCTCCAAGAGGCACTACGTCCCCTGCCTTGCTGTGCAAAGAGCCGTAACTGTAGCAACCAGTGGCAGGTTATCTGTTCCCAAGTCCGGGAGAGGGGGTAAGAGGGAAGGGGGCGAGGGAAGGAAGACAGCAAGAAACAGTGAGTATAAAACTGCTCGTCTTGGAGACGCAGGGGAAAGTCCTCTCTGTGTCTCCCAGCTGAGAGAGAGAGAGAGAGAGAGAGAGAGAGAGAGAGAGAGAGAGAGAGAGAGAGAGAGAGAGAGAGAGAGAGAGAGTGCGTGTGTGTGCCTCTCTCTCCATCCTTTCATTCTGGAAGAACAAATCCAAGTCTGTACCGGACAAGCTTCCATAACCAGTACCTGCAGGGAATCCTCTCCTCCTCTGCGATCAGCAGCACCCCGAGGACCTGCGGACGCCCCAGCCCAGCTCAGCCCACCTGCCGGCCATGAACGCCTCCTGCTGCCCGCTGCCCGCCCAGCCGACACTGCCCAACGGCTCGGAGCGCCTGGCGGCCCCCGCCCTGGGCAACCACAGCGGCGCCGGGTTCTGCGAGCAGGTCTTCATCCAGCCCGAGGTCTTCCTGGGGCTGGGCATCGTCAGCCTGCTGGAGAACATCCTGGTCATCCTGGCCGTGGCCCGCAACAGCAACCTGCACTCACCCATGTACCTCTTCCTGTGCAGCCTGGCCGCGGCCGACATGCTGGTGAGCGTGTCCAACGCCCTGGAGACCGTCATGATCGCCGTGGTCAACAGCGACGCCCTGGCCTTCGAGGACCAGTTCGTCCAGCACATGGACAACATCTTCGACTCCATGATCTGCATCTCCCTGGTGGCATCCATCTGCAACCTCCTGGCCATCGCCGTGGACAGGTACGTCACCATCTTCTACGCGCTGCGCTACCACAGCATCATGACGGTGCGCAAGGCGCGCGCCCTGATCGTGGCCGTGTGGGCGGGCTGCGGCGTCTGCGGCGTGGTCTTCATCGTCTACTCCGAGAGCAAGATGGTCATCGTGTGCCTCATCACCCTGTTCTTCGCCATGCTGCTGCTCATGGCCACGCTCTACGTGCACATGTTCCTGTTCGCGCGGCTGCACGTGCAGCGCATCGCGGCCCTGCCCCCCGCCGGTGGCGCCGCCCCGCAGCCACGCTCGTCCCTCAAGGGCGCCGTCACCGTCACCATCCTGCTGGGCGTGTTCGTCGTCTGCTGGGCCCCCTTCTTCGTCCACCTGGTGCTCATCATCGCCTGCCCCACCAGCCCCTACTGCATCTGCTACGCCGCGCACTTCAACGCCTACCTGGTGCTCGTCATGTGCAACTCGGTCCTCGACCCCCTCATCTACGCCTTCCGCAGCCTGGAGCTGAGGAACACCTTCAAGGAGATGCTGTGCAGCTGCGGGGGCGTGCGCCTGGGGTAGGGCGCGGCGGGGCGGGCGCCAGCCACGGTGTCGGAAAGGAGAGGGGGGAGCGGAAGGCGTCGGGATGTGAGACCCGCCTTTTGCTTTTAAGCTCGCAAAGCCGTTCAAAGGGAGAGGGTACCTCGCAGGCTCCCTGGAAGGAGCCCAGTGGGTGAGTCACAAACGCTGGTTTCCCTGGGAGTCCCCCGCAGGCGTCGGGGGGCGGGGTGGGGGCTGCGGAGGGCGCTGCCTGCCCTCATTCCCAGACGGCCGGGGTTTGCAACGCCTGCTTCCTCCCACGTCTTCATGCGGCGCCTCAGACCAGAGGCAAGGACTCTCACTGACAGGGGGTGGTCCACAGCTCCCCGAGGCAAAGCTTTCCCAGCCCTGGACCGCCGGCGCCAGCTGCTCAGAGGGCTCTGCCCTTCTTTTCCGAGAGCCTTGAGTTCCTAGTCTGTTGTTCTGTGTACAGTAAAGGGGTGTCCCCCAAACAATGAACTCTGTTAAAGAAGCTGTGCCCTGCTGCCGGTCACTCCTTTGACCCCCGCACCCCTCGCCAGCCTGCCCCTGAAAAATGTAGTGTCGTGGGTGGGAGGGGATGCGTCTCCAGAAACTGCTCCACTGTCGTTTCCTGTTGTTTGAGAAATGGTGGGAACGCACGTGGCTTTCTTGGAAGCTCAGGGTTTCCTCACTACACTTGTGTCTCTGTCCCTCGAGTTCCTAAAACATTATCTGGGAAAGAAGACCCGGGATCCACTGCTCCTTTTGCTCGACATGGTGTTAAAGTTGGGGAGATCCTGTTATCAATGTCTACGCCTCATCAAGGAAAGTGACTAGTTCCCGCAGGCAGAGCGCGTGATGCGCTAACAACCGCTGTAACCCGCTGCATGCGAGCGCGGGCTTTCTGGCTGCCCCCTTCCCCCACCCCGTGGCTCATCCTGTCGTGCTGTGTCTTTGGTGTGCAGTTCTGTGTTTTTCTTGTGCTGGAATATATTGGGGGGGGGGGATTGTACTTGACATCCTGCTGATAGAAACAATATCATTCGTTTCTTGCTTTGTGATGTTTGGAAATACCGAAAAAGGCTTCTGTGGCTGCTAAATGTGTGACAATAAAGTGCAGCCCCTAGAAGCATCCTGGTGACTCCTGCGCAGTCGTACGTTCCCCTGCAATTCTGACTGTTTTGTAAGTGGCATTAACACCCCCATTGCCGCCGTGCCTGTCTTTCTAGGGTAGTGCCTTTTAGCCAGACTGCAAAACTCCCCCATTTAAGTTCTGAAAACACCAGGCTCAGGCTGCAGTTCCTGGGCCACGGTCACTCTCCATTGTTTTAATCGAGACACCAAATAATAGGTCTTGTGCATTGCCACTCAGCGAGCAAATGTGGAAAATGGGGAATCGGATTCTTTGAAAACTGTACTAACAGCTATAAGAATTACGACGTCCTTCTTCTGGGTAAGCAAGATAAAAATAACTTATGTTTCACTCTTTGATATCAGCTTTCATATTATTTCACTTATTCTCTCAAAGAACCTCTAACACAGGTGCATCATTTCACAGATGAAGAAAGTTAGTCCCTGGGGGCTTACGTGGTTGTCCGAGAACGCCCACCTAGTTAGGGTCACCACACACTCTGTGTCCTGTGGCTGATGTCTTTTGGCACCAACATGATGCTGCCAACAGGTTTCCATAACAAAAACTGCTCCAGCTCTCCTGCCTCAGAGAGCACTTCCCAATGCAATACACCTACAAGAATCACCTGGAATCTTGTTCAAGGGCAGAATCTGACTCAGCAGGTCTGGAGTGGAGGCTAAGATTCTGCATTTCTGACTGACAACCTCCCAGGGGATGTGGCTGCTGTCTGGGACCACCTTTTAAATAGAGAGGGCATAGAGGACTTTCACATGAGCATAACACAAACTACTAATGGGCATTTGCTTCTTGGAGCCTTGCAGTAACCCTATGATACTAATGGCATCCTTATTTTAAAGACATCTGCGGCTCAGAGAGGTTAAGGCCCTTGTCTATAAAAACTCAGCTGCAAGTGGAGAAGCAGAGATTCAAACTCAGACTGCCCGGCGCACACTCCCAAGTCTGTCCCCGACAGACTGCTCCTTGTGGAAGCAATTTGGGTAGCTGAGCCATGACCTGGTGACATCAGAGGCATAGGCTGCGGTGGAGGGAGACTTCAGCACAGAATTGTACAGCGCACCGGTCCAGATGTCCCTAACAGAGTTTCCATAGCGACGTCATAAAAACCAAGAAGCACAACTAATCATTTGACTTGCTAACATCCTTTTCCAAAGTCTGAGGGTCACGCCAGGAAGGCATCCGCCCCTGAGGGCTGGCTCTGCCTCCTCCGTGGCCACATCCCACACAGCATGTTAAGCAGCAGGACAGTCAGGTTTGAAAATGCCTAATTTTGGGAAATAAAAGTACATCATGATTTTAAGCATTTGTTAGGTTGCGTTCACTCTTCGTCCCTTTTCCCCAAGGCCGAGTCACTGCAGTGGTTGATTCCTTGGGTCTCTAGAAATCTTTGCATATTGTCCACGTTCAGATTGAACTTGTGAGCTTAATTATGTTTTTCTGTAGCGCAGGGGCCCCAACATGCTCCAGCCTCTGGGCCAAAAGCATTCACCCATGCTCGCCTCCACTAAAATCCATTCTCCACGTGCCAGCCTGTTTAAAATTGTTTTAAAACCATAAAGCAGATCCTATCACACTCCTCAAAACTCTTCATTGGCTTTGAGTAAAATGCCACTTCCTTACCCGGTCCTACAAAACCCTAACGATCGACTCTCCTCTGGTAAATCCTCAGCACACTCCCCCATCCTCAGGCATAGTCCTTCTCCACAGCTGGACTCGAACTCACCACACTCATTTCTGCCCCAGGGCTCTTGCACCTGCTGGGGGCTCTGCCTGAAGCCCCACCCCACCCCCCGCATCTTCCCATGATTGACACTTTATCATTCCTGCTCCAGCCCAATCCTCAGAGATCCCTCTCCTGACCACTCTTTCTAAAGAAAACCCAGTCACTCACACAAAGTATTGTTTCACCACAGATCTTATTGCTATTTTATTTTCTCTCGTTAATTTAATTATCATCAGTCTTGCCCACTAGAAAGCAGTACCTAGCATGTCAGACTGGTCAGTAAATATATATATATACACACATGTGTGTTGAATGAATAAGTGATTTCATTAATACACTGAAATATCAGTTCAAGTCTAACCAAAGAGAATACAGCATTGGGCAAAAGTAGGCTTACAGATGGGAGTGCATGAAACAGTTTATGCTTGTATTATTATTTATTAATTATCGTATTACTTCCCACACAAACAACTGGATACCTACTTTGCCCACCCCGTATAAGAATCAGCGACCCTCACATTTAGTGAATATCGGTACCAAATGTGGAGTTTGGGGAAACTAGCCTGTTCTCTGAAACTTATGGTCCAGTCAATCAGAGGTAATGTTAGCTCCTGAAGTTTTCAAAATCCACAGGTGATTGGGATGCAAAACTGGGAGAACCGCCTCAACCAAGGAGCATCGCTTATTTCTTAAGAATAAATAAGAAGGACCAGCACCCCTGCAGCTTTGCTGCCTTTCTCATCTCCTTTCCTGTCGGGGTGCCAAGGGCCCGCGGCGCATGCTGGGCCATCCAAGGACCAACAGAAATCTAGAAATTGGGAAGAACCAGATGACGAAACACAGAACAAAAGCGAAACCTCCCACTGCAGAACTCAAGCTTTCTCCTCTGAGAACCTACTTGGGGACCAAGTCAATAAAAATAAATAATAATAAAAGACAATACAGGTGTTATTGTGGGCCAGACATCCCGCTCAGCACTTAAGACGTATTAATTAACTCACTGCATCCTCCCCTAACCATATGAGGTTGGCACTACTAATGTGTCGTCCCTCAGAGAAGGGAAATGCTGCATGGAGGAGGTTGATCCTCTTGACCAGGCTACTCAGAGGTGAGAGGCAGAGCTGGGACCTAAACCACAGGCAGGCTTCACAGTCCGGCGTGAGCTACAAAGCTGGCCCGCGGAGGCGCAGCACAAGGGGCTGCAGCAATGCCTCCCAGGCTTGAAGGACCTTCAGCAAAGCTCTCCGGCCCCGTAGACTTCCCCATAGAAAACTTGCAACATTATTTCATTTTCCTGTAAACTTCTCTCTCTTTTCTACCAGGCTGCATGCTAACAGAACATAGCAGGACGGAGAGGGCTCTCTTTGTCCTGGGGTGTTCTTTCAAAAGAGTGGCCAGGGTAGGCATCTCTGAGGATTGCACTGGAGCGTGAATGATAAGGTGCCGATCATGGGAAGATACGAGGGGAGGTGCAAGGGCCCTGGGGCGGGAACGAGTGTGGTGACTTTGACCCAACAGTGGGGAAGGAGTGTGACTGAGGAAGGGGGAGTGTGTTGTGGATTTACCAGAGGAGAGCAGGTCGTTAGGACTTTGTAGGGCCTGGTAAGGAAGTGACGTTTTATTCAACAAATGTTAGCAGGGACCCCTAACCCAGGAGTTCATGAGAAAGTACACAGAAGTTCAAGAAAGCCTGGATTTTTAAGAGTTCCTGTCTGACAGTGTTTTCTAGTCTCCAAGGTGAGACTCCTGAGTCTTTACCTGCTGCATGATGAAGGTGAATTCTCATAAACCAAGTAGAAATCTGGCAGCCACTACGCTGGGATTTTTTTTCCTAATTAAATTCTTCTTTGTGACATGAGGAGGGCTCTCTGGGAGTTAAAAGCACTTTATTCCTCAGGAAAAATCCATTAAGCATTGCTGTTGGGGTGCTTTTCAGTGGAGTGCAATAGACAGACGGAGACGTTCTCCCAAGTTTGGCTTTTGGGGATGCTCATCGGACCACAGAGAAAGCGTGTCTGCCCCCAGAGCCAGAAGCGGAGCAGGAGGGCAGCAGCAGCTAATGGGAGACCGTATTTTTCGCACTATAAGATGCACCTGACCATGAGACACACCTAGGTTTAGAGGAGGAAAACAAGAAAAAAAAAAATTCTGAACCAAATGGTGTACTAAAATATGTAATAAAATATAAGAGAATAATATTTCAGCCATGTAAGGTGAACAGCAGTCAACAGCGGTATTGAGAACCATCATCACTGTCATTAACAAAGAGGAGACTTTAAGGTTCAGGTACTCATCTAGGTTTCTGGGAGCCCCAGGTCAGGAATACACATCACAGTTTGTGATGCAATATTTGCTCCATAAGATGCACAGATATTTCCTCCCACTTTTGGAGGCAGAAATGTGCGTCTTATGGAGCAAAAAATATGGTAAGTTGCTCAAGCCAAGGAAACGCATTTCCCATGAAATCCCTGAGTAATTAGCTCGTTTCTCTAAACGCTTTGTAGAGCACCAGCTGACCCTAGAAAAAGATACGTATTCGATCCTGGCAGTGTTTTGTTTCCAACTATAAGGGGGAAAAAATGATGTCATCAGGAATTTCTGTCTCTTGACACTATTTTCCTCTCCTTTGGGCTTCCTCCTTGGGCAGGTTTTTTCACATGGGGAACTCAATAGCACGAGACTTCTACCAGCTCCCCAACTCCAGTAGCAGACCAGCTTCTGATCCCCAATAGTCTCCCTGCCCACACCTCACCCCACCCTCCCCCAAAAAAGAAGAAAGCAAACTTCAGGCCAACAAACTGAATTCATACGCCAACCTATGAACCAACCGCTATGGCCAACACATTTGCTCAAGCTGGGCTACAATTCCTGCCACGGAGCTGGGGAGGGGGCGTCAGCCACGCCCAAGCTGCGTGGCCCGTGAGAGGTGGAGAGGTGCTCCCACGCACGAGGATTGGGGCTGCTTCCAAAATGAGGCCGGCAGAGTCTGTTGCTGTCCTCCGCTCTCACCCTCCGGCCCTGCCCCAAACACTTCCAATACAACTCTTCCATAGGCTCGCCTCGGGGGCTTCTTTTGCTTCCCTTAAAATACACCTGGTGATTTGTAGGTACATCTTCATGACATTCATTTTAAGCTGCTGAAATTGCCTTACAGATTCTATGCAAAAACACACATGTACAGGAGAGAAAAGATTCTTTCTTTGAATCCAGTGGCTCTGCAAGCCCAGGGGTCCAGCCCTTTGTTTCTAGCGCTCGAGGGCTTACGTAAGCGAGTGTGCTGAGCGGCTTGTCTCTCCTTCTCTCGCTTGTCCTTGGCTTCGCGGTGCCTCTGGAGGGAAGCTTTGGTTTTTCTGGGCCACGGTAGTCCTCAGAGCTAATCAAGGGACGGCGTGTGATGTACCAGACAAAAATACAAGTCAACGAAACCTTAACTTTTAAAACCAGCTTCTCTCAGCTGCAAATTCCCAGTGCATAGACCTCCCACAGCTTGGCCTCCTTTGCAGTAACCTGCGCCCTGGGGTCCTTCCGCCCCCCCCCCCCACTATGTATTAGACAGGTTGCCAGATGTCCAGTTCAGTGTGAATTTCAGGTAAACGACCTACACTTTTTCAGTATAAGTAATCCTTTAAAGATGAAAGGGACATATTTATAACAAAAAATTATTTGTCATTTATTTCATCTTCCAACCCTACATAGGGAACATGCGAGATGATTTAAATGAGATACATTTTTATTTGGTGTACCTGGAAACCCCATGCCCGTAGCCATTTCTTTCCCTGGGAGTCTTTCTCGTTCCTGCTCCGGGATCTTTGTGGGTGCTCCAGCCCATACACACGGCGGGTCATCCTAGTAAAATCCCAGGGAGAGGCCGTTGTGCGAGTTAACCTTTTCCTTCCAGAAGGCTCCATGTCTTCTTGTGCTAGTCCGCCCTGCTTCCCCCAGGCTCCGCATTGCAGAAGTCCGGCAGCCTTGCTCAGTCCAACAAAAATGCTACCTGCTGGTTTTCCTCCAAGCAAGGGACCCTTCCTTACCTCGTGTTGGTACAACTCAGAGAAACTTCAAAGAACAAAGCATATCTGTAACTTTTTCTCTATGTAGAGACCCACTGGCCACTTCTCTTGCTGAAAAGAAAAGTTAGCACATGCTCTATCTTTGCCCAGGTCCAGCACTTTGCTCCAGAAGGGCCTGCTAGTGCTAATAGTTACAGTTTCTAGAGCCCCTGCTCTGACGCCGGGGACCGTGGTCATGGCAAGAAAGAGAAGTGACCTTGACAGAGTGCATCCTGTGCCCGGGCACCAGCCCACAGGCCTGAAATGCACTCGTTCATTTAACTTCATGCTTATTTCATTCCCACCCCGCCCTTGGAAGTAGGACCTGTTCAGTATCCCCCTTTCACCAATAAGGAAACTGAGGCACCAAGGGGGGAAGCAACCATGCCGGAGACAAGCCAGGTGTGGGTGGCCACTCTCTTAGTGACCCGAGTTCTAAAGCCAACCACTGTGACTGAAAACTGTCCACTGTCCTGGGAAGAGCGTGTCATCCTCAGTGAGGAGCGCGTGTTATGGAGTCGGATTATGGGGCGTTCGGACCCTGAGTCCGCTGCCCACTGGCAAAGCGCCACCCAAGACATCGCCCCGAACAGCCATGATCCCCAGGAACAGGCTCTGCCCGTCCCTGTGATCCATGCCCCACGCACGTCTGAATCCATGGCGTCATCTGCTCCTTCATTTAACTTCCTCTTCGGAGCCCCACGGAAACCCCTCTCATTTCGTCGGTGCCCGTACTGGGGCTCAGAGAGGCACGTCACTTAGATCCCCACAGCCAGGCGGTGCGAAGCCCAGACGCGCCCCCGGCTCGGAGCCAGACCTAGTGGCCCCAGACGGCGACTCGTGAGACAGTCTGGGGAAAGAAGCCCGGTTGCTTCACAACAAAAAATAAAGCGTGAAAGGGTTTGAAAGTTTAAACCGTGTTCAAAAGGAAAAGAAAATACTAGCATTTGTTTTAAGAAGAAAAGCACCAGACCTCACAGTCCAAAATGTTTGCTGAATACGCAAGGACAATTTCGGCAAAACGGCCACGCATCTGTCAATGCACCCAGCTAAACTTCCAGAAAGAGAAAGGTCACAATCTGTCTGGTTTTACAGCTCTAGGACTGGACAGTGATTACATGTTCAGTACACAAAAAAAAAAAAAAAAAAAAAAAAAAAAATCAAATTAAATGGGACAAGAAGTGATTGCAGCTGCCTGGGAAAAAGATCTTCATAATTACATAATCTCCTGCACACCCAAGGTCAGGCTGTCCTACCCAGGGACACTGTCACGGGAACCATTAGCCATCACAAGAGCCGGCCAAGCTCCATCTCCAGGGCCTGGATGGGCTCAGAAGCTGCTCTCAGCCGGCCACCTCCCTCTTCACGTCCCGAGCCTGGCGAGCGGGTAGCAGTCCCACCCCAGGCAGGTCCAGACCCCACTGCGTCAGGTGAGTCCTTTAAGAGCAGAGACATTAAACCTGAGACTCACTGTCCCTTCGGCCTTTGGAACCCACAACCTCTCCCTCTTGTCAAGGACCCACAGACAGTGCCCGAAGCAAGACTTAGTGACTGAAGGAGATCACACCAGCCTTGAGATGCGCCTGGAGTCCTGTGTGGGACACTCAGGGATCCCTGGGCTTTCGTGTACCAAGTCCCCGTTTTTGTGTTTTTATGTGAAAGCCTTTACTGAAATTATTTCTTTATTGGAGGCGAGGGTGCCTCTCCTGGCTTTATTCGCAAACAAAACTGACTGCGTTGAGGGTTATTGGAATGAGGGCAGATAAGACACAGGGCTGGCCCTGGCCCCCCCGCCGGTGTGGCTCTGTGGGGGTGTCATCCCACAAAGGGAAAGGTCGTAGGCTCAATTCCTGGTCAGGGCACATGGCTGGGCTGCAGGCTCAGTCCCCGGCCAAGGTACGTGCAAGAGGGAACTGACATCTCTCCCTCTCATCAACCTCAATCTCTCTCTCCCTCTCTCTCCCTCTCTCTCTCTCTCTCAAAAAAAAAAAAAGACATAGCCTGGGAACAGGAGACTGGGTCTCCATCCTGTGTCAGGCAGGATCAGGCTCTGTGACCTTGGGCAGGTGCATGACCTCCACGTGGTATCAGTTTCCCTGTCTGTAAAATGAAAAAGCTGAACTTCACCTCCAGCCTCCAAGCTGAGTTCCAAGGTGTACTGGGGACCACCAAGGTGAGGTTATCACAACCTCTGTCCCTGCACCAATTCTTTGTTGTACCTTCTGGGCTGAAAATATATCTAGCACGGCACTCTCTGAAAACCTAAAAATACCCACGCAGCACTCACTACTCACCTGGAGCTGTTCAGAGGGCCCTGTGTATTAACTCATGAAACCCTCAGCCCAATTCGGTAGATAAGTTACCATCAGTGTCTCCATGTGACAGCGAAGAAACTGAGGGCCAGAGAGGTTTTCCTCCTGGGAGGGGACGGAGGGGACGGGACGGGAACGGTGCCCCAGCTCTCAGCCTGCGCTCCTGACCACGGCTCTCCGTCTCTCCTAAAACATTAGGTCTCCGCCCTGAAACCAGCGACGGGATTTCAGGACAGAGCCCAGGCTCCCAAGAAGTCTCTCAACATTTGGGGCCCTGGGTCTTTCCTTGGCCCTGATGCTCGAAGAAAAGGTGCTCCTTCCAAGAGCAGACGAGCCTGTGTGACAACAGAGGGCGGAGCCATGAGGCCTGGGAGCGGCACCCTTGCTCAGGATTCCTCGCGCTCCCAGGAAGACTCCGAAAGGTCTCCCTTCCAAACTTACTTCTCCAAGAAAGACGACAGCCACCGGGGTGACTCAGAGCAAATTCGTCTTGACACGGCTGCCCGTGTGAGAACTGCCCGAGGAGGCAGTCCCCGGACTGTGATACAGGCGGGGAGGGCCCTGCCCCACGGCTCATCAACATGACACTAAACCCCGTGGGTGTCAGCACCGTGGGAACGCCTTCAGTTCCCAGTCAGACTTCGTCACACTCACTGACATTTCCCGTAGCGACAGCCACGATGAAAGTCATGAACCCGAGGGGAGAAGAAACCAGTGCTAGCTCGTCTTCCCCAAAAGAAAAAAATCCATGCCACGGTGAGAAGCCCTAGGAACGTGATCTAATGGGGACACCTTCAACAGAAGTGGCATCTCATTGGGTGGCATAAAGTCATACCGAAGAGAAGCTTTATGAGTGTCATCACTGCAGGAGACCTTAAAAAAACACCCCATTGTACCTCATAGAATTCACACTGGACAAAATCCTTTTGGATGTCATCGAGGGGAGGAAACCTTTAGCTGAAATTCACCCCTTGAAAGACACCGCTGTGGACTCCGTACAGAAAAGAAACCAGATGGCTGGTCGGCATGTGGGAATTCTCTCTGGTGATGCCTAGCAGAGCCTCAGTGAATATTTATTATTTGCAACTGGGTCAGACCCCTGCAGAAAACGGATACACCATTCAAATTAAGATCATTCAAGTAGGATTTATTCGCAGAAGTAGAATGTGTTCAAAAGTGGTGGAATTGTGTAGTCACTCAAAGGCCTAAGCCCAAAGAGAGAAGTTAGAGGAAGTTGATTTTAAAGGAGCTATGGCCTTTGTCCTGGCCAGGTGGCCCAGTTGGTTGGAGCACCGTCCCGTACGCCAAAAGGTTGTGGGTTCGATCCCCAGTCAGGGCACATATGGGAGGCAACCAATTGATGTTTCTGTCCCTCTCTCTATTTCCCCTTCCTCTCTCTCTCTCTCTCTCTCTAAAAACAATAAATACCTCCTCAGGTGAGGATTTAAGGATTTTATAGAAGAGCTATGGCCTTCTGGATGGGGGCCGGGGGACCCCAGAAAATTCCTTACCCCGACCTCAGACATTGATCTCACGGAGGCACCGCGGCTGAGCCCTACCAGATGCTGAGAGTGAGGAAGCCTGTGAGGTAGGCGGGCAGCAGGCAGGGATAAGCAGAAGGATGCACCTGGATGGGGAGCGGAAGGCACCCAGCCCGGAGACCGGGACCCCTAGCTGGCTGCCGCGTTCCCCTCTGGTTCCCAGAGCCTGGCGCAGAGCTGGCCCGGAACAGACACGTGACACCAACTGCTGAAGGAGTGAGGGATCTGTGGGACCAAGTAGATGGGGTGGGGGGTGGCTGTTACCCCGCAGGAGAAGACTCAGACCTCTCTGCCTGCCTGTCTTCCTGGGGGGCCCTGGGAGCCCAGGGACAAGATGCTTCCAGAACTCACGCAGCAGGGTCACCAAAGGACAACACGAGAGGAAACCAGGGAAGCAGCCACAGCCGGTCCCCTAGAAGGGGAGGGGGAAGTCTCTGGGCACTGTGTTGGAAGCTCTGTGGGTGCATCTCACCACCCCGCCTGCCCCCCCCCCAGTTCTGCGCAGTTCCAGGGCCACACGGTACACCGGAGCCCAGCTCTGGGTCCAGGTCTCCCTGCACCCCGAGCCTGTGGTGCCCCCACACTGTGGGACGCAGGCTAAACCCCATCGCTGGAGAGGGCAGAAAGACAATCCAGTTGACAATAACCTGACGGTTCTCAGGCACACGTTTCCCTGCTCATGCATCACAACCGTGATTAGCATGTTTTCTGTGACTAGCACGGAGAAAAAAGCAGCTCTTCCGTGACATTCTCGTGGCTCCAGACCTGCCAGGAGCAAGTTAGTGACTCACTTGGTCACCCCCACGGTGTCCCTTCCATTGAAAGTGAAGCGGACAAAGTGCTCCATGTGCCCGGAAAGAACGTGGCTGGTGACCGGTGCACCCGAAGGCTGTGTTTCAGAAGCATTTCTGTTTATACTTTCTGGCATTTGTGCTCCACGGGACGGTGAGAATCCTCCTGCTTCACACAGGACCCTCTGGGGCAAGGGAGTGAAAAAATCAAGTCGGCTGTGAAAACCAAACTACATTTCAAACGGTCGAGTCTCCCAGAAGAACTCGGGTCTCCCTGAAATCCTGGAGGTGAGGTGGGACCGTGAACACCGGACCCCCTTCTCTCTCTTAATGACCAACGTCCCTCCTGCAGGAAGCCTGCGCTGCCCGCAGCAGGCTTGACACGCAATGCTTAGTCCCTTCATCGAGGAAATAATGGACACAATCCGCATCGTGTTTGACAAGGACATGGGCTTTGAGGTCAGACACAGCCGGGGTTTAAGTCACCTATGGGCTGTGTGGCCTCAGGGGAGGTCAGCCCAAATGTCCTTATTGGAAAAATGACACAGAAAGGACTCCAGTCCATAGGGCCATTTCATGATATCAGCTTTCTTTTATGTGAAACTATATTGGTTAAAAAGTTGGGGAACATGTCTGTTTAAAAAAAAATGCTTCTGTGTATTTTCCATATTGACTATGTATTACTTCAGGGAAAACTTCGCTGTGATCAGCTGAATCGATACAACGTGGATGAGTTCCTACGGAAAGACCTAGAAGAACACGCACTGAACAGTGAAGCGCGGTCACGTCTACAGGGTGGGAAGGGCGGGGAGGGAGGAGGTTAAGAAAACACGCACTTTTTGCTTTTTGTGCATCTGGGTAATATTTGACTATTCTGACAAGCATATATATCCACTGTCGCTTTTGAATTCCAGACAGAGAAAGGGACACGAAGAAGAGATGTAATTAGCCGGGGCCCCAGTGACTGAGGGCATCTGCAGCTCCGGGCGGCCTTGACCGAGCCGCCTCCGTAACTGAGTTCTCTGCAAGGCGCTGCCGTCGCTCAGGCATTTTCTTGAAAGGCTCGGCGTTAACAGAATTCTGGGTCAAAGCAGGGCCATGAGTCACCATTACAGGAAGGCTTTGTAAACATTATGTAAACATATTACCGAAGGCACTTGGCTCAGACTTCCACAGGAGGGAATGATTCACCCCAAACAAGGACGGGGCGGGGGAGAGAAGAGCAGGAACCCTCGCAGATCATTTTTTAAAATATTTTCCCACATGGCCCACATCCAGAACGTGTGGGTAAATCTTCACTTTCTGTGGGAGCACACTGATGTGTGTCCCCGTGGCCATGCTCGGTCCCTGCATTCTGACACAGTGAGGCTGCCATTGTGCAGAATGGTTTTTCTCCCCCTTCATGCAAGCGTCTGTGGAAAACTACATCAAGCACAGCTCTGCAGGGATAATAGAAAAGCCCAGTGCGTGATGGGCTGGGAGCATTTGCCGAGAGTGTGAGATTTATACCTGTGTCCATCCATCTAAACCTTCTCCGCAGGATTGCCAATAAAATCCCATTACCTCGGACGACGCCTGCTGCTTCTAGTCCTTCCTCAGACCTTGAACCAGAGTCTTCACGCTTCTCCCTGCCAACAGCCCACATGCAGCTTAAGCGCAATCCACATGAACAAGCTGAAGACACGCCCCGTCTCCCCCAAAGCCAGGACTCCTCGGGGCATTGCCAGCTTTCGACTCTGGTGCCTTATCAGGGCCTTCCCCAAATTTCAGGCATTTTTGTTTTGCTTTCACAGAGAATTTACCAAATGGGTTTGCAACTTGTCCTAAAACTGATTCTACATTGCTGAGGTGGTACCTTTTGGAATTTAAATACACGTTTTAGATGAAAAGCGAATACCCATTCCTAAAAGGCAGGAGCCCTGCCACTTGTTCTATCAGGCATGACATGCCGGGTTCTGCGGCAGAAACAGACAATCCCAAGTTCTCGGTAGCATGGCACCTTGGAAGTTGACGTCGTGGCTGACCGAAGTCCCCCCACGTCCGATTCAGCGGCGGCACCCCTCTGTAGGCCCGGACCCCGGGGCCGCGCCTGCCCAGTGCCGGCCATGCCAGTACACAGCTCTACAATCACTGGCGAGAGGTGACCCCTGGCAAGTGAGTGCTGTCGCCTCTGAGTGACAACAATGACTCCAGCTCACATTTCATCGGCCAAAGCAAGTCGCATGATTGTGCTTAACTCACGAGGACAGAGGCCCGCTGTCCCCCTGTGGGTCCCGAAGTGGAGGAGAAACGGCCATCGGTGAGCAGAGCCAGTGCCTACCCGGCCCACGCTCATCAGGAGAGGAGAGCCAATCCGGACATAAAGACAGAACGAGCCATGTTACTGAAGTCTAGCTGGACACCGTGGCCGCCGAAGGGAGGTGAACCGCAGAGAAAGAAGGGCTCAAGAACCAGTTCCCCCCAAAACAACAGACTCAAAACACAGGCGTTCAAAACAGGTCGTGAGCACCCTGCCATCCTGCTCACCGGCCTGTCCTCCGCCCCTTCCATGACCTCCCCTTCCCACGCTACAGAAGAAGAGCCCGCCGCTGCCGGCCCTGAACTTCACGGTGCTGCAGCGTCCTGACATCCAGACACTCCAGGGGCATCGCACCAAAGGACCATCTAAAATGGGGGAGTGAGATGAGAAAAATGACGGACCCTACAGCCTGAGGACACATCTTTCCGCACGTCCAGTAGCTTCCAATTCTTGGCTTTCCGCAATATTACGGCCGGGCCTGATTGAGTGGCCAGCGGCCTAGACCGTCAAAAATAAGTCTTCTGACGAATCGCCATGTGATCTTTAGTAGGTAACTCAGAAGGACTGTAAATAATTGAGTGACGTTGCTGTAGCAAACCTCTTTTATTTTTATCTGTTTATTTCTATTATCACAGTTTCTCAGAACTTACATCTAAAAAAAATTTTAAAGAAGAGCAGAATTAATGCTGACCCCTGTATCACTATGGTAATAAGTAATTTCCTCCTTTCGGGCGGCCTTCTTTTTAAAACTCTATTCATCTTATTAGGAGATGCGGTCCAATAAAATCTTACTTTTTATGCTCAATAATTATTTTTTCTTTTTTTAAGGATGCATTTATGTTATGTGGGTGAATTATATTAATAATAATTAAATTGCAAATTCAATCTAGAAAATAATTTTAAGCCCTAAAAAGCATACCAGAAAACCACATTTCTGCTTCAATGTTTATACGGTTTCTTGCAGAGAACCATGATAAAGCAATCACTAAAAGCTTCTGCAGCATTTAAAAAAAAAAGATTAGAATAAAACTCTATGTAGAAATAAAAAAGAAATTGTATGTTCAAGGAGAGGAAAAGGAACCATGTAAACTTTTAAAGAATTTTTTCATCCATTTTTAAAAGAGTAACAGTAGGTATCAAATCGTTATGGTGTTTATGGATACAATCTTGAAAACATGTAACATTTTTCTGTTTTAAACATCAATATTTATAACACGCCAGAAGTAATCTCCTTTGCAGCTATTAAAACTTACAAAGAAAATTTTCAACTATCAACCTCAGAATGGGGGAGGGGGATGAATTCATAGTTTTTGAAAGATCGTTTCCAGAGTGTGCAGGCCAGGAACCCCCGAAGCTCATCTGCGGCCTTCCCTCGGGCACCAGGCCTTCCCACCTGGGGACGTGCCTGGCTTTCAGAGGCTCCTGAGCCGCTATGTTGTTTGAGTTTCTTCATAGCCGCCCGACTCCACGTGGAGTGCAGAGTGGCAGACACCGTGATGTTTCCTGCCCGAAATGTTGGGCAGGTACAGAACGGGGCTGAGCCCGGACTCTGACCACTCCTGAAGCGGCTGCTGTAACTCAGGCATGACGACTCGAACAGAAATCTCACACCTGCCGGCTGCGGCCACGTCTTCGGCCCCTGCGGGGCTTCATGTTCTCACCTGTAGAACAGGACTGAGGCCCCACCGACAGCATCCGCGTTACGGGATTTTTATGGGGCTCGGATAGGACCAACGTTCCCCCTAGTTTTAACTCCACGGTCTCAAGTATTACTTTGCAGCCTCCTTGCTTGTTCTGGGCTCACAAAACCTCCCAAAAAAAGAACAGTAAAAACTTCCCCCTAAATATCCATGTCCCCAACCATCGCCACCCCAAACAAGGGAACCTCTCCCACCTTTCGTAAGAGCCCAATGAGCCACATGTGGCCTAAAATTCCCCCACAAAACCCACAGCTCCCTAAGCACTACCTAAGGCCACCTTCCCTGATGCCTTTGATGGTTGATGATTGAGTGCTGGCGTGTAGATTACTGAGCAGTCCCGGGGGGAGCCCCACACTCACCCCAGCACTGGCCTGGGCAGCAGGGGACGTGTTGGGGAGACGTTGAGAAGGGAACCCCAGGACTGTGGCCCCGCGCTCCGCTTGGAGCCATCCCCCCATGACTGCCGACCCTCTGCAGCGTCTGGGTCCCTCGACAACGTCCCCACAGAGCCCGTTTCGGACCTGCTCCCGCTCGGGTCGCTTCGAGGATTCGCCTAGGACAGACTCCCGGGCTCTGCCCTGCCTGCTGCTGCCGCTGTGCAAGAGGCTTGTTTATCCAAGAAAAGACCCTCTCGTCCCGGCAGGCAGACGGGAGAGGCACAGGACGCGGTCGGGAAGGCCGAGGGAGATTCCCGGCAGCGGGTGCAGTTCACCCAAAGTGAGGAAGACGCCCACCTGTGCGTCTCCATGGCGCCCCAGGAAGTCGAGGTCCAGACCCCAGTCCTGGGGGGCCGGCCACGCCCTCCTTCGTGGCTGGGCTCCAAGTGTGTGTCCTGCGCCCCACATCCTAGCTCGACACTATCACGAGCCTCTAAGACACTGGGCACCCCAGATCCGGGCCGGAAGTGCGTGCCTCTTTGGGGCCCAGAGGGCCAGCCTCCCCTGTAACCCCGACAAGCAGGTGGGGCTTCTCCTGCACCCCCCACCTCACAGGCCCTGGGGGGCAGAGCCGGGACTTGTCCACCCCTGTGTCTCCGGGACCCGATTCACGGGCTTATCCTCTGAGTCAACAATGCCTATTCAGACACAAGAACATGTACCACCTGATTCATCTTCGTTGCCACCGTTCATTGTGCCCGTTTATGTCTCCAGCCAGCGGGGAAGTGGCGGAAAGCCAAGGAGGCAGAAGCCAGAGAAAAACAAAGACAGACGAGAGGAAAAGAGAACGCTTTCTCCAAAGGAGACGTGCTGAGCAGCCGCCCGCAGGGGAGGGACCCCGTCTTTGGGGGAGGACACGTGGGATTGTCATCGCAGCCGGAAGAGGGATTCAGGCTCCTCAGGAGGCCTCTGCCCTGTTACCCCTTATCCAAAGGGGGACTCGCACAGAGCAGCAGCCGGATTATTACCAATAACATTAAGAGCTATAAAACGGGGACAATGATGCCACTAACTTCATAAAGTTCCGGGCTCGGCGGAGATAAATGTCGTCACTGACCCAGCACCGTGTCCAGCCACCAGGACAGGAGTGAGTGACAGCCACTTTTATTGGGCAGATGTGACTACCCAACCGCAGCCGCCACAGCCCCTGCGGCCACGGAGAGGGGCAGCGTTCCCTTCCCCAAGGAGTTCTGCTCATTCTTTCAGACAAATGTAAAAAGAGGAAAAAGTTAAAAAAAAAAAAAGCCACTAGATCTGGCTGGCTATGGGGGAAAATGAGATTATTTTCTAATTCAGTGGCTGCAGAGAGAGATTGCCTCTGAAACCCACTGTTTGCTCAGCCAGTGCTGGTCTTCAATAAGATACAGCTGCCCAGGAAAATAACGAGAACACAAGGAAGTCACCCCGTTTACAGAAGTACTGGGCTTTCGGGGGAGGGCACTTCCACCAACACTGAAGAGAAGGGCCTTTACCTCTATCAGGATCTGGGCAGAGCCTAACTGGGCGATCTGACGAGGCATTAATAAAGACCCACACGCGAAGGTTCGGGAAACCACAGGGGTAGGGAAGTACCCCAACTCCAGAGAGAGTTCACAGGGGCGCCGGCTAGGTCAGAAGGAACCCGAAGAAAGAACAGTTATCAAAGCCTGGAAGAAGGGCCTCGTGTGGAGGCAGCTGCCTTGTGCCCGATTGAAGCCACTTTTTTAAATCAAGGGACGCAGTTGTCCCAACGGACCCTGCAGGGAATGAGCCGGAATGAGACTGGACCTCACCCCCCTCCAGTCTCTCTGAGTGGGTCTCCATGGTCAAACCCAACCTGAAGCCGCTGATGAAGACACACACCTACGGCTAGAGAGCGAGGCGCAGGGGTGCTGAGGGAAAGTGGAAGGTCAGAAGGAAAATACCCCATCCACGTGTGCATGGATGTATGAAGAAAAACAGCAGCGACACATATAACGAACACTCATGTTTATGTAAATAGATCATGCAATCTTTATCACAACTCTAAGGCCCTCATTACCATCATCCTTTTACAGAGAAGGGAACTGAGGTTCAGAAATGTGGAAACTCGACAGTGCTTTTTGATACATGGGCCGTCAGTTAATACCTTGGTGTGCCAGCCATAACCAGAGCTAGGCAACCGTGTCCTGAACAGAAGAACTTTTCATGAAGGCGGCCCTTAGGCATCCATGTCCTGTATCACACGACCCCCACAGCCACAGTTGGCTGGACCACTGGCAAGTATTGCCCACAAGGACAGCCAGTCAGTAAGCTGGCTGGCAGGCCACACCACCGTCTGACATCAGTGGGCCAGCCAAAGACCCCGCTCAAGAATAGTAACTGTGAAAGAGGGGTGAATGCAGCAATTAATAGACACAGATTAATAAGCCAGGTTCCTATGTGAAAGAACTCACCCTTGCATCTCAGTTCCTCTTACTTTCTTTAAAGGCCTTCAATTCTCAAAGACCCCTTAGGAGGATTATTCTGTATCAGCTTGGCCCACGTGTGTCTCATGAAACATGCTCTTTTTGCCAGAGGTGCCAGAGGGAAACAGATAACAGAGCCTGTGATCAGATCCTCTTGAGCAGACATAGTTCATCTTCCTCTAGACCCACCCTGTCTGGTATGAAACCACGAACTAATTTAAGTCAATTAAAGTGAAACTAAACATAAAGGTCAGTTCCTTGGTCTCACTGGCCTCGCTTCAAGGGCTCAGGAGCTGCCCGCGGCTGGTGGCACCCACACTGGACAGGGAAGAGGACTTTCCCGTCTTCCCAGAATGGTCTCTACCGAGCAGAACGGCTCTAGGTGATGTAACTCACGGGGCACGATGCCCTGTGAAAGTCGCTGAGAAACCCGGAAGGGAACGGACGCGCTGCAATGTTTAACCATCCCTCATACTCCACTGCTCCTCATGCTCTGTAACGTCGCACAAGCTCACGCATCACGCAACCACGTTGGCGCAGGACGTGATTTCTAGAAGGAAACCTGCTCAGCTGGTGTTCAGCGCTGCTCCTCTGATCCCAGCGAGCTCTTCTTTCTAGTTAACTGACTTCCCATTTGCTCATTTCCTCTGCCTGCCAACTCTGTCATTGGATGCGCGGAATCAAAACCCCCAGGGATAACTTAAGAGAAAATGCACAGAGATAATATCGGCAGGAGTTATTATATTTGGGGGGAAGATGGAGGGAACGGCCTGTCCGCCCACAGTCGGGAAAGGAATGATGAAGTCAATTCTTTTTTATTTTTTTTATTTTCTTTATTGTTGCTCTGTTACGTTGGCCCCTTGTCCTCCACGGCGCTCCCCGGCCCTGCCCACCTCGCCCCTCTAAAGTCAATTCTTATATATCCACCAGGTGGAATATTATCCCCCCACCCCCCAAAAAATAACGGTTCTAAAGTATGTCATAAATCGGAAATGTCTAGGACCTAATATAAGTGAAAAATGAGGACACCCAATAGCCCATGCGTTAAGGCTGACAGTGTAAAAATAATCTGTTTGGAAGGGAATATTCCCAAATGTGATCATGTTTGTGTTTCTGTGGTAGAACTGACGGTACTTTTCTGCTTCCCTTCATTTCTCAAATGTCTTTTAAAGGCACCTCGGACTTTCAGAAAAACCACATAAAATGCTGATGGAAAGACAGCCAAGGTGTGCTGGGGGGAGGTGGCTGATGACTCATTTTGGCCCCTGGATCTGGTGACGTTGGGCCTTTTCTAATCAAGCATCTTGGGAAGGGTCAGCTCTTGGTGGCGGGCTGGGACAATCCAAGGACAGTGTCCTCTGAAACCCCCGCTGCACAGAGCGATGGCCTATCCTCCACGGCACAGCAGAGGGACAGTAGCTCCAGGCTTCCCCACCCGCTGTCTCTGGGTGTGAAAGCCGCCCCCTGCGAGAGGGACCCTTGCCCAGCACTGGGTCCCAAACCTCAACCGCCTCTCAGATGCCATCTCTGACGCCTCCCCGCTGGAGACATCTTTGCCTTCCACCCGACAAGATAAAATCTCACGACGATAAAGTGTGTTCCCAAATGCCTAGCCCTAATTCTGGCAGATGGCAAATAATAATTTAATAATAATTTCCTTCTCCCCACCTCCTTTTTTAACAAATAATTAAACAAACAGAAAATAATTTCTTTGCAAATGTCAACCTGCAAATGCTTTTTTTTTTTTTTTTTTTTTTTGCTTTTTTAGGTTGTTTTTTTTTTTTTTTTCCCAATTCCCCGGGAATATCAGCAGTTCATTTCCCCCTATTTCCCCCATGACTGCCCCTCAATTTCTATGACTTGGTCATAATTCAGAGGCCAGCACCAGGCTGCATGGATTCAACAGTCATTAAGCAAAAATGCAAAAGTTATACCAGAGCCCTGCTGGATAACTCAGCTGTTTCTACAGTTGAATGAAAGCAGCTTTTATTAAATTATGCAGCCAATGTTCCTTTTATTTCCTTAATGAGAATGTGGTTCATAGACTGCTACGCGGATTACCTTAATCGGTTAATTTCAACAATCAGGAACCTCGCGGAGGCAATGCCGGTGCATTATGGAGAGCAGCTTGAGCCTTTCAGCTTCTGAGAGGACAGCGATTCTCGGGCGCCCCGGACATGCCATGGGCCAGGGAACACGCTGTGGGGGGCGTCTGTGCCTGCTCAGCCCTTTGGAGGCGTCGTCTGACTGGGGCCACGCACAGCACCCCCCTGCGCAGAGCTCCGGTCTTGCCTCCTAACCACGGGAGCCCCCCGTGTTCTGGGGGGGAAATGATCATTCAAATAGCTCCCCAGTTACACCCCCCCCCCCAGAATGACGGGAAACAGGCTCGAGGGGGGGGGGTGCTGATGCCAGGCAGGGGTTCTGGGTGGCAGCTTCCTTTCCAGGAAGGTTCGACTTTGAACTTCAGATGTGAGCGGCTGGGCCTCCCGTGTGCTGAGGGCGGCAGGGATGCAAGAAGCAAAGACCAGCAGCGCTGCGTTCTGCGCTCTCCCTGCCCCCAAGACCCAGGGACCACACTGCGGGGGGGGCCCTGCTGGTGGCTGAGTTTAGAAACCCCGCAGAGCAATGAGATGACAGACGCTGGGAGGGAAGCTGAAGAGATTGCTGTGGGGACGGGTGGGCTGGCTCCTCTCCGCACCAGCTCCGTGATTCCAGCAACATCCCCTGGCCCCCCTGTTCCTCAGTCCCCTCTCCTGGTAAATGGGGGTAAGAAAGTGCCCCCCTCATGAGGAGTGAATGGTGTAAGGTTTTCAAGGTGCTTAAACTGGTCTCTGGCTTGGGTTTAATTTCCACGTTCTACCTAGTGACTGGGAGACCCGTGGAGGTGGCTACAAGCTTCCGATCATATTCCAAGTGTGGGGGTCGGAGGGATGGGGAGTGAACTGCCCACATTCCTGGAGAAAAGCGCAGAGGAATGGCCTCCGCCCCAAAATGAGTCAAAAACACTTGCGCAGGCTGGCATTTGTGAAGAAATCCTTCTTCCTTTTACTTAATATTTGAGGCACATCATGCTATAGAAATGAAGATCTATCATATAATTGATAGTTTAATTTAATAAATAATGCATAGATATTAAACGTAACTATTTCCACCGCCTCCAAGAGAAGGAGCTTCACTAGTAAGGTACCTCCCGCTTCCAGGAATTCTCACGTCACAATATCACGTGTTTCGATGAGAACGGGACCCACATCCCAAAGGGGCACGTCTGGGGCTGGCAGGGCTGCTCCCCTTCACCATTCTGGGGTGTGTCTCCCCATCCCTCGTCCGTGTCCCCTTGTCATGCCTTTTGTACGATGACGTGTTATTCTCTCCAGTGGTTTCTCTGAGTATGCCATTACTTTCATGCCTGGGACTTGAGGGCCACACGAGGGAACAGAAGCACAGAAAGGTGGGGACAACGGGTCCCATTTACCCAGCCAGCTGAGGCCAAGTGGGGGCGAGGACGGGAACTGTTTGATCTGTGAGTTAGGTTCACGAATACCTAACACTAACACAAATACAGCAACTGGTAGTTGTCCCCTCGGAGAATTTTGAAACTAACTTAAATAAAATGTCACATATTCCTTGCCCTCCCTCCCCTCTTCCAAACGCCAAGTGGAAGGTGCGTGTTCCCCCTGAAATGCCAGGCCTTCTCTGCGGGCTGTCCACCCTGCGGCTGGACCGGCAGAGTCTCAGAGGAACGCCCAGCCGCGAGAGAACTCCCCATTCCACGTAGGGAGGGGAAGGTCTGGTTGGAGTTTGGGGAGCGTTCTGCTCGGGCGTCTCACGCACAGACAAGGGAGAGCGCAGGAGTCAGCGCTCTGCAGAGCGATCCTTACGACAGGCCCCCAGTGCCCCGCACATTTTCTTCTCTCCCAGTCTTGAGGAGAAGTGAAATAGAAAGCAGACATGCAAGGAGCTTTCTTCAGAGAAATGGAAGGTCTAGAAACCCACCCCAGCCCACACTGGGCCCGGAAGCGGCCCCCAAACCTCACCACATTGTGCGGAGACCATCTGGAGCTCTCTGCTTCGGGAAAGGGGGTTCTTTCTTTGGCATTTGGTTGCGCCGGAGACGTCCAGCTGCCGGCACGTGCGCCTTGACCTGGGTACTCTGCCCACCAGTTCCCAGCCCCTCTCGCCTTCTCCACCCCACTCAGGGGCCTGGGACTGTCTGGTCCGTGCTCCCTTTGGTCTGGCCAATAGGAGGCACCAATGGGAGAGCCAAGGGCAGGGAGGAGGAGACTGGTCAGGGTGCATCTTCCCCACACACCCCCAATATGAGTCAGCTCGGGCTGGTTTTGAACTGAGGCTAAACGACCCTGATTTTCTGAGTCTGTTCCCATTCCCAGCAGTCTGGTGTGGACTTGGGGCTGAGATACACGGTCCCTGATAGATGGGCACATTAAGTTCAAGCCTTCCCTGAAGAACACACGCGTGTTTGTTTTTTTTTTAACCTGGAAATGGAATCTAGTTTGCTGGTTGCCTGAGAGACAAAATGCCCTGCTTTGTACTATTTAAATGTTAAGAGGGTTTGGACGTTTTGCTGCAAAAAGCCGATGTATGCTGCACCGAGTTCCCTGGGCCCCCCAGTTTCACAGGTTAGGAAGTTCCCTTTCATTAGAAAGCTCTTTAGAAAATGAAAAGAATGACTTCTATTTGTACGAATTTCTTGCTGTGCTTTCTACTGAATTCCCAATGAATTCAGCCCCAGGTTTAACGGATCGGATCTGCAAGGTTACCGCGACATTACTTAGACCAGCTTTGTGCCAAGAATGCTCCATTTCTCGTCCCTCATCCTCCCCGTTCCCCCATGGTAAGTAGAGCAGCTCCCAGTACAGAACTGAGGCCCAGGAAGAAGTGAAGGCCCTTGGGAGAGCTAGAATTTCCACCGAGGTCTGGGTGGCCCGAAGCGGGGACTCTGTCCAGCAGAACACGCAGCGCCCCGCTGTGGCCCCTCCGAGGCTTCAGTTCGCCTCCGGCCACATTCTGAGCCTGACCTCATTCCCTGCCCCTAGCTGCTCAGAGTCACAGGGGCCCAGAGCAAACGTCATGTACCCCCCACCCCGCCCCTGGGTCTGCAGAGAAAAATACCCTCGTTTTATGTCTGTTCTTACTTACCTGGGAATTGAACCGATGATTCTTTGGTTCTTAGGCCAGCGCTCAGTCCACGGAGCCGCACCAGCCAGGGCTGAATTGTACACTTTTTTAGAGGAGTGAATTTTATGATATATGAATTGTATCCCCTAAAGAAACATCTTGAACAGCACTTAGAACCATGCTTGGCTAAGTGCTGAGAAGTAGTCATTAAATAAATTAAAATAAATTGCAAAGCCACAATGACTTATTATTTTAGATTGAAAAGCCTTTACTCTTCAAACCCTTGAGGCACCCACCGGGTTTCTCAGAGTCAGCCTGCACCCCTTCTTCTCCTGATGCCTGCCTCCCTGCTGGCTCCCTTCCAAGTCCAATGTCCCCCTTTCTGGCACATAAAGAAAGACCGCTCCCTTGAGGCCCTTTGCTCCGATTCAATACCACGTTCATTTCTGTGTATCCAAACCAAGAATCCAACTGCCTTCCGTTGAACAAAATTCCACCCTAATTAAAAGGAAATTACGGTTTATGTTTCCCTTTTCTTACCAGTTTTTGTGATAGAGACGAGACATGTTTTTTTCATTTGTAAGAATCCAGAGCCTCGAGTGGATCGGACACAGTTTGGCCTCCAACCCTTGTCTCTGCCGTTCCCCTGTGCAGAATGCCTCTCCCGCAGGTGGCCGTGGGGCTCACTCCCATACTGCACTCTGGTCTCTGATCAAAGGTCGTCCCTTGGTGACACTCCCCATGTCCCTGACCACCAAATGTCAGCGCACACTCTCCCCTCTCCATTGCTTGTATCATGACCTGCCATATAACACATTCTAGCATTTACCTGGTTGGGATCTTTCTGCCCCTAAAATGCCAGCTGCCTCAGGGGAGGATTTTGTGTCTGCTCTTCACAGTGGTGTCCTCGGCACCTACAATAGTGCCTGGCGCACAGAAGATGCCCAGCCAATATTTGTTGGGTGAATAAATGAATGACCTAAGCAGCTCGTTTCAGCAGGTGTCCTAGGCAAGGGATACTACGTTGCACAGATGGCAGGTATTACTACACATTGCCTGGTGTTCGGATTGATCCGCATTATTTCCCTGGGTACCGCAGAGACCTCAAGAAGCCAATATTCTGTCCTGGCTGCTGTGGCTCAGTGGATTGAGCGTCAGCCTGAGAGCCAAGTGTCGCTGGTTCAATTCCCAGCCAGGGCACATGACTAGGTTGCACGTCAGGTCCCCAGTTGGGGGCACGAGTGAGAGGAAACCACACAGTAATGTTTCTCTCCCTCTCTTTCTCCTTTTCCCTCTCTCCAAAAATAAAATAAATAAACAAACCAATAAATAAATAATTAAAAAATAAAAAGAGAAGCCACTGTTCTGAAATAAAATTACAGGGGAAAATTACTCACTGGATTCAAAAGTCTTCACGCTCTGTGTAATAATTCGGTGTGGAAAGGAAAGGCAGGGAAAGATATTAGTCCTGTTGTCAGCGCCCTCTTTTACATTTTTAAGGGCTGTCTCCTCTGTGCCAGCCTTGCCCTTGTGCCCAGCAGGCTGGGAGTTCCCGAGGGAAGGGTCTGGGGTGGGAGGGGCTTCGGGACAGGGCTGAGTGTCCGGGGAGGGCTGTCAGTGTTTCCCTGTGTTCTGTGAGCTGGTCTAGCAAATTTCCAGACCCAAGTGGGGTGAGGGGCAGGGGAACCCCTACTGAGACTTGTGAGTGGCATTCGAAGTGGGGCCGCTCCTGTGGGACGGAGCCCTTAACCTGTAGGATCTGGTGCAACCCCGGGTGTCAGGACTGAGTTGGCTTGGAGGACCCCCAGCTGGTAGTGGAGAATTGGTTGGTGTGGGGGGAAAAACCAAACCGATCCATCTGGTCACGGGAGCGTCCGGTGTGGGCCGTGGACGAGAAGCGAGCGTCTTTTCCCTAATGCTGCCCCAGGACAGCTGAAGCAGGCCGTCCGGCAAGGGGCCCAGAGGCCTGTGTTCCAACTAGCGGGGCCGGGAATTCTGCTGCAAGTTCAAGTTTGAGACCATTGCCCGGTTCCCCTGGGAAGTCCCTGAAACGTCTCATCCTCTTCCATTCAGTCTAGTCTCCACGCCTTCCCCTTGGCAGAATATTCCCATCTGGACCCACAACACCAATTTCCAACTGACAAAGCCCCATGTTCACCTGCCTAGCTCTGAATAATGTACTTAGACGATTATTCCTGAATTTAGACAACATACAGCGCCCCATTAAATGGCCACGTGACCTTGCAGCCCCGCTCCTGGGCGCACACCCGAAGGAGCTGAAAGGCGGAGCCGTGCTCCCGTGGTCATTGCAGCGCCGTTCACAGCGGCCAGGACGTAGAAACAACCAGAACATCCTTCACTAAATGAGTGGGGGAAAGAGGTGTGGAGCACACGTATGACATGTACACCACGGACTGCTCCTCAGCCATCAGAAAAGATGAAACCCGCCCTTGGTGAGAACACGGATAAAACTTGAAGGCTTTATGCCAAGTGCGCAGATCAGACAGAGGAAGAGATGGAACTTATGAAAACAGAGCGTAGAGCTGCGGTTACCAGGGGCTGGGGGCGGGGAGTTGGGGAGATGCTGCCTAAGGGCACGGACTTACCACTAGTAGGGAGACACGTTCTGGCACTCTCACGCGCAGCATAGGGATCACAGCCAACAATACCATGTCATAAGCTTCAAAGTTGCCAAGGGACGATCTTAACTGTCCTCAATGCACAAAAAGAAGTGATGACTAGGTGACATGTACAGATGTTACCTAACACTCCTGTGGTCGTATTACCCTATACAAATGCAGCAAACCAACACCTAGACCCCTCAAGTTTACACAACGTTATGTGTCCATTACATCTCAGGTTTTTATTAAAATGTAGCTGCCTGCACCCCCCCCCCTCCCGCCCCCACCCAGGTGATCAGGATGCTGGCATCCCCAGCTACACTCAAGAGAAAAGAGGTCCTGAAAACTGGTGTTCCCCTCTCCCCCAATCCATTAGCTGGAGTGAGCGCAGCTTCTGAAATGGGAAGAACATTGAAGGCCTTTGTGAGCGCAGATGAGCGGGGCCTTCCCAAGATGGGAGGCAGGTTCCGGCCCAGGCAAGAGGCAGCCAATCCACCTTCTCTCACACACCAGTGTCTCTCTGTCTCCCTTTCCCCTACTCTAAAAGCAATGGAAAGAAGTCCCCGAATGAGAAAAAGACGGTAAAAAAAAAAAAAAGACTGAAGGCAGGCGCCACTGTGTAAAATGTGCACAACTACATCCATCCTGTCTCATAAAAACTCCACCCATGAGTAACCTGAAAAAAAATCTCCCTGAAAGACTCACTGCCCACTCCTACCTCCCTCAGGCCTTTTATTTTCTGTCCCAGCTTTGCTAATCAGAGGGAATTACATGTTTCATTATGTCAGCTGTGTCAAACCACGGTTGTTTTAATGGCTCTTTAAAATCGCGCCAACAATGCAGGCAACAGGACGTGGAGGCCTTGAGGGTCGGACGCGTGAAAGAGGAGCCTGGCTCCATCTTGCTGCCACTCAGCGCCTCTCGGGGACACGGACTCAAAACATTCCCGTCCTCACGGTAGTCAATACGCATTGATCATCCACCGCTGATGTTATTAAAGCAAGCTGATGTGCAGGGGCTAACTTTCTGCCGGTGCCCAGGCTCCCTGCAGGGAGTAGCAAGATGAGGACTTTGTACATTATCGAAGCTTAAAGAGTCTATTTTGAACAGGACCAGAGGTCGTCTTGAACAAAGAGATCCACAGATAGAAAAGTTGAAACCCCGTACCACAAGAGAGCCCAGAGAAGTGCCTTTTGGGAGCAGTCACAAGAGATCCTTCCCTACACTACCATTCCATGAGGATGTATAAATTCACTCAAATGTACGTGTGCCAAACCAAGATTTGTTTCTATTCTGCAGGCTTTATGGCATTGTTCAGGAACCGGTAACCCCTGCGGCCCCATCTGGAACTCAGAAATATTTGGTTCAGCTAGTACGGGTTTAGGTTTGTTTTTATGTTAATTCATTGCCAACTTTTAAAAATCAGGAGATTTTACTTTCTTTAAATGCAGATAGCCAGCTGGGGTCAGTTAGCATTTTCTGTGTAACAGTTATTTGTGGCCTCAGGACCCTGGGGTTTGGCAATCTGGGCCAGGCCCAGCCAGATGGCTCTGCTGATCTGGGTTTGATCATGTGTTCGTGATCAGCTGCTGGATGAGGTGGGGGCTGGTGGTCTCGGATGGCCTCAGCCGGGATGCCTCGCTCTGCTCCCCTCCCCCAGCCGGCTAGTTCTAAGAACAAGAGCAGAATGTACAAGACCCCTTGCAACCTGGGTTCAAAACACACACCATCACTTCCGCTGCATGCTGAGGCCAAAGCAAGTCCCGGGCCAGCCCAGACTCAAGGCGTAGAAAACAGGCCCCACCTCTGGGTAGGAGGGGGAGACCTTGAGGCCATTGTTGCCATTGCGCACACAGCTGATCTCAAGAAACCAGCGATGAGACCACCTGCCGGAGCGGAGAGGCAGCTGCCCACTGAGATGGGCGTGCACCGCCCATCCCCCCAGCCTTACCCTTGCTCATAATTCACACAATCATCCGGCCCTGTGGGCACACGTTTGTCATTCCTGACCCCAGAAGAAGCGACAACCAATATCCCAAAGACCATGAGCACAGCCGCTGTGCAGGGCCCTGGGCTCCCCCGTCACTTCTCAGGTACCATCGCCGCCCTATGTGCCCAGTTTCCTTCCCCGCAATAAATCTGAACCTCATTTTCTGCTCAGAGGATCAGCGGAGGGGTGTGTGCAGAGGGGGGAGGAGGGTGATTTTCTGGGATTTGGAAGATAGAGAAAGGGCAGCCCTGGAGCCAAAGAGACGCACCTGGGTGCTCCTTCTGCTCCGCACCCCCCACCCACCCACTTAATCTCGCTGCACCTCAGCGGCCCGTCTGTAAAATGGCACCTGCTGGGTTTGCCCTCTTCTCCTTGAAATACTGTGTTAGTTGGGCCATACGTTTTGCATGAATGTGGACCCATTTTGGTGCAACACAAAAGTGAGACAAAAATAACTCAAAAGCAACCACCAGCACCCAAAAAGCACTCCTAGCAGGGACTGGTGAAGGCTGTTTCCCTGCGCGGGCTTCACAAAAGGCAGCTCGAGACTCGAGGGCAGCAGCGATCAGCTGAAAGGTCCAGAAACTGCGTGGCCCAGGAGGCTGTCTTCCGTGGGCGCACCTGCAGATTGTAACGAGCTCGCCGCCCCGGCCCGAGTCCCCGTGGTCGGAGCCCGGGGGGCTGCAGCGCCACCTGCTGGGCGAGGGCGCCTAGGCCGGCGCTGGCTGCTGAGGGCACCTTGGGGACTGTCCCTCCCCGGGCAGGGCTGGCATGCATCACCCACTGCAGCCGGCGAGCCCGGCCCCCTAAAGGCCGCCTGTGACGCCCAGCTCTCCAGCCCCTGCCACCTTCGGGACCCAGATCGCCTTCGCGCACGAGGGCGCGGTCCTCACCCACGGGACGTGCCGGGAGATGCTGATGGGACGGGCTCCAAGGAGCTGGCACCTGCTGGAGGCCCAAGAGCCCCAGACCACCCTCCCGTAACCTCCCTAAAACCCTCGCCTGCAAAATGGAAATGATGACTATGCCAGCCCCGTGGGGTCATTGTTAGATGCAAAAATGAGGGTCCGTGGGAAGCACTCGGGGCCCGGCAGCAAACCCAGCAATACGTAAGTAGCAGCTGTTGATGTTGGGCCTGAACCTGCTCTGAGTGACATAGTATAATAACAAGAATAATAAGTGGGCGTCCTCCTGCCTCCCAGGAGTATGGTAGCAGGTGGATTTCATATCTGCCAGGCTCTATTCTAAGAGTCTTACTGTACCAAACCTCAAGCGTTCCCATAAAGTCAATAACATCATTATACCCACTTTAAAGATAAGAAAATCAGCTCAGAAAGATTAAATAATGTGGCCAAGGTCAGGTAGCAAGCACTCCCTGGTCATTCAAAAACCAACATCATTTTAAAATGTCCCTGCACGGTGATGGAAGGAGACAGGACTTGGTGCTGAACACACAATACAATATACAGATGGTGTATTGTGAAATTGTATGCCTGAAGCCTATATGATTTTATTAACTGGTGTCACCTCAAATAATTCAATAAAAATAAGGAATAAGAAACGTCCCTGCGTGTGGAAGCCCGAGAGCTGGCCGGCCTCTACAGAGACTAGCAAGGATGTGGCTCGAGAGACGCTGGAGCTGAGTTCTGGCCAGTGCGCCCTGTGCACCCTGGAATATCACCTTTCCAAAGGCGGACGCCACTTACCAGGCATGTGGCTCTTCCCTAGGCTCCCCACTCACTCGGGGCTGCTGTCACTCTGTTGTCCCCAACCCCGGCAGCTTCCCAGTGAAATCTGAATCTGGCCCCACACACACGATGGGCAGGGAAGACACAGGCCACTCCAGGTTGGCTGGTGGCAGTTTGAACAAGCAAGGGACTTGCACGCGAGGCCAGCCTGGGGCAGACGCGCAGGCTGCCACACAGGCCAGAAGTGGGTTTAATGGGGCCCCAAATTCCGAAGAGTCCCACAAAACCCCAACTTTATACTTTTTTCTAATGACACTAAGTTTGGCGTCATATGTGCAATTTTAATTACGTACAAGTTGTAAACTTGCGGGGCCCTTCAGAAGTCGGGGCCCAGGGCGCGCACCCGGTGCGCCCACCGTTAAATCCGCCTCTGACACCAGCAACCAAAATACTAAAGTTTACACAGAGGCCTTACCGGGTTCGGTGGGTGTTCAGTCCCCGCGGCCCCCGCACACACTGCAGCGAGTCCTCACTGCACGCGCGTGCAGATGGATTCTGTGACTTGAAGCAACGTGGCCTATAACAAAGGCGAGACCAATTTTACCGCAGCCTAATTGATATAAACAAGACTCACGTTCCTAGGGTAGCGCATCAGGCCATTAATGAAAGGCTTCTGCAGAAACCGTATTATTGGAGGACCCGCTGGCGCCTCTCAAGGCTGCATCCTTGAAACTGGCTCCAGCTGTGGGAACCGCGTGGAACGTAGTTCCGACGACACGGGAGCGGGGCGGGGAGCCTCCGAGTGTGCGGCCAGCGCATCTCGGGCCACGTCCTCTCCTTGACCTCCAGGCCGTCACTGGTCCATCAAGCTGTCGTGTGTCTCCCAGTGCCCCCACGTGACCCAACATCACCAGGAGAGCCCAAGGCACGTCCTCTCTCACCAGAGTTCTGCAGATCCTCCCAGCGGGGCCCCGGCTCCTGTTCTGCCTCCTGCAGCCCGGGCTCCACGTGGCCGGCAGAGGACCTGTTCCACGTGGTCACCACATTGTGCCGCTCCCCGGATGAAAACCCTTCAATGTTCACCCACTGCAGCGGCGATCTGGCTCCTGGCAACTTCTTCCAAGCTCTGCTCATGCCCCTCACTCCTCACACTGTGGTGTCACAGGCCTCCCATGACTCCCGAAGCCAACCCCCCCAGAACCCCCCTTTCTTTGGAAGTGCGCCCTCGCGGCTCCTCTGCCTGCAGCCTCCTCCCACCAAAAGCTCCATGTCTGCTCCTTGGCCGCCTGGAGGAGGCCTTTCTGCTCACGCAACAGTGGCCATAACTCAAGGCACCGTCCTCACTTGGCTGCTGGTTCCCTGGCCATCAGCCCACCCAGCTCAGCTCCATGAGAACAGGGCTGGTGGCGGAGCTGTCCACCTGAACAACCCAGTGCCTGGCCCATCGGGGACGCTCAGTGAACGCTTGGGGCAGAGAGGGAGGGAGGGAGGGAGGGAAGGAAGGAAGGAAGGAAGGAAGGAAGGAAGGAAGGAAGGAAGGAAGGGAGGGAGGGAGGGAGGGAGGGAGGGAGGGAAGGAGAGAGGGAGAGAGGGAGGGAGGGAGGGAGGGAGGAAGGGAGGGAGGGAGGGAAGGAAGGAAGGAAGGAAGGAAGGAAGGAAGGAAGGAAGGGAGGGAGGGAGGGAGGGAGGGAGGGAGGGAAGGAGAGAGGGAGAGAGGGAGGGAGGGAGGAGGGAGGGAGAGAGGGAGGGAGGGAGGAGGGAGGGAAGGAAGGAAGGAAGGAAGGAAGGAAGGAAGGAAGGGAGGGAGGGAGGGAGGAGGGAGGGAGGAAGGAAGGAAAGAAGGAAAGAAGGAAGAAAGGAAGGAGCGGGAAGACAGGCAGAGCCCTTATGGGAGAACAGTCACCAATTGTGAATATCATAATTACAGCTGCAGAGCAGTAACGGACACAGGCCCGCTCTGAGCCGGATGCTGTTCCAAGCACGTCACACGTGTTAGCACGTTTAATCCTCACAATAACCCCAGCGTGTACCTGGGATTACTCTCCCCATCTTCCATGTGCAGGAACTGGGACACCAGCTAAGTGACCTGTCTGGTGTCATACAGGAAGCAAGTGGCATAGCCGGAGCAGAACCTGGGCTTCCGTCCAAAGCTCCTGCTCTCCGCCTCCACTGAGAAGACCCCAAATGCCCATCAAACAGGGAGAGGGGGAAGTCACTACTGCCAAAGCCACCACAAGAATACAAGACAGCCGTTTCAAGAAAGATTAGGCTGCTCCACAACACAGACAGATGTCCTTAAGGGGATAGTGGGGGATAAAAGCAAATGGAGAACACATGTTAGGATCCCATTTGGGGGATTTAAAAAATTTCAAATAAAGCAACAACTAGATGTGATTGTTCCTACATGAACACATGCCTGGAAGGACACACCAGGGGCTGACATGGGCCACTGCTGGCAGGGCTTCCCTGGGTCTCTCGCTCCGGCTCTGGGAACGGGGCACTCTTTCTGGATGCCTATGGGACCACCCTCTCTGAAATCAAACTGCCAGTCATGCTCCAGTCCCTGGCTTTGCTCCCAAGTGGTACTTACCGCTCCCCGACCCCATAGGTGTATAGTACTTATTTGTTTAATGCCTGTCTCTGGAAAGGTAAAGACAGGCTGAAAAAGGAAGAAATTAATTTCCCCCCGTGCAAAAAGGGAAAAGGCTCCCTCCACCCTTCCTTTTCTTACTGCATTCCCTTTCGGAAACCTGTAAACCTTTTTAAAGGCGAAATAAGCCTCGTTAGTTTTTACAACAAAGAACTGTGCTTCTTACGGGTCTGAGACCTCCTCTAAAATGTAAACATGAGGAAAGGTGATACCCCTATCCCTTGTCCAGGGGAGTGCTTCACTAGGTGACTAGCTCCGTGTCATCAACACATGCTTCTTGTAGAGAGATGCGAAGTTCATTATTCCCGGGGATAAATACAGTTAGAGAACACCAAAGGCCGCCCCAATTACCAGTGGATTGGGGATGAACGATGCATGACAAACGCTGCCTTCCAGTCCTCTGACTTGCGGACTAGTTACTGTTTATCTCGAGAACAGGAATGTAACAGATTGCCATCTGCTCAGCTGTATGAAAGGGTGAGGTTTCGTTCTGTCCTTGCAATTTCTTTAGTGGGTTGTCTGTGATAGGCATCGCATTCTGGCTTAATGTTTATTCAGTGATAAAACTGTTTTCCTTCTGTTCCTCCGTGGAAAAGTTTTCTTGGTTGGAAGGAGATTTTGTTTATAATTATATTTTCCCAAAATCTCTTCCCCAGTGGTGCATAAGCTCTGCGGGGACGTCGTTTTCCTAGTTCATGGCTCTGTGCGCCTAGATCCGAATAGGTGCTCCAAATGTGTTTATTAGATAAATAAATGACCTCATTGAATGTGTCATTTGATTTTTTTTTCCTTTTGCAATGAGCCAGTATTACTTACTATAATTTTAAAAAATCAACTGAGCGCCTAAAAACTCCACAATTGCCAACAGAATAGGCAGGCACCGGTTTGCTTTACAGATATTGATTTTTTTCCCCTGTGAATTCCCATGTTTCTCAGACATGAATCAGCGCTCTTTAAATTGTTAGGAGTAACTACTTCAGACATTGTTCTTAGCAACCACTTTAGACATCATAAAAAATATATCCTTCAGACATCACAGTCCCAGCGAATCCAGATCCTTCCTGAGTGCCAGCACGTGGCCCGTGTCCACCTCCAAGGCGGCCCAGAAGACTCTGCCATAGCAGCATGCCCACCCTCCAACAAACCACCACTTTCCCCAGGGGACGCAGTCAGCGCCCACACTATCCCCACCCCCTCCTCTCAGAATGAAGGGATGGAGTTGGGCTCGCTACGACTAGCTTTCTGGAGGGCGCCGTATGTCCCAAGCCCTATGACAACTGCCCTGGGTTCATGGTTTCTCTTCATCGTCACAGTAACCCCAAGGGGTGGGTACTGTTATTATTCCCATTTTACAAATCAGAAAACTGATGTTCAGAGATGTTGAATGACTTGCTCCGTCACATGGTTAGTGGACAGTAAAATGGGGACACGGCCCCAGGCAATCTGACCCCAAGGCCCAGCTCTTGGCCCCAAGCCATAAAGGGCCCTTAGTCCCAAAGCACCTGACCAATCTTCCACCTCACTTGTGGGAACCTGGGCAGGAGGAATCAGAATTCCTCTTTAAAATACACATTTCTGAGCCCTTGTCTTTGTGTCAGGTGCTAGGCTAAGCACCCCGTAGATATTATCCAAATTAAGCCTCACGCCAAGGGAAGTTGTTTACTCTTTCTGCCCCCATTTCAGAGAGGAGGACTGTGTGTGAAGAGCAGAGAGGTGACTTAACTCACCAACACACCACAGTTAGTAAGTGGCCAAGCCAGACTCAAGTCCAGGTCTGTCTGTCTCCATGGCCCCTGTTTTCACCCATGACTCTTTCTCAGAGGGATGGAGAAAGCAGAAATAATTACCCAAAATCAGTCCAAGTTCAAACAGGACCAAAGCTCCCACGAGGTGGGCCAGGAGGAAAAACGGGTCACTGTGAAGTGAGTGGTGGCCGCTACCCTTGGTGACATTCTCCACACTGGCCTAAGGGGCGGAGGAGTCCCGTGTCCTGGGAATGGAGGTTCTCGAGGGTCCCTTTTGTGTTTGTCCTTTCCAAGCCTGGGGACCCTGGTCTGCATTTCTTCTGTCTCCCTTTGTGCCTAACACAGCGCCAAGCACAAAACTGAGGCTGGATATAGGAAACCAGTCCACGTGGCCATGGAAAACCGACAGGCCTGCATTGTATCTAGGCTGCTTTGAAGCTTGCTTTTGCTAAAACTCCCTCACCCTGAGTTGGAAACAGCAGGTGTTTAATGTACAATTTTAAAATACTTGTTGAGAACTATTCTGAGCTGTTTCAAGGACAGGCTATCGCTAGCCTACCCATCCTTATCGCTCCTTTGTATGTACGACATTCTTTTCTGTAAGGAACGATTATCTAAAGCGACCTTTAGCACAATGAGTTGTGGCTTTGTTTACGATAATCCGCTCCGGAAGCAGTAAAAGCCTGTCCGGGCGAGGGTCGGGGCGCTCTCTCACCAAGAGAGTGGCCGCTCGGCCCCTTTTCTGTACAGGATTTGTAGAGCCCGTGTGGTGTTGTTCGCCGCATCCACAGCACCACGGATGCCACTGGCCAGAGGGCACGCCAGCTGGATGAATAGTTGCCAAACAAATTAGCTAATGCGCGCCTCTTCTTCAGCGAGAGGCTATATAGCTTCTGCAGTCACGGTTTCCGACTTAGCAGTGGTCTGCAGAGGCGTTCATTCTGTCCCACAAGACCATTCCCAAGTGTGTGCACGACAAGCGGGGGGTCAGTGCCCCCAAAGGCTTCCCTCCCCACCTCCCTCCCCTCCGTCACCACGTTTTTATCGATACCAGGGACATGAGGTACATTGGTGAGCTCTTGGTCCTGGAAGAAAAGCTAAAATGTCCCAGACTCCTTTGCAGCTAGCTTTCTGGATATGAATTCATTTTGAAGGCAGAAATGGGGCAGAGGCAGGTTCCTGCGGTTTGGGCTGCTTGCTGCTGATAATCAAGTCTGCAGAGGTGTGGAGGCTTTCTGCAGCAGAATTCAGGTGTTCAGGTGTGCCATGGCCAATCCACTCTGTGGACAGTCATCTGTGGCAGAGGCAGTGCCCAGTGACCTGTTTGGTGGGACCTGGAAGGCACTTGCAGGAGCAGCAGTTTCCTGAGTCCCAGGTCACAGCTGTACCCCTGTGTTCTAGAGTTCATTTATTCCACCGAGGGGCTCCTGTGCCCACCTTCCCAGTTGTGGCTGAGGGGGCAGCTCCTCGACTGGCCTGGGGATCTTTCCTAGGGGGCTCAGCCTCATATCCACTCCTCCGGCTTTCCAATGATTTTCCAAGCGCCAATTCCCTGTGCTAAATTCTTCCCTGCCTAAAATAGCTAAGATATAGAAACCCTTTGGATCCTCTAGTTTCAACCAAAAACTAAAATGCTAAAGAGGATCAGGTCTGAGAAGTGGATGAGACTTGGTGAGGATGGAGACCAAAGGTTATTATCAGCTAATGGTTCCTGAATACCGAGGCAGCCTGTATTTCCCAGAGGGGATCACCCCTCGTGTGATCTCGCCACTTTCATCAGGTCCCCTCGGTCTTGAAGCGGGACTGACCCCTGACTCGCTGGTAACGCATACAAAGCGGCAGAATCCAGGCTGCAATACTGGAATTAACTCCAAGGCTGAAGACGAAAAGGCGCTCCTCTCAAACCCCACCCATCCGCTAGCGTTTCCAGCTCAGGCCCCGCCCACCGCTCGAGAGTTCTGGCTTCGGAGGGGCGGGGCCTAGGAGGGCGGGCGCGGCGCGGCCCCGCCCACGCCGCTCGGGGCTCCGGTTCGGGCCGGCCCCGCCCACCCGCGCTCGCTCCCGCTCGGGTCGGCTGAGCTGCGTCTCGCTGTGCGCGATGGCCCGCCTGCTGGTGCTGCTGGGCCCGGCGGGCAGGGTGGGCGCCCGAGTCGGGCCTCGCGCCCCCTGGCTCCTGGGCGCCGCCGCCCCCTGCGCCCCGCCAACCCTATTCCTGCCGCTGCTCCGACCGGGGCCAGACGCCGGGCGGCTGCTGTGCACGGCCCGCGGGGACTGCGGCGGCCGCCAGGTAAGCCTCCCCACCCCCTTTCCCGTCCCCCGGTGCCGCGATCTCCGGTCCCAGAGCGCCCCGATCCCCGGTGCACTTCCGCCGGAGGAGAGCTTTGCACGCGCAGCTGCCCGAGACTGAGCACCTCCAGCGTCCTCAGACCCCAAATCTCTACAAGCCGAGGAAGCGAACCTCCCATTTGACACCCGGGGAAACTGAGGCTCTGGGAAGTACAGTGATCTGCCCACGGTCACAGTCTCCAGCGGAGGGAGCCCCCCCCCCGCCGCCCCCCGCCCCCGATCGCCGAAGCAGTAGCCTGGAAAATTGTAGGTGGGGCCTGCGCTTGGTATTAAAGTCCTCACTTGGCCGGCAGAGTTGTTCCCTTTTGAAGTCACGTTAGAGCCTCCTCGCCGGGCCGAGGGGAGCCCCACTGGGTGCTGCTGCCTCTAGCTCGCTGCTGCTCCCTTTTTATCTATAACCAGAGCAGACATCAGGCAGGACCCACGCGGGAAACGCACAGTGTTACTTCATGTCGGTTGTCTTCTCTGTAGAGTAAGTGAAAACTGGTTTCCATGCAGAATGTTAATACAGGCTTAACTTTAAAAAAAAAAAATCTATTACAGTGGTTTTTCCTTTAAGTGTGTCTTCTTAAAGGAAAACAGGCTAATGGAGAGACGGGACTAACAAGTTGGTTTAGGACATGCAGCACCTGGCTTCCCGCCTCCCCCTGTCCTCCCACATGCCTCAAGCTTTGTCCCTGGCAGTCCCTTTGCCATGAGGCCCCAGCACCCACCACTGGTGTGACCTCACCCAAAGCATTGAAGGCCTCTGAGACTTCAGAGGGCTAAAAATAGCACACCCCAGCAAGAGCTGAAGGCCCAATTCTATGAGCTGATGAAGGCCTGCCTGAGCAGTGCTAAGCTGCCTAGCGCGTGGTGGGAATTTGACCCATGCCTTTACCATGCCTCCCACACAGACGGAGAAACTTCCTTCCTTGCCTTCTGCTCCCCCCATCGGACAGGCAGTACGTCTTGTCTCTAAATCTAGAGCCCAGTTTGGGGATCATCAGGGGTCTGACCCCCTCTACACATACCCACGGTGATTCCTCATGGCTCAGCCCTTCCTCCAGGAAGACCTCCCTGACCACCAGAGGCCCCATCAGCCCCATGGATGAGGCTCTTTTCTGCATTTGTTATCTGGAATGCTGTTCTGACTTGCTTGTCTGTCCCAGCAGCCACATCAGCCTTGTCCCCCACCCCCCGCCCGCCCCCAGTCCAGGCCCTGTCACTGGCATGCATGGGTGTGTGCATGTGTGTGTGTGCGCATTATGTGTAAACAGTGGTGATGAGTGTGGTCTCAGACTCCCTGTATTCCTGTCTCTACCCACTAGTTCTGTGGCCTTGATCGAATTCCCTCACTTCTGTATCTTTTTCCTCATTTGTAAAATGGGGTATTAATTCACGTCATAGAGTGTGAGTGGCAAACAAGGTGATGTACCTGGCACCTGGTACACTCTACCTGTCTGCCTCCCCTCCTCCGTGTTTCTCTGTAGCACTTGTCACATCTGGCAGCCCTGACAGTTTCCTTTCCTATTGTCCCTCCCCTCCCACTGGACCACAGGCTGCCTGAGGGTGAGGTTTTACCTGCGTCCTTCCTTGCTGTGCGTCCCACACCCAGAGCAGGCCCTCGTGAGGCAGGGACGTAGCATAGGTGTTAAGAGCAAAGGCCTGAGAACCAGACTCGGCAGGTCTGGATCCCAGCTTTCACAGGTGAACCCTGTGTGATCCTTGGAAAGTTACTCAACCTCTCTGAGCTTTCAGGGTGCTCTTCTGTTAAGTGGGGATGGCAGTAGTGCCTGCCTCGCAGGGTGGTTGTGAGGATTATAGGAACTAATATTTTCAAAGTACTCAGAACGGGTGCAAAGGAAACACAATACAGTGTTTATTAGTAATATTATTTACCAAATGAATGAAAACGTGTCACTCCACACAATGTGAGCAACTTGTGAGCAAATCTTTGGTTCATTCCTTAGAACTTCCTATCCCTTCTAATACAGCCTTTTGTGCTTTTGTACATGTGGGAGGGGGCATCTCACACACACACACACACACACACACACACACACAAGAATATGAAAGTACTTCATCTGAGCATACACACTGGGGACATACAATGACGTGTGCATCCCGGGCAGCGCCTAACATGTAAGGTGATGCTTCACGAAGAAATAAGTGTCTGAAAAGTTTTCATTCCTTGCAAGTCACCCCTTCATAAACTCCTTTATTTTAGCTTCTTGAGTCTCCTCCAGGGTTAGAAAGAAGAATGCGTGGCTCACAATGCTTAAAGGCTTTTCCTTTTACCCAGCCAGAGCAAAGGAAGAAAATCGTCCCTGTCAGATTCTAACTCAAGAGAGTTAAAAGGGAACCATGATGCAGCTCACAGGAAATTGTCCCTTGGGCCTGAATATTCGGTCCCTCCCACTGCCTTGGAGCAGATGCTGGTTATTCTGTAGCTGGAAGTCTGGCTGCTGTTTTATGCCTCTTTTTTGGCCAAAGGCCTTTTGCCAAAATCGGGGTGGTAAAGAAAAGGGCCCTCCGTAGAGACGTCCACGCTCGGTCCTGGTGAGTGGACAGATGGGTGTCGCTAGTCTTAGTCTGGCCCAGCGTCCAGGCTGGAGAACGGACGGGGCTCCCAGCCAGCACCGGCCTCGGTCAGAATGTCGTTTGGCACTTGGAACCATAGATTATGGGTGGCCCGTCCTATCAGGACCCAGCATCTGGCAGTTCGCCCACCTGCAGCTTGTTTATCAGGGGAGCAGCCATTCTGACTGGGGGGCAGCAGACACACTCAAAGGCTTTGAGGAAGAGGGAGGTCACGTGCTGGCCACCCAAAAGGAGCTGCAGCTGCCCCCTCGCCCCCAGAGCCAGGACTTTCTGGAAGGGTCTTCCTTTAGGAACGTTCCACTCTTACAGGCCATAATGGGGAGACTGGTGATGAGCTTAGGGGCCGTGTGGCCAGGTGGTGACCAGTGTGGTGACCAGTCCAGGCGCTGGGCTTCCCTCTGAACCTCAGTGTCCTGTCTGTCGAAGAGTGTCAGGGCGACCACACAACAGGATTGTGAGGATTGTTGTGAAATTATGCCTTTAAACTGCCAAGCCCAGTGCCAGGCTCCACGGAAGAGGCCTGTCCTGCGGACGCTCGTGGTTTTCCTAAAACCTTTCAAAAAACGCTATGCTTGCCCTGACCCATGTGGCTCAGTGGGCTGGAGCGTCTTCCCGTGAACCAAAAGATTGCAGGTTCGATTCCTGGCCAGGGCACATGCCTAGGCTGCGGGTTCAGTCCCCAGTCGGGGTGTGTACAAGAGGCATCCCGTCGATGCTTCTCTCTCGCCTTGCTGTTTTTCTCCCTCTCTCTAAATTCAATAAGCACGTCCTTGGATGAGAATTTAAAAAATGCTATGCTTTACTGCCTGTGAGAATTCTGTCTCTCACACTCGGTCACCCCATACTGGATTTTACCGCCCACCCCCTTTTAACATGTTCATTTGAAGTCTGAAAAGACTCACAGATATCACAGCTAAAGGCAGTGATGAAATACTGTTTGTCCCCACCCCGAGGCCTTCCCACTTAGTTCCCAGGGTCGGGAATAGCGTTTAATGAAAGATTTCATTCCAAGGGGAAGCTTCTGGGTGTCTTGGTTTTGGAAGGTGTTTCTTTGTTTTGTTTTGCTTTTGTTTTTGTTTTTTTATTTCTTTGTTTTGGGACAAAGGAGATGCTCTTTCAATTGGGAGGTAAATACTCTTTTAACTTATAAATCTGAGTTTTGTATAGACTTTCGGGAAGCTTGCAAAGGAGAAGCCGGTGTGTGATTAAAACTCAAGGAAGATTCTGGGCAAATGACCCAGCAGCCTCTGGGCCGCCTGGGGCCTACCCCGGAGGTCAGAGCCCGGCAGGAGCAGGCCGGAGCAGGCTGGGGGGTCCCCTGCAGTCCTGGCGGGCACACCTTGTTGAGTTGGGGGGGGGCTCTGCTGTGTGCACTGCTGCCCTGTGGTATTTCATCCTTGTCCCAGGGGGTCCTGCCCCCACCTCGCAGGTATTCTGGGCTGTCTTGTCACATTCTTCCCTCTTGCCTTGCAAGTGTGGCTCTAAAAATACAAGGAGGAAGGCATCCTGGGCTCCTGCGAAGTCCACACACAGAGCTGGCCCAGAAACTACCTGCCAAGAAGAGCTCTGAGGTCGTCTTCAGAGGGAAAGAAATCGGGGGGTAGGGGTGGGGCGGGGGGGCGCTCTCCACACTCGGAAGGAGTTTTGGTCTTTGCTGCTGGTGTTTAATCCAGCACTGCAGGTTTTTTGTTCCGCCCAAACATCCCAGACCCCATAGTCCTCAGTAAATGTTCGCAGCTGCCACGGACTGGGAAGTGTTCCTGCGCACATCCCCGTGGTAAATCTTGGTTCTGGAAGTAAATGGACTGTCGCTTCTGGTCCCTGATCTCCGGCACCCACGGTGCTTGTTCCGCAGCACCCAGCACGGCTGCCGGGCGCCCCTGCCGTGGCCTCAGACCACGAGCTCTGGGCGTGTGGCTTTGGGCCGGCTCCACGGCCGTCTAAGGAGCGATAGTCCCTGCCTGCGGGTGGCTGTGAGGACGGACAGAAGCCCGTGAGTGCTGCCTGGCTCAGAGAAAGTGCTCAGTGTGGTGTCACCGTTGTCCCCAAGGATGTGAGCCCTGGGGTGTCCCTGACTCTTGATGCTGTGAGCACAGACCTGGTGGCTTAACCCAACACACATTTATCACTTTACGGGCCTGGAGGTCAGAAACCTGTGCTGGGTCTTCGGGGTTCCAGTTAAGGTGTTGGCGGGGCTGGTTCCTCCTGGAGGCTCTGGGGGCGAGTCCACCTCCTGTCTCTCCAGCTTCTGGGGGCTCCGCTCTCCTTGGGTCTGGCCCAGGCCTTTTCCTCCAGCTTCAGAGTCGGCAGCACAGCGTTTCCCAGTCTCTTGATGGCCACTAACCTCATCTCTGCTTCTCTGACCCTCCTGCCTCCCTGTCTTCACTCAGAAGGACTCTTGTGATCACTGGGGTCCCACTCGAGATCCTTAACGTAATCCCATCTGTGAATTCCTTTTGCCATGGAAGGTGACAGTGACAGGTTCTGGGGACTAGGAGCTGGACGTGTTTGGGGCCATCGTTCTGTCCAGGTACCCAGCCTTCACTGCACTTGGTCGCAAAGGGCGCATTAGCCCCGGCTCTCTAAGTAAGAAGGAGGGGGACTGAGTCCCCCTTGCGTAGGAAAGAGTAGAACATGGCGTGGGAATGAAAGCTGGTAGTGACCACCGACATCCTTGCTCCTGACCTAGAGGGTCTCCCCGTCTTTGGTTTGTGCACAGGACCCCAGCAAAGGCACTGTAGCCACAGGCCGCGGCGTCAGCGACACCGAGGAGAAAAAGCCAAGCAAGTCACAGCAGCTGAAGAGGCTCTTTCAAGAATACGGAGCCGTGGGCGTATCGCTGCACATTGGGATCTCGCTGGTCTCGCTGGGCGTGTGTTACGTGGTCCTGTCCAGGTGAGACTGCGCAGTAACAAGCGTTGGCTTTTTACTGCCATGGAAGATCCTTGGTGCATAAGCACTTTCTGTCCTAAGACATTTTATCCAGGGAGCTACTGTCGCCCCCTTTTTTTAAATACATAACGTCCATCTCAGAGCCAAATCACTGCCGCGTTCGGTCCCCGCTGTAATCACCGTTTTGCTTTGTCGCTGTCCCTTCCCCCTGCAGCGGCGTGGACATGCCTGCTGTCCTGCTCAGGCTCGGGCTGAAGGAGTCGCTGGTCCAGTCAAAAGTGGCCGCGGGCACGAGCACCTTCGTGGTGGCCTACGCCGTGCACAAGCTGCTCGCGCCGGTGAGGATCAGCGTCACCTTGGTGTCCGTGCCCTTGCTGGTCAGATATTTTCGGAAAGTGGGAGTTTTTAAACCTCCCGCTGCAAAGCCCTGAAGGACTCTTCAATGTGAGCCTGCAACGTACTTCTAAGCTACGCCTGTCGGACTGGCCTTGGGGTTGTAGGGCTTGGGGGGCTTTGTTTCCTGATGGGGGCGGGGCCGGGGCTGCCTTCTGTGTTCATTTTTTTTTGCTTTATAGATTCTGTTAGTGCTAGTCATCATAGGGCCTGTACACGCAATCTAAAATGTCAGCGAAACATCACGAACGGGTTGTCCTTATAAACTTGTTAGCTTACGAACTGCTCCTCTGGAAGGTCGTTGGTGAGGGGCTTTCTGCAAAAGCCCCGGGGTTCATCTTCGTTCAAGTTCTTAAAGAGCAAGGATTCATTAAGCTCCTTTTAAAACTCCCCTTCCCCAGGACGTGCCGTCAGGCTGCCTGCGGTTGAAGGTGCAATATTCTGCAGAACGGCCGCCGGAGCCACCATTAATGAGGCAGAATTTCAGGCTTCACCACGTGTAATCAGGACCCGAATTAGCGTCAACACCTCCACATCCGTTACACTTGTTTGTGGGAAAGAAGAACAAATATTTCTGGTGTGCTTCCTTGGTCCCCAAACCCCTTCAAATAGGGGCGTGATGGGGGCCTACCTCGGGGGGGGGGTTTCTCAGCAAGCAGCTCAGGGTCATTTTCTCCGGTTCGGTGAAATGTGGAAGCTTGTCCAGTAGTAATGACGCCCCTTGGCTCCTGGTGTCCTCGGAGGACAGCTGAGACCGCCTGTGCCTACCCCTCTGTATGGCAAACTTCAGACATTCCAGACCCGTCACAAGGTTTACATTGTGTTGCTACTCACATGTTTTAATTGAGTTAAAATACGTGCAGTTAAAAAAGATTTGAATCCCTCTCTGAAAAGGAAAGCGGGTAGCACTTGCTATAAATGGAAGAAACCTGGGAAATAACAGGGGCCGGGACCTAAGGAAGGAAACGCTGCCTTCCCCACTGCCCGCCCGCCCGCCCGCCAGCCTTGAGCTGAGCTGAGTCGGCTCCACGCCCCCGGGAACCCAGTATAACCAGCTCTGCCCTCCCGCCCTGCTCAGGGGAGTGAGCGCCTTGTGTTCCTGGCTCCCGGTTTGGGGTTTTTTCTTTTTAATCTTTTTAAATTTAATTACATTCAGCAAACAGAAAACTACAGTAACTATACACCGCCGGTCCTGCTTTTCTGATCTGGCTGCTAACAACTCCCTAGTTAGCTCTTAGTTAACCCTTGTCAATCATTTAAGTTTTATAAAAAGTATGGGACAGACTCCCCACTTGCAAGGTCTCCAAAGTGGATCCATATTCCTTTTTTTTTTTTTCCTTTTAAAGCGATTAGCTCATTGCCAAAAGGTTTTACCGATTCCAGGTTGAAACTGCCTTTCTGAGCTCTAAGTTCAAGGACGTCCACACAGCTGAGCGAGATGTCCGCTACCAGCGGAGGCCATTCCCCTGTGGACCAGCCCCGCGTTTTCAGCTCGGCTGGTCTGCACTTCAGCCACTGGCTCCGGGCTCCTCACCCCCTTCTGTCCCTGTCTGCCTACCCAGCAGAGCCCTGGAATGCCTATACAGAGACGCTGGCAGGGACCCCTACAGGTTTAAGGGCTTAATCTTAAACTTTGATTCTGTGTGCGGAGTAACTGAGTGGATGGAAAGGCCAAAAGCAATACAACAACCCTTCACATCAAACAGCCATAGCATCTCCTCTCCGCCCGACTCCTCTCCTGCGGCCAGCGGGCCAGCGGTCAGAACAGAGCGGGAGGAGGGGCGGTGAAGGGACTCTAGGGATCGTTATGTCAGGTCACCAGCAAGATGTGCAAACTGCTTGTATTTACAGTGTTTTTATGCAACTAGGAATAAAGTTGTCTATTTTAAAAATGTAAAGCCATTGTTCACCTCTCGTTTTTTTAACCCGACAAAAGGAGCGGCTTAAATTCCATGAAACAAGTGAACATCTTTGTAAAGTTCATGAAACTTTGATGGCTCTCCTGGTACCGCAGTTGATGATGAAGCAGGACCGCGTGTGACCAGCCGAGTGAGCTGTTCTCTGTGCCGTGTGGGGTTCTGTTTGGGGAAATGACAGAGGTTGAGCTGCTGTCACTGGTGCAGTTAGTCCCGTCCTGTGAACTCCAGCTGCCGTGGATGGTCCATGAAACACTCCTACTTTGGAAAGCTGCAGGTTGGGTCAGCTTCAAGACTGTGGAACCCAAAAGCAGCTCCTGCGTCCTGAGGGGGCTGGTGGACACTGCAGTTGTACTCGGTTGTGCTTTGAAGTTGCCGTGACTTCATCAGCTTTGACGTGGAAGTGGATGTTGGCCACTTCCTTACATTTAGGACGGTTCTGATATTTAGTCCCTTGCATTGAAAGGCGGCCGTGAAAGTCTGTTTCCCGACTGGTTCTCAGTGAGGTCAACACTCCCACCGTTTCCTCAGTGTCCTATCTTTGGTTGCTGTGCAGATGACATTGGCAGCTGGAAACAGATATAACTTTGTACATCGGGAGGCATGCAGACGTGAGAGCAGGATTGGCCTCTCGTGGTATCTGCTCACGTCCAGGCCAGTGGTGAACCGTGAAGTCACCCATGTGCTCCAGACCGATGTTTGCGTGTTTCATGTTTACACACAGGCTGCAACTCCAGGGCAATAGAAATAAGTCCCCCGGGAGCCAGGTGACCAAGGGGGCACAGAAAAAGCCTCTACCACCTTCACAGGCCACAAGGAACACAGGTCACACCCAGATCCCTGGTTCGGGGAGGGACGAGGGATTCTGCTTAAGGGCACGTTCCTTCACCGGAGAATTGAGAGACCACACTTGTGAAGTCAGTTTGCAAAGAACTAGCTCACCCCGCGTACAGGGCTCCTCGCCGTCCTGCTGAGACCACGGCCAGAGCCCAGAGGCAGGCAGGTGGGGATGTGAATGACCGACGCCTTCCTGTTTGCCTCCTGACCACCTGCAGCTCGGGTGGCCCCCAAAGCCCCCCTCAGCTCAGCCCCTGTGCCATCCCAGGAGCACCCACTTCTGTGAACTGAGTGACCAGTCGAGGCCCCAGGATGGGGACCCCCTGAGGAGTCCGGCTCCGTGAGCTGGGCTGTCGTCGGACACTGTGCTGAACGCCCGTGACCTAGAAAAGGAACTGACATTTCATGGGCATGTGGGACAGTTAAAGGGGGGGGCGGGGGGGGGAACGATGGCTGCCCTCACACCCAACTCCTGGCGTGCCATCTGCCATGCGGTCACACGGCCGCTGCTCCCCACGTCTGCGCCAGGTTCCCCGCTGTCCCCCCTCAGCAGCAGCAGCAGCTGCCTCTCACTGCACCAGCCTCCAACCTGCCAATCCTCCTTCGTCCTCCAGACCTCAGATGCCACCTCAGCTGGACCCCTCTCCCGGCTGCTCATCACCCCATGGCCAGTGGCCGTCCTCCCAAGTTGTGTCCCCAGCCATGCAGGGTGGGCGAGGGAACGACGGAGGGGGCCCCAGCCCGACGGCACCACGCGGCCGCCCTGCCATCCCCCGCCCCGGCTCAGCCCGGCACTGCTCAAAGGGCGCTGTGGGAGCTCCTGGGAGACGCACTACAGCCGGCAGGGGAAAACGGCAGAACTCAAAGGCGGACCCACTTTGTATAGGTCTCGGTGTACTTACAAAAACAGTGTAACCCAGCAGCACTCTGCAAGAGCCCCTGCCATGCAGGACTGGCTGTGACATGTCTCGTCCGGGCCAAGCAGGTCCCGCGGGGGAGGCCGAGCACGTGTGCCCATTTACAGTCCCAGGCGGGAGGTAAGCGGTTGAGGAGGCCTAGATGGCAGGCATCAGGGGGTGACACAGAGCGCCTGGCAGGGACGAAGTCTATGCACAGCTCTTTATTGAACATGTAGGAGTCACATACTATTCTGACCGCTTCCCCAGGCCTGGCCACCCAATAAGTTACACACACACGCAGGGACTTGGAAGGTTATTGCACAGCTGCTGAACTGATAGGTCGGGGCCCAGGGGCCGCTCTGCCCCCATCGGCTCCGGGTCACCTTCCCCGAGGACGGCGCGGTCCACCCGGGCTGCAGGCGGCGGTGCTGGAACCTTGCCTCGGGGAGACGAGACCAGCAGGGAGCCTCGAGTGTCCCGTGTGGGAAGCGGCACTTCCCGGCAGGAGCACGAGGCGCTGCCTGCTCAGTAAAAACACGTATGTATGGATTTTCCGTAGCACGCAGACCGCGAGCGGGCTGCCTACGGCAGGGGCAGGGCAGGAGTGCGCTGACGGCCCGTCACACAGCAGCCCTGGCTCACGCGTCCTCCCCGGCACGGGTCCTAAGATGGCTTGCCCACTGAGTCTTTGTGTTTTTGGCCACTCGGTGGTTTGGAGGAGTTCGCGGTGACCCAGGGGTGCTCGAGGACTTCCTTCAGGGTTGGCCGCTGGCTGGGGTTATGCACCAGCAGGCGTGAGATGAGGTCCCTGGCTCCCTCTGGCACGAAGTCGGGGAATGTGAATTCCACCTGGAGCACGTAAGCGACAGGAATAAACAACACGTGGCTTAGAGAGAACCACATAAATACCCCGACCGCAGCCTAAAGGGAGGGCCGGTGAGGGCAGGCAGGGGTCTAACGGAGGCGGGTCCCCTCTGGCTGCGTCTTACCCGTGATATCCTTCTGTAGGTCTCCTGGTATGTGTTGGCCTCAAAAGGAGGCTTCCCAACTAAGAACTCGTAGCACAGGACTCCCAGGCTCCAGAGATCCACCTTCTCATCGTGCATCCGGCCTTCGATCATTTCCGGGGGCAGGTAGTCCAGGGTGCCGCACAGCGTGGTTCTCCTGCGAATGGGGGAGGCGCAGGGTGACGCGTTTGCTTCTGTGCCCGCAGCAGCTGCCAAAGCCAGGAGCCACCGCACGGTTGCAGACTGAGCGCCCCTCCCAGGCCAGACCCTGTGCTGTGGGGTGGGCACCGCTACAACTCTCCGTTTTCCGACAGGAAACGGGCCATGCGAGACCACACGGCCAGCAACCACGCTGTACCCCGAGTCTGTCCAGTCTCTACTACCACACGGAAGCAGCCATGCCAAGCTCTCTGCACATACAACTTAGCGTACTACAGTTCTCACATGGCAGCTCTGCCGAGAGGACTAAGAGCCAGGTGACAATATGACAGGAAACTGTCCCCACTGCAAAAACACAAGGTTTGGGGCGATACATACACGCTGCCCCCGAACACATCACTGGTACCAGAAACACAAGAACATGGGGGTGGCCTGTGATGTAATTCTTGCCAAAAATGTCCTTCAGGCCCGTAGGCCAATTTCCAGTTTGCAGCAAACGCGTGGCAGAAGGACGAGGCCAGTGATACCACAATCAGCAAAGCCACCTGACACTGTGGGCCAGCTGGTCTCCACGTGGCCCCAAGAGACACACGCAAAGAGAACGTGGGGGCCTTGGTTAGACTGCTTCAAAAGAACAGCTGCACGATTTTGTGCACAACTGGAAAACTCTGAACATCATTAGTTTTCCGAAGAGTGATGACGGCTGGGATCAGGTGCGGCCGCGTCCTTGGTTTTAGGGGACGCACGCTTAAGTGCTCCGAGGACAGGGAGCACAAGGTCTGTGGCTTATTTCTGAAGGTCCCCCAAGGAAGGAGAGGCCACACGGCAGCGTGGAGGCCGCCGGCCGAGGGCACCGGGCGGGCACTCCCGTGCGTCTGAGTGCGCCCCCCCAAGAAGGCTGCAGAGGGGCTGCACGTGGCCCTCAGGCCGGAACTGAGACCGCGCAGGCTTCTGTCACTTTCTGTCCGCGATTCTGGGCCACCGCAGCTTAAGCCAGGTCCTGCCTGGAGCCCAGCGACCACGCAGGCGCTCACGCAACCACATGGTGACTGGGGATTAAGGAGCCACTTTGCAGACACCCAGCCCCACTCATCACCACTGAGGTGAGGCAGGCAGCACCCTGACCTGGCAGCTCTTCCGGTCGGTAACGTTTGGGAGGCAGGGCAAGTGACCGTCCACACTGGCACAAATGTCCTTTCCAGAAAAGGGCAGTTATCTTTCCTGCCACAGTGTCACCACTGGTCAGGTGTGGTACAGCTGTAGCCCCGGGATGCCCCAAAGCCTGCCAGGCTTCACTGATGGCCTCAGGCGGAGCCCAGCAGCGCCCGCTCGTGGCAGACAACCAGATTTAAAAATATATATATTTTAAAGCAGAGTCAGTGCATCGCCAGAATCAATCACACGTGGTCGGTAACAAAGCTACTCCCGCGTATGGTGTTGGTCCCCTTCCCCGATTCAGCACAACACCCATGCTCGGCGCTCTACTATTTAGCTTGTGACCAGCCACCAGGGCTTCCGCTAAGCCCAACAAGCTCCACCTCCCCAGTTACGTACCTGGAAGATGGGGCATGGACGGACCACCCAAAATCTGCAATCTTAAGTTCTCCAGCCGATCCAAGGAGCAGGTTCTCTGGCTTAATGTCTCTGTGAATAACTCTCTTTGAATGGCAGTACGACAGGGCATCTGCCAATTCTGTGATATACTATTAAAAAAAGTATTAAAAATCTGCGTTTTAGATTTTGTAACGAGTTAATTTTAGACATCTCTTCTGAAAGAAAACCCAGCATAGATTTTTTAAACATGTTTTATAGGTTTTAAAGCAAAAGCTAAAACCAACTGATGACTCAAAAAAAAAAAAAAAAAAAATCAGTGGAACCAAATTAGTGTTCAGCAGGAGTACAGGTTACTCAGGGTGAGGTTCTTCATTTGCTGATATAGCAGATATGATATCGAAAGACAAGAAAAACTCCGATGGGCTATAACCACCCCCCATGTGACAACTTATGCCCCAGCAATTAAGACTGTACTGAAAAACCAGTACTAATTAGGGAATCAGACATAAACAATTTAAAAAAAATATCTCTCAAATACGGTCAATTCCCCAATTTAAAAGCAAGATCAATTGACAACAAAGGAATTTGTTTGAAGCTAAACGCTTAAGCTAAGAACATCAGAGGGAAAAAATAATCCTGAACAATAAACAGAAACTAGAAACAGGTATACTGGGCAGGTTAAATTCGAGGTAAGCTAATCACTAGCTTAAAGGTACACAAGCCAGTCAGTCTTCCCATCAGTTCTGTTTCCGTCTCAGCTAAAGAAAGATCTAGCAAGTCCAGCGTTTGCTGTAACCAACAGATAAGAACTGTTACTAGTATTCGAAAGAACAGAATTAGCTCTGGCTGAAGTTCGAGAAGGCTTTGTTTTCCAAAGTAATTGCTAGACAGGACTGAACATTATTCCACACCAAAGAAGGTTTACTAAACAAATGAGCAAAAACCAAATATTATTGTCAGAAAGGACATTTTTCATTTTTTTAGCCAAAAGCCAGAGACCAAAGTTTAGACCAAAATAAACCGAAGCGAAGACAGAAAGCTCGTCCACAACATCAGAAGCCCAGGGAGGGCTGAGTCTTCCTGCTCAGTTCAGGACGAGCCCCTAGTAACCAGAGCTCCCCGGCCGCCTCCTGCACCCCTCCACGGCGCCCTGTGCATCCGTGTACAGCTCCTCATATTTCTCTAGTTTTATTTGAACTCATCAAAAAGAAAACTGTGTGTGTGTGTGCACACATTCATCCTAAGCACTGCGGAACCTTAGAACGATCGTCCTTTATTTTCCTCCCAATAGCTATCTGCTCACACCACAATGAACTCCAGCTGGACTAAAGCAAGCTGAGCTGTGTAAGTGTTAACTGCCAATTAAATAACAAACGGCTGTGGCTAGCTAATATTGAAAGAGCAAATAGAACAGATCTATTTCTACTCATCTGAAGAGCGATCGATCATTCAGGAGTAAAGAGCATGTGCTCACTGCAGAGCTGAGACCAGCGGGTCGTTCACCAACAGTGCTGTGAGTTCAGACGGTAAAAGTAAAGCCACGTGACTTTCAGGCCATTTAGCTCAACACCAAGAAGAAAAGGAGCGCACACAGTAGGCAGGGCTCTCCACCAAGAAACGGAACCAATCAAAGTAACCGCCCACAGGGCCCTCACCTGCTGACTCAATAAAAAACAGCCCAAGTTAAGACTCTTCAACTTCTTCAAACAAGTAATTTCATTCAAATAAAACAGAAGCACAATCCAAGGGGGGGGGGGGGGGGGGAGCAGCATCCCCAAACAGAAGCCTAATATTCTAGACTTTTAGATTAAAAACTTCTGCCCTGCAAAACACACAGGTGAGAGAATGAAAAGACAAGCCGCAGACGGGGGAAACGTTTGCCGAACGTACGTGTGACGAAGGACTTGTACCTGAAATGTACAAGAAAGGAAAGCTCAACAGTTCACACGGCCGGAAAAGCAACTTAAAAATGAGCCAAAGATCTGAGCAGACACCTCAGAGACAGGAGAGATGGCCAATAAGCACGGGAAGTAATGCTCCACGTCCCATGTCATTAGGGACCAGCAAGGGAAAACAACGGGACACCAGCACACGCCCGTGAGCGTGACTGAAACCCCGAACACTGACGGTACCAGTCGCTGGGGAGGTGGGGGAGGAACAGGGACTCCCGTCCGTTGGTGGGAAGGCCAAGGTGGCAGACACCCGAGAAGACCCTGACCAGCTGCCTGCGGCGCTGGACGTGCTCTGACTACACGAGCCGACAGGTAACTGCAGCCCGAGACACTTACCCGTCGGGTCTGAAAACCTACATCCCACGACAACCCACACACCCATGTTGTTAGCGCTGCTCCCAGCCCCCAGGAAAGGACCGCAAGCAACCAAGGTGCCTTTCAGCAGGCGAAGGGGTTAGCTGAGGCGCAGCCAGACAATGAAACGTTACTCATCAGTAAAAGGAAAGATGCTGAAAAGATGCAGACGGATCGTACACGCATACACGGTGGCTCCCCACAGGGGTGGTGGGTGAGCCATGCTGGCGCCACGGTGCAGGTGCGCCGGGCAGGGAATACATGGGTGAGGATGGTGCGGCCCAGGCTCCCCATGTCGCAGTGGGAGGGGGTGTACCTGCTTTGCTTACTGCAGGTCCAGAGGGCAAATCTAGAACTACTGATGGACATGCGTACAGGCGCAGGTTTTCTTGCTCTGCCGGCTGAGAGCCTGGCAGGGAAGACGCTCCGGGGCAGTGAGCACAGCTCGCAGCCAGATCTTGATTTCTAAGGACGTTTTCCAGTAAAAGGAGCCGGGGCTCTTTGGAGAAACGGTGACTGTAGGACTTGGATGGGAAACACCGCGGTGAGACTGGAGCGTCTTGCGGCGTTGGAAAGCGTCAAATAAAAAACAACCCCCACCCCCCCACAATGCGGGGGCGTGCGGGGGGGTGTCACACAACAAAGGAACCGAGTGAAAGTGCTCCCAGGGGACAAAACTGGGACAATTTCAGCAGCAAAATAAAAGAGGACTGGATTGTAACTCAAAGTATAAAATAGTAATTAATCCCTATTAATAAATGACTGAGTAAATACAGAAGGTTCCAAATAATTTATGCAGACACTCTGCTGTGTAAGAGGTGGAACATGATAACCCCCCCTCACGTGGGGCTGTGCATGGCACCTTCCTCTGAAGACGTGCAGTATGGGAGGGAGCAAGAGGAACTGCAGGGGAGAAAGGGGGCCACAACCCCAGCCGGGTTACCGGAGCCACCACCCACAGCGACAAGTCAGCGTGCACCCTCGACACGTGGCGGGACCGCATTTTGCCTCTGTGATCTTCCTCTCCACAACCCATCGGCCCTAGTCTAACCGCAGGGAAAACTAAGGAAATCTGAATACAGTATGAACTTCAGTTAACAGTTATGCATCAATATCTGTTCACTAGTTAGGACAAATGTACGATACCTAATTAAGATAGTAATAGGAGATATTAAGTGCATATTATTAATAGAAGAAAACAGATCTGTACTTCACAATTATTCTGTAAATCTAGAATTATTCTAAAGAGTATATTTTTATAAAAAGGCAGCTATTCATTTACATTTCCACAAACGGCTTTGCAAACAAACCAGCCACAACATTCTACCTGGCGCCGGATGGTGCCTGTGTATGCGATGCAAGGATTGACTTTCCCACCTCAAATATTCGGGCCATGAGCTATCGCTGCATGAAAGAGCCCCTCCCCGCAGAGCAGGCACAGCGGAGCCGGGACTGGCCCGAGAGCCGACGGACACTCACCGTGGCAGTTCTCTGCTCATCAAACCGGGACAGTTTCTGAAGTTCTCTATACACAGCTCCAAGGGGCGCGTACTCCAGAATTAGGTAGACCCTGGTGGCGTCGTGGAAATAGCCGTACAGCCGGAGGATGTTTGGGTGCCTGCAACGAGGAGGAGCACCCTAACTCCCGGCTTTAAAGCAGGTACAGACTATGGACTGTGTGCTAAACACCAACCTGCTGCGTGAAACCAGTGCTGGAACACGGTTCTGCTCACAGGACCCCCACCCCCGCCCCCCAACTGGAGAATCTGAAACGACAGACCCACGCTAAGAAAAAGACACTTATCCACCTATCGGTTTGCATGCCTCTCAAGGTATCCGTGGACCTCAGGTTTATCTAAGACTGTTATTTCCTTCCTTTAGGCTGTGTTTATACTTGGTGGAAAAAAACTCAGCTAAACATTAATTCCCTTCAAATTAAATGACAGATGCAGCCTCCCCCGCAGCCTGACACCGGACGCCGTGGGACGGGCCCGACAAGCGGCCCCCTCCAACAGCGGCCGTCCGCGGGGTGCACAGCAACCCCCCCCCACGCCCTCAGCCCGCCTCAAGCCCAGCTGGGAAACGGGCGAGACACAGGCAGACCATTAGCAACCAAGTCAAGTTTGAAAAAACACTGCAAGCAAAAAACAAACCAAAAAACGGCCCACTGCCCGAAGTCAGCCGGCGGGCCTCCTGTAACCTCTGCTCACAGCCCACGTCAGAGGTGGCTCCCCTAATCATCCACCAAAAAAAAAAAAAAAAAATCAGTTCATGTAAATCACCCCATTAACACAAACCTTCACAATGTTTTTCAGGACCACAGCAGGGAGGCCTAGAAAAAGCTTTAAGACCTGACCGGTTTCCTCCCCCTGCAGGACTGTGACGCAGGCCTTCGGGAGGGAAACCCACAACCGTAATCGCGCCCTCGGGAGGCCACGGGGCACCTACCTAAGGTGGGACTGTATCTCCACCTCCCTCCTCAGCTGGTGCTCGACGCCCGCCTTCTCCAGCTGAGCTTTAAACAAGACCTTCAGGGCCAGGATGAACTTGCTCTGCCTCTCTCTGGCCAAGTAGACATTTCCGAACTTCCCTTTGCCCAGAGGGCGACCGATCTCAAAGTCTTCTAGAGACCACTGCCTCCTAGGGAAGAAGGGGATAGTTTTAAACATCAGGAAGACAAATAATTTTACATCTGTTGTGTTCAGAACACAGCCTCTGCCAGCACAAGCCAGCGCCACAGCGACCGAGTCACCACAGACACTGAACGCCCGCCCCCACCTGCGGGCCCCCGGCCGCGGCAGTGACCAGGAGCACCAGGGACGCCCGGCGCCGACAGCACACCCACCTGGTAACGGCACTGAAGACCACCAAAGGGACGAGGTAAGTAAATGGGGGGGGAGGGACGCCTCGCACCGCCTGTGGCCGCTGAGAAACCGCCCATGGCCTCCGCTCCTCCAACCCCGGAGGTGCCAGCACTCTCAGGGGTGCAGAGCCCCCTCTTGTAGAGCAAGCGGACAGACCCCCCAGGGCAGCTGGGGGCAGAACCATTTGATTCCCAGAAAGTCTGTGAGGCAGCTTAAGCAAGGAAAGTGTGGGTTCATTCCTGGCTCCTCCTAGCGTGTTCCAGAGTCTAATAGTTCGGAGATCGGCAGCCACGCTTTGTTATTAAAACACAGTAATCCTATCAACACTGTCAGAACGCCCATACAGTCATACAGTGTGTATCTACGGTTCTTCACCATGACCACTGTTTAAACAAACGTGCCCTTTTATATACCAATAGAAAACATAAGGAGACATACATAACCCACATGAGAGTGGTTACTTCTAAGGATAGAAAGAAACTTTGCTTTTACACATTTCTGTAACAGATTCACATAAGCTTCATTCTAAAGATGAAAAAACAAACAACTTGAGTCCCTAGGTAAACATCCATCATGAAAATCCCTTCTTTCTTTTTTACAAAGGTTAGAAATTCATATTTTCAAAATGAAAATATAAAGACCTCTTTATTTTTAGAGTTCCCAAAATTAAATTTGCAGTTAAATGATGTATTCTAATAGAATGAAGCACAGAACTTCATAAATAAGAAATGCTTACTTTTTCGATTCTTCGTTTTTCTGTTTTGATGCCAGTTCCTTTTCAGGATTATTTCCTACATAAAATAATTTAAACACCTGTTTTTAGAATAACTATACAGAATACGTTAAAAACCCGTGAACAGAGATGAATCCCAGAATGGTCACCGAAGTATTAATGGTACGTCCAGAATTATAGACCTGGGCCATTTTCAGCTCTCCTTTCGGAAGACAGACCGCCGCGACCTGAGCGGACTGCCACCCTGCGGGGTCTGCGGGCTCCGGAGGAAAGGGGGGCAGATGACACCCAGGCCTCCCAACGACCTGGGACTGTGCAGATTCCCCTCAAAGCCTGTTCCCAAATGACGCGCTTCTAAGGCAGAACCGCGCCTTGCACCCAGGAAAAGCCCCCGCCTCGTCCCCTTTTCCCCACTGCGTGGGCCGGCCAGCTGCCCATGTGCTGCCTACAAAACTGACCAGCCACGTGCACCACAGCTGAGCCTGCCACCGTCTTCCCACTACAGTCCTTGCTGGGGGGAGTACGGAAAACAAGCCACCCGCTCATAAACGGATAAGCTGGTGGTACGCCAGGGGGCTCACGTCACCATCTCACCAGTCAGAGGCGACACGGGGTGTCTCCTCGTCTCTCCCTGGCACCTCCAACCCTCAGCAGCAGTGCGCGGTCTGCTCAGCTGCGTGGATGCAGGGCCAAACTGCCCTTCCTGCCACGGTCCACGCTCTCACTCACCACCACGCCATCGGCAGGACCGCCACGGCAGGGCCAGTCCCCGCCCAGTCCTGCCCAGCCCGCGCCCCTCCACCCAGGCCGTCTCTGAGTAAGTTCATGCCTGGGAGTCTCAGCCCCCCCTCTGGGAAACTGAGTCAATGACTGACCGCCTTCACAGAGCGGTTACAGGACTGAAAGGGACAAGGTGGACGAAGAAGACGCTCACCTCAGAGCCTGCTGTATGGGCACTCACAACAGTGGCTAAGAACAGCCACCCCGCCCTCCCAGTTCAGGCCTCCCCCGACTGGCACCCCTGGGTCTCCCACCCATTGCGCACACCCAGAGTAAGCGCTCTACAAGGCTGGGCCATCCTCTGCTCACAAGCCTTCCAGCAGCTTCCCAGGGCGCAGGGGACGAGGCCCTGCTCCTCGGCACGACCCCCAGTGCCCCGGTGGCCCCAGCTCGGCCCGGCCAGCCTGAGCCCCTCCGCTTCCCCGATTTCCCTCCCGGCCACGGACCCCTGGGCCTTCTCGGTGCCGCAAATGCCCCAGGACGGCAGGAGCCAGGTCTGCATCCTTCACACAGGCCTGCCCCCAGGGAATCACGGGCACCAGCCTGACATCGGGCTTCCTCCCCAGTCTCGCATCACAGACCGAGGTGATACAGAAGCCAGGGCTCCAACAACGCGAAACAAGGCTACACATGCTTGCTTTTCTTTTTACAGCAGCCAGGAAGCACGGCCACCCGACGCGCCTCGGAGAGCGGACTTACCGGGGGCCGCCGGCGGAGGCTGCTCGCTCTTCTGCGGGTTGCTCAGCGGCCGGGAGACGGGGCGAGGGGCCCCGGCCGCCGGCACCTGCTTCTGCTTCTGCTTCGGATGCTGGCCCGGCTTGTGGCCGGAGGCCAGCCGCTGCGCCTGGGCCGGGCCGCGCGGGGGGGCGTTGGAGGGGCACAGCACGCGCTGCGCCTGGCCACTGTGCGCCGGCGCGGGGCGCTGCGGGGGCGGCTGCTGCGGGGCCGGGACGCGCTTCGGGCCGTCGCCGGGCGGAACTGCAGTCTGGGTTGGGGGGAAGGAAAGAGGCTTGAGGTCTTCATAAACCAAGGCCGAGGGCTCTGGGAAACCGGTTTCCAGCTCAGGCAACGACGAGCGTCACTGGTGAGCTGGAGGGGAGAGCGACTAACCAGCACTCCCGGCGGCGGGCAGGCAGTGCGCGGCTGGAAGGGCTGCCCGGACCGCACCCCTGACCCGCCGCACGGCCCGGCCTCAAACCCGCGCCCCCCCGGAAAATGATGCTCGCTCCCCAAACTTCCATTTACAGAGGGGGACACGCTCTCTAAGAATTCGGCGACTTGGGAATTATCACTGAGCAAAAAGCTGCAACGCAGACTTTATACCCAAATCCCAACTGCCCTGAAATTTCTTTGACATGTTTAGGGGGAAAAAAAAGGAAAAATATATCAGAATGTTCAGCAGTGATTATCTTCAAATGAAGTTTTAAAAGACAAAGCCTGACATTTTGTATTGGTCAGATTGTCCACAAAAAGCTGATTACTACTGACGATTCTCCAAGTACCACTTACAAAATGGATCTGAGTCCGAACAAAAACAAACATAGGGTCTTCAAAAAGTTATTACCAAAATATATCATTGAGTGCCTGCACACAGAACATCGCCAACTTAGAAAGCAGTGTATTTAATTCTAAGACCCTGAGCTAATGAAACTAGAACGAGGCGAGGGAAACACGTCCTCCAGCTTTACCAGGAGGAAATGTCCTGATAAACGAGGGAGCGGTGCTGGGCAGGGACGCCTCGGAGTCCGTCACCAGCTCCCCGGCACAGAGAGGGCTTCCGAGTATGAAGCCAGTGACTTCTGATAGCGGCAGCGTCCACACTGAGCAGGCACTGAGCAGGCATCCAGGCAATGACAAACATTTTAAATAGAGCAATTTTTTAAAGTGATGTTTATAATTGGAATTGATAATCAAATACAGTGACTCAGGCTGACCTTTTTTTAATTAGTCATTACATTCAGCCAGTACAAGAAGGATCAATATCCATTTACTTGAAGATGAAAACTTCTAAAAACAAGTACTACACCCACCCACCCCCCAAAAAACCCCAAGCAATATTTATACTTAAGCTGATTTCCTGGAGATGGCTTATATTAAAGGATCTTTACACGAGAGACTCATTCACCCAGGTGCTCCACAAATATTCATTAAACAGTAAGAGCCAGGGGTCTTTCCCTGGTGAAGTCTTCCTGGATTCCAGACTACCCCAATCTGAAATGAGTGCCCCCCTCGGAATTACTCAGGCCCTGCTGATATATAACGAGGCATGGCACTGGCTCCCACGCCTCCCAAACCGGGCTCTAAGTTCCTCAAAGCCAGAGACCATGTGCTCTCAGTCCCTGCATCTGACCCACAACCTGGCTCAAAGTGGGGGTCCCAGGAAACATTCTCTAACATGGGCCTAACATCCCTCTGAACTTAACCACTCCCTGAATCAAGACCAAAACTAACTATGGCAAAGAAAGTAATTTCTGGCAAGTATAGGCCAAGCATTAGGCACCAACTGTGAACATTATTATCCTGCCTACAATGGAGTAATAGACTTGAACAACTAAGTATAAGACAAAGTAGAACAAAAAAGACCCAGTGAGAGAACCAACCAAACGCTCCTGAGTGCTGGGAAAAGTGATCTAAAGTTACAGATCGGAAGTAGAGGCGAAAAGAACTCCAGGCAGAAACCGACCTCCATTTGGGTTCTATAAATGTGACTGAAATGACAGATTACTCAGTTTACCTTAACCACCCCTGAAATGCAGTTTTCTTTGGATTTGTCCATGATGCCTGGAAAGAGAAGAGAGAACTTTTAATTCACATGGCCCACCGGCTTCAAAGTGCTAGATCGGGGTCACAGCCCCGAGAGCACACAGAATTCACACGCCTCCTTTGTCGGAATGAAGCTGACGGGGAGCCCCGTGCGCGCGTGTGACAATGCTCGGGGGTGGGCCTTCTCTCCCTTAAGACCAGCCTCTCCCCCGGGGCACTCACGGCACCCCATTCCCCCCCCCCACGCCCTGGTACTCAAACTTCCTCCATCCATGTCCAAGCCCGCTTCCACACCTGCTGCCTTAAAAATATAAGTAAATAAAAATAAAAAAGGGCCTCTTTCCACCATAATGACCTCAAGTGATAGCACAGCGCTCCCCTCCCCTTTCACCAGCAAAGCTCCAGGGCAGCTGTCCGCACGGGCCACCTCTACGACCCACTGCCCCTCTCGCCCCCCCACTGAGCTCGCCCCCAACAGTCCACCTCCTAAGTGCCCCCAGCTGTCCCAGACCACAGGGCTGCTCCTCCTCCACCTTCCTGGGCTCTAGGCGGCATGCCAAGCCCATCCCTTGGCCACTCCGTTCTTCACTCAGCGGAGCCTCAGGCCTCTGAAGTCTCAGAACGGGGGCCTTGACCTCCGCTCCTCTCGTCTGCTGCACGGCAGCCGTGCAGGGCTCCGTTCTCTCCTCCAGAGTCTCCTGCCACAGGACCTTTGTGCTTCCTGTCCCCTCCACCCTAGAAGGCTCCCCCGCACACTGTGGCTCGCTCCTTCATTTCGTTCGGTCTCGGGACAGACGTTCCCTTTTCAGACCGTCTCGCCTTCATTTTTCTGCACAGCCCTTCCTTAACTTCTTACATGACATCACCTGTACTTGTTCACTGTCTGCTTCCCAAGACTCAAGATACCCAGCTACCTGCTCAGTAGCTCCAAAAAGAGCCAAGCTCCATGAGAAAAAGGGCGTAGTCCCATTCTGTTCAAGGGCTCACCCAGAACATGTCTGGGACATGGTGCGCAGGCTAACGTTCGGGGAGTCAGTTAACCCGTTAACAAAGCAATCCTAAAAAGTTTCTAACCCGCAGTGAGCCCACTCTGTGAAGCAGGCAGACCTATCTAGTAAGCAGGACAGAAGAAAGCAGAGGCCTCTCTGGTTTCCTTACCCGGCACTCCCTGAGTTCCAGAATCCAACAGGAAAGCTCCTCCAACCCCTAAGCTCTCACAGTTATTTCAGGGCTCTCACCCTGAAGACGGGGCGCAGCTGAAGGACCTAGAGTCCTCATCAAACAGCCAGGTGGGGAAAACAGCAGACAAAAGAAATGCAAACAAAGGCTTCTGTTATGCAAACGTAAAGTTCTCACCAGCTCTATGCTTTCTCCCCTCTCCCTAACAATTAGCGATCCCTCACTTACCGGGGGGGACTACGTTCTAGGACACACACACACACACACACCCCGCGACAGGTGACAATCCACGAGGTAGGCACCTTACATTTATTTTAGTTATTTACTGTAAAGGACTGCAAAATCCCGCGATACAGCAAAAACTCCGCGGTCAATAATTAAATGTAATATTTAAAACCCCGCGATACAGCGAGGCCGCGATAAGTGAGCCCCGATATAGCGAGGGACTGCTGTACTGGATAAGCCACAGACTAATGAGGTCACACAGGCCCCAGGACGGAGACTCAACAGTCCTCGGCAGAAACTACAGACATGTGCTCCGATTTCATACGCTTGTCTCCCCGGGAGTATTAGTAAGCAGCAGAATGGAGTAAGATTCTGATCCGGAGATTCTGGAGAAAGCCCACGGAGGCTGCTCCCGGGCGGCTCTGGTGCGCGGCCGCGTGCAGGAGCCATAGGACCACGCGGCCTGCACGCACTCCCGCAGCTCCCGCGGGCATCCCGCTATTCTAGACGGGAAAGCTGTCAGACCTGATAGCGCTGCGGGTTCAGACTTCCCCTCCTTTCACGGGACCTACTCATTAAGGTCAGCACAAAGTAAGAAGGGCGGAGAGATGAAATCGGGGTATGTCGGAGAGAGTTTAATTCAAACGAGGGAAGTTAAGGGGGAGAAGGAGACATTAGAAGTCAAGGGTGCTGGGACTACTGTCATATAATCAATAAAATATATTTTAAAAAAAGGCAGGGGCGCCTGGCTGCTGTGGCTCAGCGGATTGAGCGTCGGCCTGTGAGCCAAGTGTCGCTGGTTCGATTCCCAGTCAGGGCACGTGACTAGGTTGCACGTCAGGTCCCCAGTTGGGGGTGCAAGTGAGAGGCAACCACACAGTGAAGTTTCTCTCCCTCTCTCTACAAATAAGGAAATAAGGAAATAAATAATTTTTAAAAACATTTTAAAAAGGCAGGGGCGGTACAGGGACGGCTAGAAACAGGCTCCAGGCCCGGCCCCAGCCCTAACTCATCAGACGCTGCACCGCCGGTTCCCAGTGAGACATCAGGGTCACCTGGGGGGCCTGATGGGCACACACACCTGAGGCCACGCCCGGGCGCTTCCGACTCACGGGGCGCGCCGGGACGTTAACGAGGACGCCGAAAAATCCCGATCCGGGTAGGCTGGGGTTTGAAAAGCGCGAGCCCGGGAAGGCCTCGTGCAGGAGGGTGTCACTTCCGCACCCACTCGCCCCTCCGGCCGGGGCCAACGGGCCTTTCCTGGCTGTTCTAGCCCCGGGCAAACCACGCGCGGGCCTGCGTGGGTACCTGCGTGACGCTCAGCGCTCCTGGAAGTCGCCTCGCTAGTCCGCCGTCCGCCTCCCCACGCCCGCTCGCACGTAAACCCCGAGACGGCGAAAAGCCCCGGTGCGTCTTCTCGCCCAGGTGCTCACTGAGCACGGGAACCCCGTCAGGGAGCACCCCCACCCCCCGGCTCAGCCGCTCCAGCTGTTCAATCAGCTCCAAGAGGAAGGGCGCCCTGGAACCCAGGGGCAGATGGGAGGGAGGGGGACGGACAACAGGAGGGAGGGGACCGAGAAAGAAGGGGCCCAGGGAGAGGAGGGGGCCCGGGCCGAGCACGGAGCGGGAAGCGGGGCCGAGGGGGGCCTTCTCGTGCCAACTCTCCCCTCGCAAGCCCCGCGGCCCACCGCCCGCGTCCCTCCCACCCGTGCGCCGGCCACCCTCGCCCTCCTGCCGCCTGGAGCTGCCCCAATGCCTAGGCACCTGCTGGCTCCGGCCTCGGACCCAAGGCCGCCGCGTCCTTCCGAGAACCGAGCCGTTAGGATTCAAAGAGTCGATTTAAATAGGAGTTGCTCTCTCTCACCCGAAAGCTGATTGGCCTGGGCTAGAGGGGCGCTGCCTTTTCATTGGTTCACAGCCAACGCGACGGACTGAGTCGTGGCCAAGGAAAGCAGACACCACGCGCAGGCGCACGGGCTCCGAAAGGCCCCGGAAGTAGGGGAGCCAACGGCCGGGCAGACTCGTGGAGGTTCTGTCGCCGGCGCTGCTCTCCGGGACGTGAGACTTGTCTGTGAGCTAGAAGCCCCGTGGCGCCAAGGTTGTCTCGGAGGAGGTAAAGTCGGAGGAGGGGAAGGAACCTCTCGAAGGTGCCAGTAAGTAACATGGCGAGACAGGCAAGCGAGAGTGGGCCGATCGATAGCGCAGCGCTTGGCGCGGCGTCCTGTGCGCGTGCGCAGTGGGTGTGCGCCCCGGAGTGATCGATCGGACAGGCTTCTCGCCTCCATTTTTCCAGGAGAGCGTGAGACAGAGCTGGGCTAGCGGGTACGGGGAGCCCGGGACACGTGCGGGGTGGCTGGTGCGTTCGGGCTGGGGCCTTTAAGGGGACCGCGGGAAGGACTGGGGTGAGGCGGGCAGGGGTGATGGCGAGCGGGCAGGCGTGCGCCCTGAGTTGCCAGGCTGGGCCTGCTTCCTCTCCAAAGGCCTCCCTCCCTCCGTCCATCCTGAGTGCACGTCTGTGCCGGGGCCGGCTGTGTTCTCGCTCTGGTCCCTCCTCCAGCTCCGGAGATGACCGGTCCTGGGTTGGGTTCTTCTGTCCTCGGGCCTGGGCGCCCTCCCCGGCACCCGGGGGTGGTAATTAGGGCGCTTACCACGCCGGGCGGGCGCAGCGTTCTGCGGGCGTTGGAGGCGGGGCTCGTCCCCTTTTCGTTTTCTGATCTGCCTGTACACCCCCGTGACGCTCCTGGCCTGAGCGGGGAGACAGGATGGCTAGCGGTTAGGTTCTGGGCGCTGGTACGGACGGTCCTGGCGGACGCTCCCACTTTGGACGCGTCGTTCAGCCACGTTTCACTCTCAGTGGATTTCCTAACGTCTTCCATCCCGTTTCATCGCCTCTCTTGGGTCCTGCTGGTGTCTACGCAAGCGCAGATCTGTGCGCGTTTGCTTCTGCGTGTACTCGGAGTGGTTTTACGCAGAGCTCCTGCTTCCTTCTAACGTGCTTAGCGTGGTGTCTGGCAGGTGCTTCATAAACGTAAGCTGTTGTAATTAACGCTCATCAGTACAGCGCAGGAAGTGCTCAGGCCCTGGGGTCAGGTGGCCTGGGTTAGGATCCAGGCTCTGCCATTGACAAGCTGCCTGATCCTGGGTGATTTCACCTCTCTGCGCCCCGGATTGCCCATCTCCTAAATAGGATTGAGTGAGGTCACGCGTATCCGTCGCCTACCCAATGTGTGTTGTCTGCTGTACTCAGTGTCCCATACAGTACAGCTAGTTTGTCGTTAAGTTAAGGAGCCCTGCACGAGGTGGTTAGGAGCAGCGCAGTCTCTAGAGTCAAACCACCTGCATCCTAGTCCTGGTTCGTCCAGGCATTAAGTGTGAGTCCCTGGGCAAGTCACTCCCCCTCGTCATCTGTAAGCAAGGTTCCAGGCCGTTCTTTATAGGATGGTGTTGAGAATGAAGTGAGATAAACCATGATAAACACCCAGTAATTGTTAGTTATCATGATCAGTAGCCTCAGCAGTTCTGCAGAGGGAGTTGTATAGTTACAGAGAACGTGGCTTTCCAAACCCTTTCCTCTAATGCTCCCCTTTCCAGAATCGCCCCTGTAAAGTACAGCAGTACCAGGAGGCCCCCTAGTCATCTCCCCCGCTCTCAGGTTTCTTCTCTGCCACAACCAGCTGTCCGCATGCGACTTGTATTCTTTATTGCTGTCTCCAGGCTCCTCCAGCCTTCTGAGCTCTATCCCGATGTGCACATACGTACTTTTAGTAATCAGGTTATCTAATGTTCAACATTTGGAGTCTTTTTTTACTTTTTATTTTTTTTGCATAAGCCAAAAACCATCACCTACCATTTTCTGTTTCACTTTCTAAAGCTGGAGGAGAACTCTAAATAAATCTTAAGTGTTTTCCTTCAGATTTTTACTTTTTTCTTGTCATTTTTTATTATTGTTTTGGCCGTGTTATTTGTTCATTCACTCTTTCCAACGCATTTAAGTTTTCACAGCACAGCAGGTTTTTTGCCCTTGTATTTTGATTTACTATCTAAATACAACTTAACAACCTCAGTTGCTTTAAGACATAGTAAGACTGAACGTAGCTGACCCTGGTAAACACACAGCTTGGCTGGCAGAAACCCTAGTGCCCAGACCCCCAGCAGTAGCCACTGCCTTGCCTGGTGCAAACACCAGTCAATATTTTATGAACAGAAGTGGAAGATCCTGGGATGGTTAGAATAAAAAGTGCTAGTGGGTAGTTTGGCAGGGAGAAGCTCACGATAGCGATCAGCTGACACTATTTGAATAATTTCTGCGTGCCACCGCCCTCCGTGCCGTGGGCGCGCCATCTCGTTTAACCTTCGCTGACCCTATTTAACGGCTCGGGGGCCCGTTCTGAGTCGGGTCACTAGGCAGACAGCAGAGCCAGGATCTGACCCCGCCAGTAAGACCCGACTTCTGCTCGCTCCCGCCCCTTCACCGCCCCCCTGTGTTCTCTTCGCAGCCGGCAGACGGCTTGCTCCCCCGCAGGATGTACAGAACCAAAGTGGGCCTGAAGGACCGGCAGCAGCTGTACAAGCTGATCATCAGCCAGCTGCTGTACGACGGCTACATCAGCATCGCCAACGGGCTCATCAACGAGGTCAAGCCCCAGTCCGTGTGCGCGCCGTCCGAGCAGCTCCTGCACCTCATCAAGCTCGGTAGCCGCGGGCGTGGGGCGGGCTCTCACCCACCCGCGCTTTTCAGGATCAGTTCCCTTTAGTTCTGCTCCCCGCTGCGGGGTGGGTGCGGGGTTCGGTGGTGAAGGAGTAAACACAATCCAGATTGTGGAGCCTTCCCGCTGCTTCCAGCCTCGGGGTCTTCCTAAGAATTCTCGGGCCCGTTCTGTCACTGAATTGGCTGCTTGCAGGTCTCCACTCAGACGGTCCCCCAGAGTCCTCATTACCGCTTCTAAAGTGAACCCACTGTGGCCCCCCACCCCCCACCTGCTGTAACACGCAGCCTCACGTCTTTCATAACAGGACTACTGTCCGAAACGACCTGCGTTGTTTGGTCCTGCTGCCCACGCAGGCTGTAGTTCCCCCGCAGAACCGCCCGCCCCGAAAGACCAGGACCTTTTCTTGTTCAGGAGTGTGTCCCGGTGCTAGCCCGGCTCACAGAAAACTCCCGCTGAAGGAGAGAGTTACCACACGTGTTCACACTCTGGCGTGGCAGTGCCGAGTGTGAGAATTTGTTAGAGAGTGCGGTTCTGTTTTTGAGAAGGCAGACAACTTTGTGGTGTGAAAGGTCTGGAAGAGGTCATACCGCCATGTTACTAGTGATTATCTCTGCACGACATAAAGGTTTTATTTTTTTATTCACTTGCATTTCTAATTTCTCCTGTGCCCATAAACTGCTTATATGGTGGGTGGAGCTATTTTAAATTAAAACACATTTTTTAAAATTTATTGATGTTTAGAAGGAGAGAAACATAGCTTTGTTGTTCCACCCCACCGTGCATTGTTGGTTGGCCCTGCGTGTGCCCTGACCGCACCACAGCCTTGGCGTTTCAGGACAGCGTGCCAGCCAACTGCGCGCCTGGCCAGGGCTGAAACACATATTCCTTGTAAACTTCAGGGTATTTCAGTGTCTCTGTTCCTTCACGTATGTGTCATTCATGTTGATGTTGACAGTGTATCTGACTTAGCGTCAGAGCTGCTACTGACAGATCTCAGCACTAAAAATAAAGCCCAGAATGGGGAGAAGTGGATGATTTAACTACAGACCTGCTTTTTTGAGGTTCTGCAGTGGTAGTGAAAGTAGAACGTTTTGGAGGCAAAAATCGGCTGAGTGACTACTTACTGGAGCCCCGCTGTGTACACCCTGTATTCCCTGACAGTGTGGTCACTGAGCGTGCACCCTGGTCAGTGTCCCTGGTTTTGTGAAGTATTAAGTGTCATCTTCCCCAGCTTAGACCCCGAACCTTGTCTTGGCCTTTTAAAATAACAGATCTCCTGCCCTTAATTTTCATTCCTTCCAGGAATGGAAAACGACGATACTGCCGTGCAGTACGCCATCGGCCGTTCGGACACCGTCGCGCCGGGCACGGGGATTGACCTGGAATTTGATGCAGACGTCCAGACCATGTCCCCAGAGGCTTCGGAGTACGAAACCTGCTACGTCACATCCCATAAAGGCCCATGCCGAGTGGCTACCTACAGTAGGGACGGGCAGCTGATAGCGACCGGGTCTGCTGACGCCTCCATAAAGATACTGGACACAGAAAGAATGCTGGCCAAGAGTGCCATGCCCATCGAGGTACAACCCTGTGCCACCCCGGCCGCGCCTTCCGTGCCTTCGCAGGAGGAGGGGATGGCAGCTCAGGCCGGCTCCCACCGAGCAGAGTCGCAGCACGCCCTTTGCGTCCGACCGATTTTACACTGCGCGTCTTTCTGTTCTCGGTTGTCTAGGTTATGATGAACGAGACCGCGCAGCAGAATATGGAGAACCACCCGGTGATCCGGACGCTCTACGACCACGTGGACGAGGTCACCTGTCTCGCTTTCCACCCAACGGAGCAGATCCTTGCCTCTGGCTCCAGGGATTATACTCTGAAATTATTTGATTATTCCAAACCATCTGCCAAAAGAGCCTTCAAGTACATTCAGGTTAGGAATGTTTGGAAAGCTTTACGTCTTTCTTATATACAGTGGGCGGTTGTATGACTGTTCTCTTTAAAAGTAGCCTCAGTAACCACCCTATCAAACGAGGACGCACAGCAGCGAGGACGCGCGCCGCCACGCGCCCACCCCCCACCCCACCCCATCCCCGGCCGGCCACGCCCGCTGCTGGCTCAGTCCATGCAGCGGGGGGCCAGAATCCGTTCCCCTGTTTACAGGTTGTAGGTGCCTGTTTAAACCAAAACACACAACCAGCTTCACTGAAGTATAACTTAGGGGAATAAAACGATCGGGAGTTTGCTGGGAGTGACATCTGGTACCTCAGAGGGCCTTGTTCCTTCTTGTCCCTGCGTCGTAGCCGACCACAGCTGTACGGGTCCTTTGCAGCGACCCACTGTTTCCCACGCGTCCTCCGCAGATCGCTGTTGCGCGGCTGATCACTAACGCTCGTGTCTGCCCTCCCAGGAGGCGGAGATGCTGCGCTCCATCTCCTTCCACCCTTCCGGAGACTTCATCCTCGTCGGGACGCAGCACCCCACGCTTCGGCTGTACGACATCAACACGTTCCAGTGCTTCGTGTCCTGCAACCCGCAGGACCAGCACACGGACGCCATATGCTCGGTGAGCTACAACCCCGGCGCCAACATGTACGTGACGGGCAGCAAGGACGGCTGCATCAAGCTGTGGGACGGCGTCTCCAACCGCTGCATCACCACGTTCGAGAAGGCTCACGACGGCGCCGAGGTCTGCTCCGCCACCTTCTCCAAGAACTCCAAGTACATCCTCTCCAGCGGCAAAGACTCCGTCGCGAAGCTCTGGGAGATATCAACGGGGCGGACGCTGGTCAGATACACGGGTATGTGAGAGGTCGGCATTATTCAGCGCTCCTGTGGCGTGTCACGTGTTGGAGACCCCGCTTCAGGTGGGGAGACCAAGGCTTACGCGGGGGGGGAGCAGTGAGAGGCAGAGCTGGGGGAGGCGCCCCGGTTTCTTACCGTTGTGCTTCGCAGCGCGTTGCAGCTGAAACTCGATCCGCTCCACGCAGGCCACGTTTGAGAAACTGGCCCGTGTGCAGGCAGGGGCCTGCCCTTCTCTCCGCAGCCCAGGGAAGCCTCCCTCGGGGCACACGGGAGGGGGAGGACGGCTGAGGGGCAGACCTGGGCCCGCTCCCCAGCAAGCGGGGGGGGCCCCGAAGCGAGGCCACCAGCGTTCTGGCCCCGGGTATGAGTGGGCCCTTCAGACAGAAACGCACAGTTAGGGCCACCTGCTGCCCCTCCGATCCGACGGGCCTCCGATGGGTCCCGGCTTCGCCTGTGAGCAGTTTACGATGAGAGCTGAGTTTGTCCTCTCTCAGTAGTCTGTCCACGTCCAGTTACTTGTAGTGAACGTTGTAAAGCATTGCGTCTCGTCCTCCAGGTCCTTGTAGAAGCACAGGCTGTTGCTGGTAGGAAACCCCCAGGAAATTCGGCGGGTTCCTGCGTAGTGCGCTGTCGGGCATGTGCTGGAGCTGCCCCGGCGGGGACCCGGCGCTCCCGGGACGCACTAGGGGACCGGGGCGGTGCCTCGGCTTGCGTTGGCTTTAGAGAAGAACATGGAAGCGTTGCTGCCACCTGAGCCCCTGGGGGGCAGCACAGCCTCCTGGAGGCTGCGAAGCTGGCGTCCCGTCTGTGCAGGTGGTGCAGCTGCCACGTCTGGGGGACAACCGTCCCTGTCGTGGTCGCGGGGGACTGTTGGAACGCTTACCTCTGCGTGAGGCTCCTTAGGAGAATAATCTGACCGCTGCTCTGAAGAGACTGTACGTTGCAAAGAGAAGATAGAAAAGTGACCCAGTGAACGTGGGGAGACCCCCCAGTAGGAGTGGGACTGCCGTGCAGGCGTGGTGGTGAGCGCTTGGGCTGCCGTGCGGCGGTTTGGTTGGTGTTGGTGGAGAAGTGGGATCTGACCCTAAAATGAGAGCGTGCTGAGTTTATAGCAAATTCCACTTCTGACTGACAGCTTAGGACCCCTGGTGTCCGCAAATGTAGGGTTGTTTCCAGTTCTGACGGTAGTTAGACCCAAGGGCTGCTGGAATAATGAAGGAAAAGAGAAAACTGCCAGGTAAACATTAGAAACGTTGGTGTTTAAAAATAATCTGAAACTAAACAAAATTAAAATGCTGGGCTGAGGGGAGATGCTCACGGCACATGTAACAGACACAGGTCAGACATTGGTTAGTGGACACAAGAAAAGATAGGTGACGAGCCTCACTGTGAGCCTCAGAAATGAAAACAGAAGTGTTTTGTGCTCATCAGGTTTCAGGAATCTCAAGGGTTGTTATTATCTAGTATCAAGCACATTTCAGGAAGTCACGTGTTGTGAAGAGTGCCGATTAGTAAAAGATTTGTGAAGGGCAGTTTGGTGTCGTATATGAAAATTTTAAATGCATACACAGGATGAGGTAACAGGTTTGCAGGTCATATGGAAAGTTATACAACAATTAATAACTAATACCACAGCAATAAACTTAGGTTCACATACAGCTGTAAACCTCCCTTTGTTCCGCTCCTAGACACTCAGCCTAGGGAGCCCTTGGGGAGCGCTCACCCAGCGCCGTGCGGAGCGGCGGGAGGGCGAGGCCGAGTGGAGGCCCCAGAGGCGGGAGGCAATTGCACGGTAGCAGCTGCTGACCGCGTTCTCCCTCATCGAATCCCCGTAGCGGTCTCGGGGGTGGGGGCAGTGATGATCCCCGTGAAACAGAGCAGAGAATTAAGGCCTGGGGATGGCAAATGATTTGTTCAAGGTCACATTACTAATAAGTGGTGAAGCCAGATCAGACCCCGAAGTTTGTGTTTTTATCCATGAAGTTATGTTCCCTGTTTCTAGGTCACCACTATTTACTGTTGAATAAAAACAGCATAGGATGCGTGCTCTGGTTTATTTAATTTTCAAATGACGGTACAGCATGGAGATGTTTGGAAACTGTGATCATCAGAATATCGGCATTGGGTGTAAAATTGTCAGGCAGCTCTTATTTATATTTTGTATAGTACCGTAAACAAGACTTCTTATGTGCATACAAAAAGCATAAAGCTTTCTTTTAGAGAGTAGACATTCATACATCCCAGCAATTCTATTCCTAGGAATTTAATTCTGCAGAAATAATGTGTTCCGTACAAAGAACGTTTATCACGCTGTTACCTAGAATTGGATGCAAACTAAATGCCTGGCAGGGAAAGACCTGTGTAGGTCATGATGTTTCCAGACGATGGAGTATTTGCAGCCAGTAAAAATGATAGAAAATGTACCCAACAGAAAGTTGGTTTAAACCAGGGGTCCCCAGTCTGGGCCGTGGACCGGTACTGGTCCGGGCATGTTAGGAACAGCAGGAGGTCAGCTTGAATGTAATGCGCTTGAATCATCCCCAAAACACCCCACGCACCCCCTGCTCCTGGTCCTTGGGAAGATTGTCTTCCACCACGACACTCGTCCCCGGTGCCAAAAACAGTTTGGGGACCGCTGGTTTAAACTACAATAGAAAAGACATTAAGTGCCCTTTTTACATCGACGGGGAAATGGCCGCGTAGAGCAGTCTGAGCGAGGGTCTGAGGGTGCACTGGGACGGCTCCCCCGGCTCCCAGGCCCTTAACCTCTCGTCTGTGCGCAGGCGCCGGCTTGAGCGGGCGGCAGGTGCACCGGACGCAGGCCGTCTTCAACCACACGGAGGACTACGTGCTGCTCCCGGACGAGAGGACCATCAGCCTGTGCTGCTGGGACTCGCGCACGGCCGAGCGCCGGAACCTGCTGTCCCTGGGCCACAACAACATCGTGCGCTGCATCGTGCACTCGCCCACCAACCCCGGCTTCATGACCTGCAGTGACGACTTCAGGGCCCGCTTCTGGTACCGGCGGTCCACCACCGACTAGGGCTAGGGCCCGGCCCGCCCGCGGCCTGCTCTCCGGGACTCCGCCCCTCCCCCGGCCCGTCACCGGCCTCAGCAGCAAGTCGCTGGACCGTCCTGGCAGTCGGGCTGCCGCCTCTGCTTCCTTGGGTTTGTACAGAAGGGCCTTTCTGTCCCCTGATGCGCACCGTGGTGGGAAGAGCAGGCAGCACCGGCCGTGCGGTCCTGCACTCACTGATGAGCACAGCGCGGCGCTCACCGGTCACGGAAATGCGGGACCTGCCGGTTCTCTGACTCTCGGTCACTCGGAGGGGGAGCGGGGGAGTGTTGGCGTGCGTCCCAGACCTCAGGCGGCCGTCACGAGCACTTCTCACGGGGCTTTCGTCTGCTCCGGGCCTGCTCCCCGTCCTCTGCGTGTGTCCTTTCAAAGCACGTGCTGGCAGGTGGGTGGGCTGACCGCCTGAGAAGCGGGAGCCTGTGCCCTAGGAAAGCCGCTGTAGAGACTCACTCGTACCCCGAAATGACACCCCGGTAACAAAGCTCGCCTCTGCAGCCTCGCTGGTAACACATTTTCCACTTCAATAAAATCAGTGGCCGCCTTTCTGAAGGTTTGCAGGAGACGCTTTTCATCCGACCGCCCGCATTATCTGTTCCCTACCTTCAGTAACTGGGTTTCTGGTGAGATGGTCACCCTTTGACGGGAAACCAGGTTGGGCATTCTACCCGATCTTAGCCAGATTGGGTGAGCCCAGCGGTGCCCTCAGGTGCTGCTTACGGCCGTGGAGGACTGGCACTGACTGACTGTTCTTACGTAACGTTACATCTCATTTTTCGGTGCGAACCTTTACTCACGGCGGATGCCCACGGAAACTGTGTTTCAGAAGATTTTTGCAATTGACCAACTTGTACGCGTTTTCTTTTTCTTGAAACTTTTGAGAAGGTGGCAGTGTTTCTGGATTCAGCTCTAGCTGGGTCAGAGAATCCTCCTCTCCCCCCATGAAGATAACTGTGGTTTAGGTTGATCCCCAAATACAAATACCTCATGGTCTGGATAGGAGTACCTAGAAATAGAATCTGAGATTATTGGGTAAATATGTTAAATAGATTAAAGTAATCGTTTTATGTTACCAGGATTTTAAAGTTTTCTGAAGTTTATTGCATAAAAATTCTGTTTTATTCATCATCCTCATGGATCATTTTAATTCTTTGGTCTATAAGACGATTTTAAGCATTCTTAATGTGTTCGCTCGCAGCACTTTTGGTTCAGAGTTACAAAGACCTATGGTTTTTGTGCTGCATAGTGAGTAAGTTTATTTTTAGTCCGCGTCCTGATTCCCTAGTACTTGAACTAGGCCTCCTGTGGGTGCTGTTTTTGTAAGATTAAAAGAAACCACCCTGGCTGGCGTGGCTCGGTTGGAGCATTGTCCTCTAAGCTGGAGGGTTGTGGGTTCAATTCCCAGTCAGGGCGCAGGCCTGGGTTGAGGTTCAGTCCCCAGTCGGGGCATGCATGAGCAGCAACGCATTGATGTTTCTCTTTCTCTCATTCCCCTCGCTCTGAAATCAATGAGGATGTCCCTGGGTGAAGGTAAAAATAAAATAAAATAAAAGATTGAAGGTAACCGATTGACTAGGAATAAGGATAATCAGTTCTGCCAAAAAATTACCAAACACAATTTCCCATTTATTCGGACTTTCCTGTTGCTTCCAGCCTCTGAAACTAAGGCAGAGGGTTACATTTCTGTCTCGTTCGGTTCGGCACGCGCACCGGGGTGGCCACACAGTGCCCACGTGAGCCCACCCGGTCTTTCTAACTGCTCACGAATTAAAAGACAGTACCTACTTTCTCCAGTTTTTGGGATAGTCTCAGTGATGGATCTGTAATTTCAGGACTTCTGTTTATAAGACCAGAATACTTTTGTGTGTTTCCAAAATGAACTTTTTAAACTTCTTTTAAAAATTACATTATTGTTCAAAAACTGGTATAAATGCCAGAAGTATTACATGCACATAATTAATTGTACTGCAGAACACCCTGGCATTCAAATGGCGAATAATATCCAGTCAGGACAAGAATTCAACTGCTATGTTCTTTTTTAAAGATACAGGATTTCTGAAATAAACTTTTTGTATATAATGATAATTTAAAGTTAGTTCGTTTTTTTCGGAGCTTGCTTTGAATGTGTCCGTGTTTGAACATAAGTTCTCCAACAGCAGTTATGACTTCATTACTTTTCACGGTGTGTTCTATGGTGCTTTGTTCTAGAATCAGGTTTTCATACAATAGCCGAATCACCTTCAGCTGTGTAGTTTTGCCCTTCTACTCGCTCCAAATTGAAAAGCTTGGGTATAATTCCATTTCTTTGAAGGTCATTCAGAGAAACCTCCCTTTTGCTTTAAGCTTAGCCTTCCTTTGGGAAGGGCAGGGAGGGGGTGGGGGCGTGGTAAGTGGGAAGGCCGGCCTTGGGGCTCACAGCTCCCTTTTCTGTGATGGAAGAGCATCAGAATCACCTGCAACATTCACTGTAATTGGTGAAATCGGTGAAGCTTCTTTCTTTAGAAACACAGCGTGACGTAAGACGGTTGGGGAGAGGGAGGGCATTTACTGCCAAGAGGGAGACTTCTGTTTCTGAAAACGGCAGCCCAGCTGCTCCGAGCCTCCTCACCCCAATGGGTAGAATGGATAAATGACACCAAGGACGTGTGTCAACCCCTCAGCCTAGCGTCTGAGCTGAGTCTTCACAGGGTGGGGGCTTTGACCAAGACCCAGAAAGCTGCCCCCTCCATGGAAGGGAGAGCTTGGCCTGCACCCTGCCCGGGGGAGAGCACAGCCGCCAGCCTGCACGCACGTGGGCTGCTGGTGGGGAGGGGTCTTCTCTGAGAAGCCCGCTCCCAAGCTGTCTGTCGCTCTTGCGACGCTGGAGCAAATCCCACAACCTGTGCGCCCAGGAGACGCGCAAGTTGGGAACGCGAGGCTGCTCTGGTGGCAGCGGCAGCACAGGCCACCTGTGGAGAGCGCATCGGGGCCCCCGGCCTCAGCCCTCCCTGCTGCGTCCGAGAAACGGGCTCACCCTCCGAGACCCGGATTGGGGGGGTGGGCGGCAACGGCCACCATGATGAGGATCCAGAGAGAGACGGGAGAGGTGTTAGACGCGGAAAGACGGTGCAATTGTCAGACGCACAACAACATTTGAAGAGCAACAGGGTAACCAAAATGGGACCGAGGATCAGGCAACTTCAAAAGTGACCGAGGAGCCTGGAGCCACCAAAAGAGAGCTTCTGGAAAACACCCGGCCTTTCCGTAGCTTTCGCGCTCCGCGCCTCTGCCCTTCCCCCGGCACTTTGATCCCCTGCCCCCTGCTCCTGCTCCCTTGGCGGGTGCTTCACCGGCAGCCCCTCCAGCACCTTTGGGAAGGGCTGCCCATCACCCTCTGCAGCCCTGGTTCTTGTTCTCCCGGCGGCCAGCAGCCCTCCCCTGCAGCTCCGTGACCGCCGGACACCCACAGCCGCTCCTCTGCTTCTTCCCCAAGTCCTGCTCTTGATTCCCTTTCCTTCTCCACCCTGGGGTCAAAATTCAGGCCGTTGAACTGAGTGGTCACTACTCGATGGGGCTATAGGACCCCGGCCTCCCTGTTATACGCCTTCCATTAGGGGGTGTGGGTGAACTGGTTGGCAGTTTATGAAATTCTCCTTTTACCAAAGTAGCTATTTCTGAGTTATCTTTATGAAGTTACAATCTGCCAGGTGATCAGTGACTCCAAAGCAGCGCGGTCCGAGGTTTGCTGCCAAGCCTTTAGCGCTATGGACGCCCCAGCGCAGGCTCCGCTGTCCTTGGCGCGTCAGGCTCTGAGTGCCCAGCATTCGGACCCGGCTGCCCCAGGCCCTGGGAGCCGAAGCCCAGGTGCCATCAATGGGAAGGCATCCGAAAACCAGGGCTGCCAACACAATCCTTCCTGCACCCCAATTAGGAGCTGTGACGTGGTCAGACTCGCTAGGTTCAGGATGAGAATCCCAGCTGCTGTTCTCAGGGGCACCTTTGTCGAGACGGGAAATAATGACCACGAGCAAGTCTCCCTAACGGTCTCGGTTCTCTTGAACTCCAGCTCTTTCAAGCTTGGGTCCGCAGGATGTTACGAAAGCCGGCCGGTTTCCTAACATAATTACCTCTTGCAATATTTGTGTGCATGGGAGACTCACTGGCCTTGAGAAGTAAATACAAACAGGTGGCTGCAAAATGTCTGAAGCCTTTCATTCAGAAAAAGTGTAGCGGGACCAAAGGCCAGATGGAGAAGTCAAGCTCCTTCACAAAATACGACGCTGGTTTCTCTTGGGGGTTAATCCGTCTGTTTGATTTCAGGGTCAAGTCCTGTTACTTTGGTGTCTCGGTTTTGTGTTGTTTTGTTGGCCGAGGCGGTTTTTCCTAAGGAAAGGCACGCCAGTTAGAGCATCCTCATCTCTGCTGTGAGTCTGGGTCAGCCCTTCGGTTGGGGAAGAGCCACTGGCAGGCGTTTGGTACGGCGATGGGAACTGGGCAAGCTTGAACTGATTGAAACCTTGTTCTTTTCTGGGAGACGGGTTCAGATTTTATCCCTGTCACATTACGTGTGACCCTTGGCACGTGTGTCTCTCCTTTTTCACTTTTTTCCAAATGTATAAGAAAGAATAAAAAGAGAAACAGGGGTTGCCAGGGACTCACAGAGAGGGGAATGAGGAGTGATGCGAGGGGGTGTGGGGTTTCTCTGGGGCGCGGGGACATAGTGATGTCCTGAAATTGCATAACCCTGAATATACTAAAAAAAACACTGAAAGGGCAGATTCCGTGGTATGTGAACTGTGTCTTAACAGAGCGGTCACATTTAACTGGCTGTCAACAGTACAAAGCAACACTCCCCCGTTTTCAGCTCACTGCCCATCTTGTTTTAGCCCTGCCTCTCTCCCCCCACCTTTCTTGAGTTATTTTGAAGCGAATCTCATAAATACTTTATCTGTAAATATTTCCCTATAGATCTCAGAGATAAGGACTTTTTAAAACTTCATTATCGTGACAGCTTAAGATAGTCACGTAAATTACTTAATATGGGCACATACCTAGTCGGTGTTCGAATTCCCTTGTAAATGATTTGTTTTGCATTAGACTCCAAATAAGACACACACATTGTGCTCTGGTGTACCTTTTAAGTCTCTCAATCTTCCGATTCTAGCTCTGTATCCACCCCCCCCGCCCCCGCCCCTTTGCAGTTTATTTATTGAAGAAACTAGTTTGGTTTTTTTGGCCAAATTAATCCCCACCCCCATCCCTTCCCAGGTGTTGGGGATCTGTGACTTCTGCTTCAGAGACTAATGAGTTGTAGAGAAGGGATATTTGGGCAGAGCTCCTCCACTCCGTTCCAGAACTTTCCCGCACAGGTGTGTCAGGCAAGCGTCGGATTCAGGGTTCACGGAGGCTCTCCCGGAACCCTGAGCCGCAGCCCCAGCCCCGTGGGGCTCAGCTGCACCTTCCTCCTCTGATGCCGTGTGGCCCACGCCCGCCAGCAGAGCCCGAAGCAAGCAGGAGGGCAGAAGCGCACCGTGTGCCCCCTGCCCTACAGACGCCCCCAGCGATGCGCCCTGCAGCGCGCCCTTCACACTGCGCCTTATCTGCGAAGACCAACGGGGGGTGAGAAGCTTCCGCTGGTCCCGCTGTCAGGCATAACCTCAGCCTTTGTGACTCACTGCTCTTTCCTGTGAGTCTGCTGGTTTTCCTTAAATGGGACTTGCTCATTCCATCTTTTTTTTTGCCTGTTCATGGTGTCCCAGCCAGGCACGGCTCTCCCCCTGAACTGACCTGCCCAGCTTCTCATGCCTTGCCTTCCTTGTGACGCCTTCCTGAAATGACCACCCCCCCGGCCCCCGCCCCTGCCCGCCTCTCCATAGATGTCCACTTGGACTTCGTTGTGAAATCAGTCTCCATTCATCCCGTGGGCTCCCGTCAGCAACCCATCAGCTCATTAGTCTGGGCCGTTGACTTCCAAAGGTGATAACAATTTAACACACAGAAATCAGTCACCTGTTCTCCTCGGGAGCTCCTTCCCAGGGCTCAGACGTGTGCGGTCCGCACACAGGGCCAGCAGCAGACACGCCCGTCGGCGCTGCTGTCACCGGGAGGGAGCAGTGAGGGACCCAGCTCCCAGGAGACGGGACCTGATGGACCCAGGGCCAGGCCCGGAAGGACGGTTCGCCATTTGTGCAAATGAAGTGACCACACGACCAGGCCTGGCGAGGAGTCTGTTCCCCGCCGGTCCTCTCTGGATGCTGAGCCTGGACCTAGGAGAAGTAAAGACTTAGCCGTAAGGCTGGACATTGTGTGAGCTAGCGCTGTGGTTTCAAGGGCAGATGGGGAGGGCGCGAGATTGGAGAAAGAACATCATTTTCTTGATAGGTGCTCAGCATAGCCCGGGGCAGAGTCAGCACTCGGCCAATGCTCCCGGCTCAGGAGGCGGACGTGGGGGTCAGAGCAGGGGGCGGGGGGCAGCGTGGCTCTGAGTGGGGAAGGAGTGGTGGGGCAGGGTCCCTCACAGCGGTCCCCTTGGCTTGTTTTCTCCTGGCTGTCACAGGAGAGGTTCTGCAGGCAGGAAGGAAGAACCGCTCAGCGCTAGCGGAAAGCTGGGCTCCTGGCCTCCAATCAGGGGAACGAGCGTGGTCTGTGTGTCGTGAGCTGTTCGGGGCTGGAAGGATGAGAACGCTGTGCATTCAGACACTGAGCTTTTCAAAGCAGGAACTTCAGCCCGTAAAGCAGAAGAGTGGGGTTTTTCTGTGGTTTCACATAACAAATGTGTGACAGTCTCTCCTTATAAATGAAGTGAGACATTCAGGCACTGAAGACCGGTGCGGCCAGAGTTTCTGCATCCCCTTCCCTTCACCCCTTCCGTCTGCCTCTCCGCCCACTTTCCAGAAAGCTGGCCGGCTGGGAGAATCTTTCTGACCATCTCCCATGCTGTCAGCCAGCTCCACGGAACTCGGCTTCTGAGAAGCAGCCCGAAGCATGCAGTGACATTGCATAACCCGCCTCTGGAGCTGGAGATATCAGCCGTGCGGCACCGAGGGGCCGGCTCACAGCAACATGAGAGGAGCAAGCGGCATGGACGGGGCGCCCAAGGTGAGTGACGGGGGCCGTCTGAGCGGGCAGGGGGGCAAGCCACCTGTCACACTTAAGGACAGCGCTGGACTTTGGTTCTGAGCTTCTAATGAGGTTAAAGGATGGAGACTAGCAATATGTCATTTTGAGATGGGAAGGTTTCATGTCCATTTACGTGTGGAAAATGTATGTGCTTAAAGCTTGCCTTACCAGTTGGATTCAGAGGTGGATGAAAATTCTCCAGCAGAAAGCAGCTGCTGGGCTGATAACACAGTCTGTCACTTAGCGTCCACTCGACTTGTCACCAACCGCTTGAGCGAGACCGCTCCATTCTGTGGACCCTAAGGACACACGGTGTCACTCCCGAGTGTCCTGATGGACTCCGGGTGGCTTCCCCAGAGGAGAGTCCCGGCCTGGGCTGCAGCCTCCCATGCTGAGTCCACGGTGGGCAGCCCCCATGACCTTCTGTAGTGATCTGTGAGTGGAACCCAAGTCGGGGACATGAGTCAAAAAAGATTTACTATTTAGGAAGTCGAAATGGCTACCAAAAAAACCCAAAACAAAACAAAAAACACGCTTGCTCAGATACAAAGGGAAGCTCAGGGGTTACTTTGCTGCATCTTTAAAAAATATAAGTAGAACAGGAAGGAAGAAATAAAACAATTACTCAAAAGCCAATTGCAGCTATAATGACACTTTCCCCCTAAATATGTCAACACAGCTGCTGAAAACAAGGACCTGCTCCTACACGACTCCGTTACTGTCACACCCAACAATTGATGCCATTCCAGTGGCTGTCCACATGCACATTTTCCAAAAACATCCTTTCTCGCTCTTTTGGCTATTATTTGTCTGTGTGGTGTGTGTTTTCCCACGCAGGATTTGTCCCACCGTCATGTGTCAGGTCTCTGCCGTCCTGCGTCTAGAAGAATCCACTACTTTTTACTTTTTCTCAACATTGATGTTCTTTATTATCTCAGGGAGTTTTATAATTTCAATTTCTTATTTATGTGCCTCTTATTCTGCCTGAGTAATGCCTATGGTGCCTTATGCTTTGTAGCTAACATGTGTGCATATACCTTACCTGACAGTCCCCGCACCCTGTAGAGCCCTTTTATGACGGGTGTCCAGGTAGGAAGAGCTGACGTCGACTGACCACCTGTCTGCCAGACCCGGAACCGTGCACGCGCCTTGCGTTTTCCAGGAGGCGGAGGTGTTATTCTGACCCTCGCCTCACAGACAAGGAAAGCAGGAGTCACCGACCCACTGAGGTCGCACACAGGAGTGGCACACCGGGCGTGCAGCCCAGGCAGACTAAACCCAGGGCCCCAGCTCCGAACCAGCGGCCGGCACACTCCCTGGAAACCCAGACGGGAGTTTTTGCTTTGTGAGCGTTGCATTTCCTTCTTGTTTTTACAACCCTTTAAGCATAGAAACTCATTCTTCCCTCTCGGATCCGTCTTCCGGATTTGATCCCCAGGTCAGAGTGGCCAACCCACATCTCGGATAAAGGACGTCTCGGCTCACGCCGGCTGCTCCGGCCCAGTAGTGGCAGGATCAGGGCAGGCACCCAAATGTTGCTCCTAGTCCAGAGGCAACCTCAGTTATCGGTTTCCTGGGTGTCCCTACAGAGCTCTCGATGCACCCAGAAGTCCATCTACTTTTACAGGCTTTACACAGAGAGGAGCAGTTACCGAAAATGGCGGAGCTTGCCTTTTACCGTGAAAAGTACACGGCACAGTTCTGTTCACGTTCACACCATAGATCCGCCTCATTAGTTTTAATGGCTGCGCGGTTGTTTGATTGCCATTTAAATGGTAGCACGATGCTACCACGGAAGTCGTTCTCGGCACGTGACCGCCGCCCTCACGTGCGTTCTGGGACAGCCAGACCGTCTCTCCTACCCTGACCTTGGCCTGCGTGCCTTGGATGGTGGCAGCGGCCGCTGCGCCAGCTGCGTCCTCACGTTGCTGTTCACCGGCCGGCAGTTCCATGTCAGGGGGGCTCCACCTTGGTGTGGAGCAGATTCTGTGGGGTCAACTCTTACTCTATTTCCCCCTCATTGTCTTATAAAACACTGAGAAATCGGAAAAACAGACACAGCGCTGTTAGTAATGGGAAATGCTAGCCTCCAACAGTACGATTGCAGCAAGGTGGGCCACGGCGAAGGGGCAGATGTCACGCCTCGTTCATGGGCTTGTGGGACTGGCTGATCGGTGCCGTGTCTGCGTCATCGCAGACATGCCACAAAGTTAGGTCTGAACGACGAGGCGAATGCGTGACTCTATTATGTGGGAGTCCTTGCTTTAGAGTTGCGGTCGTTTCAAGAGGGCCTGCTTTGTGAAAATGAAGTTTGCATATGTTTTAGTAATTCGGTCCCGTTTGTGGCAAATGAGGTTTACTTCTGAGTTTGTGTGTGTGTGTGTGTGTGCGCGCGCGGGTGTGTATGTACGCATCTGTGCACACACACCATTAGAGGCGGCCTTGGAATCAGCATCACTGTGCACAGACCTCTTGTCGCACTAGGGCAAATGTCAAGGAATTGAAAGTGGGTGACTGAGTCACTTCAGTTGTGGATGGGGAGCAATGTCAGGCTGTCTTTGACCTTGAGCGGCTCTGAGGTGGTAAGCAAGATGTTGCAAAGTCAGCTGTGTCAAAGCAGGGTAAGGGGGATCGTGTGTGAACTCCCCACGGCCCACAGGGCCCTGCCTGAGGCCACTCCCGCCGGCCCCTGCTGTCTCCTGCCTGGGACAGCCCCTCACTTATCAAGACCTGAAATGGTCTGGCCTTTGTCTCTGCCTCCAGAGAGTCAGCTCCATCAGGGACAGACTCGGACTTTCCTGTTCAGTGCTGACTCCCTATGCCTAGCGCAGTGTCTGCACATAGTAGGCACTCACCAAACACTTGGCGGGGGTGAATGAATGGGAGGTTACAGGAAGTGCAGAGGGAGCTGTTACAACACAGCCTTGCCCGGAGGACAAGAACTTCCCCGTGTTCAGATGTCTGGGAGCAGAGGTCGTGCCTGAGTCTCAGCTCTCTGTCCCCACCTGGCCCCGGCCTGACCTTCAACTCAGCCTAGATTTCTGAGAAAAGGTCCCTTCCCTTCCTTCTCCCACTGTCAGAGGTGGCCTTAGGTCTGAGCCTTTGCAGTCAAGGTCACGAGAACCTATGGTCTCCCTCTGACCTTGCCCAACAACTTCACCCTCTCACCCACCTCCCCAGACAGAACAGCCCAGGCGCAGCACCCAGCTTGAAAACACCACTCACTGCCCACGGTTAGCCTTTCACTCAGCACACAGCTGCTGGGCTCAGGAGGTGGGGGTGATCGACATACAGTGGACCTTCCTTTGGGGTCGCAAAGTCGCTAAATGAGGAAGTGGGCACAATGCCTTCAGGTGGTGCAAAAGGTGATCTGACAGAGCTGATGGCCCAAAAGGGCCTCTCCGGAGGCCTGAGAGGTGGGGAAAGCATTGCAGGCAGCGGAAACAGCCCGTGCAAAGGCCCTGAGGCAGGAGCTGGCGCAGCAGAGGAGAGTCCTGCTAAGGAGGCCAGTGCTGGCGGAGCAGCGACAGCCAGCGCAGGGAGTGGTCAGAAGCGAGGGCTCGGTGGTGGGCAGGGTCGGCCCCGCGGGCGCTCAGAAGTGCATTCTAATTGCAGAGGAAACCACTGGTCTATTTAAAGCAGGCGATGACAAGATCTGATTTATGTTTTTGAGTGCAGACTCGGGCTGCTGAGCCCCAGGGGGGCTGCGGGGAGGAAAGGGCCGCAGCAGCACAGGAACTCGGAGGCCGCGCGGGCGGCTTCGGTTTCCATGCTGGACGCCCCGGGCCGCTCGCAGTGCGCACGGAGAAGGAGAGCCCTTTGCTCTGCCTGCTGAAAAGAATAAAACTTTCGGTGCTTGAGACTGTGGACAGGAGTGTGGTCCACTTTCCCTGATTAAGAATCTTTCTTGTCTTAGCGCTGTCTGTTCTTTAGAGCATAAAACAAAATAAATAAAGCTGGACAGAACACCACCGCCCCCAGAGTTAAAAACGTCTGCTGCAAGACTGTTCAGAGGAAAGTGGCCCACGCTGTGGAAACGGGGAAGTGACCACAGAAACGAGTGGTCATTTTGGAACCAGGGTGACTCAGGGAGGAAATGACAGCAGCCCGAGAGGAAACGGCTTCAGAGGAGGGAGGTGGGAGGGACGCTGTGGCCCGCCGACGCGCGGGGCCTTCGGAAAGGGGAAGCGCGTGTTTTAGGAACCATTTCCACATGTGTTGCTCAGAAGCCGCTTGCTGGTGGGAATGGAAGGGGACCGGCGTGGACGCGGCCCGAGGACAGCGTCAGGCCTGGCAGTGCAGAGGGTCCTGCTGGGCCTGGGGCCGCCCCTCCGGCCTTCTGCAGGCGGCTCTGTGGGGGCTTACACCCCCCGCCCGACCCCCGCAACCCACACAGAGCACAGAAGTCGCACACGGGCAAGCCCAGCGCCCACCCAGCCGCCCCTCCGTGAGCCTGGACGTTAGTGAATGGCCAGGGTGTTCTTTTTGCCCCAACTGTCGCTCCTCCTGAGAGCCAAGAGCCGGTTTTGCCTAAGTACTGCCCAGGAAGTCTGTCACACGGAGGGGACAATCAGGAAAAAATGGGAAAAGAAAGCAGGAGGGTCCCTCGCCCTTGGACGTATTAGCCACCTGGTTAACGAAAAGTAAAGCGCGCTCTGGAACACGTTCCCTTCGGACTGAGCACTTACTCGTCCTGGGGTTGGAGTCGGTTACCAGTGGCAAGGGTTTCCAGTGCTGCTGCCCGACAGGACGGTCCCAGAGTGAGGGGCCCTGCGACTGTGGGCAGGCAGAGGCCAGTCGCACGCGCGGCTTCTCCCTGACCGTCCCTGTGGCACCGGGTAAGGCTGGCGGGGGCTGACCTGTCGCCCGCTGTAGACAGCAAGACGAATAAACCCCGTCCCCTGGAAGACATTCACGCCAACGGAAGGGGGGAAGAGCTTAAATTCCAGGGTGGCCCCTGGCTTGCCTACCACCCCTAAAAATGACCTCGGGAGGGAGAACGCTGATGGACGACCTTCGTTCCTCTCTCTGTGATTCATTGAATGGCTTTGAATTCTTCCTGCCCTATCTGATGGAAAAATCACACCCTGAGGGCAGCTTGACCCGGCACAGAATGATTTTAGGTGCAGTACACAAACTGACCATTTTTTAAGGTTCATTATGTATTTTAATGGACGTTGGAGAAAATTAAAACAACACCCGAGACTTGTCATTTTATACGTGATATTGCTTAGGGGTAGTGTGTTGTTTTTTTAATTGGCTGAATTTAACATTTTAAGTGAAAAACATGCTAATGGCGTGGGGATGTGACAGGAAGCATGTAGTTCAGAGGCACAGGGAGTTGAGAGAACAGTCTTAGACCAGGCTTTCTCCTAAGTGCGGCTGGTATCATTGCTTACAGTCCAGACACACACAACTCCTCCTGTCGTCCCCACGCCTTTCCTCTCCTTTCCCTTCCAAAACAGAAAGAAGGAAGGAAAGAAAATGAGGGAGGAGAAGAACCTACCTGTTGTTTTCTTTTCTGTTTTTTATCCTCACCCAAGGATATGTATATATTGATTTTAGAGAGAGGAAGAGAGAGCGAAAGAAACATCGATCGGTTGCTTCTTGTACACGCCCTGACCGGGGATCGAACCCACAGCCTTTTGGTGTGTGGGACAGTGCTCCAACCCGTGTAATTGTCTTTAATCGCTCTGGTGCCTTTCACGAACTGAGAGAGAGGAGTATGAAAGGAGGCCCTGCAGGGTCAGCCGCTGCAGCCGCAGGCGGCCCTGGGAGCTGCCTCCCATCCAGGGGAGGAAACGGAGGCCTGAGGGGTTTCATCTGCTCCCTGCCCTCCTCCGTCCACGAGTGTCTCACGAGCAAAGGCCGAACCCTCAACCCTTTGCCTCGTGCAACACTGCCTGCACCTCCTCTTCCCAAACCAGGCGCCTTAAACAAGGACTCAGGGGCTCGGCTGGCCAGCAGTGGGCTTCCGTGGGGGTGGCAGCGGGGAGACGGGTCTGGGTCCCCAGGGCACCACGGGCTGTAGAAGGCAGTTGGGTAGAACGCAGGCCCAGCGTGGGCCACGTCCAAACGCATCAACAAAGGGAGGGCCTGGGGGACCATTTTTCAGTCCTGAGCTTAGATCAAGGTCACCTGGTTCACCCCGTCCCCCCACCCCCAACACACACTGTCGGCTGTGCAGTAGGGTTTAGTGAGTAAGCGGCGGATCACTGCAGAATGAAAAGTGTATTTCCCCAAGATGCCCGCGAATAGGAGAAGTGCATTCCAACAAGCCGATCTGGTCAAGACCCAGACCTATTGGAAAACCGCACTGTGCAGGCATCAGGGAAGAACACGTCTCATGGCCGCTGGGCGGCCTGGGAATTTTTTCTGGCCACAGCCTCCCCCTCCAAGTGTCATCCGTAGGCAGCTCTGTCTGCGGCCGCGGAAGCCCCTGCGGCGAGTGGCTGTTCCATCTCAGGCTTCTGGAGGAATTCCGAGCTGGAAGGATCAGAGTTCAAAGCAGGCGTGGAGAAATCAGTTAGTTTGTGCCTGTTCACAGAATACGCCCTCATCCAGGGTCGTTTTTCGGGGTGTTGAAGTTGTTCTTTGTCTCTCATTTCGCTTCTCATTTCCAAGTTCACCAGGTTGGTTCACGTCTGTCCCCAGTGCCTGTAGATCAATTCGCCACAATGGCTCTTTGCACCAACAGGTGGGAGGGAAGCCTGGGGCTTGTCTGGGGAATGCGTTCTGTAAGGGGCCCCATCCCTTCCCACGGCCGCCGCTGTCCGCCCAGTCCGCCTGGCGGGGACAGCTGCAGGGAGGTCACACGGTCAGGGCACAAGTGTGCGGCGCCACAGCTCGCACACTGCCGCACAAGGGCTCCCCTTCGGCAGTGACTCCGCCGCGCTTTCCAGGACGGAATAATATTATCACCTTTGCAATGAAGCTGACTGTGAGTACGTGCGTCTCTCTCCTCCGGCGTCCGTTCCCAGCCGCTGGTGGGGGGGCTGGGGACGCGGAGGTCGCCGTGTGACGGGCCCCTGACTTGCTGTTCTGCGATGGCTGCCCCGAGTTAAGAGAGCAGATTAAGATGTTTCCCCAGTAACTTTTCACACCATATTGCTTCATGTACCAGATTGTGAAGCAAAAAAAAAAGAAACAATTTCTATTTTGTTTAAAAGGGTATATTCTACTCAGTTGTTTTTTTCCTTTAAGCTTAAATGTTACTTTTACTATAAAAGTCATTGGGAGAAGGCAGTTTCGGTGAAATGACTTCAGGTCGTTCTCCACACTCTCTGGAGCCTCTCATTCAAAGCCTTTCCAACTTTCCCGCAAGGGGACGTGAAGCAGAAACTCAGCGGTTCCCTGGCCTGTCCGGCGATCGGCAGAGCCCACAGAAAAGGCCGCCGCTCGGGCCCAGCCCCCGCCCTCGGACGGCTCTGCTCCGTTTTATAGAACCAGTTCCGAGAGAAACAGCCCTCCTTTATGTGGGAGAGGATGCGAAGGTGCCTTAGCCGTCACCCCGTTGTTTAAAGCTGTGCGTCTGGGAGGGACACGCGGATTATCGAGGCAGAGCGGTGTCAAGTCCCGGCTACAGCCGCCCGCTTCCCCCACGTCTCCGCCGTGACACGAAGGGGACATCAGTTAACACAGTCGCAAAGCGCAGGCCCGGCTCTGACTGTGAAACGTGCCGTTCTGCCACCTCACGTGGCTCTCAGGCCCCCGTCCCTCGTGGAATTTTGCCTGTAAGCAGCGCTATGGAAAGCTGCTGCAGTTCACAGGGGAACATGGAAGTCATGGTCGCCGCTGCTGTCTTGGGCGGCTGTGTCGGAGGGGAGATGATTGACAAGGAGGGAGGAGGAGGAAGGGGCAGAGGGAAGACGGGAAACGAGGGAGAGAAAGAATGTGAGTGATAGACAAGGAGAGGACAGGGGAGGAGGTGGCCGCCTCGCACACGTGCAGAGAAAGGGACGGGGTCACGCTCACTGCCTGGCCCGTGTCACACGCGTGCAACGCACAGCTGTGGTGGCCCGCACCTCATGGTCGATGTCGGTAGCATGTTTATGCGTGGGGCCAAAATCATTCTGCCGCTGGCCAAAGGGGGGTGGGACAGTGAGGTGACAGGAAGGGCAGCAAGCCTGCCCCGTTCGCCCGGACACTCATTCTGTGCCAGAAGCGCCCTGAACGCTCCCTGCAGCCCAAACGTCTGTGATTCTTAGTACGCCTGCAGGTAGACCCCCATTGGCTTACCGGGCAGGCCCCTGTTGCCTTCTCTGTGCCTCAGGCTGCCGGGGAGCTGGGGAGAGGAACCCACAAAGTCAGCAGCTTCTCCAAAGCCCCTCAAGCGCTTCTCAGCACCCGGTGTGTGGTCAATGCCGCGGGTCCACTATGGGGGGACAGGGAGCGCTGTATCGGTGGTGTGAGTTGCCCCGAAGCCCAAGAGGGGTTCCCAGATGCGAGACGCCTGTGTTTGCGGACCGCTCCCAGCCAAGGCTTGGGCTGGCTGGGAATCAGGCCTGGGAGTGACCGGGATGAAGAGACCGTCTCCAGTGAGAGCTTCAGCTCACCAGCGCGGAAGCCTTTTTCCTTCCGACAGAAAGGAATCCTGATTTAAAACTAGATTTGTAGATTGCAGACACAAAACGTGGACACATGGGTTACAAAATTCCAACTGTGCCAACGAGCAGAGACCGAAAGTGTGTTTTCCTTTCATCTGTAGTTTCCCGGACTCTGCCTCTCCCTCCAGAGGGGGAGCCCCAGTAACTTACGTAAATCTTCCAGAAAGATTCTACACTCATAAAAGCACAGATGAAGGCATACTATACGCACAGTTTCTCACCCTGCTTTTTTTAAAGATTTTATTTATTTTTAGAGAGAGGGGAAGGGAGGGAGAAAGAGAGAGAGAAAAAATTTTGTGTGAGAAATACTCAGATTGGTTGCTTCTCGTGTGCCCCCAGCTGGGGACTTGGCCCACAACCCAGGCCTGCGCTCTGACTGGGAATCGAACCGACAACCTTTCGGTTGGCAGGCCAGTGCTCAGTCCACTGAGCCACACCAGTCAGGGCCTTGCTTTTTAAAAATTTAACCTTATATTTTTAGATTGTTCTCTGACAGCTCATTTAAACCCTACCTTGTCCTTTTCATGTCTGTATAGTATTCCATTGTACAAATACAGTGTATTATTTACCAGTAATTATATTTAGGTACTTCCTTGGTTCTTAGTGCAGAATCTAATTCTGGTGAATAACCAGACACCTTAACCATCTGAGCTGAAAGGTTTTTATCAGCTTACCGTCCCTCTCTGCAGAGACATCCTTGTGATTCGCTCTGTGGCCATCTTGTGACGGAGTCTGTGCTATCCACGATGGTTTGCAGGCTAAAAGGCAGATGCTGGGGTCAAAACTGCCTGGGTTCCCATCCTGGTTCTGTCCCTTCCTCCCTAGAAACCTTACGGTGCTTGCTCACCCTCTCTGTGCCTGCTTTCTCGTGTCTTATAAAGGGTGTTAGTAACAACAGCACCTGCTTCGTGGGATAGCGAACCTCAAGTGAGGTGATGGATGTTCATTATCGCAGCCCCTGGCTGAGTTTCCATGGTGTGTTATCCTTACTAACAAGACGGAGGCTAAATCGTCACCAGCAAAACGAACGCGGTGCCTGACTCAATGCGCATCCAAGAGGTCGGAGAAGACATGGTTGCTCTTGGATGAACTTACAGGAAAATAATACGAAGAACCACAGAAAATTAGGCTGCAGCGAGTTTTTAGGGTGTCTCTGGCCCCAATTGAGTGTCCAGGCTCACTTCTCTTCCCATTACCATGCTGCGCCCCACTGGCCAGTGGCAGAGTGATTCTGGCCCCGTGCACAAACACCAGGCCAGACAGGACCGGGGTGGGGTCCGCAAAGCGGGGTCCTTCCCGGGCCTTTGCTGTGACTCCCTACTGTGTTTCTACGGCCCTGTCCACGTTCCCATGGTTCTTTCACAGAACATCGCTCCCCTCAAAATCGCTCACAAAGGAAGTGTCACATAGACACTCCATTTGTCCTTCCTCCTCTGGCTTTCTTCCCCTTTTTGGAAAATGTGGGTGCGGAGAGGGAGGTGGTAAGGGGATTTTTCTTATGCTCTTGGAATCGTCTTTCCTTTTTTTTTTTAAACGTAATGAGCTTTTAAAGAACGATGGAAAATAAACATTCAGAAGCCAAGAGTTTGCACCATCCTCTCCGCTGTGCTTTTCTGAAGTCCGTCTGTGTATTTACATAACAAAAAAGGCTTCCAAGGACATTCCAGGGGAGAAGGCTGTCCTTGAGGACAATCCAGCACCCCTTCTGCCTGGGCTCCTGATGTGCTGAGACCGGGCTTGGCCGCCCTAAGAGGCTGTTTCACTGATCTCAAAGCCAGAGCTCCTACATCCAGGGGAAGCCGTCAGGAACTGGAGCAGTCCGCGGTTCCCAGGCAGCCAAGGATTTGACCTATCTGCAGTGCGTGCTTTTAAGAAAACTATTCCCTCGTGGCCCTCCTGGGGGAGGTGTGAACACTTCTGCCCTCCTCCCCTGCGACTGAGTAGAAATCCTTGGAAGTCATGGAATCTGTGAGAAGGAAGCTAACAGGCCAGACACAGATGTTTTTCAAAGAAGGATTTTAATAGAAGAATGTCCATCTTGTTAACATTGGGACCCACTGACGTAAGGCACAGGGGCCCCGCTGTCCCTCGCCGCTCAGAGCTCTCCCCACTTCACACATTCTGCCCCCCGTTTGGGGGACGTGTCATTTACTGCTTCCAGCTGGGAGCTGGTGGCCTCGTGGGGCGATTGATCTTCCCAAGGAAATGGTGATTTTCGGCTACTTTGATGGGAACCGTCTCAGGATCTCTAAGCTCCTGTCCCCTGGCCACCAAGTTTTTAATTTTAGGACGACAAGAGTTGGGAGGGGAGCGGGTGTGAAAAGGGGGGGGGTCATGATTGAGCCCCCAGGGCTGCCCTGACCCCTGTGAAGGGACAGAGGGAAGGAGCAGGAGAGGGTAGACAGACCCCCAAACCAGGAGCAGCCGGCATAGTCCTGGACATGCGTGACATGACATCCGGGGCCGCCGAGGTCCACGCCTCTGCGGAAGGCGGTACGAGACCCTCTCTCACTGCTTCCTGCGCTTCCTGACCCATATGTGTTCCTCTCCTGTCTCTGGTGACTGTAACCCTGCCTGGCTCTCAAGACTCACCTCCAAGGTCATGTGCAATGTTTCACCACCTCCTCCCAACGGCCACCCCGAATCTAACCTCCACCCTCCGAGAAGCCACGAGCATCTCACCGTGTCTGAGACCCTGGCTCGCGGGCTTCCCACGGACTCCCTCCCAGCAACCGGATCTAAACAGCTGTCCACACAGAAATCCAGCCCCAGATCCTCCGTGAACTTCTCACCTACCAGCCTGGTCATCTTTCAGTTCCTTCGACTCCCCACCCACTTCACACCCACGCCCCCCCTCCAGCCCTCACACATGCCTTTTCCCCTGCCTGGGTCACCGCTCCCCCACTCTTAATCCAGCCCCTGCTCACGCCCAGACCGCCCCTCTCCCAGGGGCGTCTTCCCTGGGCCCACACCCGCCACCACCTCCCGAATGCACTCACAGCCTCCCACGTCTTCCTTCGTGGCTCTTCAGAGAAGTAGAAACCCCATACAGTCGACCCTTGACCAGCACAGGTTTGAGCTACGGGCATTCACTTAATGTGCAGACACTTTTTTTCAGTAAATAATGGAAATGTATTTTCTCTTCCTCATGATTTTCTCAAAACCGGTTTCTTTCTCCAGCCTACTTTATTACAAGAACACAGTCTGTAATACATACGATATGAAAAATGGGGGAGTCGGCTGTTTATGTGATCAGGAAGGCTGCTTCTGTGCGAGCAGAGGCTCTTTGTAGTTAAGTTTGGGAATTTTTCACGGAGCAGGGGGGTCAGCACCCGGACCCCTCCATTGCTCTGGGGTGAACTGTATTTATTTCTGACTTATCGGCTGTGTATGTTTTTCATTGGAGTTTGTGTCCTCGAATGGACGGTGCAGTGGCGTGAGATCCGGAGCGGCTTTGCTCGGCACTGTATCTCCTGCAGAGCAGGGTTCGGTACCGTCGTGATGAATGAATGAATGAGTGAATGAATGAATGGCGTCCCAGAACTGTCCAACTATAGCCCATTACTCCCAGAACTCACTGCTGACTCAGCGTAGGTCAGCGCACCGCGTCCGGCGGAAGGTCGCCGTCCCCATGAACACGGGGAATCGCTTATTCTTTGCCTTTACTTCCCCAAGCTCCTCTCCCTTCTTCCTTCCAAATGCTCATTCGTTTTCTTTTCCCCTCTCCCAGTCGTGGTGTGAAGGCGGGCGTTTGGGGGGAATGTCCTCTGTGGAAACTGGTTAGGAAGGCTTCTTCCATGGTTCCCAGAACCTAACTACCTGTGTGCCCACGGGGAAGAAGAATATAAACATATTCTTTCTCACTTCGTATCTATTTACACAAGCATTTCCGAATTCCCGCCCCATTAGGGAACACCTTGTGAGTGGCCACAAGTGACAGCCGCTGTTGTTATTAGGTTCCTTTGTCAAGTGCGTCAGTGGCACCCAGGAGTCGTCTATACAGAGGTTTGCACGACGCCGGGGGCGCAGGTGCACAGTGAATGTCGGCTGCTGTTTCTTGTTCATCCCGCACAGCTGGCCTGACCGTGACCCCACGGGGTCCTTTCTCCAGCGTGCCTGGGCGAGTATCATCTCCGAGTCCTGAGTGGGCGGGAGCAGAAGCTACCCTCTGTGCGTGTGTGGTCGGGGACGGCCTCTACAGCAGGGGACTCTTGAGCGGAGACCTGGAGGAGGAGGAGCCAGGCATGCCACGACCTGAAGGAACAGTGTTCTGGGAAGAAGGGGCAGCAAGAACAAAGGTCCTGGGGTAGAAGCAAGCGTAGTGCGTCCGAGCAAAGTACGACCACAGTGTGGCCGAGGGAAATGAACACAGCGGGCCAGGAGCTGGCGAGGCTGGGCGGTTGGGGGACGGGTTCAGGGTTTGTTCTGAGTGCAGTTCTAAGCAACTGGAGGTTTTTAAATAAGAGGTGAATGTGATCAGATCTATGTGTACAAGGTATCAATCTGGCTCGTGTCTGGAGAATGGATTATAAGGGGAAGGACGCAGTAATGGGTGTGGGGGTAAGCAGAGTCTAAGTGACCTTGAACAAGTCGTGTGATCTGTCAGACCTTCAGTTTCCGCATCTGTAAAATGGGGGTAAGAAAAACCTACCTCTGAGGCTTCTGAGAATTAACGGATATGATGACGCCCATGCCTCCAACACAGAGTAGGTCCCCACGCAATTGAGTCCCTGAGTCCGTGCCTGGCTCTGGAGACAGAGCAGCAAATAAGCGAGATGTGGTCCCAGCAGACACCGAGCTTCCAGCCCAGTCCAGGGGGAGCACAGCAGGAGTCAGACAGAGCGACACAGTAACTGCGACACCAACGGCCCGGCTTTGCCGAGCCCTCACTGAGCACCGGGCTGCTTGCTGTTGGATGGGCTTTGTGTCCCTATCAACCCATGTAATTCTCACACGCACACCAGGAGGTAAGATGTCACTACCGCTCCCATTTTAGAGACAAGGAAACCGAGGCACCGAGAGAGGAGCCAGTTTGCTCAGGGACACCCGGCTAGGAAGTCACAGAACCAGGGTTTCAGCCCAACTCCGGGCAGCGCTGCCCTGTGTCGCTCCAAGGGCCAGCGTTGCCACAGATTACGTGAGGGCCATGAGCACATTAGGGAGACTGGACCTGGTCTCAGAGCGCAGTAAGACTTCCCCACGGGTGTGACCTGTCGGCTGAGCCCCCAAGGATGGCTAGGACGGACCAGGCGACGAGCAGGGACAGGAGTCTCTGGGGGCCGGGACAGGAGATGAAATAGCAGCTGTGAAGCGCTCCAAGGTGCCGGAGGGCATGGAGCTGGGGCAGTGGTCGCTGGCCACAGGAATAACAAAGCCCGCTTTCTCCCCTCTGGCCCGCAGAGGCTGTTGGCCAGGGCGCTTTACGACAACTGCCCTGACTGCTCCGATGAGCTGGCTTTCTGCCAAGGAGACATCCTGACCGTTCTGGAACAAAACGTGCCGGGAAGCCAGGGCTGGTGGAGGTGTTTGCTCCACGGGAGGCAAGGCCTGGCCCCGGCCAACCGCCTCCAAATCCTCACGGAGGCCCCCGCAGACAGGCCCTGTCCGCTTTTCCTGAGAGGCCTGGAAGATGCTCTCGCCAGCTCCCAGGAGACCTACCAGGTGCCCAGCACCCTGCTCAGCCCCCCACCTCCAAGCCCTGTATACGAGCAGATGAAGAGTTGGGTGCAGGGATCGTCGCCACCCGCGATCCAAGCCTACGAATTGCCTGACCCACCTGTCGGAGCCAGAATCGTCTGTGAAACGATGCTGAGGATTCCGAAACAGGTAAGCACATTGCCAAAGGGAAAACATAGGTCTCGTGAGGGGAACGGCCCCTCGGGGGTGTAAGCACCCTCCCATTGCCGCTCTCCATCTGAGCCCGTGTGCCCGGTGGGAACCAGCCCTCCGGCCGGATGGGCTGAGCTGGGGATTGGCTCCCACTGCAGGTGCCACTAATAGGCTCGTCACCCCTGCGATGTCCCGGCTCTCCGGGCACCCACACTTGGTGCGAAGCTGAGCACTCAGCTCTGCTGTGCTGGGGAGCACTGCGGACGTTCACGGGGGCCTTCTTCTAACCCCAGGTGGGAACACGGGGACAGCGGGTGATAAACAGAGGGGTTCCATCTCCGTGGGTTCAGAGGCAAGAAGTGACTCATCAGATTTAAAGGATGTGTCCCCTTCAATCAAGATACTTGACTTCCGGAATTGCTACAGAAACGCACAAGAAGGCAAAGATATACCTGGAGGGGGAGACCACGGCCACTATCTCATTATTCGTCGCTGGGGAACGTGGGAGGCGCTGAAATGTTTGTTAACCAGGCGTGGGTACGGCACGTCTGGCGCGCCCCCGCCACGCACAACGGAGCACTCGTGAAACAAAGATGAAGTGGTTCTCGGAGGTATTTTTACGGGGCAATCAAGAGCTGTTAACGTAAAAACCAAGCCCACAAAGGAAAACTAAAAACGAAGTCGGGGGTGGGTGTCTGCGCATGCCAGCAGCGGTTACCCTTAGGAAGTGGGACTGGTCGTGGAGAAAGTGAAAGAGGGCATTAAGCGGGGACCTTCATTTCATTCACTTTTCTGTCCCCAGCACCCAGGGCCGTGGCCGGCACGGGTGGGGCACCAATAAGTACTTGATGAACTGAGAGATTGGGAAGTTGATGTCTGGTATAGCACGGAACGTGGATTAATGACATCTGCAATTTTCAAAAATAGAAATTAAAAGGAAGAAATGGAGCCCTCAGTAAATGCGGAATGAAATAAAAAATTAAGGAAGGAAAGGAATTAAAACAGGAGGAGGGCAATAATGCGCCACTTTCCCCAAGCCCTGGCCTGCGGGAGGTGTTAAGGACGCAGAACAGATGTGCAGGGTCTTCCGTCACTGCGGGCATTTCCTGCCGTCCTGCCCTTTGCTTTCAGCTCAGAGGACACTTTTTCCCCCGGCCACAGCTCAGAGCAGAGGTCCCGACAGGGTCGTGTCCGGGAATGTCCGCCGTCCCGCTGGACGTTCTGCGGTCCCCAGGAATGTCAGGCTTACGCCGCCGCCTCCTCTGCGCCGGCTCCAATGCCACGTTCAAACGGGAAGCTGTTGGCTCCTTAGAAGATTCTAAATACTTCAGATTTTCCCACTCCCTGACAGTGGTCCCATCGGACAGCTGCCCTGTGGGCACTGGCTGCAAACGCCGGGGGGCAGCTGGCTGTGCCCCCTGCAGCTGGTGCCTGGGCGGGCCCTCCGTCGCCTTTCTAGAACAGCCGGCCCGAACCCCGGCCTGGCGTGCCCAGCTGCCATCGGAGCAGCTGACTCGGAGCGGAGCCCCGCTGGCGGTTCCTCCCGGAGGAACAAGTGGCCTCGGATGAAGTTCACTGGAGTTTCTTTTCAAAGCAACAAAGGAAAACAGACACGCACAGCCCCGCTCTCCCGCCCGGAAAGGAGAACGGGGAGGGCCCACCGCTCACCGGGTACCCCTCACACCCGGCGCGCTGCTCAGCAGCCACTGCGGACCGGGCCCCGCGGCCAGGTACCACGGAAGGCTCCGTGAGCGTGGCTTCAGCGTGGGGCCTGGCACCTGGTGTGAAAGGGAAGGAGCGCTCGCTGCCGCCACAGGAAAAGGTCAGGGCGTTCGCTGTGGGGCTTGTCCTTGACCATCGGAGCCCCGGCTGCTGCAGGTGTTTGCAGTCAGACAGAAACCACAGCCGCCGACGGGGAATTCAGAAACCAGGGGCTCCTCGCCACTCCAGCAGGGTTCTTGCGGTGAACCCAGTAAACCCCCCGGGGAACTTTCCTGCCTTTTATTCCTGCTAAAGTGTCCTCCGTGGCTGCCCCGAATCCCCACCCACGCCTTTGTCGTGGCCTTCTCTGTGCATGGGGGTCTCGGAGAGCTCATCTGTTCAGTCCTGGTGCCCTTGGCTTCTGGGGCAGCCACGACCAGGCTGGGTGATCAGAAACATCACGGCACCCCTCTGCGCTTCTCTTTCTTCCTCAGCATCATGAGAGTGGAGGACTCGGCCCTTTCGAAGGTCGCCTCCTGTTGCCCTGTTCGGTGATCCTAAGTAACTTTGCTGCTGCTGCTACCACCAGAAGGAAGGAACACAGGAAATGGAGCAGATGATTGGTCAGGAGTCTTCCGATCCACAGAGCTGGGGTAGCCCCATGGGAAGCCCTGTGCCTGAGGCTGCCCAGGAAACGCACGCAGAGCACCAGTGGCCATTGCTAGATCGAGATGAGCCACTAGCTTGATGCTGTTCTCTGGCAGGCGGTTCCCAGGCTCAGAGCACAGCCAGGGAGGTCCTGGGCTGACCGTCTCTAGATAAAGATCAACCAAGAATTAAAAACCAAGGTGGCGGAGACATGTCCCTGTTCTCCTGTTGAACTAACAGAGAAATCAGCATCAGACGTCTGTGGCTGAAAGGGGCCTCTGGGGTCCATCAGATTAGAACAACCCTTCATTTTCCAAATGAGGAAGCCAGTTCTTAGGGAGGTGAAAAGGGCCATTCAGGGTCCCAGGCGGATGCAGACCAGAGGTTCAAGCTTCCTCACGTCTGCGTCCTGAGACGGCCAACACCCAAGGGCAGAGCCCTCAGCAAGCCCTTGACCTTCAGTTACCTGATTCTGTGGTGACACTGTCTGCTCTTTGCATGAACTTTTTAATTGAAGTTTAACCTACAAAGACTAAGGGTACAGCTCAATTACTGGGATTCAGATCAAGAAACAGAACAAAGCTAATGTCCCAGAAGCCCCTCCCGCCTTCTCCTGGTGACTTCCCCTGGGTAACCACTGCCTTCAGCTTTGTTTTACTTTTTATTCCAGCTTCCTTAATGCAATGCCCTGGCCTGACTTCTTTTTTTTTTTTTTTTTTTAGTCACCCAATAAAGAACATGTTTGTTTTTGGTTTAAATTCAGAGAAGGGAATTGTTCATGTTTCAAGTGAAAAGGGTCACTCATCATGCAAGTGCTCTCGGGCCCTGAGCCGGAGTTTCCTCCTGACCCCTAAGCCTTTCGAAACCGGGCTTTGCGGATATGTTCCTGAATTGATCACCAACATGCACCTACATTTTCCAAGAAACACTGGGTGTTGGGGGCTGGCTTCTTCCCCCCCACAATCCACACACGGAAAGCCCCTCTGCTCCTCGTAGGCGTCGCTGCAGCCAGTGCGACCCACAGCGGCATGAACATGGGGGCCGGCGTCAGAAGGGAGTGGGAGCCATGGAGCAGGCTTTGGGGTGGCCCCGTGGTGGGACGGAGCTCGGTGTGCTGGCACGGGTGGGTGACGTTTCCCTTCCCTCTGTTCTTTGTCTCCCCTAGGCCGTCTTCTCGATTCCCAGACCTGCTCAGGTCTCGTCGCCAGCTCTCTACGACGTGCCTGTCCAGAGCCGTGGCTGCCCGGCCCCAAAGGTGAGCCCCAACCCTGGCCCTGCTCCCCCGGGGCCCCTCCGCCCAGAGGGTGGGGTTCCCAGGGTCACGCAGACGGCACATCTGTCCACTCCCGGCTCCGAACGGCACGCCCCGCTCAGAAGCCAGCCTCAGGCCCGGGGAGCCCCGACCTGTGCAGAAGAACGTTAGGACCGTGTGAACACAGAATACTTCCACGGATTTTACTTTTCCTTTGGAATAAGTACTTTATATCTATGCACACACATGTATATACATGGACATATGTGCTTTTTAAAGGCTATTTTGAAGGATAGGCTGGGACAAAGGTAGGTTTACAGTTGTGAGTACACAAAACACAGTGTATTCTTGTGTGACCGTGTATTCGTTATTGTGGCCTTTTCTGCACGGACAGCTGTGAGCCTACTTCCGCCCCGCCCTGCACATCACAGTCTTAGCGTCATCACTGGTTATCCGAACCTCGATTGCCTTTGGGGGATGAAACCTTGGGTGTTTTTTTTTTTTAACCTATTTGTGTGTAACTGGTACATCAGATCGGTAAGACGTGCTCCATGTGAGCAGAGAACCTGACTGGTTTCTTGGGTCATTCAGACTGCTCTGCGGCTGCCTTCTCTCCCCCTCCTTCAATGCCTACAGACCGCCTGGGGTTTTAACCCTGCCGCCTGGCCCAGCCCCAGAGACTGTAGTCTGGGGTCTGAGCAGCACCCCCGCCAAACTCCAGCGATTCCTCTCCTTTGCAAAACCTGACTTGGGGCTCTCTGGCCTCGCTTGGGAGCACAGACCCTGCCTTTCACTCCCAAATATAAGTGTGTTCTAATTGCTGCCCCAAAGGAAAGCGTATCATCCGTACAGCCGCCGTGTCTTTTGCTCACTGCTGGGCGTATACATGTCATGCGGCTTAGTGTCTGCAGTTAGCAGGCCCTCAGTGTGTGCAGGACAAACACACGGGTGCCCAGCCCAGGGCGATTTCTACCGAGGAAACAGAGGAGAAGGGGACATAGGAAGCCCTCGTCTCGTGTATTCTCCTGGGACTCAGTCCAAGGCTCGCTTACAGAGGGCACTGAACCCCGTTTGTAGCTCAGGCAGCGAGGTCAGTTCTCTCCGCCCTCCGTCCCCGCTGCGGTTGAGAAGCTTCTGTTTAATGTGCAAAATCCTCAGCCGAGACTAGACCCCCTGCCGCGCGTGACCCTCCACCACAGAGCGCCATGACCGGGGGCCCCCAAAACAACTGTGTTTTCATTTGGAAATAACACTGACACGCAGCCCGCAGGAAGGAAACAACCCACATTGTCCTGCTTTGCCGTCTTTCCCCAGGAACCAGAGAAGCAGCCTTTATACGACATTCCCGCCAGCCCCCAGAAGGCAGGACGCGGTCCCCCGGCCGGCCAGCCCAGTGTGAGTACGACCAGGTGCTGAGACGCGATGGAGGGCCCTGCAGGATTAGCTCGGTCCAAGTGCACAGTGCAGGTTCCCCGCGGCAGACCCCATTCACCGCGGCCCCTCGCCGCGGCCGTGCTCGGGGACAGGACGGCGTGGGCGGCCGGGACCAATCCTCGCACTGCTCCGGCCTCCATCTCTGTGACACTCAGGGCGGGCTGGCGCGTGCCTGGGAGGGACCCGCTGCTGTGCCGGGCGCAGAGCGAGAGCCTGGCCGAGCCTGGACCAGGGCTTCTTAGCTTCATCGGCCTCACGCCCGGGTCGTGCTGACGCGGGGTTTTCCTTGTGTCTGGGGCAAACGCCTCCGAAATCTGTGTCACCTCCGCTTAGCCTTGGGTTGTCGCCTTGCGCAATGGACGCGGGTTCACGTCTGCAGGGAAGGCCTCGTCACGGAGGAGCTGGCCTCTCAGCCGCGCCACGATGGGAGCGAAGGCTGAGATGGGAAGGGAAGGACGTGGGGGCCACTTAGAGCAGGGGGCCCCATTTGGGGGACGTCATATATCGCACTATGAAGTTACCGTCCCGAGGTCAGGGACAGGTCGGCTGCCCGGGCGGCTGGCGCCGCGGGTCACGGAGTGGGGAGCAGGGAGGCTCAAAAGGGGCTGGAACCAGGCGGTGAAGGGCCTTGGCTGACCGTGGCAATGGGGGGCCACGAGAGGGGCTTCAGCAGGGCCGTGGCGTTCGGCACAGGGCCCGGCGCTCCCGGCCCTCAGAGGGCACACAGTTATCCAGTGAGTTGCTCACATTTCTTCTTACTGCTGCTAAACCAGGGGGCTTTGTGTGGTTCTCCACAGAGGCAGAGCGTTCCTGTGACATCAACAGTCACCTTAAAGAGAGCCTGCTACAGGACCCTACCAAACCCTCAGAAATCGGAATGGATTTATGACACCCCAAAAAAAGCCGATGGAAGAAATGCATCTCTCATAAGCTTTGCGGCAGAATCGGGGCCCCCTGCTCTCCCCACACCAATGACCAGTTTCCACAGCCCTCCGAAGAGCAGAGCGGCTTCCCTCACCCCACTCCCGCGTGACAGTGCGCCCATGCAGAAGAAGCTCAGCCTTCCCGAAATTCCTGCTCACTGCGTTCCAGCGCCCAGGGCCACCACCCCGTCCGAGGAAGGTGTCAGGTACAAGGTTCCCTCAAGCTTTCTGGCCCCCCGAGTGGAACAGCAGAACACCACGCCGAACATCTATGACATCCCCAAAGCTATGCCAAGTGCCCCTCAGGCTGCAGAAGAGCCAGAGAAAGCTGGCGGGGCTTCCGAGAATGCCGGGGGCCACAGCTACTCCCCGTTCCCCAGACTGGCCCCACGGCTCCGTCCCGAGCCCGACAGGGCCTCCGTGAGCAGCTCAGACAGCAGAGTCAGCGTCATTTCCTCCTGCTCCTCCGCCTCCACCGATTCTTCGTCTAGCTCCTCCGAGGAGTCGGCCAGAGAGCCGTGCTTGGACCTGGACGCGGCCAAGAGGACAGTGAGGGCCCTCCAGCACAAGGTGGCCAGCTCTGTCGCGGGCCTGCTGCTCTTTGTGAGTAGGACGTGGAGGTTCAGGGACTCTCTGGAGGCCAACATCGACGCAGTCCGCAGGGCCACCGACCACATCGAAGAGTCTTTGAGGGAGTTTCTGGATTTTGCCCGTGGCGTCTCTGGGGCCGCTTGTCACCTCAGTGACAGTAACCTTCAGGCCAGAATCAGGAATCAGCTACAGACAATATCCAGCTCCTACCAGATCCTGCTAGACACCAAGGAAAGCCTGGACGGCTGCAACTGGTCCCTGGAAGTCCTTGTGGCAGACAGAGTCCAAAACAGCCTGGATGACCTTGAGAGGTTTGTCCTAGTGGCGCGGATGGTCCCAGAAGACATCAAGAGGTTTGCGTCCATCGTCATTGCCAACGGGAGGCTCCTGTTCAGGCAGAACTGTGAAAAGGAAGAGACCGCGCGGCCGACCCCAGATGCGGGATCTAAGCTTGCAGAATGCACCCAGCTTCCTCAGCGGGAAATGGAAGCCCATCAAAGGGGTGCTCCTACAGAACGAGGGGAGAGTGACCGCTGCCCTGAACTGCTGAAGAAAAACTGGACCAACGTCTGTGAGAAGGTGAGCCGGGGTTCTGAGCACGTAACACGGAGGGCCTCTCACCCTTTATCTGGAGGCGTCGCCAGTAAGTTAGATGCCACGAGTCTTTCAATAGTTGTCCAGGCTTTGGGGGATGCTGGTTCCGCTTGGCAAAGAATACATTTCATGAAAGTAAAATTCTAGATGAGATCTTATTAAGAAGATAAGTATTTTAATATCAAGGCAGGCAGGCTGTCTTGTGAAAATTTGGGAGTTGGGAGTTTACCCCTCTGACGCTAAAATTAAGAAGGACTTTAAAAGCCTTTTGAAATCCATTCTTTGAGCAAATTTCTTCCTCTCACCATGAAGTCTTCTCACATTTTTGAAAGTTATAAATGTAGTCATCGCCAGTGTGTTCCTTAGAAACGGAAGAGGAAGTGTAAACACTCTTCCAAACTGTGTGGTCTTAGCAGCCTCCAGACTCTAGTTACTTTGAGAAAAGCTTTGCTGCCTGAGTTCAGACACTCTAGAGAAAGAGAACCTTTAGTTCAAGAACCGCAGGTCTCAGGAGGCACGGCAGGCCACCTGGCGGCTCTGTGACGCCGATAGCGTGGCCCTTCCGGGCCCAGCGTCGGTATCCTGCTGTTCTGCTCCAGTGCCTTCTGCTGTGAGAGCTGTCACACAGGTAGAGCTTTCTAGACAGGTAGAAGTTTGGATATTTTTCATTTCCCAATTCAGTAAATAAATAAATGTGTTTATTTAAAATAAAAAAACTGTGCCTCATTCTACTGGGCCGCATTGGTAGGCACGGTTCCGCCGTTGGGGGCAGGAAAAAGGCATCAGGTCGCAGACTGAACTACAAAGAGGGCGAGCCGGTGTCAGCAGGGACTGTGACAGCCACCCAGCCGTGTAAGGCCCATTCGTGGGAGTGAGCCAAAGGGCTTTTCTTTTTCAGAAGTTGCGTAACCTAGAAGAGGAAGTAAACCCCATGTTGGAACAGAGGTCGGGTGGAAACGAAGACTTAGAGACCCAGGTACGCACTCAGCTTTATCCTCCAAGGTGTTTCCTGCTCTGAATCATGTGGTACAGCCGTGGTCCCCTGGGGCGGAGGCCTGGCGGTCCCTTTTTACGGTAGAAGGGCCCCTGGAGGTGAAGGAGCCCAGTGAGCCCCAGGGTGGGAAGCGTGGTCCTTGAACATCTCCTGGGATAATGCCAAGTGCTCTGCAGTCCGGGAGGGGCAGTGCTCACAGGAGCCCCCGGGGTTCAATCCCCTTTGACCTCCTCTCTGAAGGCTTCCAACTACAGCGGAAAAGCCGCTCTGGTTTGGGGCTTGTGCGTCTTCAACGCCTTTTTACGCTGGACTGACTTTCTTTCTTTTCTTCCTCCTTTCTGTCCTTTTTTATCAAAGGTGCTATTATTGTGTTTATTTTTATTGAACGCTTTTCTTGCTGGCAGTAGTTTCCCATGGACCCGTTCAAAATGACAGCAGTTTTTCACCTACCAATTCAAAGGGCTTCCTTTAGGTCAACACACATGGATCTGTTTAAAGACAAGGACGAAGCGACGGGAGGGTGTACCGTGGGAGGGCTTCTCTGAATGACCGGGGCCTGGGAGGCAGTGCCCCGGTTCAGCTCCCCGGGCTGGGGGCGGGGGCGGGGCGGGGAGGGTCAGAGATGTTCCGCCACAGGGACACAGTCACTTGGCTCCTCAGAGGCAGAGCAGGAGGAGAACCCAGGCCTCCCGCTGCTCAGCTCTCAGACCCCCAACACCACCCTCTGGGCCTGCCTGGTTGCTGGAAGCCCTGCCTTTTGGTTCAGCCCGAAGCCTCTCAAAGTTGGGAGTGGATCACGTTCTCCCCCAGGGCTTCTCCAAACCCAGACTCCCCCCACCGCCCCCACCCCAGCTTCTGGCTCAGGAGTCCTGGGGTGGGGCCGAGTATTCCTTTCCTAACAAGTTCCCAGGGAAGCTGAGGCCGCTGGTGTCAAGGGACCCCGCTTGGGAAACCCCTGCTTTGGACGGACCGTGTTTCTCAGTGGGGATGGGGCACCACCGGCCATGGGGAGACAGTTCCCATTGTGTGGGTGGGCGCTGGGCACCCCTAGCCCTGCCCTCTGACAGCCTGCAGTGCTGCCTAGTGGGCCACAAATACCTCCACACATTTCCAGCCCCGACAGAACGACAGTCATGGCTTCAGTCTCCCCACCGGTAACCCAACGACGGGGCTTTCGATGGTTACCTGAAGGGGTCGCCCCTAAGTTAGATGCTGTGAATCTTTCCAGAGTGGATTGGCTTCGGGGGGACACAGGTTCCATATTCCAGAAAATAAAACCCATGGCAGCGACATTCTAGATAAAACCTTATCAGCAAGCAAGAGAAGTATTTTAACATGAAGGCAGGTAGGGCAGCACACTTACATTTCTTCTGAAAAACAGTGAGGTTCAGGTTCACCACTGATATTGGAGTTAGGAAGGGTTTTCTACATTCCTTAAAATCTGTTCTTTGACGACACATTTTATTATCACCATCAAGTGTTCTTGCACATTTGAAAGTTATAAATTTAGTCATTGTCTGTGTGTTTCTTAGGATGGTTTCCTAATGGCTTGTGGAGAGGATTGAATAAGATTCCATATATTTGTATAAAATTAAGTAAGATTGCATATAATGCAATTTTTAGGACTACATGTAGTATAGTGAATAGATAACAGTGTTTTGAAAACATTAGCATTAATTTGTTAGGCAAATGTTATGCTATGGGACTTCCCCCCCAAATTGCTCTTTTTCTCATAAAAAGTACCAAATGGAGCAAGAACGGGGAAAGGGAGCCAGACACCGCCTCCTGGTGGAATCCCTCCTCACCTCCTGCTGTCTCCTGCTTCTCTAGGACACCGGTCACCCTGTGCCCCGACCTCAGGGTCCGCCGGAGCCCGAGAAGAAGGTCCGCCTTTCAGAGCACTGCCGCCTCTATTTCGGGGCGCTCTTCAAAGCCATCGGCGTCTTTCACAGCAGCCTCCGCCGCAGCCAGCCCCCCGAGATCTTCATCACGCAGAGCAAGCTGGTCATCATGATCGGGCAGAAGCTGGTGGACACGCTGTGCAAGGACACCCAGGACCGGGACGCGCGCAACGAGATCCTCTGCGGCAGCAGCCACCTCTGCAGCCTGCTCAAGAACCTGGCGCTGGCCACGAAGCAGGCCGTGCTCACGTACCCAAACCCCGCCGCCCTGGGGCACATGCGGGCTGAGGCCGAGAAGCTGGAGCAGCACACACGGCAATTCAGGGGGACGCTCGAATGAGCCTCCCGCCTCCCTCCCTTCTGTGCGACTGTGTTATGGGGAAAGCCAGCTGGGGGACCCAGCGGTGGGCGGAAGCGGCCCCGTGCCTGGAGCCGGTATCACCAAGTGCCCAGGGAACCCCAAGACACTGACTTATCCACAGAGGGTCAGGGACGGGCGGCCGGTGGTTAGTAAGGACCTGGCTAAGTCTGTGTCATGCGAGGTCTGTGTGTAAAGTGGCATCGTAGGGACCAATTTTTATATTGGTTAAATGTGTGCCTGTTTTAAACTCATTCATTCGATATTTATTTATTGGGCGCCTACTGTAGTCAAATTCTAGGTGCTGCACATGTCACAGTAAACTGAACAGAAACCTTGCCCTCAGGGGGCTTACAATCTATGGGGAGACAGATAACACCAAGGCAAAGAAATGTATGTACATTGTAGCAGGTGCTCAGGAGAAAATAAGGTGAGGAAGGGGAGAGACTTATTCTCAAATGAGTAGTTCCGGATGCACCTGTTAGAGAAGGTAATAAGTATTTCACTTTTGATTGAATTAATTCTGTGAGCTTGGTACAAATTATGTATCTCTGTCTTACACCAAATATATATTTATATTTGCTATTTTGTCTCCACCATGTTAAAGATGCATATTATATTTGCAACATAGCCTGTTCTGTTGGGCTCCCTATTAATTTATTTTGTACATTATAGAGTCTGTGTTGATAAATTCAGGATGATCAATCAGCAAAGGTTTATAGCTCAACATTTATAATATTATGTAAATATAATCATGAAACATCCTTGAGAAAGTCTTTGATCTGTGTTCCCCGAGTTCTGGTACCAAAGGAAAGCCTCCAATGTTTACTTTGTTATTCAAATGCCTCTCCCCAAAGTACGCAGAGGGATGCAGTAGGGATCAATCCTCATGCGCAAGGCTAGCGCGGGAAAAGCAGAGCCCTCACTCTTCCTGGTCCTGGCGGGAAGTGGTGGGGACAGGATACCCATCTCCGGGCACAGATCTAAGAGTGGCTCGGAGCCCCCTCCCGTCAAACTACCTCCTCTTCTCCTGCCAGCTAGGTCTTTAGCTAGTGTTGCTATGGTTACATTGTCCCACCTTCACTTCAGGTGAAGGTCCATGTTCCTATATGCATCTCAGCCATGAAAGACTTTTGCCTGGAAACAGCATCTCCAGGCTGGACGTCACCAGAAATGGAGCCTGCTGCTCTGTGCTTAGTAGGGGCTTTTAGACTGCCGGAAGGCTGGTTATTGTTGCTGTCAGTCTCAGGGTCCCTGAAGAAGGAGCCCGTGGTGAGGCTTGGTTCTATACACACAGCAGGGAGACAGATCCACCTTCTCGGAACAGCTGTGATCTCTATCAGCTGGGACTCCTTCTGTTACAAGGGATCAAAACCATATCTAAGCCCTGTTAAGCAAAAAAAGGAAATTTATCAACTCAGGTGTCTTAAAATCACCCAGGGGCCCGCTGGCTTCAAGACCGGCTGGTGTTGGCGGCTCCAGCGGTGTCCACGAGGCCCGGTTTCTCAGTCCCACTTTCTCTAGTGAGTTAATGCTCGTGATTGCCAAGGAGCTGCCCCATGTCCCCCCCATCCTGGCCTGTGGTCAGAGGAGAAGACAGAGACTCGATTCTGCTTGGGCCATCTTAGAGCGGGTGCCTGCCCCTCGAAGCTGCATGGTGAGCGGGGCATGAAAAGCCCAAGTGGGGCAAGACCTGGAATTCACCACTGCGTGCTCATGCACACACACACACACACACACTCACACACACAATCACACACAGACACACACACAATCACACACACACACAATCACACACACACACACACACACAATCACACACTCTCACACACACACACAATCACACACTCACAGACACACACACACACATACACAGACTCACACAATCACACAATCACACACACACAATCGCACACACACACACAATCACACACAATCACACACAGACTCTCACACTCACAATCACACACACAATCACACACACTCACAATCACACACACACACAGACACACACAAAATCACATACAATCACACACATACACAATCACACACAGACACACACACACACACACACAGACTCTCACACTCTCACACACACTCACACACACACACACCCTCAGAAAGGCAAAGAGATGTCTCTGCCAAGAACTGTGAAAGGCCTGAGCTTTCCCCCTCCTTCAAGTTAAGGTTAGCCCACCATAGCTTCATGAATAGAGAGAGAAGACATGAGACTCGGGTCAGAGACTACATCAGGGGTCCCCAAGGACACCCACAGGTCCGGTGACTCACGAGCAGGATTCACAGGACTCAGCAGAGACTCACAGCCGTGGTCTATCACACTGAAGGGAGAGGGCAAAACGGTGGGTGCAGAGGACACCAGGCTCCAGCCGCCAAGAGTGCTCTCCGTGGGCCACACAGGACAGCCTTTCTTTCCCTGCGGGACAGGGTGTGGCACCACGTGTGGAATGTCACCAGCCAGGAAGCTCCCGAGGGCCTCGGCACCCAGGGTTTTCAATGGGGCTGGTCACATCGGCGGCCCCTGCGTGGCACGTGCCAGGATGTCAGACCCTCGGGGGGAAAGCAAGTGCCTGGCCTTGTTTGTACAAATAGCACACTGATCTGTTCTTAACAACTCTGGGCAGGGGGCGGGGGGGGCTCCCTGATTCCAGTCCCCATACAATAGCCAAAGGCCAACCATGCAAAGGCGTCCTAACCCTCAGGTCCCTCTGAGGATATTAGGCCTCTCTGCACAGAGACACAGGACTTTTCTTACAGCATCAGGAGAACTTCGTTTCACGTTTGCATGTCCCCATGCCCCCCCAAGTCCCGTGGGTGCACATGATGCTGTGCACACAGGGCTTTGTGTCAAAACCAAGGAGCTCCGAGCACAGGAAACCCCAGCCTTCTACAGTGGGCTCTGCCAAACCTGACCACGCCTGGCCTCCGAGGGAGATGGTATCTTTTATTATTTGGGGCAGCAAACAAACCTGCCCACCTGCTCCGGAAAGAGACACGATCTCTGTCTGCCAAGGGTGTTAGCTACAAATGTCCTTGAACTCAAAGTCCAGAACCAAAGGCCACCAATGCCTCTGCTCAGAAGACGTGCAGAAGGGCCAGAGACCCCCCGGAGAACTGTCTCCCAACAGGAGCCCCGAGCGGAGTCGGGGAAGGCGTTGGAAGGTGGGGTGGGTGCAGGGAGGCACCCACAGCTGCCTACTCCAGTGGGCGAAGTGGCATTTTACACAATAGTAACAGCAACGGCGCATCTATATTTAGGGGTCACTACGCTCCAGACCCTGTTTTAATGCTTTAGCTGTTTTATCTCATTTGGTCCTTTGTAAGGGCTTCAGTCTCTACTGGTTAATGAACAGGTCTCTATCGGCTTCAGAATACCTTATACGTTAGTATGTACATACTTAGATATATATGGAAATATATCTACATCTATATATACTTTTTTGAGATGAGTTCAAACTAAGGATCTTTGTTGACAAAGTACAGAAGTGTTGGGTTTAAAATCACGAAAACTGCTGCTCTGAGCACAATGTGTTTCCTTCCCTTTTCTTTTCTTTCTTTTTTTTTTTTGAAAGATGGCAGTGATGGGATGAGTGTCCACGGGTTAATTCAATAGGATCATTACCTCTGAAAAATGCAAAACTAGAATAAGATCACAGTTCTTCGCTTTTAACATCATTTTGCTGACCATTTTTCCCTACCGCCCAGAATTCTGTACCGTTTCCTCTCAAGGTAGGAAGAGGAAAGGGTGGGCGCTATGGTTGTTGAGGGTAGCAACTTGACCTCAATTAAGTTAAGTTTCATCAGGAGGATGGAAGTGGTCAGGAGCCCCGTTAAGAGATCTTCCACTGTGACAAGCACCGGGGAGCCCTCTCTGGTTTGGTGGTAACTTCTTGTTTTTTGGTTTGTTTTTTTTTAATAAAACATGTTTTTAAATGTCAGCCCTCCCAGGGCTCCAAAAGCTGCTTGTTGGCAAAGGTTCCCTATTTGTGCAAATATTTGCTACTGCTTTTTTTTTTTTTTTTTTTTTTGTATCCAGGGAAGTGTTTCTGGAGTGGGGACATGAAGGCAAGGGCCCCGGAGCAGAGAGAGTAAGGAAAAGGGGGACATCAATGTGGTGGGAACGAGTCAGGGAGAGAAAAGTGCCCGACGTGAGCTGGGAGGGGTGGCCAGGGCCGGTTCATGCGAGCCCCGTCCATTCCTGGAATATCTTTAGTATTTCCCGAAAATTGCAGAGTAAAAGTGAATTTTGTCTTGAATTTCCTCAGTAATCACCTCCATTTTCCACTTCTTGACCCTTTGCTGGGACATCCTCCGAAGAGTAACCTTCAACGATGGTTGTGAGATTCTAAAAGAATCCTAACGCATAGTTGGGTTTTTTTTTTTTCACGCTCACTCTTACAATGAGTTGTTCTGCAGGTCAGCTGTTTCCAGACAGACTTTTAAATTGTGGAAATGAAAGAGCACACGGGCAGAGTTCACAGGAAATCAAACCAGCCACAGGTTAGAAATATGAAATAGTTGGAAAACTATTGTAACAGGCTGTAGACCTTTCAAGCACTAGTTCTTAGCCTCACGAGTCTGTGAATGAGATACATCCATGTAGAATCTGTACCAAAGTTTCCTAGGTACTAACGGATATTTTTCTGGGAGTAAGTCTGAAGTTTCATCAAAGCCTCCAACAGGTCCAAGGACCCCCAAAATGTTAAGAAATACTGGTTTTGCTCAAGGGTGATGGTTTTCTCTTCATGGTTTCTTTCCTCTTCCCACTCTTCAAATCCACAGCTTGACTAGGGCAACGCTGTCACCAAGGATCCTTATAAAGGAACGGCCACTGTTCGTTCGTTCAACAAAGGCAGCAGAGAGAGGCAGCCGGTAGCGGCACCTGCTTCCCAGCGTGGCTGGGAGGACGAGACCAGTCCGATCAAGTAACGCGCAAAATACAGCCCCTGCAACCAGCTCCCAACACAAATTAGTTGCTACTGATGATGATAACAAACCACACAAAGGTGTTAGCTGTAGCACAGAGCAGCCTAGGGACCAATATTCTAAAAGAGGAAACCGAGGAGGAAGAACAGAAACACTGAGCTGCTGAGCTTCGATGCCCCAAGAGAACCGAAGGCCACCAATGCCTCTGCTCAGAAGACGTGCAGAAGGGCCAGAGACCCCCGGAGAACTGTCTCCCAACAGGAGCCCCGAGCGGAGTCGGGGAAGGCGTTGGAAGGCGGGATGGGTGCAGGGAGGCACCCACAGCTGCCTACTCCAGTGGGCGAAGTGGCATTTTACACAATAGTAACAGCAACGGTGCAATTTGTACCGATGTAAGAGCTGCACGAGACACCCTATATTAAAGGCACTGGCGGGTGAATGACAGCAGCAAGCACACCATGAAGGTCCGTTATCGATAGTTAGAGTTCTCCAAATGGGAGAAAAGAGCGCGTGGGTCATGTCATGAGCATCTTCTGGAATGTGGCATTTGTAGTCGGATGGGACTCAGCTGAGAAAGCCCCTCACATGTGACTCCTTCTACTCACTGCTGTGTGTCCCTGGCCCCCAAGACCCCTTGTGCATGTCACTCTCAGTTTCGTCAGTTGGAAAAAAGAGGGCATGATAGCCCTTACCTCCCAAGGTGGTTGTGAGGACAGAAGGAGAGGATGCCCCCTAATCACCCAGGGTGTGGTCATAGGAAGAACAGCTTTTCAAATTTTTTCTTCCCCAAATGAACTTGATGAGGGGCACAGTTAGTTGTCCAAAAAAGACCGCTGGTTTGAGAGGCCATCTAAAGATCCTTGGGTTTATCCTCTGATGTATCTGATTTTCTGTCCTGTTAGGAGGCCCAGAACATCTTGGGACCCATCGCCGGCTCCCATTTTACTGCCTGTGTGACCTGGAATGAGTCATTGATCTTTCCAGGCTTCTGTTCCCTCACCTGCAAATGGGATTTTTAATAGTACTCACCAGTTTCAGGGTCTTTCATAACTGGATGTGTCTGTCGCTCCTCTTCAAATGAGTCTGTACTTCGTCTCGGTTTATGTAGGAAATGACTATTGACTCTGCCAGACTCTTCTAGGCGCTGAGGATTCAACAGGGAATAAAACGAAGTCCCCGTCTTCATGGGCTTTACAATTCTTGTAATTGGCATAAAAATAAACCACAAGCCAATGACAGACCAACTGATTAAAGGGTTTATTTTCTTTTAATTCCCATTAGTTGCAATAACAGAAAACCTACTCTGATAGCCCTTGACATTTTCACCTCCACATACTTTCTGTTCCCACGTGGGGAATATTTTCAGCTTTTTAGTGTTTCACTGTGATCAACATGGTAACGCCCAATTATAAAGACCCACCTTCCTCCTAATATTTATAATAGTTAATGGACCAAATACTGGGATGGTCCAGAGATTAAGAACAGACAATTGTGGATGTTAGCCGAGGTTCTGCAAGGGATTCGAGTTCTGCGTATAGACATAACACAGCCTGTCTCTTGGAAAGGGCATTTAAACATCAGGGTACTTTTCTTAAGTTCATGTGTCTATTAACTATAACTGTTTTTAATAAATAAAAGTATTTTTGCCCCGGCCGGGTGGCCCAGTCGGTTAGAGCACCCTCCAGTACACCAAAGTGTTGCTGGCTGGCTCCCGAGTGCAGGTGTGTATGGCGGGCAACGGATCAGTGTTCCTCTCACATTGACGTTTCTCTCTCTCGCTCTCTTTCTCTCTCTAAAATCAATAAACATCTCCTTGGGTGAGGATTTAAAAACATAAATAAAACTTCTTCAGACTTCAGGAGGCTGTGCATGGAAAACATACATGCACAAACTGTGTGCAAAATGTCACGCATATACCATCGGCGTGACAGCGGCAGACAGCGTCAGCCCTCGGCGAAGGATCTTCCTCCCCCAGAGCCGGGATGGTGCAGGCCCACGCCTTCCCGGGGTTTGCTGCGAGGGAGGAGGTCAGCGTGGTCGACACACACGCGGCCCTTGCTGAAACAGATCAGTAGGAACTGAATGGCAGATTCCACTCGGATGCATCACTAACTGCGTTCATAAAAAGCGGTCCCCCGCGCAAGGCGCTCACAGTCTAGGGATGGGCCAGGGGCAGACAGGCAGGACTGCGACCGGCGCAAAAGCCACGGCGGCTCCTGAGTGACCCCTGGCCCCGCAGCGTGGGCGAGTGATTACGATGGTGCAGCAGAAATCCAGCGCCCACCGGAAAGAGGAAGGCGCGAGCCTCGGCCGGGGCGGCGGGGGAACCACCCACACCCCGCTTGGCGCGCGAGGACCCGTCTCCGTTTCGGCATCCCGCGCCGCGGGGCCACGCCCAGCGCTTAGCAACGCTCTCCATGGCAACCGAGGCACGGCCCCGAGACTTGGCAACGACCCCGCCCCGCTGCGTTACGTCACAGCCGTGCGCCGGAAGTGACTGCAGCAGTCGCCGGAGACCCCGGAAGTTGATTCTGCGGGGGGCTGTTGCTTCTTTTGACAGCCGTCTCGCCATGGGTTGCGACGGAGGAACAATCCCCAAGAGGCATGAACTGGTGAAGGGGCCGAAGAAGGTTGAGAAGGTCAGCAACGTGGGCCCGGTGGGGACTGGGAGGGGTGGGGCCCCCAGGGAGCGAGGACAGGTGGGGACCGGAGCCGGCGGGTTTCCAGGCGCAGCTGCGCTGTTTGATCCCATCTGGAGCACTCAGACCTAACAGCAATATTAATAACAGACCTTTATTGTGTGCTTGCTGTTGTCATTGCCCGGCAGTGCCCCTAGTACGGGGTGTCTCGTGCAGTTCTCCCTTCTGTACATAGTGTCATTGTCCTCCCCGTGCAGACACGGACAGTGAGGGAGGAAGAGGAGGGAGTTGCGACGCTGGTGACTGGCCAGGATTTGCAGCCCATCTGCCCGGGTCGCAGGGATACACACGGCCGCTGTGTACCGAGCTGTGTATACACGGGGGTCATTTTCCCCCGTGAGATCCGGTCCTCCTCTTAAAACTATATCCCCCCCCCCCCCCCCATGCACAGCGCGCTCATGGCTGGTTCATGTCAGGCTCCGGGGACAGTGAGCTCCTGCGGGCAGAGTCTGTGCCCTTCCCGCTCTGCCGGTAGCACAGGCCCTAGCTCACTAAACCCAGTGCGATGCATTAATGAATGAGCGAACCATCCCTGAGTCTCCCAGGTAACTCACCGAATTCTATACAGTTTCCATGCTTCTGCCAGGGAAACCGAGTCAGTAACAGGACCATGATCTCACAGCCCCTAGGTGATGAAACCAAGGCTCCCATTCGATTCCTCGGGATTTCAACGTGAGGACTAGTCGTTGCTTTTTAGCGGAAGGCACCTAGAGCGTCTCAAACGGCGTGTCACTGGTGGCGGCCTCTCCGCCCTCCCCTGCAGTGGGGATTGTGATGGAAAGCTGTTGACGTTGCCGAAGTGTGGCTCTGGATCGGGCAGTCGGGGAGGACAGCGGCTGCAGTCGCGCGGGTGTGGTCGGGAACAACAGAGCCGCGAGTAAGAGCGGAGCCTCCGAAGCCAGCCTGCCCGCGCTCCGGCTCCTCCGTCGACCTGCCGGGTGGCCTCCTGGTGCTTCACGCTCCCCGGCGACAGAGGGAGACAGGCCGAGGCTTAGGGTGTTCAGCACGGTGCCCGCGACGCAGCAGACACTTGGCAGCTCTTGCTGCAAAAATAAACCTAAGGGATTTTCTTTCTCTCTCTATTTCTGTTTTCTCCTCCGTGTGCCATCTTGTTACGTTCCTCAGGTGTGGCATTTAGGAGGGGCGGGAGTGGGCCGTGGAGCATGACACGGGCAAAACATCACGTGAAGGTCATGGAACGTCCTAGCAGCAGGATTTTCATGCTGTGGATAAGAGTTTGATGTGCCCCGTAGTGAACATTTTGCAAAAAAACACTGGTGATTTTATAAAGAATTAAAGAGTCTTTGTGCCGAACTTTTAAATAAGGACGCCTGTCTTATCCGTTCTTAGTCCTTAAATTCCACTGACAGTTTGGAGCCTTTCCCGTCGTTATAAATTAACCTGCACCGCTTGCTTTTTCTTTACCCCTTCCCAAACTTCTTGTTAAGATACAAATATTAACATTTATGTGTAGCTTGCATAAGCAATTTAGCAACTTGACGTAAACTGTTTCATGTAGGTGTCATGTTTAGAGGGGACTTCGGCATTTTCAATCCCAGCTTCTGTGTCACTATCTTTGTAAAAACACAAAAGTCAGCAGCATGATGTTACTGAGTAAGCCTTTCTATGTAGAACTGTGGACCATATGTCTTGCAGAGGTGAAAATTAACTTAAGAGATTTTTTCCCCTTAGGTTGACAAAGATGCTGAGTTGGTGGCCCAGTGGAACTACTGTGCGCTAAGTCAAGAAATACTAAGGCGACCCATCGTTGCCTGTGAACTTGGCAGGTATGGCTCCTGAATCGAAATGAGTTTTTATTAAATGATTTTGAAAAGAATTTTAATGTGTAAATGCAGTTCTTGATTCATCAAATGTGAATCATTGCAGGCACATTTGTGAAGCCTAGGTTATCATTCCCTGCGAATATACTTGTTCACTACCTATGCGGTTTGGTTTCTTTAATCCATGGGTTGAAAACTCAGGGGTGGGTAGGAGTCATGTTACAAACATAAATGCACACAAGAGCCATGTGGGGGCATCAGGGAATGGTGGGGACTGAGCGGAACTGGGGAGTTCATGTCCTGTGTGAGGGGGTCGCTGCTACTCAGGTCCAGCCTGTTATGGCAGTTCAAGAATGTGGGCCCAGTGATTCTGTCATTTCTGATTTTATCTGTTTATTCAGGAGAAGTTTAAAATGTGCACTTTTATATTAAATTCCCCAATTTTTAAAATCCTTGCTGAGGTCACAGCCAGCCCTCAGACTGCCAGTTGGCAACCCTTGATTTTAAACTGGTTCCTTTCTTTGTCATGCCCTGGAAATAGTCGAGAGAGGATTACATTTACTTTCTGAGTAAGGGCGAGCGTTTCTGTTACCAAATGCAAAATGACTTTGGATTGTACTCAGTTCAGCCCTCGTCCTTTGTGTGAAGGTTAACTGTTGCCAGAACGTTCTGACTAACGTTTACTGTTGCAGACTTTATAACAAAGACGCCGTCATTGAGTTTCTACTGGACAAATCTCCCGAAAAGGCTCTTGGGAAGGCAGCATCTCACATCAGGAGCATTAAGGTACGGCGGGGATTCTGAAGGGCTCCGGGGTCTCTGGGGGTCGGGTTTCTCTCACAGATTTCATGTGTATCATAGCCTTATACAGATATTGGGGACTGCACTCCCACCCACCCAGCTAATCAAGGTGTGATTTGGGGCGGTCACTTGAAGCTCAAGCCAGAAGGTCCCCCACCTGTACTTTCTGCATCATAAACCTGTTACAGTTTCATTTGTGTGGAAGAGCTTTGAAAACTCGTAACGTGCTGCATAAATGTCGGGACACCTTGTTGTAGTTAAAACTTAGCGACTTGAATTTTTTATTGGGAAGACACTTACAGAATCAGAGTACTTTATAGCTAGACCACTGTTAAACCATGTGTTTACCTCTTGCCGACTAGAAGTTCTGATGGGAGAAGCAGGAAAGTAGTGAAGAAGTTGAGAACCATTCAGCCTGTCAAGCGCTTGTCAGGCGCTGCATCTCCCCGTCACTGTCAATGCCTCGCTCGTTGGGGCCACACGGCTGGTTAGGCTTCGGCCGGAACCAGAGCCCCGGCCTCCTAGCCTAAGGCTTTGGGTTTGTTCTTTGTTTCCTTCTTTCTTTTTACATGTTTTATTGTTCTATTGGGCTTTTTGTTTACATTCTTGGAGTGTTTACAGAATACAGTATATGTTCATTTCAGGCAAATTAGTAATTCTGAAATGTAGCTGATCACAATGCTATAGAAATAACCATGTTGATTTTTGTCGTCTTTTGCTTTGGGAAGAGGGTTCACGCCTAAAAAAACCCATGATAACATAATTATCTCACCTCAAAAATGTGATTATTGTTGAAATTTATTTATACAATTCTGTACTTAAACCACAGTATTCAATGTGTGTGGTTGAACTTTCCATTTTAACAGCCCCCAAAATACCCGCTCCAAGAGTGTGAGCTGTGAAAACGAAAGGACCCAAATGAAGCAGCGCCAGTGTGCAGGGCTTCCGTTAGCGTTGGTTAGCAGCCCACAGTTCGCCGGGCAGCGGGCTTGGGACCCGTCCCAGCCGTAAATGAGGAAGCTGACCGGGAACTCGGCTGCTCTTCAGAGGGGTTTCTTTCTTTCTTTGTTTTTATTATTTATTTAAAACATTTTTGTCTCCAGAGTGTTGAAACCAAAGTGGTGTGGTTGTGTATGAAGAATACCGCAAATGCTACCGTGGGGCAAGTCCCTCGTGGGGGGGCTGGGCTGTTTGCAGACCGGAAAGGCTGGGTCTCGGACTCCGGCAGCAGTCTCTGGCCAGTACCCTGCCTTCGGCTCACAGACCACGGCCTCAGGCCGCACGGCTCCTTCGGCTCTTAGATCCGCGTGGGGTTGGTGGTCAGAACAGCCCTGCGGGTTCATGGGCAGGGAAGGAAAGGTTCCTTTCTGGCTGAAATCACGATGAAGCCTTCTCTTACTGGACTGAAAAAGCAGGATATGTGTGAAATAGAAATTCACTAACCTGCTTGCTAGTGAGTTTTAGAAATCGTGTTTACTGTTCCAACTAATCGTTTACTTTTGTATCCGTGTTAATTGACGGCCAGTGGCAAGCAGCTCGGAGGATGAGGTTTGGGGAGAGGGCGCTAGAATAACAATTCCTTTGTTGACTTGGGTGTTTATTAAGGCTAAGGGTGATCCACTTATCTAACGAATTCTTAAAACATTGCTGGTTTTTCCCAGAATGTGACGGAACTCAGGCTCTCGGACAACCCCGCCTGGGAAGGGGACAAAGGAAACACGAAAGGGGACAGACACGATGACCTCCAGCGGGCACGCTTCATCTGCCCGGTCGTGGGCCTAGAGATGAACGGCCGGCACAGGTGAGTCTCGTGAAACGGCGCAGGTGCCGTTGGGGTTTGGGCCGGAGCCCGCGCTCCCGCCCGGTCGCCCTCTGTGACGGGCGCCCTGGCCACTCATCTTAGCTGTCTGTGGCCCTCTGCTCCGGAGAGCAGGAGACCCGGAGGGACAGAGGGAGTTTGAAGATTACTCACGTGAGGCTCGGGAGATGGGGTGGGTGATCTGGTCTCTTCCTACGGGGAAGAGCGCAAAGAGCAAATGTTTCCGACGTGCCATCTCCACGTCATTGCTAAAAGCTGTGCGGTGGGAAGGCTCCCAAATGGTGGTTGGCCGGTCAGCTGAACCCCAGCTGATAATAACTTGGTTTGAGTTGGTAGCTAAAAATCCTCTGGCTGGAGCACCAGAAATCTTAACCTTGAGGTTTACGTACAAAATGTAAGTGACGTGTACTTATCTCTCCCTTAAAAAATATGAATGTTGGCTGGGTTAGTAGGCGTCTTTGTAGAGGATGTCTGTTAAGCCAAAGCTCTAAACTCTTTTCCCACTGTTCAGAAATATCTTTAATAGCCGGTATTCTGGACGGAATCTTCCATCTAACACATTACGTGTTGGAAGGTAGTCAGTCATTTTTACTATTTTCAGGAAAGGCGGGAAAGCATCTCAAGTAAGTGAAAACTTACTGAGCTATAAACCACATTTCATCTGTAGCTTTCCAGCACGTTGGCATACATTCCTCTAACAGGCGTATGTGCGCTGCATGTGGCAAACTGCAGCAGAGAGAGGAACCGCTATGCCTGCAATGGAAGAACCGGGCGATTCTGTTCTTCTTCGGATGGTCTGAATTTAAATCATTCAGGCCTCTCTCTTAAATGTCACCATTTAGTGGTAACTGTATCAGGTGCTGGATATGTTATTTAGCTTGATTGTGCTTATCAGGTCACAGTGTAGACGTGTATCAGATCATCAAGTTGTGTGCCTTAAGCACAGTTCCTAGTCATCAAGTATCCCTAAATAAAGCTGAAAAATAATAACATAAAAAGCTATACTTCACCATTTGGGTCAAGCAGGAAATATTTGGGAACCAGACTCATTCCTAGTCCCCCCACCCCTCAGCCGCTGGCAGCCATTAATCTGCTTTCTGTCTCAATGGTTTTACATACTCCGGATATGTCATCCGAATAGAAGCACGCAGTATGTGACCTTTTGTGCCTGTTTCCCACTTCTTTTTAAGAAAACCATGTTTCACCCTAAAGGGAAGTCAGCAGAAACAAACGCAGCTCCTGGGTCCTGGGCAGGGGTTAGCTGGGGCCCGGTGCCCTGACTGCGGCCCCGCCAGTGTTCTCCCTTGCGTTTGCTCTTCCTCTTCTTCGCTTCCCAGTTAATTGGGTGTCACCTGTTCTGGCTCTGCCCGCCTATTAATGGGGCCTTCACACTAGAAGATTGATTTGCTTGTATATTTCATGAAGGTCGTATAATAAAGACTTAAACATATAGAAAAATAGACATAAATTAATAGTATAATAAAGACATTGAGCCTTTGTTCAGAGAGAAACAGCTGATTTCCTAAATTACTAATAATTAGTAAGCACACATAAAATAGGATGGGGGGGCCTAAACAACATTTAACGAATTTAGTACAGTGTTAGGGATCAGGCTCTGGGGGGGCAGTCTGCAGCTGCTGCAACTCCTAGGAAACTGGCGAACCTTCCTCTCCTGGTATTTTCAGGGGGGTGTGAAAAGTGTGGAAGTGCTTTTTGCCCGTTCCCCCCACCCCCGCCTTCAGACTTCATCTCAAAGGCTATTGCAAGGGGGCAGGAATGGGACTATGACCTATGTTTGTGGTTTTAATTTATGTATAAGTGTAATTAAATGTAACCATTTTTCTGTGTGGTTACACAGGTGTAAAAACAAAGGTTAATTGGTAGCACGGGCAGAAACTCTTCAGTTACCATTTGAGTCACCCCCACGCTGGGTTCTCTCTCCAGGTTTTGCTTCCTGCGGGTCTGCGGCTGCGTGTTTTCTGAACGAGCCTTGAAGGAGATAAAAGCAGAAGTCTGCCACACGGTGAGTTGTTGACATCCGCCCGCTGTTCCTTCTCAGTCGCCGAGGAGCTCAGGTGGCTCAGTCCTGCCGCCCACGGGCCATTTCAGCATCCCCCGGTTCCTTCTGAAACGTGGGTCCCGCCAGTCTCCACTTCCAGCCCTGGCAGCGCCCGTCACTGCTGGGAGGACAGACCCAAACTGTCTCTTGTGACATGTGCTTGCCTGCCGTCCAGCTCAGAGCAAGCTGGGGCTGCCGTGCTCTGTCCACTGCCATGGCTCCCTCCGCCCTGACCTGCCGGCCTGGAGGGGTCCCTCAGGGAACCCCAGCTCCTGAGCGGCAGGTTCCTGGGTGGGCCCCGCCTGCTCCCCTCCTTCCTGCTCACCGGGCTCCTGGTGGCCCGCTGACCTCCGCAGAATGTGACCCGTAGCCATGAGGCCACTTCCCCCGGGACCATGACGGTCTTCCTTTTCTTCTTCTTCTTGTTCTTCTTCTTTTTTTTTTAATAAGACTATATTTTGTAGAGTAATTGTAGGGTTACAGTAAAATTAAGAGGAAAGTGAGTGATTTCCCACACCTCCTCCCCGCCACGTACACAGCCGTGCCCATCATCAGTACCGCCCCCAGAGGGGTCCACAGTTCCCTTTGGGGTCCCCTCTCGGTGCGGTGCGTTCCGTGGGTTTGGAGGATGTGTAATGACACATGCCGTACAGAGTATGTTCACTGCCCTGAACATGCCGCTCCTCCTGTGGGCGTCTGCGGGCTGATCCTCTCCAGGGCACGTCGCAGGGGCTGTCGGTTCAGTGGAAGAGACTGGCGGCTTGGAGCAGCCTGGGCCTGTGTTCTGCAGCCCTTGGGGGCGCACACGATGACAGTGATCAGGGTCCAAAGAGATGCAGTTGCTGGGCGGTTTTGTTTTCACTGCAAACAGATCACGGGCCAAAACATTAATTGTATTCCCCACGGTGTTCCTTCCTTCTTGTAATTAGGAGAGACACGTTGGCGAGATTACAAGTTGCAGAGTAAATGATGTGCTTGTTACTCAAAGCGTGAGCGTCGTCCTGTGATACTGGCGTCACCTGGGAGGTTTTGTTTTCTCTTTTTAAGAAATGCAGGCTCCCGGCCCCACCCCCCTCAGACCCGCAGAATCAGAATCCGTATTTTAAGAAGATACCAGGGGGCCTTGTGTGCACAGTGAATGTGGGAAGCGCCGGTCCGGGTTGTAGGGGTGAGATCGGTAGCGTTTGATTGGCCGGCTCTCCGGCTTCGTTTATTTAGTCTCTGCGATAGGTGAGTGGGGGTGAACGGGGCTTCTCACGTCAGAAGTAAAACGAACATTGACACCCGTACTGGGCTTTTTTCCCTTAGTTCTTTTCATGGGGGTTGGGGGTGGATTGGAAAAGGGAGAAAATAAGTTAGGGCAGGGGGTGTATCTTCAAAAGTGGCCAGCAGATTTGATTTTCAGGCTCTGGCCTCCAGGTTTTTTTAGCTTTCTGCCATCTTTCCGGTCTTTGTGACTATGAAGCCTTGGGGAATTGCATGATATCCAGCATGGGCAGCCTTAAACTTTTACAGGTATGGAAGGTCTACGACAAAAATTGGACAGGAGATGGTCTGTGTTAGCGAGAAGGTTCTATTCCTAGAAAGGTAGAGAAAGGATCTCAAGACCCCCATTAACACATGGCCTTTACGATGCCGTCCATAGCAATGCACTCCTCTCATGAATTCCTTCTCGAAGCCCTCAGAGTGGCCTGTAATCAATAGGAGAGTCTTGGGAAGAGCCCTTTCTACATTCTTGGTTGAATGTTCTCATGTCAAGTCAAGGAAACAGAATGATACAAAGAAGAAAGCAGACGGTCCCCACAACCCCCGGAGCAGTGGTTCAGTTCATGTGGAAATGGCTCTGCCGCGGGAGACGCCAGTGTGCTTCCACGGGCACCTCCGCCTGCTGCAGGACTCGCCGCCTCTGCCACCGCTCCAAGCACGTCACCACCAGAGGCTCTGTCGAGGACTCGAATTTGCTGGCAAACAAGGAAGGTGATTGGACAATCCAGGGCAAGTCTCCTGGCCCGTAGACACAGCTGTCCTGCACGTAGCGGCCTGCAAGGGGAAACCCGAACACTTAGCTGCCTTTGTCCCCACGTCAGGTTACTGTTTTTTTTATTTTTTATCTTAAAGGTTTTATTTATTTATTTCTAGAGAGGGGGAGGGGAGGGAGAAAGAGAGACGTCGCATCAGTTGTCTCGCAGGCCTCCAACCGAGGACCAAACCCGCAGCCTAGGCCCGCGCCCTGACCAGGAGTCAGACCTGCGCCCTTTCTGTCTGCGGGCTGACGCCCAGCGCACTGAGCCACAGCAGCCAGGACCCGTGTCAGTTTACATTCACGCACAAAAGTGACCTGCTTCTAAGGTTACCTGTGAGGCCCCTTTGCTTCACAGGAGTTCAGATTAAATACGACGTCCATGATTGCTTCGATAGGGGCTTCTGTGTTGAATTTCGAATTTATGGTGTAAGGGAAGTTTTCATTCTTTTTGTTGGTGGCCTCTGAAGTGTCTGATGGCTCCTTTAAGTGAATACTGTGGGGTCGTAGCTGGTCATGAGCACAAGGGAGATAGAACGACACTCATTTGCCTGGAAAAGCTAAATTCTGATCGCTGCCATTTAAGGTCCATGAACTTCTCAGTGTTTTTCTTGGTTGTGGGTATGTTCCTAAGAACTGCCTGGATTTTCGTAAATCATCGCTTCCGTCCTTTATGGGTTTTGCAGCTCTGCCCCTCCGTGCCACCTCCTTTGGCCCTGGAAGTGGCTCCCTTCTGAGCCTGGGGTGCCCCCCCACCCCCCGTGAAGTGTAACTGGTCATAGTTCCCACCTGCGCTCCTGGAGGCCACTGCAGGCCGGGAGCCGGGAGCCGGGCCCCGGGAGGGCTCACACGCCGCCCGCCGGTCGGGCGGCCCCTGGCTGCTGGTGCGGTGCTGCCGTGCCGGCCGCTCGGTTTGCGCACAAAAAGCAAGAGCTTTTCAGCCTGTTTGCTTCTAGGGAATGACGCTTTTCAGGATTTACAGCAACTCGGGCTTTTTCTTCGGCAGCCAGTAAACAGCGAGGTTGCTGCTGATTCTGCATCATTGTTACTGACGGCAGCAGCCCTTCGTGACTGTACCACTCGCGCCCCTGAGGGAACTGCACTTTCTGGGGGAGTCTGGGCTCCCTCCGTGTCTGAGCACTTACTTACTGGTCCTGTCAGTCCCGTGGGCAGTGACAGCGAGCACCTGCTTCCTGAAGAAAGGCCAGGGTCGGTTGTTAGCCTGTTGTTTACCTGTCACCTCCTTACTGGGTGACTGTCTGTGACTGGACCACGTCTGCTGTTTTAAAAAGCGCAGAAGTTACCGCCGCCCTCGGAGGCGGGGCCCGTCGGGAGGCGGCGGGGCCCGAGCACAGCGCTGGCCTGTCTGCGAGCGCTCTGGCACGCGAGCTTCCGCTGCTGTTCGCCTGTAGCCTGTTTCTCTGAGGGCTTTTAGGGGTCTCAGGAGCTGGGGGACCCGGGTCTGTTTTGCGTCCCTGACACACAGTATTCAAACCCGAGGGCCACACCCAGGTGCGCTGAGCAAACAGGTCGGGAAGCTGCCCGGGTGCCGCTGGGGGGAGGGTGCTCTGCGGAGCCGACTCCCCCGGGCTCTCTGGGTCTCCCCGCTTTCTGTGGCCGCGGGGTCAGGGCCCCGCAAGGTCAGCATCCTGGAGGGCACTCGCTCACCCTGTGCTGTGACGTGTCCGTCATCCGTCTTTTTCTCCCAAGCCTGTCTGCCCCTCTCCAGCAGCCATCTTCACACGGGGCTTGGGGGGGCGGGGAGAGCGGGCATGAATAGCTCCGTAGGCCTGTTCCCCAAAACCGCGGTGCCTGGGAGTGCTCCCCTAGTCAGCCAGCTCTCTCCCAGACTCTCCACAAAACGGGCACACTGCTCCCCCCCACCCCAAAACCTGCTTTTGTCTGTTGCCCTGGTAACTGAAACCCCTGGGACACCAGACAAAGGGGCCAAAGGATTCACAGTTCCTCAGGGAGGCTCCCGAGGGCAGGGCGACAGCCCTTCCTTCTGCCAGGACTACTTAAGAACTGGGGGGTGCTGTGTGCCTTCCCTGAGCGCCTTAAAATTAAGGTTTCGTTGCAAGAAGGTTGCTACTGGGATGCATATTAAAACATTATTTTGACTCTAAAAATGTCTGGCTTTTTCAGAGAAAGTCAGTCTTCAGCTCGATGGGCTTGGCCCTGAGGGCCACCTTTGCCCGTTGGGTCACGTGGCAGAGGTTGCTGGGAATTGAATGAGCAACGTTAAGTCTGAAGCTGCAAGATACCAACGAAAAGCTCATCAGAACACACACACTTACAGGGGGTTGGAAAACACCTTTCTGACACCTGAGCCTGTAGTAAAGGGCACCTAGTTGCTTCTAAGGAGCATCAATTGGGCACAGGCGTGACGCCCACTGCCTAGCAGGCTTCCTGCTGGGGCGCAGGCAGCTCATCCCCGCTGCAGGGGTGGCCTGGCCGCCCTCACTGGGGCCCCATTCATAAAAACAGGCGTGGGGAGCCCGCAGGCGGCGGAGGGGGTCACCCGGGAGGGGGTCGCCAGCCGCCTGTGGTAGTCAGTTTCCTGTTTTACTGCAGAGACACAGGGAAGCAGAGCTCATTTCTAAGTGATGCTTGAGTTTGCGTTCTGGGAGCGGGTGGGAAAAGCGACAGCTTGTGTGTATTTATCTTAAAAATTTGAAAGCTGCAGCCCTGCTGCGTATTCACTTTGGGAACCTTTATCAACCCCAGACACTTAGGGTTTCCGCACTCTTCTGTGTGGGTCTTAGATTTTAAAAAGTTGTAGAAATTCACCCCATGCCAGTTGGATCACCACTAATCCCAGTTTCCTTTTTTTTTTTTTTTTTTTTTTGAGATTTTATTTATTTACTTTCAGAGAGAGGAGAGAAACATCAATGTGCGAGAGAGGCATTGATTGGCTGCCTCTCACGTGCCCCCAACTGGGGACCTGGCCTGCAACCCAGGCAGGTGCCCTGACTGGGGATTGAACCTGCAACTCTTTGGTTTCCAGGCCAGCGCTCAGTCCCCTGAGCCACCCCAGCCAGGGCCCAGGTTACTTTAAATGTGAGCGTTGGTCTCCACCTCTGTAACCAAGACAGCGGTTGTCTAGTTTTTGTAACATTTGAAAGCTTTTTCTGGTTTCATCTCCGTCTTTACCTTTACATCCATCATGAGCGTTTCCCTCCTCGCTCCTCCATTTAGTGGCTCGAATGTGGCCTTCCCAGCCGGCACGCGGCGTGGCGCCCGGGGCGTCTGTGGGGACGAGAAGGAGACATCAGGGGGGCCAGCACCCCTGCGATGTTGGGCAGGCCCTTCTGCGCCGCCGCCCCCCGCCAGGCGCGGTCAGTGACGGACCACGCAACCGCAGCTGTCAGCGGGTAAGGGGCCCGCCCTGGCAGTGGCAGCCGGTGACCGCGCCCCGCGTCTCCATCTTTGTACCTAGGTTTCGTTTTTCGTCCCCTCTCCACCTCTGGCCCCTGACTTCATGTTTACAACGCGTTTTTCATGACTGTGTTGGGTTTCTGTGGATTCTGTTTTCCCTGTACACCCTCTCAGGGACTTGAAAATGGGGTTCTCAGTGGGTAGAAGAGATCATAAAATGGTCCCAGCCGACGTCTGCTGGACTCCGTGTTTGTGCTGTGGTCCGGGCTGATTAGCTTAGCCGTTCACGCTTGAAGCTGCATTCCGGAGGGGCCCACGAGCTTTCCCCAGAGAGACGCTGAGGCCACGTAAAGGGGCGTCAGCTTCCCTCTGCCGCTCAGAGAACCCAGCTCAGGCAGCGTATTTGCCACCAAAAATTAGTGCTCGTCGTATTTTTCGTTCCTAAGCACAATGCCCAGTACCTGGAGGGACTCAGTAGTGCTTATTAAGTGTATGAAAAAATGCAGAGCTTTCCAAATATCTGCACTTAAAATTTTCAAAAGGCTCTACAGTATGTGAATGGCTTCTTTCTGGGCAGGGACCAAAGCAGCCAGGTTGGTCTGGGGACAGGGCGCTGTCTCAGCCAACTTCACACCCCGAAATCAAAGACCCTCCTGGGCTCCCCAGGTGAAAAGCCTTGCAAAACACAGAGCTGTTGCCCGAGCCGCACAAAGTGGCTGAGAGAGACTCCTGTTCCGAAGGAGCCCCTCCCGTGGCCGCCCCGACCTGAGCGCATGTCGTGGTGCTGGGCGGCTCTTACCTGTCAGCCGGTTCAGGGTCACCCAGTAATGGCGCTCCGGGCTCCGGATGTCCTTGGACCACTGAAGCATGTCCTTTGCGCGGATGTCCGTCAGCACAAACTGCACAAACTCCCTCGTCAGCACGTAGTAAGCGCTTCCAAAGTAAATTGTTAAGTTATGGGGCGGCTCCTCTTTGAACCCTTCATTTGGAGACACGTGGATGTTTCCTTCAGGGGTGGACTCGGGGCGACCTTGGCCTGTCTTGGATTTAGTGTTTGCTGGTTGGGCTACCCCAGGAGTGATATTTTTACCGTTCCATTGGCTTCTGATGTAGCGTGTGATTTCTTTGTTGGTTTTGATGGGGAAGTCCTGCTCACGAAGGTTAATGACATAATCCCACTGGAACGTGGGACGGTCCAGGTCTCTCATACAGCAGAGTTCTGCCTGCAGAGCCGCAAAGCCGGGGTGAGCCCCCTCTGCTGTCGTTGATGAAATGAAAATATTTTCAAAACAGCTCACCAGGGTTTGCACCGCGGACTTGAACTTCCTTGGGGCCTTCTCGTCAACGTGGATGCAGTACACATTTTGAGGGACGTAAATCGCCCTGAGAAGCTGCACAAACATGGCCAGCTCCTTGTGAGTCGTGATGACATACGCCAGAGAGAAATTGCCCTCTTCTGCAGACAGGGGTCTGGATATGAAATGCAGCCCCCGGGAAATCCGGGAGCAGTTTCCCGGTGCGTTTAAGTGCGCCAGGATTTCCGATCCATGGGGCTTTTTACAAAATTTTGCAACCTGAGGGGCTGCCCCTTTGCCTTCAAAGAAAGCTGAACACAGCTCGTCTGGATAAAAGCCACAGTCCGCTATTGCTGGGGAGGTGGGCTCCTCTGGGTCCTCCCGGGCTGGATTCCTGAGGTAAAGAGCAACGGAGATGCAGACGGCCGTGCACACGAGGAGCCCGGGCCTGCTGGCTCGCAGCCGGCTCATGGTGAGAGCTCCAGGCGCCCCCACTCACCATGGTGCGGGATTGTTTTCCTTATGTTCCCTGAAAGAACAGCGGGGAGAATTAGTGATGTAAACCCCCAGCTTTATTGAAGCACACACCACGTGGGGTTCAGTCGCTTTGTATGTGTGTGTGTGTGCACGTGTGTGCGCTTGGGAAGCCATCGCCACGGTCACGGAGCCAGGCGAGCCCCCCCGCCCCCCACCCCTCCCTGGGCAGGCACCGACACGCTGTCCGTCACCACGGGTCCGCTGGCACGTTCTGTACTTTACGGCAGCGGGCTCGCTCACCGTGCCCTTCCCGCCTGGCTCTGTACACTTAGGGGGTGAGTTTGAGATGCGCCCACATCGTCCCATTTATCGGCGCTCTCGTCCTGGTCGCTGCCGAGCAGTGCCCTGTCCCAGGGACGCGCCCGTTTGTTCCTCCGTGCACCTGCTGATGCGCGCCGGCGCCCCCCGCCTTAAGGGGGACTCGGTTCTCCTCTCCCGCGGAGGAGTGAGCAGACATGGCATTTAGACTTGTAAACTAACTGACCTCATACTTGGAAGCATCCCACTTTTATTTTCTTGGGTTAAATGAAAAAAATGAAGACTGTTTTTGAGAGGAAAAGATGCCTTCTACACCTGCATTTTACAGTATTACTGATATTCCAGGATTTCTAGCTTAGAATCATAAAGGAGGCTGAGAAAAACATGTCTTATTTTCCTGCTAATCCGGCTCAGCCTCCGCCACTCCTGATCCCTGCATGGCTAACAAGCACTCACCCCAGGATGTCTTTCCTGTCGTCTGTCCCCATCAGAGTCTCCTTTCTCCCATCTGTTGCTCCTCTTGCTGAGGCTGCAGCTTAAGTCACATGAACAGAGTCGCTCAGCAGGTTTGGTTACCCTTTCTCCCTGGAGGATTTCCTTCTGCTGCATTCTAACCTGGCGATTGCAAAACAGCTGCTGCTCGGGTTCCTCTGAGTGTCTCCCGGGCCTGAGGACTCCCGCAGACGCAGCAGGAGGACAGCAGAGGACGGCGCGCGTGGAGTCACTGTCAGCGGGGGACCCACACTCGTGGGCCAGCGCCCTCGGGGGCTTCCGCAGATAGGTGGCCAGGTGTGATTCCCTGACCCTTTTTGATGAACGGGATAATTAAAAGTTATTTAAAAGCTGGCTTGCTCCCTAACTAGCATTTGGCACAATCCAAGTATGTCAGTGTGTCCCCAGAGGCCCTGATTTCAGGGACACGGGGCAGCCTCGGGGCCTCTGTTCTCCAGAGGCGCACCTCGCAAGGGTGGCGTCCGCTCACCGTTAACGGACCCCACTTCGTCCATCCCCGCTGTGGGCACTGGTGCCCTTAACGCCCTTCCCTCTCAGACCTGGAAGGCTCCCTCACCCGCTGCTGGCGCTCCGCAGTCCTGCCCCTGGGACGGGGACCGCACGCCCCGGGGACCCACCCCCCTGTCTGTGCCCAGACACCTGAGCCGGAGGCCCCGTCAGATGGCACAGGCCTGCCTCACCTGCTCCAGGGCCGCTCGGGACACTGGTTGCTCTTTTGCATAACGCAGGCGGCTGTTGCCATGGAAATATTTCTTAAAAGGGCAGAAAGGATCTAGGCTCCGTAAGCTCATGGGGCTGCAGCGCTGCTGTGGGCGTGGGGTGTGCTTTCCGTAGACAAGCAGCCTCGCGCGGCCTTCCTGCGGGGCCCTGGGTGTGCTTGTGTGGGGACAAGCGCGCTCCGGGGGCAGAGGGACTGAGCTTGTCCGGTAAGGACCGGGGAAGGACGGGGCCTTCGTGTTGGAAAGGCCGCCCTGCCAGCCCGCGAAGGGTGCTGCAGCGTGTCCTGCGGGTGCCTGCCTAGTGGCCTGTCCCTAGGGCGTGAGGCTTGGTGCAGACTGCACCTGTTAGCTCACGACCTTAACCTGGAAGGAGGACGATTCTCTGAGCCAAACAGCTCAGCGGAGGAAAAACGGAGAAAATGAAGGCGCTGCCGGCACACAGCTCTGCACTGACTTCCAGAGCTCCAAGGGCAACGCAGGCTGGACCCAGACTTCTGCAGGCGCCCGAGGCTCACTGGCTTCATGGATCAGCTTGATACACTAAAAACTTCACATGCCAACCTTAATAAATAAGGTGGACATGTAGCATATACATGTTATTTTCAAAAGGGGCGATATGAATGGGGGGTGCTTCTGAAAGACAGACAGGGCTGCCTTTTGCCTCTCTGATGAGCACAAGTGTTCTTCCTTTAAGTTCTGTGGTGGGACGGGCCTTCTCGCGTGTCATGGAGCGTGGGAAGTTCCTGTGACCTTTTAGGGAACGGTTGGGCTTTAAGTTTTAATTCCCTTCCATCTTCGTTTGAAGTAGTATTCCTTTAGCTATGTTCTCGTTCACTGATTTAGGAATGACTTAGTGTCCCTGCGGGCAGGAGCCTGGGCTTACCACGGGGCCACAGCCGTGGGCGCTCACGAGAAGGTCCCTTCTGCGGGGAGCCGCTCCTGTGGTTTTGGGCACCGTAGCCCCAGCCCTGAGCCAGGCTGGCCCCCACCCCGGGAAGTCTCCACGTCTCCACAACACGCGGGACGGCTGCAGGGAGACAGGACCGAAGGCCACTTGGGGGGTTCCCGCGGGAATTGGGGTTAGAGAACGCTTATTATGCTTTGGAGCTTGCTCTGCCGTTCTTGTCTCTCAGTTAGCTTGTCTCTAGCAAGGACTGTATGGGACCTTCTCCTCATGTCAGTGTGGCACCGAGGTGCTTAATAGACCCTGGCACAGACGGGTCTCCGTGCCCTCTAGATTGATATCTGTAATCTGTAGCTCAGCTTTAATCCGGGCGCCTAAAAGCTATTGGTGATGTATGAACCTTGACCTTGTGTCTCCCATGCATGCCCTTCTCAATAAAAAGCATGAGGGACGGAGGTCGTGCGCTTTCTCCACTAGAGGGACCAGCCGCCTCCCTTGCCCCTCAGACAAAATACAGCATCCTGGGTAAGTTTGTTCGGCCGTGGTCATGAAACCTCCGCTGGACAGGGTAGTTTCCATCCAGGCCAGCGTGTTGGAGGCAGCTCTGCCTCATCTGGCGCCCGGCGTGGGGCCTCGTCCGGTGCCCAGACGCGGGCAGATGAGCCTCACCCTTCCCCTGTTTTTAAAGTGCACATCCATTCGCTGTAAGCCCCGAAGTCCCACTCAGGGAGCCGCCAGGGAGCTGTGACAGGGAGTAGCCACGTGGCAAAGAGGGACCTTGGGGTCCGGGGTGCGCGCGGCCGCGCAGGACGCTCAGTGCCGTGTGAGAACGGGGAGAGCCCGCTCCCGTCTGTGCGAGTGAGCTCGCGAGTCCTGGGCCCGTTCCCTCCGCGCTGTCCTCCCGGCCTTGTCTCGGCGCCTTTCTTCCAAACATGGGCACCCAGGGGACGTGCGACTCTGCCGTTCCCAGTCTGCCTTTTTCTAATGTATGGTGAGCATTTTCTGTGTGGTCAGCAGTGCTGAAATCACTGTAAGTCCTCCTTCTCGGGAATGTTATGATCTAGTTAACCATCCCCCAGGAGTGGTTAAAGGAGGCAGGGTTTAGGATGAGTACGTGATTTCGGCTGTGCCGGGACAGCGCGCGGAAGCGTGCGTTTGCAGGAGCGCGTGGTGCTCCGTGCTGCGAGTGCGTGTCCTTTGACGAGCAGAGGGGGCCAGTCCCCGTGGGCCAGCTGCCGCTGCAGCAGCCACCCCACCCTTCTAAGTGACCTCTGCCCTTCAGCCTGGTGGCAGGCGCGGTACAGAGCCCTGCCTCCTGCCCCGGTTTCACTTGCTTTTCAGGGATGGGCCACTCCACCCAGGTTCCTGCAGTGATGCTCACACCCAGCACACGTGAGGGGCCTGAGCCTGAGGAGGGCCACGTGCCCGGCTCCGGGGGCAGCCCCGCGCAGGTCTGGGCTCTTGGGGCCTTGCGGGCGTGGGTCCGTTATTTGTGGACCTTTTGAATTTTGGAGAGAGCAAGATATCTCCATTTTTAATGTGAGAGGTTTCTGCCTGTTTTGTTCGTGGCTAATTCAACTTTAAAAATACAACTCTGGGCACAACACTATGCAGAACAAGGTCTGCAGCACCTCTAGACAACTGACCTCTGACCCAAAGGAAAGGGCAGCAGGGAGGGCCGGGAGGAAGCCGCGGGAAGCCAAGCCCGCAGTGGGCACGGAGGGAGCGGGCAGGGCTGACGCGACTCCTCCCTGCCCGGCCCCGCGGGGCCGCGCCTGCCACCTGACTGCCCGCAGGTGCCTTCCGTGCCCTGAGGAGGGCACCCCCAGCGGAGGCTCTGCCCCAGGCTCCCCCAGTGGGGCCGTCCCAGGGGCCCTCCTCCCGCAGGCCTCCCTGCATGGCAGCGGAAAACAGCTCCTTCTCTTCCGAGGAGTCCTGGCTGGGCGCCGTGGGGGGCACCCTGTCATTGCTCACATGCCTTCTCTGCGGCGCTGACCTCAGGGTGTGCGGGTCGGAGGTCTCTGCACTGTGAGGATGTACCAGCCCCCCCTGGTCCCCCAGAAAAGAAGTGCCCGGGGGGATGGGGTTTGAAGACAGAGCGGACGCGGAAGCTGGCCAAGCCCAGATGAAGGCAGGGCAGCGCCGGGGGCCGAGGCGGGGCGATGGGGAGGGCCGAGGCCGCTGCCCGCTGTGACGGCGCCTGTCTGCCTCCCCACCCGCAGTGTGGGGCTGCCTTCCAGGAGGACGACGTCATCCTGCTCAACGGCGCCCAGGAGGACGTGCAGATGCTGCGGGGCCGGATGGAGGAGAGGAGGCTGCGGGCCCGGCTGGGAAAGGTAAGTGGCGCGCGGTACCCCTCTCCTGCGCGTCCCGGGTGCGTCCCCTGGGGCCGCCGGCCTGCTCCTCTGTCCAGTTGCAGACCCCCTGCACTGCGTGGTCAGGGGGGGACCACGGCCCTCCGTGGCGCGGGACGGGCGGCCGCCACCACAGCTGCCACGCCGGCAGTGACTTAGGAGGACAGTCAGCCCTCCGTGTCCGCGGGTTTTGCCCCAGTGGGTTCAGCCAGCCATGGAGGGAAGCACTCAGGGATAAACTGCCCAGGAAGTTCCAAAAGGCCAAAGTTGCCTCGGCCCTCCGCTGAGCACTGCGCAGTGACATGTGGGCGCCCTGCTGCAGCCTCTGCGCAGACACGGCTGTGTGCGAGCCCCTCTGCACGAATGCCGTGTGAGGTGAGGGGCCCGCGCACCCTCGGGTGTGGGCGCTCCTGGAGGCCATGGCCCACGGCTCCCGAGGGACCCCTGACTGTGCAGCTCAGTGTTCGTAAGGAAGCATCCAGGCACGTGCCCAGCCCGTCACCCAGCACGCTGCGCGCTGGCCGCCCAGGAGCCTGTGTGGCAGCCCGTAGGCTGCAGCCCCCAGACGGGAGCTGGAGCGGCCTCCCCACGCGTGGGCGCTGCCTGCCCGGCCATCCAGCCCTCCTCCGGGAGCCGGCGTGAGGCTGCCTCAGTGCTCCGGGGTGGCCAGAGCTCGGGGCGCATGCGTGGCTATGAAGGCCGTGCCCTGGGACCCCCACATGGGGCCCGTTTCCGGAGACAGTGGCATCATCGCTAATGGTCCAACATTCCGAGCAGACTCAGGGCAGTTTACCCCCTAAAATATCGTTCAGTGTGCCATCAGTTCTGGATGCAGCAGTAATTTTCTTACCGCGCAAGTGTTTCCAGATGATAGCTTTGGTCTTCTGTGAATGGCGAAGTTTTCACTCTCTTTTTAAGATCACTTCACCCTGGCTGGTGTGGCTCAGTGGACTGAGTGCTGACCTGTGAACCGATAGGTCACCGGTTTGATTCCTAGTCAGGGCACATTCCTGGGTTTTAGGCCTGGTCCTCAGTTGGAGGCATGCAAGAGGCGACCCATCAGTGTGTCTGTCACATTGATGTTTCTTTCCCTCTTTCTCCCTCCATTCCCATCTCTCTGAAAGTAAATAAGATCTTTTTTTTTTTTTTTAAATCACTTCATGTGATAAGAGCCAAGGCAAAAGAACGCTTAAAGTATTAAAATATTCGTTTCAGTGTCCTGAGGACAAAACTGAAAAGAGATGCCATGTGCATTTGCCGGTGGTAGAGTAACAGAAGCTTTTTGGAAGTTTTTTTCCAGTCGTCATCTGGGGGGAAGGGCGGGGCCGTGTCGCCCTGCAGTAATGGGTGATTCCGAGTCCCGAGGCTTGAGAGGCTGGTGCTGGGGACATGGTGGCAGTGCCGTCACTCTGGGGCCCCGCATTCTCAGGAAGAACCTGGTCCATTGGCATGCCCCCCTTCCATCGGTTCACACAGGCAGAAAGCACACAACGCATGTGAAGGGCCCCGCAGTACAAGGAATCATGCCCGACTCTGTCTCCGATTTAATGGAGGTTTTCTGTGAGGCAGCTTTATAAGGAGTCAATACAGCGGCCGTGAGACGTATTTACGGGCTGAGTCCAGGTTTAAAAGTAAATCTGTATACATGCGTTCATTCCATGTGGATTTTCTTTTTTTTTTTTTTTAAATTATTTATTTATTTATTTGTTGATTTTTTTGTTTATTTATTTTTAGAGAGAGGGGAAAGGAGAGAGAGAGGGAGAGAAACGTCACTATGTGGTTGCCTCTCACTCACGCCCCCAGCTGGGGACCTGACGTGCAACCGAGTCATGTGCCCTGACTGGGAATCGAACCAGCAACACTTGGCTCGCAGGCTGACGCTCAATCCACTGAGCCACAGCAGCCAGGGCCCATGTGGATTTTCTAAATTGGTCTAGCTTTATCATCGAGCAAAAAAGAGAAAGACAAGCTTTTTGACAAAGGACAGTTACGGGAAAGGGTCTGCCTGCTCTTCACTGACCAGGCTGGGTTTTTAAGCACAAAAGGGGAAATGGTGTTTCAGTGGAAGCTCCCGGAGGCAGCCGTGTGGCCGCTGGCCCACTGTGTGGCCGCGGTGACTGGTCTCCTGGGCCTGCCTGGGCTTCCTGCCGAGCTGGTCGGTGCCCGGGGGAGCTCCCTTGCCCCTCTGCACCCCGCACTCAGCGCGGCTCCTGGGCGTGCCGCCTGGATACTGCCACCATAACACCAAAACACTCCCAGGTGCGCCTGCCGCTGGCGACAGGACACGGCCTGTCCTCCCCAGCCCTCACGGAGGCGCTTCTCACGTAACCTCAGCCGTGAGCCAAACAGGAGCCTGGTTTGTTCTTCCAGGCCTGAGTGTTGGATGCGCGCCTTGTCTGTGCGACACGGACCGTGGTTCTATGCCTTGTACGAGCGTCACCAGTCACGCTGCACGTGTGTATTGCAAGTTCACGGTCACTGCCCTGGACAGATCTTCTCCCACGCCGAGATCCTCAGGCTGTGTGTGTAGTGCCACCTCCTGGCCCCACAGGGAAACGGCATCTGTAAAGGACCTTTCCTGGGTGACGCGGTCCTCACACAGCCGTGTGGTTGGGAGCGGTCGGCTCCACTTTACGTTTCTGCTGAGCAGTGTGACTCCAGAGCCACAGAACCCGCTGCCTGGGGATCCAGCAGGAGTTCAGGAGACGTGGCCCCAGCCTCCTGCGGCACAAGCGTCCGGTGCTCCCGGTGAAGCGGACGGACGCTGGGGCAGGCTGAGGGCTCTGGGAAGCCCTGCGGGGGTGCGGCCCCGCCTGTGCCCCGCGCTGTGTCATCCCGCATCCCACAGCCCTGCTGCGTGCGGGGGCACCGTGAGCGCTGACCGTTTGCCCGGAGCCTGGCCTCCTTGTTAGAGACTTCTGCGAATGTGGTTTCTGGCATATAAAACGCGAGCAGGCCTCTGCCGACAGATGCGTGTGTGGGGCGAAGCGCGTGGGCGGAAACGCGTGGAGGCCCAGGTTTGGAGTCAGGGCGAGTTGAGGTCCGCAGAGCGAGCACCTGCCACGTGGTGGGCAGCGGTGGCTCCGCACAGACGGCCCAGCGCACCCACAACGTCCTCTTTCTTTCTACAGAAAGCAAAGAAACCCAAGGTGGCGGAGGCTGTCTCCAAGCTGGACGTCGGGGAAGGTAAGACGCGAGCACAGCCGGCCTCCGGGCCGTGCGCTGCGTCCGCGCGTCGCTGTATGGCTTACCCTGTCCCTTTGCACCTGCAGGGCCATCCGGCGTGAAGATGGAGAAGCCTGAGGAGTCCGGCCTTGACTCGCGGGAGGGGAAAACCAGCCCAGCTCCCAGGAGCGCAGGTGGGTGAGAAGGCGGGGAGCCCTGGTGGCCGTGCGGCCCTGCTGGGGGGAGCTGGGAGCCGAGCCCACCCTAAGTCCCGGCTCAGCAGTGCGTTGAGCTCCCTGGGGACTAAAAACCAGTTACTACTGCCCAAAGCAGGGGCCTGTTGGGACGAAGGCGGGGGACAGATGCCCCTTGTTCCGTTGTCCCGCCGAGTGTGCACTCGGGGCCACACTGAGGAGCGGCACAGCACTGGACCCAGACGGCCCACAGACGGCTTAGGGGGCTGCGGCCCAGGGTGCGGGGCAGGGCGACCCTGAGCCCCAGGCTGGGGTTTTGTGGACCAGTGCCCCCTCCCCCACCTGCCTCATGGCCAAGTTCTCAGAGAGCCACTCAGTGTAGAGCCCGGAGTTCAGCGTTGCTGCTGAATTCACCGCCTCTGACTCAGAAAAGTAGTGTGCATTTCACAGAGAGAAAACCAGCTAACAGAATGGGCGGTCTTGTCAGCACAGTGTCTCCGGGTTCCAGTGCCCACTCAGCACATAGCAGCCGCCTGGCGAGGGGAGACCCCTGAGCTGACCGCACCCCCTGGGGAGGGGCCCTGGCGTGCACCGCAGAGCTGGGCCTGGGCGGGCTCCCCGCGCGGATTCGCGCAGCCAGCGTGATTGTAACGGCAGATTAAATGTCGGGGCTTCGTTTGCTTTGGGGACCTGTGACTGAGAGGATGAATCTCACCCTTTGTCCCACGGGGGGAGGAGGAGGAGGAAAACTTGGGGGTAGCAGACAGCCTTTTCCTCTTTGGGAATGTGGTATTTGGAGTGATCTTTAGTCTCAGCCATCAAGTGTGTGGCTTTCATTTCCCAGCAGCTAATGGGGGCTCTTCAGGAAAAGCCGGGAAGCCTCCCGGGGCCGCCACGAAGAGGTCCATCGCCGAGAGCAAGGAGTCGGAAGCGTACAAGTCCATTTTCACGAGCCACAGCTCCGCCAAGCGCCCGAAGGAGGAGTCGGCCCACTGGGTCACCCACACATCCTACTGCTTCTGAGGCCCAGGCCGCGCCCCGCACAGGCGCCTTCAGGCTCAGAGGCAGGTGCTTGTGGGTGCCGGCGGGGCCGTACTCCCTGCGCGGTGTCATCAAGTTGTCCCGCAAACGCCGGTGCCAGCATGGTCACTCCTGCCTCTGAGGCGCACGGGTTCTGGGAGGGGTGTGGTGGGTGACCCTGGGAGTGACCGCGCTGGGCCGCTGTGCCAGCCCTGCCGTCCTGTCCCCCAGGCCCATGGCTGCGGCCGCGTCCCAAAGCCTCACAGCTGCCCGTCTGTGCTCGGAACCATTAAAGATGCCGACCCTCATGGCTGTGTGCTCGGCTCATTTTGACTAAAATTCGGATGGTTTTGCTGCCAGCGGTTAACGGAATAGGCCGAGTGAGACCGAGCTGGAGACACTCCGCCTGCAGGTCTGTTTGCAGGCGCGTCTGAGGGGCCGGGACTCGGGGCGCGCACTTGGCAAGGGGACGGGAGGGGGCCTCAGTTTATCGTTTTGAAGGTAGAAGTGACTGAGTTGGGCACCTGGCGACTGATACAAAAATAAAGCCAGCTGGCCTTTTCCCTCCCCCGTCTGTGCTTCTGTTCTGCCTTCCACGCGCGTTTGATGAGAAAATTGGCAGGAGCAGCTCCATGATGTCACCACGTCCGCTCCGCTTTTCCTCTCAGGACACGAAAGGGGATTGTGCCTGAAATTGGTGTGTTTTACCCGTAGCGTGTGCTGATGTCAGCAGTGACTTACGCTTCCTGCGAGACTGCTGAGTAAGAGCCCGGGGTCCAGGCCTCTCAGTGAGACGCCTGGCGGGTTCTTCATAGCAGCCCCAGGGCGCCGGCTCCCACTCCGGCAGGAGAAGGAGCCAAGGGTCCCAGAGGAACCCAGCCCGCTCCGTGCCCCTGTTCTCTGCCTCAGCGTGGTGCAGAGTTTGGCCCTGAGGATGTTCTAACATTATGACTATAGAAGCATTTTAATTAAAATAATATTAACGTCACTGGATTTTTGTTGCAGACTATTCCAGAACAAACCTGATTAACCATTTTCTTTACCTGATCAATTTTTTATACAGCCCAGTTAAACTGTTAACTAGTAGTTGCTATTTTTCCTTTTTCACTTCATTAAGTTATAAAACGGTATGGCTCAGAGCACCAGGAATGACCCCCCCACAAGAGCTGCGTAACGAGAGACTGGGGACAGAAGCGTGGCTTCAAGGACGAGCTTCTGAACGTCACCCTCCTGTCCGCCGCCACAGGCATCAGGCCAGCTGCTTGCCACTTGGCAGTAGCAGCCCCTTGGGACGGATGGGTTGACTTAACTGCCCAGATGTCTCCTGCAAGAAGGCCCCCCACACCTCCAGAGAGTGCACTGTCCCCGGTGGGCCCAGTCTTCCCATGGTTTCAAGTGGTCTTACAGAGCTTGTTGCTGCCCAGAGCGCCACAGCGTGAAGGCGCCCAGAGGACTCTTGACTACACTCAGCAGAACCTCTTATTCCTGGGGAATATGTCTGAATCACAGGACCCCAGGGGACAAGGACAAGCTTTGTGTTCCGTTAACTGGGATTTCTTGTTTCATGTCCTTTTGAGAAGCTGATGGTTCCCAACACACTGGCCAGTAAGCCCCAGTTATGTTCCTGGCACAGGCCTCGAGGTGCATCTTCCCCTGGGGTCTTCACTCATGCCTAGGCATCAAGCCCCACCCGACCATCCCACAAACTCTACCAAAGTGTCTTTTTCAGGAAAGCCTTCCTGCATAACCCACCTCCTTGTTCTATGATCTTAAAGCTCCCCGCTGTAATCATAATTTTAATAAAGTATACCCTCAGTTAGCCCAGGGCATGCACATGCAGGTAAAATCAGTGAGTAGGAGGCATTAGGGAACGGTGGGGACTGTGGAGAAAACATGACCACCTACATAGGCAGTTCCTATTAGGACCAGTGTCTTCAGATCTTCCACATTTTCAAAAGGAGGCAGAAGTCTACGTTTTTATATTAAAATCCCCTCCTAACATTTAAATATTGCAAATAATTAATTTTAGAAACAATATAGGCCAAGCAATACACACCCATGGCTCCTAATGCATAGCCTCTGGTGTAATATCTTTCTCACTGGGCTCTCAGCTCCATGTGTTCAACCACAGCTGGATTCAACAAACGCTAAATTAAGGCCAGAGAGACCTGCAGGGAGACGGCTAGCAGTTCATCATCCCATCCTCTCTCTAACCGCCTGCTGGAAATTTCTCCATCCCCTGTCCTCCCCCTCCTGGAGCACCGTGGGCCTCATCACCCTCTGCCCTGTGGTCATCACAATGGCCAGCTGTCATGCCTCGGGGCCTCTGTGACATCACCCACGGCCCAGCCCTAGGCACCTGGTCTCCAGGTGCCAGGGCAGGCAGACCCACCATGAGCAACATCCCCATCTCTGCTCACCATGCGGACACTGAAATGGTTCTTGCTCTTGCCTCCGTGCTTCTTTTGCGGCGATGCCTTCCTGTTCTCCTCTGTGAGCGGGGACATCAAAGAGTCCCAGGGCCAGGTGCCGTGCGGAGGGCACTTCCGAGTTAGGCAGGACCTGCCAGGGCACACCCGGGGCTGGCTCACCGGCGCGTGGCTCTGGCTCTTGTTTGTGGGCGTGCTGTACGTGGTTCTAAAGCTTCGAGGACAGAGTGACAAGAGTAAGGTGAGCACGGCTTCGGTTTTTTTTTTTTGTTTTTTTTTTTTAGAGAAGCGGAAGGGAGGGAGAGGGGGGGAGAGAAACATCGGTTGCTTGCCTCACAAACACCCCAACTGGGAACCAAACCCTCAACCCAGCCATGCGCCCCAACCAACCGGGAATCAAACCGGCAGCGACCTTTCAGGTTGTAGGACAACCCCCAACCTACTGCGCCACACTGGTCGGGGCAGGACAGCTTCATTCTTTTACCACATTGATTCCGTCTCAGAAGTCTCAGACTTGGAGAAACGGATGCTCCACTTCTTACGGGCAGTGTTGTTAAGGAGAAGGACAGAGGACACAAAGTGTGACCTGGGCAGGGAAATGCGGGCAGGGCCCTCCCCCAACGCAGGCTGAGGGAAGACAGCAGTCCCCAGACCCTCAGGGGTGGCACCAGCAGTGGAAGGCCACCTCCTGTTGATTGGGTGAAGGAGACCTCGGCTTGATGTCTAGCCTGTTAGGTGACTCTTTGCAAATGGAGGATAGATTTAAGAACTTGGCGTGTTTCAAAATCATTCCCAGAGCCAGATTCACGGCCCGATTGTTAATTTCCCTAGCGTTCGACTTACGAGGTGCTGAACTGAATAGAGATGACATCATTATCCCAAGGAAAGGTAGAGACCTGTCCGAAGGGGGCAGAGGGGTGAAAAGGTAACTCCTCGTTCCTGTAGTGCTAATACCCAGAAGAGGGGGAGACAGGGACAGGGCAGCTCATGCTTTGCTCCACAGATCCCAGAGACTGTCCAAACTGGCTAGGGCAGGGCTGGCAAGCCTCCTCTGTAGAGGCCCGGATTGTAGGTATTTGCAGCTTGGCAATGACCCGCCTCTGCCATTTGAGCCTGAAAGCCGTCCTAGACAGTACGCGTGTGAAGGGGCGTGTTTGTGTTCCAATAAAACTTCATTGACAAAAACGGAAGGTGGGCCCGATTTGGCCATACTTGGCCAAGTGCCTGGAGTGGAGCGATGCTAGAACCATGTTCCCTGAGGTGAGCCCAGCCGTCTTGGGACTGCGTCAGAACCCACACCGCCAGCGGCGTTACTCACCCTGCCTGTCTCTCCCGGCAGGAAAAGAGTCCTCCTGGCCTGCGAGGCTGTTTGTTTCGCGCTCCACCAAAGAAAAATCAGAGTGCTCCCCCCAGCAAAGACTTCACAGTTAACACCTTAAACCAGCTCGAGGTGGAGCTTGTGAAGTTTCTCTCCAAGGTGCGGCACCTGAAAGACGCTGTGGCAAGCGGCGGTTCCCTCAAGCCTGCGACCTTCGAGGTGCCCTCAGGCCCGCAGAACAACGTTACGATATATGAAATATGGGGCGAAGAGGACTACGAATGACCGGATTCGTGTATCAGAGTAGGACAGGGGAGCTGAGTGTTGACAAATGATGTGCAAACCAATAAAACTATTCTGAAGAAAAAGCTCACGTGTGAGACTTTTTTCTCTCTTTTGTTAACCTTGGAAAACAATAAACGTGAATCCAGTCGCCGTAGCGGTTAACGTTGGTTGTTTTGTTTTGTTTTGTTTTTTTCCCTTCTCGCTTCCTCTAGAGCTGTGGGCAGGGAGAAGTGTGTCAGCAGAGCCCCAGCGGCCCGGGTGCTGCGCGGTCAGGACGCCAGGGCCCCCGCAGGACGGACGGGGGGGCAGGAAGCTGGGAATAAGACGTTGATGCCATTGCCGTACTCTTTATAGCAGCAATTTGTGCAAAAGCTGGAACCGATTTTCCTGACGATTTATTACGTTCTAAGGGACAACTTTAATTACAGGTGTGAAATGATACAATGGTCACATTAGGGCTGTGTTTACATGTTGGGGTGAAAGGGGGGTGGATTCCAGAATCATGTGGTTTTCTCAGCACCAGAAAAGTCTTATTCATTTCATCTCCTTATGTATTGACTTCCTCCTACCAACGAGCAGTTACAGATGCCCGACTGGATTGAGAAAAATGAAGAATCAGTTCATATTTTCAGTGTAATTTGGAGACAGACGAGCGAACCAGGGCTTCCCCAATCACTTGATATGAATGTTCTTTATAATACTTATTAAAAATGGGGGTATTTTGGCATGTGAATGTGGCTAATGCAAACTGCACTTGCCTAAGGCTGTTAGATTAGCTTCCTGTCCCCTGGTGGCGGTCACCCGGACAGCGTCACAGACCTGCCGTGCAGGCCTAGAGAGAGAGAGAAGTTCGCTGTGGGAGGCGCCCCGTGGAAATTCCCTTGTTTCCACTTTCGTCCACATGAATGCGTGCCCACCTGACTCTCCGTCACCTTCCTCCCCGGCTACGGAAAGCTAATTCCCATTGCCTGACCTCGGACGACAGGTACCCGCCTCTCCCCCTCTGGTCAGTGTTAATCCATCTCTGGCCACTTCGTGTCTTTACGTCAACTCACAGGATGGAAGGAGCTGAGGTTACTTCTGTGTTGTTTTTGAGCAAATGGGACTCGGTGAGTTATGTTCACAAAACACTGAAGAAACTCAAATGAGCAAAAAAAAATATTGGGGTTTGAATCTTTGAGAGCAACTTGAGGCAGATTTCTGATGAGAACGGAGACAACCATCTACAAAGCCAGTGGTCACCTTGTCGGGGCTCCCGGGCCCCGTCGCGCCTGCGGGCTGCTTCTGTGGGGCCCAGGAGCCAATAATAGTTTTCATATTGTTAAGTGGTTGAAAAAAGCCAAACGGTGGATCAGAGTTCATGGCATGAAATTCAGATGGGTGTGTTCATAAATATTTGTTGGCCTGCGGCCACCCCACTCATTCACACAGTCTGTGGCGGGGCTGAATGATTGCACAGACGTCCCATGGGCCAGAAGCTGAAAACACTCACTAGCCCGCCCTGTGCAGGAAACGCTGTGGGCCCCTCCCTCACTCATGTTAATCTTCCGTACTATGTGAGCAACCAGGAGACCCGTCTGCTGCAGTCTTCACAGAAATCCCCTATTTGTCGAACAGGAAAAAAACATGACTTCATACATCCTAATTTGGGGGGTTCTGCACAGGTCACCAGCACTCAAAGACAGGGATCCTAAGAAAGCACAGAACATCACGCTTCTTCCGAGCAAGCTGACCGAGGACATAGGTTAGAACGAAACCGGCATCTATCTGGGTTTAGCAATTGCCACCAAAGAGTGTCCCGGGGTCTTTGCCTAGCAGGGCTTTGCAGAACACAGTTCTGCCTAGAAAAACCATTCTTCCTGAACCCAGTCCATTTCATGCAGTGTTCTCCTGCAAGGATGCAGGGGATGCCGATGTCAGCGCAAGAGCTCAACCAGGCCCCTCCCTTCTGCAGCCAGGGCGCAACCCCGGATTCTCAGGTGGCCACACTGTGGCTTCACCTAGGTCACCACAGCTCTGTGCCCCGCTGTGTTCACCCAGAGGGGGCTCACTCAGGCGGGGGGCGGACTCCTTTTCCTCGGGGCTGTGGGAGTCACGGCGGAGGTGTCTGCTCACAGAGCCCAGCCTTCCGTAGTGTAAGCAAAACACAGGAGTGACCACTGTCACCTCCGCCAGCTTCAGCTGGTTAGAAACAAGTCATGGCTGGGGAGGGGATGACACCAGGGTGTGAATGTGAGGATGGGAAACCCAGGCAGATGCCAGCTGTGAAGAGCAAAGGAGGGGATAGGGGACGTCATGGTGACATTCCGAAGGATGGGGAGGGCAGCGGACACATACCTGGGTGGGGGTGTAGCAGGAGCCTAAGAGGACCCCCAGGGGCACACACCTTGTCAGTCCCTCCCTGGAGTGTGGGCGCAGCTGTGACTGGGATGGAATTCCTGCTGCAGTGACTCCTTACGTTGTGTTATGTGAGGCTCTGTTATAGCCAAGAGCCCTCTGGTGGCCCAGAAGAAGCCGGACGCCACACTGTGAGACGATGGCAGTCCCTCGTCAACAGCCAGAAAGAAAAACAGGCGCCCAGCCAAACCTGCGGCCTGGAAGAGGCGGCAGGAAGATGGGACCCCAGCCCCCGCTGACACGCGGATGTCGGCCTCGGAGACCCTGAGCAGAGGCGCCCCCGACCCACGGAAACTCTGAGATGGTAAATGGGTGCTAGTTTTTGTTGTTGTTGTTTTTTAATTTACTTATTGTTTTTCTATTACAGTCGTCCCGCTTTCCCCCCATTGCCCCGCCCCCCGGGGGCTGTTTGAAGCCCCCAAGTTCGCGGCCGTTTATGGCACGGCGATGCAGGGCCGCTAGAGCACGCGGCCACCGGACGCACGATCTGCCCACCGGCTGCTTCCATGCCCAGGGCGCCGCGTGCACCGGGTTTCCCGCTGACGTCGGCCCCGGACGCCGAGCCAGGGAAGCCGGACCAGAGGGACGTGGGCAGGGAGTCAGCCCCGGGACGGACACGGACGTCCTGGCCCTGGGAACCTGCGGCTACGTTGGCAGCGACCACACTTCTCCCTCCCCACGTTCATCGGGCCCGCAGTCCTTTTTTTTTTTTTTTTTTGACTTTTTATTTCGAAATAATTATAGTCACGCAAAGTGGCAAACGTCGCCTACTTTCCGCGTCGCATGGTTTTCGATGGTCAACGGCCATCTCACAGTAAAGGGGAAATTCCATGGAAACTGACGATAAGGTCTCGGCTGCGCGCGGCCTCCGGGAACTCTCGCGATGTCTGTCCGGACGTGACTTCGTGCGGCGTCCCCGCAGGCGGGTCCCTCCCGGGGGTCGGCCACGCGGCCGCCCTGGGGTGTCCTACGCGCCGCGGGGGGTGCGCGCGTCCCGGTCACCCCCGCTCTCCTCGCTGATGGCCCCAGAGCGCGCGCGCAGCAACGCCGGCGGCCCCGGCGCGCCGCGGAGAGGCCGGAAGGCGCGCCTTTCGGGTGAGAAGGTGAAGCTTCTGGACTCCGTGGGGGAGAGACGGCTTCCGCCCGGGCCGCCGGGGGCTGCGGTCAGGCCGGGCCGCCTGCCTGCGCAATCGTGACGCAGGGCGGAGGCCTCCATGCTGGCTCTGCCGGGGCGCCGCCAACTGCAAAGGCCGCTCAGCACGTGCGCGACTTTCCGTCCCGGCGAGGAAGAGGGTGAGTGCAGGCCGGGCGGGCGTCGCGGGGGAGGACACGTAGCCGCCAGGGCGGCGTTCGGCTGCCGTCGTTCCGCGCTGTTGCCGGTTATCGCTCGCCGGCGGCCAGGCCTGGTTCGTCAGTTACACGTCAGCGTAGGTGCGCACATGCAGGAAAAACCCAATGGATATATAGGGGTCAGGGGTCCCCCCGCGGCCTTGGGTCATACTGCCCACCACTAGGGGGGGCCGCTGGGCAGAGGACCCCGTTTCCCCCGGGGGTCACTTCTTACGTAACCACAGCACAGTACCCGAGCCCCCGGAACAGCGTATTGCAGGGGTTCTGTACCCCGTCACCCCCGCGTAAATCCCTGTAGCGACCAACTCAGCCCAGACCCAGTGCCTCGGGGACAGCTGCCACGCTGCCCTGCCTGTCACCCCCAGACCCCGGCTCCCCAGCCCCCCAGCTCCGGGCCCCCAAGCCCCCGGCCACCACGCACCCGCTCCCCACCTCTGGCATTTTGTCACGTTGAGGACGTCACGCGGATGGAATCCCGCGGCGCCACGTGAGGCTTGAGGCCGGCATGTCCGGCTCAGCAGAGCGAGCGCCCCGAGGGGCAGCCACCCAGCGCGGCGCGCCTGTCTGCCTGCGGCTGCGCACGTCCACCCAGCCACCCGCCGAGGGGCGTCCTGGCCAGGGTCACGTTTCGGCTCTCACCACCGGAGATGCTGCAGACACTCGTGCGTGGGTTTTGTGTGGCCTCCTGTGCTCGTGTCTCTGGGATGAACGCCCAGGGGTATGGCTGCTGGGGGTCGTGTGGGAAGGACAGGATTCGGCCCCCGGGAATTTTTTTTTTTAATTTCGGATTAGTGGCTGATGTTTCATGATGAGATTTCACATTATATTCCAGTGAAGGAGGAATAGTGACCATCACGTTTCTGTAACATGCAGATAAAAATAACATGAGATAAGGCTTCGCCTAGACTTCAGCTCCTGTGCTTCCCCTCAGCCCTTAGGGTGGCACCCAGCGTCTCCCTGGCCCATGGGCCCTGAGCGTTCTCATTCCTTCCTGGGCCTTTGTCCTGCCTCCTCCCAGCCACCCAGGCCAACCTCGTGACTGCCTCGGGGCCTCTGCACTGCTGGATACTGTGCTCAGAGGCCACCTCCTCAGAGAAGCCCTCCCTGACCACCCTCCCCAGCCACTCTCACCACATCACCCAGATGTTTTTTTAATTGATTTGAGAGAGAGACATCGATTTGTTGTTCCACTTAGTGATGCATTCATTGGTTGCTTCTTGTATCTGCCCTGACCGGGGACCCAACCCATAGCCTTGGCATATCGTGAGGACACTGACCAACTGGGCTACCTGGCGGGGGCCAAATGCCTGAAGCGATTTTTAAGCTGTGTATCTAGCAAGATGGCTGGACGTCTCTGTACCTGCGACGTCTAAAAATGTTGTGTGACTTGCAGTTACCAAACGTTGCCACTAGGTGGCAGGACAGCCCATCACAAAGAACAGGGCGTTTCCCAGAGGTGGCTTCAGGCGTCCCTTGATAACAGCAACCTGTGAGTTGAAGTCATAGAATCTTTGACACGTAATTATTAGCTATTGTATGAGAGTCGTGATTCTGAAACGCTATGAAGAGGAAATCTGATGAAAAGACGGGGACAGTGGACTTGGGTGGGCTGGGGGCTGAGGCCAGCCTCATCAGTGTCCGGCACTCTCTGAGCCGTGACAGACACCCCAGCAAAGCCCTCGGTGGCCGGTCCGGCAGTGGTGACGTGGCTGATGCGGAAAGTGGATGAGCTGGCGTGAGATCTGGGGAGGCAGCGAATAAGAGACGGGGCCCCTTGCGGGCAGGGCCGTGACCCCCACCACGGGAGCCCCTCTCTGCATTTCCCCCCACACCAGCCCCTCCCTTGCTCAGCCCCCAGGGGTGAGGGCGGTGCTGACCCTGAGTTCACTCCCCTGCCATCTGAGGAAACAGCCCTGCCTTTGTTGGGCAAACTTCTGGATTCCCTGAACTGAGGAACCCAGGAGGCTGCCCAGTGCCCTCCCCACTGTGTGAGTTTAGCTGTCAGGCTGATAGCTCTGGGCACAGACCTAGGTTGTGAGTTCGATCCCTGGTCGGGGTGCATACAGGAGGCAACCAGTCAATGTTTCTCTCCTGCATCGGTGTCTCTCTCTCTCCCCCTCCATTTCTCTTGCTCTAAAAATCAATAAAACATGTCCTCCAGTGAGTATTTTAAAACACAGCCTTAAAACACAATTACCATGTGATCCAGCAACTCCACTCCCCTCCAATGTGTTCGGTCCTGTCTCCTCGATACACTTCGGCTGTTCCTCTCCCAGAGTCCGCACGTGCCGTAACTAACCGGTTCCCTACGGACGTGTGGGTGTCTGGGTCCTCCCGGTGCTTTGTTATGACAAACACACGTGGCGCCTGTCTCCCCGGACCGCTCCGGCTCTGAGGATCTGCAAGCAGCGACCGCCGTCTGCCGGGGTGGGGGTCGGCCCTGCTGCCAGTCAAGGCACCAGAACCAAAGCGCCGGGAACGGCTCACACTGGACTCATTTGAGAATTTCCAAGCACAGCTAAGGGATGACTCAGCCCACTTCAATTCAGAGCTGTTCAGTGGGCCGTCTGGTTCATCAGAGTATAAAAAACTTTGTCCAGAAACCTGCAAAGTTACCCAAGAGGAAGACAAAAGCATATTTAACCACTGGGCGGGAACCCCGAGGAAGACCAGCTGACTGTTAGGTCCTTGAGGACAGGAAGGCTATCGGATCATTAAACTGCATAATTTCCGAGCCCACTTTTCTGTGAATTATTAACTTTATTTTTCCTTATTACAAAAGCACAGCAACACAAGAAAAATAGATAAATGGGGCTTTATCAAAATTAAAAACTCTGGTGCTTCAAAGGAAACTAACGAAGTCAAAAAAGAGAACTCGGCCTTGACTGGTGTGGCTCGGCTGGGCTCCATCCTGCAAAGCACCAGTTTGCCCGTTTGATTCCCCATCAGGGCACCTGCCTGGGTTTCAGGTTTGGTCCCCATTTGGGGCGCTGGTGAGAGGCAACTGATTGATGTTTCTCTCCCTCTCTTTCTGCCTTCCCCTCTCTCTAAAAATTAATTTTTAGAAATTTTAAAGTGACAGCTCAGAGAATGGAAAAGCGTTTGTGAACCATATGTCTGCAAGGGTCTCCTATTAAGAATATGTAAAAACTTACAACTCAACAATAACAAGACAAGTAACCCCATAAAATCGGGGCAGAGGACTTAAAATAGACATTCCGTCAGAAGATACACAGGTGGCCGATAAGCGTGTGAAAAGATAGTCTGCGTCATCATTAGCCAACAGAGAAACTCAAATCAAAACCCCCACGAGACCCCACTGCATCCTCACTCGCACGGCTGGAACCCTAAGGACAGACAGGAGCAGGACAGGGGGTGGGGGTGTAGAGGCCTTGGAACCGTCACTTGTGGCTCGTGGAAATGTGAACACGCGCAGTTACTTTTGAAAAAGGTTTGCATTTCCTCAAAGTGTTAAACACACAGTCACCATATTCCATGGCCAGGTGTTTACCAGGAAAAGAGAAATGTGTCCACACAGACGCTTGTATGCACACGTCTGTGGTGCTGTGACTCATAGGCGCGCCCCGTGGAAACAGCCCAAACGTCCATCCGCTGGTAGAGAGGTGGAAGCGGGGTGTCGGTCAGCACCCTGGACCATTATTCAGACGTGGAAAGTACGGGAAGGCAGACGTAGCTGTGAAATGAAGGAGCCTCTATAGCGTGGTACTCAGTGAACGGAGCCAGACACGAAAGCCCACGCGGGGCATGATTCCTGTTACAGAAAAAAAACAACTCTGCCCCCCTCTTAGGTTCTGGGTGTGGGACCTGTGAATTAAACTGACAGCTGTTCCTGCAAGGAGCTTGGGATCCTCCAAGGAGCTTGGGGTCCCTGGCGCTCTCACTTCCTGTCGTGGGACCTGGGACTAGTGACCCAACTTTTTGAATTGTCTTTTTGTCATCAGTGAAGAGGAGGTGACAGTGGGGGACCTTGAGGGTCTGCCCTCCACCTGGGACCCACTCCCTGTAGCCCTCAGTGCCCCAGGCAGTGGTGCGGGGAGGGCGGGCCAGCAGCCAGGGTTGCTAAACTCCAGGACGGGAGGGAGGCCGCATTCTTTCCCTTCGGCTTTTATCTTATCTGCAGCTTCAGTGGCCATTTCAAAAAGAACTGGAGGTTCCTCATTCCTTCCAGGCAAGAGAGCTACATAATTGGCAGGACCTGGTGCCAAATGAAAATGTGGGGCCTCTTATTCAAAGTAGGACCCCTTGGTGGGCGCAGGGTCCTGTGTGTCGCGTACGCCTGGACCGGGCCTGTCCCTAAGTTCCAGCCCTGTCTTCCAGGAAACGGCACCGCCCCCGTGGGGCAACTACGTGCTCGGTGGGCATGCTGTATTCTCAGATCCCTCGCCCAGACTGTCAGGAGAACAGCAAGCAGGACAGCTCCCACGCAGAGGCCAGATGTCACTGGAAATAATGGGGGGTGGGGGTGGCTGGGAGATGGGGACTCCCTCCTCCTGGCCCTGTTGCCTCCTGTCACCCTCTCAGTCCCTGGGAGGCGCTGGGAGGGTCCTCAGAGACAGGACTAGGCTGTAGAGAGAGCCATTGTGCGGTGTGAAGCGTGGGTGGCCACCCCTCCACGCACACTGGGGACAGATGTGCCATCCAGGTTAGAGGGTGGCGGACGCATAGCTCCCCGCTCCGGGCCAGCTTCCTGGAGACCCAAGGCTCCGCCACAGGACAGGCGGGAAGTGGGCCGTCTGCTGTGGCGTGTGGGGCATGGGCACGGGCAGAGAAGCTGGAATCTGGAGGTCCTGCCTCCCTAGACCCAGAGCTGCCTCCCACCAGCTGTGTTACCTTAAACAGGTTCCTTAACCTCAATCTCAACAACGGGGTTTGCAAGAGGGGGTGGGTGACAGATCAGGATCACGGAAAAGAGTCAACAAAGCATCACCACAAAACCCCTAGCATGGCGCCTGGCACACCGGAGGTGTTTAGCAATTACACTCTTATTGCATTGAAAAACGCGCTTTGGGTACCCCAGGAAACAAAATCCCTTGAAAACAGTTAAACATTTGAATCTTAGAAACTATCTATCACATATCTCCCTGCCTTCGGACAGAGTAGACTGGCCATCTTCTAACACCGGGTCATTAGTTCCAATCCAGAACTCCCTCAGAGCCCAGAGCCGGCCTGCGTTTAGAAGTCAGTCCTGAGTCCTCGTTCGTTGCATTAGTCCTCACGTGGCCACCACGGTCCTGCATCTGCGCCGACACTCACTCCAGACCCCTGGGTTCCTTGAGATGTCGCGTGAGAGTCATCAGAGTCATGATCCAAGTCTTGGTCAGCAGCCCGTCCTCGTGGAAACAGGAAGGACACTGCTGGACGCGGTGCCACCAGCCGCAAACTGCGATGTTCCCATCTGCTGTGGGGCAGGAACCCAGACACCCAGGCCGGTCACCCAGTCGCAGAGCTGATAGTGGCTGGGCCCCGCGTCACGGCCAGAGAGCGTTATTAGCGTGTCTAAGGCCACACAGCAGAAGCGTGTCTGAACGAGGCTTTGGACCCAAGGCTGGGGTCAGCTCCCACGAGCTCTCTGCTCTGCGGGGGCGCAGTTTAGCCGCTAGAAGTACCAGGGCCGCGCCCGTTTCCGCTGCAGGGGCGCAGTGAGCAACGCTTGGGGTCAGTGTGTCCCACACAGTGTCTGAGATGGCCGCGTCCTAAAAAGTATTCCTTGTCGATCTGAAATTCAGGTTTATCTGGACACCTGTATGTTCTCTGGCAACCCACGCTGCCTCTGTCACAGAAACGGAATCCTGGCAAAGGAGAACTAGAACATCCTAGAAGCTCTACCTGCTTGTGCCCAGTTTGCATACAAGGTCACCTGCGCAGAGCACTTCGCCCTGAACGCTCCGTGCAGGAGGGCCCTCAACGCCCACTAGTCCTTTTTAACAACTTCGCTGAGAGGTCACTCACACACCACACAACTCACTCACCGCGGGCAGGTCCGTGGTGAGAGTCAGGTAGTCACAGACCTGTGCACCCACAGCCCATTTAAACTAAGTCTTCGTCACCGCCAACAGGCCTCTCCCGTGAGCGGTCACTTTTGTCCCTGTCTCAGCCGCTGACCTAATGTGTGTGTGTGTGTGTGTGGATTTGCCTCTTCCAGACACTTTGTGTCCATGGAATCCCACGCGACGCGGCCTTCTGTGTCCTGAGCTGCTGTCAGGACCCGAGTCCTTCTCACAGCTGCGTACTGTTCCCCGGTGTGCGCAGGCGCCCTCGGCTTCCCCGGGGGCCCGTGGGGGGACACTGGCCCCCCTCCCCCCATCCGCAGCCCCGTGGCCCCCCTCCCGGCCCGCTGCTCACAGCCGCGCTCTTCTGTCTGCAGAGCACCTGCACCTTCCTTGCCACCTCCCAGCCCCGCCAGCTCCGAGCGGCCCGTGCGATCGGGCCCCGGCCCCGTTCCAGATGAGTCAGCGCTGCGTGTCTGGGCTGCGCCTGGCGGGCAAGTGACGGGAAGTGGACCTGCTGCCCCTGGGAACCGAGGGCATCGTGCACGGAGGACATTTCTCAGCGTTTCCAGGTAGGAAAACCCCGTAGGTGGGGCCGTGACGCGCTGCGTTCCTCCGGTCCCCCGCTTTCCGTGCTCCGAGCATCTGCACAGCCAGCCTTGCCGGCCTCTGGATCGTTCGTGTCAAAGGGAGATGTTGGGACAAGTGGTGGAAATGGGTGTGTTGGGGGGTGGCCGGGGGAGTTGTGGCAGGAGGAGCCACCATCTTCTGGGAACGTGCTGGTTCCACCTGGACGCAAACCCTGTGATGGCTGGTCGCCGGCAGCCCACAGCCGACTCCTGGCACCGCTGGGGGTCCTGAGCAGCCCCTCGACCCAGCTCTATCTGTTTCGTTTGAGGGTTGGCGGCATTTCCCAAGTTTACCCTCTTCCCTCGCAGAGGAAACTTACCTTCTCACCAGAGTCAGGACTTTAACTTGATTCATTCATTCAGTGGTTCTTTGGTTCCACCTGCGTTCGACTGCTGCCTGAGTACCGCACACTGGGTGTCTTAAAGCAACAGGCATTTCTTCTGTCCTAGTTCTGGGGCTAGGAGTCCAAACCCAGGGGTTTCTGCAGCCCCCACCCCCACCCCCATTCTAGTACAACGTCATCCTAGCTCACGTCCCAGTTCCCTCAGCCAAGACCCCATTCCCGTATGAGGTCAGGTTGACAAGTACTGGGGAACAGGGCTTGAGCATGTCTTCTTAAAAGATATAATTCAACTCACAGCATGATCCCTCCGAGAAAAAAGCCTTCCCAGAATCTGCCCCATTTCCACACCGTAGGGTTAAGTGAGGAGAAGGTCCGAGACTGTGTCACGGGACCCCAGGTGAGAAGGGCAGTGAGGACAGAGGCAGTAAGGGGGTGTGAGGGCCCGTGTTCACAGGGGCGTGCGGATGTTTGCTCGTTGACCCGGGCTCCTGGTTGGGGGGCAGTTAGTGTGAAGGGGAGAGGAGGGAAGAGACGGAGGCAGCCACGCAGAAGTGTGAGACACGCTCACAATGAATCCCCGGGACACAGGACTTAGCAGCAAAGTGGGCATTTATTCATGGGTCTGCAGAGCTGGGCGCACCGCCAGCCAGGGGCACGTGCGCGCGAAGTAGGCAAAGAAAACTGGTTTTATACTAACGTGATCAGCTCCCCTCCCTAAAGTGATTAGCTCCCCTCCCTAATGCGATGCGCTCCCCCTCCCCTCTTCTTCTCCCCTGTTTCTCCATTCCTGGTTAATCCGGGTTCACAATCTAACGCGATTAGCTACTTAACTCAGGGTGTGATTAAGTAAGGGTAATCTAGTTATAGGTCTATCTCCAACTTATTTGCAAAGTTATGTAGCTGCAGCTTCCCATTTCTCTGTGTTTGGTGAGGACAATCTTCCTCCTTTTGATCCCAGAGATATGTGTGAGGAGCTGCAGAATGTCATTCCCTCGCCCCTTTTCCATGAAGCATCTGTTAATGATCTCCTACTGGTTTGAGAGTCATTGGCTTGCCTCTTTATCCCTCACAAAAGAAGAAAAGAAAAAAGACTCTATCAAAAAAATCCCCAAAATCCAAAATCATTTCAACAGTCACATTCCTGCATTTATATGAATGTGTGTGTGTGTGTGTGTGTATATTATATATATAATGTGCACATTTGTATGTATTTGTTCTCTTTATCCACAGAAACTTAAGACAATTTTTACTTCTGTCCAGTGTTAAGCTGTAATTGACAAACAACGTTGCATTAATTTGAGGTGTACAACATACTGATTTGATATACGTGCATGTTACAAAATGATTGCTACAGCAAAGTTAGTTAACATCCATCCCCTCTACATGGTCACGGTTTCCGCCCTTGTGACGAGAACGGAGACCCACCCTCTAAGCCACTTTCAGCCGTGCCGTGCAAACATATTAGCCGCCGTCAGCACGTGTACACCGCACCCCGGGACGTACTGACCTCGCAGCGGGAAGTCTGTGCCTCTCTGCCCCCTGTGTTCCTCTCCCTCGCCCACCCCTCTGGTTTCTGTTTCTGGGCATTCCGTGTGCTCAGGCTTCACGTGTGAGATCACACGATGTCTCTCTGTCTCGGTCTGACTCCTTCACTCAGGAGAACACCCTCGGGGCCGCTCGGGGCAGATTTCCTCCACGGAATGTACGCAGCCCAGTCCCTTCAGCCATTCAGGCCTCAGCAGTCACAGAGGTGGTTTCCAAGTCTGGGCCTCCGGAAATCACTTTTAAGGGAACACCAGAGCGAAGCAGTGAGACTCGATTGGCGTGGGTGGCTCTCGAAGCCAGGCCCGGACGGGGAGACACCCACTGGTCCTGTGGACACCAGGGTGGGGGGCTCTGGCTGCTGCTAGAGGAGGCGGCAGGGATATTGGGGCTTTGCGTGCAGGTATTGTGCCCCACTCTGTAGGAGCGGCCCAGTTTTTCTTGGGAGCCCTCACTGCACTCTTCTTGATGGGGCCATCGGTGATGACAGAGACGCCCTGTCCTGCTCCTCACGGAGTCTGACTCTGGAGCCGAGCACCCAGCGCGTTGGCAGCTCCATGAGCCCGGACTGGACAGCTGCCTGCCGGGATGTTCCCTGGCCAAGGAGCTGCCCGAGGCCAGGGAGGGAGCTTCTCCTTTTCCTTTGATGTTTTTAGCTTCCCACACATACTCCTTTCTGGGCTAAATGAGCCAGAGGCCGCTTACTTACAAGGTACCCCAGGTGGCTATTGAAACAATAGCTCCCACTCTCCCCTGTCCTAAGCGCTTTGCAGAGTGCCGTAATAGCTTTGTGTCGTGGGTCTGGTTGTCATCCCCGTTTTATAGGTGAGGAAGCTGAGCTGCTTGTGGCTTTGCCTGGAGTCAGGCCGCTGGCGGGCAGCAACGCTAGGGTTTGAACCCGTGTCTCTCCGTGTCGTTGGTGCCTCGCCGCCTCTCATTGGCTCTCTCTAGAGCAGCGGTTCCCAACCTGTGGGTCACGGCCCCTTTGGGGGTCGAACGACCCTTTCACAGGGGCCGCCTAAGGCCATCGGAAAACACACATATAATTACATATTGTTTTTATGACTCATCACTATGTTTTAATTATGTTCAATTTGTAACAATGAAAATACATCCTGCATATCAGGTATTTACATTACGATTCATAACAGTGGCAAAATGACAGTTATAAAGTAGCAACGAAAATAATTTGAGGGTTCAGGGCCACCACCACATGAGGAACTGGATTAAAGGGTCGCAGCATTAGGAAGGTTGAGAACCACTGGTCTAGACCCTCTGCTCATCCTGACCAGTCACTCTGGCGGAGGTGAAGTGGGTGCGGATTGGCTTAGGCCTAGGTCACATGACCCGTCCTCGGCCAGGGTGGGTCACCTTGGGGACCCGGGCTAAGAGAAGGGAAGTGAAGGGAACTGGGGGTCCTCGTTTCCCAGAGAAGAGTGAACGGAAAGTGGGGAATGGAAACACCAAACATCATCTTTGTGGAATTCAGACCCAGATACCGGGGGGCCCAGACCAGGGAGGGGCCCCCGGGAGATAAGCTTACAGCTGAGACACTTCAGGGGCACGGGAGCCAGCGTCCCAGACAGTGTGAGTCATGTCCATGGTCTCCTGGCCCCAGATTGCGGCCTTGCCCCCGAAAGGACACCTTCCAGGGCTCGCCAGCCCAGGTGGTGGCTGTTGGGTGGCAGGTGATTTCCATCTTGCCGTCAGTTTTCTTGTCTGACAATGAATACAGAGTTGGGATTCTTCCAGGAGGCTGTGTCTCCTGGGTTCCTTCCTCCAGCTGGCGTGTAACCCGCCCGGGGTGCTCAGAGGCCCACCGCTTTTTCGGTAATGGCACAGAAATCTAAGCACCCTGGGCCTGTGGACCCTCTGGCCTGCAGTTGCAGTGACGGAAGCTGTACTGTTTTCACGTCGCCCGTGGCAGCTGTGAGAGCGTGGGAACAGCAGAGCCTAGCACGCCCGTCTGGCCCCGTCCCAGGCGGAGAGCAGCGCTGGGGTCAGTAACCCCTCCCTCGCTGCCTGGTGTTCCTGGCTGGGTCTGGCTTCCCTGCCACGAAGGTTTCCCAAGCTGCTGGACGGAGGGCATTCTGTTCCCTGGCCCGTGTTCTTGAAACGACTCTGCCAAGGGAAGACACCTGGGTGTGGGGAGCCACGGGAGGGGTCCCCAGCGCGCGGCCCAAAGGCTCTCCCCGCCCGGCCCTGGTCTCCCAGCGGCTAAACGTCCGTCAGTTTCCAAGCCGTTGTTCCTGACCCAGGACCTGGCAACTGTGCCAACCCATGAGTTAGTCGGCTGCCCGCTGAGGAATCTTGCTGACCCTGTCCCCGTCCCATCCACACGAAGCTGGTTGTCGGCTCCTTGACATCTTTTTTTACCCCCGTAATTACAGTTTACAGCTGGTCCTCCTGGGATTGAAGGCTTTCTTCCTTGCCTGGGGTCACAATGCATCAGGCTGGGCTGGGGGTGGGCGTGCGGAGGACTCCAGGCAGAGAGTCCAGTTTTTCTAGTTTCCAGGAACTCCCCAGATTCTTCTCCGAGTTCACGTTTCTTAGGTAGAAACCCGGCATGGATTTGCCAAAGACCTGGGCTCTTTGTCACCTCACATCCCTCGGGGCCCCTGGGCAAGTCGGTTGTTCTGAAATTGTTGCCTCTTCAGCTTTTCTTTTTCTCTAAAAGTGGTATTAACGGCTCTGCTCCCGATAACCTTGGATTTCTGCCAAGTGTGCTTGGTAGCATTTTCACTCCATCAATACGAGCCTTTCCCCTCCTGAGCCAGGGGACAGTTCCTTGTACCCATGGGGAGCTTTGAAAAGTGAAACTTCTCCAGCCCAGGAGCCCCTTGCATTTCACGCCGGACACCCTGCATGGTGCCCCCCAACCCACTTCCGGAGGCACAGGGAAAGCCAGAAGGAAGAAGGGAGAATCGTCCTGCTCATTTTTCAAATTCATAGCATTCCCTTGTTTAAGAATTGGGGGACTTACGTATATTTTACATATATTTGCAGTTTTATTCTTTGTTATAAAGTGACAACATGGTCCTTCAAGAATAACTGAGAACTCTTAGATGAGCCAACAAAGAAACCACGGCCGCCAGCCCGTGCTCAAGGCGGAAACCAGAATAATACTGTGGGGGAGGTGGGCAGGCAGGGGAGCGCATGGGGGGGAATGGGAGCCCTGGAATAGAACCACAATGAAAGCAGACAAACAGAAAATGACATTGTGGGTCAGACTTTTCCAGCCCGTGTTAGCAGAGGGACCCGCACCATAGGGGGCCTGCCCAACGTCCATTTCTTCTCTTCCCCTTCCCTGGGAGCCCCTGGCTTGGGTCCTTCCTGAACAAGTGCTTGAAGGGCGTGACGCTCGATCAGCCCGAGGTTGCTGTGCCGTGGAGTCCCTTCCCTCTCGGACCTGAGCAGGGGACACATTCCGGGCGGTGAGATAAGGGAGTGGGGTCTGCTCAGGGGCTTCTGGGGAAGGTCTCCTTCTTCCCCAGTGAGACTCACACAGAGAAAGGCCGCCTTGCCTGAAACCTGGGAACGGGGCAGATGCGGGGAAGAGGGTCGAGCCCGGAGACTCAGAAATAGAGCGGGAGCCCCGTGCCATGTCAGAAGCCGCCCCCGCACTCTGAGCCAATCAGAGTTGTGAGTCTGTGGCTGTGATGGAACCGAAAGGCCAGCGCGTGTTCTGTCTGAAGCCCCCCACGCGGGCCCCAGACCCGCAGTCGCACAGAGGGGAGCCCATTGAGCTGCTGCACAGGGACCCCGAGGCAAGCACCCAGGGGCCCCTGCGGGAGTCTTGGGAGGGGCGCGGAGTCTGCACTCCGGATGGGTGATTCTGAGGATGGGTGGGAGACACGGGCCGGTTCTGGACGGACGCAGTGGAGAAGCTGGGCAGTTTGACCGTCACCTCTGCACAGCGATGGCCGCAGGGCTGGGCGGGCACTGACGTGGACACGTGAGCGCTCCTGTTAGGAGAGAGGGCCCTTCACTTCCATGGTCAGGGTGGGGCCGGTCCGGGAGCGGCTCCAAGCACCGCTGTTTGCCTTTGAGAGCGCGCTGTGGTCCGCACAGCCCGGCATCACGGTCTCCGGCCGGGAGCAGGGCAGTGCTCACCCGCTCCCTGTGAGTGTCTGCCCTGATGGGCGCAGCGCTGGGCCTCCCTGTCACCCCTCCTCCACGTGGCAGGGCATTCAGAGGCTCAGAGCCTCCCGAGGGTAATCAGAAACAGCCGAAACATTGGTTTTTGTCGTTGCAAGATATGCATGGAGAAAGACATAAATCAGCCCCCCAGTCAAACTCTCTAAAATTATTTGTTCAGTTAAAAAGAGAATAAGAAGGAATAACAAATGACCCTGGACTATATGGATGGTTAGTACCTTCTAAGAAAAATATTCTGGCAGCTGATGGAATTCTTCATTTTATACGCAGGCTTCTCTGTATCCTAAATCAGTGATTTCCCAGGTCAGCCCAGGCAGAGCGCCTAAAAATCACCGAGGTTGCTGATGGAAAAATGCAGACTCTACCTCCTTCCTCAGCTGAAATTCTGATTCAGTTGCTCTCACCTGGGAGGTGCCTTCCAGCGTCTCCACCGTGAAGTTAAAGCCCTTGCTCCTCTGATTGCAAGGACTCTGGTTCTGCTTGAGCCACATGTCCCACTCCTGGGCCAGCCACTGGGGCTCGTGAAATGGGGCACTGGGACCGGCCAGTTCTGGTCAGCGGTCCTTCCCAGTGGCCCGGAGGACGGGCTGCTGTGATTGACGGCTATGCTGAGCCATAGGGCGGATTCTGAGAGAAGTGTTTCCCCCAAAGGGGGGTGCAGGGGCCCGTGCAGGGACTGTCGTCTAGGAATTCCTGAATCGGATTTTAGCTCAGCCCACCCCTTCCCCTTCAGGTCCACCCACCACAAGAGGCAAAAGCAGACTGAAGTTGGCTTCATCAGTATTCGTAGGGCCCTTGGGGGACCCTGAATGCAGGGCTGCAGCTGCTCTTGGCTTAGAGGTGAAGATAGAGGGAAGTTGCCCACGGCCGGTCAGCCTTCACCTGCTCACCGGGGAGGAACCCTGCCAAAGCCGAGAGAGCGGGGGTGCGGAACGTCAAGGCTAGAGCTGCCGGGCTCAGGAGCTGCCATTGTAAGTGACACTGAGTGACAGTTAAAACAGTAGCTCCCGACCTGGCCGGTTAGTAAGTCATGTTTGCTCAGGGTCTTAACATTTAACCCAGTCAGGTCTGCCTTTTGTCCTGAAGGGCCGAGGGTTGGAACTACAAGGGTTAGAGTCGGAAAGTCCCAGGGACGGGTTCTGATCGGCTCCACTGGGGTCCTAGGGAGGAGGCAGACCCGCAGAGAGCGTCCCAGTATGCCCCCCTGCCGCCTAGAGCCTTCTGGGGACACAGACGATTCTCCCCAGTGCCTCCGTGCTCGTTTTAAGGTGCATGAGAAGAAATAGGTGTTTGGTCTGCACCCCCAGTGCCAGGCACACAGCCCGGCAGCTTTGGAACCTCAGAAGGGATGGTTCGTATGCTAATGAGACAGCCCAGGACGGGACTGGTTGCCAAGAAACCGACTTTGTGCTCGGAGGGTTGGAACTTTCAGCCCCAGCCCTGCTTTTTGGGGGTTGTTAGTCACTAACAGCTAGTGGGACCCCCTAAAAACGCATGAATGGGATTCAGAGAGCTCCCAGGTGGGCGCACACGTGCAGGTGCGGCTGGGGTGGGGCGTGGGGCCCTTTCCCCATGCAGCGCCCTGTCCTGAGTGGACCCTTTATAACAAGCAGCTAATCTAGGTACGCTTTTCCTGAGTTCTGTGAGCCTTCTGGCAAATTATTAACCCGAAGTTGGGGGGAACCCCTGATTTATAGCCAGTTGGCCAGAAGTCTTGTGGTTTGTATCTGAAGTCAGGGGCAGTCTCATAGTGGGGGGCCCTTGACCCGCCCGTGGGGTCTGCGCTGACTGGGAGTTGGTGTGAGACACCCGGCTGATGTCCTGGGAGCCGCGGGGTGGATTGGTCCGGGAACCCCTGCCGCACACCTGGTGTGAATGGAGTTCAGTCGTAGGGGAAAACGTAGTTAACTTTGTCCATTTTGATGCCCTTCGCTTTTCCTCCTTTAAACGTGTTAAAGCCTTTATTTTCATATTAAAAAATTCTCGCTGCGGCTCTCACGCTGTGGGCTGGGAGGAAGGTGGATGCCCCAGAGCAGAGCAAATACGGGTGGAGGCTGGCCGAGGCCGACGCATGTCGCGGGCTCCAGTCCCGTACGTGCGAGCGCTGAAGGCAGCTGCCCGGGTCTGCCGAGCGCTCCCGAGCGAGGGCCTAGAGGCACAGCGGATACCTCTATAGCTCGTGTTTCCTTCTGAGGAGTGAAGGTTCCTTCGGCGTATCTTCAAGTAGCTTTTGCTTTAGTGCCCCAAATGATTTTAATTTCATGTAATGATAACACACACAAAAAAACCCAACGAAACACAAAGAATAAACAAGACCAGACTGAGAGCCCCGAGGTTCTGTGGGTAAGAGGGGGGGTGACCTCGCAATGGAGGGGAGCGATCATGAAGCAGAGTCTCCGTAGCACACTCTGCATGCTCACATGGGCTGGCTTGATATGGGGGGCCTGCTGCAGGTGGAGCAGTGGAGAGAGAACCCCCAAGTAAAGGCCAAACAGGCTGTCGCGCATCTGCTGATGCCTTCTGTGCCCGTGACGCGTGTGAACTCATTTCAGCTCCATAACAAGCCTGGGGCGGAGGCAGGCCCCGTGCCGCCGGGCTGCGATCGCACGCCTAGCGAGGTCTGTGCAGCCCCGCTCGGCCACCGCCGGCCTGCAGAGGGGCTCCGACTCCGGACCTGCAGCTCCGGGCTGGGCAAGCTGGGCCTTTGTCTGCCCTGCGCCCGGACTCCCCACCTGCAGAGCAAGGGCGATGCTGCGGTGTTGGGAAGCCTTCAAGCACCTGGCTTGGGTGCTCAGCAGGTGGAAGCGGCCATACTTATTGCTGACTGAGCGCCGCAGCGGGCATCGTCCCGGAACTCGGGGGCGGCTGCGTCTCCACGCTGAGCCGGGGAGGCTGAGGTCCCGGCGGGGCACAGCCGCCAGCGCTTCGGCCTGTCCAGAGCTCCGCTGTGCGTGGGAGGGTGGGACTGGTCACGCCGGAAGCTCCTCCTCTTGGAACACCTTGACAGTAGGGAATCTTCCCCCTTTGCTCCCTTCTTCCCCCTCGGCCTCTCTCCCTCCCGCCCCTTCTTTAAAAACCGAAAGCTGTGGCAGTCTTTCCCTAGCACCCAGCTGAGCAGGACGGGCAGAGTGGGTGCGGCCGGCGCTGGGCAGGATTACGGGGCGTTCAGGCCCTTCGTCAAGTTCTCGTCTCCTCTCTGCCGAAGCGAGGCCTGAAGTCTTGCTGAAGAGCCCTCTGGGAAACCACTTTCTCCGGGCTCCCTTGGGTCACCGCTGGCTGGGTGGGGCCCCCGCTGTGCTTGGCCTTCTGCGGGAAGTGAGCGGGCGGCCCGTGGAGAGGGCGAGCCAGGGCTCTGCGCTGGGTGGGGTCTCCGTCCCAGGGCCAAGTCGACTCCCCTCTTGGGCCAGTTGCCTCAGACCGTGGAGACAAGCCACGTCACGCCAAGACTCTCCTCCTCCCCGATTCCAGCGCCCAAGGGTGCGGTCCTGCCTTTGTATTCCCTTCCCTTCTCCTCTTGTCTCTCCTGGTTCAAGGAGGAGACACAAAACCTGCTCTCGTGAAAGGCCAGCGCCCCGCTTTGCCCCGGCTCCTTTTCTCTTCGGACCTTCTCCAGCACCTCGGGGCCTTGATGAGTGCCCCCTGGACTGCCCGCTCGGCCCGCCCTCGCTTCACACCCGCCCAGGAGCTGCTGCAGCAGGAGCAGGACGGCCCTGGCTCTGGCGTGTCCCCTCCAGGGCCCTCCCTCCTGTCTCTGCGCTCCTTCCGAGACAGGCTTCTCTCCGGCCCATCCGCATCCCTCCGGTCCCCCCGTTCTCTGGCCCGCTTCAGTCTGGCTTTGGCGTCTCCCGGAATTTGCTCTTGCCAAGGTCACGTTCAGGAACGCGCTCACATCTTCCTGTAACAGGGCTGCTTCACCGTGCAGGACACAGCTGACCTCTCCCTCCTCGCTGTCCTCCTGCGACCTGCGCACGGTTCTCCACCACCTCCCCGGCGCTCCTCAGTCTTCCTCCGCGGCTCCCCTTCTTCCTGCCTCTCTGTGTCACGTCCTGCACGCTCCGTCATAGCTGGACGCTCACGGGACAGTCTCCTCCGTCGCCATGGCTTTAAATGCGACCTGGTGGCCGAGGACCCTCACGTCTAGGTCTCCAGTCTTGTGGTCACCTCACAATTCCATGGCCTGTGTGACAGTGTCGTGGGCGTCCCCCACTTAACATGTCCCGTAACAAAACTCCCTGTGGCCTCCCCGCCGGCCTCCTCCGCAGTCCCCTCCAGCCCAGACACCCAAGTTCCGTCCTCAGTTCCCTCGTTCCCCTCCTTTCCCCGCCGCAGCCAGTGGGCCACCAACAGTCATTTCTTCTCCCAGATGTCCCTCAGATCTCTCCTTTCCTTCGTGTTTTTTGCATTTTTTCTTTTTTTGTTTAATTTGTTTTGACGTTACTGGGGTGACATTGGCTGATAAAGATCGCCCCGTCCTCATCGCCCCTTAGCTCCCCTGGGTCAGGCCGCCCCCGACTCCCACCGGCCGCTGTAACGCTCTCCTGAGCCCCCGCCCGCCCTCGCTGAGAGCCTTCGAGAATGAAAAGCGCTCGGCTCCCTCCTGAAAGCCACCCGCGCGCCCTGGTGCTCCCGGGTGCCGTCCGGCCCCTGGGCCTTGGTTTGCAGAGCCTTTCAGAGCCTGGCCGCGCCCGCCTCCCCGTCCCCAGGGCCGCCCCTGCGGGTTCATTGGCACCCGGCGTCCAGAGACACCGACAGGCTCTCGGGCCCAGAATGTTCTTTCCCTTCCCGGCTTTGCACTTGCTGCTCCCTTCTTGGGGTGCTCCCCCTCCCCCCTGCTTCTCCTCATCCTTCTACCCTCGAGTTAGCTTCGACATCGCTTCCGCCGGAAAGCCTTCCCGGACTCATTCTCCCAAAACGAAACAGAATCAGATCAGATCCAGACAAGTGAGTCATGGCCCCTCTCCCCCAGGAGGGCCGAGGAGAGCCGCGTGCCATAGCGGCCGCCTCCCGTCCCCGCCTGCTTCCTTACGGGTTGACAGGGGGGGACAGGGTGGCACTGAGCAGAGACAGTGACTGAAACACCCGTCTCTCCCTGGTCTGTGGCTGCTGTGCCCAGCTGACTGAGACAGGCCTTCAGGCAGTGAAGGCAAAGCAGAGACTTGGTTCCTGACATGTGTCCTGGGCTCACCTAGAAAGATGCTTCCCGGGTTTCAGAGACACCAGTTTTCCTTCCGAGTGGGTGGTCCGTCATTCCAACGACAGCTTACAGAGTCGGTTACTGCCTGTCACGTGTTAAGTCACAACACCACCATCTTCTGGAAGTGTAATTTTAATCTTGTTTCATTTCTGTTGTAATTATTTGGGATGGCTTCGGGGCTCTCGTGGGGAGGAGGCTAGCCACAGCAGGCCGCCGACACCGTGGCGGCAGGATTTGTTGTCCCCCATGTGGAGGGGCTGGGTCAGTGTTGGTGAACAAAGATGAATGGACTTCCTCTCCAGCCAGAGTTCCAGCGGTTCATCTCGTCAAGGCCAGACACAGCGCCTTGCTCTGCGTCACGGAACCGCAGAATGGCAGACGGCAGGGCTCCTGGAGCACGCGTGGCCCCTCTTCCACACGTGTCCTTTTGCTCACGGGCAGGCGCCCCCGAGCAGGCAGGCTGCTAGCAGGATGGAAGAAGGAGGACCAGTGTGGTTGAGAAGCTCTTAAAACACACCCCTGATCTGATTTCCTCTTTGTTTTAAAAATCACTGCAGATCTCTGGGAAATCAGATCCAGAACAGGAGAGAGGAAGTCAGATGTCAGAGTCAATACACATTTTTTTTAAAATGTTTTTTATTGATTATATTGTTACAACAGTTCCAATTTTCTCCCCCTTGCTCCCCTCCACCCGAGTCAATACACATTTGTGACAGAAATGAGCCCCCCCCACTGCGCCCCGTTACTGGCGATGCTAGGCTCTGCTCACTGCCTTGTGGTCAAACCCAGGTACTGCACGCTCCCCCCTCGTTTCCCTGGGCTCCACGCAGTGGGGTACCAGGATCTGTCCCCAGTCTGCTGCCCGACCAGAACCTGCTGCCTGAAGGCCTCTCGTCAGGTCCCGGCTTCACCACTGCCCGCCACGGCCAAGGAGGCCCCTTTTCTTACCCGAACTGCGTCGAGAGCAGCTCTGCCCTCTCCCCGGGCAAAGACCCCGGGAGGAAGCAGACTCCTGGGTGTGGCTCACGGGTGTTCATATAGGAACACCGCTGCAGTGCTGCCGTAAAACGGGAAAGTGAGGCGCCTGGGCAGCTGGGGTGTTCAGCGCTGGGAGGGACTTGGGGGTCATCAGGGGTGACCTCCTCATCTTAGATGAGCGGCTGACGTTCAGGCAGAGCAGAGGCTCGCTGCCTCTCGGGTCGCGGGGCGTCGGAGCTCTGGCTCAGGCGAGGGCGCACTGGCTCTCGGGAAGCCGCGTCCCCCTTCCTGCCGCTGAGGAGGCCCCCGGAGAACCCGTGAGTGGGGCTCGGCAGGCGGCCCTGGGTGTGCAGAACCGCTGGCACCGTGCGAAGGTCAAGCCCAGCATTCCTGTCACGTGTCACTTGACAGAGGAGGAAGCTGGGACACGGGCAGAGAGGAGGGGCCCGTCCTGGCCGCTCACCATTGCCAGGACCTGTCCCGTCCCGGCGACCCGCGTCACTTCCGTGTGGCCCTGCGTCTCCTCAGGACCAAGTACTCGTGTTCTTAGAAGGGCCTTGTAACTGGGTACACTGTGACCTCCTTATTCCGCTCCATCTTCCCAGCAGCCTTGCAAAGGCTTGTTTCCCTTTTACAGATGAGGAAAGCGAGGCACAGGGGGTGCTGGCCGTGAACAAGGCCGGGATGGGTCCAGAATGAACCCGCGTCCCCCCAGCTCTCGCTCGTGGGTTCGTGGTCACTGAGGTGTCCAGCGCCACGGGAAGCTTTGGCCTCTTGGGGGGGGGGGCGGCATTATAAAGGGGTGTTGAGGAGGGACGTGGTCTCCTGGGGGGTCCGCCTTCCGCATTTACTTAGATTTACTCTGGGATCTGGAGCCCGTCGATTACCCTCACTCGTCGCTTTTCAGAAATGAGCTAAAGGCTACAGAAGAGCAGGCTGAGCATGCCTGCCTCAGGGGCTGACCGCCCAGCGAGTGCCCAGGTCTAGGCTGTTCTTCCCCTGTCCCACCCAGCCCTGAGCCGCCGCAGCCCCCGCTCAGGTCCCAGATGAACGAGGCCTCAAAGGGAGGAGGGAGGGGATGTGAGGGCCTCTGGGGGCTTCTTCCTGCCCCCAGTCAGCATGCCCGTGGGAAGAGGCGCAGGGACATCCCTTGCTGGAAGTACCCCAGTTTCTGAGGGACGATGGCAGTCCTGTCATTTAATGGGAAACCAAAGTCTGTCCCAGGAGTCCTGGGAGAGCCTGGGGAGAGCATGGGGCCGGGCAGCAGACACCACCTGCGGCTCCTTGGTTCTGAACCCCCAACAGAAGCAGACCCCAAAACACAAGCTGGCCTCCCCTGAGCATCCAGCTGCCAGCTTACCTGGCATCTACTCACAGACTGTGCCTTGGGTCATCCTGTCACCATGTCCTGGACCCAGTGGGCGGGAGAGTCCCCGTTTGATCCTGCCCCTGCTCTGTGCTTCCTCGGGACTGTTTCTAACTAAGTCTGGAGACCAGAAACCGCAGACTGGACCTGGAGGGACACTGTCAGTGGGAGGGTAGTGACGGACGGAGGGACGGTGAGTTTGGGTGCTTTCCTTCGGGCGCCCACCGTCGCCCACTGTCGCTAGGTGCCTTGGAACCAGGGGTCGCCTGTTACTTCCGACGGTGCCTCCTGCCGTAGCCCGCTTGTCCCTCCCCGGAGTCCAGCTGGAGGAGGTCGTAGAGCGCGGGTGTTCATGGTGTGGTCAGTGCCTTCCCAGCAGTTCCACGTCACACTAAAATGCACCCACTGCACACGTTAGGGATAGTTTGGTGTAAATGGAAAAGGATTTTACAACTGAGTTTTGCCAGGAACAAGTTGTTTACTTTGCCCGCTCAGATTTTATTAAAATTCAAACGTTATTATGTTTCTATGCAACACATAATGAAAACCAAAACATTCTATATGCTTGGAAATTTAAAGACAAATCTAAATAAGCCATGCGTTAAAGAGGGAAAAAATGTAAGTGAGAAAATATAACTGAACAACAGTGAAAACCCTGCTTAGTTAAGGTCGTGCCTGCAGGGAAATGTTTCGCCTTAAATGCACATATATAATGAGGAAAAGAGACAAATTAATGAGCCAAATGTCCAATGCAACAAATAAAAGGGAAAAACATCAGAGTAAATGCCAAGAAAGTGGAAGGAACAGTGATAAAATAATAAAAATTAATTAGAATGAACTCAGATATCAACAAACTGGAAGTTGGCTATTCAAAAGTAAAAACCAATAGTTAAAACCCTGATTATATGACTTACGGGGGAAAAAGGAAAATACAAGTTTTAGTTATGAAAAAAGACACTACAGATACCATAGAGGTTATGAAATAAGAGCACGCTGGATGCAGCTTTACAGCAATAAATCTGAAAAATTAAAAGAAATCGACGATCTCCTGGAAAAGCAGAGCCTTTCACAGTCACTGGAGCGGACTGCAGCAGGCCTGCCCCGTTACGCGGCATCAGTCGTCTATCATCCGGAGACTCTGTCGGACCTTGAGGATTTCACAGAAAACTCCTGCCAAAACCCAGGTACTCTTCCCGTTGTCCCAGAGGGTGGGAGACGGAAGGGCCCTGCCTGACCCATTCTGCGGGGCCAGGCGTGCCTCGGTCTAATACCGCCGAACAGCCCGTGAGAAATTAAAACCATGGCCGGGGACGTTTGAGATCTTGCTCCCAGTGAATGTCATCAGTTGGGCCCGAGTCAGCTCTTATCGACAATTCTAAAGAGCCAAAACTAAAACCAAAACCCGTGGCCGAGAACCAGGTCACTGAGCACTTTACTCACCAGCGACTCCGGGCTTGATTCCGTCTCCTCAGCTTTCTTGCCTGCAGTACCAACAGCAGAAATGAACACCCTGGCCAATATCCCTTCCGAGCAGAGTCAGAAATCCTGCATAAAGAGTCAAGTCCACTGGAGCTAAATATGTAGAATATCCCTGCGGATGGGGCCCTTGTGGGAGGCCTTGGACAGGGCCGGGTAGCCGCCTGGCTGTCAGGGTTCTTGCCCCTCAGCAAGCGGCGTGCGGGCTGGAGCCCAGCGATGCAGGGTGGCCGCACACGGGGACCGAGGACACAGGTAACGATGTTGAGAATAACGCGGTCCAGTTTCTTACTGTTGGGCAAAGGAGGGGAAGCTGGAATGAACCCTATGAGACGGAATCTGCATCGGAGGCATAGGTAGGAACTCACGTTTTTCAATATAAATATAGAAATAAATGTCGATGCAAATGTGGACAAACACACGCATTTCCTAGCTTGTCTACAAAGACAGCCTGGGGGCAGTGACATCCCATTAACGGTGCGCACATCTGGGACCCAGATCCTGGTGCCTAAATTTCTCAGTGCGTCCCTGCACTAAAAGAAACCAGGGCTCTCGGGACAACGGGACGGTTTTAAGGCTAGGGCAGGGAAAAGACAAGATGTGCCTGGAACTTCTTTTTCGCCACAAAGTGAGAAAGCCCCTAAAGGCAGATACAGTTACACAAAAGCCGTTGAGCCCAATGTGAATGGACGCCCACTTCCAAATCTGAGACACCTTGAACTTCAACATAAGTAATGATAGAAATGGATTACATCCCACTGAATAAGCTAGAAATCCTTAAGTCACACTGACATAGATTAAAGAATGAGCAAATAAATGAGGAAAAAAGAAAGCTCTTCTTTACACTGTAATGCAGTGATTTTCAGCCTTTTTCATCGCATGGCACATGTAAGCTAATTACTAAGATTCTTCAATCTACCACAAAATGTATATATTTTGCCGAGATGACCCAAAAAAGGTATAATTTTGATTCTTTCACACCGGTTGGCTGTGGTCATTTTTATTTGACAGCCTGAGGGGAAAGAGGTCAGCGCCCCTGACTAAACGGTCAGGTGCTGCATGTTTCAAAATTCTTGGGGCTCATCAGGTGCACGTCGCTGCTGTAATGTAAACAGATAAGCGCAGAGAGAGCGACGGAACTAGGCTCTCACTACTTGTCTGTCGTTGTAGAAATAATTCAGACAAGAAACGTGAATGAAGGCTACGCTACAGGGTGAACGTGGACTAGAAGTAGGAATTTAAGTCTTTTCCCCCGAAATACTTATTAAACAGAAAAGGCAAAAAGTAACTGTGCGACAGAGAAACTTGGCCAAAGCCATCTTACCGGAGAAACCAGTACTGACATCACCCCTAAGGGGACAGGTGGCCATCATGTGCTATTAACAGGTGCCAACAAGAAGAACGCTGTGTCTGTTCCGTGAAATCCCAGGCGAAAACGTAATCTAATCACAAGGACATGTTGCAGGAACCTAACTGGGGGCCATTCCGTAACATCACAGTCCTGGAATCTTCCAGAATCTTTACGGTCATGAACATCGAGGAGAGACTGAAGAACTGCTCCAGGAGGAAGGGGCTAAAGAAATATGACAACTGGCTGCAAAGTGGGGTTCCAGCTGGGCTTTTTAATGGGAAGCATATTATTATTATTAAGATAATGGGCAAAACTCTCAATGAAGAGTATAAGAGAGTACTTCATACTACACTCAAGTTTTCTGTAAATTGGAGCTAGTTTCAAAACAAGACATATGAGTGTATTAATAATATATATTTTTTTAAAACTTGACTGAAGGGCATAAAATTAAGTAGGAAAATGTCGTGATGGTGGTGGCTTTGGAATGAGCTTATTTGGCTGGACCGGACTCTTGCTTCCCACGGTCCCCCGCCCTGTGGGTCTGCTTCAAGGCTCGGAGGCAGGAGCAGCAGCCTTACAGTTTCTTACGGGTCGCCAGGCAGGTCTGGAGCTCACACACCCTGTTACTGGCCTTTGCGTCCGGCCAGGGGTCACCTCCTGCTGCTCCAGCCCGGCTCCCGTATGGGCTTGTTTGCTTTGAACTCTGACTTCCCCGCGCTCCGCCAGGTGTTGGGCAGCAGGAGCCCTAGCTAGCCCTGGGCAAGGACCCCGGCCCATGGTGGGCCTGAGGGTTAGCAGGTGAATAGTAACTGGGCACCAGGATCGGCTCCTTTCATGACAACGCTATGATGACCGAGCCCGGCCCTGTGCTGAGCTCTGGCTCATGGAGCCCCGCCCCGGCAGGTCCCCACTTCCAGACCTGTGACCCCCCAAGTGTGGTGCCTAGACCAGCAGCGCCCGGTTGCTGGACTCTGGGACCCTGCCCAGACCTGCTGACTCAGAAACTGGCTTGTGCCCAGCCGTCCCCTGGTGAGCAGGCTCTCCGGGGGCTTCCCACGCACGTTAACATTTGAGAGTCACTGTTCGGTTTTGAAAAGACCTCAGTTGGGGCAAATGGAGGAATTCCCTGTAGGAAGAAGGAAGAACCTTTCCTGAGACCCGGCAGAATCTCAGCTCTTTGAGGGGCTGGGCTTGGCTTCTGGTGCCCACAGGGGAGCTGCATTTTCAATCACCCACCTTTGGGGGGGGGGGGGCTGGCCCAGCCAATGGCGAGTTTAAGGCTCAAATCCAGTTTTCCCCTTTTAAATAACCTCACTTTATTGGTTTCTCATTTTTCCAAATGGGACTTCATGCGACTTGCGGGGTAACCGTTCCGTTTTCCACTGAGAGGAACATGGTGCTGAGGATCCCATACCAGCTCCGTGTGTGTTTAGGGGTTTGCTCCCCTCATCTGCTGAATGTGTGTCTCCAGACAATTTTCTGAACCCTATTATTTGTGTTCAGAAAAATGTTGGCTTCAGAATAATGTTAAATATAAATGTTTCAGCGGAGGTACCAGCACTTCAGAGGCACCCGGGGAGGTCTGCATCTTTCCCCAAGCTTCCGAGTGGTCTTGACCCTCTCCTTGGGAGGGTGGGACCTCCTGGTGGTTGTGGGAGCCCTGAATGAGCACCCCAACCTCCTCCCGTTTCAGGCCCCAGGCCCTGCGGGGTGGGCTAGGTCACCCATCCCCATCTTAGGAAGCTCTGTTGATTCCTGGGCCGGGCGGGAGTCCACATCTGGGAGGAAACAGTGAGAGCCAGAGAAGTGGGGGCCCAGGGGGCTTCAGCTCCCTCAGGACCTCCCAGATATGAGGCCCCAAACTTTGGGAGGGGTCCAAGCCCTGCTCAGGAAGATCTAATAGATGTGCTGGCTGTTTCTCAGCAGAAAGAAAGAAATCCAGGAAGACCAGGTTTGGCCCCCAGTGCCCTGGCCTTCACGGCTTCCTGGAACATCTTCCGAGGTTCTAGGTTTACAAGTTTTATCTAGAAACAGGGTTCCGTGTGTGTGTGTGTGTGTGTGTGTGTGTGTGTGTGTGCGCGCGAGAGAGAGAGGGAGGGAGATACACTATAATGTACTTGAGAATTTTCCGTCCAGAAGACCTACTTTATAGAATTTCCTTCTTTTTCTTGTTTTCATGTTTTTTTTCTCTTTCTTTTTTATGGTTTTTATGGTTTCTTTTTCTTTCTCTTCCATCTTTTTCCATTAAGTCATTGAAACTTTAGTTTCAAACCCCTTGCGTGATCCACCCCACCTCTACCTGCCCCCCACCCCCCCGCTCCCACTGCTTCCTGTAAATGCCGTTCCTGTCCCTCTCCTTCTCCGAGGTATTTCATGCAATCTGCCGAGAAACGCAGAAGGAGCGGGGGGGGGGGGGGGGATAACCACTCCCAGGTTCCCTCCCCCTGTCCTTGCTTCATACTCGGAAAAACATACCATATATGTGTACAGAGCCAGATAAACGTGCGATGTGGCCACAGAAATCATTTTTGCAGCATTACGACCGGCTCTGAATTCAGAAATGAAATGTCACGGGGGATGAGCTCTGCGTGCCAGTGACACAGAGCAGCAGCGTGACCGAGGTCGGCCTGATTGCCCAATAAGTCATGCTCTGTCCGCTCTCCTGAGAAACTGGCCTCACTCCTCCGCTTCTGATCTTGGTGCCGGGATGTGCGGAGCACCTACTGTGTGCCAGGCCGGCTCTCGGCTCACTGCGCCTTAGCGCTCCTGTCATCCCCACGGGCGCTCTGCAGGGCAGTGACTGTCCCGTTGGCCCTTCCTACGGGGAAGCCTAAAGCTCGGGGAGTTCCTCAGTAACTCAGCCTGGCAGCAGCAGGTGTGGGGTGTGAGCCCTGGGAGTGGAGCTGCAGTGGGCTCCGCTGCTGTTGTCTGCTGACATTGATCACATAGTTTCTCTCTCTGGAATGTTTGGTGGCCTTGCTTCCCGTGGTGCGATAACAAATGACCGTCAGCTCGGCGACTTAGAACAGCACAGATGTATTTATTCTCTTACAGTTCTGGACGACAGAGGCCTCAGATGGGTTGGCAGGGCTGTGTTCCTCCTGAAGCTGCAGGGGACGTTCATTTTCCTGCCATTTCCAGCTCCCAGAGGCCCCCCGCACTCCTTGGCTCCGGGTCCCGTCCTCCATCTGCAAAGCCATCACTGCCACCCGACCCTCTCGCCTCCCTCTTACGAGGACCCTTGTGATTGATGGTGTTGACCCACCTGGATAATCCCGGATACCCTCCCCGTCCCAAGACCCTTAACTTAACCGCACCTGCCAAGCCCCTGGGCCACGTCAGGCCACGTCTAGGGAGGCCATTCCTAGGTCTGCGGCACTCGGTTATCCCCGTGTTACAGGACAACCAAAGTCATTTCTGAAGGCCTCTTAGGCCCTCGGTCCCCTGGGTCAGCCCCACCACCAGGAAGACTGTCCGAGGCTCGGAGCTGGGTTTGTGAGACCCCGCTCAGCAACGGTGGTTATGGGGACAGTCGGGAATGCTCGGTGTAGGCTTTTAGGGCCCTGGCTGGGTGACTTGAAAGCAGGTCATGCAAGGCCAGGAACTAGTCAGGACCGGGCAGAGTTTCTGACTCAACAGCTTTGGAATGGAGGGTCCAGGGAGGTGAGGTCTTCAAGTGAGAGCTGATGCATAGTCTTATCTTCCAGAAGCAGGTATTTCCTGGAACGAGCAGAGAGGTGACTTTTGCCAGGTCCCAGGCCTGTATTGCCTAATGGGGGGGTTGTGTTGGCTTTAGTTCTCACAGTTACAACTGCCCCCCACCCCTTTTTTGGGTGCCTCCTACAGGTCAGCCAAGGTGAATACATTCTGGTCGTTACAAGAACCCTAAAGGCAAGCACGTCCCCCCGATCTCGGTGACATGGCCTCACAATTCCCCTCTCGGACCTGGGAGTCCAAAGGTCTCGCCTAAAAATCCTGGCTCCTCCGCCGCCTTCCTGGGTGAACACGGGCAGGTAAATTCTGGAGTGGGGCTCCGATTCTCCGAGGGTGACAGCGCGTGCACAGAGACTCCGCTGTCACACCCCCCGTGTGCCCGCCCTCCCGTGGCGTGATTAGTAGCGCCCTTCTGTTATTCCCAACGGCGGCCTGCCGACGACTGATTCCGTGGGCACAGCGCAGTGCAGCTGCCGTCACTGGTTCTGCTCTAGGAAAGGGCGGGGTTCCAGGGGTGAGCTGCCCGCCCCAGGCCACCGTGCGGAGTGGGCAGGGTTGTCCAAGTTAAAGGCGCGCAGCCGGCCAGGTGCTAGTCCTTCTGCCCGGGGGAGCCTCCGCGCGCCCGCCCCCACCCCCACCACAGTGCCACACTGTGGAACCGTGTGTTTGTGTGATGTGATGTTGTCCCCCCGGGCTCAGGAGTCTCACGGAACCCCACATCAGGTCGGCTTCGTTCATGACCACACAGCAGTGCCTAGAACAGGGCGCAGTTCAGTGGGTCATTTACACACAGATGCTTAGCCTGGGTGACCTTGGAAGTGTCCACAGAAAGGGGGCATCTGTGTGCAGGGCAGCTTGTCCCTCCCTGAGAACCAGCCTCAGAGGGGCTACCCCCGACGTTCTGGGAGGGTCCATCCCCCCCGCCCGCAGCAGCACAGTCAGGAACAGACAGTACCTGCTCCCCGCCCCCATCATCCCGGGCCTCCCTGGACGCACCCAGGAATCGGTGAGAAATAGCACCTTCAGGGTCCCCACCAAAGCTGACCGGGAGCAGTGGGCCCGCAGGACAGGCTGACAGGGGGCCGAGGCCTGAGCACAGATGTCCCCAACAAACTGGATTTTTTCCTGTAATTACCATACTTCAGGCTTGGCCTCTGTGAGGTTATCGCCATCCCATCAGATGGGATTTCTCGGCTCCGACAGAAGCAGATGAAGGCTCTTCAGAGCTGCAGGGAAAGGAATGCTTCGTGCCTCGGCCTCCCTCCCAGGGGTCTCACGGGAGGAGACGAACCACAGAAGCGTGTGTATCGAGAGCACGGCAGCCCGCGGGCCTGGTGTTGAGGCTCCAAGCTGGGCAGGGGCGCTGCAGTTTCAGTCACCCACCTTGGTGGGAGGGGTGGCCCAGCCAATGGTGCGTTTAAGGCTCAGGCCTGGTTTTCCCCTTTTAAATAATCTCACTTTATTGGTTTCTCATTTTTCCAAATGGGACTTCATGTGACATGTGGGGTAACCGTCCATTCTCTACTGAGAGGAACGTGGCGTTAAGGATCCCATACCAGCTCCATGTGTGTTTAGGGGTTCGCTCCCCTCATCTGCTGAATGTGTGTCTCCAACTGGGGCCCTATTATTTGTGTTCAGGAAAAGGCTGGTTTCAGCATAATGTTAAATATAAATATTGTTTCTGAACAAGATTTACAGTCCGAGCAGATCCCATGACTCGGCAGTTTCGATTCCCAGAACCTCATCCTCAGAAGCACAGGCGGCCGACAGGTGCACCAGGCTTTATCTCTCCTGGGAATAACAGGAAGGACTGGAATGGCCTCCGGGTCCGTTGGGGGGGGGGGGGGGGACCATGACGCACAGGCACAGGTCTGGGTAGTAGGTCGCACTGAAGAATGCCTTCCTGCCGCTGGAAAGAACCAGGCAGGGAACGGGGCTCCAGGGACCCACGGGGGACAGCGAAGCACACTCTGCTGTTCCACCAGAGCCGCCTGCCAGATCTGAACCCCGGCTGAGGAATCGAAGGTCAGGGTTCCTCGGCCTGGCCAGGTAGCTCTCGGCCGTGGGGGACCATCCTGTGCTCCGGGGGCCTAGGCTCGGCCTGCTCGCCGTGTGGCGCTGCCCTTTTTCCGAGCTGTGACAACCAAAGATGTCTCCCAACGTTGTCATTTGTCCCCTGCAGGCAAAATCGCCCCCACCCCCACCCCCTGCCTGAGAGTCACTGCACTAGAGTTACCCGTGACCAGGTGTCCTTGTGGTCTTCTCGGGAGCTGAGGATGTGACTAACATCCCCCCAACTCACTCTCACAAACGCCCTGTCTGATCAAGTACGTGATCACCTTTCCTCCAGAAAAAATGTCCCTATGCTATAGCGTCACCATCCCGACGGGTGTCTGGCACCCAGGCCCCTGGGTGGTAACGATACTAGTACAAATGACACTGTGAGCCTCGTCAGGCGCAGCTTTGGCCAGACGGCCCCCTCCCCTGAGATCCGGGCCCCCCTCGGTCGTCGTAGTTTTCAGCCTTCCCTGAAGGCCAGAGCAGAGCAGCGAAGTTACGTGAACGGGGTCCTCCCGAGAGGTTCCCAGCCAGGTCTGCACTTTCCGGCTGCAGCGTTTTACTTTGTGAGGTGAGATCCGAGCCCTGCTGGAGAGTGGGAATTCCCTCGTAACTGTGAATAAATACTGAGTGACGGGATTGGCTTTCGGGGACCAAGGTCACTCCTGGGGGTGGAACCGGGAACCAGTGGACGGCCCCCCAGGCCCCAGGGCTCTATCCTGTAGCAGAAGGCGGTGAGGGCGCTGACACTGACCACAGGACATAAATGAGAGAACGACAGATAGCGAGCGGCGGGGTGTGAGCTCCGGTACGCGGTGGAAGGCGCCCCTGAGCACCTGTCGAACTGCGGTAGCTCATGGCCGTCCCCAGTTCTCTCACCTGCCTTACAGTCCCGTGGCTTCTCCTCGGTCCCTGGTGTCTTCTGTACGGGAGCTGTTTACGTATCAGGTCCCACGAACGGAAGGGACAGCCGAGGTGAGGGAGCCCGGGGAGGGGGACCCTGTGCCCGGTGGCAGGGGAAGGCCAGCTTGAGAAAGTGACGAGTATGAGAACTCCCCCGGACCAGAGGGGACCAGCCAGTCAGGGCTTCTCCCAGGCTGATGCCACAGAAGCTTGCAGACAGGGAACACCCACCAAGTGACCTCTGAAGGTCAAAGCGCCCACGGCAAGCACCCACCAAGGGCTTTGCAGACGCTGCTTTTCCCTTTCCTTCCCCTGAACCCAAGGGGTTGTGAGTGTCACTTCTGTTTCAGATGTGCGGACACTGGGGCACAGAGAGGTTAGGTGACTTGCCAGTGAGGTGTGGAGATGGGGTTTGAACTCAGGGCTGTGGGACCCCTGACCCTTCCCACCAGCCCACACAGACACTTGGACAGCCCCCAGGACAAGGGCTGACTGCCTCAGACCCAGTGAGGAGCCAGGGGCTGGAGTCTGTGGGCTGGGTGAAGGACGGGGCAGTCTGGCAGGCCCTCATCTCCAGTTAAGGGGTCAGGGGTCACGGCCACCCAGAAGCTGCACGGACTTGCTGGTACCCTCAGCTGCCTTTGAAATGCTCCCTGGTGCTGCTGTGAACCCTAACCCAGACCCCTGGGAAGTGGGGCTGGATAGGGAGTGGGGTTTCGCCGCCATTTTGCGTAAACATACTCCCTCTTTGTCATTGTTCGAGTTCTCCTGTTTTTGATCAAGAAGGACGGTGCTCTGGGACCAGGGAAAGAGCAAGCAGACAGCCCGCTGAGGGGCTTTGGTAAAGGTGTCATTTCACAGCAGTGGGGAAAGAAGTATTCAAAAACGGTATGAACCAGAGACGTTTGTTAAATGCTATATCCGTCGTAAGTCCCAGAGAAAAGACAAATAGAGCAAAGAAAAAGGGTACGAAGTGAAATCACAGTAGAGACACAGCAGAATAAAGAGAAGTGAGCCCTGGCGGGTGTGGCTCAGTGGGCAAGCGCCGGCCTGCAAAGCGAAAGGTCATGGGTTTGATTCCCAGTCAGGGCACAGGCCTGGGTTGGGGGCCGGGTCCCCAGTTGGGGGCACGTGAGAGGCAACCACACAGGGATGTTTCTCTCCCTCTCTTTCTCTCTCCCTTATCCTGTCTGTGAAAATAAATAAATAACATCTTTTTAAAAAAAGAGAGAAGGGATAACACAGACCCCGGGACCGTGACGGAGCAGGCTGTCAGCACTTTCCTCCACGGGGCCGTCACGTGGGAAAAGCAGGAAGCCAGGACGGGCCACAGCCCAGACCGAGGCGTCCCGTGCGCTCAGCCCCCCGCTCCGAGGACGTGGCAGAGACTCTGGGTGCTTTTCCACAGACAGATGGCCCCCCGGCCTCCCCCTTCATGATTTCAGCCTTCTCTTTCCTGGGGAGGTGCGGATACCTCTTCTGCAGGTTTTTGAATCGATACAAATGTATCATATTGATACCCCGTTTTTGTAATTGAGGTAAATTCACATCACATAAAATTCACCGTTTTAACCATTTTCACGTGTCCGATTCACGGCGTGGGGCCATCACAGTGTGGGACACCCCCCACCTCTCTCCAGGTCGGAAACGTTTCCGTGCCCCTGAGCGGAAACCCCGCACCCAGGACGGCCGCCGCACTGCGCGTTTGCCTGTGTGGCTGTTTTCATAAAGACGGGACCCTGTAACCGGTGCCCTCTGAGCCCGGCTCTGTCCCCTTCTCAGAATGTGCCTGAGGCCCCTGTCTCACAGCAGGGCACCGTCCCCCCTTCCTCACTGTAGGGGGGGTGGGACCGCGTTTGTTGATTTCTCTGCCGCAGGGCAGGGCTGCTGTGGCCACCCCCACCCCGTGCGGGCTGGTGTGTGAGCGCCGGGGCGCACTGCTGCGGCCGTGCCCCTGTCGCCAGGCCGTCAGTAACCCTCCATCTGACTCCCGGGGGGGCTGCCAGCCGGCTCCCACCAGCGACATGCGAGGCTCCCAGCTTCCCCGCGTCCTCTCTAATACTTGTTGTTTCTCCTTCTTTCTTTCTTTCTTTTTCCATTATGGTCATCCAGGGGGGTGTGAAAAGTCCTGAAAACTTCTTCTTAGCACTTGTTTTTCTTAACAATACCTGTGTGCGTATAGGCCGCTTACCACAGAAACACGCAGCCTTGGAGGACCTCAGGACGCCCCACGCCCAAACGCGCTGCATGGTCGTTATGTTGAGCGCATGGTCCTTGAGAAACAGCGGTCGCAGGAGGCTCCCTGGCCACTCCCTTGCGACCTAAAAACAGGCCAGAAAGTTTCCCACGAGAAAAACATGTTCCCTGTACCAGGAAGAAACGGTTCCAGAAACTAGGACCAGACGCTGAGATAAATCTGTGCAAACAAACCTGCTGGTCACCTTTATCTCCCCCACATCTCCCATCCCTTCTTCACAACTTACTCACTCAGGCCCCTCGGCCTCGTCACTTCTTCCCGAAGGTCGCGTCTCTTTGTCTAAAAGGTATGAAAGCTTCCTGCTCTGGTCCCTTCTTGGGGGTCTGATGCTCTCACGAAGGCCGCGGGGGGCGGGTGAAAATTTAATGAGACGTGTATGTTTCTTCTCCTGCTCGTCTGTCTCACGTCAGGTGAGGTCTTAGGCCCAGCTGAGCCCCCAGGAGGGTGAGCACGTTTCCCTCCCTGCGGCCCCCATATAGCGGCCCCCCACGGTTCACTGGGTCTCCTGCCCTGAGCCAGCCTGCCTGCGGAGGTCATTTCACTCACTGGTGGCACCAGCCGGGCGACACCAAGCACCTTAGTGTGCTCCATTCGGTGACCGAGGGGACTGAGCTGAGGCACCAGATTGGAACGTCCTTATTGAGGGGCAGCCTCGGCCACTGACTCATGGATCGTCGCTTTCCTCCTCGAAGCTACACTAAAACGAAAGGCTTTGTCTTAGTTCGTGCTCGGGCCGATCTTCCGTGACCCATCGCAGAGACTGGGGGGTGGGGGGAGCAGATGCGGGCCTCAGTCTGTGCACAGCGCCGCGGGGTCCTCAGGCGGGCGGGGACTGGGCCGCAACTGCGCCCCACAGGGCCCCACTTGGCTGGCGGCGCCGACAAGGGGCCCGTCTGCACCTGTCTGTTCGTCCGTCCTGCCCTGCTGCGGTCTCTCATTCCCTCTGCTTCCGGAAACTGCAGGTGGGGTTTGCAGCTTAATTAGAGTCACAGTAAACTTCGTCGGGTTCTTTTTGTCAAAAAGTCTTCATAGGCAGGATTGACAGATAAAGCTGATCAAAATACAGGATGCCCTAAATCTGAATTTCAGATAAATAATGAACACTTTTTCAGTATGAGTTATGTCCCGTCCAATATTCGTATAACATACTCCTGCTAAGAATAATGTTCATTTTGTCTCCAAAATTCACCTTTCCCCGGGCATCCTGATTTTACCTGACAGCCTGTTAAAGTCACAGGACTGCTGTCTCTGTTTCATGGGGTCTCCCTGTCTCCCAGTTACTGACCATAGACTGGACCCCGGTTACCAGGGTGATGTCCACATGTGTCAGCAGCCAGTGTGGGAGTCTACCACATCAGGCCCTGGAAATGCAGAATCAAAAATGACGTTTGGCCCTGGCTGATGTGGCTCAGTGGACTGAGCGGCAGCTGTGAACCAAAAGGTCGCTGGTTCGATTCCCAGTCAGGGCATAGGCCTGGGTTGTAGGTCAGGTCCCCAGTTGGTGTGTGAGAGGCAGCCGACCTGTGTGTCTCTTGCACATTGATGATTCTCTCCCTCTCTTTCTCCTGTCCTTCCCTTCTTTCTAAAAATAAACGAAGTCTTTTTAAATATGGCCTTTGTTCCCAAAGAGCCAACCACCTGGGGCGTCCCTGACCCCCTCCAACCCTTCCCTCTCCACCCTGCGCATACCAGAACCCCACCCGGTTTTTTTCTCTGACTCTCAGTCCCAGGCCCACATAAAGAGTTAACATCAACATCAGTCTCTGGGGCCCAGGGACTGGCCTCTCCTCTGAGCTGACATCTCCAGACAGGTTGTTCTTGCGAAACCAAACCACCCTGAGCCTTATCTGCCCACTTTACAGACGAGGAAACCAATACCTGACTCATTGGGTTGTTCTAGAGTTGGAAACAGACAATGCGTTCAACAAACATGTTTAGGCTGCTTGATTATATCAGTAGGTACAGAAAATGCATTTGATAAAATTCCATACACATTCAAGTTTAAACAGATCAGCAACTATAAGAGCCACTGAAATGGAGACAGATTATCCACCACCACCACCGTGTAATAAACACCGGTCTGGGTGGTGGAAACGGTTCAGGAATAAGACAAAGACTCGAACTATTACTAGGTCCACGCAGCGTGACGCTGGAGGTCTTGGCCGGGGGCCAATGGCTGTCTTTTCAGGTCCTAACACATGGATGTATTTGGATCATGGGCACATATTGTTCTTATAATGAAAAACCAATTATTTTATTAAAAATATGACCAAACACACAAACAAAGGCACAAAAGCCCAACAGAAATTGTCTTAATAAAAGCCTCAGTGCTTCTCTTGGGAATCTCCAAGCCCAGCACAAGTAACAGCCATCTCAGATTGCTTTATAGCTCAGGCAGGGTGGCCCCGGGCAAAACACAGGTGCGGGCTGACCTTGGCCTGCACCCCCCAGAAAACCCCAGGGCCAGCCCACCCAGTGGACATCTACAGACCACATCGGAGCACCACCACCCTGCCCCTGCACAGCTGACCCTCCACAGAGGGCAGAGGTTGGTGGTCAGTGTTCACAGCCAGTCCTTGCAGCTGACAGGCCTGGGTAAATCCCTCTCATTGACCTGCCAACAGCAACCAAGGCTCAACTATAACAGGAGGGTGTGCTCAGCCCACACGAAGGGTGCACCTCGAGTACCCAGCTTGGGTGGTAGGGGTGCTGTGCCACTGGACCTTACAGGACACCCACTACCTTAGGCCACATGACCAAGACACAGAGTCAAAGCAGCTCCACCCAATACACAGAAGCAAACACAGGGAGGCTGCCAAAATGAGGAGGCAAAGAAACATTATCCAAATGAAAGAACAGAACAGAACCTCAGAAAAAGTACTAAATGAAACAGAGGTAGCCAACCTGTCAGATGCAGAGTTCAAAACACTGGTGATCAGGATGCTCAGAGGAATGATTGAGTACAGCCACAAAATAAAGGACAAGTGAAGGTTATACAAAGTGAAATAAAGAAAACTCCACAGGGAACCAACAGTGATGGGAAGGAAGCCAGGATTCAAATCAAAGATTTGGAACAAAAGGAAGAAATAAACATTCACCCAGAACAGAAAGAAGAAACAAGAATGTAAAAAGACGGGGAGAGGCTTAGGAACCTCTGGGATAACTTTAAATGTACCAACATCTTAATCATAGGGGTGCCAGAGGGAGAAGAGGAAGAGCAAGAAATTGAAAACTTATTTGAAAAAATAATGAAAGAAAACTCCCCTGATTTGGCAAAGGAAATAGACATAGAAATCCAGGAGCACAGAGAATCTCAAACACATTGGACTCAAAGAATACCACACCAAGACATATCATCATTAAAATGCCAAAGGTTCAAGATAAAGAGAGAATTTTAAAAGCAGCAAGAGAAAAGCAGAGAGTTACCTACAAAAGGGTGCCTATAAGACTATCAACTGATTTCTCAAAAGAAAATTTGCAGGCAAGAAGGGGCTGGCAAGAAGTATTCAAGGTGATGAAAAGCAAGGACCTACAACCAGGATTACTCTATCCAGCAAAGCTATCATTAAGAACGGAAGGGCAGATAAAGTGCTTCTCAGACAAGGTAAAGCTAAAGGAGTTCATCATCACCAAGCCGTTATTAGATGAAATGTCAAAGGGACTTACTTCAGAAAAAGAAGATCAAAACTATGAACACTAAAATGAAAACAAAGTCACAGCTATCAACAACTGAATCTAAAAACACAAAAACAAACTAAGCAACCAGAGCAGGAACAGAATTATAGGTGTGGGGATCATCTGGAGGGTTATCAGCTGGGAAGGGAAGGAGGAGAAATGGGGAAATGGTGCAGGGACTAAGAAGCATAATCGGTTGGTACGAAATAGACAGGGGAAGTTAAGAATAACATAGGAAAGGGTGAAGCCAAAGAATTTACATGCACGACCCATTGACATGAGCTAAGGGGGGTGGGATTGCTGGGGGGAAGGGAATGCTGGGTGAAGGCGGCAAAGAGGAAAAATTGGGACAACTGTAACAACATAATCAATAAAATATACTTAAGAAAAGAAAGATCTATTTTCCTGAAAATAATCTCTAAGTTTAATAGACACCCAAAATAATAATAATAATAAACTAATGAATTGGTTGAAAACTTGGTGAGGGTGCCTTTAGCATTCATCTGTTCTCTGTTGATTTAAGATTCAAGAGTCTAGATTTCAGACTTTGGAATTTTGTCAGTTTATAATGGATCAAGAAGAGCCCACAAAAAGTTTTGCAAAATAAAACAAAACAGGACTACCTTAGAGTATTTCAGTGCTTCCCCTAATGCTGTGTTAAGTGAAACAGTGTGGTGTCAGGCTGCTGGCCTGGAACGGGACTCGGCTAGGGGCCACACCTTTACGGGCATGTGGGTGTGGTGGGGAAGCAATGGGCCTAGGACACGGGGGTCTGGGAACTGGCTGTCACAGGAAGATAAGTTACACCCCTGTAATTAGGTCATTCGCACAGTACATTTCTAATGGAGTAAAGAGCTAGCTGGAAATGCAGCACCGAAAACCTTTATTATTTTATTTTAAAAACATTTGTATTGATTGAGAGAGAGAAACACCGATTTGTTGCTCCACTTACTTATGCATTCATTGGTTGTCTCTTGTATGTGCCCTGACTGTGGCTCGAACCCACAACCTTGGTGCATCAGGACAGTGCTCTAACCAACTGAGCTACCTGGCCAGGGTCAACACCAAAAACCTTTAGAACACAGGGTAGGGAAGGATTTTTATATCAAGATAAAATAGTTAAAACCACCAAGAAAATGTGGATGCATTTATTGCATTAAAGAAAAGTTTGCTGTGACAGAAAAAGAAACAAACCCTAAGAGAAAAGACCATTGATAGGTAGGAACAGGCAGTGCTCAGAAAGGAAAACCCCAATGGAGGTGCTCAGCCCCGCTAATGCTTAGGGGAGGCACACACTGAATCCCGATTTCGTCGTTAGCTCATTGGGTTGGCACAGATCCATGAGTCTAAAAACCTCAACGGCTGCTGAGGAGGGAGGTGGGGAAGCAGGGATTCTCGTCGGGGGTGTGAGTGGGTACAAATACATGACTGAGGCAGTTTCAGATCCTGGCTGTGCTGTGAGACATGAGCGTCGGGAGGCATGATGGGGATGGCTGTGAAGAGGCTGCTTTAGAAAGGACGATCAGGAAAGGGGTGTCTTCCCCTAACTGGGTCGCTCGGTCGGTAAGCGCGCCGGCCCGATCGATACATGAAGACTGGGGGCTTGATCCCCGATCGGGGCACATGCAAGAGTCAACCAGTGAACACACAGACAAGTGGAACAACAAATCAGTGTGTTTATTTTCTCTCTCTCTCTCTCAAATCGATAACCAAAAAAAAAAAAGAAAGAAATGTCTTTGTGAGACAGTGACATCCTTGTCCCCCAAATTCAAGCAACAGTGCCCGGCACAGGACAGTTGCCCAATAAATGTTCATTAAACTGACCCAAACCCGCCTCCTGTCCCTGCCGTCCTCACTCAGTCTTGCGTGGATATGCCCTGCAGTGCCTTCCAGGGAGTCAGTGACCGTGACCTGAGGTTCTGGAAGGTGGCAGGCACGCAGAGGACAACTTTAAACAGTGCAGACAGAAAGTCACAGGGAAGGGACCAGGGACTTGCTGGACTATGCAGTGGGAGGCTGTGTGTGACCGAGAAAAGGTGGGTTAGATACTCATGGGGGTAGGAATGGGGGGAAGAGGGGTCAGGAGGCTAAGGGGGTGTCCAAAGGAGCCTCTTTTGTTGGTGAGGGCCTGAGGCATGAAGTTCAGTGGTATTGACTCAGACAAAGCCCTGGAGGTTGTCCCGGTCTGAAGCTCTGAAGAAGGACGTCTTCACCTTCCTTTGTCCTTAAGCTGCTGCTTAAACACAGTTGGTTCACAAAGCCGCGTGAACACGGTCCTGAAGCCGTTCCCGCCCCCGCACTGCCAGACTGCGTGGGCCCTCAGTTTTGCAAATTAATGCCGTGAGCCGTGTGCCACATAACGCCGTGTGCTCAGGGACGAGTTGCATGTATGACGGCGGTCGCATCAGGTTACAGTGGAGCTGAAATGTCCCCGTCGCCTAGTGACGTCGTAGCCAGTGCAGTGTCACAGGGCAGCCCGTGCCCCACGTGTTTGTGTGACACGCAGTTGTGTATCGTCGGGAACCCCCGGTAATGGTGATACACGGCTGTGTCGCTGGTTTATGTACTGGCGATGCTTTTGGTCATTACCAGGCTGCGCTCCTCCTGCTCGTCGCAGACGTGGTTGCCGGGAGGCCGTGTGTCCGGCCCGTCGGCAGCCGCGTGCATGTCCTGTTTGCTGTCTTGATTGCATCGCTGTCTCTCGGGCTTGATGTAATCTCGTGCCGTGCCGTGCAGTGACCTGCTGTGCAGACCTGCAGCCCTGGAGCCCAGGCGGGTCGCAGGCTGGTCGCCTGGGCTTGTGGAAGTGCTCCGTGATGTTTGCACAGCGGGCAGCCTGCCTTACGACACGTTTCTCAGACTGTGTCCCCACCGTTAGACGGTGCGTGACTGCATTTGAAAAACAGTTTAAGTCGTGTAAAGATAAGGGGGTGACCCTGGCTGGTGAGGCTCAGTGGATTGAGCACCAGCCTGAGAACCGGAGGGTCGCTGGTTTGATTCCTGGTCAGGGCACAGGCCTGGGTTGTGGGCCAGGTCCCCAACTGGGGCGCTTGAGAGGCAACCACACAGTGATGTTTCTCTCCCTCTCTTTCTCCCTCCCTCTAAAAAAATTAATAAAATCTTTTAAAAAAATAAAGATAAGGAGGTGAATGGCACAGGGAATGGAGATGTCAGCTCTCTGTGTCCTGCCCCTCTGTCCTATTCTCTTGTTCTCTGAGCCGCACATGTATCTTGTTTTTATTATTGTTTTTATTATTGTTGTTATTAAAGATTTTATTTATTTACTTTCAGAGAGAGAGGAAGGGAAGGAGAGAGAGAGGGGGAGAGAAACATCGTGTGAGAGAGAAACATTGATCAGTCAATCTGGGGCCCTGGCCCGCAACCCAGGCCTGTGCCCTGACCGGGAATCGAACCCGTCACCTTTGGTTCGCAGGCCGGTGCTCAGTCCCCTGAGCCACGGCAGCCAGGGCTCATTTTTATTATTAAAAAGTGCTTCTGTTATGTGTGAGTGTAAACACATCAGCACAGGCCGTTCGGAGCAGCCGCAAGTGCGCGTCCAAGCCTCCCGCTGCCCGCGGGCACCCCAGCCCCACCTCTGGCTTCCCAGGGCCCAGACGCACGCTGTCTGAACTGGGCCCCTGGGGCTCCTTGCCTTCCAGGCCTCCCCATCGGACCCGGCCTCTAGGTGTGCAGGAGAGAGAGCCCCCTGCAGAGCGCGTGGCCCGTGGTGGGCAGGGAGGTGTTCACGTGAGGACTTGCAGGCTCACCTCATTTAATGCACTTCCCAGACAGTGCGTTTCCTACAAAGCAGAGGCAAGGTCCTCTGGCAGCAGAACACAACTCCTTTTGTCCTGCTACTCGCTCTGTCGTGGGGGCTCTGGACCGGAACCCGCAGCCTCCCCGAGGCCGCCCGTGTCAGCCACGCCTGCTGAGCACCGAGGCCGGGTCACGCATGGCGACCAATTCCTCAGAGCCTGCGTAGGCCCTGCGCTGCTGAGCGCTGGCGAACAGGGGGGCACCCGCAGATCCTGGCGAACGGGGGGGGGGGCACCCGCAGATCCTGGCGAACAGGGGGGCACCCGCAGATCCTGGCGAACAGGGGGGGACACCCGCAGATCCTGGCGAACAGGGGGGCACCCGCAGATCCTGGCGAACAGGGGGGACACTCGCAGATCCTGGCGAACAGGGGGGACACCCGCAGATCCTGCCTTCCAGGCAGAGCCTGGGCTCCGGAGCGGGATCCTGCGTCCCCGACTCCAGGGTTCCCTCCGGGACTCCCTGCCGCCAGTTCCATTCAGGCGTCCGGGGTGGGACCGGGGCGTTTGCATGGCTAACCTGCCCTCAGACACTGCGGTGCCGCCGTTGGGGGGACCTCGCTTGCAGAGCCGCTGTTCCGCAGTTTGGGAAGACGGCCAGTTACGGTAGACAGGCGAGCGCCCAGCAGGAAGGGGGGCCCTTTCTGGAGGCACACGGCCGCGTTCCGGCTCCCTCCTGGGCTGGCGCCGCTCGCTGTCCCTCTCCCGGGGCATCAGCCTTCCGCGCCGCCCGCCCGAGGGGCCAGCCTGCTGAGGACAGGCCCTGGGCGAGCGCCGGTCTGGCGTTCCCTCTTCCAGGGGGCTCTGTGGGGCCCGCCGCCCCTCCTGGGCCCCAGGGGCCGCAACTGCGGAATGGGGGGGGGGGGACCTTGAACTCCCGACATGCTCGGCTGAGGCAAGAACTCAGGGGGCACGTGGCACGGGGCTGGGCACGCAGCACAGTCACCGTCAGCTGCGGTCGCGGTGCTGCACGCCTCTGAGGCAGGGCACGTGTGTCAGCAGGACATCCTGGGGGTGGGGCCGCGCGGACCGCAGGAGGGGACAGACGGGCGCTGGCACTGACGCTGAGCTCCGGGCCGCAGAGGGCCCACGGGTCCTACGTGGGGAGTGACCGAGCAGCGGAGCGCACGCCAGCTGCCGGGCCTGGGCGGTGGCTTCGGTCCCGTTTTCCCTCCCGCGTTGTGGGGGGCGGGGGGCACACACTGTGGGCTCTGCCGGTGTCTCTTCTGTTCGTCAATATTTGAAATATCTCGTCTTTGACGTCTTTAGGTTGTAAATTGTGTCATTGGTTTTTCTTCATATCTTGGTGTGAAAGTCATACATACGTTTTGACTTTTTAAAATTCTTCATACCTTGACGTCTTTGTTATAAGACTTTCGGGCAGAAGTTAAGTTTTCCCCTCTCCTTGATGTCACTTACTGAATCCTGTTCTTTCTCCACTGACGGGAAATTGTGCCTTTTACCCTCTGCCAAGTCCCCGCGTATGTGTCCGTAGGGTATTTAACGCCTTATTCACCTCTGTTGTGTTTTCCGACTGCCTTTGTACCGGTGACAGACGCTTCAATACCGAACACAGTGGGGGTGTTATAATGAGAGCACATGCGGATGGTAAACCGTGCTGGAAGAGACAGATAGGGTGTGGTTTCCCACCGCCCCCAGTCCTGCCTCGCAGAGATCAAGGTCGCGGTTAGGGTTCGCGGCAGGATTAGGGATGAGAGCCCGGGATTAGGGATGGGTGCCCACCTCCCAGAGGCAGCACTGGCAGCGGGGCTGCCGTCCTTCTGCCAGCCTCGGTCCGTTCATTGACCGGGAGTGAGGGAGCTGGGACTGTCATACTTCCCGGAGGACACACGCGTCCCGGGCAGTGCAGGGTCCTGTCCCCAGTCGGCGGCTGGTCGGCAGGTGTCCTTCTTCAGGTTAGAGCTGCGTCGTGGGGCGTGTGCTGTTCCTCTCGCCTGGAACAGCCTCCCTCCTGCACCCCGCACGGAGCTCTGTGGATGTGACGGCGGCCGTCCCCCCGGAGAGCAGAAGCTACGTTTGTGGATTGACGGGTTATGCTTATTCTGCCGCCCGGCGCCTCGTGAAAGGCTTCAGACGTGCTGTTCATTACCCGCCGGAGGGCTTTTATGTCCTGAGAGGCACAGTCGCCCGGGGCGTCTTGGAAGGGGTTCCGATGCCAGCGGCGGGGCTGGCACTTCAGTAGCAGACGAGCCTGTCTGCTGCCACCCCTCCTCCGCAGAGGCGCCGCGGTCCCGTTCCCAGGGGTCACAGTGAGCCTGTCAGTGACAAGGTAGCCCAGCCTTCATCCTCCTGGCTTCTTTTATTTCAACGTTAATAACAAGCCACCTCTCACAGTCAGCTGAGCCGGGGTTGGGGAGAGACCAGCACGTGCCGGGCTCCCGGGGACCTGGCTTACGTGCCGACGTGGTTTTGCTGCTGGGCTCCTGCCTGGCCCATCCAGGCTTTTCCCTCATCGCCACACTTCAAGGTTGGGGTGTTTCCTAGATTCACTGCCACCTGTACGATGAAAGTTCTAGATTCTTCTGGGATATTTTCTCAGCAACTAGAATAACCAGCTCTTCAACTCCTGGCCATGCCCCACAGCTCCTCTACCCCAGAAGAAAATTCTTGTCTGTATGTATTGATTCATTTAAATTCCGTGAAAGAGACTGTGCTGCAGATGTGAAAAAATGAGCGGAAGCCGCAGAGCGTGATGGAGGATGGCCAAGAACATTGAGGTTTTGTGCAGAGATGTATATACTCACATATATAGAACTCCAAGGACCTAACAGTCTTCTGTGGTGACTGCCAGGGAGAAGCTAGGGTGTCCCCACTCACTGCAGCGGAAGGGCACCAAAGAGGAAGAAGCCTGGTATAGAAATAACTGGATAACCACCACCACCACCACCCCAAAAAGGGGGAAAAGAATAGCTGGCTAACCCCAGGAATTAAGTTTCCTTTCGGAAAAAAAACTGTGGAGGTGGACAGACACTTCCCTGCTCTGTAGCTGTACCTTTACACACAATTTCATAAAATGTTAGGACCCACGCAGATTCATGCGTGACTGGGTAATCTTTAAAAAATACATCAAAACAAAACAGCAACAAATTTATAAAATAGGGAAAATGCAACCACCTGGCCCCAGCGTCCCCCCGCCCCCTCCCGTCCAGGTAGCCACGACAAACAGCAGCCCCTCGGGCCTCTCGCTGCTTCTTTGTAGGTAAATATTTGTGTTAAGAGACAGTGTTCACGGACAACAGTGGGGGGGGGGGGAAGAGGACGACCCAAGGGAGAGAAGTGCTGAGGGGAAAATAAAATTAACCCTAAATAAACAAAAAAGGGACCACGTTCATAGCAGTTTTCTACAGTGAGGTTGGTATTCGTGGGGTGCGGCCACCGGGCGGGAGAGGAAGGCAACCATGTCTCCCACTAACATGAACAATGCCGAAGGCCAACGGGGATTGACAAATAGAATTCAAAAACCCATATGTCTCCCCCGACCAAAAAAGAAAAGAGAAGGGAAGAACCCACAAAGTGAACGCCTCTCTGAAACCTGATCTCTGCAGTCTGCGCAGGACAGAGACGCCGCCGCTGACTGCCGGTCTTTTAAATAATAATGATGTTAGTTAGAATAACACCAGCAGCCATTGTGTGCTTGACCCGGGCTGCACTCAAGCTTAACAGCCTCCTCTCTCTTGAAAATCAGGCTCAGATTGCATTTCCATTTTATTTGTTATTATTATTATGGAGCTTTCCAAACACCCAGAAGGAGGCTGCTTTGTGCATGGACCCACCCTTCACCCTGGACTCAGCACTGCGTCCACAGCCAGCACTCGGGGTCATTTGTCTTCCTCTGTCCCTCCGCCCCACTGCCCCCGCCCCAGCCCAGAATTTTAAAACAAACCCTAGACTTTGTATCATTGCCCGGAAGTACTTCAGTGCGTGTCTCTAGCAGGTAAAGACTCCTCTGCTTCTTTGTGATTCTGATCACTTAACCTCAGCCTGACTCTCGCTCCCCATCGCATCACCAGCGCCTTTTCAGTTGGGTGTGCGTGTGCATGCACGCGTGTGTGTGCATGTCAGTCAGACCAGGGAAGAGCAGACAGGCTTTGAAAAACGGGCAGATGCCTCACATTGTCACCGGTTGTTAGGGATTGAAAACCCTGGTCCAGACCCTCGGAAACCAAGTTGCAAGTTGAATGAAAATTGCAGGGGATTCGCACTGGAGGTTCCCCACCTGCCGCACGGGGGCAGTGGCCCGCGCCCTCTGCGTCACCCACTTTCCTCCTGCGCTTAGGGTCTTGCTGGCTGGGGGCAGGCGCGGGGGGCTTCTCTTTCAAATCCTCTCGCCAACAGCGACCGCCGCCGCCATCCAGCAGGCATCAGCCCGGCTCTTGGGGACACATGAGGCCCCCCGCCCCATGCCGGGGCTCTGCCCCCAGGGGCAGGATGGAGGCGGTGGCAGAGGCCCCCGGGGGAGCAAGGCTGTCCCGCTCCATCTGGGAGTGTCAGCTGAGCCACCGGGGCGGACCCGAGAAGAGTCACGGGGTCACCTCGCCTGCAAGGGTATCTAAGAAGTGATAGAGGCAGGACTTCAAACGGGAGGGATTTTAAAATCAACGCCGTTGGGGGACTCGGCTGGAGGGCTGTCCATTTTGAAACTAATCTGAGTCTCCCCCCCCCCCAACCTCAAGCACGTGCAAACGCACCTTCCTCCGTTCCGTAAGAGTTCAAGACCCAAACCTGAAAACTTAGCTTCTGTAAGAGTGCTTGAAGCCAGGCAGATGAAGAGTGTGCCATGGAAGCGCGGGCAGGTGCCACGGACAGGCAGTTCACGGAAGAAGAAGCACAAGGCGTCCGTGAACGTGGGAACAGTGGCCGATTGCGTGTTGTCCCCACTGTCAGATTGTGAAGATGCTAAAAGAGACATGTAGCTGCTAAGGACAACGCAGGACAGCCAAGAACACTGCCACGTGGTACGTCCATGTAAAATGGCACAGAATGGCATCATCTTTATAAAAGTTGTGTGCAAAGAAAATACGGACTTAAATACGCAGAGGAAGGGCTGCAAGGGCACTTACCAGACTTAATCGTGGTCACTACTGGGGAGAAGCTAGGGTGGCCCCCCGCATTGTAACATGCTGACGCCACCGTCCCGTCGGGGACCGGTGAGGACAGGAGCCCTCTGCGTGGGTGGGGTGTCTACTTCGGTTGGTTGGAGCATTTCAGAAGCTAAATGCAGCGTGAGTGACAAACTGACACGCACCCTCCCTGTCCGCATTTACCCTCCAGAAGGCAGCTCCCGAGTCTGCAGCACAGACGCTCCCAAACCCTCCCGGCACCCAGGCCTCACACCGCCTGTGGGTGCCTTTGCTTCGGGTCATCAGGTGAATTAGAAGGCAACTCAGGCAGGCAGACAGGGGTTTAGTCTGGAAGTATGGGGCTTGCCCTGACACCTGGGGTTGGGTTCTCACTCCTGTGTTGTCCTCGGCGCCCCAAGGGGCAGATCGTAACCCTCTGTGGGCCTGGGGTCCCCCGAGTGTGCAGTGGGCGTCACCTCCACGGAGAGGGCTTCCCACCACCACTGTCTGGGACACTGCCCCTCGCCTCTCCTCCACAGTCGTACCCGACCTGCCTGCGGTCCCGGGTCTGCAGTCATTGGCCGCCCCACCCCGTGGCAGCTCCGGAGCAGGGGCTTTGCCTCCCCGCCACCCCCGAGCCAGGCCTGGCACCTCGGAGCCCCCGAAGTGTTGTCTGTGACAGGCCCGAGGACACCTCACCCGCCACCCGCCACCCGCCACCCCCGAAGCCTGAGGAGCGCCTTGTTTACCAAACAGCCGGTGCGTGCGCCCGCCGTGCTTTGTAAGCACTGGGTCGCAGGAGGCATGTCTGTGGCCTGAACACCTGCGCTCCGAGGCCACCTCCACTGCCTGGTCCCGAGCTGGCTCAGGGCACCCCGGGGCCTTGGCCTCCCTCCCCGCCCCTCTGCTTCCTCTAAAGATGGGCCCTCTGTCCGTCAGGACCTTCATGACTTCAGTGTCCCCCCCTCTGGGAACCTGCCGCACGCCGAGGCCAGGCCAGGCCGCCTTGTACCCACGGCCCCCCTGTTTCTTCACAGCTTCACCTCTGTGAGTGCTGGGTCGGTCGTGCAGTCGTTTGCCGAGGTTTGTCAGCCCCCAGCCCCGGGTCTGGCATGTGGGAGGCCCTCCGTAAATACTTGTGGGATGAGCAAAGCAAAAGGGACAGGTCAGGGCAGAGACGAGGAGTTCCAGGGTGGAGGGATGGGACGTAGTGGACCCAGGGGACATGGGGGACCAACACGCGGTCCCAGAGGGGACCAGTTATTCCGGTTTCCCAGGTGCCGATGATACAGAAACGTGTGGACACCACACACACCACAGGTGACCTTTGAAGATGGCTTCCCGCGTCCCATGCACACCAAGGGCTTTGTAGACACAGCTTTTCACTTCTTGCTCCCGCCTCAAACCCCAGAGGCTGAGAATGTCATTTGTGTTTGAGATGTGCAGACACGGAAGCGCAGAGAGGTCGCGTAACTTGCGAGTGACAGATGCAGATGGCATTTGAACCCAGAGCCTGGGACGCCCCGCCCCGCACTCCTGGACAGCTCTGCTCAGCGCGTGGGCCACGGGCCTCCACGGAGGCTGCGCTCAGCTCCCTGCCGGCTCTGGTGTGGACCCAGCCCCCAGCTTCCCCCGAACTCCCCTGGGCTTGTTTCCTCACCTGGAAACGGGAATGTGAACAGGACTGTCATGAGGTTCAGATGACATCACACATGAGAGTGCCCAGGTCCGGTGTGGCCGGCGCCACGCAAGGCTGGCCGTCAGCACGCACCGGCCTCTGCAGAGCCTGTGCCGCCCAAGCGATCATCCGCGCAGTGGGTCTTCCACCAACACTTACCGGTTCGCGTGAACTGTCTGGTCCACACCCAGGAGGCCTTTCCCTCCCGTGGGAGGCAGGAGAGCGGAGTGGTTATACCAGCCCCTGGATTCCAGGTGCCAGGTTCAGCTCCCACCCACAGTGTCTTGGGTCTGGGGCTTTGGGGGGTCCTCTCTGTACATTAGGTCCTTATTGGTGAGAGGTGTGATCAGTGTGCCCATCTCCTGGGGTTATCACGAAGGTTAAAGGACATGGCACACAAGGTCACCACGCGCCTGTGGCCCGGGACGCAGCACCCAGTGCAGGTTTCCGCTCCCGTCCCTGCCACGCGCTCGTCCTGGGCTCCCCTGCTGTCTGGGCGAAGACCTTCCTGGTGGGATCGGGCCCCCAGGCTCCTCCCTGGGCTCACCTGCCCCACCATCTCCCAGTACTGAGAAGTGGAGAAAGTATCCTCCCTCCTCCCCAAACCCCCATAGAAACAGGGAAGACTTTTGGGGTGTGGAGTGGGTGGAGATTGTAGAATTTCCTGAAGGATGTGAGCTGTGCTGTGGGCCCCGTCAGTGCTCAGGGATGTCAGTGTTAACACTGGGGCACTGGCCACAGCACCAGCCAGACCCCACTTTTCCCTGCCCCCCCCCCCCGAGACCAGAGGTACAGAGGCAACCCTTTGTCCCCCCAGAACTTGCCGGGTTTTCCTCCAATGACCCATTCACTTCCCTTCAGTCAGACAGGAGCTGGGCAGGTGAGAGCGGACGGGAACCTGGCCCGATCCCCTGGGGGCCTTCCCCGCCTGCACAAAATCACAAGCCATCCAGGCGTCCCTATTGTATGTAAAAGCTGCGCTTCCTTCCCCACTGGAGGCAGCACCAGGCGGAGCACTGGGCTTACCGCTGTTACTAATGGGGTCTCCTCTCGGCGGAATATTCTTATGGAGATCTGCTGTTGTCCTGCTTACAAAGGAGGGAACCTACAGCCACCTCGAGGGGGAACACGGCCCCCCTCCTGTGGCGTTTCCCACAGACCGTAGGTGCACCCTCAGATGTATCCAGGCACATGACTGTTACTCATTCATTCGTTCATTTAAAATGTTCACTTACAGCCGGCATTCGATGTCACTTCACATAGCCGCGCCGCAGGGGTGCAGCGCAAGCAGCGCTCACAGAGGGAACACACTCCTGCCACCTATGCACAGGTGGGGGTCTGGGACGTTCCAGTACCCTGCAAGGTCCCCCGCCCTTGCAGTTCGCCCACCTCGCCCAAATAAGGCAACTGCTGTTCTGACATCTGCCACCATTCATGAATTTCACCTGTTCCTGATTTGTTTTATTCTTTTTTTAAAATAAACAAATGATTAATCGATTGTTTTAATAATAAAAAATAACAATCCCTCCCTCTCAGATATTAAGACCCTTTATAATCTTATAGAGGACGATGGGTGAAGGTCTCAAGCTCCTCTAGCTGCTTCAAGCTGGGCATGGTCGTCGTCCTACCTACCCTTGGGTCCAGAAATCCCTAATAAGAGTGGGGGTGTACGGGGGTGGCCTTCCCACACGGGGAGGGAGTGTTCCTGATTTTTTTAAGTGACTTTTTTTTATTGTTTCTCAATGACAGTTGTCCCATTTTTCCCCCCATGGCTCCCCCCACCAGCCCACCCCTGCTCCCACAGCCGGTCCCCACCCCGTTGTCCATGTCTGTGGGTCATTTACACACGTTCTGTAACTAGACCCCTCCCCTACTGATCCCCCTTCTCTCCCTCCCCCGCCCCTCTGGTCCTGAATTTGAACTCCATCGTATATATGTCTGAGTCTGGCTTCCTTTGCTGTGAGGTCGCGTCATGAGATCCGCGTGGGCTCTGGTCCCCGTGATAGTTTCTTCTTCGTTACTGTCGTGCGGAACTTCGTTGTCTGGATGTACCACGATTCCCTTCTCCATCCTCCTGTTGATAGACGTCAGGGCTGTCCTCACCGTGGGGGTCACGAACGAGGCCGGGAGAGCACTGTCGTACACCCCTCTGCACGGGCGTGTCTTCATTTCTCTTCGGCGAACACCCCGGGGCAGCCTCACGGCTCTGGGATTCCCGTGGATGGGAGGCGTGCAGGTAGATGCCGAGCAGGAGTCCCGACCCGGTGACCCGTGTAAGTTTCTTCTCAGAAGGTGGAGCGGGAGCAGGGACAGCGCTAGAACGGGGACTCTGGGCAAGTGGGCCGAGGGCGTGAGCTGTGACGTGCTGAAATTTTAGAAGACGTACAGCCGTGTGTTACCGTGGAATATAATTTTAAAAAGAATGAAATCGCCTCACATGGTACTTGGCACGGGTACATGAAAGACACTCTTCCTCCAGCCGCAGGGAGGCAACTAGTGAGGGCCTGGCCTTCCTGCTGAAAACACCCACAAAACCGACCCAAGCGCACGAGGCAGCCCTTCTCGGACACCGCGCGCCCCCGTCACACGGCTGTGATGTCCCTGGGCTCCAGGGCTTAGCAGAGCCCCCAGCGCGGCCTCACGCTCAGCCCTTCCTGTCCTGGGCCCCTCAGCTTCGGAACGAGGGCCTGGGCTTCCGTTCTGCTCCGCACCTGGCAAATCCTGCCGGCAGGCCTGGGGGGCAGAGGCTGGGCTTCGGGGAGACCGAGTTGGTGAGAAGTGGAGGGACTGGAGAGGAGGGGAAACTCGGATAAAGAGCTCCCAAAATCGCAGGGAGCCCCCCGAGTTTTGCTTGGAGGTTGTGATGGGTGATTTTGTTTGTCAACCCAAGGAGCCACCTGGTGCCCAGGCATTTGGTCAGACGTTATTCTGGGTGTGTCCGTGAGGGGTTTTCTGGGGGGGGGGGGGGGATTAGCATCCGAATCCCTAGACTGAGTGAAGGAGAAGGCCCCCCCTAATGGGGCAGCTTTCCTGCAATCAGCTGAAGACCTCAGGGGAGCCGGAAAGCCAAGGAAGAGGGGACTCCTGCCGGGCTGCTGAGCTAGCACACCGGCCCTTCCCAGCCTCCAGCCTCAGAGCTGAACCTTCGGCCCTTCCCGGGCCTCGAGACCGCTGGCTTTTGGCCTGGAATGCACAGCCCTGGCCTCCCTGAGTCGCCAGCGTGCTATCTGCAGATCTCGGGCCTTGTCTGCCTCCGTAACTGTGCGGGCCTACTCGTGGCTGTGTCTGTGACTTGGGGCGGGCAGACGGCCGCCAACAGGAGCTCTGTGAGCTGAAAATTCCCGGAAATCACACACGAGGCCGGGTCTGAGGCAGGAACAGAAGCCGTACCGATGGAAAGGAAGAAGCTGTTCAGGTAGAAAATCCTAAGGGATCAACTAAAAAGCATGTAGAAGAAATAAGTGAGTTTAGCAAGTCCTTGGAATACAAGAACAATATAAAACTTTTCATTTAAAAAGGAACTGTATCTCGATATACTAGCAACAAACAAAAAATTGAAAACAACAATATTTGAAATAGCCATAACCATTTCCAGTAGCATTCAACAATTTAAAAACTTAGAAATAGATTTAACAAAACATGTGGTGACCTGTATAGAGAAAACGACCAAATAATGCTGAGAGAAATACAATAAGACACAAATGCAGGAGAAGGTAGGCTGCGCTCCTGATGTGGAAGACTCAGACCTATGAGGGTAACAGTTCTCCGCAGGGTACGCAGCGGGTACAGTGTAATCATAACCAAAACCGGTGGGTTTTTTAAATTTTTGGTAAAACTTGGTCATCTGATTCTGAAATTTCTATCAAGAGGCCAAGGATCTAGATTCGCCAAAACAGTTTTACAGAACAGCCAGGTATAAAGAGAACCCCATAGATTTCAAGACTTATTATAAGCATGAGAGTGTCTTATTGGAACAAAACATAGACTCAGAAACAGATCCACAAATTGTGGTCAGTTGGTTTTCCACGAAGGTGCCCAGGTCACTCAACGAGGGACAGACGGTCTTGTCAGCAGGCGGTGCTGTGACCGGACGCCCGTGTGCACCAGCCTGAAGCCACCCAGGAGTGAACGTAGGGTGACCGCAGAGGCAAAACTGAGGGCTGAAACCGTGGATCTCCTAGAAGAAAACAGAGAGAGCCCTCCATGGCCGAGGGTAAGGCGAAGGTTCTTAAAGAGCGCACGAAAAGCACAAGCCTACTAAACAAAGAAGCCGGACCGCATCAAAGCGTAAAACTTCTGCCTTTCAAAAGGCCCCACTGAGAAAACCGAAGGCTGGCCTATGTCCAGAACAAATAAACGCTGCGATGCAACAACAAAGCAAAAACCCAGTAACGCAATAAGCAAAGAGCCGAACAGACACAGTGCAAAAGAGGGCAGAAGCACATTTAAACAAAACTCCCAACGTCGTTTACCATTAGGGAAATGTAGGTTAAACCCGTAAGGAGACGCCACTCTGCACGCACCGGAATGACTGCAGCTGGCAGACTGGTGATACTGGGTGCTGGCGGGGGCACTGGGGGGGGGGGGAGCAAAGGGGCTCTCAGTCGTTGCCAGCAAAATGGCGTCGCCACGTTGGAAACTGGCAGTTGGTTTGCTTATAAAGTTTCACATGTTCTTATCATACAACCCAGCAATACCAGTCCTCGGTATTTAAGCAAGAGATTAGAGTATATGAGGGGGTGCCCTCATGAACGGAATCCGTGCCCCCAGAGAGCCCCTCCCCCCTCTGTCATGTCTATGAAGCGGACACTGGCACCCTGATCGCGGACTCCCCAGCCTCCGGAACAATGAGAAGTCAGTGCTGGCTGTCCACAGGTCCCCCAGGCTCCGTGTTTTGTTACGGCAGCCAGAGCCGACTCAGACAAGCCCCAAACTGGAAATCATGCAAATGTCAGTCAGCAAACAGGTGACCGCACACACACATGCAGCGGCTGTCACTCAGCAGCACCCAGGAAGGAAACACGGCACGCCAACAACACAGACCCCCTCAACAACGAACGTCACGCCGAGCGGAAGAAGCCGAGTAGAAGCGTACAGCCCTACACACGTTTTATTTCTGTGACACCCGAGAGCAAGGTACAGTAACCCGGCGTGAGGGAAGCAGGGAGATGGCTGCCTGCGGCTGGAGGCGGCGCGGCCTTGACTGCAAAGGGGCAGGAGAGGACGGGCGATCCGGGTGAGGGACGGGTTCTACACCTTGATCAGGATGGTCGTTACACGGGTGTAAACATGCGTCAGAGCTCATCAGACTGTACTCTCCATCAGTACATTTTATGGTGTAAAAAAATTAGGCATCAATAAAGTTGATGTAAAATGTTAAGGAAGAAATATATATGAGGGGGGACCCAAGAAACAGAATTTGTTTATTAAAAATTGTGTTTTTATTCTTACATGTTTAAACTTCAGTCATCTACAAAGTCCTCTCCATTTGATGCAATGATACACATATCAAGACTTTTTCCACAGCTCAAAACAGTGTTTGAACGGTTGATTTCTGTGCCTTTTAGTGCTTCTGCTGTTTTTTGTTTCAGTTCTTCTGCATCAGCAAAACGTTTCCCTTTGAGGACTTTTTTCATCCAGGGAAACAAAACAAAACAAAAACAAACAAACATTGCTTGAGGTGAGATCAGGTGAATAGGGAGGGAGAGGCATGGGAGTCACGCCATTTTTGGTCAAAAACTTGTGAACACTCAGCACAGTGTGGGCAGGTGCACTCGTAACTCACTCATCATGAAATGGGCAAACACACTGAGTCTTCCAAAATTAAAAATTCAGTGAAGCCGAATGCAGCCTCTCACAACAACGCCAGCTGGCGCACAGATACACGTGGGTTCCTAGGACCCTCACTTAGCTGGGGAAGCCTGCACTACAAGGAGCCCACCCTGCAGAAGATAATTCCGGGTTTTCCGGGGACTCCCTGGTATGGTAAGAGTTAGTTTTATAGAACCTGTGTTCACACTGTAATGAAGGTGGCTAAGAGGAAAGGGGCCCTTGCACCTGACCCTGAGCCCTGGGGGCCTCTGGGGCTTCCCACCCTGCCCTGAGCCTTCTTTTGCAGGAGCTGAAGGAGCCCCGGGCCAGCCAGCAGGTAAGTCACCTCACTCCGTGCCCTTATGAACACCTTCCAGGTCACCCTTCCGGATTTTGATTAACAAATCCACCTCCACGCCCTTGACATGTTGGGCCCAATAGCTGTCTGTCCTGGGGGGCTGTTCTGTGCTCGATGATGTTCAGCAGGGTCCCCAGCTTCTACCCACAAGGGGACAGATCATTCTCCCCCAGTTGGGAAAACCAGAAATAGCTCCAGATACTGTCACGTGTCCTCTGGGGGACAAAAGTCATCCCGTGCAGGGCTCTGCCTCAGACCTTTCTTTCTCAGTCTCTTTTAGGTCTACAAGAGACCTAATCTCAGCCGTACTGTATGAAGACATGAGATCCCTATATCTACACCTCCTGAGTAATTCCACTCAAAATTGATGCAAGGTGTGTGTGTGTGTGTGTGTGTGTGTGTGTGTGTGTGTGGTCAGGGGGCAGGAAAGAAGGTGTCACATGGATTCTAAGACTTTTCTGGAAAACTTGACCAGGGAGGTGAGGCAGACTGTGAACAAGGGTGAAAGGTGTGAGCAGGACTTGGCGTTGGGACGGGCCCCTGCTGTGGAACGAAGAAGGGGCGGGAGGGTACACAGGTAACCGGAGGTCAGCTCACAAGGTGACCGGTGGCGTTTCAGTTGGCCCGTCAGGACTGCGATGTCCCCATTCCGGAAAAATAAAAATCAGGTCTGTCCACCTAAGACCATGTAGACCCCCACGCCCGTGCCAGCTGCATTAAAGGCCTAAACAGTCACACGTTTATGAAAGGCTTTGAGAAAATGTGGAAGAAGAGAGAACTTGACAGAAAAATGGGCGAGTAGCACACAAATGGTTTGCAAAAGTCACACAAGTGACCAATGATGAAATTATTAAATCAGACGTGCTGCGTGGTTTGTTGGTTCGTTGTCTTTGTTTTTTGAGCTCCTGTTTGGCAGGAACTGCAGAAGCGGTGGGACGACCCCGCCCCGCAGCGTGACCGTGAGCAGAGGACGTCGTCTTCTCCGCCGAGGGCGCTGTGCGCAAGGCTGCACCTGCCGCGGCACCGCACACCGTGCTCCGGGGCGTCACGCCCGGGGAAGGTGAGTCTGGCAGCCCCCAGACCCTCATGTGTGAGCAGTCTTTAACAGACAGGAGCGCGGTGGCCTCAGGTCCCCACTTCTGCCGCCTGCCAGGCCCTCGCAGGCAAGTTACCAAACCGCTATGTCCCTGGACGCCCACACGTGCCAGTGGAAGCAGTGATGGCTCCGGCCTCGTGGGGCTCCCATGAGGATTAAATGAGATACTATGTGCAAAGGGCTTAGGCGCGTCTTCCTTCCTCCCTCCATCCCACGCAGCAGCTGACTTCACGTACGACGCCCCCAAGCCCGTATGCAGCCTGTGAGTTTGGGGATTGTGTCGCTTCTGTCAGCGTTCTGTACCCCCAGGGCAGAACCTGGCACGCAGTGGGCCCTCGAAGCCCTTGCGGAGCGCAGGACCGCGTGCCTCCCCTCCGAGACCAGAAGTCACAGGAGAGCACGCGGGCTGCCCGCTGACAGCCCCGCAGACACTCAGGTGACCAGGAGGCAGCAGACATGGAGGGAACGTCTGCCAGCTCCTCTCACTTGCTGATGAGGCCGCCAGACCCTGGGGGCTGGGGGGTGCGGGCAGGTCGGTCAGCCTGAGCAGCAGGTTTGGGCCCCGCACAGCGGGCAGACTGTGCTCTGAGGGTAAGTGAGCACTCAGTGTCGGTCACCGGTCCCGGGTACCGTTTTCGTGGTCAGGCATTGCCGGGTACACTGTGCACGGATTGTCAGTTGCAGCGTCAGCCCTGTGAGGTACAGACAACGACGGCCATGCTGCAGACGTGAACAGCCAGGCCCTGGAGAGCCGAAATGTTTTGCTGGAGGTATGCAGTCAGGATTTGGAAATCACCTGGCTCCCAGGCCTGTGGGCTTCACAGGAGCAAGGGAGGAGGGTGTGGTGAGGTCCAGGAGCAGTGCACGCGCCGGCCCTTCTGTGTCGCGGGCAAGTGACTGTCCTAAATACAATAGAGTATTTCAGCCATTGGGGCACTGGCGTCCCCCTTGCAGAAGAGGCCAGGCCGTGCCAGAGCCTGAGGTGACAGGAAACGCAGGTCCCTAGACAGACTTAAAGCCTCCCAAGCACAAAAAATGAATCAAAGCCCCTCCTCGCCCTGTCAGTTCACCTGCCACTGTCCGCTGTCACCAGCGCGGGGACTGGCGAGAAAACACTGCTCCCACTGCGCCACTACACAGGCTCCTCAAACAAACCACCAGAGCTGGCCTTCACTTCAGATTTTCATACTTTGTTCATCAAGGATTTGTTTGGTGTTCACTTTGATTTTCTGAAAACCGTGCATTAAAATGATTGGATCACTGAGTGTTTTGGTGTCTCCTCAAATTTTGCTCCCTCATCCCACTTCCAGTCCTGGTCATCACCCTTCTGTTCCTGACCTTGCAAGTAACTGACTCGCCCTCCTCTCAGGGGCAGGGGGTCACCAGCAGTCCTACACGTGCAGCCAGTGGTCCAGGTGAGACGCGCGTGTGGTTTCTGACCTGTCCTAGGGATGGAGGTGCAGACGGATGACTTGCTGGTTTGGGTGGGCTGCGATGGGGAAGGCTTGGTTTCTGGTAATGACCTCTTTTGGGGCCTTAGCGTTTTCCTGAATATAATATTTTTTTTTTAAAAAAAACAGGATTTATAATCTAATCCCCTGGGTGTGGGTGGGGACATAGACAGGAAGAAGCAAGTTCTTAAAAAAAGAAAAGCAACCATATTTAACTTAAGATAAACTTCCTTGCCTCCTCTTCCCCCAAATCCATATGCATTATAGAATTTTTATAACAAATAGCATACGTGAAGGAAACCTGTTTCTTTAAGGCAAAATGAAATCAAAGTCTAAATGAGTGGTTTTGAGTAGGGTCAATTGGTTTAAAGGGCCAGTGTGTCATAAAGAACATCCTTTCAATATAAAAAGTCTCTGTATGACCTCAATCACAAAGAGGAAGAGAGGACTCTCTTATGCTCTTAAATTATGGTTTGGAAACATGCAAATATGATTCCCTCTACACAGTTGGAGTCTCACCTATGAACAAAGGAAGAAATAATTCCACACTTGTTATCACAGGAACTATTCATGCCAGGGGGTCTCAGCCCCAGAGCTCCAGACTCAGTGGGTCTGCTGGGGGGGCTGAGGTTGGGAGTTCACATGCTGTGTGCGAGATTCTAGTGGGTGACAACTTTCCAGCTGACGACTGACGTTGGATCTGGCTGTCACAGGTCTGCCTATGCAGTAGAACACGAAAACTCATCAGTGCCTGCTGGGGTGGGTGAGGCAGGGTCAGGCAGTGGTCTGAACCTTCTCTGAGCTTACCTAAGCTTCTTGGGAAGAGGAAATATTGGTATAAAATATTTCCAGTTCTTAGTTTTCGAGGCTAAAGATTTGCAGGTGAGAAAAAAAAATATATATATATATATACACTTAGGTATTGTCTTTCAGATGTTTTGGTTGGTATGCCTGATACTTATTTCCTGTTATAGAGTGGATCTAGAGAATACCATCTTTTTCCTTCTTTTAGGTCCTGGTTTTTATGTGGTGCTACTTTGTGCTGGCTGGGGTTTCCCTCTGGGTCCCTGGGTTGCCATGGGGCCATTCCGGCTTTGTGAGAATGTTGTTGATGTTCTTGGGCGAATGGCCCGCTGAAATGGGTTCTTACATGCAGAACCCGGGAGCTTGGCACCGGGGGCAGGGCAGCCAGCGCTTTCGGGCCACGTGAGGAAGAGTCAGCAGAGCCTGTGGTACTTCAAAGAGTGGGCGAAGGAGAAGGGACTCCCAGGCCAGCCGGTGGGGAGCTGAGAGCCTTCCAAAAGGAGTGGGGACTGTCTAGAGTAAAGGGACCTTCAGGAGGCTGAAATCTTGTGCAGGTGCCAGTTTTTCATCGCCATGTATTGCGGCAGGCAAAGGTGCTCGGATCTGAGGTCAGGTCATGTATTTGGGCATTAACAGTGGTTACTGTATTTAAAAAAAAAAAAAACAATAAAAGTATGATACAATCACAGCTGCAACAAAGAAGACCAGAAACAGAAGAACAAAAAGTTTCCGTCTGGAAGAAGTTTTGAAATAAAATCAGGATGTTAACAGTGATTAGTGTATTCATTTAAAAAATAATTAAAGCAAGACAATTGCCGCCCCTCCCCCAAAGAAAACAAAATCCCAACCATAAGGAAGTAAGAAGTCAGCTTTCTATCCACACCCCTCCCCCCAGCCCCGTCCTATTGCCTGGGTGTAGCTACTGCCCCAAATGTGTCCTGTGTCCTCTTTTCTCCATTCCTATGGCGATACCAAAAAGCAGAGTGTGTGCTGACCTTCGAAGAGAAGAATATTAATGGTCAAAATCCTAGTTAGGCCTTCAAACACACTAATTTTTCCTGTAGGTTTGTTTTCTGCCTGTTTCTGCCCCGAGCGGGGGCTCCGAGTGAATGTTTTACGTCCCCCGACACGAGCCTGTGCATGTGCTGACGGCACTTTTTGTTTTGAAAAATGTTAAAAAATTGTCCCTTTTCTGTCCACAGACACTTTTATCATAAAAGCCTCTTGGTGCATTTTACAAACCGTGCCTTGGAAGGCTATTGGAGACCCAAACTCAGTTTACCAGTAGGTGGGGTTGAAACCTGCCGTTTTTTCCTACCACCTCTTCATCTGCCCTGTAGGCACAGAGCGGTTGTGGATAAGCTCCCCACCGGTCTCCCCGGGGGGAGGGGGGCTTGGGGGTTTGCCGGGACAGGTGTGGTGCGGACACCGTATGGGACCCAGGTAACCCAACGGTGCAAACCCAATGTCCCCGCCGGCCTGGGCAGTCTAAGCTGGTGGTTTAGGCAGTACACGCGCGTGTGTCTGTGTTTCCAGCCTCCCTTGAGACTATTTTACTGGACTCTCAGCTGCTCGGGCCTTGTTTCTGACCTCCTTTCTTCGGGTAAATGCACGGATAACCGAGGTGCCAACCAGTCTCATCGGCATTTAAGGAAGACTCACTCCATCCTCATCCCCCCAACTCCAGGCGATTCAGGGCCTCTGGGTCAGTTTGACCTGGAAACCTGCGAGGTGCCTGAAGCCAGGTCAAAGCTACAAATGACAGCTGGGAATTCATAGAAATGTGACCAGGTTTGGCTCTGGAGACGCAATAATTTTAAAATGTCCTTCGGCAGAGAGAGGTAGAAGACACTTAAAACAAGTTCGTGGTGGAAGGAGCCCCAGCAGGCCTGTCACATCCAGGCACTGGGGGATGACCCACCCCCGCAGGAAGGCCGTTCTTTCCTGGGGGCGGAGGGCAGGGGAGGAGTAAGAGGACCTTTCAGGTGTGTCCTCCAATCGCGATAGCCCTTCTGCCTGGGGATCGCCCCCCTCCCCCTGCCGTTAATTAAATAAACGCTCAGAGCGCTTTACAGCACCGGACTTGGCCCTTGGGAAGCTCTGCCTTCTTGGCTCCCATTCTTAAATTCTCAGCTCCCTTGCGAGTTGAAGAGGTGGCGGCATGAATTTCCAGTTCCGAGGGGTGAGAAGAGAGGCGTTGGGTGGGGGCACGACTCCAGGGACCCACAGAGAGGAGAGGCGTGCGGGAGGCCAGCCTGCCAGGGGCGAGGCTGCGGCGGTGCGGGATGGGCGCCGGGGCGGGCGCAGGGTGGCTCGGGGAGGGCAGTGGGCGCCGCCCCGCGCCTGGCCGCAGTGGGCTTCTTCCTCGCCCGGCGGCCACCTGATAAATGCATTAAGGCCGCCGGGCTTAGCTGGCCTGGAACTGTGCGGTGGCCTAGGACGGCGAGCTCAGAAGGCCCGGGGGACCCCGCGCTCGCTCGGTAGGCCTCCCGCCTGCGCTCGGAGCGGGCAGGTTGCACCAAGATGGGGCCGGGGAGGTTAGTGCAGAGGTGACAGACACTCCGCAGCCCAGCGAGGCCTTCGGAGGGCGGGGGTCCCCCGGGGGCAGGGGAGGCGAGAGCCAGGCTGGTCTTCCAACAGGTCCCCGAGAGACGCTAGGGAGGTGGCTTTGAGGTGGCTGGACAACCGAAAATGCACCTTCGCCTGCTGAGAAATGGGGCGAGGGCAGGCAAGTTAGAGACTATACCCACGACCTCAGCGCTGGGCCAGCGCTCTGCAGAGGAGCGCCGGGGGCCCGACCTGGACCAGAGATGGGCGAGGGCCCTGCCGGGAAGCTGGGGTCCTACAGGCCTCTCGGCTCCACTTCTGGCTTTGCTCCTTTGGGGAAAGCAGACGTTTGCGCGTAAGAGCTGAAGGTTGCGGAGCCCCTTCCAACACGGTTTGGCGCCGGGCGCTCAGAGGGAGTAGAAAATGGAGTAGTGGGGCTGGACTTGGGTAGGACGAGAAGCATCCGTAGGCACGCAGTCGCGCTGTGCACGCGATTAGAACACGCTGCTATTTTCCTGTTATTGCTGATATTTTGAAGTGACTACGAACTGACGCATACAGCGCCTTGGGGAGTGCCCCTTAGTGGGTTCAGGCAGTTCGGGTGCTCTTCGGCAGTGTCCGTCCAGTGGGTTCCTTAGAGGGTAGGACGCACGAGTGGGCTCCCTCTTCCCGGGCTGCTGCAGGCCCGCCACTTGCTGCGGTCCCGGCCGGAGGTCACACTGTTTCGAGGGGCTGGACAGACATCTCGCAGAGGCCTCCCCTGCTGCTCGGGCTCCCTCTCCCTGGGGAGGGAAGAGGAGAGTCTCAGGCCAGCCCCAATCCAGCTCCACGCGCCCCGCCACCTGTCCCGGTTTGCGGCCCCGGGTCCGGAGCCCCGTATCCAGAGGCGCCGCCCACGCCTCGTAGGAAGTGGTGCACAGTTGGGGCGCTGCGGTCCTTGCAGGCACCTCGTCGCCTCCGGTCTCGGGTTTCCTGGGCCATCCAAGCGACGGGGGGCCTTGTTCCAGGGCTGCAACCTTGTGAGCGCTGGCTCCCTAGAGGGCGACAGAGGGGAGCCGCTAACAAACCGCCACCCCGATATACCTGATTATGCGAGGCTTGCCCGGGGATCCCCACGTTCTGTTTACAGTTTGGCGGCTAAGAAGCCCCGGAGGGTCGGGAGAAGAGTACCCTTCCCGGGGCGACGACTGCCCGGGCGCGGCCACGCAGTCGCGCGTCTTCGGGCGGAGAGGGGCGGGGGCTCCGGAGGGAGGCCTGTCTGGTTTGTGGGAGCCCTTCCCCAGCCTCCGCTCCTTGCCAGCCGCTCAGAGAGCAGTTGAGCTTTAAGAAGGGCTGAGGCTTCCGGCACCCTTACCGAGGCGCGCGTGCCTGGGTTCCCGCCCAGAAGCCGAGGGTGTGCGTGTTTGGGCAGGGTCTCCCCGGCCGGGAAGATTGAGGGCTTGTTTGAGCTGCCTTCCACACCCAGCGCGCGGAAGTAGCGATCTAGCTGGAGCGCGCGCCCCTTGGGAGACGCGGCAGCGCCGGGGTCCAGGGAGCTTCCTTGGGGATGGATGGCCTTTGCCAAGCGGCTCCGAAACTCGGGCTCCCTGAGCGGAGGCCCTCAGACCCTGATGGTCTCCCTTGGCTGGGAGGAATCTCCGGGTGGCTTCCGAGAGCGCTGCGGCGGGAAGGAAAGAAAGACAGTGAGCGTCTGGGGTGGGGGATGGAACTGTTCTGCTCAGCCCTGGCCCCAACCGGCCTGGGGGCCAAGCTGCCGGCGCAGACTAGACAACGTGCTCAGGCTGCACCCCAGGCCGGGTCTCAGAGTTAAGCGCGGGGCCGGAAGGCCCGGCGTGGAGGAGAAGTCCGAGTCACCGACCTGGAAGCCTGAAGCTCCCGAAGGAGGTGCCGCAGCCTCCCTGTTGGGAGTGCCGGGGACCCCACCCTTCCGCGCGGGGGGCGCCTGATGCGATTCCTGCAGGGCGCAGTTGGCCCACTGCCCCTACCCCTGAACACCCGGAGCGCTGCTCCTGCGGTTTGTTCTTTTACCCCCAGGTCCCGGTGTTTTTGGAGGCGAGGTGTCAGGGGTCGTCTGGGCACTGTCCTTTGTACTTTTCAGTGCAAAGCGCCCGGTGGTCTCACTTCAGGGTTCTTGTCCCATCTGGTCAGAATGATCACCTGGGATCTGCCTGCTCCTAGGGCGAGGGGGCGGACAGTTGCTTGGAGGTTGCCTGTTTTTATTTTAGGCCCATCTGAGCTTTAGAAATGCTAAAGCTCAAACAGCCCCGCGGAGGAGTGGGCGGGCGGTGGATGCAGCCTTCTGTGGATAGGGAGTAGCGTCCACTCCGGGCTGGGACGCCGGACTCACAGGTATTGATTACTGTATTCGGAATTCAATCCTAGTATTGCCCCTTCTCCGATTCCCTCAGAATGTTTAGCTCCCAGACCCAGCTCGGACGTCGCAACAAAACTCACCTCTCCGAGTTACCGACTTTCCCCCGGTAGTTAAAAAGGTCAGTTAAAATCACTGGCCCAATGGATTTCGTTTCTTTAAATTTAAAAATATATAGCCTGTTGCTTTCAAGTTTAGGTGGCAAATACATTTTGGGGGAGAGAGGCCGCGTTCATGTGGAAGGAAGTTTCGTTTTCCGTCTAAATCTGAGGAACTGGGGTGCTCACCTCTCCAGCGGGGACCCCTCTCCAGCCCCTCCCTCGCCCCCTCCCTCCTCTCTCTCCCCACCCCCCGCCCGCGGCTCTTGGGTCTTATTTGGCCCCGCACCTCTTTTCTCCGCGGAGCTGAGGCTTCTAAGTGTCTGGTCCGTCGCAGGCAGCTGCTGCGGAGCCGGCACTGGGCAGGGCAGGGCTGGGCGAGGGCGCACGGGTTTCCCCCGGGCCACAGCCCGCCGCGGAGATGCAGCTTCGGGCGGAGGCGGCCACTCTGGCCCTAGACCTCGGTGAGAGTGGAGCCCCGAGCCGCTTGGGGTAGACAGACTCCCCTGAAGGCCTTCCTCCCCCATCTCCTCGCAGGTAAAGGGCGGAACCGGGCAGGAGGGGAACGTCTCAGAGCGGTTGGGGTTCCAGTTGTAGGATCCCAACCTGCACTTCGTCTGGAGCGAGGAGGGGGAAACGTTTTAGGAGATAAGGGGACCCCAGCTGTTGAGACGCCCCGAACGCGGGGTCTCTAACTCAGCGTGACGCCTTTAGAAGATGGGGGAAAGCGCTCTAGGCGAAAGAGGGGGGCTTTTCGGTATTTGGACTCGGGTCCCCAGCTCGGCCAACCTCAGGTGTGCGCGTGCCGGGGACGGAAGGCGCGACGGGGCACCCTGGCTTCGCTGGTATGCGGCTCTCGGAGAGGGGCCGCCCACTCCTCTTCCAGCCCCCAGCATCTTGGGTCTTTGCGCTCGGCGCCGGCCCGGGGTGCGGGGCGGAGCTAGCCTGGGACTGGCTGGGGGCCGCCCCGCCCGGCGCCCGGGCCTTCGCGCCGGCCCCCGGGGAGGAGTTATGATAATTTCCTTCTCATTAAGGCACCCGGGTCCCCCGGCTATCGCCGGGACACACTGCGGGCGCGGCTTCCCGGGTCCCTGCCAGCGGCCTGTACGCCGGCGGCAGCTGCATCTACGCTCGCAGAGACGCGGATGATCGTGCAGTGACCGGTTCAGCGAGGCCCGCGCGAGGCGGGGGCGGGGGCGGCGGCGGCGGCGGCAGACGCCTGGTCACCGTGACCCCAATTTTGGATTTACCGCTGGGGGGGTGGGGGGAACCTGGATTTAACTGGCGCCTGTTTTGGGGGACGCAAGACGCCATGTTGTGGAAAATAACTGATAATGTCAAGTATGAAGAGGACTGCGAGGTGAGCTGGGCACATGGGCGCAGCCCGGCCCCGCCCGAGTCGCGTCCGGGAGGCCGGGGCCGCTGGACCGAGGTCGGGGGCAAGGGCGCAGGAGCAGCAAACAGGCACCCGCCGCCGCCTCTCCGTGGGACGGGTTCCACTTTTCCAGACACCCCCTAGTCCGTTCCTCTGGGGCCCCCTTCCCGAACCGGGCCTTTTCCTAAAGCTCTAGCCTCGGGAGCGGGGCCTGGAAAGAGAATGGCCAATCCCACCCACAAAGCTTATCGGTCGGTTTCACTCGAAGCAAAACAGCCCTTCCAGTTTTCTCGGAAGAGCGCCGAGTCTACAACCCTTCCTGAGACGTGGCTTTTACGCACGGACCTCCGTCCAAAGGGGTCGGACCCGGCGAGCCGCCGGTGCCACCTTTGCGGAGGCCCCTCCGAGGCGGGCTTGTCAGCCTGCCCCGCTACCTTCTAGGGGAAAGAAGAAAACTACATAAAAGTTTGGCTTTCAGGAGAAGTTGGGGGCTGGGGAGTGGGGGGGGGGGGGGTTCTGAGGCCAGATGGGGCCGTAAGCGCTTGGAGTGCTCCAGCCTGTCGGACAGGTTGGGCTAGAGTTTCGGAGAGTGGGAGGGAGGGAGGTGGCGAGCGGGAAGAGGAAGAAGACGCCGGTGGCGGGAGGCGTGCGCCCGGGCCCTGGGTGAGGGGAGCCGGGCTGGGGGCCCGCGGGAGCGCACCGCGCCCTGGGTACCTCGAGGGGGTGCCCCCGCCAGCAGCCCCGTGCTCTTCCGCCAGGGGGCGACAGTGCCATGTTTCTCCTGGTCCCCACTCCCCCGCGAACCCCGGAGCACCAGAGGACGCGTCCTTTAGGAATTAAGTTGGACTGCCGTGGGGCGAGGGGATGAGCGCAGGCACGGACGCCCAGTTTTCGGGGTCCTTAAGTCTCCCTCTGTGTTCCCATTTGTGGGGACACTGACTATGGCCAGGCAGGGCGGTCTTACTTCCTCCCCTCACTTGGGATACGCTAGCAGGGAGGGTAGCTCCAGATGCGGAGCGTTCTCTCCTGTTCCTTCTGGAGTTCCTCGGCGGCGCTGGGTGGCAGGCCCTGCTAGGGAGTGTCCCGCCGGGAGGTCTTTGTCCTGAGGGCGTGGAAGAGAAATTCCCCGGGGCGGGGGAGATGCGCACTGCCCGCGCTGCGCGCTCTATCCGCGCCCGCCGCCCCCCCACGTTCTTTCGCTCGGCGACGCGAACATGTGCGGGCTGGTGAGTGAGAGCTCTCTGCACCGCGTGCACCGCGTGCCAACTTCCTCCCGGGCCTGGAGCTCCCACTTGGTGCCTCGGAGCGCCTCGGACGTTGGAGCGCCCAGACTTTCGCCGCGGGGCTTTGAGGGCGCGCCTCCCCAGGTCTCTTCACCACCACTTTCCTTTTCCCACGCGACTCACAAAGGAATCCTCGGGACGCATTGCTCCTGGGTGCCCTCCAGCCCGCGGGCGGGCCCCGCGGGTTGGATCCGGGCCGGTGCATTTGCTTCCCCCGGGGCGCACGGCTCAGCGCGGTGACTGCGGCCGGTTCGCAGGAGCGGAGTTTCGTACTAACCGGGAGTCGGTTTCTCTCTGCCAGGATCGCCAGGACGGGAGCAGCAATGGGAACCCGCGTCTCCCCCACCTTTCCTCGGCGGGACAGCATCTCTACAGCCCCGCGCCGCCCCTCTCCCATAGCGGAGTCGCCGAATACCAGCCACCACCCTACTTCCCACCTCCCTACCAGCAGCTGGCTTACTCGCAGTCGGCAGACCCCTATTCGCATCTGGGAGAAGCGTACGCCGCCGCCATCAACCCCCTGCACCAGCCGGCGCCCGCTGGCAGTCAGCCGCAGGCCTGGCCCGGCCGCCAGAGCCAGGACGGCGCCGGCTTGGCCCCGCACCACGGGCGCCCGGCCGGCCTGCTCCCGCACATCTCCGGGCTGGACGGCGGCCCCATGAGCGTCCGCAGGGAGGGCTACCGCCGCTCGGACCTGCTGCTCCCGCACGCGCACGCCCTGGACGCCGCGGGCCTGGGCGAGAACCTGGGCCTTCACGACATGGGTCAACAGATGGAGGACGTGCAGGTGAGCGGCGCGAGGCTCCTGCCCCCGCCTGCCGGGACCGTTCGCCCGTAGACGGCCCTCGGGCCCTGCCCGGGCTCCCCGGAACTTACAGGGAACTTTGTCGTTTCTCCCCCAGATCGTGGACGAACAACACCTGCTTCTGCATGATCAGACTGTCATTCGCAAAGGTAGGGCCACGCGCGCGGCCTGTGAGCTGGCTACTGGGTGTTAACTGTGCTGTGCAGTTATTAAAAGTAATTAATTTAACGGCACGGTGGGGACATTTATGGTGGGAGGGACAGGAATATACGGAGGCAGGGGTGAGAGGAGAGGGGATTTCCTTCCCACCTAAATGAACAGGGGTAAGTTACTCCGTGAATGCGGGCGTGTTGTTACCATGTTAAAGGAAGTCTTCCAGCGGGAGTTAACGCTGGTGTAACTTGGGGGAAAACCGCACGACGTGCCTTAGCTGAGTGCTTGGTTCTGTGACAATTTTACTTGTCGAGTGAGTTGATGTGATTTTTATTGTCGATTTCAAATTTGCATATGGCAAGGATCCTTAATTCTGACCTGCAAGGAGCATTTTGAAACAGTCTGGCCTACCAAGTGTGGCCCTGAGAACAGCAGGCCTGGTGATCTGTCCGGGGCTGGGTTTGTGCAGGGCAGGCGGGAAGGGGATTTGGAAAATTGGATTATTGTACTTGGTGAGTGAGTGGCTTGCGGAATTAAGTTAAGTGCTGATGGGATTGCCAGCCTGGCTGTTTTGGGGATTGGCGCGGGCCTGAATTAAGGGCGGCTACGGTCTGTTACTTGAAGTTAAACTGCTTGAAATCAATGGGGGGAAAAGGATTAAAAAAAAAAAAAAAAACCCTCGGAAAGTAAACTGCATTTCCAAGTAAATTTATAACAGAACAGGTTTGTTTGTGTTTAAAAACGTACAGTGATTAGCTGCCCTGAACGTTTTGGCAAAGGATCTGAGTGTGTCCTGTGATTTGGGTTGTTTCTTGAGTAAGAAAAAAAAAACACCACCGTTTATTTAGCATCGAAGCAGTTTTTTGAAAACGAGTGTTCTAATTAAACAGATTTTTCACAAGTTACTAGAGAAAGAAAATCCTACGTGTTGGGATCCTGACTAATTACCTCCCAAGGTGTTAACTTGTGAATTTCAGATTCGATTATTTTTGAAGAACAAGGCTTTAAAAAATTTGCAGTGCTGTTTGTTTAATAAAGAGCTCTTTCCGCTTTGGTTAGTGTTTGGGAAAGGTCTCTGGCTTGGGTGGAGTCCTCAGGACCACCACTTCTGATCCTCATTCACAGGCCCCATCTCCATGACCAAGACCCCCATGAGTCTTCCCTGTCAGAAGGAGCTGGTGGGGGCTGTGATGAACCCCAGTGAGGTCTTCTGCTCCGTCCCTGGAAGATTGTCCCTCCTGAGCTCCACATCTAAATACAAAGTGACAGTGGCCGAAGTCCAGAGGCGGTTGTCCCCGCCCGAGTGCTTAAATGCCTCCTTGCTGGGGGGTGTTCTCAGAAGGTACATGGGGGCACATTCTGGGCATGGTGGCCTGAGTGGTTGAAGGGGACTATATGAAAGGACCAGAAAGTATTTTTAACATTTATGTATCTTTGAGACCTAACACTGAATTCTAATTGGCTCAGAGAGTTTTAATACATTTCTTCTCTTTTAGAAAGTGCCAAATGTAGAAAGAAGTGCTAAAACAGTGCTAACAAATTATCATTTTGGTTAGAATTTATTCCATGTATGAAGCGGTGGCCTCTGTATTAAGTGGAGAGAAGCACCAGGGTTTTTCTCCCCCCTGGGGAGTTCTTTGGAGCTGCTGTAGTTTTTACATGTGAAAATTTATCAACTCCAGTGCAGCTTACAATATTCTGTGATTTAAAAAAAAAAAAAAAAAAAAAAGGCCATGCTAACAATGAGTTTTGCATTTTACGGGAATTAATTAATGAGAACTCCCTGCGCTGTTGGATGAGGATCCACATAATGTAGAAGTCTTTGACAAATTTCAGTTCTGATGGCAGTTGAGGAATTTGGGCGGGGGGGTCTAAAGTGTGGTTTCTTGGGAATAGCCGCGACCCCCTTTTTTGTGCGTAGAGCCAAATCTAAAAATGGAGGCCGGTCCTTGCGAGAGAAATTGGACAAGATTGGGCTGAATCTTCCAGCCGGGAGACGGAAGGCTGCGCACGTGACCCTCCTGACGTCCCTCGTAGAAGGTCAGTGGCGTTTCCTGGTGCTTTTCGTGGGCTGTGCTGCACCTTACTATTTCTCAAGGAAACCTTCAAAACACCTCTTGGTTAGGAGTCGAGCCAGAGGGAGGTGATGTGGATTGTTGTAAGTTCGTCAGAATGAATTGCAGTGATATTATTGTCAAATACGTGAACATTTAAATATCTCTTCCGGGTTCTCCAGGAGATCAGGGAGAACAAGGAATGGGTTTTCCTAACCCAAGACATCACGCTATAGGGTGTCTCGACATTTCCTGTTAAATGAACCCGTGTTTGAAGATGCAGCCTCATCAATGAGTACACCTTTAAAAAGCTAGTTAGTACTTCCTGGCAGGCAGAAGCATGGTTTCTGGTTTTTGTAGTTGTGGAATATTGAGATTATTATGGTCAGCGGAGAGAAGCTCTGGAACGCAAGGAGATTGGCCCAACTCACAATTCCTTGGTTCATTTCCCCCCATCAAAAGGAAAGCGTATGGGGGCCCGCAGATGAGTCCCTCTCCCCAGTCCTAAGATAGTAGGAGGTGACATTTCAGTTCCTTGACTGGGTCTGCACTGCCGAACCTGGAAAGTAGCCAAGAATGCAATATAGCCTTTAAAGGGGGGAACAAGAAAAAAGTGAATTTTAATTTTATTTATATTCTAATGATTTTTAGAGAGAGAAGAAGCGGGAAGAGAGAGAAACATTGACTTGCTGTTCTACTTATTTATGCATTTGTTGGTTGATTCTTATATGTGCCCTGACTAGGGCTCGAACTCACAACCTTGGTGTATCTGGGCAACGGGCTAACCAACTGAGCTCGCAGGCCAGGAGTGAAGTGATTTTTAGAAAACAAAAGAAGCACATTTAATGGGCAGGGGAGAGTGGCCTGGCACGCCAGCAGGCTTATCCTGCAGCCTCCAGCCACCTCGAGCTCCTCGCCCAGTCAGCAGAGCCCTGGACTCTGGCCAGGGGAGACAGTGAGGGGTGCTGTCTCTCTAGCCAGGCAATCTTTTGAATACTTTCTTTCCCTGGTCTAATGGGTGCTAAAGAGCCTTGGCAGGGCCTTGCTCTGCCTTTTTAGGAGTGCCTTTGGAGGTCAGGGAAAGGAGCAAGGAGCTGCCCGTGAACTGCCTGCAGGGACCAGCTGTCTGCACGCAGCGTGGTGGGCGGGTTCTGTGTGCCCGGTGCAGGAGTGTGTCCCCCCTGGGTTTCCTTGCCAGCCTGGTGTAGGGGTGCTGGAATAAGAAAGTGCCAGAACAATGGTGCTCAGATTCTGATTCAGCAAGTCCGCGGAGGCAAGTGGGCGAGGGGCCACCATCTGGGTTTCTGAAAAGCTCTACCAGCCTTGCAGTGTGGTCAGCACCGAGCACCTCTGCAGGGGGAGATGGCCCCGTTGGGTCTCTCTCCCTCTGTTCCCCCAGTATCTTGGACAAAGGATGTGGGCAGTCCAAGCTGTGGTGATTGGGGTTCCTAACATTTCCAACAGGAAAATCACTCCTGCCTCCCTTTCTTAAAGAAGCATCCTAGAGACCGGTCCCCTTCAGTAGTGGGGTGCCCTAGTTTAAAAAGAAAGTTCCATGTCAAAGACTTGGGGACAGTTTCATGGAGAAGTGACTGGTTAGCGCTTGTCAAACATACTCATCTTTAAGTTTTCCTCCTCCACAGCAGGAGCTACTTTTTATTACCAAGACAGAAAGCACAGTGTGTCTCAAGATCTAGCTGGGCACTTCGGGCAGGGGACGAGGGGTCAGTGTCGTTCGGGTGCAGTTAAAAATGTTGGGGTCTGTGCTCCACACATCGCGGGATTTCACCCTCTGTTCCTAGGGGCGTGTACCTCCTGCCCCCCACGATTGCCGTCCCCGCCTGTGCTTTCATTTACAACGCATGGTGACCGGGAGAGGAGATGGCACAGCGTGGCCCTGGTGGCCCCCGCCACCCTAAAGTCTCTCCTGCTTCTAGGGGAGGCCGTGCACTTGGCGCGGGACTTCGCGTACGTCTGTGAAGCGGAGTTCCCCAGTAAGCCGGTGGCTGAGTACTTGGTCAGACCTCACCTCGGGGGACGCAACGAGATGGCCACGCGGAAGAGCATGCTGCTGGCCGCACAGTGAGTACCCGGGCTTCAGTCTGCTGGCTCCTGCTCTGACCTTCAAGCTGGGGGGCCAGCGCAGCCCCTGGTGCTTAACAAAGAATATGCCAGTTATCTAGGTTAGGTGGGGAGCAAATAATACTGCTTCTCCCTCTTCTCCCTCTTCTCCTTCTTCTTTTTCTTTTTTACAAAGTCAAATCCTTAAAAGAGCAGGTGAACGGAATGAACAGAATGCTCCGAGAATGAGGGTGGATTGAGCTGCTTAGCTCTAAATACTTCCACTACCTTTTCACTGTTGTATGTGCTTATCTTACAAAAATGTGTGGAAGAGATTGTATGTTTTGTCACATCCAGGGAGGGCTGTGAGCCTTCTGCCTCCCGGGAACCAGACTTCTGTTTCTTAAATGTCGTGGTGATTGGATTTGCAGGGGACAAGTGGGCAAATTAAATGCCTCAAACAGGACTTAGTGCGGCTGTGGGGTTTCTCCTAAACACCAACAGCAAACTGGTTTTAAAACCACAGGAAATGAAGCAGAGCTAGTCAGGGAACGGGGCAAAGGGGAAGAGGGGGGGCACAGTGAACCGGGCTGGATAAAAAGCGAGTCTCGGGGAAACTCCGAAGTGGTTTATTGGTTTGTTGAACTGACCTGGCACCAAACGTCCCTTGTCCTCCTGGTCTGGAATCCTGACCCCACCTAACGCAGCCCTGGTGACCTTGGCCGATGCCTGGGTTAGTGGGGTTAATCCTGTCATCTTCTAATTGCAGTGAGGATTAAATAAGATGGTGCTTGAAAGACCTGACTAGCACATAACAGGTGCTAAGTGCAGGAATTGGCCCTTATGTTGGTATGAGTTTCAAGCCTCCTGCTTTCCTCGCTCAGGCCAGAAGTCTTCCGATTGCCTCCCAGGAGCCATCCTCAAGGTAATCCGTCTTCTCCCAGTGCTAGGGTGGGCTCACAGGGGTGTGCTGTCTTCACAGGCAAGTGTGTAAAGAATTCACGGACCTCCTGAACCAAGACCGAACACCCAACGGGAACAACCGGCCCGCCCCGGTCTTGGAGGCCAACATTCAGAACTGCCTGTCCCACTTCAGCCTGATCACCCACGGGTTCGGCAGCCAGGCCATCTGTGCTGCGGTGTCTGCTCTGCAGAACTACATCAAAGAAGCCTTGCTCGTCCTGGACAAGCCCTACATGAATCCTGGAGACCAGAGCCCTGCCGATTCCAGCAAGAGCCTGGAGAAAATGGAGAAACACCGGAAATGAAATGGGCGGGAACAAAGGACTGCAGAGTCTGGAAGGGAAAGCGTTCCCCGCCACCGCTCTGGACCGGCCCCACAGGGGAACTCCTCTTGCCTGGGGGACAAGTTGAGTGTGTTACCCTCATTCCCATTAAAAAAGCCTCTGTCGATCTCCGGATCTTGACTTGACCATGACCTCTTGGAGTCCTTAGTATTTCTCTGGCGCTGAAGCGTTGGACATGTTATCGGAAGGTGACAATTGCTGGTTCTTTAGTCATTAAGCTTATGTTTTATTATTCTGAACCCCCATCTTCCTGTCTCTGAAGGGTGCTACAAGTTTTTGAACCTTTTCCATCCATCCCCTGAGCTAACAAAAAACGCCACACGCTTAGCTGTTGAGATATCAAATTTGATGTGATTCAAATCAGCGATAACTTGCAGTGTTAAGGAAAGTCCTGGCTTTCGTGCCCACTAAATATTTATCTTTAAAAAATATTTATCTAGCATTTTTCAGATATCAAATCCTACCGATGGTAGGAGGCAGAGTACCGGCTTAGCAACTAATTAATAGGTGTTATCGGACACACTTACAAAAAAAAAAAAAAACCCTTGTTCAAAGGAGGCCGTTGGGTTTCACAAAACTTGTAGAAACAAAGCCTGCTGATGATTTTATGTTTGTTGTTGTTTTTTTTTAACTTTGAAAATTAACTCTTCAAATGAGAGATTCTTTGGAATGGCATGTTCCTTTAAGGTACTGAAGCTTTATTTGCATATTTATTTCACATCTTGGTGTTGGAGTAAACTTGAAAAGGGTTAGGCCTGAAGCGTTTGGGCTGTCTGTCATGCCCAGTCCCAGAGGAAGCGCTGTTGGTTGGAGAAGCGGTGTGTCACGTGTACAGATTTTATTTATGCATAATTTAATCGGGTCTGTAAATACGGGTGCACTTCTTAATGCCTTTTTTGAGAAATGGGGTTCTGTTTTAATAACTTAAAGGTGGTGGGGCTTATCTAAAACACAGCCTGAGGTTTTATTCACATGCACACGGGGTTATTAGGAATTAGGATCCTGCGCTCTCTGTCCTTGGTGCAAAAGATTCTATTTAATTGAAGCTGTCTCTGTTCACGAAGCAATAACTGAGTGTCTCATTCCTGCTGGGCTGATCTCACACAGGAGTGTGCTGTGCTGTGCAGTGCATGGGGTGTCCTGGAGATTCGGAATGGACTCCGTGCCTGTAAATGTTCACAAATTTCATTGTGTATACGATACCTGTACAATAAAAAGTATTCTCGATAGACGCTGTGACGGTCTGGTGGTAACTTGCTGGTGGGAGGTCTTGGGGCCGAACTGTGGAGGGTGGGACCGGGCTTAGTTCCCGGGACTGAGTAGGAAGGTTTAGGCCCAGGGGAAGTCACAAATGCCATTTTCTCTCCCCCGCGGGACTGCTCAGCTGCCCCATGTTCTGTGCCTGCCCGTGGCGCTCAGCTGCGCCCAGGACCATCCTCCTCGTCCAAGGGGTGTTGGGAAGTGTGTGAGGAACAGTTTATTGACAATAGAGGCACCAGCAGTTTGGGATAACGTCTCTTGCGTAAGGCTGGCTTGTTGAGAAACACTGTACTCTTCTGTCCGACGCCACCTCCGAAGACTGAGAATGGGAATGATTGTAGGCACTCCCTGGGCAGACGTCCCTTAGGAGGACCTGGCATTCCGTCAAATGTAAGCCGCGGAGGTGCGGGCTCTGCCTTTTCACCCATCGACGGTGCCCACATTTGGAGACGCGGCCCTGCGAATCTCCCCGGGGCGGGCCGACCATTTTGTCGGGCGGTGAGATCAGAGGTGGGGTCTCTGCAGTCCGCATGGAGAGCAGGAGTGTCCGGCAGGGCTGGCGCACTTGCTGGGTGTTTGGAGGATCTTGGATGCACGCCGCTGGGACTTGATTTCAAGTTGAAATGGCCTGGCATGTCGTCCAGGAAGTGATGTGTTTATAATTTGGCGTGAGTGGCTGGGCTTCAAAGGGACGTGGGGGCAGAGGATTTTGCACATTGGATAAAGGCCTTGGCTTCACCTCCAGTGGCCTAACCCTTAATGCACAGCGCCGCCAAACGCCGGCGATTCCTGACTTCGCTGGCATTGGATGTTCAGTAATTAAACTCTGCCAGCCTAATACTTCGCATTTGGCAGCCTGTCCTTGGCCACGGGACGTTCTCATGCAGTTGGATTCATCGGGTCGACGTGTCAAAATCGCAGCTGCTTGGCTTCAGAGCAGCGTAAAGAAGTCTTCTGTTGGCGGTTATTTCTCAATCCAGGCATGAGGGATACTAGGTGTTAAAAGGAAGTCACGGGGACAAAGGGCCGAAGGGGGAGGGCAGCTTTGTTATCAGCGCCTAAACCTGCTTTTGGAGCTTTTCGGAGCTGTGCCGCATCCCAGGGGAGGCCGCGTTCTGGAAACGCCCCAAAGTCAACCGAGGCTCGGAGTGAGTCAGGAGCGGAGCTTATCCTGGCTCAGCATTCACTGCTCATTCCCACTTGGAGTCCGCAGGCGGCCGCTGACGTACCCGGGCCCGGGGCAGGGAACAGCGGCATTTTCTACCCAGCACTGGAGCTGGGACCATGCAAAGCAACCGGGTCCCCTCCGAAGGTCCCCCCTGAAACGCTGGCTGCCTCAGCTTCCCCACTTCCTGCAGAGAAGGGGCGTCTTCTGATGGCTCTGGGTGAGGCAGGGGCCTCAGGCTGGTAGACCTTTGCCCCCATTGGCCAGGGTGGCTTCTGTTTCCAGCCCGAGTTAGTGAGATGGCAGGTCTTTCTTCTTTTTCCCCTTCAGCCCGTGCTATCGGGCTTTTCATTCAGGCACGTGACACCCTGAAGGCTGTGCCCTGCGGGAGAGGGAATGAAGGTTCTTTTTCCCCCCCGGGGCGCACCGAAGGGGAAGCCGCCATCATCCGAAGGCACGCAGCGAGGATTCTGGTTAAGACAGAGATGCCTCGGCGGGACCGTGTGTCTGGGGCCTAGAGACATGCCCAGCCAGGCACCTGGCACCTTGACGATGCCCCTGCCTTGCAGACAGCACATGTTCAGGGTCCCTGGGAGGTCAGGGGGGTGTTTCAATAGCTCTTCATGGTGGTTTTACCTTCCATGTGCGTACAGTTCACATTGAGGGTGAGGGAAGGGACCATCGGTCTTTTTCTCATTTTCAACGGTCCCATAACAATGGCTGTCATTCTCCGGGGCGCTTAGTGTCAGGGTGAGCCCTGAGACCTGAAGTTGCTGTGTGGGAATGTTAAACCAAACAGGAGAGGGTCACGGGTGGGTGAGAGACGGAGAGACTCCTCTGAAGGCTTGGCGGTGGGGTGTCAGGGACCCTCTGCCTCGTGTCCTGGGGGAAGCATTGGGTACCAGCTGTGTGTATCCCGTAGAGGTTCCTGCCGCTGCTGAGGACTCCTGAGGAGTTCTCCAGTCTTCTCCTTGTGCGGGGGCGGAGCGGTTTCATAAGGTGGCACTTTAATTTGTCTTCCTTTACAAGTCGTTGGAGAACCTGGGAAGCAGCTAAGGGGTCACAAAAGCAAGAGGTTCCTCTAAGTGAGCTTTCAGGCAGTGACCCCCAGCGGACGCGCTGCGCTCCGCAGCTGCCCAAGCTCAGTGGGCCGCAACCGGGTTGGCTTTGGAAACCTCGATGCTGCGACGCACAGGTGTGCCCTGCCCAGGGCCATCGCGTCCTCAGTGATAACGGTCACGGTCGTCTTCCCTGTCTCAGACCTCACTGTACCGAGGGTTTCTCTTCCAGCGGACAGTCTTCCATTTGCGTCTCTGAAACTCAAAGGCCACGGTGCGGGGAGGCTTGGTGATACTTGGAGCCATCAAAACATGGCCCCTTCCTGGGTTGGCCAACCCAGGCTGGCATCATGCCCATGGGCCCCTGATACCAGGCCTAGCGCGCCTTGAACGTCTGTGTCCGCTAGTAACGTGGAACGGAGTCTTCTGCAGAAACAAACTTGACTCCTTGATTTTAAAACGTCACTGTGACATCAGAGCGCACAGCCTGGTGGAACGCTCGGTTAGTTTTGGCACCGCCACCCGCTGCTGGATAACATCTTGATGAAGGGAGATGAGAAGAAAGACAAGGAAAGTCAGTAGATTTGAAAGGCCTAGTTCCAGGGACCTCTTCAAGGAATAGCTTCTGTGAAAACGTGGACAAAGTCAAATCGCAGTGGCTGTTTTTTCTCATAGGTTTTTCCTTGTGGCTTCTCTCCATTTCCAAGGGAAGGTCTTGGCCTGAAGGAATGACGGTCCCAGGGGAGAGCTGGGTGGGTTGAAAGGGGTATCTTGGTATCTGGCCCACCAGGGAGTGGAAGCCTTCGGGACATCATGGGTGTTAGGAGTTGAATTGTGTCCCCGTAAAGCTACACAGTCACGTGAGGGAAGAAGGCCACGTGACAACAGAGACAGACTGGAGAGTGACAGCCCTGAGCCAGGGAACACCAAGCATGGCCAGCCGCCCCCAGAAGGCTTCTCCCTTGCAGATTTCGGAGGGAGGCCTACGCTGCCCTTGTCTTCAGCTGCCGGGTCTGTGGTCCTCGGTCACGGCTTTGCTGCGGAACTGACACAGTGGGAAAGTACTTTTTCCTGTGTTCTTTTCCTCCCACTGGTCTCTCTGCGGCTTCTTTTCCAGACACGGGTGTTCTGTGGTCTGCGCTCATGTCACGAAGGTTCTTCACCGTTAAAGGAAGCGTCCTTCCCCCACCTGTTCCTTCTCAGCCACGCTGCCGCTCGCTACCGCTTCCTGCTGGCCAGGGCGTTAGCCAATAGCCTGACCTTTCGGCTTTGGCGGAGGGGGGGGGGGCACCCCAGCATTTCTGTCCAGAGCAAATCCTGAACTCTGGGAGGTCCTTTTTGCTTCTCTGTTCTACTTGTTTGTTTCATTTCACTGGGTACCTCTGGGTACCCCAATACTGACCCCTCAGAGCAGTCACCAGAGGCCTTTGGAAGGATTATATATGGATGCTTCTCTGCCTTTGACCTACTGAATCAGAAATTCTGGGTCTAGGATACAGGAATCACAAGGGCACTGTGTGGTTCAACTGTCTGGCTCCTCCAGTATAGACCTTTGGGCCCACCAGGGCAGGCAGCATGTTGGTCTTACACTCCACGGCCCCCCGTGCCCAGCGCAGGGTGTTTGCTCCCTGCGTGTCTGTGGTGACTCGTGGGCTGATGCGTGGGGCTAGGGTGGGTGTCTGTGTGGTGTGGTCCCTGCAAACAGCCCTTCCCTGGAGCCTCCTCACTGCTGAGGGCCACGTGGGTGTCCAGAGCTGACCCACCAGCAGGGAGACCATCTTCTGGTCTCTCGAGCTAAGCTGATGCACATGGTAAGCATAGAAGAGGGGAAGGGAGGGAGAAGGGGAGGGGGAGAAGCGTGGATGTGGGAGAGAAACATCCATGTATGGTCGCCTCTCACACGCCACCAGCCGGGGACCTGCCTACAACCCAGGCCTGTGCCCTGACTGGGAATCGAACTGACAACCTTTTGGTTCGCAGGCCGGCGCTCAATCCACCGAGCCGCACCAGCCAGGGCCGGCATAACATTTTTTAAAACAAATATACATTATTTTCATAAGTAAAAGAACTGACATAATATATATATATATATATATATATATATATATATATGCATGAAAAAATGTGAAGTGAATAAATGTTTAAAGAAATGAATAAAAGGAGTCCATGCAAAGTACCGGAGAGGGAGGAAAAGACCCACCACCCCAGCAAAGGGTCCCTAACTTTGGGTTCGGAGCTGAGGTTTCTCCCCCGAAGCAATTTCCTGGAGGAGAGGAGGCCGCCCCTTCTGGTTCTCTTCCTCTGCGGCCTGAGAATCGTTATTTTCTGTGAGCAGAAGACATTGCTCCACTGCTCCTTCCCCGCAAGACAGAAGTTCCGCAGTACAAGGCACCCGCCGTTGGAGAAAGCCTTCAGAGAGGCAGAATTTCTCAATTCTCGGCACTGCTTCTGTTCCCTCCAGTGTCGCTGACTGGCTCTGGCTGATGACGGAATGAGTTCAAGTGTCACAAACAGTTTTTTTTTTATTGTTGACAAAAATAATAGACATTACGTGCCCTTACACACTTAGAATACCTTTGGGAGGGCAGAGGAGACCCGCCGAGAGGTTCCTCGGGGCAGGGGGACAGACTTTTTGCTCCTTTTGTCCAGTGTGAATGTCTTAACTTGTGTGTGGTCAAAAAAACAAAACCTGCTCTCAAACCTAGAAAAACATGAGGTTTAGTAAACACACACGCGCGCGCACGCGCGCGCGCATACACACACACAATTGGTGCTTACTGTAAAACAAAGAACCTATAGAGAGAAAACACCTGCGTTGTCATTTAATTCCCCTATAACCCTGTTTCAGCACATTTAACAGGTGAGGCACTGGAGGTCCCGGCAGAGCATCCAGGGTGCCTAGGAAGGTAGCCTCCAGGGACCTCCCGTGGGGCCAGGTGCCATGGTGCCCCTACGCAGCACGCACTTACGTACCAAGCCCTCAGCATGCCGGCCACTGTTTCAGACACTTCTCCCAGCAACTGTAGGGGGCCGGCACAGAGCCCCCATTGCACAGATGGGGGAACCGAGGCACAGGGCTGCTGTGAGTTGCCTGCTTGGGGTCCCTCCCTTGGTAAGCGGGATGGTCCCTGGAGGCAGGCAGCCACAGGAAGGTCACTGGGAAGGTCTCCGGGCCCCTCAGTGTCCTGGCTGCTAGGAAAAGCTAGCGAGAGACAAATATTCTGAGTGATAAATGCTCCACATCACGCCAAGGGCTTGGTTCAGCACCTGGTACCCAGTAAGTGCTCAATAAAACTTGGTCTTGAGCTCTTTTTGAATCGAGGGGAATGGAACAACCCCAGCTCTAAAGAGGGGGAGGGGAGAGTGAGCAGGAAAGGAAGGGGGGTAGGGAAGGGAGCGGGGAAGGCGGGAAGCCCCCAGGTGACCCCCGTGTTGCGCCCTGCCCCTCCCACCCTTTGCGGAGCAGCTGGGAGGTGGGGCTCTGGCCCAGCTCAGGGTCCCTGCTCAGGCTCCGGCTCCGTGGTGTGGACTCAGCCTTCAGGGCTCCTGTTACCATGCCGCCTCCCTCCCATGGCTCCTCTTCCTGCCTGGAAGGTTTCTTCCACCTCCTACGGCCTCACCTGCTCATCTGGTTCTTAGCCAAGCCTCACCTCGTCCATCACCTCCTCCTGGAGCCTTCCCAAGCCGAGGCTGGCTTAGGTGTCCTCTCGGTTCCCGTCACACCTCTTGTCACACTGTGTGGTGACCAGCTGTGTTGCATCCGCCCCCTGCAGGCTCCTGCTATCGAGGAAGTCCCTGTGGGCTGTTCGTAGCTGCGCCCCAGTAAGCAGCCGGGGGTCTGGCTTGCAGGAGATGTTCAATAAATACCCACGGCGTGAATGAATAAACCCGTTTGTACTAAAAGGTCAGGAGCTGCTGAAGTGAATCTGTCAGGACAATTGAGGCATTCTTCCATCCATCCATCCACCCATCCATCAGTCCACTCATCCGCCTGTCCTCCCATTCACCTGTCCATCCGTCCGTCTGTCCATCCGTCCATCCATCCATCCATCATCCACCTGTTGATCCACCCACCCACCATGCTGCTCCCTGGATACGTACCAGTGAGCCAAAGCTGCCCTGGACCCTGCCTTGTGGAGCTCGCCATCTGTTAGGGGCGCCAGCCCTCAGTCCAACGATCACACGCGTGGTGGCCTCTGCGTCAGGGGACGATGGCGGTCATGGAAATGTCGCTGCCCGGGAGGCAACCAATCTATGCATCTCACACATGAATGTTTCTCTCCTTCTTCCTCCCTTCCTTCCCGTCTCTCTAAAAATAAGTAAAATCTTTAAAAAAATAAAATAAAATAAAATAATCACTTTACCTGGAGAATGGACCGCAGTGGGTAGGGGGCACGCAGCCAGGGGACGGCGATAGTGCACCGTCCCAGCTGCTGGGACCCACGGTGGAGAGAGCTGGGGAACCTTCTGAAGGCGGGGCTCCCAGAACTTGTAGCTGAGTCAGATGGCGCGTGCGCGTGGGGTGAGAAATGGAGAGGGGTCATGTGAAACTCCTAGGACTGAATCTCAGCAAAATTTACTGGGATGGGGAAGACTCCGTAGACCAGCCTTGTGCAAGTCAGACCCAGCAAGTCGGTCTCAGGGAAGGGAAACCCCGTGGAAGCTGCCCTCAGCCGCTTTTAGCTGGTACCCACGCAGCTGAAGCGGGGCCCCTGGGGCTGGCCCTTCCCTGCAGGGGGGCTGTGTTGGAGCTTCCACGTGAATGTCCTGGGCTCCATATGGTTCTGAAGCCTGACACCTCCAGATGCCCTAACACCGTAGGAAAAGGAACGGCAGGAATGCGATGCTGGGCGGGGCCGGCATTATTTGTTCAAAAAGTAAAATTCCTCAAGCTTACAACCAGAGGAGGTGGGGCTCATTAGCACCTTATTGACTGTCAGCACCTGAAGGAGCCTTAGAGGTCATTGGCCACGCCACTGCTTGGGGAGGAAATCCTGGTCTATATGGTAAATTATGTTTACGCTCTTCAGATAGTTACTTTTTAAAATTAAAATAGTCCTCGGTGTTGTTTATCGAGCACTTATTATCCACTGGGGTCTAGGTCAAATGTTTTCCATTCATTATTTCATTTCAACCTTCCGAATAACCTTGCAGGAAGATGCTACCATTCTCTGCCCGGAAAGTGAGGCTGAGCGTGACGGTCCCACATCACAGCTGAGATGCGGTCCCAAAGGCCTCCAAACTGAAGCCTCTAAGATCACTTGTTTTTCCACCCTCCTGTTTCCAGCTGACAAAGCAAGACCCAGGTCGGAGTCATGGTGTCACCAAGACAAGGGACAAAGCTAAGAGGAAGTGAAGGTTCCTGGCCCAATGGCATGTGTGCACCTCTGTGGCTCCATGCTGGCCCCCAGAGAGAATGAGCTAAGAAATGCTTCCAGCGGTGGGAGGCAAGGGCTGGATCTGGTTTGCCAAATTGGAGTGCTATATTCTTGTTCGTATACATTTTTTAAAAATTGATTGGCATGGGGAGAAGGGGAGAGAGAGAGAAAAAAACAAATGTCATTTTGTCAATCCACTTATTTATATCTTCATTGTTGCTTCTTGTATGTGCACTGACCGGGGATCAAACTCACAACCTTCGTATATTGGGACTACGCTCTAATCAACTGAGCTCCCCGGCCAGTTGGTATACTATATTCTTAATTTTTTGCTAGTCTGATTGATAGAAAAATATCGTGTGAGTACACTGAATACATTTAAAAGAAACATACCTAATGTGGGTGGGCCACACACACTCCCTCCACAGTGATCTTTAATGGAGAAGCTTCAGGTCCTGGATTTCCTCTATTTTACTTTTTAGTGAAATTCATTCATTCATTCATTCATTCGCTCATTCATTCATTCCATAGGTCTTTGAACTCAATAGTGCCTGTTGGGTGCGAGGCAGTGTTCTAGGTGCTGGGGACACGTCAGGAAGAAATCTGCCCTCGTGTGGTACGCTCCCGTGGGGACCCAAACCGTGAACGCGTGGGTATGTAAAATACGTTGAATGTTCAATGGTGAGAAGACCTTTGGAGGAAAATTAAAAAGTGTTGCATGAGCGCCCTGGCTGGTGCGGCTTGGCGGGGTGCTATCCGCGAGCCCAAAGGTTGCGGGTTTAATTCTCAGTCAGCACGTGACTAGGTTTTGAATTTGGTCCCCAGTCGGGGCTCGTATGAAAGGCAACCAATCGGTGTTTTTTTCTCTCGCATCAATGTTTCTCTCTCTCTCTTTCTTCCTCCCTTCCCCCCTCTCTCAAATCAATCAGCCTGTTCTTGGGTGAGGATAAAATAAAAAACAAAACGCAACAATGTTGCATTGAAAAGGAGAGGGAGGGACCTGGGCGGGGAGTGGTGGTCTAGGAAAGCGCACAGCAAGTGCAACGGCCTGGAGCGGGGCTCACGCCTGGTACATGGAAGGCGCAGCCGGGAAGGCTGAGCCCAGACTGCAGTGACCGAGTGCAGTGACCGGGAGGACTGCAGGAGCTCGTCCCTTTTTGAAAGAGCCGTACCTTTAGCTCCTGCTGAGGTGGGGCCTTCGAGGGTTTACACAGAAGACGGACCGAGCCTGACTTATTTTCGGCAAGGCCGCTTTGGTTGCTACATTGTAAATAAACGGTAGGGGGTCAAGTTCAGAAACTTGGACACAGTTTGGAGACTACAGCAATCATCAGATAAGAGACGGAGGCTTGGGGTAACAAGTTACATAGTGTCTCCCCAAATTCGTGTCCATCTGGACCCTCAGAATGCGACCTTATTTGCACAGAGAGTCTTCGTAGATGTATTTAGCTAAGGGTCTTGAGACAAAGTCACCCTAGATTTGGGGTAGGCCCTAAAGCCAATGACTGATATCTTTATAAAAAGGAGAAGACACAGGAAGGGACACCCCCCCCCCCCCCCGGGAAGATGAAGATGGACGCAGAGAGGTGAGTGGCGCTGCCAGGAGCCAAGGAGCTGAGGAGCCACCAGACGCGGGGAGAGACGAAGAGGGGTCTCCCTGTCGGAGCAAATCTGGCCCTCCTGACGCCTCAGCTTCGCATTTCTCGTCTCCAGGACCCTACAGAAAACACAAGTCTCTGTCGCTTTAGCGGCCAAGTTTGTGGCAACTTGAAATTAAATGTACTTGTGCTTGAGAATTGATCAGAGTTGGGATGTATTTTGACGGTAGAACCAAGAGGACTCGCTCATGAGTAGGATGGGATGTGACAGAATGAGAGGTGTCCGGGCTCGTCCGAGGTTTCTGTTCTTCGTATCCGGGAGGGTGTCTGGGGGTCAGGGGGGCCATGGGGGAGGGGCCCACGATGTGTATCAGACGTCTAAGCAGAGGCCACCCGGAGACACGTGCGTTCCCCTCGGCCCTTTATTTCTGTCTGCTCCCCACCTCTCTCTTTTGTTTTTTGTTTTGCTGGAAGGTGCTTCTTGAAGATCTTTCTCTGTCAATGCATAGAGAAATGCCTCACATTTTGGGGGGGCCGTATAGTATCCTGCTACATGGTTGGGCCATCTTACTTAACCGGAATCGGGCATACTGTCAAGTGATTAAATGAATGGAACGATGTACCACTGCTCTTTCTTGACAAATATTTTTTGAGCGCTTACCGTGTGTCTGCCCCAGGAGGAATCACTTCACGAGGGAGGTCACAGGTTCAGATCTGTCCCCTTCCGTGAAGTGGGGTTGCTGTATTATCTAAAGAGATACCCACACAAAGCCCCACCTGTGGGATTTTGAAGCTGGCATCCGACACATGACATCATCTGCTACCATTTTTCATCGAACCCTGTTCCAGCAGCCCGAGTCCAAGGGAGGGGTCTCATTTACCTCTGCAGATGACATTCCAGGTTGTCCCAGGACAGACTTTGCCGTCCACTATCCAGGGATGGAGAAGGAGTCCTAGACTTTGTCCTGTAGGTAGAGCAATCCACGGTTCAGGTGGTGAAAGCTTCTGCCCACACAGAGCGGACCAGCCCAGACAGCCACGCCCCAAAGGGCAGAATCCCCATGCAGCCAGAAGCGTACCCCTGTTACTGGCTCTGCGATGTGTGGGTGAGTCTGCCTGGTGGTGGTTTCTGAGGAAGGACAATTACATTAATTGAGCCTTTCAGGAAATGGTCCCTGAAGAGAGGCAAGAAGACTTTAATTATTGGCCTGCCTGCAATTAGAGTGCGATCCCATGTTTATGAACCCAGGAGCATTTCACCAGACCTGCCGCTCCTCACTTGTAGCTCCCAGAACAGACACAAGATAGGACAGGTTCCAGAATTTAGGGTAGAGGCCCTGCTGGGTCTAGTTTCAGCTGAAACCATTTAGCTGCTCTTCCTTAAAAATTTCAGACTGTGATATAGGAGATTTTCTTATATGTGCCCTGACCGGGGGTGGGGTGGGGGGGTGGGGGGGTGGTTGTGAAGCCCACAACCCAGGTGTATTGGGGGGGCGGGGATGACACTTTAACAAGTGAGCTACGCAGCCCCAGCTGACCCTGGAATTTTGAAATTATCTTTCAGTAAATCTCTACGGACTCCGCATTATCAGTTCGTCATTGATAAGGTATTTATTGAGCATCTACTATGTGCCAGCTCATTTATCGTGTATCGCAACGAGTCAAATGGACCTGGTCTCCACCACGAGGTGCCTGTCTAGCCATAATCATCCTCACCAGTCCCCTTTGCACCCACGAGTTCCTAGTGGTGTCTCCCCTCTGAAGTGGGCACCCTCTTGTTCCTATTTTGCAGATGGGATCATCAAAAGGTAGGTGGAGCTGGGGCCCACCTAGCCCCACCTGACTGTCATTAGAATGCGGACCTGGGAGCAGTCCAATCGGATCAGCCACTGAAGCCCAGGGTAAATTCTTCAGTCCCACCCTTCAATCCCAGTCGGACTAGCCCTTCAGGACCATATTTGCATAAGAAATGGACGTCGGATCAATCTGAGCTCTGCCCTGCTGAGTGACTTACAATTCCTCAAACAGGGTGGGCCTACCTTCTGGTCTGAGCATCACGCCCTGTCCTCAGTTCCCATTTATTTCTATGGACTTTCCACTCTTGAAAAGCAGAGGGCCTCGAAAAACAACCAACCAACCAAACACAAGAAATCACAGAAATGGGTACAGAAAATCATAATAGCTTCCTCAAGTTCACATCGAATGAACAGACTTTAAAAAAATATATTTTATTTATTTGTTTATTTTTAGAGAGGGGGGAGGGTGAGAGAAAGAGAGGGAGAGAAACATCAGTGTGCAAGAGACGCATCAGTTAGTTGCCACTCATCTATTGGCTGCCTCTCGCACGCCCCCAACTGGGGACCCTGCCCACAACCCAGGCCTGTGCCCTGACTGGGAATCGAACCTGCGACCTTTCAGTTTGCAGGCCAGCACTCAGTCTGCTAAGCCACACTAGCCGGGGCTAGACTTTTTAATTTTTAATTTTAATTTTTTAAAAGATTTTATTTATTTACTCTTAAAGAGAGGGGAAGGGAGGGAGCAAGAGGGAGAGAAACAGCAACGTGAGAGGGAAGAGCGGTTGCCTCTCGCGTGCCCCCAACCAGGGACCTGGCCCGCAACCCAGGCCTGTGCCCTGACTGGGAATCGAACCTGAGACCTTTCGGTTTGCAGGCGGGCACTCAGTTCACTGAGCCATACCAGCCAGGGCTAGACATTTTTTCTTTCTTTTTAATTTTTTTTAACATTTTATTTATTTATTTTTAGAGAGAGAGGAAGGGAGAGAGAAAGAGGGAGAGAAACATTAATGTGTGGTTGCCTCTCGCGCGCCCCCAACTGGGGACCTGGTCTGCAGCCCAGGCGTGTGCCCTGAATTGGGAACCTGACTGGTGACCTTTTTTGGTTCGCAGGCCGGCACTCAATCCACTGAGCCACTCCAGCCAGGACCAGACTTTGTGTTTTTTACCAAGCAAGAAATGCAAATGCAATACGGTTGTATTGTTAAACAGTTATGGATTGACTAAAAATAGCAGAGCTGTTACAAAGGGCTCTGGAGCCAGGGTTGGCCTGGGCTCCATTCCTGCTTCTGTCCCTTCATCGCCGTGTGACTATGGTACCGGCCTCAGTGTCCCTGTGGGTCCCGTGGATTCCCTAGGCGTTGCTGGGGCAGCGCTTGCTCACTAACGGGTTTGTTTAAGGCAGTACCAGCAGGCAGCCCTGCGTGGGACCACGTGTGCAGCTACGGACGCCGTTTGCCGTGTGTGTCTCGGTGACAACGGGGGAGCTCACAGTTCCAGAGGTCCAGACTCGGGATTTGCGGCCAGTGGTGAACGTGCAGCCTCATGGGTGGCTCAGCTCTGCCAGCCGTTTTGCAGAAGCCTTCTGGGACCCTGCCAGGTTCACACGACCCATCGTGTCTTTGCCCGGCTGCAACAGAGGCACCAGCAGGACACTTTGAATGGAATTGATGGCATGGCCGCGGACCTGTGAGGTCCAAGAGGTCAGAGGCCACGTTTCATCCAGCTGTGTGCCCCTCCGGTCCCTCCTCAGCCGGCAGAGTGACTGGGTTTGAGTCCTGGCTCCCCCGCTTGCCAGCTGCGTGTCCCCCGTGTTGGCTAACCTCTCTGTGCTTCATTGGGGAGAATAGTCGTGGCAGTCCCCAAATGACAGGATTGTTTTGCGGAATAATAAAAATTATGTCAGGCCCCTTTCCGTGTTCCCGGCACGCAGCAGGTATTCCTTTCCCTCGGGGATTCACCCAGCCCAGGCACATCCTACGCCATTTACGTACCAGCTCTTCCAAAAGACGGGAGTCAACAGAGAACTTCCGTCCTGGTGGGACAGCGAACGTGTTAGGTGAGGACAGATGCCGTGGAGGGAGGTGGGAAGGAGGCCAGGGCAGGGACAGCTCCGCGAGGGGCTGCCATTATTGTCACAATGACGTGTATAATACGCGTTTGTGCACTGACAGGGAAGGGACGACTCTGGCCTGGCCCTCCCGGTGTCTCCATGAAGTTGCGCAAAGCGAGTCACTGCGGAAGGGGGGAGTGCGGTAAATTCAAAAACTGCCCCTCCTGCATGTCATAATGAAGTTGTATATGTGACAGACTCCTCTATGCAATCATATTTACCATCATGTATGAGTACAGTCATGCACATGACAGACACACATGCTGATTTCCTGCCTCTGAGTCACTGGAGGAGGGAACAATGTCCCGGGAGGAGGGAGGTGGTGACCTTGTGGGCTTTGCTTTGGGCTCACTGTGGGGCTGGCACAGAGCTGAGCTCTTCATGCACAGTTCCTTCCCCCACCAGACCAGAGGCTCCTGCACACGGAGGCCCTTTCTGGGCAATTCACTGCTGTCCCCACGGCAGAACCTGGCACGTCAGGGGTGCGCAGCGCACTTGGAGGAATGAAACGATATTGAGTATTTGTCAATATATGGTCAGGTTTCGGCCCCCAAGCGCACACAGCCAGGTAGTGGCCGAGGTGAGCACCGCGTCTGGGTCTGCGCACACTCCCTGTGGAGCGTGTCCCGGCCTTTCCCGGGGGGCACGGGGGCCATGGGGCCTGCAGGAAGGGACCCTGGCAGAAGCTCCCGCAGAGCTGCCCCTCGTGGCTGGGGCTGAAGGGCAGTTGGTACCAGCACTGGGGGTTAGAAGGGGGTTTGCTTTTCCCCACTGGCTTCACGTTCTCGGAATATGCAGAGAACTGGGCCCGGCAGGAAGCGTGGTGTCAGGAGAGAGCAGTGGCCACGCGTTTGGAGAGCTGGGCTCCTCTGGCGCCGCACACACAGGGAGCCTCGGGGGCCCGAAACTGAGGCAGAGGGGGCTCCTGACTTGGCGGGGCGGGGGGCCACCGTAGTGGCCTGTTATTTTTAACTTTTGAAATTTCTAGATTAAAAACATCAGCCTGATCAAGTTGCAACCGAGCAAAGGGGATGCATTTGCTGAGAAGTACATGTGGTTGTCCTCTGTGATCCCTGTCCCTCTCCCCGGGGGCTGCCCCTGTCTCGCGTCACTCCTTTTCTTCCAGAAAGCCTGCAAATGTAAGTGTGTGGTGTAGCCCCTTCATTCCCTTTATTCCTTTACGCTGTACACGTTCCTTTGCACTTTGTCTTTGTTCCCCTTACAATAAGAACACATCGATCTATGGCCTCATTTTTCGTGCCTGTATGCTATTCCACTGGGTACATGGACCATAGTATATTGACCGTTTAACAATGACGTAGTTTTGTTTCCTTTTGCTAACAGAAATGATGCTGGAAAGATCCTGTCTGAATAGTCATCTTTAAAATGTATGTACATTCCATTATAGATCCACATGTATTATATAGAATTAGAATTTCTGGATGAAAGGGCTTGATCATTTAAAACTATTATGGTTGTTGCCAAATTAACCCCCTAAGAGACGGTATCAGAATCTCATGATTCTTTCTGCATATCCTCATAAACACTGTATTTTATTAAACTTTTTGATATTTGTCAATCCAATCGATAAAAACAGCATCTCTTTGCTTATATTGATATTTATTTATGAGATGGAGAATTTCTTCACATACTTGTTTTTATTTTTATAAGAGCTTCCTGTTCATGTTTTTGCTTTTCGGGTCCTAGTGGGTTGTCTTTCTCAAAGCTCTTTGTTAAAGAGCTTAGGGCTCTAGCTGTCACACCCCTTTGGGTTATGCAGGTCTGGTTCAGGGGTTCTGGGTGTAGTGACAGAGCCAGGTGTCTCTGGGAGCAAAGACACAGAAAAGGTCCCCTGGTGCTGTGGGAGCCTGTGCAAATCAGGAGAGGCTTCTGCGGGGAGGTGACACGGAGGTGAGCCCTCAAGGGCGAGGCGGAGAAAAGGATGTTTCAGAAGAGTGGTGGCACTGGCAGGGTGTCACAGCAGGAAACTACGTGAGCGCTGGGGGGAGGCTGGGGAAATTATTCAACGTTCTCTCCTGAAGGAAGAGTGCCAGGAGGGCTGGGTGGCAAGAAGTGACTGTGGAGAGGCCAGCTACGGCGCTCGTATGCCTCCCCGGAGGCAGCAGGAAGCCGGAGAGAGGGTTGTAAGCAGGGGATGAGCTTGGTGGTGGACCCAGCTCTCCGGCTGCTCTGTGGCATGGGGTGTAGGAGAACCAGACTGGAGAAGGAAAGCCAGTTAGGAGGTGGTTGCAGCAACCTGGAGGAGGGTAGTGGCCCAGACTGGGGCGCTGAGCATGGGGCACGTGGTCGCTCCTGCAGACCGCTCCTGTTTGGGAGGCAGGGATGGCAGCACCGTGAGGCGGAGCTCTGGGAAACAGCGATTCAGGTACAGCTTCTCTTGGTGTGATGGGGGTTTGGGAAAAGGTGGGTGTGGCCCTGGCTGGTGTGGCTCAGCGCACTGAGCGCCGGCCTGTGAGCCCAAAGGTCACAGGTTCAATTCCGGGTTGGGGCACACGCCTGGGTAGCGAGCCAGGTCCCTCATTGGGGGCATGTAAGAGGCTCTCATTCTCCCTCCCCATCTCTCTAAAAGTAAATTTTAAAATTTTAAATAGAAAAAAGGTGGCTGCGGTGGGGCAGAGCCTCTTGCCTTGGAATTTGGAATTTGAACTGGATAGGACGCTGGGTCAGTTCGCTGTGGGACAGGGGCTCACCTGACTTGCCCACTGCACTCTGGGGTGTCACGTGTGACTGAAGCAGTGGAAGGGGACTCTCAGAGAGCATCCTGGAGAGAAGCGGGGACCTCCAGCTCAACAAGACACATTGGACCCCCCACCCCCCACCCAGAGCTCGCTAACAAGCTGTCCACAGGACACGGACTCGGGAGAGCCGCGCACGTGAGATCCACAGCGCCTGGAAGCAGAAAAACCTGTGGCTGAGTGGGAACTGGCTTAGCATTCCAGTGAATTCTGTGAAGTCCTCAGGCTGTTAAAGAACCCCTGGGCACCGAAGCTGCTGGGAATGGGTTTCTTCCCCTTGACCAAAGGGTTTTCCTCCTCCCGGGAAAAACTAATTCCTACCCAGGAGGTTCTTGTCCTGCTCCCTCGCCCTGCTGACCCCACGCAGCTTGGAGGAAGAGGCCTCCCCTGGGCCAGTCATCAACCCAGGGTCTTTGCCAAGTGACCGTGGCAGCTGCAACCTCCTCGGGCCCCTGGGAGCCAGGGCCATGTCCAAAAGGCTCCATCAGAGGCTGGCCCAGGTCCCAGACTATCCTCTTGGCTGGCAGGGGATGGAGCCCATTGGCTCCACTTCTGAAGCGGGAGTCACAAGCCCCCGCGTGGCTTGTGCCCCTCAGGCTGCCCTTGCCCCTACGGAACCAGGCGGTGGGGGGAGGGGTGTTCCTTTGCACCTTCTCCTCTCGTGTCCAGAGGCTCCGGGAGGGGCAGTGGCCCTGATGAACATGACCGTCTTCCAGTTAATAGAAGTCTTTAAGCATCTGAGAGGCAGGCATGAACGTTCATTAGATTCAGGTGCCCCTCATTTAGGAAGCATTGCCTCTCTGCCTGCAGAATTTTGTCCTTTTCTCTCTTTTTTGGGTGTCGGAGACACTGTAGCCAAAGCAGCCGGCCCACCCTGGGCGCTCAGGGGCCTGGACTGCTGGTCTAGTTGGAAGGATAGGCAACTGTGCTGTTTTCCTATCTGAATGGGCCTGAGCCCTCCCTTTCTTGGGGAGAAATCACGGGGCTAGGTCAGGAGACAGCGGCCTGTGTCACCGCAAAATGGTGGCGTGACCCTAGGCTGCTGCCCAGTTCAGCTCTCTGGGCCCTCACTTTTTATCTTGCAGATAGGGACAATAACACCCATGTGATCTCCTTGGAGTGTTGGGGAGCGAGGGGAGGCCCTGAGCTGGGAAGGTGAGACCTCTGCAAGGGACCAGTCTCCACAGGGGGTGGGCGTGGCATCAGGCAGCTGAGGGTGAAGGGTCCCAGGTGAGCTGGGACCCTCATCAGGCCTTGAGTGCCGCCTCACACCCGTGTCTACACACCCACGTGGCCATGCATATATGCACACGTACATGTTTCCTTTGATACATTTGCATGTACACACACTGCATAAGCCCATCTACATATATGCAGATGTGTGCAAAGGCACTCACACACATGCACATGCCTTTGCACTGCCCCTTACACAAGCGTGCACCTCCAGGGTTTGCACCCACGCACACTCTCATGCCAGAGCCAGATGGAAGCCGGGAGTGGAGCCATCTGGGGGTCCGGCTGCCCTCCCCGCTGCCGACCCCATTGCGGAGGCCGGGGAACGGGGCTGCCAAGCAGCTCAGGCCGGGGCCATGTGCGCGGCGCTCAGGCTGGCGAAGCTGTCTGTCTGCCTCCTGGCGCGGGCTGACAGGCTGGCCGAGGCCATGTGCTGGGCTGAGGAGTCCACGCCAACGGAAACGGCTCCTTTGGGAAGAGGCGAGGCCTGCAAAGCAAGCAGTGGAGCGCGCAAACCCAGCTCAGCTTTTGTTGCGTGCGTGCGTGGTCACAGGAAACTGAAATGCACAGGGTTCATGGTGCTCAGTGCTGATCAGTGGCTTCGAGGGTGGTTCAGCTGCCACCTCCGTTTTCACTCATTTTTCTATGGTCAGCACACGGAAGTCTTGAATAACAGTCAGGATCCTAAATGCGGTTGAAGACACGTGATGATACTTGTCCAACATCCCTTCCTCGCTCCCAGCCCCTCACTTGCTCTCCTGTGCTCCTTGTGGCTCTGGGGGGGTGACAATTGTAGAAGCAGGGGCCCCAGGCTGGGGGGCATGTGGGCCTGGCCTGGCTCCCCAACACCAAGTCCACGGTGATTGTCACATTGACCCGTGCTCGACCAATCAGAACCCTTCCTTGTTATTTGCCACACAGGCCTGGAGGAGGTTAGCTCTTCTCTTCTCTGGGGTGTGGGAGCTGTCTCTGGCCGTGCTCCCCTGCCCCCCAGCCCTGCACGGGAGACACCCCTCTGCACTGGGCCTGGAGAAGCCAGCCGTGGAAAAGAAATCCCTTTGATGGTAAGACTGATTCATTATTTTATGTACAACTGAGAACCAAAAAAAAAAGCCTGCCCGTTAAACTATGACATGCCTTTGGCTATAATCACATTCTGATTTCAGAGCTATTACTACGTGAAAACGTGAGACCCGATGAAATGTGTGTGTAGCTGGATGGATGGATAGGGAGATAAAGCAGGAGGGTGTGAGCAGGGGGGCGGGAGTCCGGGCAGGACAAAGTGCGTGTGACTTTGTAAGGGGGGGGGGGTGGGCGTTCCTGAAAACGCCTCTGATCACCTGGCTGCAGCCGCCCCTGAAGCTGACAGCACTGTTTACGAGGCAATAAAGACCCGTTGTTTCTCCAGCACACGTGAATCATTTCTGTGATTCACAGTGGAACGAGACTGGGCGGATGCATCTGCTCCTGACCTCATTCATCGCCCAGACACAGGGAACAGAGAAGGCTTTTCTGTTCCGTGGCCGCCCCACGGCTGAGCACCCGCCGCGGCTGGCAGGCACGGAGCCGGGTCAGCCCCACCACAGATACCTGCGAGCTGAGCTGGGGTCCCTGCGGAAACTCCTTGGTCGCACGTGCCGGGTACCTCATATCAAAGTAACTTGAGCAAAAAGCGGGGTTTCCTGGCTCACGAATGTCGGAAGGCCAACAGTGGGTAAGCCCCAGGCCCGGGGGGACCCAGGGCTCCGTCTTTCCGGTCGGCTGCTTTCTCCGTTGGCTTCACTGTCGGATCGGCTGTCCTTGTGCAGTGGCTCCGCTCAGACGGAGGCCTTGCAGGTTCGCAGTCTTTCTCCAAAAAGCTCGGAGCGCCTAGGACTGAGCATCCCTGGACCAGCTGGGCGGGGCCTGTCTCCTTAGGGAGACCTGGCAGGGAACGGGGCATGCTGATTGGCTGTGTGGGGTCATGTGACCCGGAGTGGGCGGGGCGTCAAGTGATAGAAGCTGGAAACGGCAGGTGATTCCCTCCAAGGAAAAGGGGGTTCTGCTACCAGAAGAAGGGAGGATGGGCGCCCAGGAGGTGTCCCCAGCAGCTCCACCCCTCTCTTCCGGGTTAGCACCGTCCCAGGGAAGGCCCCCAGATGTTAGCCACCTGGTCCTCAGGGTGCGACCTCTCCCCAGAGCAGCAATTCCCCGACTGCCACCCGGGGACCTCCCAGCGTTTGGTGGGTTCTGGAGGCCGGGGAGGGGCGTCCCCTGGGGGGACTAGGAGCCCTTTCTGGGTGTTATTGCGTGATCTTCCTCCTTCGTGCCTGCAAAAAATGTGGTCTTAATACAGCGTGTTTAACAATGCAGGCAGGATCAAAGGGCGGCCCTAATTGGCCAAGGGGTGGGCTTCCACCTGTTTACTCTCTGCAGTAATTCCACGCGGCAGGCGTGATTAGTCATGTTGTTCTCATGTCATCTGAGGGGGAGAAGATCGCCAAACAGTTGGTGACTGGGAGGCATGACACTGCCCAGGCACCAGCCCCTGAGGTCCGTAGGAAGGATGGAGCTTGACCAGATGGAAGCCTGTCCCTGCTCGGGCCGGTGGAAGAGGCTGCCTGTCTGAAGAAGCTTCCTAGGGTTCCGGAGCCCACGTCCCTCGCTTCCCAGCCGGTGGGTGGGGACGACTGAATTGCCCTCCCCGGCGCACTCACCTGTCTAGTGGGGCTCTTGTGGGATTAAGTGCGACGATGCTATAGAGTGCTGGGCAGGCTCTCTAGCACATAGTAGGTGCTCAACAAAGAGGCAGCACCAGCTGTTATTGTTATTATTAGACGACTCCGTTTTCCACACGGCTGTCAGAGGAACTTTCCAAAATGTAACTCTGGGCACGTCACCCTCAAAGGCCTTCTTTTCTTAAAACTGGGTTTCTCAGCCTGGGCACTGTTGACATTTGGGGCCTGGTAATCCTCTCTTGTGGGGGCATCCCGTGCATTGCAGGGTCTTTAGCAAGCTAGTCCTCACCCATTAGATGCCAGTAGTATCTTAGCTGCCCCCACAAAGTTGAGATAACCAGAAATGTTTGCAGACGTTACCAAATGGCCCCTGGAAGGGTTACCCCTGCTCCTCACTAGCCCCTTCCCAGGTGAGAATCATTGTCTTGAACCAAACACAGAACATTGTCACGGCCTCCCAGACCAGTGTGGTCTGCCAGGCTGGCTCCCACAGACTCCCCTGGGCTCACCCAGCACTGGGATTCTCCTGTTCCCTTTGCTTCAGCCACTCTGGTCTCTCTGCCACAGGGACTTTGCACCTGCCCTTTTCTCTGTGAGGGGCCTAAGCTGGCTTTCCTTGCCTCTCACCTCCAGCTCATCCTTCACCCCTCCACTCGGTCATCACTTTCTCAAGAAGTCCTCCTGATTTGTCCGGATAGATTGCATGCCACTCAGTCTCGGCCGTCCCTGCAACAGCTCCTTCTGCGGCACTTGTCACAGTTGTAATCATTCATTTACTTGTGTGGTTCTATAAAATGTGCCCTCCCCCGCGGTGAAGCGTGAACTCCCTGAGTTGGGAATGAGTCTTCTGTGTCTAGTGATTAGCACTGCGTGGAGTTTGCTGAGTGTTTGTTAGAGGAGGGAATGAGTTCTGAGCCAAGTAGCTTCGTCCCACAGGCTAGCAGCTGGCCGTCTCCCAGCCATCGCCCTGGACCCCAGGGCAGAGAGAGCGCCCTGGGTTGGATGGAGCCCGGGGGAACGACAGTGTTTTTATCCTGTTTCGTTCTTACGCTTTTTATTGGGCTATAACGTAATAAAATAAAATGCACTGATCTTAAGTATACAGCTTGATGAATTTTTACAAAGATAATTTTTTTTGTGAAGCCAATACCCAGATCAAGATCCAGAACATTGCCAGCATCCCAGAAGCTCCTTCATCTCCCTCCTACTCAAAATCGCCCCCACAGGTGACCACCAATCTTACCTCTGCCATCACAGAGGAACCTTGACGGTTGTGGATGTTGTATTCGTCAGACTTCTCCAGAGAAATAGAACCAACAGGATGTTTATACAAAGAAGGAATTGGCTCGCACAATTATAGAGGCTGGCAAGTCCAAAACCTGCAGGGTGAGCTGGCAGGCTGGAGACCCAGGGAAGAGCTGGTGTTGTAGTTCAGGTTTGCATGCTGTCTGCTGGCAGAACTCCTTCTTGCCTTGGGAGGTCACTCCTTCGCTCTACTCAGGCCTTCAACTGATTAGATGTGGCCCACCTGCAAAAGAGGGGGCAGTCTGCTTTCCTCCAAGTCCACTGGTTAAAATGTTCATGTCAAAAACACTGTCACGGACACACAGGGTCTGACCACATTTCTGGGCACCATGGCTCCGTTAAGTTGATGCACAAAGTTAACCATCACGGCTGTCATATAACTGGAATGACGTAGCTCATCCTCTTCTGCCCAGCATTATGTCTGTGAGCTTCACGCATGTGGTGGCTCAGAAACTGTGGTTCATTCTTATATATGGTTTTTTTTTTTTGCTGTGTAATACCCTGTTGTATTAGTCTCCTACCCTTTATTTTCATCACTGATGGACATTTGGTCGGCTGCCATGAATTTTTTTGGGCGGCCCGAAATGCTCATTTGTGGAATTGCTGGGCTCCTAGCACACACACACACACGTTGTACTTAGTGGGTACTGGCAGGCACTTCCCTCGTGGGCGGATTGGTCTACATCCCCCCCCCACCCCAGCAGTGCAAGAGCATCCTCGTTCCTGCATCTCTTCATGGATCCTCCCCATCTTGTCGATATTTTTGGTTTCAGCCATTCTGGTTGGTGTGGATTTGTATCTCATCGTGATTTTAATGAAGCGTTTGTTTAAACCAGTTCTCTGCTGGATGAGATCGCATGGAGAGAGCCTCCTACACAGTTAAAAAAACATTATTTACTTATTTAGAGAGGGAAGGGAGGGAGAAAGAGAGGGAGAGAAACATCACTGTGTGGTTGCCTCTCACACGCCCCCAACCGGGGACCTGGCCTGCAGCCCAGGCCTGTGCCCTGACTGGGAATTGAACCGGTGACCCTTTGGTGCACAGGCCGGCGCTCAATCCACTGAGCCACACCGGCCAGGGCTGAGAAGTTTCTTTTATTAGGGCCATCCTGCGCACCGATTTGCAGAGAGAAGGAAACTAGCGTCTGCCTTGCATCTCCCGTCTGTCTGGCCCAGTGCTGGGGGCTTTCCAGATTTCACCTCCCATCATCCTTAAAACAACTCTTAGAAGACCCGCGTGGACGCCCCTGGACATAGACTAGGGACAGGCCATGCTGCCACTTCCCCGAGGACTGAGCATGCAAATGAGACACGGGGTTCTCACCCCCTGGGGACCTGGCAGGCACCGGGTGAATGCGACAGGCGTTCCCGCAGAGAGCGCCGCTGCTGATGGGGGCCACCGTGGGGGTCGACCTGGCCTTGGGTGTGCAGATTTCACTACCTGTGATTCCCTGCATCCGGACCACAGGTTGTGAGTTGACGAGCGGGGGCTTTGCCTGTGGTTTCCATGAAGACCTGTGACGAGCAGATCAATGTGGCATCAGCCCCGTGGACTGGGCGCCAGTAACATTTCCTCACCAACTTTTGGTAGAGGCTTTAGGCGAAGGTTATTTTGTTGTGCGAAGGCATGTTTAGAAGAGTCCGCTGTCACTGCCTTTTGTTCAAGAGGGGACATTTGGACACTAGAAAGCAGTAGACAATTGGAACAGAAGTAAACCTTCAGGTTTAACACATAGTATCTACTGAAAAAGCCAGCATCTTCTCCCTTCTCGTTTTGCTGTGGGCTAGTGGAAAATTCACTGCAGAGAAGTATCAGCTTCAGCGCCAAACCTGGATTTGGATCCCAAGCCTGGTACCTTGGGCTGTGTGACCTTGGCAAAGTCACTCATCTTTTTATGATTCAGGTGTGGAAAGCACCTGGCCCAGTGCCCAGCCCATGGTGGGGTCCGTCAGCGTTAGTAGATTGAATTTCTGATGTATTTCACATCTGTGATCCCTTAGCTACCATGTAAAACCTCATACACTATTAAAACAGGAAGGGCTTTTTTTTATGTTTGGTGCAACCCATTTGGCAGCAAGATCTGACACCAGGCTTTTTCCAGTCTTTATTGGTCCTAGCCAGAGAGAGTATGCATGTTTTGCTCTAGACACATATGACCATTTGTTCCTGAGGTATCCCCCCAGACGTCACGTGGGGTGTCACATTGTGCAGCACGTGCGATGTATTACCTTTCTCTCATCTGGCACATCCTGAGTTCCGATGTACATCTGGGTTTCAGATGCCGGAAGCGAAATTCAGATTTACTTAGCAGAAAAAGTTTGTGTATTATCTCATGGGCCTGAAAAGAAGCCTGGGATCTCTGCCTTCAGGTGCAGCTGAATTCAGGGTCTCAGGTGAGATCCGTCTCTCTCTTTTCTCTCTCACCACTCAGCTCTGAGTATCTGCTTTCTTAGTGTGTTGGCTGCGTTCCCGGTCTTGCCTCACACAGTGGAGGGGACAGGGCACAGTGCTGGCTTAGCTTGGGTCACTCTGGCAGCACTGCATGGGGCAGGGGAGGCTGGTAGCTCCTGGGGAGAAAGGTGGGGCATGGCACCCCAACAGACACCGCTGCATCAGCGGGGACTAGTTCAGGGGTGGCCAAGCTTTCACGTGGCCTTTCCAGCTCCGGGGAAATCTCAGTCCAAGCAAAGAGTACCCTGGAGGAGTGCAGACGCCTGTCTGTGAGCCTCTCGTGTTGACTGAGTCCCCCTGCCTACCTGTGGCATGTCCAAGTGTCTCACGGCGACTGAACTCCTGCTTTTCCAGCCTGAACTCCAGCCCTTACATCCTCTGGTGTTTCTGCTGCTCACAGGGATGAAAAGACGCTGCCCATCCTGTTCCCTCTGCTGGAATGTTCTTCCCTCCTCTCACCAGGTAAGGCCAGCTCATTCGTGATTCTGCGTTTGAAGGACAAGACTTCTCTGACCTTCTAGGGTTCTCCCTTGAGATTCCCACCCAGTCCCTGCCCGTCTTTTCTTCCCAGTGTCAATGTCACTTTGTACTGCAATATTAACAACCGGCACCCTGGCCCGACGCAGGGTTGTGTGCCTCACTCACCACTGTGACCTCTCAGTGACAGACACACCATGAGTGGTCGACAAATGTATCTGTGAGTAAATGAGTGAATGAATGAATGGATGGATGAGTGAATGGCAGAGTGTGAATTCACGCCCTGGCCTCCCTGACCCCGGGGCTCACACTGCTAACCACTGCGCGCCTCTCAGTGTCTTCAGAGCTAAACGAGAGGGTCCCAGGGCCCACTGCTTTGGCTTTCCATTTACTTCCTTGCCCGCACACGGTTCATGTAGGATCCTCACCCCCACCCAGAGGTTCCTGTCTGGATGTGGACACCCTTTCCCCCATGTGCCTCTGCCTGGAATGTGCTGCCACTCGCATGATTACGATGCTGGGACATGTATGTTGCTAGTCTTTTCCCAGCATTCTCTCGGCAAGGCTGTCTCAACCCCAGGCCGCTGGAAAGGGCCTTCCCGCGAAGTGCCGCACAGGAGCGTGGAAGGGACATAGTTTACCATGCCTTCTCTGAATCTCACGGCCGTCCTGTCGGGAAGCTGGCCTTTGGAATCCTTTCTGTTTATGAATTTAATCTGTGTGGTTCTGCTCGGAATGGCCGGTCTCAGGGTTCTCTCTTGGAACCTGGCCGTACTCAGGTGACTGGCCACACACCAGGCTAAGCCAGTCAGGGTTCTCCCTGGGATTTCTCTAATCTCTGCTTGTGATGTCACATGGCTGTGAGACTGGACCCAGTGGCCATGGACCTGGCCTCAGAGGACAGCTTTTCTGAGAGAATCAAGCTGGCCCACCAGGAGAAGGAAAGGCAGCAGAACAGAAGACCCTTAGAACAGCAACGGCCCCATTTATCGGGAGCCCCAGTGTTCCCAAAGCACCCACCAGCATCAGAAGTGAGGCAGAATGGCGAGGCGCTCGGGGGTGCTGGCGCTCGCCCGAGGTTTCTGCGTGGTGGGGCCGAGGCGCCGACCCAATGGGGTCTGCCAGAGAGCCCTGGGGCCCTGGGCCAGCCGTGAGCTTTGCGCCACCTCCCCTCTTGGGGAGCCCCCTGTCTTGGAGCTTGTCTTGCCCCAGGAGAGCAGAGGGCACCCTTTGTGTCTCTGCTATCCCAGTGGGCGAGGATGGGCACACGCCTGGCTGGGTGTGGCGTGAGCAGAGGGCCACGCCCAGGCCCAGGACGCCTGCCTCCCCTCCCCCGCCCTCCCTCAGGGTGCAGGCACGGGCCACAGCGGAACACCTGGGAAACAAAGGGCTGCCTTCATGGAAGAGAAAGTCCCTTTGCCCAGCACCCAGCCAGACGCCCAGTTAAACAAACCGCTGCAAAGCGCACCCAGTCCAAAGACGCCGTCGGGAAAAAGTCCTACGTCTCTCACTTGGACAGCCACATCCCCAGAGGCCAGGCGGCGCGAAAGGCCCGCGGCCCAGCTGACGGCCAGACGACTCCCTGGCGTGTCTTGGAGTTGGAGCGCACCAGCTCCTGGCTCCTCCGGCCCGAACAAAGGAGGGAATGCGCTTCTGAGCAGGGCTCCCTACCAGGCACAGAGCTGGGGGCTCTTCTGAGGACAGGAAGGCCCCCCTGCGCCAGATTTTCAGCAACATCAGGATGTGGAGAAAGCCCAGCTTACCACATCCCCTTGGCGAACTTGGACAAGAAACGCACCCGCTTTCAACACGACTCTTGTTCTCCGTCAATGGCTTCCATTGTCGGCAGGGACTCCCTGGCTCCGGAGTTGGGCCCGTGCCCTGGCCAGAGTCTCGGCCCGGCAGACCTGGGCTCACCCACTCCCTTCCTCGGCGCTGGGAAGCATCCCCGAAGTCTTGCCCAAGGGCTCCACTGAGGAAGTTTCCTTTTGCTCCCCATCAGTGGAGAGACAGAGTGGAGATGCTCTGCCATCTTCCCGCAGGGCATCTGAACCTTTGAGCGCAGCCCCCCCGGGGCCCCCCACTTTGTTCCTTTCTCCTGACCTTCCGCTGATATTCCCTGCTAGCGCCCAGGACCAAGCTCAGCAAACTACTGCCTGGGGCCAAATCCAGACCACCACCGGCTTTCCCAAATAAAGTTTTATTGGAACAACCCTGCTTGTTCATTTACATATTGTTTATGGCTGCTTCTGTCTCTCGATGGCAGAGCTGGGCAGTGGCAACAGAAATTGCATGACCCACAAAGCCTCACAGTTTTACTCCCCGGCCCTTTAAAGAAGCACTTTGCCCACTCACGGTCTAGGTCCAAGGGGACTCGCAGAGGAGTTTCTGTTTGCGTTTTCCATCTCTCGCTCCCAGCTGACTGACAAACACCGCCGGAGTGCCTAGCACAGGCAGGGCTCCGAGCTGGTGGCTAAGGACACGGTGATGGACAGGCAGACGCGCTGCCGGCCCTGGAGGGAAGCGGAGGCCACGCGGCGCGCACACTTGTGACGGCTGTGCTGGGGGTTACGGGGGCCAGGGCAGGGCGCTCCGTGGGCCTAACGCAGGGTCCAGGACGGCTCCCTGGTGGGAATAATGAGTCTGCTGAGACCTTGAGGGTGACGAGGAGTTAGCCGGCTCAATGGGTGAGGCAGGGTGAGAGGGCGGAGAATTCTCAGAACAGAGGGCCCTGCCCAGCTGAGGCCGGACGGACAGAGCTGTGCCCTCCAGGAATGGAGCGCCATCCTAGTAGGAGACGTTCGAGGGATGAGCGTCAGGAGTGGCCGCCTGGGACAGGACGGCTGCTGCCCGTGGGCCATCGGTCCCCCGTGACTGGTCTGGTGAGACACTGGGACGTGTCCTTCCTTCTTGGAGATACTAAGGTTTCCCTTCTCCCTGTACAAAGCTCAGTCTCAATTCAGATCAACAAACCAGTTCTTCTAATCTAGGGTTGTCTGATTGGGCCGACACTAGCCATGTGCGGGAATGTAAATCTAATTTATATTAATTACAATGTAAAATGTCCAGTCCTGGCCAGAGTGGCTCGGTTGGAGCATCCTCCCGTAACTGAAAAGTCGCCGGTTTGATTCCCAGTCAGGGCACATACCCAGGTTGAGGGCTTGATCCCTGGTTGGGGTGTGTCAGGAGGCAGCTGATCAGTTTCTCTCTCACACCAATGCTCCCCCCCCACTCCCTTCCCTCTTCTCTCAAGTGAGAATAAAATAAGCCTTTAAAATAAAAAAAATAAAAAAAAAAGTAAAATGTTCAGATCTTCGGTTCCAGTAGCCATGTTGTCCTGGACGGTCCCACGTGGCTGCCACATGGGGCAGCGGGGACACAGAACACCCTGTCGCACAGAGAGTTCCCTGCGCAGCTCCGGCCTCACGGGAGAATCGGGCCAGTCCTCCACCCAGTCGCTGTGGGAGCACCTGTCTCTCGGCCGGGAAAAGCAGGGAGCCTGGGCTTTGGGAGTGAATTTCTCCGACTCTCCACGGCACCATCTGCGCGGCAGGCCCAGAACAGAGCTCGGCGTGCGGCAGGTGTTCCCTTCACACGGCAGCGGTGATAATGTGAACTTTCGCAGCAGAGTAAAAAAGTTTATAACCCGCACCATGAGAATCCCCGTGGGGAGGAAACTTTGTTTGTGAAAACCAAGTGTGAAGTCGCCGTGGAGGAAGAAGCCCGAGGACGGCTTGAGTCTGCGCGGAGGCAGCAGGGACCTGCACATGGGAAAAGCCGGACGGAGGCAGGGAGTTCGCAGGAGGCTGGGAACCACGCGGGATGGAGCTGTCGGCTGGCGTGGCTGAAGGTCCTTCCGGAATCGGGATGTCTGGCCGTCCCTTAGGAGCTCTTTGCAGGCTGAGCTGTGGGCCCACGGCCTGAGTCCAACAACACCTTTCCCTGAGAACATTTCCAGAGATTGGAGGGTGCGGGGTGCGGGAACCAGGGCCGCTTCTCCCTCGTGGCTGTGCAGGTGCGGGAGAGAGAAGGCACCCTGAGGCCCTCCGTGTCAGCTCAGTGAGGAGGACTCCGAATCTCAGGACCCACGGGGCTCCTGAGGAGACCAGATTGAGCGGAACCCACAGAAGTCGTGGGGAAGCTTTGGACGTTCACAGGGCAGGGGTGGGGCATCAGGATCACCCAAGGGCCCTCAGGGCGGACGTCTAGATCATACGAACCTTGTGCAACTTTGGGCAAAGCCCTGTGTTCTGGATGGTGGGCAGGGTGCTGAAAATATCCATTGCCTTGAACGGGAGGCGAGTTCTTCATCATTCATTCCAATAATTGGACAGGTCTATTATGGTTGCATGTGTTAAAAAATCCAATCCAAACTAATTTAAGGGGGGGGGGTGAACGACAGTAATAATGCAGGGAATGAATCAATCTGGCTCTAGGGAAAGCTGGATCTGGGGCTCTCGGAACAGAAGAACAGCGTTCTCTGTCCCCTTCCTTGGTCCCACTTTTCAGGGTAACAGGTGGTGGCCAGAAGCTCCAGGCCAACGCGGCTTCCGGATTCCAGAACTAGGGGGACAGGGGGCACTTTCTAGAAGCTCCGGTGACAATCTTCTCGTGAGGTACTGGCTCTGATGGGGCCACATGCTTATCCCTGACTCCGTGGAACAGAACGATCTGACCGGCTTGGGTTCTTAACATGTTCCCCCTGGGCTGAGCCAAAGAAATTGAGGCCCAGAGGCAGTCATGGGAACCGAGGCACATGGAGACAGACAGCTGGGTGGGGGGTGGGCGTGGAATGAGAGACGCCACCATAATTAGTGCCCTCGACCCCCCAGGGCTGGCTCTGGGGTGCAGATGGAAAAGACGTGAATCCACAATGCAAGGCCGGGAGTTGGGGGAGCACCGCACCCCGATTCAGCAGTCCTCTGGGAGTTCACCTTCTAGCAGGAGGCTGACCCCTCTCCCAGCATCCCTCTGCCTCCCGGGCCTCCTGGCCTGAGTCCAGCCCAGCAAGAGGAGTGAAATTAACTGTCCATTGTTATCCTGCCGCTTCCTGAGAGCAACAAAAGGCCTTTCACAGCGAGGCCGCGAAGCCAGGACATGTGCGGGGACCTGGAAGTCCCAGAATTCGGTTGTTGAGGTGCCAGATGGAAAACACCCAACAGGTCATGTTCAGAGTTTGGAGCTAAAACAGACGTGCTCTTTAAAAATGTCCGTATAAGGCTAGCCTCGCCGGGACACGTTGTGGAGCGAAGGGCACGGGGCTGGTACTCAGAAACCGAAAAACACGTGGAAGGTTCTGGAAAAAAATCCGAGAGCGATGGGGCCAAGTTCTCTTCCAGGTTTCACCTTCGCCCTGGAGGGATGCACTCCACAGGGGGAAGGGACTTGTCAGGAGTTGGGTCTCAGGGTCCCTCCCCCCACCCCCCTTTCCAGGGAGAGTTCTAGGCAAGGGGAGCTTCGTCATTACCCCGAGAACCCAGGACGCCCCTGATGGGGTGAAGCCACTGATGAGGGGGGCAGGGGCGGGGGCTTCAAACAACAGTAATTATTCTCTCACGGTTCAGAGGCCAGAGGTCCAAAAATCAAGGTGTCAGCCGGGCGGATATTCCTCTGCTGGCTCCGGGGAAGACCCCTTCCCAGCCTCCGCCGGCTCCCGGAGGCTCCGGTCCGGCCCCGTCTGCAGCGGCAGCCCCCCGCCTCTGCCTCACCCTCACAGGGCCTTCCCTGCTGTGTGTCTCTGCGCGCCCTCTCTCGGCACGACTTTAGGGTCCACCCTGATCCCATAGGATCTCATCGGAACTAATTACATCTGCAAAATCCCTGTTTCCAAACAAGGTCACGGGTGAGGGTCTGGGTGGACGTGACTTCTGCGGGGAGGGGTTACTATTCAATTGACAGTGGTGGCCTGGTGGGATTTTCACTGGGCACAGAGGCCCCAGCAGCACGAAGAATGGACTGAAGCAGGCCGGGGTGGAAGCAGGAGGCCAGCTCCTGGCAGGAGGGAGGCGGGGAAACCCGGACTAGGCTGGGGGCGGCGGTTACGTGGGAGCGCATGGGGCAGAAGGATGCTTGGGACGCAAACGCAGCAGGACTTGGTTGCTCGTGGATGGGGTGTGGGCAGGGTGAAAAGAAGATTTTAAGAAGATGCCCCACGTTTGGGGTGGCTTGTCAGCTCAGTCCTCAGCGAACCCTGTTTGGTGAGGCTTCCGCTAGGATAGAAATGGACAGGCAGGAGGGCAACAAGAAAAAGTTAGAAGACGAAGAAGAAACCTTGAATCTGGTGACCCCTCGTGAGATTTGCCTACAAGCTGCAGGAGTTCTAGGGACCTCAGACCCTCCTGGCTCTGCGCACAGGCCACGCGGAAGCCGCTGAAGGCCCAGTCACAGGTTAAATAACGCTCCCAGTGAGCTCATTCTTCAAGTGGGTCCTTCCTCCTGGCTCACCCCAGCCCCCAGACCAGGGAAGCCGCACTGATGGGACTAAGTGCGGCATCCTTGGCCCTGGGATGGGGGCCGCCTAATGCTGGGTGACAGGCTGGGGGACAGGGCCTGACACGGGGCAGGGGTAGGTGTTCAGAGGCCAGATCTCTAACCCAAAATGCTGGGAAGGGCTCCCAACATTTTCTTCCTTGCAGTTCCTCCTGGGGGCTCCTGTTGTGCTAGAGAGTAGGGGCGCAGGGCGGGGGTGGGGGTGTGGGGAGGCATCCCCCCTGCTGGGCCCAGACTGAGCCCCTTCTCACTCCCGGGTGTGCTTCCCAGGCAGCAGGAGCTTGTCAGCTCTGGTGCTGCATGTAATCAGATGCACAGATGTTCAAAACTCAGAAAGGCGCTAAAGAGGCTTCTGGGCAATGGGGGGGGGGGGGGGAGAAGTTTCTAGAAATAAACCAAGTCTATCACCCAGGACAGCGTGAGGGGAGCTTGCTGGGATTGAAAAGTGGTCCTGCCCATGGTGGGAAGGTTCAGCTGTTGTAACATCATGGAGGGCCCTGCACGGGGGTTCAACGTGCCCCCCAAGTGTAAGTCAGGGGCACCCCCTGCCCACCCTGCCAAGTGTCCCAGGGTCCCCTCTGGGTTGGCCACCGCTCCCAGGTGCACTCCCCATCTCACTCATTTCTCTGTGTGCATGTGCCTCCGTCTCCCACGGCTCTGGGCGCTGCAGGTGTGGCGGGAGTGAGGGGGCCCGTGCCGGCCCTCCAGCGGAGCCATCGGGTGGGCCAGATGGAAAACACGTGAATACGCAACACGAGGTGCGGAGTTGGGGGGGCCCTGCGTCCCGAGTCAGCGGCCACCTGCCTTGGGTTCCTCTCAGTCCTCTCCAGCTTTGCACCGACACGCCTGCCTCCTCTTTCCCCACAAACCTTGGAGGGCCACACCAAGGTCACGCCGTTCTGGGCCCCCTTCTGGAGGCTGGAGAGGGGGCACGATGCCCCCCGCGAGGGCACAGGTTTGTGGTTCCAGGAGTGGCTGTTGTTGCCTCCTTAAGAGGACAAGGACAAAGGAACGATGGCACATCAGCAGGGAGGAGGGCTCTGTCACACCACACACGTTTATGGCCGTTTGGAGTCATACGTTTTCTGGGTAGCATCCGTCCTCGCCAGTTGCTTGGAATGATCACGCTGACACCGGCTGCTTCTCCACGCTGACACTCTTCGGAACACTCTATAAGCATTCGCTCTTCTAAGCCACATAGGACCCTGTGAGGTAGGCACTGTCACCAACCCTGTGTGTGGCACAGGACGTTCAGGCACAGAGAGGCTAAGGGAGGCTCCCAAAGACACACAGCTGGGAAGAGGAGGAGTCTGGGATTTCAGCATGGGCTCCGGGGCCTACGCTTTTTTTTTTTTTAAAGATTTTATTTATTTATTTTTAGAGAGAGGGGAAGGGAGGGAGAGAGAGGGGGAGGGAAACATCCATGTGTGAGAGACGTCTATTGGTTACCTCTTTCACGCCCTCAACTGGGGACCTGGCCCCCAACCCAGGCACGTACCCTGACCCGGAATGGAACCAGTGACCTCTCAATTCGCAGGCTGGAGCTCAGCCCACTGAGCCACACCAGCCAGGGCTGTTTTTATAAAATCCATGTTTGGCAAGTGCTTGGCTTTTGGCACATGGACGTGAACTCAGAAAATGAATGAATGAGTGAAGAAGTGAATGAGGGAGACAGTGAGTGATTCTGAAATTGCACGAGGCTGAGCGGCAAAGAGAGAGAAGGAGGGACGGAGCCCGAGCCCACGGACCTCCCTGCGTCCCCGCAGCCCCGAGAGGAGCAGCAGCTGAGAAGCCCTGGCCTTGAGGCCGGACTGACAGGACAGGGTGGTTGCTGAGCATCCCTGGGAGACACACACATTCCGTGTGTCCCCAGAACATGGGTGTCGTGCACAGTAAGCGGGGGGCTGGCGTGTGTGTGTTCCTGCGTTCCTGCACACGCACCTGTGTTCTCTCAGGGGCTGCCCTCGGCCAGGTAGCCGCCCCGAGCGCGTGGACTCTGACCACCCCCGACAGCTTGGGCACGTTCGTGCCGAAGTGCTGTGAGCTCATTGTCCTCCTCTGTAAAATAGTCACAATGGCCCCTTCTGGCCAGGTGACTGTGGGTTAGATGGGGTAAGGTGAGGCCTGCAGGGGACCCTTAATGTCAGTAGAGAGACACGGGTGTCTGTCAGTGTCCGGGTACCGACTTTTGTACAAATGTGGCCCGTAGCGTCTCCAGGAGCCATGCGGCAGGAAAGAGGAACGGGACATTCCCACCTTCATCTTCATGTTTGCTTTAATTTCTAAAGAAACGTGCGGTCTAAGGACAGAGGGCAGGATGGGGAGACATGGTGTTGATTCTGGGGATTTCTCTCTCCCTTGAGGTTCTTCCCTGCAAAGACTCTCAAGCCGCAGCCTTGGCAGCGGGAGCCCGTGGGGCTGTTGGGAGAGAACTGTCCTCCCCTCGGAAGGACATGCGGGGACCCAGTGTCATGTCGGGATCCACGATGAGAAGGTTTGACTCTGATTGGTGTACAGAGGGTCCTAGGGTGGGCTTGTGGTGGTTCTGGTGTTTTGAGGACTTTTGCTTTCTTTTGGGTGTGGCTGAGTGGCCGAAGGGGCAGGCCTGCAGCTGTCCCCTGTCCGCTGTCCCCTTCTGAAGAACCACCTCCACCTGCTTGCTTGGGCATTGGCCAAGCCTTTGGGCCTGCAGCCAGGAAACTAAAAATGAGGGTGCTGTTCACTCTCCCTTCATTTATAATGTTTAGTATTAACAACTGGGAAGGTCGCAGAAGCTGCCTGAAAACAAAGACAACCACTAAGCTTCAGAGGAATTGCGTTGCATTTCCAAAAATGGTGTAGCTGGAGGCGTTTGGCTGTAAGCAAAGAACACGGGAAACAGAAGCCATGTTGTCACCACCGGGTGTTTGAGGAGGCCATGAGCACTTAAGTGTGACCCCTGCGTAGCGAGCAAGGTGACAGCAGCAGGACCTGCGGGGAGACGAGGTCCAGGGGACCAGACGTTGCGACGCTGTCTGCCGCCATTCACGGATTTTGTCCTTGGAGCTGCACAGCCAGGGACGGCTTCAGCAGGTGCTGCTGGCAGGACCACGTTTAGGTTCTGAAGACCCGAATGGAGTCCATTTAAAGACCCCCTCCTGCCCCTTACCCTCCGCCCTGCCCTCTGGGACCCCGGAGCAGGAAGGCTGCCACCAAGGGACTGTCTTTCTGCATGAGCCGGCCCGTGGCCCAGTGGCTCTCATCTGGCCGGTTGCCTTGCTGTTTCCAAAAGCACTTGACCGCTGGAAGCATGAACGGGCTCAGCCGCGCGGCCTTATGTAACAGTGGGACGTCCCCTGGGCTGGAAAACAGGGCTCCTGTCAGCCTTGGGGCTGAGAAACGGACGCTGGGGACCGGGAGGTTTGAAGGCGGTGCCCAGCCCTGTGGTTTGGGCTGGTCCTCTGAGGGGAACAATCGGAGCAGCTAGCCATCCGCAGGAGGGGACGCTCAGCTGAGACCCAGAGAGGCCGTGGCGGGGACCAGGCCGGCTGCGGGCGGGCGCACAGGCCGCGGGGCAGGCAGGGACCACAGCCCTGCAGGCGGCCACCAGCACCCCCAGCAGGATGCCGGTCGGTGATCCGCTCACCTTCCTTCCTGTGCTGCCTCCTGTGGAGGTGAAGGGGGGTGGATGGGGTTACACTGGCAGTGGGGGAGTATGTGGGGGAAGGAAGGATGGGGGACAAGAAGCTGCTCTTCCTGTTTGATGCTGTGTCTTAGAGGCTGCAAAGCCTTGGCTGGTTTTGCCGTTTGGATGGCTCTGAACTGAGCAAGGCATCGTCCCTCACCCAGAGCTGCCTGTGGCTACAACCTGCGGGAGCCTGGCCACGGGTCCCCGCTGCGGACTTGTCAGGGGTCGTGGAGCCGCCCGGAGACCCATGCCGGCATCGTTTCAGGGCAGACAGAGGACAGGGTCGCCTGCAGTCAGTCTAGGCAGGGAAGGGCCGGCCGGCTCTGCGCTGGGAGCTCCTGTTCAGTGCCTTCTGGGCTCCCCGCTCCTGCAGGCTAGTCTGGGCTCGCCCCCGGGGGGCAGTCCCAGGGCCCCAGGGCCTCCTGGGAAGCAGCCGCAGACCAGCACACTGCTCCTCCTGGCCCAGTGTCCCCGCTCAGGACGAGACGTGGTTGAGAGAGTCTCAGAGGTGACACAGTGTCTTGTGCTCGGGGCGGAAAGCCCGAGGATCACTGAGAAGGCCTGACAGCTCTGGAGTCCCCTCTGTGGGAGCAGAGGGAGCCCTTACCATTTAGGTCGCCCCTGGCAGCTGACGAGCTCCTAATAAATGTGCCAGCACCCCTGGACATTCTTACCAGAGTCTTCAAGTGGGCAAGGCCGCGAGCCGGCGCGAGAGAACTCCACTCCTGGCGTCGGGCTTTCTTGGTGGGCCCTGCAGGGCTCTCGTTACGCTGCAGGGTTGAGAGAAATAACTCGCTGGGTCTTATTCCAGAACCCTCTTCTGTCTGAGATCCCAGCATGTGGCTAGGGCTGGGTTTCTTGGTCATGGCGCTGTTGACGGTTTGGACAAATAGTTCCTTGTTGTGGGGCCGTCCTGCGCCCTATAGGGGAGTTAGCAGCATCCCTGCCCTCTGCCCACTTGAGGCCAGGAACACCCCCTCCCCAAACTGTGACAATCCAAAAATGGTCTCGGGGGAGAATCGTCTCCCGTTGAGAACCAGTGCATTGGAGGGGCAACCTGGAGACAGCTTTGAATGCCGTTTGCTCAAGTTGAAGTCTCCCGCTCTTCTTTCAGCCCATGTCTTGGCCCGTGTTGTGGCTGTCGGGCCTACGTTCCTGTCCACAGCCAGGTGCACAGCCAGGAGGGAGGGGCTTTTTCAGGTGGTCCCGCTACATCGCAGGTCACACTTGAGACAATTCTAGATCCCGCTGGACCAAGCTGGGACTTGGAGCGAACCTCCCAGCAGTCTCTTCCTGTTGTCCTCACGGTTAGACTGAAACGGGGCCCCAGCGCGAAAGCTGGGTGACATCCCCAACCCGCGCCAAACCCGGGCACCGAGAGCAGGCTGGCGCCGTCGGGAAGAGGAGGGTGCTTCCTGGCAGCGGTGCTCTCCCTCCTGGGCTGGAGATGCGTGAGGCGGGAAAGACCAGAAGCCTGCTTTTGGTGGAGTGGCGTTTCCAGCACCCAGATGGGCCGGGAGGATGAGGAGCCAAAGAATCTTTAAGCCCTCGTTGCAAGGAGCCGTCCCTGGTGAGAGGTGGCCTGCAGCCAGCCCGCCCATGCCCCTCCTGAGGGGCGAAGCGCCGCTGGGTCTCAGCAGGAGAAGCCGGGGCCGTGGGTGTTGCCCCCCGTCTTGGAACGATTCGTGGTGCTGCTGCTCTCCATAAAAGCGACCGGCCTATGGGGGCCTTCCCGTCATCGCGGAGCTCTGTTCTGTATAAAATAAATTGGATCCGTTGGCGTCTGAATCATCTCCAATGAACGTAGCAAAATAGCGTTTGGTGAGAAATAGTTGCTGTCCAGGAAGGAGGGGAGGCGTCTCCCGAACAACGCCTCCTGCCCTTTGAAAACAGGACGTGACAGCGGCCAAACTCAAGGAGTTCCCCGCCGGCTGGGTGCCACTCCAGTGCCCACCTGTCGTGGGTGCCCCCCATGCCCACCTGTGGGCTGAGGGCCGCCTGCCCAGCCTCTGTCCAGCCCCTGACACACGCGGGTGGTTAAGCCTCTGTCAGCACGGCCCTCCTTTCCGGCCCAGCCTTTCTGGTGCCAACAATGTCCCTGTTCCTATTCAGAGAGAAGGTTCCATCCCCCCATCTCTCCCCTTGGCCCCTCTCCCAGCCCTTGGAGAGCAGGCAATGCAGTCTGAGTGTGTTTTTGCTTCAGACACATTGAAAAAAATGAGGTGGGGACCAGGGGTTCCCGCCAGCGTGGAGGAGTCTTTCTCCCTGGCTCCGGGTTGAAAAGGAGCCCTGTTTCATGATTCTTGAGCACAGGTTCCTGGCCCAGGAAGCTTCCTGAAACTTGTTTAACTGCAGGTGAACAGCAACCATATGTGAACTGCCTCAGAGGAAAGAGGGATTTTATTGGCTCGTATTGTTGAAAAGGTGGCTGGCTTCAGGCATAGCTGGATCCAGGCGCTAAAAGATGCCACTGGCCGTTCCTCCTGAGTCTCCTTTGCCGGCACTTTCTCTACCCACCTCATAGTCCCTGGCTAGGGGACCTCCCCTTTTTCTGATGACTTTCCAGGAGATCTTCTGCGTGGATCTCTTCTCTGAACTTTGAACTTGTATCTCCAACTGCCCACGTGACAGCTCCACCCGGACACCTAAAAATGTGTCCGCTCTAACAACCAGATCAGAGCAGCAGTCCTCCCTTGTCACTCTACCTCCAACTTTGCTGCCTCATAACAGCCGACGGTGCTACCATCCATCCAGTTCGAGCCAAAGATTTAGAGGCCATCTCGGTTCCTTCCCTCTCCTTCCTCGTACGCTTACTCAGGGAGTCTTATCACCACGACTCCCAGATCCATCCACTTTGCTCCGATCTCTATAAACCTCTGGTTTTGGCCCCATTGTCTCTTGGATGGACCTGTCAGCTTGCCCTGGCCAGTCTTGTGCCCTTGACCCTTACCTTCATACAGTCCAAAGTTCCCATAGTTCGTTCAATCAGATCCTATCAAACCCCTTATTTAAAAAAAAAAAAAAAAAAGAGCCCAAGGCTTCCCATTTCACTCAGAATGGAAACAGCACCTAACCTTGGCTCCCACACACCTGCCTGTGCAGCTAGTGGTGCCTCTCTGAGCTCCTCGCGTCCTTCCAGTTTATTTACGGGTTCACCGTCCCCAGGCACAAGGGCCTTCCTTCTGCCCCCCGCCCAGAACGGGGTCCTGCCCTCCTCAGGGCCTGTGCACCAGCAGCGCCTTCTCCTAGGTCTGCAGGTGGCCGGCTTGTCGTTGGGGTCAGAACAGGACAGCAACCCCCGGACACGCGGAGACACCTATAACCTCGCTCCACAGCACCACCCTATGATCATCTCCCTAACCCTAACCTGCACCTGCAGCGGTTTCCTGCCTAGAAACCCTGGCCTTTCAGCTTCCCTACAAGATCAATGCAATTTTCATTTCAGTTATTTATTAATGTTTTGAAAATTTCATTTTCAATCAAGCCACCAGCCCACCAACCCTGCCAATCCCCCCTCTGTGCCTCTAACACCCTGACCGTTTTCTTTTCCCCCAAGCAATTTTGGAGAAATAAAAAAGTGACAGTGTTTTCACTATGGCAGGCAACCTTTATTTTTTCCTTCGTTAAAGCCGCCGCGTCCTGCTTGCCCTAAACAAGCACTTTAGGGACCCAGAGAGATGAGCTTGATGGATGGAGGCGATACTGCTTTGAAGGGTGTGTTTCTGCGAGAAGACGGGTGCTTGGCTGGGCAGTGGCCGCACCAGCAATGGGGGATCGTGCTGACAGGAGCGTGGTGCCTGCTCACGGCCCAGGTTGCTGCTCTGGGTACCTGGGCAGCTCCCGGGGAGCTTGGTGTGTCCTGTGGGCAGGACCATGGATGGGATACATGTGTCCACATCCCAGCTTTACATGACAGTGTTCCACACGCTGTCTCCATGTCAGCGCGCTTCTGGTGAAAGCGGCCATGACAGGTGACCGCAACCCAGCTCAAAAGGATGTCAGCAAAATGATCCCTCATCGGCTGCCCACACCCCAGGTGGGGCCAGATAACCAGGGGCTGCCGTGCCCCTGGGTTTCCGAAATGGCCTGCTGTCGAGGATGGGCCCGCGATTTCCGGAGTCAGGAGAGGAGCGGGACCATGGCTGGCCAGCCTCCCTGCCTGGCACATCCGCTGGCCTGTTGGGGACGATGGGCTCACTTGTCGCCACGCTGCCCCGGGCTCCCCGTCACCCACCGAGCCATCCAGAAGGCCCACGTGCACCACAGCACCTTCTGCCACCCTCATCTGCTGCTCCTCAGGCTGCTCCGTTCAGAACCATTCTGTTCTACCCAGTGGGCTCTCCTGCCAGCGCCGAGCCCAAGCCCGGACCCAGGACTGAACCGCGTGGCCCGGGATGACCGGAGAAAATGTGGGCATCGCAAGAAGGAAGCGCTGGGTGCAGAATTCCATGGGGCTCAGGTAGTTCTAGAGATAGCCACATGTCACATGAGCTCTGTCTTGGGGTGCTGGCCACTGCCTCTGTCCCCTTATCTTCGTGTTTGCACCAGTGTTTCAGCACCAGAGGGGAACCCCATCAGTGTGTGTGCACCTCCAGCTGATGTAACTGTGTGCTCTGAGTGGCGGGCGGGGGGGGGGGGTTGAACACCGTGCATGTGTGTGTATACACACCCCACCCCCACCCCGTCCACACCTCCCCCCCGGATGGAGGGGCGTCCTCTCACTCCCACACTCAGCCCTCCCTCCTTGTCCCTGGATACACGCACCCTGTTTACTGTACTTTGTGCCCCCACTGGGGTTTTCAAGAGTAATTCTGACCACACCCAGTTTCTTTTATTTTATATTTTATTTTACTTTATCTTAAGCTTTCTAGAGAGTCTTTTTCTGTTACGAATAACTGCTTTTTGTCCTTTTCCCAAGTGATTTTATAGGTTTCCTAATTTTTAGAGGCCTGACTGGGATCCACGAAGTAACAGAAGTGCAGAGTCCCACCCAGAGCACCCACAGCGTCAGACCTGCTGGTGGCCCGGATCAAAGCGTTTTACATTTTCAGGAACACAGGTGACTACATACTCCTTTTTATTAGATGACATTTTGGTAAAATTTTCATAGAATTTTTAATAATTTATGGTTTTCCACAATGTTTTCTTAGGCAACATTCCACCACACGACAGCTTTCCAAGGCTGCGTTAGTGGGACAGCAGTTTTCTTTAAAACCAGGATCAGGCTGAGCGTGGCTTTCTTCTTAAAGCTAAAATTTATGCTTTGCATACAGTCGTCAAACTCTGACAACCTAGGCGCCCGTTACTTTTCATTAGGACTGGCTATACGCTTGTTGAAAAGTACATTTATGTATTAAATGAGGAACTAGGCTGTAGTAAAAATGAAGAAGAAAAGAAAAATAGATGCCTTTTTAGTTAAGGCTTCGCAGAATAGAATATGTATTTGATCAGAATGCCTGATAATGAAAGCATGGTGTCTTAACCTAAGAGAAGCAAGTGGAATTTTTAAAAATATTTTCTTTTTTGTCATGTATTTACTATTGCAACCTCAGCTAGGTCCATATAGTACATTAATATGAAATACTTTAAAAATACATAATTTTTAAAATAGAGTCTCTACCAAAAGATCACATACTACTAGACAGGATGTTAAAACCACTGATGGGTAATGTTTTTTAAAGGCTTCATCTTTGTCAGCAGAAATTTCCTTGATTTTCCATTTCCAGTAGAATTCATTTTGCGGTTTAATGGACGAGATGGTATAAAGCTTTACGATTTAGAAATTCTGGACTCCAAGTCATTCCAGGTAAAAATGGAAACGTGAAGTCTCCTTAAGAGCATTGAGTTTCTTCTCCTGTTCCATCTGAGTCTCCGTCCTCTCCATCGTCCCCTTCTGCTTGCTGACCCTCTCCCAGTGGGCAGGTGGGCACCTGTCCGGTGCCAGCACGCCCTTAGCTGGCAGCGGTCTCTGAAGAGGCGCCTCTGAATTTGCTCTTACGGTAAATATCTAAACGGGACGCATCACACGGTGGCTACAGAGAAGCCCGGGAAACCTCTGCGTCTTCTGCGTGATGCTCTTGTACGTGCAGGTGGGCCGCAGGGTAGACCTCTAGCCCTTTGCTGTGAAGTAACAGTTCAAAGGCGATACAGTCCGAAAATGCAGTTTTGACTCGCACGCCCTTTATTTTCTGCTTTTCAGAACGGTCACCCGTTTCCTTCAGAGGACGCATTGTTGCGTGGCACCTTCTGTGGCTCCGTAACTCAGTTTCTGCCCGTGAAGCAGCCCATCGGTTGCATGGGTTTTGCTGGTGTGTTCCTTCGAACGGAGCTTCGCGGTTCCCTGCTGTTAACGTTGCTTTGAAAGGGACGTCTCGGCCCCTGTTTACAGTGTTCCCTAAGTGGCCCAACTGCTCTGGCTTCAAGCCTCCCAACCTCTGCGCGTCGCTAATCCTGAAGTTTGGCAAACTCGACAGCAACGTTTTCCAGGCCCCGCGTTGGGGCTGGGGTCTCTGCAGAGGCACACGCATTGCGTCCATTCACAAGGAGGGCCGGCTGCTTTGCCTTGTGGCGGGCAGTGCGCACAAGCAGCGACTACGTGGCTCGGCTCTCCGCAACGCTCCTCCCCGTTTGTGACAGCAGCTCGCAGGTGTCTGGTTTGCGCGTCCGGGTTGTCCAAGCTGAGCCTCCACATCCTGCCTCGTGCACCACAGAGACTGGGGCCAAAAACCCGACCCCAAGGGGCCTGGGTGTGCCCTGCGGGGCGCGAGCCCCCACTGCTGGAGCCTGAGAGCCCGCCCCCAGTTCTTTTCATATGTACTGATTTAGAATGCAGACAGGGAGATTCCTGGGGGGACTAGGTGAGCCCTGGGGAGAGAACCAGGAGGAAGACAGACAAGGTCCAGGCCTGTGTGGGACTCCCATTCCGGCGGGAGTTTTCAGCGTGGCTCAGCCACGATGCAGACGCGGGCTTGTCTGGCACCGCGTCCTCCGGAGCCGTGATGAACTGAGCTAATTCCTACCCACCAGGTGCCAACACCGGAGTTCACAAGACGTCTCGGAACCGCACAGTAGATGGGAAAACATGACAAACACACAGGAAACAATTAGAGGTTAATGAGACATTCCTTGCATGTTAGCTGCGTGATCTAAGGCACATATTTAACCTCTGATCTCAGCTTTCTCAGGTTCTAATAATGGAACCCATTATAATGGGTCAAACGACATGGTGTTCATGAAGATTAGAAATAGTCCTCTCCAGTGCCCATCTGTAGATGAGTGGATCAAAAAACTGTGGTACATCTACACAATGGAGTACCATGTAGCAGAAAGAAAGAAGGAACTCCTGCCATTTGCAACAACATGGATGGAACTAGAGAGAATTATGCTGAGTGAAATAAGCCAGGCAAAGAAAGCAAAATACCATATGATATCATCTAATACAGGAAACTAAAGAACAACACAAACAAAGGAACTAAATAGAACAAAGAGCAGAATAGCAGTCAATAGGGGGAAGGGGAGAGGGAGAGAAGGGGGATAAGTAAGGGAAGGGATTAGTCAAAGAACCCGTATAAATGACTCATGGACATGGACAACGGGGAGGGATATGATTGCGGGAGAGGGGGTGGGTTGGGTGGGGGAGAGAAATTGGGGGAAAAGGGGACAACTGTAATTGAAAAACCAAAAATTAAAAAAATTTAAAAACTGTAGAAAAAAACTAAAAAAAAAAAAAAAAGAAATAGTCCTCTCCATTTATCGGACATACATTATATTCCATGCTTTGTGTTCAACATTTTACATGCATCACATCACTGATCCTCCCAACCATCTTAGGGATAGATAACCTTCTTATTCCCATTTTACAGATAGGCAGACTGAGGCTCAGAGGACTTTAGGAGCCATTCCAGGATTACACAACTTTAAAAACATTTTTATTGATTTCAGAGGGAGAGAGGGAAAGAGAGGAAGCGAGCAAGAGAGAAACATCAGTTTGTTGTTCTACTTACACATTCATAGGTTGATTCTCGTATGTGCTCCGACGGGGCATCGGACCCACAGCCTTGGCGTATCTGGACAACACTTTAATGAACTGAGCTACCTGGCCAGGGCTGCAAGGTCACACAGCTTGTAAGTGGCAGGGCCAGGGACCCACAGATCTCAAGGAAAGGGGATTCTATGACGAGGGAAGAGACTGTAGAGAGGCTCATGGATGCGGCAAAGCTGGGAAGGAGGTCAGATGCGTGATGACGTCTCACATGTTCTAGACCATCAGCGCCCCAGGCACGGCGCTGAGAGCTTCGTGCGGCACCACGGTTACCAGCGTTTTACAGACGAGGGAGCTGAAGCTCCCAGGGGAGCCCGACGGCATGGGGACACACGGCCAGGAAGTGTGGGGACCGGATGAGAGCCACACGGCGCTCCGGGGCCTTGCCTTCACATGCCCCTCCCGCTGCCCGTGTACAAAGCGTCAGCACCACGCATGCCGCAGCTTTCCCGTTGAGGCTGTTATTAAATTCCAAAAAACGGCTGGGGGACCACTGCTTGGGACGATACTATATCAAAGCACAGAGGAGCTCTCGCTTTATAAAAATGCCACCGAGCCCCTCTGCAGCCCTCGTGACGCACCTCACTCAGACACTCAGCCCCGGCCACACAGCTCCGCTAACTAACCCTCGTGACAGTTGACAGACTAGGAAACGGAGGTGCGGAGAGGGTAAGGGCCTGCCCAAGCTCACACAGGAAGCCGCGGAGCCGGAATTCAAGCTCAGGCGTTCTGGCTCCCGAGGGCAGGCCTGCGACCCCAGACTAGGAATGCCACGGGCGCTCCCGACCTCAGGCCTCTCCGCCTGGCCGCCCGTGTTTTCCGGGGCAGTCGGCATTGAGCACAGCTGGGGTTCAGGGCGCAGCTGGGGCGCGGTCAAAGCCCCACACATGTGCTTGCAATGCACTCACTCAACGGTCCGCTGGCCAAAAACAGCGTTTTTCAGCGGCGCGCCCGCAGCTGGGCTGCGGAGGTGAAGATGCCGTTTTGCGAGCCCCCTCGGTGGGCTGAGCCTGCGGCTGGGAACCCGGGAGGTACAAAGGGCCCCCGTGGAAGCGGGTCTGCGCGGTCCAGCCCCACGGGCTCCGGAGTCACGGGGCGTCGTGCGGGAGGGGCCCAGCAGGAACCGCGAGCTCTAGCCCGCGTGTAAACACCTGCACGTGGAAGGCGTCATGTGGCCGACGGTGTTTCGGTGATTTTCCTCTGTTCGCGCCGACCGAGGACTCTGAGATGAGCGACCCAGCAGAGGCCTGCCCGCCCCCCGTGAATGGGCACCCACAGGACGGCTTCTGGGGCAAAGGTAGGGCTGATTTACTTTTTTCAACAGGAGCGCTTTGGAACCTGGGTTCTCGTCGGCTTGCTGAGGATTTTATTTGGGGCTGGGATTGTTGATGGAGCCAGGGGGTTGTTGTCTCAGTATTTGGGCCGAAAAGACCCGAGCCGCGTGGTGGGTTCGGAAACCTCAGCTGTGTGGCTCGCGTCCGGCCAGTCTTCTTTGTGGCCTGGAAGGGGGGGTGTCCCGTCCAAAGCGAGGCGCTCTTCTGGCAATGTGTGCAATGGGCAGGCTCCCTCCCCTCCCCCCTGGGGCCTTCGGCCCTTGGTCCCCCATGTACAGAAGAGGGGACATAAGAGTAGCCTTCCCCTGCGGTCTTGGGGAAATTCCAAGAGGGCACAGGCCCAGCACAGCTCCCGCTTCCTGGCTGGTCCTCACAAGGAGGCAGCTGTCACTGCTGTGATGAGGGTGGTGTTCACGGTCACATTTCCATGGAAAGTGGCATTCACAGAGCTGAGCTCTCCGGAGTGCCCCTGTTAACCCTTCAGGCCATTCCAACTCCTTACGGAACGTTCTGGATCTTAATGGCTCAGAAACGGAGCTGGTCAGAGGACCTTCCGGCCCGCACGCCTGCCCACCCTCCCACAGACCCAGCATGCTGAGCTTGAACTTGCTTTCATTATGCACTCCAGGGGGGCAATATTTTTGACCACTTGTACTATATGTGCGCAATTTAACAGGACATGATTTTTCATTTCTAGTGGTACTATTTATAAGTTATAAATTATTCATAAATATATACATGTATGAGATCAAATCACAAGCAGTTGCCATTTCTGTAAACCACAGTAGCCAAATAGCTACGATTTCGTGCGGTAATTTTAAAACTTAAAATATTAAATCTCTTGTAGTGAGATTAAAAACTATATATATATGAATTACTTTATTGTAATAGGGTGCAAAGTGAAGCCATTATTAGCTCTACATTTTAAGTTATATTTATATGCTTGTTTTACAAAACTGGGGCCATACTTGCTCCTCTGCTTGCTAACCCACCAGCACGTGGGGACATTAACGTGTACTCCTCGGTGTCGTGCAGAATGGTTGCATCATGCCTGATCATATGAATTGTTAACAACCTTGGACTGGACCCCTATTGAGAGCCGTTTCCGATGTTCGAGTCTTTCGCATCTGTGTAATTTCAGCTCAGGGCGTACCCTGGGTCGTTTCTTAGGGTGAATCCCTGGCCAGGGTCATCTTTTCTTCAGTCCCCCACCCCCGACGTATCATTTCCTCCCCTCCACTCTCGGAAGGTAAAATGTGTTTGAAATGGACAAAAGAAGGTTTTGGGGTGTTGAGGGAAGGTGGGATGCTGCCGGCCCAGGTGTAGCCATAAAACCAGATTAAAAGGCTGGTTTTGCATGCTGATGGCAGCCCAGATAAACCCTCTTTGCTGATAGTTTTAAAGGTGCCCTTCTTTTGTGATTTTAATATGTCCCGACTCCACCCACCAACTGAAACTATTCAGGTTGGAAGGCTGCAAATTGCCTGAGAACCAGCGAGGTGCCTGCCCTCCAGCGCGTGCTTCTCAGCTTTCCGGGAACGTGGACCAGGAGGAACCTTGTTAAAATCAAGGGCCTGGCTCTGTAGGCGTGTGGGGGGTGGGGGGGGCCGTGTCCTGGAGCCTGCCTTTCCACGGCTTCCAGGGCTGCGGTGCAGCAGGTGGGTGGGCCGTGCTTTGAGGAGCAAAGTTCAAGGTGTCTTCATGGTACAGACCCTGCCTTTGGGGGGTCAGCGCAGGGGGCACAGAGGGGACCCTGGCCAGAGGTAAGACAGCAGTGGTTCTCAGCCCGGCCTCCATCGGGCCGTGACGCTGCGTACTGGGGTTTGCCCCTGGTCTCCGCTGGCGTCAGTTCCCTGCCACAGACAGACAGCATCGCTCTCGGCGCTGCGCCTCCTTTGCCTCCCAGCTGACTACTGTCCCCAGGCTGGGGCAGCCAGCTCGTCTAAGGCTTGCCATTGCCTCCGGACCCCTTGGACTCCTGTCTGTTCCTCGCCTGGCACCAAGAAGGCACCCCCGAAACTCTTACTGAATGAGGGACACCGTGATGTCATAGGGTCAAATCGTCTCCTGGGGCCCCCCGCCTGTCATCTGCATGTGTGAGGCTCCCGCTAGACAGGAGAAAGCTTTGGTCACGCCTTTATTCTGCACTAATAAGCTCTGCATAGCACGGAAACCCCTGCCTTGCACAAGCACTTGGATGTCTGTCCTGCCCAGCCCAGCCCTCAGGCACCTGCGGCCCACTCTCGGGGGGCAGAGGCCCATGTGAGGACCCAGGCTCAGGGCCAGCTGCCCGCGCTCGGCCCTCCTGTTCGCTCTCTCGCCCTTTTCACTTCCTCATGCCTCGGTTTCCTCGTCTGTGTCGTGGGGAGAAGGTGGAACGGGAGGGTCTAGAAGACAGTCTTGTTTCTAGCCCTTCTCAGCGTTCTGCCTCCCCTGCCTTGGAACCCTTTGTTCCGTCTTCAAAGCCGACGGTGTAGCATCTTCAGACCTCTCTCTGTGACCCTGACCTCCAGCCTCCCTCTGACAGGGACCCTGATCCAGGATGCTCTCCGCCTCTAGATCCTTAACTTCATTTTAGCTGCAAAGGCCCTTGGCTATGTGAGGTGACATGGTCACAGGTGTGTGGGCCACAGGACATGGACTGTATGGGAGCCCTGGTCCTGTCTCCTTCCGTGTGCAGAGCAAGAAGGTGGGGCTCCCATTCCCGGTGAGTGTTTTGCTGCCTTGCATCCCCCTTGCCTGGGAGAGGATGTGTCTGCTTTGTGGGGCTGTCGGGGGAGCGAAGGGGTTGACAGTTACCCAGTACTGACCACGTGCCGGCATTGACCTCCGTCCATCCTCATCCCTGCGCGTAACTAGCTGTGCCTTTGGGAGCAAGTCCCGTGTCCACCTCTGGCCACCGCAGCCTGGACTCTTTCCCTGTCCCTCCAGCAACGGGGTTGGCCCATGTGACTTGGAAGTTTTCTTTCAGCGTTGTTGACATTTGATCCATCTGTGGCAGAGAGAGAGTGTGTGTGTGTGTGCGTGTGTGTGCGTGTGTGTGTGTGTGTGTGTGTGTGTGTAGGGAGGGTGGGTGGGATGGAGACCGGAGAGACACTTTGTGAAATGTTTATATTTTATGCCTTTTGATGTAATTCCAGTCAAACCAGATCTTAAATCATGCAGCAGGAAGCTCCTTTAATTTTTAATTTGTTTTTCTTAGAAATGATTATTTCCACATTGAGTGCAGAGACACCCGAGTCTCATCCTGCCTTCCCTCCTCTATTGTTGCTCAGACTCCCCAGGCGGCTTGCTGCTGCCGGTCAGGTGGGCTTCGTGCAAACCAGGCTCTTGGAACCAGCGGTGGCCCCGACGTGGCGATGTGCAGAGACACTTGGGTTCACCCTGTCACTCGGGAAAACTGTCACGTGTAGCTTGTCCTGGATAGGCCGGGGAGGGCTGTCACTTAGCAGAAATCCAACCTGTAGAATTCCTTGCTAAAAGCCACAGCTCTGTTTCACAAGCGGGTTGAGAGGGCGAGCTGGGGTGGGGGTGAGCGGGGCATGGAACTGGATTTCTTGGCGGGGGGGTGGGGGGTCCTTCTCTGTGTTTAAATTTTAATGCCAATAAGTTGGTCCTGGTTTTGAAGGACAATGGAGGAAAGAAGGAAAAAAAGTCAAGTGAATTTTATAAGGACTGAGGGAACAGACACTTTTTGTCTATAAAAGACTTAATCCCCAAACAAGTCAGCGGCGGCCACATCCCTGGCCCTGGAGGATGTTGGGATGGAGCTGGATTTGGGAACGGGGATGGGTGGGGTTAATGCCTCACCTGAAAGTCAAGTTCAAAGCCTTGCTCTTTACAGGGAAGCAGGGACACCAGAGCACTGTGAGGGGCTGGAGCTGCCTCTGGGTCTGGGGCTGCAGGAATTCTGTGCCCTGTCCCCCCTCCCCCGCCCAGCTGAAGGGGTCAGGGAGGGAGGGGCTCAAGCCCTCAGATGCACAGGGCTGCGTTGCAGGGCAGACTTCCCGAGGGCCAGGAGGGGCCAGGGGCGTGAAGGCTGGCTCCAGACAAAGCATATAATTTGCCGTGCCTCAGTTTCTTCATCTGTGAAAGGAGGGTGGCTTTTGGCGCGTCCTGTTGTAAAGGTGCGATGAGCTAGTGGGGGCGGAACACGCCTGGTGAAGACCAGAGGTGGCCCTTCAGCACAGGAGCAGCTCCGCTGGTGCTTCCTGATTGTAACTGGCGCTCCCGACTTGGCCCGTCCACGTCTCCGTCCAGCACCTCCTTTGCAGGGGCCGTCCTGTGCGCTGTGGGGTGCTCAGCGATGTCCCTGGGCTCTGCCCACGGGGGGCCAGTAGCAGCTTCCTATCCCCCCAAAACTGTCTGCAGGCATTGCCAGCTGTCCCTCATATAACTCAGTTATAACTGAAATGCGTGCCCACCGGAAACGAAACCAGCACTAGAGCCGCTTTATGTTCAGAACATAAAGAATCTCCAGAGATTCCACTATAAACGCTGTTTCCGTTGAGACGTATGTAATTACAGAGATGTTTCTAAGCAGGTGCACGCACACAGTACACACACAGACATCTATGGATTTAATTTTTAATACAAATTGTCACACACTGTACATGCTCTTGTTCTGATATTCAGTAACATTTTTATTTTACTAAAATGTTCTAACAGTGTCTTGAGGAAGCCACACTTATTGTTAACAGGTCGAACAATGCCAAGGTCTGTGGAGAGGGGACTAAGGACCCCCTTCCCACCTTGGTCCGTGTGTGTGCCACAGCAGGTAGGAGTCCACGCCTGAGGTCACACTTTGAAAACCACTTGACTTGAAAATAACACACCTTGACACGGTCAACGAAGAGTTGTAGTGTAACGTTCCCCTGCGTACGTTGTCAGTGAATGCGCGTGAAAGGCGGGCTACTTAGGAGGCTACCCCAGGTGCATCACCAGGAGGCCCGTCTGGCAGCAGAGGAGGAGTCAGGATACTTTGGCAGCTACGGGGCGGAGCAGGTTCACGGGGGGACTCAGGCATCTCATCACGGTGGGAGTGCGGGAAGCTCATACCAGCTCTTGAGCCAGGAGCCCACGTTTCGCCCGGTGCTGCGCCCTGCACAGGCTGGAGCCGCTCCTCCTCTAGCCCGTCCCCAGCCACCTTGGGGTTAGGATGCCCTCCTCTAGGACAGGGACTTCTGGTCTCTGCACATGTGTTCACAAGCCAAATCCCATTCCTTTAAAGCCTGGTTTGCAAGTACCAGACCTGGGCACGGAAGAGCTGGGGGGGCAGGGAGGGCATAACGGGCAGCCCCTCGGATCCAGCCTCTTCTCATTGGCGGCAAACCTTCAGATTTGAAGATCAATGCCAGTCTTTGAAAGGTTTACACCAATTCAGATTGTGGGGGGAGAATAAAGCAAAATTAAAAATGAACCTGGAGTGTGGGCCTGCGAGCCAAGTGTCGCTGGTTCGATCCCCAGTCAGGGCACATGACTAGGTTGCTCGTCAGGTCCCCAGTTGGGGGCGCGAGGGAGAGGCAACCGCACAGTGATGTTTCTCTCCCTCTCTTTCTCCTTTCCCCTCTCTCTAAAAAAATAAAATAAATAATTTAAAAAAAAAAGGAACCTGGACTCTTCAAAAATGTCCACGCCATAAAAGACAAAAAACCACAATGACAGCAGGATCGTCCTAGAGAAAAGGGGACTCAAGAGCTGTGATGTGGCAGCCAAATGCAAGGCAAAGGACTACAAAGGGCATTGCTGGGACCGCTGGGGACCTGGGGACGTAGACTGTGTACGTGTACCGTTGTGCTGGTGCGTTGGTAGAGTCATCCTGTGCTATTATCATGCTGCCACAGGCGTGTATTTATGGTATTTGACACTAAGCGTGAGAACCAAATTGAGGTCATGTCACCGACTGCCCTTAGGCGACATACGTGTGCATCAGCCCCATGTCCATAGAGGACAGCAACATGAGGGAACAGTGCCGAGCGGTGAATCTAAGTGAGGCTGTATGAACGCTCATTGTTCATTCTATTCTCCTGACAGCTTTTCACAATAAAAAGTCGGGGAAAACATGATACGGCCCCCACCCCGTGGCCAATGGGCAGGTCGGACCTGGCTCACGAGCCCCTGGTCTGTGACGTTTGCATGACACCACCTGACACAGGGGGACTTTCCTGCCTGGCCAGTCCCTCCCTGACTCCCCGAGTGCTAACCGGGTCACTTGTTCTGGACACTTAGTCACGGTGGAGTGGGCCATTGGCTTAGAGGCAGGTGCCTGTCTGTCCTCTCGTAACTAGGCTGTGAAGGAAGAAGGGCATCTTTCTTACTTTGGTAACCTCTCCCCTCTCCCCCTTGCTATTGACATTGGGACTAAAATGAGCTGCTAAGAATATGAAGCCCAAACTCACAGCAATTTGAGCAATGGAAGTGTTCCTTTCTCTCTTGTGCTTAAAAGGTCAGCAGGAAGGGGAGCCAGGTCTGGTATGGCCGGCACTCCATGGAGTCTGCCCCGCTATATTTTTGCCCCATTACGCAAGGCACCCCATTCCCTTGGATAACTCGTGGATGAAGATGGCTTGTGGAGCTCCACCCCTCACATCCACATCCCAGGCACTGGGAAGGAGAAGGGGACAAAGAGAAAACTGGGGAGAGGCGATGTGCTAGCTACCTTTTGAGGGAGATTCTCAGCAGCTGAACCATTGCGCCTCCGTTTGCATCTCACTGGGTAAACTTAGTCACGTGGCCACGCCTAGCTGCAAGGGAGGCTGAGAAATGGAGTCTTTAGTCCAAGAAACCATGAGCCCACCTGAAGTGCAGGGGTTCTCTTCCTGCAGAAGAGGAGAATGGGGACCCTGAGGGACAAACAGCACGTGGCCACATCCCCAGGCCAGCAGGGGGCCTGGCCTATACTTAATCAAGGACCAGTGAACCGCATCCCACACATCAGATCCGGCCACCGTCCTGTTGTTTACAGTCCATGAGCTAAGAGCGGCTCTTACATTTTAACGATTATGTTTAAGATTGTTTATATAAGTACCTACAGAGCAGTTTCCATGTTGCCTCTTAGCCAGTAAAGCCTAAAATATTTACTCTCGGGCCCTCTAAGAGAAAGTGTACTGTCCTGTTCTAGACACTTAAGGCAGTCTTCTAAAGACTTACGTTTTCCGATATTTGCCAGCCGTTTACCATGTGCCAAGCCCTGGAGATACACCTAGTTGTCCTCATGGGAATCAAGGCTAGCAGGGGACAGAGAAAAGAAATGACTAGTGAGATGCAATTAATCATGATGTGCTTCGTGCCATAAGGAAGTGTGGGGGTGCTGTGCACGTACGGGATGGGGGAACCTAAACCATTTTGGGCAGGCAGGGAGGGGTTGAGGAAGGACTGGGTAGCTGAAGCCTGAGGTAGAAGGAGTTAGCCTGGGGATGTGTGTGCTGGGAGGAGGATGAAGGCCGCGAGGGGGAAGATCCTGGCTTCATCGAGAATGACGGGCGCGGGGGAGGCACCGCTGGAAAACGGGGAGACGCTTCTCCAGCAGGACCTGCAGGGTGCCTGTCCGCGGGAGGGGTGCGTGCTGTCTCCAGTGGTTTATGTTTCCAGCAGCCTCTCAGATCCCACAAAGTAGCCCTCTCTAAAGTGTATACACTGCCCCCCTTCTTTTCATCATTCCCACTGCCTTCCTTTGAGTCTCTTATAGAAAAAAAAAAAATGCAGGGATTCCAGAAAGACGGGTCCAGCCACCTGGAAAGCGGCCCAGGACTAGGAAACGGCTTGGTGGTGGCTGCCAGTGCCGAGGAGACAATTAGCCTGTCACTGAGGGGCAAGTCTGTATTAGGGCTGTTGGGGAGTCCTACAAGCTGCTTTCATCTGCGCTCGCTCCGCACTTCAATTAATTGGGATCAGGAGGCTTCCCAAGCCTCTGGCTGCCCCGCCTCCCTCAGGGACCCGGACCTCTGGTGTAGGTGGAGGAGCAGAGTCTGGAGAAACCCTGGGCGTGGAGGCCGGGACAGACCCCAAGACAGACAGGAGGTCTGAACGCCGCCGCAAGCCCGGGCCTTCAGGGAAGAGCTCTCCCAGCAGGAAGGGCTTCTGTCTTAAGGGGGAGAAAGGTGTTTTTGTTATAAAACTGGTTAAATCACATTTTACGTGTGGCTGGAAAAAAAAAACATGTCAACATGAGAATTCATGACTTCTTTTTATATCACAGAAGGCTAAGGCAAACCTGTCCACTGGCTTTCCCACGGCTTCTCTTTCTTTCTTTCTTCCAGTTTTATTCATCTACTTTTTTATTTTTTTAATTTTTAAAAAGATTTTATTTATTTATTTTTAGAGATGGGAAGGGAGGGAGAAAGAGAGGGAGAGAAACATTGACATGTGGTTGCCTCTCACGAGTCCCCAACTGGGGACCTGGCCCGCAACCCAGGCCTGTACCCTGACTGGGAATCGAGCCAGCAACCCTTTGGCTCGCAGGCTGGTGGTCAATCCACTGAGCCACACTATTCATCTACTTTCAGAGAGAGGGGAAGGGAGGGTGAGAAAGAGGGAGAGAAACATCGGTTGGTTGCCTCTCACCTGCGCCTGACCCCGGGACCAATCCCGCAAACCAGGCATGTGCCCTGACCGGGAATTGAACAGGTGACCTTTCGCTCTGTGTGACGATGCTCCAACCTGGTCAGGGCTAAAAGGACTTATTTTTAAAAAAGAAGAAGAAGGAAAAAAGAAAAGGGAGGAAACCTCATAAACATAAAAGCCGAAATCTCAACTCTAGTAACAAATTGTACGTCTCCCAAATTGTAGCTCTTAACAAACTGGACTTGGGACAGTTTTACAGGAGACAGCCAGATGCATTAGAGTTAAGTTTCTCTTAAAGGCAGAGTGGAAGGCAGGATGGAACCAGAGATGTTCTTAAGGGAAAAGGATCCCTTGAGGCTTCTGAGACAGAGTTTTTAATAACTGGTGTCAACACCGCAGTTTGTTGAGTACTTGTTCCGTGCCAGGCATTGGGCTAAGCGCGTTGCCTGTCATCTGTTGACCTTTCCAAGGCCTCCTTTGGCGGAAGCCGAGCCCAGCAGGCCAGGCGGCTTGTCCCCAGGAACACTGTCTGCCTTCTTACCTCTGCCCTCACTGCCTCTCCTCAGATCAGGGATTGGAGACAGTCTGCAGAGTGAGGTTTCCGGAGGGAGGTGGGGCCCCGGGCAGACAGAGCCTCCTGGTTTCTAGAGTCTGCTGGCTTTGGTTTGGGCCACGTAGGGCTGTGTCAGGCTGGCTGGAGAAGGGGAATTATGTTTGGATGTTCTTCTCCCTGGATTCTTCCGCGAGCCTGGAGTCACCTGTCCTGGGTTGTTTTGGATGAAAAGGAAGCAGGTACAAATGACCCTGCCAGGGGGCAAGTTCCCAGGGCTGACTTCGTGGGAAGAGGCAGATCTGAAAGAGTCAAGGTCACTTTACCGGGAGATTTGTGCTAAAAAGACAAGAATGCAGGGTAAGGTGGCAGAGAGGACTACTTCCCGTGAGACCCGGGAGGCCCTCCCCGAGGAGGCCCCTCTTCAGTGCAGCCCCGAATGATGGGAAAGAACCAGTTATGGGGGGTCTGGGGAAAGAGGGCTGCAGGCAGAGAGAGCTGCAGGCCTTCGGGCTTGGAGGAGGAACAAGAGCTAGCCTGGGACACCGGGAAAGGTGGGTGGTAAGAGAGTCCCACCCCACCCCACCAAGGAGGGAACTGTGGTCTCTAAGCCCCAGGAAGTTTCCGCCTCAGGCAGCTAGGACATCATCTGATTGTCTGCCTCCCGGTCTCCCCACCTTGTGACCTAAGAAGCGCGCTTGGTGGCCCAGGAACATGGCCCTTTGGGCTGGCAGAGGGTGGGGCTGCGGGTGTCGCCCTGCCCTCCGTGGGGGTGGAGGTTGCTGGTGAGGAAGGTGCGTGCCCTCCCTGTGGGAACTCTGGGGCTGGCTCAGCCGCTGCCTTCACGCTGCAGGCTCCGGGCCCCGGAGGGATGCGCGTACCTGCCGCCCTCGCTGGGCTTGCTGGGCGCAGAGCCGCTCGCGGAAGAGGGGCAGGCGCGGCTGAGACAGCGTGCGTGCAGTCACTTATGAAACGCTTTCTTCTTTCTTTCTTTTCTTCTTTCCACTTGAGAGCAGAAGGCCCCGCCTTACCCTGGAGGCGATGTCAGGTTGTTTTCCAAAAGTGAAAATGGATATTTGCTGTCTGAACTGTGTTGCTCTTCAGTTTAGTGACCCTCCAGGCAAGCAAATAAAACACAAGTTTCCGGGACCGGAGCGCAGAGAGAGGCAGTCATTGAAGCGGCAACAACCCAAAATTTAATGTGGATGATTTGTTTAAATATTCATTGGGTCTGTTTAAACATTCCAAATAACCAAAATTATATCCTGGGAGACAGGAGGGTGCATATTTAAACAGCCAAGTGCACAGGTCATGAAGACTTGGGTTTCAGTCTTAATGTGTCTTCCCAGCGCTGAGAGTTTGGGCAAGTCCCTACCCTTTGAAAGCCTCAGTTTACTTGCATAAGAAATGGGTATAATAAACCTTTCTGGAAGAATCGTTGTGTGACTAGCAGATGGTTAATTCATGTTTGAATGTACCTAAGGTGCTTAGGCTAGTGCCTGGGACATAACCGCGGTTTTATGAAATTTAAGTGATTAGTCATTAATAATAACAGTTCGTGTAGCAGGAGCATGAATGAGCGGGAGACGCTAGAGCCAGACATTCTAAGTTCAGCTCCCTGGCTCTGCCACTTACCGACTCTGTGACCTTAGGCAGGTTACCTGACTCTTCCAGGCCTTCATTTTCTCAGCTGTAAAATGGAGGTGATTGTAAAACGTGGTTATTAGGAAGATGGAATGAGTCCAGACTTGGATCTGAGCTAGGTGCAGGGTGAACACCGCGTGAGCGAAACTGTGTTATCATGAGCAGTCTGCTGTTGGCCGGGTGCTGGAAAGTGTTCTTCCTGACGGCAGGGACTGGGCTTACCCTCTGCTGCGTCTCTAGCGTCCAGGACAGTGCTGGGCTCCTAACGGGTCCTCAGTAAGTTTCCTCCGGCGCTGCTGCATAAATGACATGGCAGGTGATGAGTCAGTCCTGGGTCCCTGCGCAGATGGGAGACCCTGCGTCCCTCTATGTGCTGAGCACTCTGGCAAGTCTGGAAGGGGAGCCCTTCTCCCTTGCCTCCACGTAGGTGCCTTTCATGTCCAGATCTCACGTCGCCAAAATACACAATGCTGAGCAAGTGGGCTGCAAGGGCTCCTTGCTCCCCTGTGGGGTCACGGCACTACACAGCACCCTGTCCCCACCGTGCGTCCCACCGCAGGGCCACCTCTGGCCCAGGAGCCCAGGATCTCACTGGGGCCCCAGAGTGTTCAGTTCCTTTGCTTCTCCAGCGCCTTCCGCATGGGAGGTACTCGGGCAGGGTCATTGCAATAGTACCGATGCACGCAGGAGACACCCGGTAACGAATGCCATTTGGGTGGAGCTTTGTGTTCGCACACCTGGTGGAAGGAGCGAAGAGTTCATATTTTCCTTCTCAACCTGGGGCACACAGGCTGTTGGTGGCAGAGCTGGATGAGAGGCTGGGCCAGCTGAGTAGCCGCAGAGGCAGCTGGCACACCCAGGATACTCACTGAGGTTGGCATGATGAGATCTTTCCTCAAAGGACAATTGTCACCAGACTGCCTCCGTAGGAGGGCGTGCCACGAGCTGTGGGGTGCTGAGTAAGGCATGAGGGTGTTGGCCAGATCGGAATTGCTGTAGGGGATAAACCTTAGAGTTCCCTTTGCCTTTGCTTCTTCTATGTTTAAAAAAATTTGTTTTAAGTTGATTTGAGAGAGAGAGAGTAAAAGAGAGAAACATCAGTTTGTTGTTCCTGTATTGATGCATTCATTGGTTGATTCTTGTATGTGCCCTGGCTGGGGATCGAACCTGTAACGTTGATGTATTGGGACAATGCTCTAACCAACTGAGCTACCCAGCCAGGGTTGGCCTTACTTCTTGGCTTGAAAGCCAGTAGAACTTTTAGCCTGCTTCCCAAGGGATCATGTCTGGATCCAGCAAGCTGTGATGTGCCCGGAGGCGCATGCAGCCACAGCTTAAACCTGGCACGGTTTTCAAAGCTGGTTAGAAGTCCTTTTAAGACAAATTAATATAAGTATTAGTACATCATGGAGTAGAATGGCAAACTTCTTCATAGATCTTTTTAAAGTATATTTTATTGATTATGTTGTTACAGTTGTCCCAATTTCTTTTTTCTTTGCTCCCCTCTGCCCAGGACCCCACTTCCCTCCACCAATCCCACACCCCTCAGTTCATGTCTGTGGGTCGTGCATATAAATTCTTTGGCTTCACCCTTTCCTGTATTATTCTTAACTTCCTCCTGTCTGTTTTCTACCAACCAGTTATGCTTCTTAGTCCCTGCGCCATTTCCCCATTTCTCCCCCTCCCCGCTCCCAGCTGGTAACGCTCCAAATGGTCCCCATACCTATGATTCTGTTCCTGTTCTGGTTTGCTTAGTTGGATTTTGTTGTTATTTTTTAGATTCAGTTGTTGATAGTTGTGAGTTTGTTGTCATTTTAATGTTCATAGTGTTGATTTTATTTTTCTTAAGTCCCTTTGACATTTCATATAATAATAGCTTGGTGATGATGAACTCCTTTAGCTTTACCTTGTCTGGGAAGCACTTCATCTGCCCTTCCATTCTAAATGCTAGCTTTGCTGGACAGAGTAATTTTGGTTGTAGGTCCTTGCTTTTCTTCACCTTGAATACTTCCTGCCAGTCCTTTCTTGCCTGCAAAGTTTGTTTTGAGAAATTAGCTGATAGTCTTATAGGCACCCCTTTGCAGGTAATGCTCTGCTTTTCTCTTGCTGCTTTTAAGATTCTCTCTTATCTCAAAACTTTGTCATTTTAATTATGATGTGTCTTGGTGTGGTCCTCTTTGGGTCTAGCTTGTTTGGGACTCTCTGTGCTTCCTGGACTTGTATGTCTATTTCCTTTGCCAAATTAGGAAAGTTTTCCTTCATTATTTTTTCACATAAGCTTTTGATTTCATGCTCTTCCTCTTCTCCTTCTGGCACTACCATGATTCAGATGTTGGTATGTTTAAAGTTGTCCCAGAGGTTCCTAAGCCTCTCCTCATTTTTTTCAATTCTCATTTCCTCATTCTGTACTGGTTGACTGCTTTTTTCTTCCTTACGTTCCAAATCATTAATTTGAACCCTGGTTTCCTTCCCTTCACCATTGGTTTTGTGTGGATTTTCCTTCGTTTCACCTAGCATAGCCTTCACTTCTTCCCTTATGCATTTGCCATACTCAAGTATGTCTGTCAAGCCTGTGAGCATCTTTATCAACAGTGTCTTGAACTCTGCATCTGTTAGGTTGGCTATCTCCTCATCTGTTAGGTTGGCTATCTCCTCATCTGTTAGGTTGGCTATCTCCTCATTGCTTAGTTCTCCCACTGGAACCTTGATCTGTTCCCTCTTTTGGACCATACTTCTCTGTCTCTTTATCTTGACAGGCTCCCTTGTTTGTTTTCTCTTTATAGATTTTTTAAGGTAAAACACAAGATTAAAAAAAAAAAAAAAAAGTCAAGCCTGTTTCAGCCAAATCATCTAGACCCTCAGATAACTTGTTTGCTTTTTTCTCTGCAATTAGGATGATTTTGGTGACCACAGTTATGAAGTACTGGTATTCTTTTTTTCTTCTTTTTTTTTTAAGTACTGGCATTTTTAAAACCCTGAATGGGACCCAGGCCCCCAGCCATCTCTCTTCAATTCTTCCTATAAGGTGACTTCTTTGATCTTGAACTCCCTCAGCAAAGTGGGCTAGAGTTAGGCTGTGCTTAACACCAATGAGGCATTTAGGAGGCAGAGGTCTTTGGTTTCTGGGACAAAGCCCCAATCAAAACTAGTCACAGCTATGTAAAGGGCAGTGTTTGGCTCACAGAATTGGGGGGCACAAAGATGGATTTGTGGGTTTATATCTTTTTCCATGGCTTCTCTCTCTATCTGGCCTCTGGCTATTCTTCCACAGAGGGACTTCCTTTACGCATCTGTGCAAAGTGTGGGGAGGGTCATGGATGTTGACAGAGACAGGCTTATGCACAAGGCAGCCTTGCCCATGGCAAGCACAGAGGCACCAGAGAGCTTGGATTTCTCAGGATTTGCCTTTAAAATCTGCCTGGTCTGGACTGGATCATGGGCATATGCCTTGGCCCATAAGAATGGCCAGGGAGATGAAGTGCTGTGATTGGCCAGGCCTGGATTACCTCTTACTCTCAAGTTGGTGATGGGGAAGTGTATGATTGAATCACATGGGAGGAGGGGCAACTTCCCAAAGGGAAGAGGGAATCACTCCATGGATGGAGTAGGGGATGAGCGTTGGGCAGAAATAAACCACAGATGTCCACCAACCAAGGGAAGGTATTCTCACTTGTAGAGAAATGGGAGGCACCCAGTCTATTCTTGTGGCTGGTTTGGCTCAGTGGATTGAGCGTCGGCCTGCAAGCTAAGTGTTGCTGGTTCGATCTTCCAGTCAGGGCACATCAGAGAAGGAAAACTCTGATTCCAAAAAACCTCCGCTGCCTTGCGGCATACCTCTTCAGGGGAAAGGCTAAGGGAGTAAACCCCGACAGAAAATCCGGAGCCGGAGTCCCTAAGGCGGTTTGACGTTGTAGTCAACACCGGCAACTCCTGCGGCGCACCTGAAGCCAAGCTGTATTGACTCCGTCTTTCCCTTGGATCCTTCAGCTGCGAAGAGAGGGGGGGTCTGCTGCATGGGCAACAGCAGACCCTCCATATCACCCTGCCCAGGCTCTGTAGCTTCAGCTCCACTGGAGAGGACACTCCAGCGTCATCGCAAGATGTCGATTCAACACGGGAGGAGACAGATACCGTGTCACTCCCGAGTCGGACTGCACAACCATTCTCGGTGGTGCAGATAGACTCTTAAGAAGCTACACCATCGTCTCTTGAGATGGACGGCTGCCGACGACGACGAGTCCCAGGGAGGTGTGGGCCCTCATCTTCATATAAAAAGGGTGAAATTGGGGGGTTTCCACATCCTCAGGGGCCCTATCTGCCTTCTCAGGGGAACAATGAAAATGAGAAAACTTGTTTTCATGACCAGAACATGAGTTGGTTCTGATTTCTCTGCATGTTAAGAGATTAGGGAGCGTGCTCTGAAGCATGTGGCTTGATCTGGTTGCCAGGTTCTAATTCTGCGCCCCCAGTGGTCCAAGGCTGGTGGTATAGCCTGACCGACTGGCACACTGAAGAAGAAAGGTTCAGGGACAAAACTTGCCAGGTATTTTCTCATTTTAAGCCAGCGGCCACAAAGCAATGGCATGCTTTCTTTGGCCAGCACAGAGCTGAGGAAAAAAGAAAACCAAATGCTTGCCAGTATTTAAGAACTGGAACATTGCACATGAAAGTGTGGATTTCCGGCTTCTCTATGAAAACCAGAAGACCTGGCCATGCTGGCCCCAGATTCACACATGGCCGCGATTGGCTGGAGCTGCGCAGCAGCAACCTCTTTAGACAGAACATAATGTTCTAGTTTTCCACAGTCTCCACCAGTCCCTGTTCGTTTCCCCTGTCATTCTTTCCCATCACCTGTTTGGCCTCTGGAAACACTGGCCTTTCTAATCCCTGCGTTTTACAGCAGAATCTCTGAAGAACCAGAGATTTGTGACCTGAGGCAAGTTACTTCCTCTCTCTAAACCTCAGGTTTTTTGTTTCGTTTGTTTTTAATTTGCAAGTGGGGATGAACTACTTAATTTAATCAGTCCTCTTGAGCCTCTTGTTTTTCTAGGTACTGGGTTTACATCCGTGAATAAGCAGACTTGTCAGGGCAGACAGGAGTAGGTGTCACTGAGGCACGGAGTGGGTGCACACGCCGGGCAGGTGATTAAATGACAGATTGTATCTAAATCACTTAGTCCTGGGCTTGGCAAACTGTGGCCCCACGGGACAGGTCCACCCGCCACCTGCTTTTCTAAACTCCGTGCTGCGGCGTGCAGCCACGCCCACTCATTTGCATATCACCTGTATCACTTTGGACTGTGCTGGCAGAGTCAAGGAGCTGCGACAGAGACCACGTGACTCACAAAACCTTAAATATCTAGTATCTGGCCTTTTACAGGAAAAGTTTGCCCGTTCCTGCCTTAGCACAAAGCCTGGATAAATGGAAGGAACTCAATAAATTGCAGCTTCTAAGAGGAGTCCACGTGGCACCCCCTCCCTGACCCTGCTGTTATCCTCCAAGGCTGGGCGCTAGAATCAGAGGCCCTAAAGCCCCTGCCTTTCTGGTTGCTTGCCTAACAGCCAGGCTCCCTGTCGAGGTAAAACTGCGGAACCAGCATTGGCTACCCCTTCGTGCAGCTTTCATGGAAAGTTCATGTGGCCCCAGCGAGGGGCAAGGCTGGGTTGGGGTTGGCCTGCTGTCCCTTTCTATGTGTCGGATCAGGTTAATCAGACCAGATCGAATTGAGGATTAGGCAGGCTGCAGCTTGAAGGCCGTGCAGAGAGGGCTGATCTGTGCTGACTTACATTTTTCACTGGGGTGTGTGGCAGCCTGGCTGAGGTTTCATGGCCTGATCTCGGGCCAGAGGCCTGGCTCTCAACCACTAGGTGGTTTGTCTTCACCCGGCGTTGGGGCGTTTGTCCACACCAATCTCCAGCCTAGGGGGTGGGTCACAGGGAGAAAGCAGGTGTTACCCAAACGCATGGAGCTGCAGCAGAGGGCCTGGGCCGGTGCCCGCCAAGGTCAGCAGAGTCTGTGGGCCGGGCCAGCTTCATGGGCGTGTGACCTGGGCAGTCCCAGGGCTCCCCGTGCACAAAAAGGCCCGTGCTCAATTTAATGCTCCGTTGTCAATTTAAGTTCTTAACAGTTTTTTTATCGTTTGCATTTTGCACGGGGTCCTGCCAATTATGTCACCGGTCCTGTTCTTGGGGGTAGGGACTTGCTTGGATTTGTTTTGGAGGGCCTCGGGGTGCTGGGATATTTAGGGATGAGCCAGAGCATCGGCACTGACTATGACCTGGTTTCCCAGGCACTTCACGGCTCCTGGGCCTGCACTCGTGAGGCTCCCAGGGTGGACGGGGAGCTCATCGTGTGGGTGGTGCTGGAGACAAAGAGGACGTTCCCTTCCTCCTCTGGCAGCGGATGGGACAGGAGCAGGACGGCAGCACCTGTGTCACTTTCTGCCGCCAGGTGCTTTATACTCATTGCTTCTTTCACCCCCATGAGAACTCTGTGAAGCGGCCACTCTTGTGTGGGATCAGCCAGGTAGGGAATTGGCCAGAAGTCACACAGCTGGTAATCATATGGCGTGGGGATTTGTCTGTCTGAGCTCAGGAATCCGGCGCAAGATCATTTAATCTCTCAGGTTTTAGTTTCCTAGTCTGGAGAATGGAAGCAATTAAAGCGACCTTGTTGGGAAGATTGGTGAAAGAATACATAGCTCTTAGCACATAGCATGTACCACGGGCTTGCTAGAGAGCTCTGCAATGATGATGATGGCGGTGGTGATGATGGTGACAGTGATGGTACTGGTGGTGATGGTGATGGCGATGATGGTGGTGTGATGGTGATGATGATGATGGCCATGGTGATGATGTCGGTGGTGATGATGGTGACAGTGATGGTACTGGTGGTGATGGTGATGGCGATGATGGTGGTGTGATGGTGATGATGATGATGGCCATGGTGATGATGTCGGTGGTGATGATGGTGATGATGGTGATAATCATGATACTGGTGGTGATGATGATGGCGATGGTGATGGTGATGATGATGGTGGTGGTGATGAAGGTGATAATGACAAGGATAATGGTGATGTCTAACTATATTAGACTACATCTAGCCCTAATTTTGCTGACCCTCATCTGCCCCCAGAAGGGTGTATTTTCTACCACAGAAAAATGTGGAGTGATGTTGTTCTGCTCTAGGTTACCACTAACTGGGTGGCTTAAAGCAACAGCCATGCCGTCTGTCCTGCTTCTGGGGGTCAGAAGCCTGGCGCCGAGGTGCGGGCAATGCACACCCTTTCTGGACTCTCTGAGGAGACGTCGCCCGTGCCCTCCCCGGGCCCCCACCCCCTGGTCTGAGGCTGCATCTCTGTAGTCTCTGCCTCTGTCTCCATGTCGCTTTCTGCTTTACGTCCTCTTCTGTCTCTTAAGGACATTCTTGGGTGACTTAGCATCCCCAATCCAGGATGATCTTATTTCTATCTTTACCTTAATTCTATCTGCAAAGACCCTACTTCCAAGTAGGTCCCGTTGTGAGGTCCCCAGGTGGACATAAACCCACGACACCGAGGTAGGCCAGCGGGGGACACAGGAAGTGACATGGATATGCCGTGCCCAGCTCCCTGCCAGGGCCCCAGACCCCGGGCTCTGCTGACGGGCGCCTTGCCTTCCCGGTGCTGGCTGAGTGGCTCGCTTCCCAGTGGCTCTTGCTTGGGGCTGGTGGCCTCGTCCTCTCTGAACCTCTGCGGGACGTGACTCACCGCAAGCTGTCCTGGCGTGTCCTGGGCCAGGGAGCTGATGGTGGATGCAGCCCTGGGCTCCCGGTTGCCCCTGAAGAAGTGAGGTCATGGCCCAGGGCCACCCCTCGCTCTCCACGGAGCACGCGAGCCCCCAGGCCTGGGCTAGGGAGGCCTGTCGGGCCGTGGGCAGCTTCCGCCTTTGCTTTCCTGCCTGAAGTCAAACTCTGGGCAAGAAAACTGGAGTTTGCCGTCTGGTGGGCAGGCCGTGACATGTGTGGGGAGCTGGGCCCGTGGTGTCGGCTTCCTGGCAGCTTTCGGAGAAGTCAGACCTGCACGTTGAGGTCCCCGGGGATGGGCAAGCCTGCTCTTATGTGGACGCAGCTTCTTCAGTTTGTTGTGCCTCAGTGACAGGAGAGTGTGTGTGGTTTGGGGCTGGGGGGAGCGCGTGACTAAGAGAGGAGGGGCCGCGTCCACTCCGATGGGAAGTTAGATCGCCAGGTGACCACCCCCCGCCGCCCTTTCTTAAGAACAAAGCAGAGCTCTGTAGGAAAGAGGGTCCCCCGGCCCCCCACCGGCTCACTCGGGGCAGCCCCTCTCCCGCCACCCTGCCCTGTGCCACCCCACGAGTCTTCACATCTCCCGAGGTGAGGAAGGAGAGCATCTGGGAGCCACACACGCTATTTATAGGGAGAAAACAATACACAGACGGGCGTGTGGCTGGGGAGGAAGGTCCTGTGTTGGGGGGAGGGGGTGTGGCATGGAGGTGGCCGTAGATATTAACACCCTTTACCTCGTTTCGGGCATTGGAAGTCTCCAGGAAGTCCCTCTGTCTTTGAGGTCCTGACCCCAGGGTCTGGGGAGGGCAGAGGCTCTGGGAACGCACAGAAGTTTACAATGGTTCAGACAAAAGCAGATGATTTCTGTGCAAAGAGAACTTCCCTTTATAAAAATGGATTTTGCTAGTTTTCTTCGTTGGTGGGCAGAGGGGGCTGGCTGAGTCTTTCCTCAGGGTGCTGATGTGAACAGAAAAGGGTGCTGGGAGTGCCTCTGATGATGCTGCTGAGGAGGAGAATCAGGAAGGAGGGGAAGGAGGGAGGAAGGGAGAGAGAGAGAAAAAGGAGGGCGAGAAGGAGACCAAAACAAAAAGAAACAAGGAAAGAAAGAGGGAAAGAAGAAAAGAACAGTGTCAGAGGGTCACTCTAAGGAGATGACATTTAAGCAGAAACTCCTGGGGCCGTAGGAGGCCTCTGGGGCGAGTACGCTGGGTGGGGAGCACGTGCAAAGGCCCTGGAGGTGGCAGAGAACTGGGGGCGTGTAAGGAGCAAGGGAAGGAAGAGGGACTGAGCCTTGTGCGTTCGGGTCAGTGGGCTGGATCTGGACCACAGGTCCACACTCCTCGTGGCCAGGCAGGAAGATGAGGCGGTGGAGGGGGGCAGGGCCCCTGGAGCTCATCTGCCCCTGCAAGGCAGACGGCGGCTGCTCAGCTCCAGCCAGGTGCTGCCATCCGCCGGGCACGTCGCCAGGTCTTTGCTTTAGGAGAGAGCAGGACTGCAGATGGTTGTGTGAAATCTCACGTCCTTCGGATGCTGGCTTCAGATCTTAAGACTTAAGAGGGACTGCAGGTTGAACAGAGACGGTTCTGGGATTGACTCTGGGGCCACGGTGCTGGGACCGGCTCCAGGTCTCTGGCCAGTTGCACCAGGGACTTGGTCATTTGTGGGCTATTCCGAGCGCCACAGTTGCCACCTCTCAGTCCATCTCCAGCAGAGCCGGGCCTTGCAAGACCCAGGAACAGTTCTCGGCTTCGGCATCTGCAAAGCTGGCCAAGGGACTTAATCCAAGTAAGAGCACAGCCAGAAGGAAGGGCGTGTCTTCCTTAACAAGCCTTGAATAAAGGGATCCTATTCAGGCCCTGAAAAGACCAGCGTTCCTGCGCTCGCAGCCTGTCCCGGCAGGTCTGCACCGTGACCTCGCGCAGGACGGAGGCTTGCTCCTGCCCCCCAGAGAAACCTCCTCCAGCGAACGCTGACCCCTCTGGTTGCAGGCTCTGCTTTGAGGCTGCAGACTCTGGTCCTGCACCGTCCTCCAGGGATAGTGAGAAGGACCCTCTTGCACATTCTGGTTCCTCCAGGCTCTGGAGTGGAGAGCCGCCCCCAGCGCGGCAGGGAGCATGGTGACTCCATTTCACTGCGAGGTGGCCGGTGTCAGCTGAGCCACAGAAAGCCAACCAAATCGCCCCTTGGTGGCAAGTGGCAGAAAGTAAACTCAAACTGGGTTAAACCAACAAAAGGAGGCAAGTGAAATCAGTCAGAGAAAGATAAATGCTGTAGGATGGCACTTACGTGTGGCATCTAGAAAAGCCGAACTCGCAGCCAAAGCGATCAGCTCCGTGGTTGCCAGGGCAGCGGGTGGGGGAAGGGGTCCCAAGGCGCAGACTTCAAGTCCCAAAATAGATCAGTCCTGGGTGTGAAGGGCAATGGATGACCAGGTCCCTGGCCGTTTGGTCTATTTGAAAGGTGCCCACCGAGCAGGTCCTGAAAGTTCTCGTCACGAGGAACAGGCATTTTTGTAACTAAACGAGGGGGTGGGTGTTAGATACAAATATTGCGCAGGTCACTTCATAATCCACGTGCGTATCAGATCGTCATGCTGTACAAGGTGAGCTGCCACGGGGTTGCAGGTCGCTTGTCTCTCGGTAACACTCGGAGAGAAGAATGAGGAACCAAACAAACAGAAGAAGGGACAGTTTGGCCGTCACACTGAAAACTCAGCCCGTCGGTGCCGCAGGGGGACAAAGGGGGAGAATCCGTGTCCCATGACCCCGAATCCCAAGCGCCAACCTATCCACTGCCCTGCCAGGAAGAATGAGGAACGGGGTGGCAGCGGGCCCACCTCCTAGCTGAGTCAGCCCCTTGAAGACCCGCCACGAATGTCACATTCACCGACCTCTGCTGACATATCAGTGGCCACACACACGGCGAAGGAGGGACAAAATGGCCTTATAGCCGAGCTCATCTCGGGCCTCAGGGACTCAGGATTCCTGCTGGGGAGGAGGCAGGAGACTGGCCCCGGGAAGGCATCCCCAGTTGGTGCCCCGGGGTTCTTTTGTTTATTGGGTTTTTCTTTTTCTGAAGCCATTGGGCACACAAAGCTTAAAGCAAGAATCACAAAAGTCACTTACCCCGGGCAGGTGTCCTTAAATGCAAGAGGCAGGCTCAGGAGCAGAGAGGCAGCAGGGAGTGGTGGGGACTGGGGCAAACTAGAGAGCGCATACTTGTCCCCCGGGGGCTGCCAGTCAGATAGGCTGCTACCATGTGAGAAAGAGGAACCCAGTATTACCAGAGCCTCTGATTTTTCAAGAAAAGTGTATCTACACAGTTTTAGATGAAATCTCCTGATTTGTAAACGGTGATAATGAATTCCAGTTTATCCCCCAAATAATTCTGTGGTCAGAATAACACAATTACAAGCTGGATCTCACTGGGGGCTGACATTTTTTTTAAAAAGTCAGGCTTATTGAGGAATAATTTACATACAATAAAACCTACCCTTTTTAGGTGTACAATTCTATGAATTTTTGGATTTCACCAGTTTTTCCATTAACGTCCTTTTTTTCCTGTCCTAGGATTCAACCCAGGATACTGGGTTGCATTTAGTGACGAGTTTTTTAGCGGGGTTCATCTTCTATTCGGTGCTATTTTACAATGAGGACTCTCCTCATACAGATGTGGGGGGGGGTAAAGTGGGAGACTCACGGGATGGGCCTAGCACAGAGCCTGGTCCATGCTAAGTGCTCAGCGGCCCACGGTTACTGCTGAACCCAAATGCATGCGCTCTGCAGAGCTAGCGGGCTGGGGGGCCAGCCAGCACACCTTTCCCTGCATTTCTCCACGTCAAAGAAAAGTTGCCTGAAGTCCTGATTTCTTAGCAGCTTTTGTTCTTCAAGCAGGAGCCCACAGGAATAGCAACCAATTAAAATGGCAAAGTTTCAGGTGACAACATTTGCAGAAGACATTGCGAATGTTTAATAAAAGCCCAGTTGCTGGCAGAGCGAGACAGCGAGCTCTTCCCGGAGCCGCATTTCACTTTTGTTAGAACGAGACCCTGTTTCTGCTCCAGCTCCAGAGCCCGGTCTGCTTCTCCTAGAGTGTCAGGGGCCGGGGCCCCAGCTGTGTCACCTCTTCTCCTTGGCTTTCACCATCTGAAACGCCTTCACGTGTTCGTGATGGCTTGTGTGTTTCCAAAACACACCAGCCACACATTTCTTGTGACCGATCAGGTGGTTATGCAGAATTGAAATAATGAAAAAGAGGGGCATAAAAAAGTGGCCCACAGCCCCACTGCTCAGAGGTTGTCACCATGGATGCCAGGTTCTTTTATCTTTGTTCTGATTGTTAAAAAAATCACACGCACGGTAAAAGAAATGTGGAAACAGGAAAAGCACAGAAGCAAAACGCTTCCTCTCATCTCACGGTCCAGGTGACCAGTGCGGAGACATGCGCCCTTTCAGAGATTTTCACGCCAACCTTTTTATATATATTTAAAAGTATTGCGAGCCTCAGTCACTGAGAGCAGGCCCTGCAGGCAGAGCAGCTGTATCCAGATTTTGCCACCACCCCAACTAGCCACAGGCAACGTGTGGCTTCTGTAGGCCTCAGTTTCCCTGTAAAATCAGGATGTCACTGGGACGCACTCCAGTCCTGGAGAACATTGCCCCCCGTGCTTGGCACAGTGAGCTCTGAAAAATGGCAGCCGTGCACAGCGGGTTCATTTCCGGTGGCTGCCCACCAAATTCCCAAATGCACCTGTGGCTCCCGTCAGCACCTGGGTGTTCTCTCTCATTTACTGGGTCACCGTTTTTGTGGGACAGGAGTCCAAGCGCAGATGAACTGGGTCCTCTGCTGAGACTCTCACGGGCTACAATCAAGGTGTTGGCTGGGGCTGGGGCCTCACTGGGAGATTGGGGTCCTCGTCTGAGCTCATGAGGTTGGAGGCAAAAATCATTCCCTTGCAACTGCAGAAATCAGGGTGTCCGGCTTCTTCCAGAGCAGCAGGAGTGGCTGCCGCTGAGTCTCTGACTTTGTTCGCCTCTGAGCTCTAGACCATCTCTTAAAAGGCTCACCTGGTTCAGTGAGGGCCAATCAGGATGTCCTGATTCAGGACCTTAATTAAATCTGTAAACTCTGCCCCCCAGCATCGTCCTATAACATAACAGAATCGCAGGGGGGACATCTGTCACCTCCACAGGACATGTACCCCAGGGGGAGGGAATCTCAGGGCCATCGGCGAATGTGCCTACCACACCCCGTCAAGCGCCCAGGACCCTGCCGCCACCTGTGTGTCAGATGAGAAACCCGAGCTGTTTCAAGGATTCGTACTCGGTCAAGAGGATCCCATTTGGCCAACCAAGCACTGGGATTGGACGTGCTTTGGAATCAGTGAACAGATGCTTTAACTCAGAAAACAGTGGCCAATCGGCTAGTTCATTGGTTCACTCTGCAAGTAATGGCTGCAGCCCTGGGCACCCCCGGGCGTGGCGCTAAAACACGGACTTACGTGGGTGCCGGTAACAGCGGCGTCTTTCACCGAGCGCTCACTACACCCGGGCGCGGCTGCCGGTGCGTCCTGCAGGTCAGCTTCCCCAGTCCTCCCGGCAGCCCTGCGCGGGATGCTCGCGTTACCTTTGTTTGGCGGAGCAAGTGAGGTTGAGAGAGGCGGCGTAACCCGGCCAGGGCCACGCAGCTGGACAGCGGCTGAGATGGGGTGCAGGCATTTTGGTCCGGGGGAAAGACCCAGAAAGGCTCCTTATGGGAGTGATGCAGAAAAGAGAAAAAGGTGGGGATGTTTTTCACTTTCTATTTCAGCCTCAGTTTCCTCATTTGTAAAATTGGGATGATAATGGTGCTCGGTTCAGAGAGCTGTTGCTAGATCTAAAGGCGAACAGAAGAGAAAGCGTGGCCACGTATAAGTTATCATCATGGGTCCCATTGCCGACGGTTTGGGGGCGTTTTGTAAGTGTTGGGAAGTTGAAGTGTGCGGGCCTGGTGCCAGGTGAATGGGGCTTAAACGCTTCCTTTACATTTTTTTTAGTTATTTTTTCCGGTTTATTTAAAAACCATTACAAAATGTATGCCATAGTAAAAAATTCTAATGGTAGAGGATGCACAGAGAAAAGTCATTTTCTCACTCCGCTGTCCCCCTCCCAGGAGTGGGGGATCGCTTTGGAATGTGCCGTCCACATATACGCGTCAGTGTTTTTCATGTGAAAAAACACACCCATATTCCATGGGTTTCTTCCCAGAGCAACACATTCAAACCTACTTACCCTGTTTCCCTGAAAATAAGACATCCCCCGAAAGTAAGACCTAGTGCCATGTTTTTCAAGCTTAGAAATATACGGCCTCCCCTGAAAATATGACCTAGCGGCAGTCATGGCTGCAGCTCCCCCCAAATTCTTGATGGAAGTCAGCGTTTGGCTGGCTATGCTGATGTTCGTGAGGACGTGACTACAGTATATTAATAAATGCTGATTTTTTGTTCAAGAATAAGTGTGGATTCTTGTTCATGGAAAAAATAAGACATCCCCTGAAAATAAGACCTAGCGCGTCTTTAGGAGCAAAAACTAGTATAAGACACTGTTTTATTTTCGGGGAAACACAGTAGTTCTTTAAAACTTGATAATTGATATAATCGGTTGCCTTTAGGTGGACATTCTGATTGGTCCCAGCATTTTATACACAGTATCTGAATGTCCCGGCACATTGAATGGGCGTGGGTGAGCACTAGGAAATAGTTCTCCTAAAGGTTTACCTTTTCATTGGCTAGAATAGAGTCTAATGATGGGGACAGACTTTGGAAAGCAGTATGGCTAGGCTGGCAGGTGGACTTGAGCTCAGGATCTCATTGCCACTAGAGAACAAGGTCATTCCTACGGCCGTGCTGGAACGGTCACATGCTGATGTTCTCTGAGACGAGTAACTGCACATCCCAGCGAACAGCAGAAGAGCAGGTTATACATCAAAGATCACTGTCACTTCCTGTAGAGGAAATAATCGAGGTAGCCCAGCAAATAGCAAAATAAAAAGAAATAACTGTTTCAGAACAAGCGGTTATATTCATTTGGTATCAATAGAATGGTCCAAAATAAACCAGAAGACCGTGGCAAGTCATAGCAGTAGAAATGAGGAAATCTGATATTTACTGTTTAAATTCAGCAGCTGAAAGAATCCCTTTGTAAAGAAGATGAAAAAGAAGTTTATGCATTACTTCCAGACTGCATTACTCATTGGAAAAATACGACCTACCCACTAGAATTTGGGTGTCACTATTAACTCTTCCTTTTCGTCCGCATCACGTGACCACCCCTGCTCCCGTTTTCTGGGTCCGTGCCTCTCCACGTGACAGGAAGACAGTGAACCGCTAGTGAACGGAGGGAGAAGCGCTAAATGGCCCGAAGTGGTGCAAGAACTTGAAGAAGCATCTCCTATGCCACCTGCCATCACTCAAGGCAAGGAATGCCAAGTCCGGGGGACACCAAGGAGTCCTTCCGTCACCGCGGGCTTTTCAGACAAATTCGACTGCCATTTCAAAGCGTGAGCCCCGGCGCTTCTGCTTCCTGTGAGCGGCGCCTGGGGCAGGTCCGTGATGTAACCGGTGAGCACGGGTGGTTGCCGGTAAAGCAGGGCCCGTCTGTTAATGGCCTGGGTCTGGCCAGCTGCCTGCAGGAGCTCCGGGGACCAGAAGGGCGTCCTCACGGACTTGATCGACGTCTGCCAGTCTCTGGATTTGAGCTTTGGCGTTCACACTCAGCTTCCTCGGTGCCTGCAAAGCTGCTCTTTCATCCTGGGGTTGGGGTGGCCGATTTTGCTTTCAACGGCTGGAAAATTACCTAATTCGTGAATATTTACTGGGTTAGCTGAAAAGCCTGCACTGTTTCCCAGAGCGACCCAAGCTCTCTCAGTAATTCCGGGACCCTCCGTTGACTCAAGCAGATGGAGGAGGCCTTTCTGAGGTGGTTCAGCATTTAGGACGTCACCCTATGAGCCGTGGGTTAAGGAGGGACACAGCAGAAGCCCCGGGCTGCCTCACCCCGGCCCCGCGTCCGTCTGTCCCCGTAATAGCGGGCTCGGCTGAAGACCAGGCCCGCCGCCACCAAGTCCGCATCCTGGGCGCCACCAAGGCTGCCACTGGAGCCCCGGGGGCACGACGCAGGGGTCTGCAAAGCAAGCGGTCCCGCAGCCGCCTGAGCCGCACCTGAATGGTGGATTTTTGATTCCTGAATTTTCTCAGCTGCCGGTGAAATGAGAAAGACTTGCTCGGTGGAGCGGCTGCTCAGCTTAAAGAGAATGATACCGGCAAAGGCCCTGGTGTGTATTAAGCTACTCGATTATGACCCCTTCTGCAGATGGGGTAACTGAGGCCCTGAGCCCTGGAGAGATTTGCTCAGGGCGGTGGAGCCAGTCCCTGTCACCGCATCCTTGGTTTGCCAGTTTCCTTGGCAAGCCATGCCTCCGCCTCCACCTCCCCTTCCCCGTGGCCTCACCTGGACCCACCCAGGTCAGCTGCAACAGGTGTGAGATCGTTGTTTTTGTTACCTTTCCCTCCCAGACTTAATTCAGTCTGAACAGAACAGCAGTGGAGGCAGAGAACGTGCTGGTCTTCTCTCTCCATGTCCCTCTGCCAAGTGGGGCCTCAGGTCAAACCGAAGCCGCTGGGCCGCCATCTTTTCTGCTGGAGGGCGTAGGCGCAGGCCCGGTCTGGACCAGGACTCAGGGCTCTCACTGGTTCTCTTCGCCCTGACTTTCTGGTTCCGGGGACAGGAGCCTCTGGGCTTAAACCCAACTCGCTGACTCCAACGCATGTGCCCTTTTGAATAAAGAGGTCGAGGATCCTGGGCTCTCGAGCTCAACTGCAGACATAGACTTTTCCTTCTTTATTCCATCTGGTTTGAAGCTCCGTCACTGTGCAGTCACCTGGGGGTGACCTCCGCCTGCTGGCTGGCTCAGGCTCTGGGGACCATGGCGGGAGGGTGGGGCATGCCAGCCTCGTTCACCTCCAGCTTACGTGTCTGCCAGTCAAAGGCTCGGCCTGCTTTCAGGGAGAGTCTGTGGGCAGAAGAACCTTCCAGTGGCTTCCTGTTGCCTGTTCTATTTTTTATTTTTAAGATTTTATTTATTGATTTTTAGAGAGAGGGGAAGAGAGGGAGAAAGAGAGGGAGAGAATCATCACTGTGTGGTTGCCTCTCATGCACCCCTAAATGGGGACCTGGCCCACAACCCAGGCATGTGGCCTGACTGGGAATCGAACTGGCGGACCCTTTGGTTCACAGGCTGGCGCTCAATCCACTGAGCCACACCAGCCAGGGTGCCCTGTTCTATTTTTAACAATAGATTACAGTTACAGGAGTCAGACTGCTTGCAATCAATGGCCACGACATTTAACCTCCCTGGGCCTCAGTTTCCTCATCTGCAAAGTGGGGACATGGTAGTGCCTCCCTGACAGGGTTGTCATGAGGACGAAACGAGCGAATGCTTTTCAGCCCCGCATACAGGACTTACTCAGGAAACGTCAGCTGTTAGCAGTCCCCCTCGGGGCCCTGTCCCAGCTGGCCCACCCTCAGTGACTTCATCTCTTCCCCTGCCTGGACTCCGCTGCAGCCACCCTGGTCCTTTCTGCCCTTCCTGGCCCCTCCCGGGAGGTGTTCCCCAGGTCTTTGCAAGGCAGGCCGGCCTTCCCCTCCTCGGGTCAGAGGTCCCCTCTTCCGGGAGGGCCCCGACTGTCCCTTGCCCTGCCCCTTTCCCTCTCATGACCCTGTTTTATTTTCTTTGTAACCTTTGCCCCCACTTGAAATTATGCGATGTGTTTCTTTCTTTGCTTGGGCGTTGCCTATCCCAGGAAAGTAAACGTCCATCTTTAGGAAGCCGATCTGTGTAGGGGCCCTGAAGGAGCGGTGGCCTGCAGTGAGTGGTCAGCAGGTGACCGTGGGGCGAGTGACTAAGCCACACAGAACGGCCCGAGTGATACAGTCACGCCGGCCGGGCTTGGGCTGCAGGTGTGCCTGGCAGTCTGAGGGGCCCCCTGGTATCCTTTCTTCTTTCAGTTCTGCGACGGCCCTCCATGGAGGTGCCCTGCGGACTTGCCGCCACAGAGGAGGTGACAGTCTCAGGGAGCTTAAATCACTTCCCAAGGTCCCCCAGCTAAGAAGCAACAGTGGCCCGGAGGCCCGGGCTGGGGCTTCCCTGCCCACGTGTGAATGAGGCTCCGGAACTTGGAAGGAAGCAGAGGAGGGCGTGGGTGGGTCCCCAGGAGAGCAGGGTGCGGATGCGTCTTGTTAAAAGCACGCTTTCAGTCTCTGCTCATCACACGCACGTCCGACACTGTGCGGGAGCCTCCGCCTCGGCCCCGCGTCCCCGGTGCAGGGAGGCCGGATGTGGCCGTTCCATTTCCCAGGTGGGAAACCTGGGGCTCTCGGCTCAGCAGCCTGCGCGTGGGGTGTCCCCCTGGAGGAAGGCGGGGCTGAGACCCTGCCCCTCTGAGCAGCCTGCCCAGCTGGCTGCCCCTCCTAATGTCACACTGCCGTGTGTCCCCCACCCGAGCACTTGCTTGCCCCAGCACGTCCCAGTGGGTCCTCGCATTGCCCCTCTCTCCCGCCAGGCCTGCGACCACCAGGCCAGGGGCCGTTTTGCTCCCCACCCTCAGGGGACATCCATCAGTGTCTGGGTATGCTGCGGTCGTCACAGTGGAGGATGGGGGTGCTAGACAGTACATGCCATGCGCGCCGGGTCTGCTGGCATCTCCCTGGGTTTGCTGCGCTGAGCACGGCTCAGCACAGACGGGGTGCCCCGGAGATAGTCGTAGCAGGAGGACGGGAGCGAGGGAGGGCCCACACTCCCGGAGCTGGCCTGGTAGGACCCCAAATACCTGTTGGCGAGCCCAGATTCTCCCCAAGTCCAGTGTGAAAGGCAGCCGCCAAGGAGAGAGCTCCTTCCTTCGGGAAGACGCCCCAGTTACCCTCGGTCCCCGACTCCCTGACCGGCCCCCCGGTCTGCCTCCCACTCCCCCCTGCCCGAGAGCAACCGCGGCTAAGTCACGCGTGCCCTCGTGTCGGAGCCTCTCGGCTTGCAGCCTGCCGTGCCCACCCGTGATCCTCCTCAGCAGGGCGTCTGAAATCCCTGCAGACGATGGGAAGCCGTTGCAGGCTTTCTGTGGCTTTCATTTTCTTGAGCACAAAGGTGGCTTGACCCCAGAGGAAAAAGGGACGCGCTCCAGAACACATATTTGGAAACCTCTGTCCTGTCCTGACAGTGGGTTTCTGAGAAGAAGACGGATTCTTCATCGTTACACAAGAGATGGTTGAGCAAGTGTCGGCCCGGCCAGTGCCAGCTGGATCCGAAGCCTAAACACAGGGCACCCCCCACTTCTCAGCCCTGGAGAGGCCTGGCTGGGCGTGGCTCTGGGGGCAGGGCACGTTCTAGGTGACACACAGAGAGTATGTCTAGAGGGACATGCTTTAATCACGACCCTGGCCTTTGATGCCCCAAGTAGCTACAGGATTGTCAACCCTGAACCGCCTGGCTGGGAAATTGGAGTTTATGGACATCGAGGACCAGCTTATTTTAGTGTAAACGTTTCTGGGTTTTGTTTTTTTTTTTTCCTTAAAAAAATAGGATTGTGAGAGTAACAGGTTTATTGTACTGAAATTGCAAAACGTAGAAAAACAGAGAAAGAAAACAACAAGCCAGAATCCTATCCCACAGTGATTTTCACGGTAAATAGTCTGTCCTGCAGTCTTCTTTTGTACAGGTTTATAATTTATTGTGTATAGTATTTTACAATATCGTTATCAAAGAGTCCCCGCCATTTTAAACGTTTGTTTTGCTTTATATCAAGAACGTTTCGTCATCTCATTCACAACTGAACCTCACTCGGATTGCGTAACCCCTCCCTGGGAAGCAGACCCATGGTGTTGAAACAATCCCCCATTGTCCAGTGTTTCAGCTGCTTCCAGCTTCTCCCTGTTGTAAGTAACTCCACGGTGGACATCCTTGTACATAAATCTTTGCGCTCATCTCTGATTTTTTCCTTAGGGTAAATTCCTGGAAGGAAAACTGACTGGTGTGATGGGTCACACGTGCAAAGACTTTAAAAAAAAAAAAGATTTTATTTATTTTTAGAGAGAGGGGGAAGGGAGGGAGAAAGAGAGGGAGAGAAGCATCACTGTGTGGTTGCCTCTCGTGCGCCCCCAACCGGGGACCTGGCCTGCAGCCCAGGCTTGTGCCCTGACTGGGAATTGAACCGGTGACCCTTTGGTTCACAGGCCGACGCTCAATCCACTGAGCCACACCAGCCAGGGCGGGACTTTTGATAAGTACTGTCATAGTAGTCTGGAAAGTTTGTGACAAATGACGTTTTCAACAGCAGTGGGAGTGTCCTCTCTCCCACGGCCTCCTCACGCTGGCCAGTCCTGGCGTAGATCAACCGAAACGCCGAAAACCAAGCCAGCGAACAGATAATTCTGCCTCCTGGAGGCAACCACTCTGCACCATTTGGTGCATATTTTTTCCAGGCTGTTTTCTGGGCACATGTGTTCGTGTGTGTGTGTGCGTGTTAGAACTAGGATGACGTAGACATTCGCGCTGCTTTGCACGCTGATGGGGACATGTCCCTGTACCCAGTCATCTTTGATGAGCTGTCGTTCTCCTCCACGACCGCACATTCCCCGGAACGCTGCACGGAGCAGGGAGGCTGCGGCCAGCTCTCCCACGTAAACGGCACGGAGTAAGCTTCCTCCCTCGTGCGTGGTTGCTAAATAACTCCTTGGAAATGAAAAGGCTGGAACCAAAACTGCACATGTTTAAGGAGTTTACTTTGCATTATAAACTCAGGAAAGCGGAGCCCATGCGGGTCTCTGGTGGCCTGTGAGCTGCCATTTCCCCGTCTTGCCAACACGGTCCTTCCATTCCTGCTGCTGCTTTGAAAGGCGCGGAAGGTCAGGTCATTGTCGTTTGCACGCCATTGCTTTGATCACTAACGGATTTGAGCGTTTTTCATAAGTGGGTCGCTCATTTGCATTTCCACTTCTGTGATGTCTTTTGCTTTTCCTTATTGTTCTGGAAGAGCTTTGTGTCTTTAAGAGTCTGAATACGTTGTCATCTGTGTTGGGAATATTTTTCCTAGTTGTTCTGTGTCTTTCACTTTAATCAGCTGTGGGTTTTGATGTCCAGGACTCTTTTATGCTTCTGTTGGACCGTTCTGCTTTTTCCTTTGCGGTGGCTGCCCTCATGAGCCTAGGAAAGCCTTTGGGGGGGACGTTGGGGGGGCTCGCTGCCCCCGTGGGCAGTTGGGCAGATATTCAGAGTGAATGAGAGGACGCTGTGCATGTACGTGAACAAAATGGCCTTCAGCTCTGGATAGGCTGTGACCGTCGCTTGGCAATGCCCCGAGGCCGTCAGGAGCCCTCTGTCTTTTCCTGACTTTTATTCTTCAATCATATAGCAGAGAGTCAGGACTGCCGACGTCGGGCCCTGCTGTTGACTCACGGTGGAGCCTCAGTTTCCCGTTTGCAAAGTGAAGGAATGAGCAGGATTTTCCCCTCTCGTCCCTACCTGATCATGACCTATGACCTTAAGTAGGACCCTCAAAACCGCTCCCTAGTGAAGTCCTTCTTAGGCACGTAAGGCCAGGCACTCCAAACAAAAACAACAAGATTCGACCATATAAACATGAAAACTTCTGGGACGTCCGGAAATACCACAAATATAACAAAAAGAAAAGAATAAACTAGGAAAAATAGTTTCAACAATTGACTCATCAAACCTCCCCATCCAGTCAGGGGGCAGATAATTCCTGCCCGTTTTCCCTCAGGGCGTGGGCGGGCGTGGGAGGGGGAAGTAGCCCCCGGAGGGTTCCGCGTGGGGGGCACAGGCGAGGAAGAGCTCGGTCCAGGTTTTTCCTTCTCCGACCGAGCGAGTGAGTGAGTGAAGGAAGGAAGTCCAACGCTGCACCCTTGCCAGTGTGGGTGCCCTCCTTCAAGTTAAGAGGAGACAGTACCTGACCCCCAGGAAGGAAGCGGTTTTGCTCCTGGTGCTTTCCTGCGGCCTGGGCTGGGCAGAGCCTCCCTGCTTCCTCTGAGCTCATCTGGGAAATGGGCTGAGAACCACCAGCGCTCCTGCCTCCCCCTCCTCCCGCGAGGGCGTGTCGGTGGGGTGAGTCAGAGCAGAGGTATTTTGGCCCGGCTATTGTTTTGACAATAGGAATGATTAAACAGATAGTTTATTTATTTTATTTTCATCTTTTGCACCCACATCTGCACTCATCTGCAGAAGAGCTGTGTTCCTAGGTGTAGACAAGAAAGGAGCTTTCTGCAAAGTCAGAAACTGGTCATGGGAAGAAAACGAGGCTTTCTTTGACGTGGGAGAAAAAGCGGGCACCTCTGAGCTCTTGTTTTCTCACAAGATTTCATGCCGCTTTAAACCGGTTCTGCTCTGCTCTTATTGGCCTGGAATGTCTGTTGAACTCCAGGCCTGAGAAGAGGCTTAAGTTGCAGCATGAAAGATTGGGTTAGACATCAAGAGGGACTTCCTAGTCCTTGAGCTTGTGTAGGCCGAGGAAGGAGCGAAGGAGGACTCCTTCCCTGTGAGTAAGAGGCAGTTTGCTGGAGACACTTGAGCAGCTTCGGGAGAAACTGGTTCCCGTGTCCCCAGCGGTCCGGGAAGCAGCGATGGAGCACAGCAGGCCTGGTGGAAGGGTCCTGACTGGACACGTAGTTAGAACTTCTGTTTCACAGGTGGAGAAACTGAGGCAGGACCATGCCACAAAGATTTACCAAGTGCTATTCTGAGCCCTGGGGTGCAGCAGGGAGCCAGACGGGTGACCAGCAAACAAGGTCATGAACGTAGAATGAAATGTCAAGGGGCGCGGGGGCTGGATCGAAGGGCCAGGAAGGCGAAGGGGAGAGTGGAAGGTGCCTCTGGGGCAGGTCCTGCAGAGGCGGTGACTCACCAGGGTCACAGGAGATAGTCAGAGTCTGGTTTCCTGACTCCTAGGCCACGGTCCCTCCAGGCTGTTTTGGTTGCAACAGAAAACTCAGTCTGAAAAAACACATGCCCAAAGGACGTCTATCGGCTGAGAAATCTGAGGGAGGCCTATTCCAGGGGAGTCTTGATCCAGGTTCTCAGTTCCCTTCTCCCCGTCCTGGCTCCTCGTGGGAGCAGGAAGACGACCCGCATCCCCAGGCCCACACCCACCCAGAGCCCAGCTCAGCAGGACAGAGCGGAGTTTCCTTCCCCAGAAACTTGACCGGAAGTCCTGGGCCTGACTCCGTGGCCAAGTGGGGGGCACCGACGCATTTCTGAACCAATCATAATGGCTTGAGGGGCGTCCAGCACCTAAGGCCAGGTGGGGGTCACAGGCCCCAGCTAGGGCGCTGGGCTGGAAGGAGGGATGGGGTGGGGGCATTGCCAGGCAAATTCTGAGCGTTGTTGGCAACAGAAAGAGCGTGGATTCAGGCTGGCGCAAACCCAGCCAGGACAGCGGCCTCTGCCACCTCTCCCCGCTGCGTCCCCAACCACTCTTCCTGTGTGGCCCAGCTCTTTCCCACTGAGCGTTGTCTTAAGATAGAGGAGATTAAAAAAATCCTCAAGGATCTCATAATCAATTGAGGAAACAAATCCTAAGTCCTTATGTTCATCCTCTCTTCTTGTGGTTTGCTAATGAATGGCACGAATGTTCTGTCCTCAGAGGGAAGGATGTCCCTGGGCTGGAGGAGTCCCCAGTGCCCCTCGGAGGGAAGGGTTGACGGAGGGTAAAGGCAGTGGAGCCCGCAAGAGCCGGCTCTGGCGACGGCGCACAGAGCCACGGGACCAGGGTTTCTCGGGGCGCGTGGTTAGCATTGGAGGTGCGCTCGTACCACGGTGATGTACAAGACTATCGGGTGGGACACAGGCAGATGTGTCCTTTAGTAGGCAGGTATTCGTTCCAAATTTGTCTCAGAAGCAAATATACTCTTAATTCATCAGACTTGGGTAATATTGCTGGGATGAAGCTCAAATTAAAAAATAAAAAGGAGGAGGAGTCCACTTGAAGATCATAAATACGTGTAGCTTACGGAAGTGGCAGACAGGTAGGTCTGGGCGACGCTGGTCTCGAGCCTGGGTTCTGGGATCAGACAGACGTGGCTGGATTCCCGCGTCAGACCCACCACGCACACGCAGTGAGCCTGGGTCAGGTGACTCACCTTCCTAGGCCTCAGTTTTCTTACCTGTAGAATGGGGCTGAGACTGGGACTACCTTCCCAGGGGATGCCGAGGGGTCCTTGAGAGACAGGTGGTGTGTGTGAAACCCTCAGTGGGCCTGGGACACAAATGGGTGTTGATTCAGGTAGCTCTTAATAATCTGTGTTCACCTTCACAGGGAAGGAAGGGAAGGCCCATCCCAGAGCTGGCATGGCTGGTGAGGGGCTGCTGTGGGGGTGGAGGGGGGACAGCTGGGATGCTGTGCCATTTGACAGGAAGCTGCAGAGGGAGGAGAGGCTCCTGGGGAGGCCGGGACTCCCTGCTCCCTCTGCCACCTTTCCTGGCTCCCCGCGGACCCCGACTGACCGCGATCCTCCCTCTCCCACACCTGGAGCCGTCCCGGCAGACAGATGCCCGAGAGCTGGGGTTGGGCTCCATGGAGTTCCTCTGTTGTTTATCTTTTAAACACCATTAACCACAAATTAGCTGATTCTTTTGTGGCTATAAATTAATAGATTCCATTAGTAAACAGTCAATTACAGGATGATTACTTTCCCCCGAACCTCGAGCTTGTTTCTAGCTACTTGAGAGGGTTTGAGTCCGTCCTCCGCCCATCCCCGCTGTCCCTTCTAGACGCTGGGCTCGCTGGTCCTCGTCTCCCAAGTGGACTGGGAGGCGGTGGCGGCGGCAGGGGCTACCTCTGTAATGGGGTCATAAGCAACAGCCTGTTGTTTGTTTTGCAGAAACAAAACCAACCAACCTGGAGGTTTATTTTCAAAAGAATTTCTCTTTCAAACACGGAACAAAACAAAGTTTCCGTCTCCCTTCAGTCCTGTGTGCCCCAGAGACATGCCCTATTTGTTCTCCCATAGCTTCCCTGCTTCTGGGGTCTCATCCTGGTGCGCTTCTGATAACCGTTTTTCCCACCTCCATTGACCCCTCCCTCCTCTTCCTCCCCCTGCCCGCTATTCATTCATCCCAACATCCGTCTGTCCATCCAGCCAGCCTCTCTAGACTCTGTCTAGATGCATCCGTCTCTCCTTGGCTGGAGTTGCCAAGTTTTTTTTTTTTTAATTAATTTGTTTGTTTGTTTATTTTATTTATTTTTAGAGAGAGGGGAAAGGAGAAAGAGAGGGAAACATCACTGTGTGGTTGCCTCTCACTCGTGCCCCCAACTGGGGACCTGACATGCAACCGAGTCATGTGCCCTGACTGGGAATCGAACCAGCGACACTTGGCTCGCAGGCCCGATGCTCACTCCACTGAGCCACAGCAGCCAGGCTGGAGTTTTCAAGTTTTAAAGCGTTCAGGTGGTAAGATGGGGCTAGTCTTTGGGACCGCAAAGGTAGCTGGGCAGGTAACTTGAATCACTCAAAGCAAAAGAAAGTCCCAGGGCTTCGGTGAGCTGCGAGGTTCAAGCCTGACCTAGGCAGGCCTTCTAGTTCAAGTTAAAAACAAAATGCAACAACTTTAGACCTTGCATTTGTGACTTTGCTGTATCAGCCGAAATTCTTGAGTTGCAAGTGTTAGCAACAGATACTTGTAGTAGGCTGCGCCATGGTCCCCAAGAACCTGTGGATACGGTGTCTTATGTGGTGAAAGGGACTTTGCAGAGGCGATGAAGGATCTTGAGATGGGACATGATCCTGGATCAGCCAGGTGGGCCGCATGTCCTTCCAAAGGAGTCGGGACGGTCACAGTCAGTGGGAGGAGGCGTGATCACGGAAGCAGAGGCTGGAGGGATGAGGACCCACGAGCCAGGGGATGTGGACGGCCTCCAGACGCTGCAGAAGGCAAGGACTGAGACTCTCCTGAGCTGCTTTCAGGAAGAGGGCAGACCACCCACGTGGGACTTGAGCCCAGAGAGACCGATCCTGGATTTCCCCCTCCAGAACTGTAAGATAGTACATTCATGTTGTTTTAAGTCCCTCCGTTTGTGGAAATTTGCTACAGCATCCTTAGGAAATGAATGCAAGACCAAAAAAGGAACGCGTTGAAAGGCCTTTCAGTAGCCGCCGGCTCTGGGGGAGGGGCCACTTTGGGACTTGCGCGGCACAGAGGGGTGGTCCCTTGGGTAAGTCCCTGGGGTACCTCCCTGGGATACAGTCAGCATTCCCCGCCTGTTGGACGGGGCTCCAGATTCAGGCTCCTGGGAGAGGGTGTCAGCAGCCTCCCTAGACCAGAAGTTCCCCAAAGCAAAACCGGGGCCCTCACCGTGGAAGGGCTGTGAGGGCCCCATCTGAGTCAGGTGTCCACTCAGGTCGTCACCTTTGGCCAGGGCCCTTCTGCGAGGATAGGGGACTGGGCAGACACTCTGGTGCGACCTGTGGTCGTCCCAGCTCTGGTCCAGCCTCGTTAGCCCAGCAGCGGGTGCCTTCGAGTTGGACATCGGAGTCCGCAGCCTCTGGAAAGGTGACTCGGTCCCGTGCACGGTAGGATCTTTAGCAGCCTCTCTGGCCTCTGCCCGTGAGATGGCAGTAGCAGCCCCCCATCCCCCCAAACTGTGACAATCAGGGTGCCTCCCAGACACTGCCAGGCTGAGGACCATTCACTTGAAGCAGCACCTCGGTCCCCTTCTGCCACCTGTCCCACCGCAGGCCAAGCAGACCTGCAGTGTGACCACCAGGGACGCCCCTCGCCGGTTTCTCTAGTGCTGCTTTCGATCCCTTCCAACCTCTTCCTCATAACCTGCTGGAGAGATGGCTTCTAGAAAGTTCTCTAAGGTCCGTCTGTTCCTCCGGGCTCCTGCCCATTCACCCTCCTCCTCCTCCTCTAAACTTACACCGCACACCGACGTCCACCTTCCTCCAATGGACTTTCCCACCCCAGGGCCTTTGCACTCGCTGTTTCTGTTGCCCGAGCACTCTTCCTGCTGCTCTTTGCTTGGTTAACACTTACTCACCTTTGAGACCTGTTTTGGTTCTGCTTTTGCTTGCAAGTTATAATGGTAGGAACCAAAACAGACATATTTAATCATGGAGCAAGAAGCCTGGAGTCAGCTGGTTTCTGAGTACTGGTTCTGTGACTCACGGCTGGTATCTCTGGGATGATCTTGGCCTTTCCTCAGGGTCACAGAATGGCTGCCTCAGCTCTAGACATCGCATCACCTTTTAAGGCAGGAAGAAGTAGGGCAGTGGAGCCAACAGACTTCAGCCTGCATCTCATTAGTCACAGTTGTCCCCAGGTAACCCCAGGTGCAACGGAGGCTGAGAAGATAAGCATTTAACTCTTACAGCCTGGACAGAGGAGTGAGTAGTGGAGAATGAAGTCAGGAATGCTGTCTATTACATGCTGGCTTAAATGTCACTTCCTCCTGGAAGCCTCTCATGATTGCTAAGACCAGGTTAGATATTCCCATTATATGCTTTCCTATCACCCTATACTTCTCTTATCACAACTAACTTATTAATTTACTTGTAACATTGATTGACACGCTCCTGATGCTATTTTTTTACTCGAAGTTCAGCGGGCTTAGTGAGCTCTCTCCTGTTTCTGCAGCCCCTGACAGGTGCCTGGTATACAGTAGTTGACTTTCTGCCACCAAATTATTCTTCCCAGAGCACAGAGGGGCCTGAGGCTGTGGGGCCCAGGACCTTTCCTGCCCCCTTGGGAGGAGGCAGGCCAACTTTAGTCATCTGCTTTCCCAGCAGTGACCGGCCCTGTTGCGCAGTCTGTCACCCGGTCTCTGCTTCTGGAACAGGTCCTTCGGAGCTTTAATGGCATCCCCGTGTGCTGCACGTTGATAAGGAGAGGAAGCTCGTGGGCAGATCAGTCTGTGATAAGACTGTGTGCTGGGAACTGCAGCCACCTGGCCGGCAGCCCCTGGGCTCTGGGAGGGTCAAGGTTCCGGACGGGGGGCTGGGCGCCTCCCCATCGCCTCACTCCTAGCGGCCAGTGGGACTTCAGGGTTCCTTAGTTTACCCATGTATCGACCCAGTTACTTTACCTCAGGCCTTACAATGTTTCACGAGACTGGAAGTGACGTCATGCATTCACTCCGTGCACCTTTGCTGAGTGCGTGTCAGTGAGCGTGACTTCAGACAGAGGTGAACCGGAAGTGGAGGCAGCCCTGGGGGGCTACAGGCTGGTCTGGGAGACAGACCCGGGCTTCAGTCAAAGTCATAAATACACGTAAAACCACACAAATGCCGTAGAGGGACGTGCCCTCGGGAGGGGGGAAGAGGCTTCTGGAAGCTGTGACAACTCAGTCCATAGAGGAAGGGAAGCAGGAGTCCAGTTGGGGATCTGGATTATTGGGGGGGTGGGGCCTGGGTAATCACAAGGGTCTTTAGAAGAGAAAATGAGGACATGAGGTCAGAGACAGAAACGCGGATTAGGAAGCAGAAAAAGTCAGAGCGTTGAAGGTGCTACACTGCTGACTTTGAACATGGAAGCCAGGGCCATGAGCCAAAGAAGTCAGAAGCTTCTAGAAGCCAGAAAAGGGAACGAAATGGGTTCTTGACTGGAGCCTCCTGAAGGAACACAGCCCTGGGGACACCGTGATCTTAGCTCAGTGAGCCCTGGTTAGGGTTTCTGACCTGCAGAGCAGGAATACGTTTGTGCTGTGTTAAGTGGCTGCGTTGGTGGTGACTTGTTACAGCAGCAGCAGGAGACTCATACAGCTGCACCGTAGGATGCTGGCCGGCAGCCGGGCGCCACTCACGTCTCAGTCCCCAGCTCACGTGCTCACATTTCCGGTCGTCCCACAGCCCTTTGTAAATCCTGCTGTCCCAGCATGTGTCATCTTATGTACTCATGGTCTGTCTCCTAATGTCTCTGTCATGGGTCACATGGCCTTGAGTCTCATCTCCCTGGCCTCGTCCATTATTAAAGCCTCCCCTCTAATTTCAAAGGGGACTCAGGGACCAGACATCCATCTGTCCATTCTTCCTTCATCCATCCGTCTGTCTGTCCCCCCTATCTAGCATTTCCTGAGCACTTATCCTAAGGACCAGGGACTGTCCTAGGTGTTGTGAACACACAGTCCCCACTGGGGCTGCCTTGGGACAGGACAAGGCAGGCTCTCCTAGTGGGTGTCATGCTGAATCCCTAGTGGGGCTCCATTTCTGGTACTAGGTGGGGACATTGGCTCTTTCGGAGCCAGAGCATCTCTTCCCCATTTCCAGCCTCAATTCAAGGCAATGGGACAGCCAGGTGCCTGCTTCCACCATAGGTGCGAGGGGACTTCCTAGCTCAAGCCTTCTCTGCCCACTCCATACAGACATACAGGCCCAGTACCCTCCTGTGGCCACCTCTGAGTCCGTCAGCTCCTGCCGGCGCCAGCCGGCGAGCCTGCCTGGCTGCAGCGCCCCTGCCCGGGAGTGCGTGTGCAGGACAGTGAAGGGGCCCCGCCTGCAGCCAGGGTCCTCGCTCACCGCTCACTCGCTTGCGTGCCTGCGGACTCGGGCAGGGACTGGCCTCTCCCGGTCCGGCTCCGCGTCTCTAAAGTGGGCACTGTGGTAAGAGAGGGTGAACAGGGCAGCACACGCGTGGTAGTTAGTGTACCCCCTGGAACCTGGTAGGAGTTCAGGGCTGTTTAAGTATCGGGTGCTGCGCCATTGTGAGGACGGGCCCCTCAGCCTGGTTTTGGGGTCAGCAAAGGCTGGCGGGATCAGGTCTGCGGCACTGCTGAGTCCCCGCGCCTACACAGGGGTGTCTGTGTCAGCTCGGGTCCCCCCAAAACAGACTCCCAGACAGAGTTGGATGTGAGAGATACACTGGGGTGGGGGGTGGGGGGCGTGCCTGTGAAGCACGAAGTGAAGAGGGGGCGGGGGTGCTTCAGACTGTCGTCTGACACCTGGGAAGGGCCAGCAGGGAGGAGGGAGAACAGTCGGAGAAGCGTTTAGGACCAGGGGGGCCGCTCTGTGAAAGCCTTGGCCAGCCTGGGGGAGTCCCTGTGCAGAGGGCAGGAGGGGCCAGGCTCTGTCACAGCCTCCGTACATCTGACGGTGGCCCCTGCAGGGTGTCGGACACCTGCGCTCCTCAAAGCGTCACCCCTCAACAGGAGATCTGTGTGCATGCCAGCGTGGCTGCCCCAGAATTGGATACAGACTCGTGAGCAGTGAGTGCTGAAATACACGAGGGACGACGGAACTCGGGAGTCGTGCGAGCTGAGGTCACATATTAGGTCTGGTTCTAGCCATTGCTGCCGAATGAAGTTCCCTCCTCAGTAGATATCTGGGTGCTCACCGTTCCCTGGAGATCTGCTGTGCCTGCAGCCTAGAGCTGGGCCCAGGGCTTCCAAGGTGAGCAACCATCCCTGCCATCTAGAACTTTCTCTTGGCGGGGGCCGGGGGGGGGCAAGGGGGGATGGGCTAGTTGCATCCAACCAGTGACCACAAAAAAGGCTGCTTTTTTCTTCAAAGCTACCTCCAAACCCGTGGCTCAGCTGGCCGGCCGGGCACCCCAGGGTGCTGCCCGTGGGCAGAGGAGCTCACACACCCCAGGGCCCTCCCCACCAGGGGCAGGTCAGCAGTTTCCCAGGCCTGGTGAGGACAGTGTCCAGCCAGCATCAGAAAAGTCAAATCAGAAAGACAGAGGGAAAGACATTCATGGAGCCACATCCAGTGTAGGAAAAACAAGTGTTTGCTTTTCCTACGGATTCTCTGGGCAGCTGCGGAATTTCAATCATGCCACAGCACGCGCTTTGAGCTGACCATTGGCAGGGGGAAGCGGAAACTGGACATTTGACCGCCAGGATTAAAAGAAGACGGTGTCCGCTGTGGTGTGTCCCTCTGAGGTCTGACTTGGGGTTTCTGAGCTGGCTCCTGTGGCTGCCATTTAAAGCTTTCCTCTCAAGGGTGGATGGGCCACGTGGGCCCCAGGAGGGATTAGGAGCAGCAGGGACCTCCGTGACACTTGGGGATTTTTTTGCTCCCTGGCTGTGTTCCTGGTGCTTAGAAAGAAAGAAAGACAGGGGATGTGGGGGAGGGAAGGCGGAATCCAAAAGCCTGGTCATTTTATCTCTTTGGCTACAAACATCTTTCATTTCTGCAGAAAGAAAGGAAAACACACATTGCCATGTAATGATGTTTACTGAAAAAAAGATCCCCGAGTAAAACCAACAGACAGAATCTGGATAAAATAGATCATTCAGCGACTTCCTGGCGAACTCTACACCCTAATCCCCGCCACCAGCCCGCGTGCTCGGGGCTCCCAGCGTGTGTTTGTTTTACTTTCTTGAAAGTGTGTGAGTGGGAGAGGCCTGTCCACAGTCGTGCCGGGTGAATAGCGGGGAGACATTCCCCGAATAGCTCGTCAGCATGTCCATCAGTAGGAGTTTTTCTCCTTGGCTCATGGCAGGGAATCAAATATTTAAATGTGATTTTTAGACGTCAAGGCACATGAAGGGATTTGTTTGGAAAAGAAGGGAGCGCATTGGAAAGCGCTGCCCCCGTGACAGGGAAGAATTTCTCCCCTGTGATGAGGCAGGCTCACCTGCACCACGTCTCACCTGCCCATGTAATGTCCTCCTCTTTTGGGGACCAGGATTGGACCCCACCAGTGAGTTTGGGGACTGCGCCACCCCCACCCCCAAGCCCTGACAGCACCTGGACGGTCCTCTGGCAGCTTTTCAGTTGAGTGCTGACAGCTCTGATTTGCCAGCAGGTGGGGGAATGAGAGGTGATCTGTCTCTCCGCTCGGTGTAGTGGGAAGGGGACTGTCCGGGCCTTCAGCCCACTGTGGCGTCTGGACAGCAGAGGAAGTGCTAATGGGAGAGGACAGCCGGGGTTGCGTGGCCACACAGAGGGGCGAAGGGAGCGGCCAGGCCTGCGGAAGGCACGTGCAGCGGGTCCAGCTGAGACCCCTGGGGGGCGCGGCCGCCAAAGCTTCCTGCTGGGAGCCGGGCCCCTGCCTCGCTGGGTCAGGGGTCCTGAGAGGGGCCATCTTCACCCTGCAGCTGGTAACTGCCACGTGACCGAGGGCAGTGCCTGGGGTACCCTCTTCACTCAGAAAAATGAGCATCATGAAAACATGCTAGCACCCCAAACCCATGACTGCAGGTGCTGACTAAGTGGTTCTAACAGAAGGAGCAGTCGTCCCTAATTGCAAAGACTGCTGGGAGCCAGGCATGTGGCATGTATGCATGTGCACACACATGGAGTCACATGGAGATGTGCACACAGAGACACACATGGAGTCACACAGAGACACACAGACAGACACACAGAGACATGCATAGAGACACACACAGAGATGCGCACACAGAGACACAGACGGAGACACACACACACATGGAGATGCACACACGGAGATGGACACACACAGAGACACACATGGAGACATGGAGACACACACACAGAGACATGGAGATGTGCACACAGAGACACACATGGAGTCACACAGAGACACACAGACAGACACACAGAGACATGCATGGAGACACACAGAGATGCGCACACAGAGACACAGACGGAGACACACACACACACATGGAGATGCACACACGGAGATGGACACACACAAAGACACACATGGAGACACACAGACACACACGGAGACACACACACACAGAGACATGGAGATGGACACACAGAGACACACAGAGATGCCCACACAGAGACACACACGGAGACACACACACACATGGAGACGCACACACAGAGACACCCGGAGATGGACAGACACACACAGAGACACACACGGAGACACACACCCCTCTACATATTTATTTTAAGCCCCGAGAGCGCCCCGTGGAAAGGCACCAGCTCCCCCACAGCACAGAAGAGGAAGTGAATGCCGGACAGGGGTTCCGTCTGTCACCCGACACTCCTCACCCCGCTGTTGACTTTGTAACCCGCAGTAATGCAGCTTCTTTCTCCCTGCAGATGCCATCCCTGGAGGTGCTCCGCAGGCACCTGCTGATGAATAGCTCTGTCAGCCGTGGTCCTGGTGTTTTTTCAGTCCCTTCTCTTGGACCCGTTCTGTGATTTTGCTTGTTTAACGCCTCCCCCGGGGCACAGCTCACGCGCCCTCTTCCAGAAAAGCCTGCTCTCTATGCTCAGGGAATAACGTGGAGGGGAAAGACAAGCGACCTGATCGGTCCGAGTTTAGAAAACCACATCTCACCTTCCACGGGGTCAGTGCCAAGGCAGCCGCTTTCTCCCGAAGTGGGGAGACCACAGGCGTGCGGCTGCAGTGGGGGGAGGGGAGCCTTCCGCTCCGTGCGCCCTCCCCCCTTTCCAGGTCTCAGTTCCTGGGGTCAGACTCTATACACAGGACAGAGGGCTGCTGTCTCCTCCTCCTTCGGGTCAGTAATCGGCCCAGTCACACCCAAGCTCTTAGTTCTGGGAAACGGGGCGTGCGGCACACGTGTGCGCACTCACCGACAGACACACGCACGTGCCCTCCAAACAGGGAAGAACAGGGAGCGACGCAAACACCCTCCAACAGGGCGCTGGGGAGAGAATGACGTCCCCCAAAGACACCCCTCCCTGCTCCCCAGGGGCTGGGCTGTCTTGCCTCACGTACTCACCCCCGGGGCCCTTCCCTGTCCTCTAAGACGGGCCCCACCCTGCATCCCTCCATCGGAGACTTCTGAACCCCATTGGCTGGACGCGACCCCCAGAGCCTGGTTCTTCTCGGTCCCTCTCCTGCTCGGGCCCAGTGACCTTAGGACTCATGGGATCCCTCTGGGGAAAATTCCCGCCCTGCGATGTGAGTCTGTCGCCACAAACCCTCCCTGCACCTCCACCCGAATCACTTCCTAACCGCGCCGAGCCTCCGCTTATTCCCCGCAAAATGGGGTAACAGTGGCCGGGCTTTCCCGGACCCCAAGAGGGAACTGTCTCGGGGAGGGGGTGGGTCCCGTGGCATGCGCGTGTCTGCCTCAACCCTTCGGTGCCTCTGCGTTCCACTTCCCGCACCTCTTGGAAGAAGGTTCACATCTCACTGCTCAGTAGAACCTCAGGGAGAGGTGCAGGGCAGAAGGTTCAAAACCCAGGACAGAGCGAGGGTCCCAGGCAGGGAGGAGGCGGCTGGGGTGCCCGGGCTGGGGCCAGGGGTGAGGACACGTATTCCTGGCTGGGCTCTGTGGCTTTCTTCGCAGGGAAGTGCTCATCCTTCCTGATCATCCCCGAGCTGGCCTGCTGAGATTTGCACAGGCAGCGGGGCGGGGCCTGTAACTTCTCCCCCTCACAGGTGACGCTGTCCCTCATGTCTGCACAGGTAACGCCATCCCTAGTGTCTGCGCACAGTAGCTGTTAAATGGCAGGAGCTGACTCAGAGAAGGGACGTGCAGGCCCTACTCCACGGCCCCGGCAGCCTGCACAGGCGCTGGCCGGGCCTCCCGGGTCCTCTCTCCCTGGGCCCGGGGCTCCTCTGCAGCCTTCAGGGCTGCGGACCGGACCTGTGCCCTCGCCACCGCGTGGAGGGGTGCCGGGAGGAAAGGAGGCGCAGCCTGGGAAGCGCAGTGGGTTTCGGTGTGTCATTCCCCTTCCCCGCATGCTGCTCAGATGCTTATCTGCCCATTTCACAAGCCTCCGCCGGGTGGAATAGCTTGTTTGGTGACAAAGGCCTGCTTTCCTCATTTCATGGCTCGTAGGTAGGTGTGTTGTACAATCACTTCTGTGTGCTGGCAGGGATGGCGGTGGTGGGGGTGGGCAGGAAAAGCCCCTCGCCCTTGGGTCTCCAGCCACCTCCCCAGCTCCCACCTGGGGTGGAGGTTGGGATGTCCACCAGGTTAAGGAGCAGGGACGAGTCCCTACTTGCCACCCAGTCTCCCTTTTGAAGTGCGATCACCTTTCAGATCCAGCTCCGCCCACCACTATCCTTTCCCCAGGAAGAGGGGGTGCACCTCCCCCACTTATAGCCACACTCTCCATGTATCCGTATTCCATGTGTTCTGTGTATTTAAGGCACAAAATTCACACGCTGGGGAAGAGTGCATTGTCTGACCATTTATGTTCATCTGGGCTTCTCCTCGAAGTCAAGTCCAAGGTCATTTCTATGGGCAAAAGGTCCTCTCTTGCTGTGGTATCATTTGTTCATTTAATAAGTGTTGACTTACCGCCCACACCATGTGAACCACTGGGGCCAGCCAGGGATTAAGGAGGATGAGGTGAGTAAACCAGGCATTGGCCCAGCTTGCCGGGGGAGAGGGGAGGGGAGAGGAAGGGAGGGGGAGGGAGAGACAAAGACAGACAGACAGACAGACGGACAGAGAGAAAACGAGAGCTAAACCACAAAGAACAGGAGCAAACTAGGCCCTCACTGCCTGCCAGGAACCAAGTGCTTCCCCTCGGGCACTTCATTTAATCTGCATAGAAACTCAGTTCATGAGATTGGTCACCATGGTCCCCACTTAGGGATTTCAGGCTGGAAGAGGTAGGGTAACTTGCTGCAGTCACGCCAACACAGCTGGTGAGTAGAAGGGTCTGGATTTGAACCCAGACCCCCAACTCCAGAAGGCACACCTTGAACCAGGACCTTGCACCCCCTGATGATGTGGTCTTACTGTGAGGAGAGCCATGAGAGAGCAGCAGCTTACACTCTGGGTGATTCTCGAAAGGGACCTGAAATAGCTTGTCACCCGGCCAGTATTCTGTCCCTTCCTTCCTGTCCTTCCCCAAGCCCAGTGACTTGGCTTCAGAAAGGAAGGAGCAGGAGCAAACTGGAATCGAATAGCATGCTGGACTAGAAATGATGAGGAAGGGGACGGGATTAATGATTTTTTAACACATTTTCAGCAAAGGAAACTGATTTTTCAGATAGTATCAGGCCTGGGAGCGGCAGCTCACAAAGGAAGCACAGTTGTCAGAAGGAGGCTGGGACTTTTCAAAGCGCTTGCTGGAACGAAACAGAAATGCTGAACTTTGTTTCGTTGTTCCCGAGAACATGCTCTTTTCGGAGTGAAAAGGCTCCCAGGGTGGAGAGACCCGGGAGCATGAAATTGCATTACTGGAAGTGGTTTGGGGCTTTTGTTCTTGAGGCTGGGGCCTCGTGAGGGATGCCCTTAGCAACAAGCCCAGCCAGGCTGCGGAGGGGTCTGGAGGAGGGTCAGGGGGCAGTCTGGGCTCCTGCCCCCAGGAGGGGGCTGTTGGAAGTGCCCTCCACGTTCCCCGCTCCTCAGATGTGAAGGGAAAGCCTCAGGGGGCTCAGTCAGATGTCACCCTAGGGGCAGTGGGGTCTCATGTCTAGTCAGATGCATCGAATGTACATTCAAAACAAAACGAAGCAAAACAACATTGTCTTGGTCCAAACCATCAGTAGCAGCAGAATAGGAAGAAGGGGGTCAGAGGCGGCAGGTGTGCGAACCCCCGCGCCCACCTGGGGGTCTTTAAATGCTGCGGAATGACCCCCGCTCCCTGCCAAAGGGTCTCCTCGCCTGGATTTCCGAAAGGCGGATCTGAGCTCATTCCCCACGGGCTTCAGAGCCTCGGGGGCTCACCACGGGACTGAGTCAGGCTCCCTAGCTGGCCGCTCCGTGTGACTGGGCCCTTGACTCTCTCTCTCGCTGACCTCATCGCTTCCGTCCTTCCCCTGCGCTCTCCGCTCCAGCCATCCTGACTCACCTCGGTGCCCCTCGCCCCTGGGTTTTGCACGCACGGCTTCCTCTGCCCGCCACAGTCTTTGTCCCCTCTGCCCGCCAGCACTGTGGGTTCTTCTGGCTTCAGCACAGGCATCACTGGCAAAGGGCCTCTCCTCTGTGCCATCCAGCCCCGCTTCCCCACATCTCCCGGGCTTTTCTCATTGCAGACATGTCACTCTGTTGTATTGACGTCTTTCTTGCCCCCCTCGGGGGACTTCTCAACCTCGGCACTATTGACATGCGGAGCTGGGTAATTCTCTGTTGTGGGGCTGTCCTAGGCATTGGAGGATGTTTAGTGGCATCCTTTTCTTCTACCCACTGGATGCCAGGAGCCACCCGCCATTTCCAGTTGGGACAACCGAACGACATCACCTGGTGATCAATGTAGCTGCTGGCGCTCCAGCCATCACATCCACATTCCAGGCAGCGGAACGCAAAGGGACATTCATAACACATTTGCCACGTGACACTGTTCTAAGTATTGTGCGCTAGGTGTCAGGAATACAAGCGTGAACAAGACAGACATGCCTGGGTTCCGTTAATAATTAGCAGCAGTGTGAACTCTTCCTCGATGTCTTCCAGTCTCTCGCTTCCCTCACCCGATTCTTTGGCAAATTCTGCCAGCTCGCCTGAGACACGCGCGCACAATCCCACCACTCGTCATCAGGTCCTCTGGTCAGAGCCCCCTTTACCTGGGCCCCTACCATACCTCCCACTAGTCTCCCAGCTTTGCCCCTGCCCGCCCCCCCACCCCCCCCACTCCACGACCCTGGCTGGTCTCCACAAAGCTCCCAGATAGGCCTTTGTAAAACAATGTATGTTATTCTTGCAACCCTCCTGTGGCTCCCGCCTCACCCAGAGTAACAGCCAGAGACCTCCCAGCAGCCCTTCCAGGAAATTATTCGCCCCTCAGGTGGCAGCCAGGAGGGAGATTTGTCTGCAGACAAAGGTGATTTGGAGCACAGAGCAAAGAGACAACTCAGGTTTCAGCGGAAGCTATAAAATCGAGTTTTCCAAAGTATCCCGGTGCCGGTAAATCGTTCATGAGGAAGAAAAACATTACTCCCTACCCCCCTTAATTCAACAAAACGAACCTTTAAAGTCACATGTGGGCTTTTAAGATCTTATAAAATAATAAAGAAATACCAATTTTAAATGAACCCATGTCCCAGCTCCTGTCTAGGGACCTTGGCAGGGTCCATTTGGAATTTAGAATGATTACCCATTTTAAGGATGAGAAAGCTGAGTCTCAGTGTTGAAATGACAGGGATTCGGGACTCTCTCAGTCAGGCGCGCCATGGACGTGATAAAATCTTGCTTTGCCAAAGGGATTTACGTAATGGCTCGGGCATGGGAGCGTTTACCGTGGAGCTCAGAGACGGGAAGACCAGGAGAGGAAGGAAGGAACCGGAGCTGGGGTTGCGCTCCTGCCCACCCCTCCGCCTTCCCTCTCGGCTGGCCTCTAAGACGCCCCTGCCACGTGTCGGGAAGACTCCCCTGCAGCCTGGTCCCACGTGTCACAGTGTTGAGAACAGAGCTTCCCTCTCCCAAGCTCGTGTTCGAATCCCAGGGAAGGGCTCTCGCCGGCTCTGCTGGGATCCTGTGCACTGAGCGCACGGAATAAGCCATCCTGATTGGTCTTGCCTGAGTTGTGCGCCCTGGGGGCGGGGCCTGTGACCGAAACGTGGACGATGGGGGAATGGGTGCCGACGGCCAAAAAATAATAGCTGCTTCGCTCAGAACCAAGATGGGGGTCCCGGTTCTAATCAGTCTCCCTGGAAGATGTTCACCATTACCATGTGTATTGGAAGCTTTGAAATAAATCGCTGAAGCTCTGGCCTGGGGGCTCCGTTGGTCGGAGCATGGTCCCGTACACTAAAGGCTTGTGGGTTTGGTTCCTGGTCAAGGCACATGCCTAAGTTGTGGGTTCGAGCCCCGGTAGGAGTGCGTGCTGGAGGCAACAGAGCTTGAGGTTTCTGCCCGCTCCTGCCCCCACCTTCTCTCTCTCTCTCTCTCAAATCAATAAGCATATCCTCAGGTGGGGATTTTAAATAAATAAATAAATAAGTGCCCCCCCCCCGAAATGACTTAATCTTTATAATACTACAAGAAAGAGATCATTATCCCCATTTTGCAGATGAGGAAAGGCTCAGACAACTTTTTTTAAAGTATATTTTACTGATTATACTATTACAGTTGTCCCAACTTTCTCCCCTTTGCCCCACTCTGCCTGGTACCTCACTTCCCTCCAGCAGTCCTCCCTCATTAGTTCATGTCTATGGGTCGTGCATGTAAGTTCTTTGGTTTCACCCTTTCCTATACTGTTCTTAACACCTGCCCCCTGTCTGTTTTGTACCAACCGATTATGCTTCTTGATCCCTGCACCATTTCCCCATTTCTCCCCTTCCCCCTCCCAGCTGATAACCCTCCATGTGATCCCCACACCTATGATTCTGTTTCTATTCTGGTTTGCTTCGTTGGGTTTTGTTTTTATTTTTAGATTCAGTTGTTGATAGTTGTGAGTTTGTTGTCATTTTAATGTTCATAGCGTTGATTTTATTTTTAAGTCCCTTTGACATTTCATATAATAAGGGCTTGGTGATGATGAACTCCTTTAGCTTTACCTTGTCTGGGAAGCACTTTATCTGCCCTTCCATTCCAAATGATAGCTTTGCTGGATAGAGGAATCCTGGTTGTAGGTCCTTGCTTTTCATCACCTTGAATACTTCTTACCAGCCTTCTTGCCTGCAAAGTTTCTTTTGAGAAATCAGCTGATAGGCTTATAGGCACCCCTTTGTAGGTAACTCCACTTTTCTCTTGCTGCTTTTAAGATTCTCTTTATCTTTAACTTTTGGCATTTTAATTACGATGTGCGTTGGTGTGGTCCTCCTTGGGTCGAACATGTCTGGGACTCTCTGTGCTTCCTGGACTTGTATGTCTATTTTCTTCGCCAAATCAGGAAAGTTTTCCTTCATTATTTTTTCAAGTAAGTTTTCAGTTTCTTGTTCTTCCTCTTCTCCTGGCACCCCTATGGTTCAGATGATGGCACTTTTGGAGATGTCCCAGAGTCTTCTCATTCTCTCCTTGTTTTTTGAATTCTTGTTTCTCCATCCTGTTCTGGTTGAATGCTTGTTCCATATCGTTGACTTGAATCCTGGCTTCCTTCCCTTCGCTGTTGGTTCCCTGTGGATTTTTCTTTGTTTCACTTCATGCAGCCTTTACTTCTTTGCCGTAGTCAGTGAGTTCAGGCTCAGAGAACTTTTAAAAAGTTCTTTGTGGTGCATTCGCCGAGCCCAGTTCTAACCCCTAACCTCCGTGTTTCAGTGCCTCCCGTGTGTCTCAGATTCGTCCCAGAGAAACATCACCCTGGTCCCTGCCCGCCTGTTGACCCGGATTACTGGGGAAGGACTGGGGGGCCAGGGGTGAGAGAGGCACATTGGGAGACACAGAAGCGGGGCCCGAGGCGGGGCTCGGCGGGGGCGGGGGGAATGTGGGTCAGTGCAAGGGCGCAGCGCTGAGGTCCAGAAGCAAGAGCGCTTTTCATCTTCAAGGCATCAGAGGCACTCCCGGTGTCTGGAGCCTGGGAAGGAGGAGCGGCGACGCTGAAGATGCAGCAAGGGTCAAGTGCGGCAGGCCCCGGAGCGGGAATTCGCTCTGAGAGCAAAAGGGAGGCCCCCGAAATGTCTGCGCTGAGTGGGAGAGCCTCGGGCCGCCTGTGCGTTTTGGAAAGGGGACCAGGCTGCAGAGTGGAGAACGGGTGGGGGAAGGGCACGTGGTCCCTGAGCTGCTGGTCGGGGCCAGGCCCCGTCGTAGGCCGCGCAAGCGTCCCAGGAACAAGGGAACAGAGCAGAGTCCCTGTCCTCATGGAGCTGACATCCTGATAGTGACGCAGGCCGTCATCACACACACAAGCGCGTAGATCCGGTGTAATGCATCGTCCTCGTAAGGGCTGCAAAGGCAAACACTGCAGGGAAGGGGGGTGCTGGTGGCCTCTGTTTCAGCCTGCGGAATCGCCCAGGGGGCCTGGGCTGGGGGCAGGGCAGAGCACGCGCTGTGGGCCTCGGGGTGCCCGTGCCGCCTTTGCTTTGGAGGAGCTGTCGCATTGGCGTAAACATTTAAAAGTGGATGTAGCTTGGCTCTCGTTCAGCATGTAAATAGCTGTCAAACCTTCAATTTCGAAAGGGCTGGTTCCCTGTGATTTGTATAAATTTTCGAGCAGCGTAGAGGCCGCACACACTGAAAACCAGGTCTCTCCACATCGGGGCCGGGCCTCGGTTTCGGGGACAGAAGCCTTTCAGATGGAGACTCATTTCAAAGGTGGAGATGAGCCGCCACTCTCCGGGCGAGCTGACAAAGATCAGACGTGGGCACACACAGCCTCTTTCATGGGGAAAGCAGAAACGCTCAGGAGAGAGGGCGATGCTTTGGAATTCTTAAATTGAAGAACTATATGCACAACTAATGGACATGGTCTAAAAGTGGGGGGAACAACTGGAGGGAGGGGGGCCACCGGGTGGAGGGGAGCAGAGGGAAGGGAAATTGGGACAAATGTAACATTGTAATCAATAAAACACATTTAAAAAAAAAACTTAAAAAAAAAAAAAAGAAACTGCAATTTGATTTGAACTCTTGTGTTCCCCCAGTCCTTCTCAGGTATATTTAGCAATCACGCAGGTTTTCTTTGGGGACTCACTCCAACAACGTACTCCTGTCTGAACCTATTGGGCCTTGGGCGTACCAACTCAGTCCTCAGATTCCAGGAGCCCCAACAGACTCCGCATGTAGTGTGTTTGATCCCCCCATGATACTGACCATGATGAGAAAGATGGCAAAGGTCGCTGTCGGGGAAGATGTGGAGACCTGGCACCTGTTCGTGGGTGGATAAAAGGGAACACCGTTTTCTGATCGCAGTTTGGCGGGGTCTGGCCAAATTTGAAGAAAGCTTATCGTGCAGAACTGAGCAGTCTATTCCCAGGAATCATATCATAGGAGCCTCTGAAGTAGTGAGCGAAGATAGTAGTTATAAGACTGTGCACTGTGCTGTGGTTCCATTCGTATGTATCAGAGACGTATATATCATATATGTATACGTTAACCATCAAGTGGTTTAGGAAAATGATTCTCCTTCCCAGGAGAGGAACATTTTGCAGCTGTTTAACAATAAAGTACCTGGCTGCTGTGGCTCAGTGGATTGAGAGTCGGCCTGTGAACCAAGTGTCGCTGGTTCGATCCCCAGTCAGGGCACATGACTCGGTTGCACGTCAGGTCCCCAGTTGGGGGTGCAGGTGAGAGGCAACCACATAGTGATGTTTCTCTCCCTCTCTTTCTCCTTTCCCCTCTCTCTAAAAATAAATAAACAAAAAAATAAATTAAAAAAAAAATAAAGTGGACCTGAGCCAGGTGCTCACAGTCACCAGCAACTGTGATGTCAGGGTGCGGTGAGCAGGCCCCTCATCTCTCTGGCCTTCCACCCAGAAACCATCACCCCAGTCCAATCATGAGAAAAACATCAGACACACTGCCATGGTGGGGCATCTACAAAATACCTGACAAGTCCTCTTCTACATTGCCAAGGTCACCAAAAACAAGGGACATTGAAGCAACTGCCACAGGCAAGAAGAGCTAAGGAGACATGATGACTAAATGTCATGTGGTCTCCTGGGGGGGGGGATGCTGGACCAGGAAAAGGACCCTCAGGGCAACCTGAATAAGACCACGCTTTAGTTACTAATAGTATTAGTGTTGGTTCATTAGTTATAGCAAATGGACCACACTAATGTAAGTTGCTAATAGGAGAAGCTGGGTGTGGGGAATATGGGAACTCTTTGTCCTTCTTGGCAATTTTTCTGTAAATCTAAAACTGTTCCAAACAATAAAGTCTGTTAAGAATGAGGTAGAAATTTATGGATGGATGTGAAGGTCGTTCACGATTGTGACTGAATGGAACAGCGGTCCCGTGTTTGTTAGGTGGCACCACAGACATGTCTATGTTGGTACACAGAGTCCGGGAGGGTACGCCCCCTCCCACACATAGTGGGGGGGAACCTTTTTTTTTCTAAGATTTTATTTATTTTAGAGAGAGGGGAAGGGAGGGAGAAAGAGAGGGAGAGAAACATCAGTGTGTGGTTGCCTCTTGCATGCTCCCAACTGGGGACCTGGCCTGCAACCCAGGCCTGTGCCCTGACTGGGAATTGAACTGGCGACCCTTTGGTTCACAGGCTGGTGCTCCATCCACTGAGCCACAGCAGCCAGGGCAAGAGAATCTTTTATGCTTCTAAAATGTTTTGAAATCTTTCCTATGCACATGCAAGACTTCTACAATACAAAGTTCAATAAAGATATTTAACACACACAGTGCACAAGAACTCTGTGGCCGGCAAGAGAAGGCAGCAGGATTCCAGGCAGCCTGCTCCGATTCCATTTCGCATAAATAGCCCCGGTTAGACTTCCCCTGAGTCACGTTCAGAATCAAGGGCACGGGAGAGTTAGAATCCCCTCCAGGTCTCTGGGCACATCACAATGGCTTTATTTCTAGAAAGTCTGATCTTGATAAACGTCTGTGGGCTCTGTCACTGCCCATCTGTCCGGGTGGCTTGCCTGGCCGTCACTGCCACTTACTGGAGACTCACTTGGTGGCCAGCCCTGGACAGGACTCCACACGTGCCCCCATTTAGTCTTCAGAATAAGCCTTTGAGGTAGGTCATGCCATCACCACCCTTTTAAATGTGTGGCCACCAGTCACCCCGCCCGTAGGGGCAGGGGGTCTGTCCCAGAGCTGCTTGACTGGGGGCCCCCGCCAGACCCCTCACCCCTGCCTTCTCAAAGGCCGGGCAAAGGGAGCGGCTCCCCTGAACAAACGGGGTCCCTCTTCGACAAGATGGTTCCAATGAACTCGCATCTCCGCTGCTGCTGTTTAGATTTCCGGCGGAGTGTTTTGGCCCCATAACCAGGCGCACGTGGAATTTTGGTAACAATCAAAAACTCTGGGGGTGCGTGAAAATTCAACATGTGTTGGGCAAGGTTGGGCCGTATGGAAAGTATATGTAGAGCACCGGCGTTTGTTTTACTTATTTATTTTTTCTGAAATCCCATCAAAATAAAAATCATCCGCGTTGCCTTGAAGCCCCTCCTGAAGTGGGGGAGGTGCCCTGGGCGCCCATTTCCTGCTGGGGGATAGAAAGCAGCAAAAGGAAATGCACGGCGGGGCGGGGTGGACCGGGACCTTTTTGCTCATCTAGCCTGCGTGCCCTTTGGCCAGGAAAGCATGCGTCTAAAGGTCGGCCCATTTGAGCAACGTAGCTTCCAACAGAGTTAAACGAGTTCTTCTGGAAACCGCATTGCGGGTCTTGCTCAAATTTTGACCTTTAACTTCTGCAGTCACGGTCCTTACCTCACCTGACACACCTCTGTCCCCCTCCCGTGCCATCAGACCTGCCACGTGCATACAGACAGTGAGGGGGGCACATGCTTTTTTCAGGACCCCCCCCCCCCCGCCATGTCAGCGGGGCACTGCGCTCTTCAGATGGGGCGATGCTCCTTTTGGACCCGAGTGGTGACAAGATCTCGCACCTTGGTGTCCTCCCCCGGAGCGCCTCTGAGGAGCGGAGTCCCCGAGCACTCTGCCCAAGAAGTCTCTTCCCCGTTGTGAGTGGGAAGCCCTGCGGGGCATTTCTTCAGTGCCTTCTCCTCTCTGGCCAGGTGTCAAGTGCCACGTGATTCCCACGCCAGGCACCCCCACCCGACTTCCTCGGTTACTCCCACGGACGAAAGACTGAATTCGTATTAAAGACATTTCTGGGAAGTGCTTTTCTTTTTTCCCGTTTTTTTTTTTTTTTTTTCTCCTTCCATTTTTGTTGTGGGACTTCATCTGGCGCAAAGGTTTCCACCGGAGAAGCCACTCGGAGCAGGGCGGCGTCTCCTTCCCTAATGAAAGCCAACTGGGGCCTCGGCCGGGCGCGCACGGCCCCCGACGGCCCCCTCGCGGGCGGCGGGCCCTTCCTGCTGGGTCTGTAAACACCGGCCGGCGCTCTGGTTCGCATTACGGCCCGGCCGGCCGCGGGATCGCCCAGCTGCGCGTCCCTGTCAGTTTTCGAAAGCTTGTTAACATGCTAATAATATAAAAGGGACTCGGATGAACTTCAAGGAATTTACAACCGGTCTTAAACTTCAAAGCCGAAAGCTGCATCTCTGCAGTGCATGCACACACACACACACATACATACATACACACACACACACACTCTGTACGTCCCTCCGCCACACACACACACACATACATACACACACACACACACACCGTACGTCCCTCCACCACATACACACACACACACACACAGACACACACCCTCCGTACGTCCCTCTGCCACACACACACACACACACACCCATACGGCCCTCCGCCACACACACGCACGCGTATGTCCCTCTGCCCCGCCCTCCTCAGACACAACCCGACACAAGACCAAAACCCCCACCTAATGGAAGTTCAGTGAGCACCCCAGGGACGGCCCCGTCCCCTTGAAACACTGTGGCTCTGATCCCCAGTGCCAGTGTCACAGGCCAGGTTACAACACGCGGCATCTGTGTGTTGTGAAACGCGGGGCAAAGTTAGTAGGTCTGATTGGAGACCTGATAAATATTTCTTCAGCCCTCGAGACAGTGCCGCCAACCCAGCCCAAGAAGTTGGCCGCCTCGTTCTTCCCCAAAGCAGAGCCGGCCAGGTGGGTTGGGTGGGGAGGGAGGACCCGACCGTGTTCACCTGCCGCCTCCCCTGTCCGGCGCGGCCCTGGGACAAGGCACAGCACATCCATCCTGACACCGGGCTGGTGACGAGCGCGGGAGGGAGCAGCCGGGACACGTTCCCCAGCCGGCAGTGATTCATTTCCAGGGCCGTCTCTTAGAGATTTGGACAACAAATAGAAAAGCGCCGCTTTTTGATTTCCTTTTCATGTTCTCCTTTCTCCGGGGAGGATCAGCAGATCATATTTATCTCGGCCTGCCCGGGGTGGGTGCCAAAACCCAGTGCCGCAGGTCCTTGCTAGCTGCCTCTGAGTGCTCCCAACGGGGGGAGCCGCAGGTCCCACTCGGGAGGAGGCTGACGGCTGTGGCCGCAATGCCCCCTGTCCTGTCTCGTTGGTTGCTGGCTGTGGGCAGCGTGTTCACACAAATGCCCATGTGAGTCCGTCCAGGAGCTGCATTTATGTCTCTTCAACGCCAGAGACGGAGGGCGCCGTAGCCTCCAGGGAGGGGTCTCTCGCCCCCCGGCACTGCCGATGATTTGGGCAGGAGAATTCTTCGCTGTGCATTTTGGGGTGTTGAGCACACCCCTGGTCTCTGCCCCTATATGACAATAGCATCGCCCTCCCCCTCCCAAGTCATGACAATAGAAAATGTTTCCGGATGTTGCTGACTATCCCCTGGGGTAGAGTTGCCAGGTTAACTATGGGATACCTGGTTCAAATTGAATTCAGACGTTAGAATTTAGATAAACTTTCTATACTATGTCTTATGCACTACTTGGAGCATAGTTAGAAACTGATTTTTGTTTGTCTGAAATTCGTATTCACCTGGGCATCCTGTGTTTTCTTTGGCTAAATACGGCAAGCCTGACCAGAAGGCAGTATCCCTCACCTCCCCCCCACATACCCCGCCTTGCGATCCACCGACGAGGCAGAGGACCAGTGAGATAGCAGCCTCCAGTCCCTCATGTGCCCCCCTCTTGGCCATATCCGCTCAGAAAAACCACTTACATTGCAAAATGTGGTCATGTTGCCTGTCCCCATCTTCCTGAGAAGATTCGAGAAGACCCACTTGCACAGTCCAGGTGGGTGCCCAGAACCCCTTGCAACTGCCCTGTCACCAAACCCCAGCTTCCCGAGACCTTCCCCCACTCAGTGGGGCGGTGGGGGGGGGGCAGTGGGGGGCTGACCCATCCTGGCTCCAGGCTGGACCCGCCAGGCGCAGGTATCACTCCAGAGGGGGGCGCTGGCCTTCATAGAAACAAGGGGCCCTCCCTGTTCAGGGTCCCACAGCTAGTCCCAGTCCTGGGTGAAATCCTTGCCTTGCCTGTGGGGCCCCACCCCTCCTGGCTCCCACCCCGGCCCCCCGTTCCTGCAGTGAAACCGTTTTATCTGAACAGAAAAAAATGACAAAGTCGCTCATAAACCGGGCTGTTTTTCACACTGTTCTGTCTCTGACAGGCTGTTAGAAAAGTTGGGAGAAGAGGTGCTACTGTTATACCTTTGTTATTCGGTGCTAATTAGAAGAAAGCCGAGTGGGAATGGAGCCCCGTTTCCAGAGGCGCTGGCTGTTCCCGGCGGAGTGGAGAGAGGCCAGATGAAACGTCTTCCGATTCCCTGGCGCTGCATGTTAAGCAAAATATTTTGTTTTGCTCTTAAACAATTAAAATTTCCTGGCCAATCAAATAGTATAGATATGTTGCCATTTTTAATAATTTTTAAAAAGTCTATTGTGAGTGTTTGGAGTGATCTGACTGTTCTCTTTTCCTGAAACAATTATAATGAAGGCGCTGAGCAGGAAAGTATGCTTTCCATCAGCAGATGTGCACATTTTATGTCCGCCGCCTGAACGGAAGAGGTCGGTGGGAGTTTCTGCCCCTCAGAGGGTGGCAGGGTCCTCCCCGGAAAGACCTGCAGCTGAGAGGCCTGGAAAGGTGAGCCAGGGCTGCGGGGATATTCTTTCTCTAAAGACTGCTCTGTACTGGCGGCAGAGCTCAGTCTGTGTTTCGGTCACAGCACTGCTGTGTCAGATGTGGCCGTATCTCACTGCCTTCTCCCAGGAGCTCAGGGGGTGGACACCCTCATTATTGTTCCCATTTCTATGGAGGAGCACAGTGAAGCTCAGAGAGGCTAAGCTATGTGCTCAAAGTCACACAGCAGCTGAATAGTGGTACTGGGATTTGATCCCAGCGCATGGAGCTCAGGAGCCCATGCTCTTGGCTGCGGTGTTGGGGGGCCTTGATATGGGGGCGTTATTATTTCCCTGCTGAACAGGTGAGGGCACAGGGTCCCACCCGGTAAGAAGGGGTGGAGCCTTGGCCCAGAGCGGCCTCCAGACTCTGGGAGAAAGGAAGTGCAGAGAATGGGGAGAGGCCCCTCTCTGTGCCTCAGTCTCCTTACCTGTAAAGTGAGGATAATCGGTGTTGTCACACAGTGGTGTGTGAGGGTCAAAGGACATCACCCATGTCCCGCTCTGCACAGCCTGCCGGCCACCTGGTATACCTGGTTAAAGCGACCTATTTATCATCATCATCATCATCATCCGTAGTCTAGTTCTGAAGCCTCGTGGGTGCCAGGATGCTGCCAGCACCAGCTCTCTGATATCAAGTTGGATCATCCTCAGTAAGCCCGTAACAGTTCTGGGTTTACATTTCTCTCGGAGCAGAACCAGAGCATCAGAACAGACAAGATCAGAGGCGCCGGCTGGTTCTCACCGCCCTGCCCTGAGTCCTCACTATTATATTTCATTCATTCGGCAATGCCAGGCACAGTGCTAGGCTCTGGGACACGTAGCAGAGACCCCCGTCATGTTCCTGAGTCTTACGTGCGTAAGGATAGAGAAGACACCTGGTTCCTGCCTCTCTCTCAGAGGTGACCAAATGGTAGGTGCTACCTGTCAGCACATTTATTTTCCAAAATGCTTTCACTTCCGCTCTCTGGGGCAGTCTTCATCACCCCTGTCTAAGCCGCATGGCAGGCTGAACGACCCTCCTTTAGCCCCATTTGACAGATGGGAAAATTGAGGTTCATAGAAGCTGAAGCAATTTGCCCAAGGCCAGGGAGCTAATTATCCCAGAAACCAGGGGCTTGTTCCTACCGCGTCCTTTCCTGCCTCCTCACGCCCAGTGAAGAGATGATTCTAGTCCCGTCGTCATTGGCAGGGTCCCGTAGGGGCTGGTTGTTCTATACTGATAACTAGAAAATGCACCGGTAGCCCTTCAGCTGCTGTTTTATTATAGTCTCTCTTTCAGTTCTAGCCACTCAGTGAGTCAACCAATCAATGCCAAATGCACCCTTTCTATGCACCTGGAAGGAAGATAAAACCCACGCATAACCTCCAGGGCTTATTCTGGGTGTGACAGCCTTATCAATAATGTACTGAGCGCCTCTTATGTGCCAGGAGCCATAATATCGTATCATTTGCTCTTGTCCAGGTAAGCAGTTCATACCATTGTGGTCGGAGAACACGCTTGACATGAAATCAGTCTCCTTAAATTTATTGAGACTTGTTTTGTGTCTTAACATGTGATCTACCCTGGAAAATGATCTCTGTGAACTTGAAAAGAATGTATATTCTGTTGCTTTGGGGTGAAATGCTCTGAAAAGATCAAAACCGTCTGGTCTCGTGTGTCGTTTAAGGTTGCTGTTTCCTTATTGATTTTCTGTCTGGAAGATCTACCCACTGAAGTCAGCGAGGTGTTAAAGAAGTCCCCTGCTGTGACTGTAGGGACTCCTTTATGTGTCCCTCAGGGTTTGCTTTATATACTTAGGTGCTTCTATGTTGGGTGTCTAAATGCTTATAAGGGTTATATCCTCCTGTTGGATTGATCTCTTTGTTTTAAAGTCTGTATTGTCTGATGTCAGTGTTGCTATCCCAGCCTTTTTCTTTTTCTTCATTTGCATGAAAGATCTTTTTCTATCCCTTTACTTTCAGTCTGTGTGTGTCTTTCCATCTGGAGTGGGTCTCTTGTGACAGCATAATTGTGGATCCTATTTTCTTATCCATTCAGCTACTCTCTGTCTTTTCATCGGAGCCTTTAATCCATTTACATGTAAAGTGATTATTGATAGGTACGTATTTATCGCCATTTTATGATACATATTTAGGTTCCACTTTTTTTTTTCTTTCTTAAAAAATGATTTTATTTATTTACTTTTTTTAGAGAGAGGGGAAGGGAGGGAGAAAGAGAGGGCGAGGAACATCCATGTGCAAGTGATACTTTGATCGGTCGCCTCTCGCACACCCCCAGGTAGGGAACCTGGCCCGCGCCCCGGGCCTGCGCCCTGACTGGGGTAAGAACCTGCAGCCTTTTGGTTTGCAGCTGGCACTCCATCGACTGATCCTCACCCGTCAGGGCTGCTTTTTTCTTTCTTTCTTTTTTTTTTGTCTTAAAGAAGTCTAACATTTCCTGTAATACTGGTTTGGTGGTGATTTAGCTTTTTCTTGTCTGGGAAGCTCTTTATTTCTCCTTCAATTTTAAATGTTAACCTTGCTGGGTAGGTTGTCTTGGTCATAAGATCCCCGCTTTCATCATTTTGACTATTGCATGCCAGTCCCTTTTAGTCTGAAATATTTCTGTTGAGAAATCGGCTGACAGTCTTACGGGCGTTCCCTCACAGGTAACTGTCTTTCTCTTGCTGGTTTTAAGATTCTCTCTTTGTTTTTAACCTTTGATGTGTCTTGGTGTGGTCCTCTTTGGGTTCATCTTGTTTGGGACTCTCCGTGCTTCCTGGACATGTATGTCTTTTTTCTTCATCAGATTAGAAAGTTTTCAATTACTATGTTTTCAAATAGGTTCTCAATCCCTTGCTCTCTCTGTTCTCCTTTTGGTGTCCTGGTGATGTAGATATTGCTACACTTGAGGTTGTCCCAGAGATCCCTTAAATTATTCTCTTTTTTCGATGTTCTTTTTTCTTCTTTCTGCTCCCATCTGGTGTTTTCTGCTACCTTGTCTTCCAAATTGCGGATCTGATCCTCTGCTCCGTCTAACTTACTGTTGATTCCTACGATGTCGCCTTTATTTCAGATATGGTACTCTTCAGTTCTGGATGGTTCTTTTCTATGGTTTTGATGTCATTTTTAAAGCTTCCTCTCTCTTTACGTTCTCACCGAGTTTATCCATTCTTAAGTTCCTCGAGCATCCTTACAACCATTGTTTTAAACCCTGTATCTGGTAGGTTGCTTGTTTCCATTTTATTTAGTTTTCATTTTCTGGGGATTTCTCCTGTGCTTTTATTTGGGGCGTGTTTCTGTGTCTTCCCATTTTGGCTGCACGTCCATACCTGTTTCTCTGTATTAGGCAGACTTGCTATGTCTCCCAGGCTTGGGAGGGTGGCCTGATGCAGTCAGTGTCCCGCGGAGTCCAGTGGCACGGTCTCCCTGGTCTCCTGAGCCAGGTGCTCCAGGAAGGTCCCTTGTGTGGGTTCTGTGAGCCCCCCTGTTGCAGCTGAGTCGTGATTGCTGTTGGCTCGTCTGTGGGTGAGGCTGACCCTCAGGCTGGCTGACTGTGAGGACTGACCTTGACCACAGTGTGGGGGTTGACCCCGCAAGGTGGGATTTCCCCGATACTTGCTCAGACCTCCTTTCGGGTATGCCACTTGTGAATCTGAGTCACACTCTGATGTGGTCAGAGGCCCACCCCTGGGTGTGTAGATTCTGGGGTCTCTTAGAAGGGACTCTGGTGCTGGTCAATATCAGATGCTACCTGTCACCAGCAACCCCCAGGCTGATGCTGTATGGAAGGGAGTGATCGACCCAGGAAAGATGGCCTCTGTGGACAGCGTAGGAGAGGGACTTAGCACAGGGACCTTGGCAGCTGTCCCTCCAGCCCTCTCCCTGAAGGCTCACAACCCAGTCTCTTCCTGTATGACCCCAGTCTGCTCTGAGCCTTTACCCATCCACCAGGGCCCAGGGGGAGTGGCCGGGAAGGAGATTTTGTGTGTTGGCCCTTTAAGAGGACTTCTGAGTTTCTAGCAGTTTCCTTTCTCTCCCTGGAGGACAGAATCCTTGCTGATTTTCACAGCCAGGGGTTATGTGGGCTCTTCTTTCCGGTCCTGGTGCTGTGGGCTGGAGAGCCCAGTGCAGGGCGGAGACCCCTTGCTCCTTGGGGTGGGGTTGTGGGGAGGGCTTTTGCAGCTGAGATTTCCCTCTGGGTCTCAGCAGCCGCATATGGGTGGGGGACCAGCCCTTTTCACATCCCTGCCCTTCCTACCAGTCTCAGTGTGGCTTCTTCTGTCACTCCTCGGTTATAAGACTTCTGTTCAGCTCGTCTTCAGGTGGTTACTCAGGCTGGCTGGGGAGAACAGGAGCTCCCCGTTTAAGAGCACCTGCAGCAGGAAGGCCCAGGCCTCGTGTCTGGAGCCCGCCCACCACCTTTACTACTGACTGAGCACTCAGCATGTGTCAGGCACTCAGGACCTTGTTGTGAGCTTTGCCTATTTAACCCTCAGGGCGGCTCTATAAGCTGTGCGCTCCTGTTGCTATTTTAGAGATGAGAAAACGAACCCTCAGACAAATTGACATACTTAGGTCACAGAGTCCTGGGAGAAAAGGGACTTGAACCCAGGTCATTGTGTCTCAAAGTCTCTTCTACGGCCCCTGTGAGACATCAGGATGCTGGTCTGTGTCCTGCACCGTCTGTCCCCAGGTTTGAAGGCTGGGTGAGTCTTTATTTGCTAGGGAAGGGGGAGAGGGTGTTTCAGGGGGGAGGGCAGGCTTGAGAAAAGTCAGGGAAGTAGACAGGGCAGTGGCGGAGGGACACGATGCAAGGACAAAATGACCTGACTCAATGGTAAACGTTAGGATGTACCAGGAATAATTGTCAATAGACAGGTGTGTGTCTTAGGGTCCCAGGTCTTGAAGGGTCTCAAAAGCCAGACAGGTGTGTGGCCCGTTTGCCGCGGTCCAGCTGCCCCCCGGGAGGCTGGGTAAGGAGGGGTGTGCTGTCATTTCTGCCCAAGAGCTGCAGGGCTGCCGAGAAAGCATGGCCCCCTCCCAGGAAGAGGGGTGCGTGGAAGACAGGCCCTCCTTCTCCGGACGTGGTTGTCTAGAAACTGGCGGTGCGATGTCTATCCTGTAACGGCCAGGGAGACGGTTACAGGTCAGCGCCAAGACGCCTGGTTGGCAGAGCTGAGAAACGGACAGAACAGGGTCTCAGAGAGCGAGTGAGCGTGTCGTTCCCGGAGCCAGGGGAGCAGGCAGGCCCCCGGGCCCGGGCCCAGGCCCACTATCATTCTGGCCTTCGGTGTCCAGGAGCCCCGCCTTCTCCTTCAATGGCTGGGCTCCCCTGCCCAGGCCAGGCAGACTCCCTGGGGTGGCTCACCCTCCACAGCTCCCCGCGGGATCAGGCCAAAACTGCCCTCCCACTCACCCGAAATCACACCTCCCTGTTCCTCCTGTCCCCACCTGCTCCCCCACGTCTGCATTGGTCTTCCTGGCAGCACATTCGTGACAAATCAGGTGTCAGGCTTTGCTTCCAGGGAAGCTGGCTTAAGACAGAGGTCACCTACAAGAGCCCAGAGAGGGACACCATGAGAACGAGGTCGTGGCCAGGGGCAGGTGCCCCAAGGAGGAGGTACAGGCGAGTGGACTTGGAATAGTGAGTTCTGAGTGTCGGGGGCGCAGCCTTGGGGCTGACCGGAGGGGTCTCCAACGGGACCCCCAGAAGCTTCTCCTCCCGTGGACAGAAAGGCGCAGCCTGCAGATGCAGAAGCCACACGGGCCCTGTTAGCGACGTTTACTAAGGTCCTTTATGAGGAAGGAGGTGGGACACGTTCGGCTTACCGTGCAGGCAAAGGCTTTTTGCGGTGGCCCATGGCCCCGCAGATACTACAAGGAAAGGGCTTGTTCCTGCCGGGAAGCCGCGCTTCCCAGCGTGTCTGCTGAACCAGAGGCTACGAGGGGCGGGACAGCGCTGGGCTGGGCACGGGGAGGGCAAAGCTCTCAAGGCCACGACACTCGGGCCTTTCCCGTGTCCGTTTAACGATGGCCAGGAACGCACCATTTGCCGCCACCGAGGTGCGTGGAGCACCGGCGGGGGAAATGCTCCAGAAACTAGACAATGTTCTCCCTTTGTCTGCAGAGCTGTAATTACCTGTTCAGGTGTGGCCTCCCAGGACTTGGGCAGAGCAGGGTGGGAGGGGCCCGGGGAGGCCTCGCCAGGGCTGGAATAACGAGCTGGGCGTTTATAGAGTGATCTTCGCCTGAGACTGTTCTGGCTTCGGCAAGGCTGTGTTCAGAACCGGCTCCTTTATTCCTCCGTTTCGCTGATTAAGTACCGATCACATGGGAAAACAGTTCCCCTTCAAGGGTGACAATGACAACAGCTACCATTGCCTCTGCAGGCCGCGTGCTTTATATATATATATAAATACAAATACATATATATCTATTTTGCCTCAAAACGCCCTATAATTATCTGGTTTTATAAGTGAGAAAAATCGAGGCTCAGAGTGGTTAGCTAACTCACAGTCACACAGCTGCTGAGCGGCAGAACCGAAATTCAAAGCCAGGCCTTCAAGTCTGGTAGGACGCGGCCCTGCTTCCCTGACCCGCCTCAGCCGCGTGGACTCCTGCTGTGTCTCCTGCCCCCGGGCCTTGGTCTGCGCCAGTCCCTCCGCCGGGGCCACGGTTCTCAGAGCCCTCGTCCTTCAGTGCCCGCTCACCTGTTACGTCCCAGGGGTCTTCCCTGCACCCCTCACTCCTGCTCCCTTCTACCCTTATCTTTACAACCCATTCTGTATTTATTAACTTGCTGAACTAGCCCCTTGAAAGAGCTCCCCTGGAAGCCTTATTTGGACCGTCTCCTCCCACCTCATTGGCCCAAATGATATCACATGACCACCCCTAGCTGCAAGAAGAGGTCATTCTTTAGGAGGATGCGTTCTTGATTAAAACATGGTTTTGTTTGCTTGGAAAAGGGCAGGATGGGGACTTGGTAGGTGGGGCGGTCGCCTCACCCAGGTTTGCCCAGAGCTTTCCCAGTTTTGCAACAGGATGGCTGGTCACCCTGTTGGTCAGCCACCTCCAGGGTCCGGCCCCGGCCTTCCTCGGCTCTGCCATTAGCAGCTGCCTAAGAGCACAGGCCAGACTTCGCCTGTGTCGGGCATCAGACAGCCTGGATGCTGCGTAAAAAATGATTTCACACAGCCAGGCGCAGAATTACAGCGTCTGACCCGGGATTATCGGACGCAGGTCAACGAGGCTGAGGAACTCCTGCCTCCAGCTGGAACGGAATTGGGCTTTCAGGTTTTCTCTGCCCACTTCTTTGTTTTAGGGGGAAAAAAGTCCCTTCTTTTGTAAGCATTTATTAAAACGAGAAGATGCTGGGCTCTGGCAGAATCTCTAGCTATGGAGGAAAAATGTAGGACATGGGATGTGCCCACCTTTGGGGTAACAGACACGTGTTTAACCAAAGGGCCTCTTACCGGCAACAGAGGGTGACCAGGAAGAAAACGTCACCAACGTTAAAAATTGCCAGTGAACATTCCCAGCCACTTCCTGAGTCAGGCCTGGTCTGAATGATGCATCGGCTGTCACATCCTCATGATGACCCTATACTCTTCTTTGTGTCCAGAGGCTGGATAATGTGCTAAGTCCTCACAGCTGGGAACGAAGTGGGTGCTGAGGCTGAGGTCCAGTCCACGCGCGGCTGGTTTCAGGCTCCGGTTAACACGCTGCTCCTGGGAAGAGCCGGGGGTGGCCAGGTCACTGGGGGGGCTTGCAGGGCAGGAGCTGTGTTAGCAGCCCCGTGTTAGCCCCGCCGCGGGTGCCTCGCCAGCTCCGGGCGGCTTCAGGCGCCTGCCGCTACGATCACGCGTGTCATCGTAAGTCTTGTTATTTCTGCCTGTCCCTCTGCAGTGCGTGGCCTCTGGCGTCTCTGTCGCCGCACAGCTCTCCGGGGCTCATTTCACAGATCAGGAGTTGCAGGGCGGGTTTTGGCACCTTACAAAGAGACCTAGGGTGACTTCCCAGGTGGAGGCTCCAGAATCCCAGTCATGTGACAGTGGAGATGCCGCCTACAGACCCGATGCTGTCTGCACGCTGTGACCTCTGCTGGGCGCTCCTGCCGGTGCCATCCTGGTCCTGCTTGCTGAGAACCCCACACCTCTTGGGGCCAGCGGGCGGCCAATCCCCGCTGACTCTGAGTCCCAGCCGAGGCTGAGATGGGTCCCTTCCTCTGGGGCTGGGTGACAGCAGCATCCACCTCCCCGGGCTTTCAGGGGATGAAATGTGGTGGCAGTAGTCAGGGGCCGACACAGTGCCTGGGCCGTCTGAGCGCTCGGTAAACCTCGGCCTGAAGCGTGGGGGCGGGGAGCGTGGTGCCTCTGCTTACAAAGTGGCAGGAACAAGGGGGCCTCTTTCATGAAAAGACTAATTGAGAGGATGTCAGTTATGCCCCGCACACCCTAAGCATTTGTTCAATGAATCTCAGCTATTAATGCAACAAAATCATGATAATCATGAGCCGCCTCCCTCGCAATGTTGAGGTGGAAATTCAGCAACATAATGTATCTGAAGCAAGTAGCAGAAAGTGTCCAGTAACTAACCAGACCTCAGGGTGTGATTCTTGATGCTCAGACAGAGGTGGGGACTGGCCCGCTGCTTGCTGTCTCAGCCTGTGGCCTCAGTGGGGCTGGAGCGGGGCCTGGGAGCCTTCCTGAGAGGATTGCGCAGGCCACACGCTGTCCTTGGGCGAGCCGGTCAGAGGGGGACACTGTCTGCTAGCTCTCAGCACTCACCCAGGCGGGTCACCCTCAGGGCCGTGCACTCGTCCTGGTGGCCAGTGTCACTCTCTATAATCCTTTAGCTCTCTCACCAAAGGCCAGGGAAGCAGCATGATGACCAGGGCCTGGGCGAGGGTGAGCGCTGCCCCTGGGTGGTCCCAGCGCACGTGCCGCCGCCTGGCCTGCTTTGACATCTGCCTTCTGTAGAGCACATGTCACCGGTTGACGCTTACATAAGCCAGAAGGGCCCGGCCCACACTCATCGCCATAATAAACACACGCGGTGGTTTCTGAGCAAGCTGTCCCATCCATCAATCCCCATGACACCAAGAGTCCCTGCGGGAGGAAGGCGTGACTTCAAAGGGCAGCGCCTCACAGCGAGGTGTGTGCACCAGGGACACCATGTGCCCTGGGCTGTGGTGGCTGGGCCCAGGTGAGCTCTGGAAGCCTGTGGCTCTGTGTGGGTGTGTTTGTGTGTGTATGTGGGTATGAGCGTGCGTGTTTGCATGTGCATGTACATGGCTGCGTATCTGTGCACGCACACCTGTGCACCTGTGCGTGCAAACACGTGTACGCTCGTGGGACTGTGTGTGTTTGTGTGTGTGTCTGCATGTGTGGGTGCGTGTGTGTTTGTGTGTATATATGTGCATATATTAGATTGCCTTCCAAAGTCAAACACCTTCTGGGGCTGGCAGGGTTGTGAAGATGGAATGGGATAGACAGAAGCTGGCTTTGGTCCTTGGAATTTAGGGGACAACAGAATGTGGGGACCCTGGCAAATGGGAGCCCATGCCCATCGGAAGCTGGCCGACGTGGCTCAGCTGCCTCCAACTGCTGCATGGTGGATGGCAGACCCACTGTTACCAGAAACCAGAAAGCTGGACTTTATTGTGAAAGGTCCTAGCTTTTAAGACTATATTCTTAGCTCATTAGGGAGAGTTTTGGTTTTTTTTAAAGATTTTATTTAGTTATTTTTAGAGTGAGAGAAAGGGAGAGAGAAAAACATCAAAGTGGGAGAGGTACATCGATCAGTTTTCTCTCACGCTCCCTCCATCCGGGACCTGGCCCACAACCCGGGCATGCGCCCTGACTGGGAATCGAACCAGCAGCCTTTTATTTAGCTCGCAGGCCGGCGCTCAATCCACTGAGCCACACCAGCCAGGGCTCGTCAGGGAGATTTAAAGTGTCTCCTGGATCAAACAGAATGCTGAACACCCAAGGCTGGAATCTGGCCTGTGGACCCCAGTGGAGTGTAGATTTTTCTCTGATGGGAAGGGGCCTCTTCTACCAGGCTGGGCTCTTCCCCGAAACCCCCACGTTGGCCTGGAACTGCTGTTCTCAGTGAAGCGAGTTTGTCCCCAGGGACACGTGGCAATGTCTCAAGACATTTTTAGCGATCAAAACTGGACGGCGGTGATGGCGAGTGGGGGCGTTCATTACTGGCAGTGACTGGGTAGGGGCCAGGGGTGCTGCTAAATGTCTACAATGCACAAGGCAGCGCCCCTGCCGACCACGGCAGAGTCAGCAGAGCCAGCAGCGTCAGGAGTGAGAAACCTGTGAGCCAGCCGCGTCTGCCCGCGCAGCGGCCTTCAGGGGGCAGCTGTGCGGCCCGTTGAGAATCCACCCGGAGAGATGGGTTTCTGGCTGAGACCTGCCCAGCGCGCTGGCTTTCTGCTAAGTGCTTCCACGCCCGACCGCCAAACCTCCCACAGCTGCGTGAGAAATAGCACTTCCATCTGAGGAGGCCGAGGTGCACGCACGGGAAAGCGGGCCGAGCCCGGAATGTGGCTGGGCAGGCTGGCTGCCAGCCCCGCTGCGCTGTGGGAAAGCGTACATTGGAGTGACCCGGTGTCCCTTGCACATGGAGGGCTGGGACTGACGGCCTTCTCTGCCGAACACTTGTTGCCTTTTCCAGGAAGCTTACCCTGGCCATCGAGACGGGGTTCCTCCGCCAGCGAGGTCATCTTCGCTGCCATCGATCATCTCTCATAGACCCTCTCCCCTTTCTAGGGACTGCTTCAGTGTCTTTTAATGCTCTGCTCCTCCGTCATCACCGGGGAGGCCCGGCCTGCTCTCAGCACCGGCTCGGCGCTTTTCAATGGACGGATCAGGGAACGGTGGGCGTTCCTGGTCTCGCGTGTTAGCTTTCCTTCTGAAGTTTGAGGCGCATTGTTGGGTCTTTACGAGGAGCCAGGCAGGCAGTGTTCTAAGCGCTCAACATGTGTGAACTCGCTTCTGTTTGCAGCAGTCCCACGAGGCAGGTATTGACGCTGCCCTCATTCACTCTCGTTTTCTCAACGCATCAGGCCAAGGAAAGTCAAGGCACTGGGCCAAGGTCCCACAGCTTGTGAGTGGCAGGCCCTTCCCCAGCGGCTGCTGCACGTACACTGACTTTGCAGGCCTGGGGACAGAGCCGAGTCCTGTGCCTGTCCTCACTCTCCGGATCCCCTGGTCAGGGCTTGGTGAGCTGTGGTGACGTGACTCAGGTCAGGGTCAGGCACCCGACAGCCGTTTCACTGGCCCCTACAATGTGGGCGGCACTGAACTAGGTGAGGTGGTTTCCGTTTCTCTGTCTTATTTAGAGATTTGCCTGATTATAGCCTTCTAGTATATTTGACCTTTTTTTTCTTATTGATTAACAATTACTCTTTATATATTAAGACTCTAAACCATACATTTGTCACATTTTACCTATTCTCCCTAATTTTACCAATTTTGTTATTTCTCAACTTGTTTATTTTATATACTATTCAAAGGTTTTCATTTTAAGTTTATAGGTGGTCAAAACCGTCCTTGATAGGGTTAGTCCTCAGTGCCATACCTTAAAACGTTCTTTCCTTTCCCAAGATTATAAAATACTCACTCACACCTATTTATTTAGTCCTTTTAGTTTCATTATTTAATTTATTTATTTGCTTGCTTACTTGCTATTTCAATCTTTGACCCACCAGGAATAAATTCTGGCCTATGGTGTGAGACATGACTCTCACTTCATTTTTTCTACTAGGTCTATTTGTTTTTTCTGCACAAAAACTCACTGAGAGCACCTTTGATGGAAGCAGGCAGCTACTGGCTTCCCTGCGTCCACGTGAGCAGCCCCGCTGGTGACTCACGCGGCCTTTCGGTCGCCTGCTATACATATATAATACATTTGTACATGTAACAACCATTCCGTCGGTGTGTGTGGTCACGCGATGCTCTGAACTTATAGACGATACATTTCTTAGGGCATTTCCTGGCAGGGGATGCAGTCATGCCGGCCTCTGTCACTTGCCCCTTCCACAGATATCCCAGCACCGATCCCCGCCTTCCTGGCTGGCAAATGACCACGTTACTCACCCGACCGGCAGACACCTCGGTGCAGACCAGGTCAAGCCTGGGACACCAGCTTTCGTGGCTGACAGGCCGGGAAGAAAGAGTCTGATCATTCCCAATGTGGGTCCCCACCGGTTTGGGCATAGAAGTGGGATGGGAAGAGGCCATTGGGGTGACATGCGGCGCTGGGTGTCAGCCGCTGGTCTGTGGGCTTTGCATGCACCCTTGAGGCCTCGTAACCACCTGGTAACTATTATTACTTCATTTCACAGAGGAGAACACACAGGCACAATGAGGTGAAGCAACCTGCCCAAGGTCAAGTACTATTAAGTGTCACCCAGGCAGCCTTGCGGGGAGTGTGCAGGAGAACCTTCCAGGCCCGCCCACCCCTCTGCCCAGCAAGGCCCTGTGCGCGGGGGCCAAGGAAAAGTGGCGACAGGCAAACAGATCTGGGACAAGGATACGTATCACAGGGTTGTCTTCAACAGTGAAAACCCAGAAACACAGCAGTCTCTCGTTATATAGGGGTTCACTGATTGCGGCCTCATTGCATCGCGGGATTTAAAAATATTATATTTAATTATGTACCGCGGATTTTTCGCTCTATTGCGGGATTCTGTGGTACCGTATACGTATGTTGTTAAAGTTATGTAGGTTTAAGAGTATAGAATAAACATAAGGTTCCTACTTCGCGTGGGGGTCTGGAACGTCATTCCCGCGATACGTGAGGGATCACTGTAACCTAGAAGTCCACCAATAGAAAATTAGTGAACTTTATTACACTACTTGCATATCCTGGATTATTATAGAGCTTTTAAAGAATTATAAAATAAAGACACTCTTTTGATGCATGTAATTCCCCATATATTATCACAGGTACAGAGCAGGTTACAAGTTATATGTATTGTATGATGTAATTTCTGTTATTTTTTAAAAAATATGGGCATTGGGAAAAAATGGCGATTAGAGTTGGGTTCTCAGTCTCGACACTGCTGACGCAGGGCTTATAATTTTTTTAACTTTAATTTCATTGTCGACACTATGACAGACGACCCCGTCTCCCCGCTTTGCCCACCTCCCCCCGCCTCTGCCCCGCTCTCCCTCTCTCCTGTTTCTGCTCAGATGTCACCTCCTGAGTGACCCTCCTTGGCCACCCTGCCCAAAAGAGCACCCTCCTCCCATCCGGGCACTCTGTGTCCCTTATCTTGCTCTTTTTTGTCACGGGACTCAGCACCCGCTGATGTCCCCTGGCACCTGCCTGTTTATTTTCTGTCTCCTGCCCTGGAGTGGGAGCTCCCTGAGGACAGTGACTTTGTCGAGTTCCCGTCTGTGTTCCCTGGCAGAGGACGGGGCTCGGCACGAGGTGGCTGTGTTAGTGACACCAGGGACCTGAGCCAGGCTCGGGAGCTCCTGCTGTGCACAGGGTCATATCGTCATAGGTGCTTTCCGTTCGTTTGCGCACGTCATCCTCCCAACCACCCAGAGAGGCGGGTCTGTCACTACCCCGTCCTCTAGGCGGGGACTCCGGGATCGGAAGCTTATGGAGCTGGCCAAGGTCACATCCTTCTAGGTGGCCGATTGGGCTTTGCTCTTAGGGTCTCATGGCTCCTTGCCCGTCTGTGAGAGGAAAACCACTGGATAAGGTCAGCCTGGTGCGGTCAGAGGTGCGCATTGAAGATCTGCGGGGCACTGTCCGGGGGCCTCCTCTGAGGGTGGTGTCCTGGACTCACTCTGTGAGCAGAAGAAGTACAGCAAGAACAGCGATGGCATGGTGGTCTCTTCGGAAGCTCCCAGGCAGAGCATGGGGACTGCATGGGAGGGCGAGGCGGGCCGTCGCCCGGCTGGGCTTGCTCCTTAACACAACTTCCGCTGCTTCACTCCTTGACCCAGCCGCCCCCCCAAGACCAAGAACACACGGGCCCACTGAGCTGAGCTGTGCCTCCTGCGGTGGCCATGGTCACTGTGGGCAGGTTTCCAGCGTCACTGTTGAAGCCGTGAGCTGCCCCCAGAAGCCGCGGGCCGTTTATCCAACAACAGAGTCAGGGAGGAGCCGTCACGTCAGGGCATTCTGGTCCCCATGCCCAAGACCTCCCTTATCCTTCTGGTCTTGGCCAAACCCCCATCCTCCAAGAGCCCCCGCTCCTTTTGGAACAATGCAACTTACGTCCACCCAGAACCTGAGAGTGGGACCTCATTTAGAATAGGGTCTTTGCAGGTGCAAATATGTAATAATCTCAAAGTGAGATCATCCTGGATTAGGGGGACTGTAAATCCAATAACCAGTGTCCTTAAAGAGAAGAAGAGAAGAAGCAGACGGAAGAAGGCCGTGTGACGGTGGAGGGATGAATCTGCAAGTCAGGGAGTCCGGCGAACACCAGTGAGGCAGGGCGGGGTCTCCGTCAGAGCCTCTAGAAAGATCCAATCCTGCCAGCACCTTCTGGACTCCAGGACTGTGAGAGACGTCTGTTGTTTTAAACACCACGTTTACGGTCGTTCGTTACGGTGGCCTCAGGAAATGAATGTAGCGCTCCTGCCTCCACACCCAGCTATGACAGCTGCAGGCAGTGTGGCTGACCCAGGTCACGTCTGCGCCAAGCGTGTTTCCTCATCTGTCAAATGGGGGTTTAGCCATATCTACGTGAGGGAGGGGACGGAGGGAACAGTAGCCAGCACTCCAGTCAAAGTGGTAATAGTATTTCATCATACGCATCATTGCAATTAATACCTTCCCAAACATGGCCTGCAAGCCTAGTGTCGCTGGTTCGATTCCCGGTCAGGGCACATGACTAGGTTGCTCGTCAGGTCCCCAGTTGGGGGCACGAGTGAGAGGCAACCACACAGTGATGTTTCTCTCCCTCTCTTTCTCCTTTCCCCTCTCTCTAAAAATGAATAAACAAACAAACAAATAATTTAAAACAAAACCTTCCCAAATACTTGACATCCTTTATGCCACTCCGGTTGGTAGTGCTAACACTCTGAGCATCAGACCCCTCGTCTAAAATGCTCAGGATTGCCACGTCGGACCTCAGTCACTCTCAGGCTTTGTGCTCAGTTTCCCAACCTATAAAACGGGGCCGATGAGAGCACCTGCCCTGTTGGTTTGTTGGTAATAGCTCTGTACCGAGCCCTTAGTAGGTGCTCAGTACACTAGCTGCCATTCGCTCTCCGGGACCGCAGCCCAGTGGATCATTGCTGGGGAGACCAGCTGCTCTGGGGCTTCCTTCCCGCGCTTGGCGGTCCCCAAGGGTTGTGGAGGGTGCCGTAGGACCCTGGGAGACCCCTGGGGCAGGAGGGCAGGTGGGAGGGCAGGAGAGGGCGCCCATCTGCCTTCCTACCGGGACGGCCCCGTTTCATCTTGGCACATGATGACTTCCTGATTCGACCAAAGGCCTTTAAAAGAGAAGAGAAAAAAGGGTTCTTGGACATCAAATGCTCCTCACAAACACTGTTTTGATGGTTTAAACGTAAACGAATCCGAAACATATGGCTTAAATTTCTCCTGAAGGGCTTAAAAATTAAGGGAGGAAAAAAAGGGAGTTGTCGCAGGCCAAATGCATGTTGATTTTTTTCCAATCTCCAGAATCTTTGGGAAATAATTGGAGACATGTCCTCACACCCCAACTAGCGCAAAGCTGTACTTTTTTTTTTTAATTGTGTTATGACTCACTGTTGAGTTGGTGATTATTTTTATTCAGTTAATGAAGGTAATCTATAAATTACCACTGACCCAGATTCATGATTTAATAAGATTTAAATTACACACCCATGCTCACTGGGAAGAAGCGGGCTGGAGCCTCTCTCTGAATAGGGCGCATGCATCTGTCTGTTCTCAAAGGTCCCGAAGCTCAGATGTCCTCCCACTGCCCCCTCCCCCCATCTGAGCGCATAGCCTATGCAGAGTGACATTGGGGGCCACCTGGTCGGTTTCCAGGCCCTGTGACTGCACATGCTCTGGGGTGCTGGCTTTGGGCTCAGTAAAGACACCGAATGGCAGCCCAGAAAGCGACCACCTTGCTCTCACATCTGTGATCATGGCCGACCCCAGCCCCTCTCTGGGCCCCAGTTCCCCCTGAATGACATGCCAGAGTGCTGGTCTTTAAGGGGTTTCTTAGCACTGACGGGCCATGCCTAGGGTTCCCAGAGTATGTCCTGTAGAGCCCTGGCCCCGTGAGATACTGTGCAGAGAAGGGCTCCATCCTCAAACCTGTCTGAGCGTGGTCGCAGACTCAGCCAACTTGTTTATTCCCCTGGCATGCTAGGGAGCTCAAGGTCGAAGTCAAGGTTATTGCCACATCTCACGCTGAAAAAGCTGAAGCTCTCCCGGTTTAACAGCGAGGTCAGGACTAGCTCCTTTCGGGGCTCCTGTTGTCCTTAAAACAAAGTCACACTCCTGAGCTTGCAAGACACTGGGGATCTGTACCCAGAGCCAGCTTTGTGGGCAGGGGACATGGCAGTCACACGGGTCCTTGCTCAGAAGGACCCCAAGCCTACTTTAATGCTTTGTCTCTGTCTTAAAATTCTTACGTTTTTTTTTTTTAAGTTTTATTGATTGATATTTTTTGAGGAGACAGACACACATTGATTTATTTTTCCACTTATCGATGCATTCATTGGTTGATTCTTGTATGTGCCCTGATCGGGGATTGACCTGTTACCTTGGCATGTCGGGACGATGCTCTAGCCAACTGAGCCACCGAGCCTGGGTTTAAAATTCTTTAGTTTTGTCCAAAGAGCCTGCATTTAAATGTTGCTGTGGACTAACTGTACTTGAATCCTGTAGGCAGCCCTGCCCAGACCCCAGACCCGCCTTCTGCCTGGTGTGAGGCCAGGCCAAAGTTGTGGACATTCTACCAGGGGGCTGGAAAGAACTCCGTTAGGAAGTGAATGGAACAGGGGCCCTGGGCTGTGCAAGGGTCACAGAGTCGGTTCTCAAGACCCTGGGAATTAGGAAAGGGATCAGCCACGCTCCTGTGGCTTTTGCATTTTCCCTAGTTTGTGACCTTGAGGGCAAAGCCCAGGTCTTGGCCCCTCTCAGCTGAATTTGAAAGTGTCCCAGTTCTATCCTTTCCCCTATGAGAAGGAGACTAATGTCCTGGTCTCCAGCTGGGGACAACCTGTAATGGCTTTTCTTCGGTTCTTGTGCTGCCCGGAAATGGTCCTGGGAGGAGCCTGCAGCCTCAGACCAGGGCTGGATTTATGGTCGCAGCTATTTTCCTTTTTCATGAGGTAATATGGTCGTGGTAGTCAGTTTAGGAGATGCAGGGCATTAGAAAGACGGCAGTCAACACCATCCAAAGCCCACCACCCAGAAACAACAAGAGGCATTTGGGGTCTCTTGTTCAGCTCAATTCACAAGCCCCGAAGTATGGGGATGGACCTGCAGCTCAGGGTTTCAGCTCAGTGCCTGTGGTTTTGGCCCAAGAATTTTGGCAGCTGTGCCTGGCTGGGGAGGCAGGAGGAGAGGTGAGGGGTGAAGAGAAGAGAGGTTTCGTTTTTGTTTTTTTGTGACCTTGGATGAAGCTGGAGTAGCGGTCAGGTTAATGAGCAAGACTAAGGTGAGTCTCCGAAAGCGCACTTGACCCTCCCCCAAAACAAATGACTTGTCATTTTTGATGCTTTTCAAGAGCATGGATTTTTTTTGTTTTCCAGGAAACTGGCATGCTGGCAGTCAAATGGCTAATATTTCAATGGTTTTTGCAATATTAGTTTTTGTTTGTTGTAGAACATGCTTTCTCAGCCTCAGCCCTATTGACATTGGGACCAGGTAGCTCTTGCTGTGGGCCATCCTGAGCGCAATGACAACCAAATATCATCTGCAGGCATATGCCACTGGGGGACAAAATCATGATCAATGGAGAAACCACGGTTCTAGAAAGTTCCAGGAAGAAGCATTCTTATATCTTCTCAAGCATAAACAGAGCCTAAACTACAGTTTATGATATTGGACTTTCTGTGATGGTGTTTTTTAGGGGATCCTGCTTAAGAAAATAGCTAATGAAGCCAGAGGACTGGTAATAATAATACAGCTAATATTATACTCCATGCGGTTGGTATTTGTGTCCTTCCATTTTCAGATCCGTTACGTTTAATTACAATTAGCATTGCCTTACACTTACTATTACATTACTAATTTCATTTAAGCCAAAAAGGAGGCTTTGGAGAAATTTAAGCTTTTTATTTCTTTTATTTTAAATGACCGGTTTCCTGACTGAAGTGTACGATTACCTGTCAGATAGAAAGAGAGCTCTCCCAACAGACCGGAAAAATGACCGCTGTTGAGTAGAAATAGCTGCCTCAGAAGACCTGCCCTAGCCCTTTGCAGACGGGGACACCCGGCAGGAAGCGACTGCTCCGAAGACAGTTCAGAACTAGGCATTTTATGTATTCAGCAGCCAGCTGATCTTTATGCAGATGCACCGTGTGCAGGGAGTTCATCACAGAACGGTTTCTAGTTTCCTACGAACAGAGAGGCGACCGCCTTTGAAGAACGAGGAAGCTTTTGTCCTTGGACTTGTGTTGGCAAATCTGCACGTGAACGGACATTTCATGCGGCTGGGCAGAGATTTGTTTTGCAGAAACTCACTGGGTCAAGCTCAATAAGCCACGGTGGGAGAAGTCTTATTTAGTATAGTTTGTACTCGTATGTGTGTGCGTCTGCGCTTCCACGTGTTGCACAGAGGCACGGGCTGTTTCATTGCTTGTTTCTCACTTCGCTTCAAAACCAAAAATCGATGTGTGAGGATTTTAAAGATTTTCTTTTACGACGTCACCATAGGAATCAATCCGCATGTATTAAAAAAAAGAAGAAAATAATGTATGCATTACCTCCATTTTCCAACCGAATAAGTTATTTCATTTATAATATTTAAAATATTGCATCTATCTTATAGAAATTTGGTGAATGCAAAAATGTATTAAAAAAAAAGAGCAGAGTGACAGTGACCGGGGGGAGGGGAGAGGGGGGGAAGGGGGAGAAAGAAGGGGAAGGGTCTAGTCAAGGCACTGGTATGAATGACCCACAGACATGGACCACGGGGTGGAGACTGACTGCCAGAGAGGGGGTGGGCGGGGTAAGGGGGAGCCATGGGGGAGAAAATGAGGCAACTGTAATAGAAAAAAACAGAAAATTAGTATCATACCTAAATCTGTCACTTCAAGATTATTACTATAGAAAGGCTGGAATATTTTCTTCCAGTCTGTGTGTGTGTGTGTGTGTGTGTGCGTACATACACAATTTTTAAATTAATGAAGACCATCCTTTTCCGGACTTGCCAGTTCCACTTCACTTCCTGCTGGATCCTGAGCATTTCCCCCGGGAAACCCAGTTGTAGGAGACCTCCCTGACAGGGGCCGAGGCCCACGAACAAGGCTGCTGCGGAGGCCGGGCAGGGTGTGTGGGGTACAAACTCAGGGGCGGCCGGGTGAGCTGTCCTGCCTGAAACACAACGCTGCCGACTCCGGTCACGGAACTTACAGAACAACAGCCTGAATTAGGTCCTCCTTTTGCCGTCTGGACCCAGCTCCAGAGTGGCTTACCCACTCCGTGTGGGGTGGGAGCCAGGGTGGGCCCCCTAAGAGCCTGCAAGGCACTCTGGGGCTGTGGCCACGTTCCTGATGGGGGTGGGAAGGCGACTGCACGGTTGTCTGGCTGCACTAAAGCTCACTGAGCTCTAGGCTGGCAGTGGGCGGGTTTTATGGCATGTTAACTTTACCTCAATAAAACTTTTTTAGGGGGGAAGGGGTCAAATCCACCCTCTAAAACCATCAAGCACCAGGAGGTGAGACCACTGTCATCATTCGCAGATCAGGGCTTGGAGAGGGTCAGCCAGCTGCTGGAGGCCACTTCCCCGCGGGGGACTCTGCCCTCCCCACGCTGCACCGTCACCGTGGATTCTTCACAGTGGGCAGGCCCGGAGCCCTGACGTTCGGGGCGGTCCCTCCCTGCTTCCTGTGTTCGGAGTCTGTTTTCTGCACGTCGGCCCGTTCTTGTTCTGTGTCCCAGCCTGGGTGGCAAACGCCAGAGCTGAAAACATGGATTGAGCAACCGAAAAGTGGGGGGAGCCCGCCCCCCCCCTCAGGCCGCCCTTGATCTGAAACCCTGTGACGAGAGCTGCTCAGCACCAAGGGCACAGCCCCTTAGGTGCCGCCCGTTGCCAGGGAGCCTCGGGACGAGCCTGATTTATCGCCCGAGCTTGAAGGGACCCTACAACAATGCAAGCCTCTGGCTGCCCGTCTGAAAACGCACTCACACACAGTCGCCGCCCAGCCCGCCTCTGAATCACCCACCAGAGGGGAGAGGGATCTTCAAAGCCCCGTCTGCGGGTTGGGAACCGCTGTGGAAAAACTGACTGTGAGTGTTCTTCTCCAATGTGGCAATGGTTTGGAGGACGATTTCATCATGATGAGCCCCTTTTGTATTTTAATTTTCATTGTGCTGTCATTCCAGGCGGGCTCCCAGGAGGTAAGGCTGTGGGAACCTGCGGCTTGTGGGCTCATCTCCTTCAGTTGGGCCGGGGCTGCGTCCGGCGGAGGCGCGGCTGCAGGGAGGACCCGGGCAGGGCCGGCGGGGGGGGGGTACGTCTGCCGCACGCAGCCTGTGCCTCCCCCTCTTCCCCGGCAGTGACAGTCAACCAATCAGCCCGCCACCCGATTCCCACACAGCTGATCAGGTGGGCAGACGCACCGTGGTGTAGCCAGAAATGCGATGTCACTCAGCACGAAAAAGAAACGAGCTATCCAGCCACGAAAAGACATGGAGGCCGCTTACGTGTCCTTCAGGAGGGGAGTGGATCCATACACGCAGGAGGAGCGCCGAAAAGAAATGGGCTGTCAAGTCAAAAAGGCGGGGAGGGGCCTTACCGTGTGCTGCGAAGTGAAAGGAGACACTTCGAAGACGCTACTTGCTGTATGATTCCAGCTCCACGAGATTGTGGAAAAGGCAAAATATAAAGACAAGAAGATTGGCAGCTGTCAGTGGCTGGGGCTGGGGGAGAGGAAAAGGAGGAGGTGGTGGAGCAGAGGGGGTTGTAGGGCCCCAAGGTGGTTCTGTACAATTCTGTAAGGGTGCCTGCGGGCCGTTATACGTCTGCCGAAGCCCGTCGGAGGCACAGCCCCAAGAGTGGACCCTGACAGAAGCCGTGGACTTGCGTTAACAATGAGGTATCAGTATTGATTCATCAGTTATAACTGATGCGCCCCATTACTGTGGGATGTTAGTAACAGGGAAACCCATGGTGGGGGCAACGAGGGGAAAGGGCAACTCTGTGCACTTCCTGTTCGTTTTCTTTTTTATAAACCTAAAATTGCTCTATAAAGTCTATTTAAAAAATCAGATCTATCCCCAAGCTTCCCAGTGACATCCTTTGACATTTGAAATAAAATCCCTAACCCTTGCCTCACCCTTACAGAGGCAGATAGGATCTGTGCCCGTCCACCTGGCTGGCCCCGCGCCCCTCTTCAGACTGCCCCTGCCGGCTCCTCTCGTCTCGCTGGCCTCTGGCAGGCCCTTTAACGGGCCCAGCTCCTCGTCGCCACAGGGCATTTGCACTTGCCGGCCTTCCACCTCCTCCTGCGGTTGTTCCCTCCCCACCTCTCAGGCTGAAGCTTATGGCAAAAACTTTCTAACCATACCACCTAAAGAAGGTTTCTCCTGGAAACTCTGACCACAGAGCCCTTGTTTCATCCGCACTGGCTTTTGAAAGCTGTTACTATGTCATTTGTAGACATATTTGTTTTCCTTGGTTTCCTTCATTCTCCCTCCAATGTAAGGCGGGGAATGGAGGGGAGGGCGGACGCCTTGTCTGTTTGATTATTGAAGTACCCCTCGGGCCTTGGACTGTGTCTGGCACACAGTAGGTGTTCACTAAACGACTGACTGGCTGAGTGAATGAACATGCATTTACTGACCACTACTGTATTTTCCGGGGTTCAGTGTAGGAAGTAAAAAACCATCTTAGGTCTTTTGCGCTGAAAGGGCTGCAATGCGCAGAATTGGGAATTGTCACGTTCGTAGAGGGGGCAACAGGTGGAGCAGCCATGGTTCCTCGTTTCCATCATGCCAGCCCACCAGCCCGCCTTCGCTCCCTCCTGCCCCTGCCCGCAAACCCCAGACACAGCCCCCGACAGTGCCTGAGCAGGCTCAGCGCACCCGCCCTTTGCAGCGATGCCCCCTTCCCACCAGCCTGCTGGCTGCGCATGAGTACGTCAAGGCCGACTGGGCGGGTCAGAGTCCTGACTCTAATGCTTACTGGCTGTATGCCCAACCTAGGGTGCTTTTAAAAACATATTTTATTTATTTATTTTTAGAGAGAGGGAAAGAGAGGGAGAGAAACGTCAATGTGCGAGAGATACATCGATCGGTGGCCCCTCAGATGCCCCCAGCCGGGGACCTGGCCCACAACCCAGGCACGTGCCCTGACTGGGAATCAAACCCAAGACTCTGGTTTTGCAGGTCAGCGTTCAATCCACTGAGCCTCACCAGCCAGGGCCTCAGGATGGGGGGAGAGAAACATCAGTGTGTGGTTGCCCCTCACACACCCCGAACTGGGACCTGGCCTGCATCCCGGGTGTGTGACCTGACCGGGAATTAAACCAGCGACCTTTCAGTTCACAGGCCGGCACTCAATCCATGGACCCACGCCAGCCAGGGCCTCAGTTGTGTTTAGTTTTGTTTTCTTAACATGTAAAATGGGGTAATTATGGGACTGACTCCCAGGCTCTTGGGAGGATTAAATGAGATAATGCACATAACGTGCCTGGCCAAGGAAAGGCCCCAGCGTCATGCCGTGAATAACCACATCCCCTTCTGCGCCCGGCAGGGTCACGGTGGAGACCGGGAGAGGTCAGGACCCTGTCCTATGGAGATCCCATTCTTGTCATGGACCTGTGTGCTAGGCTAATAGGTAGGGCCCAGAGGCAGAGAGGGCTGTCAGCGTGGGACTGGCGACAGCCACATGAGCGCAGGCAGCCAGGGGAGAGTCCCGCGTGAGCTGAACCTGAGAGAGGAGGAGGAGGGGACCGAGTGAAGATCTGCGGAGCCTGTTCCAGGTGGAGGGACAGCGAATGACAAGTGGGGCAGGAGTAGCAAGGAAGCAGGTGGGTCAAGAACTACAGAAAAGGCCGTCTTTCAATGAATCAGCTATTGTTCAGTCCTGAAACAGCAGGAGTGTCTGTTTTCGTACATGGTAGCCCTCCTCCTCTCCACTAAGACTTATGGGAAATCCCACTTGTGTGTGATTCATGAGAAGCCTCATCACTTCATAACTGAGGGTCTGTGCTAGTTACCTGTCACCCCCAAACCCAGGGGCTTCGAGCAGCTTAGCTGGGGGTTCTGGCTCTGGGTCTCGCAGGTGGCTGCCATCACCTGAAGGTTTGACCGGGGCTGGAGGGTCCATGTCTCAGGTAGCTCATGCACATGGTGGCCCCGTCGGGGCTGGTTATTGGCCCGAGACCTCAGTTCCTCCCCAGGGGGCCTTTGCACAGCGGTGCTGGGGTGCCCTCCCAATATGACAGCTGGTTTCTCCCAGAGCAAGTGATCCCAGAGACGTCGGAAGACCCGGTGCCTTTGACGATATCATCAGTGGAAGTGACCAGCTCTGCTGTGTTCTACTGGTCATGCAGGCCAGTCATGATTCAGCATGGGGGGCCGGTGGGGTGCACCCTGGTGAGCATGCCAGGAGGCTAGGACCCCTGGGCCACCTGGAGGAGGGGCGCCACAGGTATTTGCCGTCAGACGCATTGAGGTCATGTTCTCCCTGCTCGGGCCACAATCAATTCACACCTCTGGTCGGAGACACAGTCCTGAGTGGGGTCCCTAGTCAGGGAAGTCACAGCTTCTCTTTGGATCACTCTGATCTTGTTTTTTCTTACTTCAGACATTTTTTCCTCACATGGTGAGAACTTGGCTGTTTAAATGTCATCCTCTGAGACAACCCGAGAGACCAGCCCAAGCCGATTCAGTCCTCGAGATGACAAGATAGAAATTTATAATTAAAGTGGGAAGTAATGGAAATTAATTTGTCTGGCAAAAGGCTATAAAGTACTTGACTGCCAGACACAAAATCTGCCATGGGAAAACAGATGGGAATATTACGTAAATACAGCCAAGGCCAAGAACAATCAGGAAAGGCAACTTGTCGCTATTTAAATGATTTTCTAAAATATTTTTTTATTGAGGCGCCACAGAATGCCAAAACAAGTTACGGGAGCGCGAGGCCCTCTGTCAGCCCCGCCTGCGTGTGCGGACCCAGTCGGAGGGCACCAGGCGCGGCCGCCGGGAAGCAGGCTGGGGAGTCAGGCAGCAGGTTCCCAGGCGATGGGCAGGGAAGGCCGTTCCCGGAACCTGGGGAACGCGGGGCCCCCGTGACCCGGCGCTGCGTATCGCAGGGCTCTGGGCACAAAACTGGCCGGCCGTCAGAGGACGTCTGGGTCTCTCTTGTTTCCACACGTTCGTAGCAACAGAAGGGTTTGGGCTTTGTGACTGAGGATAAACTTTTTTTTAAAAATCCTAACCCAAGGGCATTTTTTCATTGCTTATTTAGTGGAAGGGAAAGAGAGAAGCACGGATTGGTTGTCTTCTATACCCGCCCAGACTGGGGATGGAACCCACAACCCAGGCATGTGCCCTGACTGGGAATTCAACCCACAGCCGGGAATCGATGCTCCAACCAACCGAGCCACACTGGCCAGGGTGATAAATCATTTTTAAAAACAGCAGCATCCTAGTTAACAAGGCTTTATCCAGGCAAATGTGCCCTGAATGGCCAAGATTGGGGCCAGCTTCGCAGCATGCGAGAGGCCTAAATGCATTGTATTTGTAACGTGCGATCACGAGGAAGGAACAGTTTAAGTTCGGGAGCACGTCCACTGAGCCCTACCTTGTGCAGCAAGAGGGGTCATATAGGGCGATATGACCTAAATTTAAGTATTGACCATGTTTAACTTTCATTTCGAGGTAACCCTCCCCTAACCTTTAAAGGAGAATGTCAGGGTCGTCAGCCTCATAAAAGGGACCGTGGCGTGGGCCAGAGGGCGTGGGGCCAGCAGCCTTGCTGAGGAGCCGGCACTTAAGCAAAACATGGGGCATCAGTTAGTGTCAGCCGTGAAGGAGACGCGTGACCGCCCCGTGCGAGGCAGGAGGAGACGGAGGCACAACCGGCACCCCAGCTCTGCCAGGTGACCTGGGACACCAGGCCTCCCTTCATCAGCCAATCAGACTCGGCTGTGAACTGCTCGCACCTGGCAGAGGTGACTTGGTTCCGAGCGCTCACGTGCGACGTGCCCAGTGCCTGACACAGAGCCCTGCGCTCAGGCCCACAACCCCGACTACTGCAGCTGCAGCAACAACACCAAAGGCTGGTCTCGGAGCCCCGGCCCTGCCGAGCACCGGTCCCGGAGCCGCTCCCGGACTCAGCCTTTGCTTCCTTGCCACCACCAGAGGCAGCAGGTGGTTTTCCTTTCCCATTTCACAGATGAGGAGACTGAGGCCCAGCAAGGCTAGGTCACTTGCCCGAAGTCACACAGCAGAAAGTGGCAGAGCCGGACAGATACAGGCCCCTGCCTTTACGCTGCCCCGTCGCGGTACTTCTATCCACTGGGCCAAGTTCTACTCGGCAGCACAAAGAAAGCTCCTCTTAGAAGGACCTGTCGTGGCTGGGAGGGAGTGTTACCTCCGGTGGGTAATTTGCCGGCAGCTGTTTCTGTGCCTGTAGGTGTCTGTGGGTGCCCAGCGAACCGTTTTTCCTAGAGCCAGCAGAAGTGTCCTGCAGACATCGCTGACACAGGCGTGACCATGACGTATGTGCAGGGTGATCTGTGGCCGCCTGACTTTTCATAACACGCGTAGCAGAGCCACGCAAACGCCCATCGGCATGTTCAAAATAGGTCACACGCGTGACGGACGTCTGCAGAGTGCAGGGCGGTACCGTGCTGGGAAGAACGGCGACGTTCTCTGCGTTCTCATTCCGAACGACCGCTGATACACCCCAAAGCCAGAGGCAGAACCGTGGGTGGAGCACAACCGTGCTGCTGGGGCAAACATAGACAAGGAGTGCACGTGTCCGTAGCAAGCGTAAGCGACCTCAAGATGGTTACCCGGACCTCAGGGACAGTGGTCGGTTTGTCCCCAGGGAACGGAGCGAGAAGCCTGGGGGCTCCGGGGTTGGGAACAGGCTTCCGTCTCCCTGCAGGACCTTGTGTTGCGCTGGGGGTTACATCCTGTGCACCTGCACTAGTAACACCCCGTGGTGGGGAAGAGAAGACGGAACGTAGAACGGGCCCAGGGCTCTGAAAGGGACTCTTTACGCGCGGGGGTGGGGTGACGTTCTTCACGAGAGCGCATCGTGAACGCAGGCGTGGGGTTCCCAGAGCCCCGTTTCCAGAGCGGCGTCTGCCTCCATTTCCAAGGGCAGCCCCGCCTCTGGGAAGGGTCACTGTCCACTGTCATTACGGTTCCTGTCGCAATCGTGTCCACAGTCATTTAAAAACACCCCCACCGGCTGCCGCCCTCGCTGCCGACAGCGGCCTGGGCAGAGGGCGAGCACAGTCCGGCTGCAGGCGGCCCTGGCAGCTGGCCTGCCTTCCTGTCCGCGCTGCGGCGCTCCTGGGGGTGTCACCTCCAGGCAGGACGAGGTCCCGACGGGCGTGCCATCTGGCTCTGCTTCTCCCGGGCACACGGAGCTGGGCCGAGAGCTGCTGAGCGCTTCGAGCTGGCCTCCCGGCAGGGCCACCAGACCAAGGCCCCTCCACGCCCTCTCAGCTCCATCTCCCTGGACCCTGGGGCCCTGTTTCGTCACCTTTCTGGACGCAGCGACACTTACAAAGGCAGGGCACCATGCTGAGCTCCTGCAGATGTTCTGTGCGCCCGCAAAGGAACCCCAGGAGGTGGGTTGTATGAACCCACGTCAGCCTCACGGAAACCAGAGTGCAGAGAAGGCAGAGGACCTGACCAGAGCCGCACAGCTGACGGCGGGGGGTGGGGGGAAGTGCAGTTGGGTTCACACCTAGGCCTTCCGGGCTCCCTGCACCCTGGGCTCCCCCCACCCCGGGCTCATCCCTACACAAGCCCAAGGAGACATCACTCACGGGTCACGAGGGTCTCCTCTCAGCCTGAGGTGCCCTCCAAACTCAGTCGAAGGTTGTAGGCAGCCACCGGCCGTCAGGAAGGCCACAGGCTCTGTGAGGACAGGACCCAGTCTGGTTTAGGGCGGCACATGTCCCTGGCACCCGCCATGGGGCATGGTCCTGAGAGGAAGCTCAGCAAGTCCTTACGGAAGGGACCGAGGGAGGGAGGGAGGGAAGCCACATGGCAGAGAGGGCCAGCTGCCCCCCAGGATTTGTCTTCTCTCTCGATGGTGTAGGTTTATTTCTGGGACGCAGCTCCCAGCCTGCTCTGCAAGGCCGTTGTCAGGTGACACCAGGAGCCGAGGCGGGAGTCACTTAGGCACTGAGGCTTCTGAGAAGCGGTGTGCTCCCGGGGGACCGCATCAGGGACAGCGCCCTGTCCTCGGGAGTGTCCCCGTGGGCTGTTCCACAGGAAAGAGGGGAAGGCCAGGGAACGCCTCTTCCCATGCGTCCGCAGGCACGCAGCACGCCCGCTCAGGACAGCTCTCTCCGGAGGGCGCCCAGGATGCCAGCAGCCACGGCGTGGGCCGCGGCGGGGGGCCGGGCATGCCATCTGCGGGGGTCCAGGCCAGCGAACACAGAGCCTCGGCTCCGGGGGCCGGCCGGAGTCGGCCGGGCGAAGGGGCGAAGCGTCTGTGGCGGGGGTGCGCCATCCCACTCGGCCCGCACCACAGCCCCAAGCAGAAGGTTCTCTCGCTGCTGCTGCTCCGCTTACAGATGGAGAAACTGAGGCTTAGAAAGGGGAAGGGGTTTTCCCAGGCACCCAGAGGTTGGAAGGGGCTGGCCTGACTCCAGAGCTCCACCTCTCATCGCTGCCCGACCCCACCGGCATCATGGGTAGCCCACGAGGGAGCAGAGGAGGGCCTGGGACACCTCACAGCACCCCGACATTTCCACACCCCGCCTCTGCCTCCCGGGGCCGCACCGCCGCGCAGCTGGTCTGGCGGGGGCCCCACCCAGGGGGAGCAGACAGGGCGAGGCAAGTCGTCCTCCGGCTCAGGAGCCTCGGCGGGCCGCCCAGCAGGTCATGCGGTCATTGCTCTGACTCAGAGGCCGCGCGGCCTCCTGGGTCACGACTCTGCCAAACGAGCGGCCGTGGGCTGCTGCCCGCGTGCACGTGGAGGGGGACGAGGATGTCTCAGTCACAGTGAGAAACGCACTGAGCAGACCGGTCTCCCCAGACTGCAAAATCAGGGGCCGAGAGAGGACTCGCGGGTACTTAGGACCCCCGCCCAGCCACAGACTCTCCCCCTCGCCTGCCTGGCCGGTCACGAGCAGCGCCCTCGAAGGCCGTGGGTAACCATGACAGGCCCTTCCGCACAGAGGCTTTGTAGCAGCGGAGCTGCTGCCTGGGAGTGCTCACTGCGCACCAGGGACTCAGCTAATGTGTGTCCTCGGGGGGACTGTGGGCCTTCTCCCTGGCTCCCGGAGCCTGGGATGGGGAAGACGGGGACCCACCCCCGAGCATAAAGGACGGGAAACACCTGTGCTCTGTCAGCCCCCCTCCCCCACCCCCAGTCTCTCCTGCTCTGTTCACTGCCCGGTGCCTTGGTGCCAGGAGCCAGACGTCCGCCCCTCTTGTCCCACGCTTGGGCCTCCCCTGCCCGCAATGAGCCCAGAGAAGTGGAAGGGCGAGCCCAGTACCCACCAGCCATCCCATGCCCAGCGTCCGCTGTCTCCCTCGCCTCACACTGAGTCACCCCGAGTGCTGGTGTCCTGGCGGGACGACCACAAACAGCTTCGACAAGGTCCTGGTGCTCGGGGTACTTACAGGTAAGAGGCCGGTAAACCACGCAGTGAACAGGACGAGTGTGCATGACGGGAGGTCACCAACAAAAATGAAATGGGACGATGGGGAAGTCTGAGACGAGCGGATCCGGGCAGGCAACATTTGAGAAGAAGCAGGAAGGGGGTGAGAGAGGAAGGCTGGGGTTTCTGGAGAAGAGCTTTCTGTGCGGAAGCCCAGCGCGCACGCGGACCTGGGAGACGGAGCGAGCCTGGGCCGCAGAGAAGGCCAGCGTGGTCGGCGCTGCGTGAGCCTGGAGGAAGCGTGGTGAGGGACGGGCCCTTCGCTGCTGTGCCCGCCGGCTCCTCAGTGCCCACCCCGGCTCTCGTGCCTCTCCCCCAGCTGCGCCCCCCACCCCCAGGACCACCTGCACAGCACGGTGCACCAGAGGGCCTGGGTCTGCGCTGCTCCCACCTTTCTGAGCGCGCAGAGCTGTGGGATAGTCTTCAAAGCTCTTGACATGTGCCAACGCGGGTAATCTTAACAATCACCCTCTGAAGTAGGAACTGTTGTTATTATTATTAGCCACATTTAGCCAGCGAAGAAACCGGCTCAGAGAGGCTAAGCGACTTGCCCAGGGCCACACAGCTACAAATGGAAGAAGGGGAATTTGACTCAGGCTAAGTGACCCCTACGAGACAGGGCTTGTGTATCGGAAGCACTCCTGCATCTGACATGCTGATTCCCTTACAAACGTAACAGGAGGTTTCCGTTCCACTCGACTGGACATTTCTGCTTGGCTTCCAGCGCCCGGGCACACACCCTGGGCCTGGCCCCTCCATGCAGGGTGCTCGGCTGTGGCCCCAGGACCCATCCTGACCATCTCCGCCTGCTTCTGGGATCATTTCCTGGTGCGCAGCCACACGCTGCTCCCTGCTCCCGTGGCTGTTCCCAGCTGCATCGCAGAATTGCGCAGTCGCGACAGCAGGAGACCGTGGGGCTCTCAAAGCTGAAAATAATGACTGTCTGACCCTTTCCCGAAAAGGCTCGCCCCCCGCCTGTCTGTCTGTAGCGGGGTGACTCCGAAAAGACACCCTGAGTGCTCGGGGCCCAGCCCAGGGCGTGGCACAAAGTAGGCCCTTACCACAGGGGGTTAACCCTGCCCAGCCTCAGCCTGGAGCCAATGTCCCCTCCCGGAGGGGAGACAGCAGGACCTTGGGGGCGAAAGCCCCTTCTTCTGTCTAAGGTGCCAAGAGTTGCCAGACTTACAAATCAAAACATAAGACACCACTTAAATTTGAATTTCAGGTAAACAACAAATAAGTTTTTAGTATAAGTATGTCCCAACTATGACATGGGACACACTTAGATTAAAAATTACTCTAAAATTATTCTACTAAAATGCTGAAGTTACTATACTAGTATACTCACTTCCAAATATATTATGCCCAGGTCCTTAGTGTAAGCATGGCCCACAATATCGCTTTAAGAATTTATTCGTTGTTAATCTGAGATTCCGACGTAGCTGGCTTCTTGTGATTTCTTTGGGAACACCCCCAGGGAGCGCATTGGGAGGCAGGGAGGGGACGCGCAGAGCTGCAGGGACCCCGCGACTGCTGGATGTCCCTGCGGCGGCCGAGGGACTCGCACGCATAGGGTCTCCAAGTGCCCTTCCCCAGAGTGGGCTTGAAGCAGAAAACCCTCCCGGTGCCAAGGTGAGCTTCTCTTTCCCCAGGGGGCGTCCCAAAATGGAATTCTGGGTCCGTCGTTGGAACAGCCGGAAACGATTCACGGGTTAAGAGGAGCTGGGGGACATTTCAGTCGCTGCGGCTCTTCCGTTCTGTTCTGATGCTGATGCTTCGCCGCTGTCCCCCCACCCCCCACCGCCGTCTCCCTGGCTCATCCTCTCCGGCTTGTCCTGTCTCTCTCGGTTATGTGATGGCTCAGGGGACGGCGCAGGAGATAAAATGCCTCTTGACAGGTGACAGGACAGGTTCGGGGACATCATCCCAGTGGCAGAAGGGAGGAGTCGTGAGGCTTAGAAACGGAAAGGAAACAAAATCGAGATGCGGGCATGGCTGTAGCCAAGGGGACTGCGCCAGGGATTTCTGCTCTCCTTGGGCTTTAAAAATAGTCATTCGGGGCCACGCTTCTCCATCCCGGGGCGCGGCGCTCTGCGGAACTAGCGCCAGCTTCCGAACTGGCCCGAGCAGGCCAGCTCTGCCATGCGCGGCTGCGGGAGCCCGGGCTTCATCGGCTGCGCTTGGGCGGACCTGCCCGGTGAGGGCTGGAGTGAGTGCCCAGCCCCAGTCCTTCCTGCGCAGAGCCCAGGGCTGACAGGGGCCCTGTGACTTGCTTAAGGTCACACCTTGAGAGGCAGAGCTGGGAGCCAGTGGGACCCCAGAGGGGCAGACCCCCAGCCCTGTGCCCTTGTCAGCTACTCTTGCCTGTTTTAACCTTTTATGTTCTCCACCTGCTCAGAAATCCTCCAGCTCTCCTGGTGACACCTCGGGCCTCTGCGTTTCCGAGGTTACTGTGGATCTGGCTTTGGGAGACTCCCATGCAGGTTGGAGGCATGAACGAGCAGTGCCGAGGCTGGGGGGCGGGGACAAGGGAACCCCGCTGCTAGCTGGGCTCCGGATCACCGCTGAAGCCCGTAGCCTCGGCCCAGTGCCGTCCTCACCTTTATTCACAGCGCTTAGTGCCAGGAGGGGAAATACCTGGTAGGTGCTCAGTGGTGGCAGCTTAAAACATGTCTGTGCTGGGGCTACTCTAGGGGGCCCATCCACGGGCCTCCCAACGGTCAGACCACAGGGCTGCTTGGAGGATAAAGTGAGTGAGTTTGTGTTGTGCCCTCAGCACGGCGTCTGGTATTCATTCAACAAACGCTGAGTGAGCACCGGCTGTGCCCCGCGCCGCACCCAGAGTTACCGCCCAGAACACAGCTGACTGAGCCCCAGCCCCGTGGGAGCAGTGACAGTCACAGGTGGGCTGGAAGAGAATGTGAACGAGTGAGAAGGGCAATGACTTTGGTGGTCCCCGGCGCAGACACTGCAGCCCAGTGCCCGCTGGGTGGAGGACCCTCCTCAAGCACCCGCCCTCTGCTGGCCTTGGTTTGCTCGCCTGTAACCTGGGAGTGATAAGGGAAGCTGCTCCGTGGGTCGGTGTGAATGTCGGATGAGTCGCAGGTGGGTACCCCTGGGCTTGCAGGAGGAAAGGGGGAGCTGTTATTACGAGAACAAACCAAGCTGGGTAGCGAGGATGGGAAAGGCTTCTTGGGGGTGATGGTAAGAGGGATGGAGGTGCCATGTGGACATTTTGGAGGCAGTAGCTCTGGCGGGAGAGGGAAGACCTCATGCGAAAGCCTTGAAGGAGATCACGGTTGTCAGGTTCAAGTTCAAGGTCAGGGATGGAGCTTCTTAAGAGTGATGAGAACGCCCGCCCGAGGAGATAGGAGAAGGGCAGACAGTGAGGAGGGGTTTCGCCGGCCTTGCATTTCGCTCCGTGAGGGACGGGAAGCCGCTGGAGGTTTGAGCAGGGTGTGATAGGGCCTGGGTCACCTGGAGAGGTTGGAGGGGGCACGTGGGGTCAGGGCGGAAGCAGGCAGTCCAGCTGGGAGGCCTCGGGGTCCAGCGAGAAGGGAGGGAGGCCTGGGGAGGGGCACAGATGACAGGGGTCGGCCCCTGCATCCCGTCCGGCCAAGAGGGACTGCAGACAGACAGGACGGGCATATGGAAGGGAGGGGTCAATGCCAACTCAGACTTGGGTCTAACTGGGCGAAAGTGGAGCCGCCCACCTTCATGGGGGCAGGGCTCGGAGGGACGGCGCCGGCGTGGTGACGGTCATTGAGCGATCTGACGACAAGAGCCAGACGTGCTCCCTCAAGCCCCAGCTCACTGCGAAGGCCAGCCCACCCTCAGAAAGGCAAAGGATTGTCGTCTGAATAAAAACAGCGGGCGAGCGTCAGCAGGCGTCACGCTACGCAGGAGGAAATCGCTCCGTGTCCATACCTACAGAAGACGCCACTTTCTTGGAAAACACTGAGCACTGTCAATCGTCCAAGACCGTGACCTTGAGCCCCCTGACTTCGTAAATACCAGCTTCAGTAGCTCGTCAAGTTGTGCCTGTCCCAAAGCAGTTTGGGAAGCAGCTCTTTCTCCAACCGCACCCACACTTAATGGACGCCAAGGACGAACCTAACAGGGTGTCTGGAATTTCCCAAGTCAATGTTGCCCCCCCGGAGGGTGCGAACCAGGAGCTGGACTGTGCTTATAAGGTGCACAGGTGCGTGTATAGGTGCGTGTAAACCCGCCGGATGTCTTACAGGGTCCTCTCCGCACCCGGGTTGGTTCAGCGAAGTGTCCTAAATGTTTTCTAAACCACAGAAGAAAGAGAAAAGGCAGTCGGCCACCAATAAAAATTCCCAGAAAGCAGAGGGATCTTTGTAACTGGAAATGAAGGCCCCGAGGGCAGGTGGGAAGTGGGGAGGCGGTCCTCACCTTTGATGGCCCCCCGTTTCCTCACGGCCACTGTCCCTCCCCAGTTCCGCGCCAGGACCCACAACGGCCTGCAGGGCGCCTGTTTTCGCCGCCGCTGGCCTAGGTGCCTGTCAGGGCAGGGATTTGTCTCTCCTCTGCCACAAAAATCCTTCCCCACTCCCCAGGCGCGTCAAGCGGCACAGAAAACCTCTCCCTAGAACCTCTGCACCACGTCTCATTCAAGTTCAAAACTCATCTCCCGTCATTTATAATCATTTGGCAAGTTTCATTTAAAAAGAAAATCCATTTAGGGAAATATTTCCGTTTAAATACCAGCCCATTAGATTTGCAAAAATGTACCCATCTTGAATATATTTAAGCAAAAATCAATAAAGGTTAATAGCATATTGCTAGCGCATTGCAATGACAGAAAGCAACATAATTCCTTTTGTAATTGAATCGTGTCACTGGAGTGTGGGAGGGAATCAACGATGACATTTCTGCCGTATCTTTTCAAATGGTGCGTGAAATTCAACCACGGGGCTGTGACAGCCACATACGATTCAGATTTGACTAATTAGGTGCAATTTCCCATTTTTTAATAGGAAAGGGGGGTGGCAAGGCAATTTTGAGAGGGTCAGGACCGAAAAGGATAGGGGGAAACCATGTAAAGAGAGCGGCGTCTTTAACAGCAATGCAGTTTTTAAAAAGGATTTAATTGCAACCTATTAAGAGACAAGCCATCTGCTTTGAAGGACAAGATTAAAAATGTTTCATTAAGGCACATGTGACTTGGGCATGGAAGCGGAGAAAGTTATTGTTTTCCTGAGTTGCTTACTGCCCAGGATGGTCTCCACAGGCAAGAGGACTTAGAGACGGTTAGGGCGCAAGAGCTGTGTCATTCTCTCTGGTCTCTGTCACTGGTTCCCGCCCCCACCCCGCCCCGCTGCCATGGTGATGGATATCTGTCCTTTTTATTAAACATATATTCCTCCTCATCCATGTCTGCACCTGGAGTGTTCTTGGAGAAACTACACCTCCTCTATTCTTAGCCTTGAATTTGGAGTCAGGATAGGCCCCATTGCCTGCCTCAGGCTGGGCCCTGATTGGCTAAACCAGTTCCACACCCGAGACACAGAGCCTGGCTCTGTGAATGGACACATGGCCAACCCCACTCCCCAGAGATCCGACAGACACACGTGTCCTCGCTCTGTGAGCTGAGAGAACCTAGAAGCAATGACACCCCGGGAACAACAAACACATCTCGGATGGAAGGAACCAGGGCTCCTTGGAGAAATGGCTGTTCCCTGGACGGGGGTGAGAAACAGGCAAGATGCGCCCGCAGGATGTTGTAATGCCGGAAAGCAAGGAACTGATTTTAAAACAACACCCCCAATAGTGGACGCACAGAAAAGACACACAGGAGCCACTAAAAGGGGTCCCCATGGCCAAAGTCGGAGCAATTTGAGCAGAAAAGTGATTATAGCCCTAAGTATAAGATATAAGTATGTAGGATCCATATAACTAAATAAATAATTGCATAAGGGATAGATAAACAAATATAGGCAAGTTTCTTCATAGAAAAGTTCCAAATAATTTATGTAGATACCCCACCCTCAGTGAACTAGAGCGCAACCTATCCCCAACTTCCTAAGTGTGGGCCGCACCTAACGGCTTTCTTCCAAAGAGCATCATACGGAAAGGGAGGGGGCGTCACCTTACAGCGGAGAGCCCCGGCAAACAGGACCTCAGCCGGGTGATCCGGGTCCACGGCCACAGTGATGTCTCATTGACAGTGTGATCCTTGGCCTCTGGGGTCTTCCTCCCTCCCACCCATGACCCCAGGATATTCATGATGCACCCGATTCCATCTGGCGCCAGAGCTTCCTGCTTCTCTGTACCCGCCTGCCCAAGCACAGCCTTCCAGCATGTTCTTAGAGGGAGAGTCTTCTTCCCTGGGTGGCTCACGACACCCCAGATGCTCCCCAATGTTGTGAGCACAGCTCTGATGAAGAGTGGCTGGAGGCAGTTGACATTCGAGCCCGCTCAGGGCTAGGAGGGAGCCTCCCTGCTGAGAACGGAGCCCTGGGGTCTCCTCCTAAGCTGCAGAGGGAGCGAAGGGCTCTGCTGAGGCTGTCCTCTTCTGTCAAGGGTGTGACTTCCAGCTGGAGACACATACCCACCCTCTTAGCAGCTCCTTCCTGTTCTTTCTTTCCGCTGCACAGGACTCTGAGAGAGTTTGCCCAAGGTCACTTTTATCCCCACAGCCTCCCGATATATAAAACCCTAAACTCCAGTTTTCCCAACTGTATTTTTTCTAACTGTCTTGCCACCTCCTGCTTTGAAGTGGTCCGTCCATCCACCCAACAGATCTTTGCTGAGCGAGTGTCTGCTGTGGGACAGGCGCTGTCCTAGGGCTGTGACCTGGGTGGCCAGGATGGGACAGGCAGGGTCCTGACTCCACTCTGAAAAATGCCTCTCTCCTGTGCAAAATGGCAGGTTTGTTTCAACTCTGATACTTATTGGTGACTACATGGCGTTTGATGGGCTAGAGAAGGTCCAGAAGAGAGCGCATGCCTTGGGTCGGGCGAACTTAAAATGGAGCGGAGGCGGGTATCTTCCTGTCCGCTCTGTGAGGTACAGTTGTCACCATTTAACTGAGGAGGAAAAGGAGGCTCCGGAGGGGCAAGGGGCGGGGCTATATCCTCCCAGTCAACAAGCAGCAGGGGACCCCGTCCCAGGAGAGTCCGGGACCATTCGTTTATCAGGTATTTCAGACTCAAGCTCTTCTCTGGGAGCTCATAGTCACCACATGATGGGGGAAAGCAGCGTGGGGCAGGGGGAGAATGAAGGAGAATTGTCGTTACCTGAAAATGACGATCTGGAACAGATACGATGAGACACAGGCATCTGGGAGCCCCAGAATCACCCCAGCTTTGAGTGGCGTGGGTTCCCCGGGTAGTGGTCCCCATCCTGACATTGACAGATTTTACTACTAACTGCTTCTTCAAACCTCATCGATGATCTTTTGCTCTTCCAGCAAAGAAACGTTGAAAGCTTTTAATGAAGAAATTAATTATGTCTAGTCTTGAATGCAAATGAGGCTCATTAACTGTAGCATCGATACCCTCTCCCAACACGGGATACGAGGACGGGCATGATACATATTTATAAGGTGCGCTGCGTTTTGACAGGTGCCTGCAGCTCGTGATGAAAGCTGGTCAAGGCATCCGGAAGGACGTCTCTCTGACAGATCGATCCGGTTGCATTTCCTGAGAAGTTCAGGGGAGTTGTCAACAGTAGCGGCTTTGGAATGTTGAGACGTGAGAACGTGGGTCATAAAGTGGGTCTTCCCCCAAGAGGTACACTTGAGGGGCAGTGGTTAGAACTGGGCTGAAAGTGTTCTAGGAAACTCCACTGGAGTGTTCCTGGTTCCTATCACGCAGTTCTCCAAGGGTCGTTTCCATCGGGACCCAAGGGCTGAGTGGAGGGGACTGGCCTCTTTTCAACTGTGTTTTGTCCAGTGCGTGAGGATGGAGAGTGGACATCTGTGTGACAGTCACTTGGTCTCTGCTACATAAGGACTCCGCTGAGGAGAAAAAATGGCCACAATATTTTACAGCTTCTCCAATCAAGAGGTAGATTTTATTTGTCCACCCTTTGGACCTCGGCTTGGCCATGTGACTTGCTTAGATCAATGGGGCTTTGCCAAACGTGATAGAAGCAGAAGACTAAAAAATGCTCCTGCACCCGGTTTGCTGTCCCTCCTCCTGCTGGAAACCCTTCTGCACTATGAGCACATGGTGACAGGCCCAGCCACCTAGACATGACGTCATGCCAGCGAGTGAGGCCTTCCTAGACCAGCCAGCCCCCGCTGAGCCAACCCACCCCAGAAGACAGCCCTACCAACCAACAGAATCATGAGAAGTTTAAGGAGCGTGTTTGCTGCCCCACACCACTAAGCTTGGGCTGCTTTGTTACGCAGCAAAGGCTAACTGACTGCTGCAAGTCAGCACCAAAATTTCAGAGCGCTTTGGGGGAGGTGGGTATTAAGGACCTTGTTCATGAGTGACAGGTACTGCGTCCGAGGCAGCCCTTCACAGATGGGGGATGACAGGCAATAAAGGGGTAATTGAGTCAGCATGTCATCACAGATTGAAGGAAATAATTTGGACAAAGAGCAGGGAAGACTGTTGCTCTGAGTTTGTGTGACAGACCCCTTTGCTGCCTCCTCACAGCCATCTCCTTCCTCCGCCTTCTTCCTTCCTGGCCAGCCCCTTCGAGGCCATGGGAGAGGCTGGCGACACCGGAGCTCATCTCCCAGCTTCCTTTGCAGCCAGGGATGGGCATGGGGTCAAGTCATGCCAATGTGCTGGGGGGAGCCCACGCCCAGGAAAAAGAGACCCATCCTCTCTGATGATGTGTTTCTGCCCTTCTGTCGTAGGCAGACTTCCCACCGGGCCCTGCCATTTCCTATCCTGATCCCTGGAAGGGAGAATAGGCTGGGATACCACTCCCGTGGTTATATTACTTTAAATGGCAAAGGAGTTTTGTGATGTAATGAAGGCTGCTCATCAGTCGTCTTTGAGCTCATCAGAGGGGAGATTATCCGGATGGGCCCTGTCTAATCACATGAGCCTCTTAAAAGCAGAAAGTTTTACCCAGTTTGACCAAACTCGGTGCGTTGTGTGGAGGGCCCATCTCTTCCCTGTAAAAGTACAACCTCGCAAAGCGACAAGTATCGGTAAGAGAGGCTGGGTGGTCATCTGCAGGGGCCTTCACTGCGGAGAGGTGGCGGCGGCCTGCAAAGGGGTCCCCGCAGCCACAGGGTCTTGTGTCCTGTAGGCAGCAGGAGGCTCGCCTCAGGGGCCCGGCACGTAGCTCCAGGCTTCTCAGGCGAGACCCAAGGTTAGGAGCTCGAAGGCTCTGGGGCAAAGGATGGTTCTTGCCCCACAGCCCCTCTGCTCTCTGACCAGCGGGGGTCTTGGGAGAGAAGAGCAGAGGGGTGAGGGTCCCATCTTCACCTCTGTAGGGTGCTGGGGGGCAGGAGGCAGAGTGCCGAGCGTTGTGGAGGACAGACCTTTGGCCTCTGGAGATGACAGCCACCCATGTTTGAACTCACTGAGTCCAGCTATGTCGTGGGTGGTCTCCTCTCTCCGAGCCTCAGTTGTCCCCTCCGTGGACTGGCAGCAGCGCCCCGGACGGTTGCTGCCAGGGTTCCCAACCCCGTGGGAAACACTGGGCAGGGTTCCCGGCGCGTGGAGAACTGGTGGCAGATCTTCCCGTCGTCACGAGCCGGTGCTCCATGAGCCACGAGCCAGCGCTCAGGCCACGGTCCCTGTCACCTGTGATGATCTCGCCCATTCCCACCCCCTCCAGTCCATCCGAAGATCTCGTCTCTTCTGTCAGCACACACCCTTTGCGGATATGACCCTTGCCCAGCCCACCTCCGTCTCCCTCCTTGATTCTTGGTTGTCCCTGTGTCCTCTGCCCTGTCACCACCTCTTGCGCACAGAGCACAGCAGGAGTCTTTGAAGACTCAGGGGAGCTCAAGCCATCTCTTCGCCCAGAGCCCTGTGATGATGCCCTGTTTCATACTAAGTCAGTCAGCATCCCAACCGCGGCCAGCAAGCACCGTGGGACCAGCCTGCACACTGTTCCCCGACCGCAGCGCATACGCCTCGCCCACCTGTCCCGGCTCCAGCCTCCTGGCCTCCCAGCTGCTCCCCACACACTAAGCATGTCCCTGCCTCAGGGCCTTTGCACTGGCTGTTCCCTCCACGTCAGATGCCCTTCCTGCTGGTGTCCTTGGGCCCCGCAACCTCACCTGCCCCATGTCTTTGCTTCAGTGTCACCTTTTTGTGAGGCTTTCCCTGGTACAACTACATAAAAGAATACCCCTCTGTGTCTTTTGGCAAACCCTGACACGTGACTTTGTTGTTATTTTCTGGTTTATTCTCGCTTGTCTCACTGGACTGGCACCTGCCCCGTGCTCACTACGTATGTGTTGAGCCTGCAGAAGGATTTACTGGGGGCTGAACGAGCACAGGGCCTGTGCCTCTTCCAAGGAGCCCCTGCTTCATCCTCACACTGGTGCCGGGAGGTCGGCACCATTCTCCCCACGCCTTCCCCTGCTCGGAGCCGCACACAGCCACGCTCCGCGGGGGAGGTCACTGAGGCTCAGGGCGCCCACGTGGCTTGTCAGGGGCTCAGTTTAAACCTGGGTTGCAAGGTCCCCATGCCACCTGTCACCCACTGTGCCACAGGGCGCTGTCCACTGCAGCGGCCCTCAGCCCCACGGCGCTCTTCTGCCCATGAAACGTGGCTGGTCCTGATTGAGATAGGCTGTGAGTGTAAAACACACACTGATTTCAAAGGCTTATACCAAAAAAAGAATGCGAAATACCCTGTTGATGCACTTTTTAAAAGATTTTATTTGTTTTTAGAGGGAGGAAGAAAGAGAGGGAGAGAAACATCAATGTGTGGTTGCCTCTCGTGCACCCCCAACTGGAGACCTGGCCCGCAACCCAGGCCTGCGCCCTGACTGGGAATCGAACCTGTGACACTTTGATTTGCAGGCCAGCAATCAATCTACTGAGCCACAACAGCCAGGGCCACATTGCTGTATTTTTCTATTGGTGATGTGTTGCCATGATAATATTTTGGGTATATTGGGTTCAGTAAGTAAAATATATTCAAATTAATTTCACCTGGCTCTTCTTAAAATATGGCTGTCGGAAAACGTAAAATTGCACATGTGGCTCCCATTTGTGGCTCTTGTTGTGTTGCTGTTGGACCACGTTGTTCCACAGCATCTGATAGGCTTGAACTTGAACATCTTTTGCCTGAGCGTGAGCAGGTGGGCTGCCTGGGGGACTCCGCTGGGCTCCAGGCTGCCGCAGTGAAAACCTGTCCTCCAAAGACCCTGCCAGGGATTTGAGTGGCTAAATATTTACCGTCCTGAGGTTGCATGTCTAACAGCTCCAATATGCCTGCGGATTTCCTATACATTGGATCATGGCAAGGCACACGGTTTCCATTTCCACCGCCTTTAATCCTCGAGCCCCCATATAGGAGACTTGAGAACATCTCCTTCCAGGGCTAGGCCTCATCTGCGTGGGAAATGGCCACAGGGGTCCACAGAGGGCAGGGGCGGGTCTGGGGCATTCCCCCGTGGTGGTCATTTTGTAAGTAATATCGGTGTTTCCAATGGTCACATTCGATCACTCTCCCTAGCTGATTGAGGAATGAAAAGTTAGGATTGTTAAAGGCTCCCAAGACTGGACTCAGGACGCCAGTATTCACACCCTGCCCCCAACCGGGACTCAGTGCTGTTTTGGGAATTCCCAAGAGGGAGGCGGGGTGACACTCTGTGTCCCTGTTTGAAGCGACTGTCAGTGGAGATGGGTCACAGGAGAGGGACTTGGGGAGAGATCTGGAGTGCTTCGAGGGGGACTTGGGGGCCAGGGGTAATAGGAGACAGCTGCAGGAGAGCAGATTGCAAAAGCTCAGGTTGCACAAAATGGGGTGTGGGCTTTGAGGGACTCGCAGGACTCCAAGCAACTCATAATTAGAAGGTAAAACAATTTAGTGGCTACCAACAAAAAGATTCTTTCTATTAGAATCCAAGAATCTTGTTAATGGAGACATCATCTGAAGCTGGTTATTTGAATTCTTTTTTATTTTTGATTGTAATGAAAAGTCTCCTGTTCCTTGACTTTTCACTTCCTGCAATGACTGGTAGTGATTTTTAACAACTGGAAATTGTTATCCATGACTTTTAGATTGTCCTTTATATTATCCTGATGGAGCCGTCTTCCTGAAAATTAATTAATTCTCACTCAAGGCCCAGGGTTTTAACGCAGGGGCAGTCCCCCTGGCGTCGCGATATTTCGTCCGCAGGGCTCAGGTTTTGTGCTCAGAGATGACGGTTTCCTTTCAAACAAAAAAAGAAATTCTTTTTTCTTTTGAAATGTGGTGCCTCCTTACAATGAAACGATGCCACTTTCTTTCAGCTCTGGCCTCTCGGCAAATGGTTATTTTAACTGACACTCAAGTCAAAAGCTCGTTTGTAATGTCCTTTCATTTCAGTTTTATGGCAAATTAAATTATGGTTGTGGGTAAACAAAATTACATTAAAAACCATATGTGCTGAAGAAGTTCCGTGGAGAGTATCGAGTTTATCTTTGAAAAGCCCGAAAGCCTGTTTTAAGTGGATCTTTCATAAACTTGGAGTCACGAAGCAACAATCACGTCCTTCCCAGAGTCAAACAGTTTGGAAGGAAACGAACTGAAAACGCTCTGTCGAGTTTTTCTGTCAAACCACGTTTGAAATTAAGGAATTCATGGAAATTACCATCTTTCGCATCAGCAGGAGGACGCGGACGCAGCCCCGCCGCTCTGTGCAGTTGTTGTGACAGAAGAAAACAGAATCTTTTTAATCGTTGAGTATAATGAATTCTTTTTTTAAAAAAAATTTAGCAGCAGCACGTTAAAAGGAAAAAGGGGAAAAACACCCGATTAGTTCTACATAAGAGTCTTTTAATCACCCTGATGAAGGAGGAATTTGCAAAACACTACCAGGGAGTAACATCTTTTTAATTTGGGGGTGGGGGCGGGGTGGGGAAGTGCATTGATAAAAATAAGTAGAACATTTTAATTAAAACTCATAACGTTGTGGACATCTGCTGGGGATTGTTGAGCGTGGCAGCGATTAGCGGTCCGTGCGCCCAGATAATGAGTCCCCGGTTGTCGCTGTTGGCACAATGGCGCGGCGCCTCTGTGAGAACGCTGCGGGCTCACTTTGTGGTGCCCGGCATATGCCTGTTAGATTCCAATAAGTTTCGCCGAAAAAGGGGAGGGGGGGTTCGGGTGGGGGGCGGGGGGCCGGAGGGGAACGCAGGAAACAAGCGTTGAGTGTGTGCCAATAAAAATGATCACAGATCAGGGCTGCTGATGTCAGAACCCTGGGGGTCGGGGGTCAGGGCGAGTGAAAGCGCCTGAAAGGGACCGCCTGTCTGCGGCCGGAGCGGCGGCGCGCGAGGGGGGCGCGGCGCGCACAAAGGGCCCGGAGCGCCTCATTAGAGACGCGTTTGATGGGCTCCCGGCCCCCACGGGGCCCCGGGGCGATGTCAATGGGATAATTACGATGATCTAATGGCCGGCTCTTTTGCATGCAGGCCCGCCTGAATGGGGCGCCCGGAGGCTGCATTGAGGCCGCGCTGTGTAAACTGTAGGGTGCCTCCCCGACTCGGAGCCTCGGAGACTGGCGGCCGGTCAACTCGGACCGCTTCGCATTCACGCTCTGAATAGGCGGGGCGGGGGGCGCCCCTTTCCGCGGCCGCCTTTCAGCGCAGTGACAGATTGGAGGTCAGGGGCTGGCGCGATGGAGGCCCTGTCTTGGCAGATGGACCGCGCGGCCGGTGCGCGGACCCCGGCTCCCCGGCGTGTCTACGCAGACGGGCTCGGACCCGCGCCAGCGGATGATTGGCAGCTGCGAGTCGCCCTACGTGGTTTTCCACTTTTTCTAAAAACTGCTCTCTTAATTACAAGAGTAATGCATCGGACAAGTCCCACAACCCTGCACTTGGCGTCTCTCCAGGCACTTGTACGTTTCCCCATAAGCAGCCGTAGCCCTGCCAAGAGCACCACAAAGCCGCCGCACCCCAAATATTTGGGAGGAGGAGGGAAGAGGAAAAAAAGAACTGGATATCTGATATTTCAAAAGAATGCTCAGTGGATTATGTTGAACCACATGGCTTTGCCGGTATCCGACCACTTTCGACCTCCAGAGCTGGCGATTTCATGTGGTTCAAACTCACGCCATCCTTTCATCAGCACCTGTAATGAACGTGGACCTTGTGGACGATTGTGCAGACGTGGGAATCCTCTCTTCGGTTCCGAGGACGTCTACAGGGGTTCCTCTGGGCCTTGCAAGCACATCACAGGCACCCGAGACCGTGCGTGGAAAGAATGAATGCATGAATGACTGTAGAACTGTGCGTGTAACAAGTGCGTAGTTCTCTGCTCTGCCCGCCCAGCAGCAGCTGCCTGCTCGGGCAGGCCATGCCGGCGGCCTGGCCTCTCTCCTTCACTTCCTTGCTCTTGCAGTTAAGCAGAAAAACCACCATTTCTAGAAAACCTAAATCATACTAACAGGGTGAAAAGAAAAGTAATAATCCCCTTCCATCACCATTCCCGACCTGTGTGTGTGTGTGTGTGTGTGTGTGTGTGTGTGTGTTTTCTGTAAGGTTCTGCATGACACACCGCCTGTCATGTGTCACGCAGTCCTGCTTTTACATGACAGCGATCATGGGATACACGATATTCTACAGCCCAGTGGAACCCACCCTCACTGACATTTTTTCATATCAATAAGTATTCGTGTGCATTTTCCTGTTAAACAGTTGCCTACCACTCCAGCATGGAGTTCCCTGGTTTTATTTAAGCAATCCCCCACTGATGGACACTCGGGTTATTTCCGTTTTTTCCTCTCTAAGACAGTGTTGTTATGAATATGTTTATACCTGCTATTTTTGTACACCCTTTCAATGATCTCCTTAAGATGAATGATTATTATTTCATGCGTAAAGGATGCTATTTTTCATATAGGCTATATTTAGAGCATGAATTAGGCCTAGACAATAATCTAGCCTTCATCAATATGAATATGCAAACATTTAAACTCTCATATCCTTTCCACCCAGAAACTTCCTTTTCCTTAGCAGAAATGTTGGGGGTCTCCCTAGGGAAAGACGTGTCGCTGATCCTACTTAATCGCTCTTTTCTTCAGTCAGTGAAGCCCTTTTTTAATCACCAACAATTAGAAACGATTTCGTCTTTGATGTCTTCCCTGGAGCCTTAACTTCTGGCACAGCTGAGCTGAGCACAGATTGCCTCAGGGTCCCAAAGCCAGACTGGCAAACAGCACTCGACACAGCAAATGACAGTCCGTGACATTCCGTGACATCCTGTAACTGACGAGACGGAACTGTCAGCCCTCATAAAGTGCAGACCCTGCTCTGGATCGCGATGAGGACGTCCATGCTGAGTCAGGGCTGCAGGACAGATTCATCGTCAAACAGAAAACAAAAGTGCAGTTAAGTGGTATTTAACTGTTTTAAGATTCTATTCAATGTTAATAAAACAATAATGCACGTAGTAAACATGTTTTTTCCAAACACAGACAGTGAGAGAAAAGTTTCTCCCCACTTCATCTGCACCGCCCCCACCCCACCCCACTTCATCCCCCACAATTTCTGGATGCCCCCCCCAGAGGCATCCCCTTCCATATTTTTTGCAAACGTGGGCACAGCTGTATCTATGCATCTCCCCATTTAGATAGGAAGTTAACGTGCAGAACACACCCTCTTGCATTTTGCTCTTTCCCTGCAGCATCTGGATCCGTATTCCCTGGTGTGAATTAGCCAGTTTAACCAATAGCCTGCTGAGGGGCACTTAGACTGGGCTCAGTCTTTTGTTATTACAAACAGAACTCTTCTCCTGCTGCTAAGCTCGATCTGCTAAATTCCCAGCAGTGCAAATGCCTGGCAAAAAGCCGCGTGCACAGAGACGTACCAGCTATTGCCACGTTGCCCTCCAAAGAGACCCATCCAATTTGCACTCCCCGAATCAGGCCTGGTTCCCCAGACCTTTGCCCACTGCTTTGTCAACACTTTAAACATTTCTATCAGTCGGATCTGTGAAAATGTCTGAACGATGTTTTTCATGGCTGAGTCCCCTCTATGACTTTGGATCGGACCCCAGTCTCAAAGGGAGGGGTGCGGACATGGGCTCCGGTCCCCCACTGAGCCAGGAGTTAGGATTCTGGGAACGCTGGCCCCATGGAATCTCTCCCCCATGAGGGGGGAGGAGAACCGGCCTGTGGGTTGTGTTTATCCTGCATGAATAGGGGAGGTCCTGCGCCCTTGTTTTGGGTGTGTCTCTTTCTCGGCTGGCGTCACCCTGCCGCTGACAGTCGCTGTACCCTGGGGGGCCAAGAGCTCCCTGGGAGCCCAGAAGCAGGAACACCACCTGGCTGTTTTAGGAGGTCAAACCTGGGACAGGACCAAGACATCAAGCATGATGGAATGATGCACCTGCTTAGGTATATTGGACCACAGAAGGAGGCTGGATCTTCACACTCGACCGGGGTCTCCATTCAAAGCCTCCTGGAAGTTTTTGCCCCTCCTCCTTCCACCAGACCCAACTAATAAACAGGGCCGACTGCAGTGGAAATGAACAACACCGCATATTCCTTTTGCATAAGCAAAGAGACTTGGGTAGGACTCTTGCACGCAAGGTGACCCCTTAGATTCCTTGTCTTTACAAAGAAGCACACAAGCGCACGGTGAAGGGGTGGTATGAAATCCCCTCTTTGGGCCCCGAGGCGGGGCGCAGCTGAGGGACTTGGAAGCAAGGCCTGGAGGACCCCAGACTGCCAACTCGGTGTGCATCTAAGAGGAAGCAAAATGCAGGGGGCAGGGGGCCTGTGAGGCAGAAGAAGCCTGAGTGGTCTTAGCAGGTTAGAGAGCTGGAATGCCCAGCTGTCCCTCACCCAGGAGTTTGCCCCTGGCTCAGCCAGCAGCGTTTCTGTAAACACACGGTTCTCACTCAGTCGCCTCCTCTGGACCGGCAGCTCTTACGCCCCAAAGAAAATGATCCTCAGCCACGGTTTTGGATATCGACACGGAGGTGGAACATTGTTCTGTATTTGGAAACTTGCGGACTTTCAGGCCATGAAAAAACATTTTGAGCAATTAAGGTTCTGTTGCAACCACCCCTCGGTCTGATTTCACCTGCTGTTGCTCAGAAAAATGCCCTTTGTGTTGGCTTAGGAAACAGTTTACATGGTTATTTTCATTGTTGCCTATGAGCCTTATTAAGGAGCTAGAAATTAATAATCTGCAGACAGCCAGAGGGGGTAAGGGGTGCTGGGGTTCAGGGCTGGACTTCCCCACCCCCTCTGTCTCTTAAAAGGAAACTTTGTCCTGTGAGCGCTCCGCTGTCCCCAGCTCTGCGGGGCGGACGCCTGGAAGCCCCAGTGCATCAAAGAGTTAAAATGGAAATAGCTCATCTTCGCAGGCCTTTGGCTCCCGCTCTAAGTAGGTGGAGTTTGGAATCCGGGGTCCCACCAGCCCTGTGCATTTTTGGTTGATTGTTTTTAATTACCTCGGAGGACTGAGCGAGGTTGCTAGTTGCCTCAAGGCGCTCCTGACAGACAAGGAATGTTGCTTCATGCCATTGTGGGGAGCGCATCACCAAGCATCAAACGGGGCAAAAATGACAAGAAGCAAAGTGGATCATTACAGCCTTCATTTAGGTAGAAGGTGCAGGAAACAGGAAGGAAAGCGACCGCACAGGGGGCGGGTTTATGTGTTTGGATTGCCTATTATTCGGAAAGGTATTTATACCGGAATTCGTACTGTATTTGCCGAGGCCCATTTGTCTGGGTGAAGGATGGAGGGGCACAAGGTGGGGGGCAGGCAGGGAGGTGCTGACCTTCCTCAGGAAACCCAAGTGAAAAGCAGGTTAGGGTCTAAAAGAGGATAAATTTCTCGCCAATGACTTCTTAGAATGTTTTTCTGGGGAGAAAGGCAAATACGGAGATAGATGTTCCCAGGTTGCTGGAATTGAGGCAATCAGATTTACCACAGGGAAAAAAAAAGATAGAAAAATAAACAGGACAGCCAACTCAATTTGAATTTCAGATGAACAACGATTTTTTTTTTTAGTGTAAACATGTCCCAGGTACCATTTGGGACAGAGGATGCTCTGTCTATCTGGAGTTCATTTAACTGGGCGTCCTGTGTTTCCTCTGGAACTCTGCTAGAGGTAGGAATACAAACCCCGGGCCTTGGACTGCCATCGCTGCTGTGTCTGGATCACAGGAACATGAAGTTCTCCATAAAAAGAGAAATTAGGCGGGGTGGGGGGTGCACACATGCACCAAAGACTGAATGAGTTTGTACTCGTGACTGTGGAGGCACGTGGCGCTGCAGTGAGGGGCACAGAGGGGACGCCGGACTGGGCTCCAGGATGCTGCAGCGTCTCCAGCTGCTTCCTTTTACGGGACTCAGAAAGTTGCTTTGCTTCTCAGAGCCTCGGTTTCCTCATCTGTCAACAGGAATGTCTGCACCTCTCTCCCCGAATCCTCCTCACCCATATAAACTGCTTTGAGCCTGAGGCTCCGAGACGGACAAAGAACCCTCTAGAAATGGTGGCTGCTGTTACCAGAGAGGCTGGTGTCCTGGTGGTTTAGGGCCCTGGGCACTGGGGACAAAGGAGACCAGAGGTTCAGGAGTCCAGCATCCTCGGCCCAGTGACTTCACTCTGGAGTTTTTGGTTTCCTCCCTTGAGATCCTCTTAACATTTAAACCACAATCCTCCTTTTAAAATAGAAATGGGATCTTGTCATCCCCCTGTTAGTAAATATTGTAAGTGGTTCCTTATCGTCGGTCGTTGGCAGCCGTCCGTCTCGAGAGACGATGGTGTAGCTTCTTAAGAGTCTATCTGCACCGCCGAGAATGGCTGTGCAGTCCGACTCGGGAGTGACACGGTATCTGTCTCCTCCCGTGTTGAATCGACATCTTGCGATGATGCTGGAGTGTCCTCTCCAGTGAAGCTGAAGCTACAAAGCCTGGGCAGGGTGATATGGAGGGTCTGCTGTTGCCCATGCAGCAGACCCCCCCTCTCTTCGCAGCTGAAGGGTCCAAGGGAAAGACGGAGTCAATACAGCTTGGCTTCAGGTGCGCCGCAGGAGTTGCCGGTGTTGACTACAACGTCAAACCGCCTTAGGGACTCCGGCTCCGGATTTTCTGTCGGGGTTTACTCCCTTAGCCTTTCCCCTGAAGAGGTATGCCGCAAGGCAGCGGAGGTTTTTTGGAGTCAGAGTTTTCCTTCTCTGATGTGCCCTGACTGGAAGATCGAACCAGCGACACTTAGCTCGCAGGCTGACGCTCAATCCACTGAGCCAAACCAGCCTTATCACCCCTGGAATAAAACCCAGGCCTGTGATGGTCATGTCCCACCCACCCAGAGAGCAGGGACCTCCTGCCGCAGGGGCCCGCCCCTTAGGCCTCTGCACTGCATCTAAAGCACCTCCACGCTCCAGCGGGGGCCAGAGGGAGGCCAGAGAGGACCCAGGGTAGAGACCTGAAGAGGCCCTTGTCCCCTGCAGGAGCTCATTTCTCTCGGGGACAGAGGCAGAGCACGTCCTTCCCAGGCTGAGAGCCGGTGCCCACACCCTCACAAGGCACAGTCTGCTGTGGGAGCAGGTCTGAGCGGGAGTAAAACATCCTTGCTCCTGAGATGAGGCCGGCGCCAAAAGTGCAAACAAACCTGCAAACGCTCCCTCCGTTTGCTAAAGGCGTTCATCGGACGGCAGCCTTGACTGCCTACCGTGCGCTCGGCACCCTTCTGAGACCGCACTAAACCCCCCAGAAAGATTATGTTGGGGTGGCCAAAGGCAGGTTTACAGTATTAGTATTGTATTCTTGTTTGTTATTGTATTATTTTCCATACGAACAGCTGTAAACGTACTTTTGCCCACCGCATTTTTAAAAGGGCAGAATTTCCACTTTAAGCCCCGTGGAGAGGCCAGACATCAGGTCGGGCTTATAACCGTGATCCTAATAACACCCATTTCTCGAGGTTTTGCTGAATAGGTACACTTAGTAATCAGCAAGTAATAAAAGTACAATTAATATCCCCACTGAACGGTGAGGCAACTGAGGCTCAGAGAGGCGGAGCAACCTTTTCAGGGTTGCACAGCTTGGAAAGGACGGAGCTGGGATTTGAACCCTCAGTGACCTGCCTTCAAACACTCCTCCCGCCCAGACGAGAGTGCACCTCTGAACAAGAAGCGATGTCATTGGAAGACCAGAGATGAGCTGACCAGTCAGATTAGTCAAAAGTCATTTGTCCTGTTCCCCAGCTATGGCTTAAAGAAGTGACCAAAACCAACAGCAACCCTTTGGGCCCTGAAGAGTTTCCCTCTCAGTCATCTGGCAGTAAGAGAAGCAGCCGGTAGCAAAATAAGAGTGGTATTTTAGGTCACCGTTGCATGGAACTGAAGCGTTGTTCGCTGGCCTTTTACTTACCCATTGATTTCCTTGCGCGATAACGCAGGGACTGACGCCTCCCTGGGTAAAGGGCCACAAAGGAAGTACTTCCAGCTTCGAGGGCCGTACAGTCTCTGCCGCAACCACTCGGCCTCCCGGAGCGGCGGGAACAGCACGGACGGCACGAGGCTGGGGGCTGTGCTCCCAGCACACCAGCAGACCAGTCGGTTCCCACCACGACGCAGCGAGGAGCAAACCCTTCCACGTCTTCCTCACCCGAAAATAACCTGTGGGATTGATTGCCGGGGACACGGCAAGGGCTGCTGTGTGAGTTTCCGGTGGCCGCTGTCCCAGATCACCATGAACTCAGCGGCTTCAGAGAACACAAGTCCACGACCTCCCAGTGATGCAGAAGTCCTGCCCAGCCCCATGCAGACCTCCCGAGCCATAGCCGAGGGCTGGGTGTCCCTTCTGGAGGCTGCAGGGAGGCAGAACGTCGTCCCGGCCTTTCCCAGGGTCTGCAGGCTGCCTGCATGGCTTGGCTCCTGGCCCCTTCCTCCACCTTCAAGGTCAGCAGCCCAGCGCCTCCCAGAGTCTCTGACTCGCCCTCCTGCCCCTCCTTTACAGGCCCTTCTGTTTCCCTTGGGCTCCCAGAGAATCCAGGATGGTCTCCCATGTCAAGGTCCCTTATCACCCCGGCGAAGTGCCTTTGGCTGCACAAAGTATAAAGCACCACTCACAGGTTCGGGGGCGGGGCTATGACAGGGACCCTGGTTGGGGGCCCTTGTCCTTCCTGCCACCCTGTACCTTCAAACAGCGGCCAGTGCGACGTGGGGAAGTTTCTCCCCCATTCGGCCTCGGGGTCCTGGCCTCCTTAGCTTCATCTTTCAGCGCTGGGCCCCTCCTGCAACGGGGTCGGTTTGCAGTCTGTGTTCACAGGCCAGCGCCAGTCCCTGAGGTCCCGGAGGTAGGGCAAGGACTCGGCTTTGCTCTCTGGGGCTGTAAACAGCGTCTGGGTTCTGCTACCAGGCGGACGGGCCGCTGTGGCTGTGATGGCCGTGTGGTGTTTCTGTGGCTCTCGGGTACACACGCTTTTTGGAACAATTACTTGATCGCCACGATGAGCAACATGGAACTTTGTCCCAGCCTTCCCCGCGGGGCCTTCTAGTGCCTTCCCGTGGGGGCGGAGGCTGGGACTGCCTGTGGCTGTGGGAACTCGGAGGCCTGCGTCCAAACCAGCTCCATCCTCCTTGGCCAGGGGAACCTGGGCGAGTCTCTGAGCCTCTCCCAGCCTCAGTCGCCTGCTCCGTAAAACGGGAGCAGGAACCACTGTGCTGCTGTTCCCCGGGGGTCTGTGTTGACTCAGTATGAGGAGCAATAACGGGGCAGGCATAGCACATGTGGCATAGCGAACCCACAAAAATGTTTGCTCTTGAACGTGTGTTCCCTGCTCGCACACTTAAAAAGAAAAAAAGGCCCTCTTCCGCTTTCCGGCATCAGTGGTTACAGCTGGTAAATCAATATTTGCCTTCACAAGAGCGCCTCGTATCCTGCGAAGAAACATCAGAGCTGCTCAATTGGGTCAAACCCGCTCAGAGCTGCGGTTTAAAAACAAGACAAAACAAAGCAAAATCCCCAACTGAAAAGGATCTGTGAGCTGCTGTTTTTCCTGAGGGATTTTGCTAATGCTTCCCAACATTTAAGCGGCACCGCCCCCGAGGAGGGTGTTGTCAAGGGTTGTAAGGGCTGAAAGAGGCATTTATGCAGGCAGTGGGGGCCCAGCTCATAACAAGAAGCCCGAAGCCAAAGGCGGAGGGGCCCCTGAGGGGCTTTGTGGGGACAGTTTAGAAGAGCGATGGAAACGGGGCCAGACTTGCCTGTGTCCAGGTTCCCGCTCTGCCGCGTCCTGGCTGTGTGACCTTGGGCAGTGGCTAAGCCTCTCTGTGTTTGCATCTCTTTCTATGGCGATAGAACTATGCCTACCTTACAGGAGTGCTGGGATGGCGGAGTGAGTGAGTTCATGGACTCACCCCAACCCGACACCTGGCACCTAGACGGAGCTTCAGAATGTTAGTGACTGGCTGGAACGTCTTCACGTGAGGAGGTGGCTTCATGCCCTGGCTTGAGGCAGTGGGCATTATTCATCTCGAAAACAGATGCTTGGTTTAAAAAAGGGAGGAGCGGTAAGGGGAGGTGTTGAAGGCCAAGAACACGTAACTCACTAAGGGGAAAATGCAGTCAAAACCCTCTATATAAAAAGATGCCCCGCTCCACCAAATGTCTGTGAGATGCTCACCAAACACCCCTGGGATGTCAGTTGTTACTCATCACAGCGGCAAGAACTTCAAAGACCGGTGACATTTAGTGCCGGGTGAGGCGGGCGGTTACGAGGAAATGGGCGCTCTCGTGCACAGCGACGGGAGGAGGGGAGGCAGTGGCGTGGCTCCCGGGGGACATGTGCTTACCCTCACATGGGGGCAGCAGGCCCGAGAAACACAGGGGTCTGCAAATCTGCAGGAGCCGACAGGGAGGTTCACACAACATCATCCGAGCAGAACCTGGGCGTGCCTGCTCCGCACGCCCGTCTGGCGGGGGCTGAGGTGCATGGCGGGTGTCCCCGTCCGCAGTGCTGCAGAGCCATTGAAGGGGTCACCAAAGCTGCAGGCGGGGACAGTGTAGCTGATGCTGACCAGGGACTTTCCCCGTGGCAGAAACCACAACGCTGGCTCTCGGGGCGCACGCTGTGTGGACTGCGACTCCTGACGTGGGTCTGGTTATCACCCTCATTTCATAGGTGAGGGAGCGAAGGCGCTTTGACGGTCAGCAGGTCACCCGGAACCTTCGAGTTCAAGAGCGGCCAGTTGGATTGGAGGCCGCTGCCTGGTTCCAGAATGTGGGCTCTACAACTCCGGACTCACCGGAGCCTATTAGCCCCGAAAAATGTACCCGTTGAGCAAAGGAAGCTGTAGAAAAGCGACGAACAAATACAAAATGAAACGGCACCACCCCCACCACTCCCCAAACTCTTTCTCTCCTTCATTTTTGTTCCCAGCAACCCCCACCCCCTACACACACACACATACAATTTGCTGGTGGCTCATTGGCACGCAAGCTTCAGGAGAGCAGGTCTTTGCTGTTTTGTGTCCCTCGCACACAAACGGTATCTCGGTGACCGGTAGACACCGGATCAATGTTTGTTGAATGAATGAACAAACGAACGAACACATCGCCTTAACCTTAACCCTGAAAGCATTCAGCCGCTCACTGGGCCCCATGTGTGGGTAGCCTGGTGTGGGTGACTGATGCTGAGGACAACGTGGGGTGGAAAGTCATCTGGGCAGCACGAGCCTGGGACCACCCAAGCTTGGGAGGACAGCGTGCCTGCTGCTGCCCCGGCCTCTCTCAGCCTCAACCAGGAACTTGCAACCAACTAGACAACAACATCATAAATCTGGGAGCTCAATTTCTTTTGGCAGCGCAGCGGAAGTCTGTTGGCAGCTCGTAGCTGTGCAAATTAAAACAATAAGCTGTGTAAAAAAAAAAAAAAAACATTTCTAAACACGCATACACTTGAATTAACATTGAGCTTGGAACCCATCACAAGACCGTCGACAGAAGATAGAGAGGCTGGCTGGGTGCCCCCCCACCCCCAAACTGCCTCTCACTCTCTGCGGCAGCGAGGGCCACGCCTGGCCCTTCCAGCGTGTTCCAGAAGGAGCCATGTCAGCAGGCAGGGGTCTCGCTCCAGCGTCCCATCCTCGGGAGAACGGGACCGGACAGGCAGGCGAGGGCCCGGCGGCACCCTCCCTGCAAAGCGCGTTCTCCCCGAAAAGGGGTCGGCTGCAGCTGCAGTTAATTTGCTTCTGATTAGTCTAACCTTTCCCCTCAGAGGAAGTTGTTTAGCAGGAGGGGAAAATGCGGTCACAATATTGTTTTATGACTGTTTATCTTTAGAGCCCAAGCGATACTGATTGCAAATATTTATGTGCATTTTTAAAAATCACGGCTAATGTTTGGAATGCATTTTTTTTTTTTTTCTTTTTAAGTGAAATCAGATTTCGGGTGGATCTAGCAATTTGGGAGGATTTCAAAGTCATAAGCAAGCTGTCTCGGCCGGCCCACTGGGATTAATTGCATGAAGGCAGCAATTAGGCCAACATGATCAAAATACAGAAGATCACGTTCTGTTTGCTTTCGGAAGGCTCGTCTCGGTTGTACATGCACATTATCAATGGCTGCTCTAGAAATCTAAGTCTTGGCGTATGTTAAAGAAAAAAACCTCCAAATGAGAAACCTTTGCATTTCTGTTAGAAACGCCGCTTCCGCTCAGAGAAAGGATTAGCTCATTGTCAGAGGAAAAGCTCCAGACACACTCTTCCCACCTGCCACGGCGGTGGGGTCAGCTACCCTGGGCAGGTCCTGTCTCTTCTCACCCTCTCCCTCTCCCTGGCAGTCACTGCTTGCCTGTCTGCTGTTCGGGGGCCTCTGAAGACGACATCGGGGAGAGGGAGGGATCTCCGCTCACGGGCATCTCTTTGGCTCTAGGGTTGCCCAGATTTGGGATTGAATTTCAGTTCTGCCAGTTGCCATGTGGCCATAGAGAGAGTGACCTAAGTTCTCACACTGTGCATCCTCTTTGTGAGATGGGGGAAATGATGCTTGGTACTCTGTGGGCTGCAAACTGGCCTAATTAAAAAAAAGAAAGAAAGAAAGAAAAGAAAAGGAGAGTTATTGACCCACGGACATGGGGAGCCCAGGGACAGCTTCAGGCTCGGCTGCATTCGGGACTCTCTCCTCCCGTCTTCTCCATCCCTGACCTTTGCTTCCCACGGGCCGTGGGCACTGGCCTGTCAGAAGGGAGAGGCTTTTCTTCTACCCTGGTAGGTTCTGTGACTGGGGCCTGTGAATAGGACTGACAAAGGGCAGATTCACAGATGAAAAGGCCTACACCTGTTATTTTATTTGATGCTGCTATTTTTACATGACCTGTGTGGTGGGGGCGCTTCAGAGAGCGAAGGTCAGCCTGAGAGGTTACATGTTATTGAGACAGAGAACAGTGAGCTGCAGGGATGTACCACGACCAGGCAAGAGGGTTGTGGGTGGAGGGAGGTGAATTGTGGGAAAGGGGCTAGGAAGTCCCCGGGGGCCCTCGCAGAGGAGAAGGACGATTTTAACAGGTTGGTTTGGACGGATGTCTGTTGACGTCCCCCTGCACCTCTTCCCGGGGCAGGAGGGCATCTTGGCCATGAAGCCGACCACCCAGAATCAGCGCTCTGCCCTGTGTCGCGTGTCCGCCCTTCCCTCCAGGAGACTGCCGGGCGATCGAGGGCTGCGGGGACCATGCAGCGGGTCATGGTCACACAGCCGCGCCAGGCATCTGAGAAGTGCGCTGTGCAGGTCGGTCCAGCAGTTGTCACCTGCTGAGCGCAGCCGTCTAGATGAATCGCTGTTTAAGCTGAATCCCGAGGCAAAAGCGGTCAGAGCGACTCCCAGTCAGACACGGTTAGAGGAAATACGATGAACGGAACCAAACAGCCCCAGCCCCCTCGGTTGGAGTCCCCGACTGCCCCGGACGCTCGGCTCTACTGACTCTTTATCAGTTTTTAAATTACAGACTGTGGTTTGTGAAATTGTGTGCATTAATGGTGAAAACCTAACAAATGTGTGCTAAGCATTTAAGTAAACTGGCCTGTTGAGAAACAAGAAGGATAATTAAAAGGAGGCTCACGTCCCAATCTGGAGAATAATGAGAATAATGGCATTCATGAGAAACTGTTACCTGCTCTGTGCTGAGTGCTGGCAACGTACAAAGCTCTTCAGACACGTCACCTGATTTAATTTCCCTGCCGACCGGGGAGGCGGGGGTCAGGGTCATCCCCATTTCCCAGATGTGAAGAATGAGGCCTCGGGGAGTGGCTGGCAGAATCGGGCTTTGGGTCCGAGTCTTACTGACTCTCCTTCCAGGCTTTAACACCCTCACAGTATCTGCTTCCTCCTGCGGCACCCTGTTCTCTTTAAAAGATGTCTGCAAAGTACATGAATATTTTCTTGCTTTTTTAATGTTGAAAGTGACAGGGATTAGTGGTGTGTCACCTCCACACAAGGAAGAGAGCAGCAGCGAGCTCATGAACTTGGCCTTCCAGCCAGGTAATCCCACCTCATGCCCCTCTCCTGCTGCCCAGAGAGGGGTCTCTGGCGCGCTCCTGCAGGATGGGTTCAGGTTGAGCTCCAGCGCCCAGGCAGGGGTGCAGGGACAAGACCGGCATCATTCCCTGCCACCTCACAATGTCCAGACAAAGGGCAGTTCTTGTTTCCAAAGGATGACTCTGTATTGAAAAAAAGAAAAGCAAGAGAAAAGCAAGAGTTGGCCAGTTTGCCATGGAAAAATCGCTCTCTGGCCATTGAAAGGCGCTTTGCGCAGTTCTAAAGAGCTTCCTTTGAAATAATGAACTGACTTGTGTGCCTAACACAGCTTTTTTGTTGATTTCTCTTGATGACGTTCTTGACAAATGGTGTTATTCCAAAATCATAGCCCGTCTGCAACTGATAGAGACGGAGCCTTGGTGGTTGGACTGTCCCCCAGTAATTGGAAACAGGAGCCCCCCACGTGGTGTTCTTCCTTCTGAGGAGGCCAAGGCAGCATTCGGGTGGAGGACGTGTGGCAAAAGGGGGGGTCCGGGTCCGCCTGTCGACCCAGTCCTCAGACTCAGGGCTTTCCTTCCCCTTTCATGTCAGAGAGCAGACGTCAGTGAGTGCTGGAGGCCCAACCTCACTGTCAACGCCAAGGACGCAGAGTGCGTGGACTCTGCCTCCGTCTGCACAGCCGGGCCCAGGAGGCGACAGGGTGAGAAGGAAGGGGCGTGGATGCAGAGACGCCGGCTCACGCCCGGGCTGTGGGCCCGGGCGCTCAGGCTCACCTGGCGAGGTGCGGCACAGGGCAGACTGCAGGGCACTGCTGGCGGCGCGGGGACGGGGTCAGTATTGGGTTCGCCGCTGCCAGTGTTTTGTGACTTGTGATGGACATACCTCCGTAACAAGGCGAGAAAGCGAAATGTGGAAACACTTCTTGGTGGTGATGTGTGGTCCTTTCTTCGCATCCAAGTTGGAGAAAGTCTCTTAGAATCCACTTTATTTAAAATATGAGAGAGCCCTGCTTGGTGTGGCTCAGTTGGTTGAATGCCAGCCTGTAAATCAAAGGGTCGCTGGTTCGATTCCCAGTCAGGGCACAGGCCTGGGTTGTGGGCCAGGTCTCCAGCTGAGGGTGTGGGAGAAGCAACCACACACTGATGTTTCTCTCCCTTCCTACCTCCGTTTCCGCCTCTCTAAGAATAAATAAATAAAATCTTTAAAATATGACAGAACACTCCTCCCCCAGGCCTCCATGCTAATCCCAGTCACCTGTAAATGTGTAATCTTACATGACAAAGCAGAGTGCAAGCTGCAGATAGAATTCAGGTTGCTGATCAACTGCCTTTTCGATGCAGAGATGAGCCTGGGTTATCCTGGGAGCCCAGCGCCATCACAAGGGTCCTTAGAAGTGGATAAGGGAGGCAGGAGGCGAGAGGCACATGATAGGACTGTGCATCAGGGGTCAGAAAGATGCTCCACTGCTGGCTTTGAGGCATTGAAGCTGGAGGAAGGGGCCAGGAGCCAAGGAGAGCAGGCGCCTGGAGAAGCCGGGAAAGGCAGAGACATGCATCCTCCTCCAGAGCCTTCAGGAGGTGCAGCCCCGCCCACTCCTTGATGAGAGCCGAGCGGGACCTGTTGTGGACTCCTGGCTTCCAGAAGCAGAAGATACTGCACCTGCGCTGTCTTGAGGCCGCCATCAATTGCTAGGGCAGCCGTAGGAAATGGGTACCGCGACTTGGAGGCGTCCGGTACGTTTATTTTCCAGATCCCCGATTCTTCTCATCTGTAAACTCCTGGGGTACAGGAAGGGAATGGAGGGTGCCTGCCACAGCCCTGGTCACATCCCACGGCAGTTGGTCGGTGCCAAAGCTGTCCTTCGGACCCCAGGATTGAACCAAAACAATAAGAACAGCAACCAAGACCCCCAAACACCCTGTGTAAAACGGGAAATTGGTCCTTGGAAAGGGCAATGACTTTGAACGTGGGAAGCCTGAGCTCTGTGTAGTATTGTAAAGCCATGGTACCCAAGCTCTCTCCCTCCACGGACATCTGCGAGATACAACGGTCTCTACGGGGACCTGCGGTCACCTCTCCTACATGTCAGACGCGCGCGCAGGCTGTCGAAGGCAGTTCACACGTTTCCGTGGCTGGCATTTTCCAAAAGATCAATTATGCACCGACAGCTCCACGCACGTCGGCGCGGGATTATTGACAGCCACCGCGCGAGGCTGAGACGGGGTGAGAAACTGGCCTTCGGCACCATCCAGAAATTTGTGTTCAGATGGCTGAGAAATGGAGGCCATTCTGGAAGGTCTCTGGGCTGTGGGGGGGTCTGTCACCAGCTTCCTGTCGTGACGCAGTGGCCGGTGGTGGGTGGATTGTCCCAAACCACCTTTCCCTTCACAGCTCTGCTGATAGCTGTCCAGGCGATTGTCACCTGCTGCCACCCTCTGTCCCAGGACAGAAGGGCTGGGAGGCTTTGGGGGCCTCCCCAGCAGTCCAACCCCCACATCTGTCAGGAGAGACGCGGCTCATCAACAACAGAGGCCACGTGACGGCTTCGGCGCAGCCTGTGCTGACTTATGACACTCAAGGCATAAATTAAATCACGAGCGAGTGCCGGGCTGACAGCACGTGATGACAGGTGTTGTGAATAAGCTGGCACAGGGGCCACTGTCCTACATAGCAATTGTCAGTCATGGCCACTCCTCGCCCCTCTCCCACGGGTGGGGACAGCATCTAGCCAGCAGGAGAGCGCCATTCGCCATATGGGGGGTGGGAACTGGCTCCTACGTGCCCCAGGGTCCACTGACGACGTGGCAGCCCCACGGGGTCGTGGCATCTCCCACCTGTGGCAGGGCTGGCGGCTGCTCACGTGGGAGGCTGAGCTTCCAGGCACCCACAAGGCGAGTGCTTCCCGGTCCATCCCCGCTGTGGACACCTGTCTGTCCTTGCTTCCCGCGCCAGCCGCCAGAGCACACACTGAAGTGACAGCAAAGTGGAGCCGTCCCCAAATTAACCCTGCAGGAAATAAATGGAAAGTGACAGTTAAGAAACAAAAGCGTCAGACTTGCCATCCGGGGAGATTTCAGAACTTCGTTGGACTGCCTTATTTTTAGGTTAGGGTTTATTGCAGTGGTTTGAAATTGCATGTATTGGCAGCTCTCTAACCCTTGGCTTCCTACAATGTTTTCTGGAGCAGAGAAACCCCCCAACCCAGACCTCCACCCCTCCGTCCTGTAGCCAGGGTGGCGCTGCCCCTGGGAAGCCCTTGGTAATCTATCCCCTCTTCCCGCATGGCTCCGGGGCTGGCGTTTCATCTGGCAGCTTCCTGATCCCAGCCTCTAGGTCCGCGTGGAATCTCCCCCTTCCAAGAGTGCTGGGAGGACATCCCGGGCTGCCCGGCTGCCTTGTGGCTCCCTGCAGCCCTGTCTTGCTCGTGCCTGCCAGGCCCCTTGTCACCATGTGCTTGTTCGCTGTCTTAGGAGGAAAGTACACCCTTTGGGGGCGAGGAGCCCGTCCAGCTTGCTCCCTGACAGACCCCTAAGCTGGCCCGGCGCCTGGTGCAGGGGCCGGCTCTGTGGGCATTTGCGGAGTGAAGCGGACAGACGTGGAAATCAAGCGTGTCTATTGCCCTTGGCATCTCCTGTCCCCAGCCCCAGTCCACGCTCCTCTGCTCTGAGTCTTCACGGCACAGTGACCCAAGAGGGTTGTGACAGCTGTCAGCGTGCATCACTGTCACCGCAGGCCAGGCTTCACCTTGGGCCACACAAGCCCAGGCAGCCCCAACCCCAGACGTGCCTTGTGCTCAGCCCAGGTCCCACGCCAGCTACAAAGGCCGCCACCGCTGTGTGGCGGGCAGTTTTCAGGGGAGCCGGTCAGGAACGGCTGGCCGAGGTGACCTCTGCCACCATCTCCTGCCTGTCCCGTGCCGCTCACTGACTTGGGAAGCTGGAGTAAAGCGAGAGGGACTAGCGTGGATGGTCTCAGAGAACCGGGGCCGTGGGCGCTGCAGTGAGACAAACAGCAGGTCCTCGCGTCGCTGGCCACGAGATCCCGGTGATGCTGACTTGACAGGGCGGCCCACACACCAGCCGCCTGGGGCGGGGCTCGCAGAGCCAGATGGCGTGCTACACGTTTTGCACAAACTGACTCATTTTCTTCTTCACTCCATATCAGAGTATTTTTATTGTTCCCATTTTACAGGTGAAGAACTGATCCTTAGAGAGTTCAAGAGGCTTGGCCAAGGCCACGCAGGTGAAGTGGCAGGGACGTGAAGGCAAGGCTTAAATCTTGCTCTCTTTCTGGGTCCCGTAGCTCCGCACGCACGGAGCCCTGGGAGACCCCCGAGGAAGGGGGAACGTGGCCCCCTCTCCAGAGGGCTTTGGAAACATGCCAGGGCCGAGCGAAGCTGTCACAGGTCAGGAGCTCCGTATTTCACTACCACTCCAGTGGGGAAGAGGAAGGAGGCGTGGACGTGGGGGTGGCCCTCGGGCACCAGTGTCACGGCCAAGTCGCGTTTGATGACCTGGGCTGACAGGTGCCGGGCCTGTCGCATGCACTGTGTGCAAAGCTAAGCTGTCTTGTCCCTAAATGTCCCCCCGACTCCCTGGAAGCAGAGAGGGTTTGGTGGATGAGAGGCAGAGGGAAGTTATCATTCCCAGACATACGGGTTCCAGTCCAATGTGTTTCCTTGGACCTGCTGCCTCCAGTCTATTAATAGGGGGTGAGGCTACCTCCTCCTCTCACGTAAGCAGGCTGGGGATTCCTTCAGGGGAGGGGGTTGCTGTCCACAGACCTACTGGCGTGGCTGTAGCCTGATTAAAGACGGTCGTGTATACGCAGCTCTGTCCAGCAGAAACACAGTATACACCGTCGAGGTAATTCACATTTTCTAGTCGCCACATTATAAAAAGTATAAAGTAACAGGTAACACTAATTTTTTATTGTGGTATATAAAGCATGAGACATTAAGTTTACCATCTTAACCACTTTTAAGTGTATAGTTCCATCGTGTTACGTGAATTCACATTGCTGTGAGACAGATTTAGATGATGTTCATTTTAATGATATGGTTTATTTAACCCAATCTATTGCAAGTGTTATCATTTCATCCTCCTTTTCTAACAAAAAATCTTTGAAGTCCGGTGTGTATTTTTCACAATGGGGGCACACCTCCATCCAGGCGCTAAATTTTCAATGGAAAGACTTATTTCTTTATATTTTGTCAGCTTCACTGTTGAGAGGGCAGATTCACACCCCTGAGGGGTTCCAAGCCCACTTGAGTTTTCCGATAACCCAACTGTCAGTCTTTTGACTGAAATTAATTGAAATGGAATAAAATTAAAAGCTCAGTTCCTCCATGACACGCGTCGTATGTCGAGGGCTCAGCAGCCCCATGTGGCTGGTGGCTGCCGTCTTGACAGCACCGGTCAGGAACTTGCAGGAAGTGCTTTGTAAGCGGTAGCTGCGGGTGCTCTTTGGGAGCCCAGAACTAGAGGAAAGGGACCGCGTGCGCCACCCCCAGTGAGACCCCAGGGCCGGCCCACCCCGTTCCGGACCTTCTTCCTCCTCAGCAGATACCCGGCCAGCTTCTGCATGAAGCTGCTGACCCAGCTTAATTAGGGGACTGGACTCCACGGGGAAAACAGACTTGGACTGAAAATTAAGAATTCCCCCCGCTTATTCTGCGCCTGGAAGATCGTTTCAACAACTTCCTCCAGGAAATTGCAAAAGGAAGTCGTTATCCAGAGAACGGGAGGAATGACCATCCACATGAAGCCCAGATGCCGCCCTCGAGATGGGCAGGCTAGGGGGCAGGGCGTGGTGTGTTTACTGGGTCATTGAACTGGGTCCCTATTTTTAAAAGTTTCCTTTTCCACAATTATTTGTTGACCCTAATTGTTCCCATGCTCATGAGATGCAGCTAGGACTTCCTCCTGCAGCTCAGCGTCAGGATTGGGTGGGCTCCCTCTAATTGCCTGTGCCCTGCCTGTCCCCTCGGGTCTCCAGGGCAGGCCCATTTCCCACATACGCTTCCAGAACCATCTTAATAGAGGGGCAGCAGCACCCAGCTGACGACATATGTTTAGCTGTTTGCTGAGGTCGGCCAAGCGTGCAATATCATGTTACGTGAATGGGAAGGTCAGTCCCAAACAAGCTGCTTTTTACAAGCAGCGGCTTAAGGATTTGCTGCTAAATAGGGCTTACATGGAGGGGGCGGGGGGCTGTGGGTAACGGGCTTCTTGTCCAGCCCTGTTCTCTGTCTCCGTTTTGCATTGATTAGAAAGTTTTCTGTCTCCCAGGACAACGCTCCTCCATTACAAGCTGCCTTGCAGCTCCCATGGTTCCTGGCCCCAGGTCAGCATCTGGGCCCGGAGCAGGGCCAAAGTGGGTTTAGCTCTCCTGCTGTCTGGGGAGAGCCGGGCTGTGGGCAGAGGGTGCGTGGGGGGAGCCCTCTCTCTGCTCACTCACAAATGCATTCCCGCTCCATTAACCCTGAGCAGGCCTGAGGGGCAGACGGCGGCGGGAAGGGAGGGGAGAAAGGAGGAGGCTGTGGCCCAGCTCCGGAGAAGTGATGGACGTGGGCAAACCCAAGGCCCCCACTCACCTGCTGGGGCCTGACGCACAAAAGGCACCGGCACCAACTCCGCCCCAGAACTCAGAGGGGACACCCAGGGCTGGCCTTGAACCTGAGCACCAGCCCAGGGCCTGGAGGGTATTCTGGACGTCAGCCATAATGCCGTTCAGGGGACCTTCTGAATGAGGAGGACGAGGGCAGTTACTGAGCGCTTTCTGAGTCCCAGCGCTGCACCGCGGGCGGCACACAGACGCACGGCCCGGCGAGGCCAGCGCGCGCCCGTTGGAGAGCTGCGGGACGGGGTCAGGGCATCGGAGACCGTTTGCCGAAGGTTTGCTTCAGCCGTGTATCTTGTCTCCTTTCCTTCCTTCCTTCCTTGACGATAAAAGCCGCTTTTGTAAACAGCTAAGGGTATAAAAGTGAATGAGGTGAGACACAAAAGCGTCCCCAGCCTGCGCTCCAGTCCCTCCTCAGGCTGCTGGGGAGTCTCATCTGTGCAGTGTTTCTAGGAATAATTCCTGTGTCCATTCAGCAGACATGCAGTGAGAAGCCAGCACGGTCAGGGACTGGGCTCTGGGTGTCACTGGCAGCTCTCAGCCTTGGCACTGCTGACATTGGGGCCGGACCCTTCCCTGTTGCGGGGGCGGCCCTCTGCCCTGTAGGGGGTTGAGCAGCACCCTTGGCCTCTACCCACCTGACGGTGACAACCAAAAGTGTCTGCAGACGTTGTCACACGTTCCCTGGAGGCCAACATCGTCCCCCTTGAGAATCACTGGTCTGGCAGATGCACCGTGTGGGGTCCTCTGACGGGCCCTTCCCCTCGGCGCTCCGCCCTGGCATCCCGACCCTTCGGTTCCGACCTTGCTATGTCTCGCTTTCTGCGTCAGATTCCAGAGCTCAGATGTGTCGGAACTTAGTTAGCTTCCCATTAATCGACCTTCAACACCAATGCTGAAATTGTTCGTACGTACATCTGTATACACACATTTGAGTATTTCCGTGCGATAGATGCATTCAAGGAAAACCAGTGGATCAAAGGTGTAAACATTGAAGTGTTTGCTACAAAATGCAGCCTCCCTTGCAAAGAGGATTGTCCCAATGTGCTCCTGCGCCAAGTGCCCCCCACACTGCCACAGGTGGAAGCCATTGAGAGGATCCTTCCAAACAGAGACTACGTGGAGCATGCTAGAAAACAGAGATTATGCTGTGTTTCCTTCAGAGGGGTGCTTAGGTCTTCTGCTTTCATTCTGCCAGCAGCATTTTTTAAATAGCACAAACATAACCACTCCAAGTGGGCACTTGAACATTTCCCAGGGTGAGCACGGAGAAGCTTAGTGTTTGTGCGTTCAGAAATAAAGTTACTGTATTTTTCGCACCATACGATGCACCTGACCATAACACACACCTAGGTTCAGAGGAGGAAAACAAGAAAAAAAAAATATTCTGACCCAAATGGTGTCCTAAAATATGTAATAAAATATAACAGAATAATATTTCCGCCATGTAAAGTGAACAGCAGTCAACAGCGGTGTTAAGAACCATCATCACTGTCATTCACAAATGAGGAGACTTTAAGGTTCAGGTACTCATCTAGGTTTCTGGGAACCCCAGGTCAGGAACACACATCACGGTCTGTGACGCAATATTTGCTCCATAAGACACCCAGACATTTCCCCCACTTTGGGGGGTGGAAAACATGCATCTTATGGAGCAAAAAATACGGTATTTAATGAACTAAAACGGGCCTTGTGTTATGGAATAACAAATTATATGCAATGTTTTTCCTCCTGCTTAGTTCACTTACCAGTGTGTCTTGGGGACAGCTCCATTTCGGTCCCTGAAAAGAGTCACGCAGTGCTCTGCTACATGGCTATTTCCTTACCCGTTTCACCAGCCCCAGACGGTGCACAGTTAGGTCTTGTCCGGTCTTGCTGCTGGGCACACTGCTGCCAAGTCTGTGCTCGCGGACACCTCTGTCTCACAAGTGGGGGTGGGTTTGGAGGGTAAATGACCCGAGGTGGGATTGCTGGGCCAAAGGAGGTGTCTTTTTAACGAAGAAACCTCTTGCCTAGCTGTCCTCCATTGGAGCGGCGTCAGTTCCTACCCCGAGTAGCCTGACAGAGGCCCAGCTTGACACTGTGCCTGGGTTTAAGGTCTGCAGAGCAGGGAATGTTCGCCGTGGCTCGGGGAGCAGAGACGATGCCAGAGGCAGTCTGGGAAATGCAGAGTCTCTTGGTGAAGTGCCAGGTCTGGCTCTGTCTCCTCTGAAAGACAGATGAGGACAGAGAAGTCCCCTTCTCTGCACCGCAGCCTTCCAGCCTGGAAGGTTGTGGCGGGGCGTGGGGGGTGGGGGTGGGAGGCTCCAACAGCGGGCGTGAACGAGCTTCCCTGCTCTCCTGGCGCCCTTCTGTTTCCCATCTCAGAGGTTAGCCGAGGAGGGGGCTCAGCCTCCGGTCCCCGCTGCACGTGCACTCCGTAGAAGACACTGTTGACCCGCCATCTATCCTCAGTGGTGATGAAAGTGTATGGCACGTGCTGACCCACTACCCAGGAAAGAGTACCCGGTCCACCTGTATGTGCCGGCTAACCAGCTGACCCATCATTGGGCTAGGGATGGGCAGGCCAGCGGCTGGTCTTGGGACTCTATTTAGCCTTTTAAAATAGGTTCTGAGACTCCTTGGCCCGTGCCCTGCAGAAGGGGTAGGCTGCCTCCGCGGCTTCTGAGGCTGCCTCCCACAAGGCACTGCCACTTCCTCCGGCGCGTGCCCTTTGGCTGGCACCCTCTAGGGGAAGCCGGCTGCCATGTTGTAAGGACACTCAAGCAGCCCAGGGAGGGGCTGTGGGGGGAGGAACTGAGGCCACGAGGTGTGGGGTGGAGATTTTTCAGTCGTCCACGAAGTTAACACGAGGCAGTGTGGCCCATTCCAAGTCAGCAGGCTTCGGCACGCTGTGTTCTCCACCTTCGCCCCCACTCCGTCACTTTGGGGCCTGGGAGCACTCTGTGACCTCCGTCACCCTCAACTGTCTCATCTGTCAAATGGGTTGATAACTGTTAGGGATAAAGAAGCCAGTGACTCTCAAACCAGTAGGAGATAATTAGCAGACGAATCATGGAAAAGGGGCGAGGGAATGACATTTCTCACACATATCTCTGGGATCAAAAGGAGGAAGATTGTCCTCACCAAACACAGAGAAATGGGAAGCTGTAGCTACATAACTTTGCAAATAAGTTGGAGAAAGACCTGTAACTAGATTACCCTTACTTAATCACACCCTGAGTTAAGTAGCTAATCTCGTTAGATTGTGAACCCAGATAAACCAGGAATGGAGAAACAGGGGAGAAGGAGAAGGGAGGGGGAGCTCATCGTGTTAGGGAGGGGAGCTAATCGCATTAGGGAAGGGAGCCGATCAAGTTAGTATAAAACCAGTTTTCTTTGTCTACCTTGCGCGCACTTGCTCCTGGCTGGCGGAGCGCCCAGCTCTGCAGACTCATGAACAAACGCCCGCTTTGCTGCTCAAGTCCTGTGTCCCGGTTTTTTATTGTGAGTGTGTCTCACAATAAGGCATAGTGCGGGCCCAGAGAAGCTCCTGAAGTCCCTGAAGCATTGAGCAGCGGGCGTCTGTAAGGCTTACCTCACCTCTCTACTGTGCGTCTATCCACTCCGCAAACTTACACGAAACACCTACCAAGCCCCAGGTGCCATGCAAGGTGCTCGGGATGCAAATGAGAACAAATAAACACTTTTATTTTCAAGGGAATCCTGTCCTGATAGGAGAGAGAGCTGGAGAGACCATAAGACGTGATGGGGCTCAGACGGGGCTGCCCACTTACGGTGAGGAGAGAGGCCTCCTTTTCAGCGGGGAGGAGCAGAGACATGATGACATGATACCCACTGCTCAGGGACCGTCCCGTCAGGCCCCATGTGCCAGGCTCCTCCACTGTAAGGGTTGAACCCCTGGATCCAGCTGAGCCTGAAGCCAGACCATCTCTTTAGACCATCACTTCTCTTCTTTCCTGTCACAAACCTGTTGGGCACCTTTAACTTCTGCCGTGGGAGTTGGCATCTGTCACATGGAACCAAAATGGGTCCCACTAACATAAGCAAAGAATAGTCCCTCCGTTGCATGAGTGAGAGATGTAGGAGGCAAAAAGAGGCTCAGTAATTGCTCCAGGCCGCTGGAATGCAGAACCAGGACCAAGTCCTTATCACGTGCTCCTTGTCCCACGCTCTTTCCACTACATCCCCCCACTGTGGCGGCCGTGACGAAGTGCCACCAACCTGGTGGCTTAAACACAGCAGAAAGTTATTCTGCCACAGATCCGTTAGTCAGGAAGCACGAGGAACGCGCTGGGCTAACATTGCGGTACCAGCGAGGCCCTCTCCTGGGGAGGCTCCGCTTCCTTGCCCTTCCAGCTTCCTGCGCTTGCAGCTGCGGCCCGCCCATCTGGGCCGCCCCCTCACGTGCTTTCTCTCCTGCTTGTCTAATCTCCCCGTCTCTCTCTTACAAGGACACGTGGTGGCATTCGGGGCCCACCTGGACAATCCTGGATTATCCTCTCATCTGAAGGTCCTTAACTTAATCACATCTGTAAAGCTCCTTTTTCCAAATAAAGTAACACTTACAGGTTCCAGGGATTAGGAGCTGATATCTTTAGGGGGCCATTATTTAACCTAATACAGTCTCTGAGCTACCCAGGATTTAGTGCTTAAACCCGGTGAATCAGTCCTGACAAAACCTGGCCAGTATCCAAGAGTCCGGCCTCCCCAACCACATGGCTAGTTCTGCCAGGGTTGGGCCCAGCCCCAGTGCCCAGCACAGAGTCGGCACAGGGCAGGCGAGCGCTGAAGATCAGGTGTGGACAGGTGTGTTGCTGCCAAAGTATTGCACTCTTTTCTTAAAATAAAATTTTTAAAAGATTTTATTTATTTACTTTTAGAGAGAGGGGAAGGGAGAGAGAAAGAGAGGGAGAGAAACATCAGTTGGTTGCCTCTCGCAAGCCCCCAGCCAGAGACCCAGCCCACACCCCGGCATGTGCTCTGACTGGGAATCGAACCGGCGACCCTTTGGTCCTCAGGCCGGCGCTCAGTCCACTGAGCCACACCAGCCAGGGTTGCATGCTTTCTCATAGACCCCCTCTCTCAGTCCTTAGGGTGTGCCCGCTGTTCGTGTTGCTTCAATCTGCATTTTCTGGTTGTAAGAGACAGTCGTCGTGGCTAGCCCACAAATCGGGGTGTATCGTAACACCGCACGGCACGTCGGGGCAGTGTAAGGAAGTAGCTTGGGGCACAAGCTCTGGGGTCTAACAGCCCGTACACCGACCCCAGTTCTGCCCCCTCTCAGCTGTGAATCTTGAATAAGGCCCTTAACTGCTGGGACTCTACTCCCCTGTCGCTGGGGGTGCTATAGTACCTGAGGGTCAGGGTCCCCCGGGTGTTCCTGGAGAGGGAGAGCCTTGGCAGGCCGGGGAGCATACCCAGCACAGAGCCTCAGTGCTAGGTCATTGTTATTACTACCGCGTGGGATCTGCGTCTGCCTCTCTCGTTTTGCTATAAAAAGACTATCTTGGGTTATAAATGTCAAATATTATTATTTCTACCTGCGGCGCACCTGAAGCCAAGCTGTATTGACTCCGTCTTTCCCTTGGACCCTTCAGCTGCGAAGAGAGGGGGGGTCTGCTGCATGGGCAACAGCAGACCCTCCATATCACCCTGCCTAGGCTCTGTAGCTTCAGCTTCACTGGAGAGGACACTCCAGCGTCATCGCAAGATGTCGATTCAACGCGGGAGGAGACAGATACCGTGTCACTCCCGAGTCGGACTGCACAGCCATTCTCGGCGGTGCAGATAGACTCTTAAGAAGCTACACCATCGTCTCTCGAGACGGACGGCTGCCGACGACGACGATTATTTCTACCTGACAGAACCTAAGGACTATAAAGTGACCTCTTTAGGGGCCTCACCACGTCCTCAAAATCACAGGCTGCATATTGCCTTGGTTGGCCAGGGACCCTGACCGACCCCAAAGCATCCCCTGTGCCCCGATCCCCATCCGGTTTTCCATCTCTCAGGGGAGAATCTGAATTGCACATCCTGCGTCTTAGCACAAGACCCTAGTTAGAGCAGCTACAGACCGTGAGGGGCGGCTGGGGGCGTGGCTGGGGGCACGGCTAGAGGCGGGGCTAGGCCAGCTTTGAAGCGCGATTGGCAGCACGGCTGGGGGCGTGGTCAAGTTAGGGCGTGGCTGGGAGCGCGCTTGGGGAGGGGCTTAGGGCGGGGCTAGAGTCAAGAGTCCCAGGTGCAAATTTTGGTCTCATCCCAGAATAGACAGCCTGGGAGTGGAAGTGTGGGCAGCTCAGAGCCATGGCATCTCTTCCATCCCAGCCTGTTCCCCTCCTCTGTGGTTTTATTCTCACTCTCCTCCACGCAGCTGCTTCTTACCCTTCTCCAGTCTTCTGTGAAGTCTCCTTATGACACTAGGACCTTCCCTTTCGGAGGGTCCCCTTCGTTGCCTGCGTTGGGATAGTCATGGCTTTGTGGATCCGCCCCTAAGCCTGGGGCTCCGTTCCTATTTCTGTCTCTCTTTCTCCATTGGCAACAGCTACAATAGCCAGAACGGTAATAATCATCATAACAGCGAATAGTTTCAGAGCTCTGTGCACTGTGCAAATCTGAGGTGGCGTAATCCATTTCATGTCACACACATGTCATACAGTAGGAACTGTTAGAAGCTCTATTTTATCGATGATGAAGCTGACTGGGAGGTTAAATAGCCAAATGTTAGTTTCCCTGTCCTGCTCAATAAAACCAAAATAAATAAGAATAAATCACTGAAACCATGCTGCCCCACAGCATGACTCTAAAAATAAAACAACTTAGGATTTCTTCTTCTGATTAGAAAACAAAATATGCTCACTGGAGAAAATTAGAAAAATATGGAAAATCATACTAAGAGAAAATAAAAATCACCCATAATAATTGGGGGTAGAGCTATTTCTAGCCTGTCTGCCTATCCATTTTCCAAATATTTACTTTTAAGCCATGATTTTTAATGGCTTTCAGGCCTCTAAGCCTTTCTAGACACTTACCTTGTATCCAGTTTTTGTGCTATTACAATATTTGACAGATATTCTTCAACATGTTTCTCTGCTCCCGTTTCTAATTTTGTCCTTAGGATATGGGGTACGCATCTTTGTAGCTCTAGATAATGACAAGCCACAGATGACCTTAGCGGTTACCAGCCCCTCCAGCCAAGTCTGAAAGGCCCCGCTTGTTCCCCTCCTCACTGACTCTGGGGTGGTTGTTTTTGTTTTTAAATCCTGGCTGGTGTTTTCACCCACATTTTTAAATTACCATGGGCCTGAACTTATTTTTTTGTGTGTGTGCGGTTTGTTGGCCTTTTGGGCTTCCTGTCCTGTTCTTCACAGCATGGGTTTTGAATCTTTCCCCCAGTTCGTTTATTTTCTTATCACTACTTCATCTTAATCTCTTATGTACTTAAAAAGTAATGCTGGTTATAAGCCATATATATATATATATATATATATATATATATATATATATATGCCTAAAAGAAATGATTAAGCATCGCTAAAACTCCATATTCACTCCCACCTCACAGGGTCATGAAGACCGAATGATATCACATACATGAAAATACCTCATTTTATGCCCAGTACTTTAGAGGGTGGAATTATTTAGAAGGAACACTTTGGAGTTTATAAACACTTATCAAGAGCTCTCTGCAGCTCCCCCCCAGGCTTCCTCAACCACGTCGTCTCGTCTGGAATGAGCAATGCTTTGCTGGTCCATAAGGTCAGACACAAGGAGGCTTCAGAGGAGGGGATAAACCATTCCCATGCCCCTGCTGGTCCCTGACATTCTGCATGTCTTGTCCCCGCTAATCGTAGCCACCGTGTGAAGCAGGGGGCTTCACTTGTCCAGTAGGTGCTTTTGTTGTGTGCCCACTGTGTGCCAGGCTCTGGGGACAGAGTGGGGAAGAAGGGAGACCAATGCCCTGCCACCTGGGGTATATGTTTCAGTGGTCATATTCCTAGGAAATCCTGTTCTTATTTTTATGGATGACATGTCAGGATGATTTGGTCACTTGCCCCAGTCACCCAGCCAGGATCTGAATCCAGATCTCCTTGCCCCAAAGCCACCTTCAGCTCCTGGGGCTCCCAACTCACTGCTGGAATCAGCTGGATGTGGATTCGCCTTCCAGCTTAGAAAGCTCGGGCTGCGTTTCCCAGATACCCGAGTGTCCAGCGGGGCAGTTTGTCAGATGGGGGCCAAAGGAGCCTGCCATGGGGGTCAGTGAGCGAGCAGACGGATGTCACTCTGCATATACTCCCCACCACCACCCCTGTTTCCCTGGGCTTAAAAAGGGGTAGCTCTTGTTCTCACGGAAAAGAAGCCCTCTCGCTGCTGGCAAAGACATAAAGTGATGTGGAAACCTTTCCTTCCTTGACGTTCGGGGAAAAGCAAGAGAAATGGTGGGCACCAGCTTCCGTGGACATGTGAAGTGTTGGGCTCCGGAGCCTTCTGAGATGTCAGGGAGGAGGGGGCAGGTGAGGAAGGTGAGCAAACGGGGAAACTGATAACAAAGGGACATTTTTAAAGGCAGAAGCCTCCTCTGCAGGCTCAGCCTCAGGCCTGCCCCGCACCAGGGCTCCTGCTGGAACCTCACGCCCGTCACCCGTGCCAGCCTCCCAGCCACTGCAGACAAGGCCCTCGTGGAGGCCCCCGACGCCCCCCTCTTCTCTGCTGGGGACAACACAGGGACTCATGGGACTAATATGGAAAATAAGCGAAACATTGGCTTTCTTCTCGGAGTTCTCCCAGGGGCTCAGGTTAGCTTTCTGGAGGATTCTTTCAAGGCTTCGAGAAATGGGTTTTGAGTTTGCCATCCTGCATTCACCCTTTGAGGGCCAGGCGTAATTCGAAATTTGGATCAACATGAGAAAAAATTTATATCAATATAGAACCTGAGGTACAAAAAAAGAGAACAAAACATAAAATACAAATTATTCCGTTGTTATTTACATTTCTAGCCATCGAAAAAAACAGCCGCTGGGAGCGACGCAGGCGCTTTTGGGAAAATTTGTCAGCGTTGCTCACAGCGCCGTGGGCACTCCGAGGGTTCACCATCATTTGCGCTGAAACATTTTCTTTTCTTTTTCTTTTTGGAGCAGTAGAGGCACCTGCTCTTATTTGTAGATGTTTCTTTAAGGAATTGGGGGACTAAATGAAGGCCTGACATTCTAGTTATTTCCCCCCTGAACCCCACCCCCCACCCCCAAATTAAGAGTTGGCCAGGAGACATGTTCAGGGAGCAGGGGGTGGTCACAAAGCCATTTCATCGCACGGCCATGGTGTGGACAATTAAAAGAGGTCCTGCTGTCCTGGAATAGCTCCCGTGACCGCCCCCACCCCAATTCTCTGCTCGCAAAGCCCTTTGCTTGGCAGGAACACGCTGCCCCCTCCTGGCTCCGATGGACGGGCTCACAGAGAGGAGCATTCAGACCAATGTGAACTTCATTACATCTGAACAACAGGTTCCCTGAAGGCCGGAGAATCAATCCGGGTGAACGGGACTGGGTTAAGACGCTGGTGCTGTACGGAGATGGAGACTTGAGGTTACCCTCGTCACCTAAGGAGATTCGCACGGTCCCTTGGGGACAACAATGGCATCAGCCACCAGCTGCACAACCCAGGATGCTGCTGGGCACAGACTGTCCTGTACAGAGAGACTGTAGAAGTATCTTTGGGTTCAGAAGAGGCAATCATTGTCACAGTTAACATGGTCTCCAGCAGTGACACGTCTCACTGATGGCAGGGCAGAGGCAAGAAGCGTCCCCCAACCCTGCCCCCAGCAGTGGGGTCCTGGGGCTGGGGAGTGACCCGCTTTGGGTCCTGTGCCCCTTCACCCAGTTTCAAAACCTCCCTCACCGAGTCTCTTCCATGCAAATGAGCCCAACTGGAAAAGCCAGCACCTGCCGGAGATTTCCCAACACGCACAGAAGCTGTCCTGTTTCAGGGACAGTATCTGTGAGAATATGTTTGTCCGACACCAGCTTTTGGAAGCCTTTCTTTCTCTCTGCCCCCCCACCCCCCGCCCGCCCCCACTTCCACAGGGGAGACTCCTCTGCTCTCTGAGTCAGCTCCTAGGCGTCGTCTGTAGGCGGGGTGCAGGGAGTACGCAGGGAGTCTTAAGAATTCCGTGTGACTTATGACACTAATTTTCTTCTCAAGGGTTGAGCTAAAGCCAGAAAGTCTTTGCAAGAGAAGTCCCCATAGCCCTGGCTGGTGTGGCTCAGTGGGTTGAGCGCTGACCTGTGAACCGAAAGGTTGCTGGTTCAATTCCCAGTCAGGGCACAGGGCTGGGTTGTGGGCCAGGTCTCTTTTGGGGGGCGTGCAAAAGGCAACAAGTCAATGTTTATCTCCCTGTCTTTCCCCCTCTCTTCCCCTCTCTCTAAAAATGAATAAATAAAATCTTTTAAAAAAGAGAAGTCCCTATAGGTCCCACCTCCAAGGCGCTAGGTGATGCCCGATGCCCAGTGAGCATGCCAAAGGTCCCACTGGAGAGACTGTGGTGACCGCAGGGCTCAGCTGGGAGAGGGCGTGGCCACAGGAGCTGTTTTTGTTCTTCTGGTTCTTTTCCTTTAACTTTTTTTTTTTTTTTAGTTGAGGTAGGTTGACATGTTTTTCTGGTGCTCACTTTGTTCTAGTTCTAATGTTGGCTTCGGACACGGGCATCCGGGAGCGGTGTGGACAACCTGTCTGTGCTACCCTCACGCTCTTTTAAACCTGCGTGTGGCTCCCCAGCCTGCGAGCCCCGTGGGTGGAGGACCCCGTCCCGGACGTGTGTCTCCGGCGCCAGCCCAGTGTGTCTCTGTGGGATGAGCGAGGAGAAGCAACGGCCCCTGCAGCCCAGCGCCTTCCCCCATCTGGGCCTCGGCGCCATCTCGGGAAAGGGCAGAAGGGGTGGTTTCCTCAGCCACCTGCCGGCCCGACGTTGGAGAATTCTCTGGACGTGAAAGGTCCCGCTTGGGGGACACGAGTGAGCCAGGTGCCTGCCGCCACGGGTCCTGTGGACAGAAGCGCTGGTGCAGGGACCGAACGGCAGCTGTCACAAGTGCTCCCGAAGCAGCCGTCGGGGTTCCTGCGGGAACTGGAGACCTGGTTGTAGGAAACCAGGCCTCCCGGGGCGGGCAGAGTTCCCAGAGGAGGGACAGCATCTGCCAGGGCCCTGCGGCAGTTTCTGGGCAGCGTTTGCTTTTCCGACAAAGGGGATGATGGACGCATCTGGCTCCGGCAGCTCCTCCGCTGCCACCACGAATGCATAAGTGATGCCAGGAGGGATCGGTCACCCCACAGCCACGAGGGGAAGGCTGGGGAACCTGCGGCACTGATGCTCTGGGCCACCCACGGGTGCCTGCGGCCACCTTCTGCAGGGTTTTGTCACGTGAGAAACAGCGATTTTTCTGTTGTTTTCAGCTCAGGGCCGAATCAGGGCGAAAAGGCTTCCTAAGTAGCCAGGCTTGGGGACATGGTCAGGGGAACAGCAGGGTGGGTTCAAAGGCAAATGAGAAGCTCCCCATCCCCATGGCCACACACACTGAGTGGAGGGAGCCCTCCGCCTCTCTCTGGTCTGGGACCCTTTGCTGCCATGGCAGTTGGAAGAATCCTCAGAGGAAATGTCACCCCTAGGGACCCTCCAGCTCACTCCTGTGGGGAACCTCCCAGGGCCCAGGGATTATAGGGGGCCCCCACCCCCACCGTGGAGGCTGAGTCACCCAGCTTGCTCAGAGTCCAAGTTCACCCTCTGTGCCTTGTGGCTTCTTGTTCCCTGTGCTCTGGGCTGCGACCCCGCGGGGTCATGGGGTCGCTCCAATTCTCTGCTGGATTCAGGCTGCTGGAAGCCGTCCTCCCTTCTAGGACAAGGTCTCCCCTGATGTCGACGGCTGGAGTCTCTGGCAGGGCTGTTACCCCCGTTTCCTCACTAATTACACCGGGATATTCCCTCCTGAACGGAGAAACTTCTATAATTTGGGTTATAAAACATCTCTTTGAATGTTCTCCAGGGTCTGCTGTGATTATAGTAATAAAATGGACCGCGCACATGAAGACTTTCATCCCGGCCGCTCAAAGCTCACAAATCGTAATTATCTATCTCAGCAGCCCCTCCTTTCCTTCCTAATGGGGGAACTGAGGCAAAAGGAGGTCAAGCGCGAGGTCTGAGGTTGTGGCTTCTCTCAGCCACCGGGGAGCCCGCAGACCTGCTGCCCACAACCACAGCCCCGTGGGGAGGCCCCGGGACGATTGCCTGGGCCGCCCCAATGCCAGGCGCCCGCCACCTGGGTCACCTGCTTCTCTGGACAGAGGCAAAGCTGAGCCCCAACATCAGCTGGATTAAGAAGCCCTTTAAGTATCAGAAGCCTGAGTGCTCATGGGGTGCCTACCCCAGTACAAAACCTTAAAACACCCGGCACGCCTGTATGCTGGTATCGTTGGTGTAAAGCGTGGCCATCTTCCTCTGGAGTGTGAGCTCTTGGGGTTAAGGGTCGTGTCCACTATACTCTGGTCTGTGTCGGGCACAGTGTCCAGCACGTCACAGCACTCCCTGCGTATTTAATACGGGAAAGAAGCCGTAGCTGCAAGGACTGCGCCATGTGCTGGGGACATGTGCCCCTCTCTTGCGCAGCCCCGCTCTCGTCTGCCTCTCGGCAGGGAACCTGGCCCGTGGCTCAGCGGCCACAGGTCAGACCGAGGGAAGTTTGTGTGTGGTGGAGCCAGCCAGAGTCCTGACCCGCGGCCTGGGCTCGGGGTCTCTCAAGTGGGCCACGAAGGCCCAGTAGTCTGCACAAGCCCGGGGGCAGGAGAGAACCCCAAACCACCGGCTACGTCCAGTAAACCTCAGGCCAAAAAATGCTATGAGCTCAGTTTCCGGTTCCCCTCCCCCCACCCACTGCCTCCTTTCCATCCCCAAATACAGGAGCAGTAGGAAAGGATCTCGCGTTGTATGAACGAATAAGCACCGTAGCTGGTGTTTACTGAGAACTTGACGTGTGCTGAATGGCTTACCTCGTCTGAACACACTGAAGGGGCCAAAAAGGGGTGACAGTGTGCCTGACTCCCTAAGATAAGGGCCTGCACCTCGCATTGTCCCTAATGAGAATAATGCAAACGACAGTCCATAGAAATGCAGACGAGGTTTGCTCCTGGGAACACAGTGGTTTCTGCCCTGTGGACCAGTTTTGCGGAGATTTGGAAATTGATTTCAGTATTTCTGCTTGTCCCGGTGTGTCTGCCTTCTCCCTGGAACGGTGGCTACCGTGTGAGGGGACCCCTGGTTAATTAAGGAGTTAGGTAAAATCCTGGACACTTCTCTATTTGGAATTTGGGCGTCATGGTTTTGTCTTTAAAAAACGCGCCCGTTAACACCACACGTGACCTTACAGCCCTGTGCGGTGGGGGTCACTGTCCTCGCCCCCATTTCACAGATGGCGAAAGCTGAGGCCCGGGCTGTCATGGAATTTGCTCAAGGCCGTCCACAGGTCACGGTTTGAGTCGAGCTCTGGACCCAGGCTGTGGGGACCCAGCGCCAAGGCTCTTGGCCCCTGTCCTGTGCGGCTCCTCGATGGGGAGCCGTTCATCAGTCAGGCGTGGCAGGCTCCCCCCAGCTCTGTACTGGATCTCAGGGTACCGCCCTTGCCATCGGCCCTTCGGGACTCTCGAGGGCCTGGTGCCTTTTAGCTGGCAGATGTGACTGGCTCCTCGGGGACCTGCCAAGGGTAAGTACGAGGACGTCCCCCTTTCCCTTGGTGTCCCTCTCTGATGCTGGCGCAGAGGTCTGAACAGTGTGGGTGGCCAGCAGAGCCTTACTCATGGGTCGGAAGAAGCCAATTCAGAGACAAGGCCTTAAACCTTCCTGCTAAGCCCTGGCTGGCATGGCTCAGTGGACTGAGTGCCAGCCTGTGACCTGGAAGGTTGCAAGTTCGATTCCTGGTCCATGCACATGCTTGGGTTCCAGGCCAGGTCCCCAGTTGGGGGTGTGCAAGAGGCAGCTGATCAATGTATCTCACATGTGTTTCTCTCCCTCTTTCTCCTTCTCTGCTCCGCCCCTAGAAATAAGTGAATAAAATCTTTTTTAAAAGCTTCCTGATAAAATCCCCAGTAACACGGAGAGTCCACTTGTTTAATTGTCTTATTTCAGTAAAATAAATGTCAAGAACTCGTCATGCTTGTTATTGCAAGAATGTCACATTCTTCAGGGGGCTGCAAAGGACACCTACCAGTGAACCCTTCGTAGACGGAGGGACGGAGCGATCTTTCAAAGCACTCAGGAACCCGCTCAAGCCAGAGCTAAACCAAGTGGTTCTTTAGACGTGATGTTGGCTCCTACTTCTCAAGAAAGCAGTTCCGTAACTTCTTTCTCTCCTGCCTCAACAATCATAGCCATTGGTCTGCACACTAGTATTTTCCACGAAAAATCCTTCTTGAATCACAATGAGATGCCACAACACACTGACCAGAAAGGCTAAAATAAATATACCAGGAAAAAGCTAATAATACCGACTATGGACGAGGATAAGGAGCGATAGGAGGTCCCATACATTGCTGACGTGGGAACGTAAGTTGGTGAAACTTCGGAAAACTGGCCGTTTTCGTTAAAGATACACACATGCCTACCCACCGACCCAGTGATTTGTCCTCAGAAAGATTCTGGGCAAGAATGTCTAGGGCAGCTTTACTGACGTCAGTCAAAAGGAAGAGACAACACACGTGTTGCATGTGACGGGATGGCAAACAGTGTCATCTCCCACAAGGGAATCCTGTTTGGAAATGCAAAGGAGCAAAGTGTTCATACAATACAGTTGTATATATATATATTTTTAAACATTATGCTGCATGAAAGAAGCAGCTGCCAGAGCACAGGTGGGTACCAGGCACTCCCTTCCCATGAGGTCCAAGAGCAAGCAGCCCCCCTCCATGTCCTCTGAGGTGGCCTTAGGTGGGGCTGGGGGTGGGGACTGACTGGTGAGGGGCACCGGGCAACTTTCGAGGTGACGGAAGCGCCGTCTGCCCGGTGTGTGCCCCGGGGGACGTGACTCAGCCTACCCGCTGCTGAGCGGCTCACGTTCCTCCTTTCCAGCTTCTCTTCTGCCCTCAGCACGTTTAGGTCAAGTTCGGCTGTGTAACATCCAGAGAGACCGCTGTGGTCCGCCGTGAGCACGGTTTGGGCCGCTCCGCGGCGTGTGGGCGTGAGGTTGTTTGCAGCTTCTTCGCTGTAGCAGACAGAGCCGTGTGGGGCAGCCCTGTGCCTAGCTGGGGGCTCTTCTGCCAGTGTTCCCGTCGGATAAGCTCCTAGAAGTGGAACTGCCGGGCCAGAGGGAGTGTGGCAGTTGAGGGTTCACAGCCGCGGCCCAGCTGCCTTGCAGAAAGATGGCAGCAGCGCGTATCCTGGCACCCTGTCTCTCGGGAGCTCTGCGTGTCCCACGCCCTCCCCTGCTCTGGCCTTCACAGTGCTGGCCAACCCGAGAGGCAAAAGACATTTTTTAAAATCTCGGTTTGATTAACAAAGACATCGGACCTGCTCCATTTTGACCTGTTCCCCAAACCGGGTTTCTGTATCTGATTCTGTTTGAGGAAAGGGATGGCTGCTAAATAAATAGGTTAAAATCACAGACGAGAACAAAGGAAAGATCGTGTTTCTCAGAATGTAATTGCCAAAACGAAGAGCAGAGCTGCTCTCAGGGGTGGCGGTGCGGGTGGGGGGCTGCAGGAGCACCAAGGTCGGGGCGCCGCGGTGCCACCGCCGGCTTAGGCAAGATGCTGACTTTCCGTGCCTCAGTTTCCTCGTCTGCGAAGTGGATTAATATTGTTGTGCAGGCTGAGTGAGCTGGTACAGCGCGCAGACGGGGCCCGGCCTGGGCTCGATCTTGGATAACGTTCGTGGTGCCTTGCTCTGGAAGCTTCCCCCGTGGGCCTGAGTTTCTCTCTTTGTACAATGAGGCTGAGTGAGATCCTTCTGGCTCTGGGCTCTGTCCTGCTTCCCTGCCCCGTGGCCTCAGCTGTTGGTGCCCGAGTGAGCACCCTGCTCCCCAGCCCCGGCCCCGTGTCACGGGCTCCTGAAGTCACCCATCCGCCAGCATACGACCCAGGTGGCACTGCCTATGGCTGTCTCCTCCAGGGGACTTTTCCTTGGTCACCTGGCCCCAAAGCCATGAGGCTTGTTCCAGAGTCTCAGAATCGCCAGAGAAAATGATTCCTTTGGCCTCCCCAGCAGCTTCTCTCTCTAAAAGGAATGAGGCCCCATTGCTGGGTCCCTCAGCGGGACAGACTCTCCTGTCCTCTCTGTCCCAAGGGTTCGTTCCCAAAGCGGTGGCACTTTGTCGCTCTGCATATACACTTAGGCACCCTTTCCACTGCCTTCAACAGACACCGAATTCCAACTTAGACTTGATGGGGGACCCCTGCCCCCCTCGCAAAGACCACCTCCATGATGTCCCTGCTAACGGCCCACCTGCCTTGGCCCATGTCACAGACCCCATTTAGTTCAGTTCCTACCCCTGATTCTGGATCCTCTGCCAATCCCACAGGGGAGGCCCCTAATTTCTCTAATTGAGAAATCCCCTCCCTGCCCCGCATTGTCATGGGTCCGGACAAAAGGATCAGATCCTTTGAAAGCCAAATACCCCAGAGCAAGTTTCTACACCATCTATTAATATTTTTCTGCCTCTCCCACCCCCACCTCTCCTGGGTAATCTGCCCCGCTGCCCACCAAAGGCCCTATCCCTGGCAGAGATGCCTCATTTCATGTCTCGGGGGCCAGTGCTCTTCTCTAGCCCTGGCGCGTTCACCAGAGCCCGGGACCGAGCTCTGCACTTTTCCATTAAATGATCAGTTATGGACCCACATCAAAGGGAGGGTGGCAAGGAGGAGGGAGTGGGGCGAGAAAGATGTTCTGACAGCTCTGTTCATGTTCGCTCTGAGGGCCGGCCCGTCCCCCCATGCTTTGTTTGATGGGATAATTATTCAGTGAGTTTCAAGGCAGCAAGAAGCACACTCATAAAAAGAGAGCGATTTCTACTGGTTACCCTGGAAGTGATGCGCTTCAGGGACTTCCAAGTTCACCAGGTTGGGGCCCTGCTGGTTTTGAATTCTGACCCCAGCAGAGGTGTGCGAGGACCCCTTTTCTTTTACTGCAGACAGACAGGTGGACAGAACGTGATCGCAGCCAGCATTCATCGTGGGCCCGCTCTGCGCCAGCACCGGCTAAGCACTGGGCATGCATTATTAGCTCCTTGACCCCTCACATCTGTCCTGAAAAAAATTTACCTTCTCCCCACCCTGATTTGCAGCTGAGAAACTGAGGGTTAGTACAGCTTAGTAATAAGAAGTTCAAGGTCACACAGTAAATAGAAGCAGAGCCACTGTGGAAGTTTGGTTGGGGCTCCTTGATTGCCACACTGTGGATACCGGGCTCAGCGCTTCTTCCTCTGGGGCCGCCCTGGCTCGGCAGGTGCTTCGCAGCACCCCTGGTCTCTACCCACGGGAGGCCAGGAGCAGCCCTCACGTTTATTGATGTTGGAAACCTGTGAGGCCCACGTGGGGCTGAAGGTGAGGAAGGGTGTCCTGGAAGCTCACTTGTCCTCCTGGAGTTCCTAGGAGAGAGTGGGGGACTCCTTGGGGAGGGCCCTGTGCAGGCAGCCTTGCAAAGGGGTGCCAGCTCCGGCCCTGCGGAGTGAGTCCAGCCGAAAACCCAAACCCACAGGACCGTCTCCCCAGGGACTCCCTGGCGCTGGGGGAGAAATGTCCGCTGGTGCAGCCCATCTGTGGAACAGCCACGTTCGTTTCTAGAAATGTCACTAGTCCTACCAGTCGAGGGGGTCCTGGCTTTCAGCTGGGAAGCTGCCCAGGAGGAGAAATGGGTGGTAAAGTGTTCCATAAAATTGGTTTGGGAACAGAGGGGCTGGCTTCACATCAAGGCATGTCGGAGAGACGCGGGTCCTGAGCGGCCACATTTACTATCCACGTGATGGAAGGGTTGCTGTAAAACTGGTATTTACGAGCGAGTCTTACGGAGAAGTATCGCCAGGCGCTTCCGCGGCACGATGAGATGGGTAGGAAATTAAATGGCAAGGTTAGGGCTGATAGTAAGTTATGTGTAATAACAGGCCCCGGTGCCCTGGCCGGGCTCAGTGTCAGGGACCCGAGGCTCCCGCCTCCTGCCCTCTCTCTGGGTTCACAGCTGGACCCCCGGGGTGGACAGAAAGACCTCCTTGTTTCAGGGCTGACATTTTCCGGGGCAAAGGAAGGGCGCAGGATGATCTTTTTTATTATTATCATTAATTTTGCAACTAATCACGTTTTTGAAAACATTAGAACATTCTAGATGAAGAGAGTCAGGTCTCTGAACACCCCTCCCCCGGGCAAGTGCTCTGCATCCTGACTTCCGCGATGAGAAACGTAGGTACACAGTTGCGTCTGATCCCTGCCAAAGGGAGGAGTGGATGGGGCAGCAGATTTCCTTGTTGTTCAAATGAGAAAGCGGGGACAGGGAGACTTTAAGTGACTCACTCACAGGCAGAGGTGGGATTTGAGGCCAGGTCTCCTGGGACCACAGTGTGTGTCTGTCCGCCAGGCTGTGTCTGTCCGTTGGGGCTGGGTCCTGGGATAGAATCTGGACGCACGGTTTCTGGAGGTTTTCAGTCACTGCAGGACACTTGTCCCTAGCAGGGCTCAGACGTCTGGTAATCTGGAAGGAAATTCAGATGACTGTACCCCATGCTCAGAGAGGCAGGGGCGCCGAGTGGCCTAGTGGTCTGCATCAGTAACACATCCCAGGTGACCCCCAAGCAAAGCCAGACCTGGTAGTCACGTGGGCCGCCGTGTCCAGAGTGTGGGTTTGAGCATTGACCATGAACTTGAACTGGTCAGTGTTCCTTATCCGCGCTCTGCCTGACTCATAAAGCCATGAACCCAACTAGCGGACTCTTTTCATGTTTTAAATGATTAGAGTGACACTAGGCCATTGCGACGCTCCCCCTGTGCCCCCCAAAAAGGCACAAGGACACCTCATTTGGGGTAGTTAATCACATCTGTTTCACGGCTTCCCCTGATGCCACATTCCTACTTATTTAACCCAAGGGTCTGCAAACTTTTCCTACAAGGGAAAAAGGGCCAGATACTAAATATTTTAGGCTTTGTTGCCTAAGAGGCAAAAAAGAGCAACTGTTCCCTGTGAAAGACTGATCTCTCTCTCTCTCTCTCTCTCTCTCTCTCTTATGTTAAAAATGTAAAAGTCCATCTTAGCTCACGAGCTGTATAAACACAGGCAGTGGCAAGATTCGGCCCATGGCTCCGTCTGGCCAGGCTCGAATTCTAACCTAGATCACTGTTGCCCAAATAGAGAGCCAGTTCCTTGAGAGTGGGGATCACCCATTTCTATTGAATGCATCAAAGCCTCATTGAGCAAGTAGAAAAATAAAGGGAATGGAGACACCGCTTCCAAACCTCCCAGCCCAGTAAGGGAGCACGGCTGTGAATGTGGGTAAGGGCAGCGATCAAAATCCAGAATGCATTCTTTCTTTTAAGTGACCCACCAAGCTTGTATCATGTGTCTAGAACAGTTCTAGGCACCAAGGATACAACAGGGGAAAAAGCAAACAAAAAATTCTTGCCCTTGGAAAACGATGTTCTAGCGGGGTAATCCCGACAATTTCTTTACATACGTAATATGGCAGAAGGGAAGAGAGATCCAGGGGCAGAGGTGGATGGGGTTTTATTTTTAAATAAGATAATCAATGAAGGCCTCTCTGGAAAGGTGACTTTGAAGAAAGACCTGCAAGAGGTGAAGAAGGGAATGACAGATCTGGGGGGAGAACATTGCAGGCAGAGGAAGCAGTGAGTCAAAGGCCCTGAGGCAGGAGCAGGTCTGACTGTGCTGGAGGTTGGCGTGACGATGAGCCTGGGCAAGACAAGGCCAGAGAGTTTCCTGGGAGGCCCCTTTCCTGCGTCTGTTTTAAAGATAGAGTTGATGGGATTTGCTCCTAGAATGGACATGGATTTGGTGTGGATCAAAGGCAGCCAGCGTGAAAATTCCATTGGGGATGTGGTAGGTCTGAGAGGCGTGTTAGATATTACATACAGTTGACCCTTGAACAATGCAGGCAGCAGGGGTGCTGACCCCTTCCCTTGCACAGTTCAACAGCCATGTATAACTATTGGCTCCTCCCAAACTTTATTAGTAGCCCACTGTCGACCAGAAATCTTACCAATAACTTGAACAGTCAATTAATACATATTTTGTATGTTATATGTATTATACACTATGTTCTTACAATTAACTAAGCTAGAGAAAATGAAGTTATTAAGAAAATCATAAGGAAAGTACATTTACTGTATTTATTGAAAAAATCCGAATATAAGTGGACGCCCGTGGTTCAAACCCATGTTGTTTAAGGGCCCACTGTCATGTACCTACGAAGATAAGTCAGCTCTCAGGTGGGACCTGGCCGGAGCTCCTTGTTGGGGTGAGGGGTCGTCACAATGAGGACACGTCCCCACGCCACTCGGAAAGTGGCCGTGGCCTCCCAGGAAGAAGAGCCAAAGCCAAGGTGGATGCTCCCGGGGTTGCCCTTTCACTTCCATTCCTTCAGGCAGTTTCTCTTTGCAGGTGTGAGCACCTGGCAGGGCAGGTGGGCAAGCGTCTGCTGCCTTTATCCTGCCTCCAGGGTTTGGCCCTCGAAGCCAGGGATGGGACAGGCACTTGAGTGGCTGGTTCCAGGAAAGGGAGAGAGGGATCTTTGGGTCCGTTCAGCGCTCTGTTCACTTATCCCCTGAACAAATACACTTGAGCATTTACTACACACCAGGCACCGGAGGGGTAGGCAGGGTCTTGGGGCTGCCACCAACCTGCGGAGCCGGAGGCCATGATAAACTTTAGAAACACAAAAGAATAGTTTCAAAAAATAGTACCTGAAATCGTCTCCACTGGCCCTAGAATACACTCCACACGTTTGTATGTTCTGTGCTGCTGGGATTAAATAAACAGCAACATTTTCATCAAGTTGGGAAAGAAAAACAAAGGAAAACTCAGAGCACCTCACTTGTGCCACCTGGTGGCGAGATCTGTCAGCACGGCAGCCAGCCAATGTCTTGCCCCATCTCCCGCAGGAGCTTCCCCAAAGCCTCCTTCCACGAGGCCTTCCTTGACCACCGTGTCGGGTGGGATTGGTGCGAGGGAGACCCCTAATGCTTGTCCCGGCCCAGGGTCTGGCAGAAGTCGGAGGGGGGTGCGCAGAACCTTGGAGAACCATCAGCCTTTCCAGCTTTGGAGTTGGGGTGCGGCGGGCAGGGAAGCCCAGGCTGTCCTTGGACCGCGAGGGGCCTCCCAGAGGCAGCTGTGCCCTGGCTCCGGGCTTGGGAGGGTTTCCAGTCTCCATGAGAGTTCCCGGAGTCTGCGCTCGGCCCGCGTGCCCAGGAGGCCCTCATTCGCGGGGAGGGGTCTGGACTAGCTGAGGGTCGCAGAGAGAGCAGAAGCGCGCCACCCAGGCGAGGTGTCTCCCGCTGTGGTTCCGAGCAGGGACTGCGGACCAGAGAGGCCCGGGACGGGATGCCCGGCGCCCCAGCGTGTTCAAGCCCCCCTTCTTCTCATTGCGAAGAGAACACAAGTGCCCTTTGCTCGTGTGGCTGCCAGGAGCCTCGAAAACGTGCATTTGCAGCAGCTGGCATGTCGGAGTCTCTTACCCCATAGAAGACTCGCCCCAGGGCTCTCCCTACAAGCACACAAGCCTGGCCTTGACCCAGACCGCCCAGTGGGAGCCACTGAGACAGCAGCCTGGGACCTGCGTTCCTGGAGGTCCTGAGGGTCAGCTCGATTTGAGGTGTTTCCCAACGTGGTTGCACGTTGGAATGACCCAGAAGCTTTTAAATTATATTCATGTACAGTCCCCTCCAGAGACCCTCAGAGAATCACACAGACAGGGAGTTAAGCCTGGAAAGGTGGAGGCCAGAGCACATCAGGCTGCTGGCTTTGCCACTCCCCTGCTGTGTCCTTGGGGAGGTGGCTTGCCGTCTCTGAGCTTAAACTTCGCAGGCCTCTAAGACACTGCTGACCAGGGAGAGCAGGCAAACACGAAGTGACTGGCACATACTATGACTCAGGGCGACCCTTTTATAATAAATTTCATGGGGGGTGCCTACATTGCCAGTCTGAAGGCCGCACTTTGAAGAGTCTGCCTGGACTAGGGCTTCTCAGCCTGGGCATAAGTGACAGTTCAGGCTGGAAAACTCAGCTCCAGGGACAGGGACAGTTGGGGACACTGGAGGAAGTTTAACAGCATCTCTGGCTTCTACCCACAGGATGCCAGTACCACACCCTGTGCCCCAGTTGTGACAACCAAAAATACCTCCAGACGTGGCCCGATGTCCCCTGGGGACTACATCACACCTGGGGGAGAGGCTCTGGCCTGGATGGTTGGATGGGCAAGATGATCACATGATGAGAAGGAAATAATTGTTGACTCAAGTGAGTTGCTTCCATCCCACAAGAAGCCCCAAAGGCCTAATGCTGGGACCCCTGGGCCGTGAGGGTTCAGATGTGAGCCCCGGGCCCCTGGCTGCCGGGCAGTGAAACGCAATCACAGTGACTCACTTGGGAGAACCAACCCGGCCTTCAGGGCAGAAGCCAGCCCGCTCAGTTCCATTTGTCACCCGACAGGAGGGGGAGGCGGCCTCCCGTTTCGTGTGTGGACATGACGCGGGTAAGTTTACCGTTGGTTGTGTTGAGGTTGGCTTTGAAGGGAAACGACCCGAGGAGGTAACACTAAACAAACACGCCTCTATGCCAGGGGCCCGGAATTGCCAATCTAAACCTCAGGGGGGGCCCTGTGTGCGTGGGCGGCAGGGAAGACAGCGGCTGGTGTCCCAGCATGTCATGCGAAAACACAAGATCACGTTGATGGGCCAAGACTCTTTGGAAACGCGGCTTGGTCGTGTTTTGTCTTACCGGGGATTCGAACCCGTGACCAACTGCTCCACAGCCTGGTTTCCACAGAACTTCCCTGCAGTTCTCAAAGCGATTTCACTTTCATTACAAACAGATGACAGTGATGATATGGGTACTTTCATTGCAGTCACTCTGCACCTCCTTGAACCCTCACCGAAACAAAACAGGAAGCGCACCCCTGCTTTGCAGGCGAGTGCACAGGGAGGCTAGGCAGTGTGCCCAAGGTCACGCAGCTCAAGCGGTGACGCTGGGGTTTCTGTCCACGTCCGCCCAGTTCCCAAATCCAAGCCCATGATGACGACACTTTTCGGGGTCCCCCTTGACTCTAGAGCCTCGCTTCTCAAGGTGTGGTCCCCAGACAGGAGCTTCCTCATAGGACAGCTTGTTAGAAACGCGGAAATCTGGGCGTCCTGGACCTGCTGAACCAATGACACCCCGACTCCTGGAGCCCCACAGTCTCTCGTCCCCATATATTAAGGATGTCTTTACATTTAGTTTTAGTTTCAAAAACTCATCCGAGAAATGTATGCTCATAGTTTAAAACACTGGGGGACATATGCTAAGAAGCCAGGTCTCCCTCCCATGTACCCTCCCCCACTCAGGGGCAGCACCTGAGAGGAAGGGCTCTCCCCAGCCACGTCTCTAAGGACTGGACGCCCAGAGCTGGGTGCTGATGACCCAGGCTAACCCCGCAGGAGTGGCTGGAGGTGGACAACCTCCAGGTCACAGACAAAACCACAGAGCCTCTTCTCTGCCCACCCCTGTTTCCATCACCGCCAGCCTGTGTAAGCACGTGGACGGATCAGGAGCTATGTTTCCTGTTCTCCCACATGTTGGTGGGTCCCATCAGCCAGCTCCTGTACGATGGGAATACTGGTGCCCCACCCCCTCCTTTTTTCCTGTCCTTTCCGCTCCTGCTGTGGGGTGGGGGAGGGGGCACTGAGGGGCAGGGGAGGGCCCTTAGGGCCCAGCCCTGCGTGCTGCTCAGGTCAGGGGCAGTGGCACCAAGCACTGGGGAGTTGCTTCTGACTGCAGTCAGTTTGTGTGCATCTCTAAACCTGACCTGGGGGCTACAAGCCGTCTGGCCAGCTCTGGCTGGCCTCTGCTCCCCAAAGAGCAAGAGCCTTCGCCAGCCCAAGCCTCAGGTTCCCCATCTGTGAGATGAGAAGGCGGTTTGGGGTGGTCTGGGATGGTCGAAGTCAGTGACAAGGGCTGTCATCGCTCCCAGCGCTGACACTGTGAGTTCCCTTAGTAATTTAAGTTATCTGGGGTCCCGTCGCCCCTCAGAGGCTGGCAGCCCTCCCCAGCTACAGCTCACAGCCTGGCCTCTCTGTCCCTGAGGTCTCCTGAGACCCCTTTCTTGACTGCCATCCCTCTGGGCCCTGACTGCCAGTGGGATGAGAATGGGGGCGGGGGGGAGCCGCCTTTTCCGCTCCTGGCCGGGACCGTATCCTCTAGGCTCTTTTCGGTGGAGCACATCGTGAGCCCCATCCACCTGAGGCGGTGGGCAGCCGGCAGGGGCGCCTCCAGGCCTCCCCCGCCCGCACACCTCTGCTTGGCCTCGGCTGCTTGCTGAGCGGCGGAAACACCGCCAAGCTTTGTGTAGGTACTGTCACATTATCGCCCGCGCGCTCCAAGGCAAACAAAAGGGCTCTCAGAGCCGACTTGGCTGCAGGCCTCCGGCAGCCGGGGAAAGTCCTTTGTAGGCACCAACGGCCAAAACACAGCCTTGGACTTGACTGTTCCTTATTAAGGAGACGGTAACTGGAACATCTTTAAAATCATGATGTGGGCTTTGTGGGCTGCTTCTAAGACTTCCTTCCTCCTGGATTAGGGGCGTTGATGTCACTGTAGAGCCCACGCTGCATTCACTCCGGTGGGCTGGGGAGGTTTATGGGAGGGGAGCTAAGGCTCTCTCGAGACCCGCCGTTGCAGGGGACAGGCTAGAAGAGCCCCGTGCAGAATGCCATGTGCTCAGACCCCTGCTGGGGACTCCAGGACCCTCCAGGGTCCCCTCACGCCCCTTGCCCTGCAGCTCCGGCCCCCTTGATGCCCCTCCAACCTGCCCCAGGGCCTTTGCACTTGTTGCATCTGCCTGGAATTATCTTCCCTGCAATATAAACATGGCTCATTCTCTGTTTCCTCAGAGTGTCGCCTCTTTAGAGGGGCCTTTCCTGAGCACCCTGCCAAGAACAGGAAGCCCATCCCACCCCGGCGCTCCCTGCACCCCCTTTCTCCCCTTCATTTTATTCAGGGGACCCTCACCCTCCACTTATTATACATGGTTGTTTCACTTGTACGTTTTTGCTCACTGGTCAAATGCTTCAAGAGAGTGGGGTTGCTGTGTGTTTAGCTCATTGCTGCCTTCCCAGCTCTAGAGTCTACACAGGGGACACTTTGTCCAAGGGCTGGATCAGGCTGGGCATTTAGAGTGTCTGGCTTAGGCCACGATCTGCAGAGGTTCAGAGATTCATTAAGCCACCGTCCCAGGGCCTCCTGGGCGTGCCTGGTCCTGGGGGGATGGGAAGACATGCTGGTGGCGACATGTCTTCGCAGGGTTAGCTCAGCTGCCAGGGACCCCAGTTTCTCCGATGGCCCTCGGCGCACAGCACGTGGTGGCCGCTGACTCCCAGCTCACGGTGTATGCTGGTCCCCAGGACGGAGCTCCCATGTGGAGCCCCTTGAGAGTGTTTGTTTAGTGACTGAAATAATTTCTTTTTCAGTCCCCACAAACCCCCACAGGTTGGGATCTGTTATCCTTGTCTTGGAGATGACGAAATCGAAGCGGTGGGGCCTGGATGCCCACCCAGCTTATCTGTCTCCAAAGCTATCAGCTGTCACTTTGGTGCAGTAACGTCTATCAGGACGGTCCTGGTGTCAGGGCGGGACGCAGCCAGACCAGGCATTTATGGCACAGTGTAGTGGCTATGGGGCTGGCTAGGCAGGTCCAGAATCCAGGAGGCAGGCCGTGGGGAAAGGCTGGAACCCTCAGGCACGGGTGAGGCTGCGGCCCATAGGCTGAATCTCCCCTTCACCTGGAAGCCCAAGTCCAGCCCCTAAGGCCTTTCAACTGCCCGCACCTGGCCCACCCAGCCCGTCTGCAGTCCCCCTTACTTAAGGCCAACTGATTGCGAACACCAGTCTCATCGACAAACACCCCCACAGCAGCACCTAAGTGAGCGTTTGATTGGATAACGGGGCTCTAGCCTCACCAGCTGACACCTCAAACGAACCTAATGGATGGCAAGGCCCCGCAGTGCAGCCTGTCTCTGGCCCGGATCTCCCACATGCGCTTCCCCCTCTTGCTGTTCCTCCAGCCAGGCAGGCACCCTCATGCCCCAGGGCCTTTGCACTTACCATGCTCGTATCCCCTTCTTCCTGGTGGAAATGGGGCTCTTCCACGGGGTCGCAAGGAAAGCGTTCTGGGAGGCCCACGTGTGGGAGCGTCAGAGGCAGTGGTAAGATTTACTGAAGGAGCTGGGGCAAATGCAAAGGACTGTCCTGGGTCAGCTCTATCCCGCTGTGAAAGAACTCCAGCCTTGTCTTCCTCAGGCCCAGGACAAAGGCCGAGATCCAGAAATTCTGGGCCACTGGTTCAGTCCCTATTCAAGCCTAGTCCGGGCCAGTCTCTGTCCCCATCTGGCTAGCTGAGCTTCTGTTCCTGGCTGCGCTTGGCTGGCATCCTGTTGCTGTCCCCAGGGCCATGCTCGGAGCCCGTGCAGTCTGCCGTGGGCCTCGGGCGGCTGCTAGGGCCACACGACCACTACAGAGAGGGAGCACGCGTGTGTTACCGAGCAAAGGAGAGAGAGCCTTTGCTAAGCTGGGATATATTATCTCAGGCTTGGGAAGGACCAGGTGCTTTTTCGAACTAACCAATCAACTTCCTAGTCTCTCACGGACTGCAGTGGGGTCCTTCCTCCTAACCAATCCATTTCCTAGGTCTTCCAGGGTCCTCTGTCCCTTATCCAATCTGATCCTTTCCCTAGGCTACACAGACAGGCCGCTGTGGGCACCGGCTTGGTTCCGACTGCACATGCGCCCAGCAGAGCACTTTCTCCTGCTGTTTTTATTCCTCCCCCAATAATGATCCTTCTCATCTGCTCAGGGCGGGGGTGGGGTGGGATAGGGGGCAGGGCGAGGATTAGGTCCCCGGGGCAGAGGATGCCCTGGGAAGTGTGTGAGGCTGTAACTTTCTAGTGGAGCAAGCAGGCTTACTGTCTGGTTCAGCTTCATGGTCTATGAAGCTTGATGTCTGATTCCCTTTGCTCTCTTCCTGTATTAATATCTAGCTACTTACACTAACACCGTCCCAGATAAAAAGGCCTCCCTCTTTCACCCCCTTCAGCCCACCCACACCCCTCTCTTTGCCTGCTATGTTTTTATCAATGAAAACCACTCGCTGACACTATATATGTATTTGTCTCTTGCTGACTTCCAGAGAACAGGCATCTGTTTTGCAGCAACAGGTGGTGTCTTTAGACTTGAGATCTTGGCACCTGGGAGGGGCTTCGTACACATTTCTTGACTGAATGAATGGAAATTAAAACATGGTTCATATTCACCTGGACTAGGTCTTATCAGCTTCTGCCTTTAATTTGTTCTGCATGACCATGATCAAACATTGTTCCCTCCTTTACACACACACACACACACACACACACACACACACACACACTCCCCAAATCTTTTTCTCTAGTGAGCAAAGTTTTTAAGACATTCAGTGATGGGGGGGCAGTGGGGAGGCTGAGTACAAAATGGGAAATTCCCAAGTTTTGCCAACATAAAAGCCAGTCGGCATTGTGTCCCAGCTCGTGGCAATGTCCCCACGGTGACAGGACCGCAGGCAGAGTCCCCCACCTCCTTGACAAATCATCCTGTTTCCCAGCTGTTAGAACTGTTCACGCCTTTCCACGCTTGGAAAAGTGGGATTTCCAAAGACCCCCAGAGACCAGGTAAGGGCCCGAGGGAAACATGGAAGGGGATGCTCCCCAGGTCCCCAGCAAGAAACCTCTCCTTCGGCTCTTAAGCTTCCGGGAGTCAGTTCACCGCCCTTACGACCAGCTTCCCCCTTGGAGGTTGTTTGGGGTGAAGTTTTGGGCTGGTGGTATGGGGAGAACTGAGAAATAGCAATATTTATGTATTAGAATCAAGGCACCTGGTTTTCTTCGTGCCCCCAAGGCCCCTTCCAAGAAGATCTAGGTCCAATTTTCTCTCCCAAAAGCTCTCTTTACAGAAATCTCCCGGGCAGGACACCAGGAGGCGGTGGGGTTAAAACATTACGCAAAATCGCCATGAGGCCCTGTCCTGGGGGGCAGTGCGGGTTTTCCAATAGGATTTCAGAAGGAGAGGGCTGATTGGTTTCCAGATTCAGCACCCCCTCCTCCGCGGAGGGGAGAGAGAAGAGGAGCAGGTCAGAGGGCTGGGGGCCAAGTCGGGCCGGGCCGAAACGCTTCTTTAAAATTCATCTTTAAAATTCATCTCCAAAAGTTTGTAATTACGGGTTCACAACACACAGGGCTCTTAACCTTCACATTCAAAACCCGGCAGTTCAGCGGCTGTCGCGGCAGAAAGCGAATCCTCTGCCTCCCCCCACCCCCCCACCCCCCCAGGCCTAAAGGTGACACCGTGGTGACGCCCAGCGAAAGGTGTCCGCAGGCCCTCAGTCTGTCCCGTGGACTGATCTGTATTAAATATCGCCCTTCTGCTGAGGGCTGTCAAAGCGGCTTCGCGTACTCTTCTCCCGGGAGAAAGGTCTTTGCGATGCCACGTCACTCAAATTATACAAATAACTGTCAAAAGCCATTAAAATCAGCAGCAGAGGCAGGCAGGGGAGGGGAGGAAAGCCCGCCCGCCGAATCCTCCCTTAATGTGAAGAGAAAAGGCAAGACGTGGTATCTGTTCACAGGGACAACCAGGACCCCCTCCTTGTCTGCAGTCTCGGGGGACGAATCCGTGGGCCCGTGCCGCTGGGAGAGAAGAGGTTGGGCCCAGGCAAGGAGTCTGGGCTCTGAAGGACCCATCGACCTCCTGGCTGTGACTCCTGGGGGCATCACCTACTGTCTGTGACCTTGGCTGTACACCAGCCTGACACGGTTGTGACCCTAGAGGCTGCATCGGCACTGGCGTGAGAAGGAGCTGAGCTGATGGGGGCGGGGCAGGGGGTGACGTCTGCTGATGGCCCCTCTCCTCACATGGCTGTACCCCGAGCCTCGAGGCCCGCTTGGAGCCGATGCATCTGGTGCAGAGCAGACCTGGGGCTGCCTTCTCTCTGCATCATGCTGAGTGGTCCGGACAGAGACGGACTTGTCAAGGCACATGGGACAGAAGCCTGAGAAGTCAACGGAAATCTTGGATGCCACTGAGATTCAAGCGTGCCAGGTCCTCAGGAAGTGGGAACGAGTTCCCAGCCCTGAGACGACACTCCCTCCCTGGTCCCTGGGTAACGGGAGCCAGGCCAGAGGCCTGAGAAGCCACCTCCCAGGATGTGCAGTCCAACTCAAAGCCGGGCTTCCTTGCTACCCGCCCGCTGCAGGGATGGGGAACCGGTCCCTCCCCCGCGCCCCTGCTGGGTCCCAAAGCAGGAGCAGTGGTGGGAACGGTGCCGGCCTCTGTGATAACAAAGCTCCCCCGAAGCCAGATGCCCTCGCCTCCCTGTGGTCAGGGACTGGGTTCCCAGGTGTCCTTCTGCGCTCAGCCTGGCCCTGGGGCCTCAGCAAGGCCCTGCTGCTGGAGAGAATCTTCTGGAATGCCATTCTGATCTGGCGTCACTTTTGTCAGCAAGCTCATGTCAAAAGTCCCCGAGGACATAGAGTTGGGGGTCAGCCAAAACCCAGACAGGCGACTAGACTTCAAGAGCGATTTTCTTTTGAAAGTGTTTGCCTGGACCAGCAAGCTGTTGGCCGCAGCGGTGGGCGCCCCGCCGACCCCAGCATGCTCAAGACAGTCAGTCCTGTTGGGACTGCGGGAGCGGCCCCTCCCCACGTCCTTCAGAAAGTCCCCACTGCCACCAGCCCTCCTCCTGCAGGTCACGGCACGGCCTTCACGTCAGCCGCCGGGTGGGCGTTTGCTGAGCCCAGTTCTGCGCCCCGTTAACTTACTCATGAAATTAATCGCTGCCTCCCGGGTACAGGCGTTTATGCCAAAGCTGTCACTGGTGCCTTTTGCTCGGGCATTTTCCTCTGACCCTTTCGCAAGCCTCGTGTGCCCCCCTCACCCCCAGTCCAGACCCTGTGCTCCCCGGCTCTTGGCTTCAGATCCTCCTCATGGGCAGGGCCCCTCGTCCTATAAAAATCAATTTACCTTTTTGAGTAGATAATTTTCATATTATTCAGTGTTCGGATATGCTCGAGAAGGGAAAGCAACTTCGTTCGCCCTTGAACTTCAGCCAGCTGGCACCCGTCTGCAGAGGCCACCCCATGGGAGCACTTAGTTCCTGGTCTCCTTTCAAAGATGCCTGATGGAGATGCCAGCAAGGAGGGGGTCTGTGTTCTTCTTTCCTCCTTTCTGCACAAACGGCAGCACCCTTTACCTGTGTCCACAGCCCACTGGGCGATGCTCCCCGGGCAGGGGTTGGGGGTGGGGGGCCTGACAATCCTGCCAGCTGCCATTTGCAGGGCTGCTGAGCCAGGCACCAGGCTAAGCCTTCTGTATCCATTTTCTCGCTCCGTTCTCACTGTAACCAATGAGGTAGCTGCTATGACTATCCCCACTTTGCAGAGGGAGGTTTAGAGAGATTCGCCGGCATGTCTAAGGGTTAGAACACAGAACTAGGAAATGGCAGAGAAGGGATTTGAACCCAGGTCGGTCTGATGCCAGAGGTTTCAGTAACATGAAATGGTGGGCCCAAGGCAGGCCAGATTCTTAAAATTTGCACAAATCAGAGCTGACTCCAGGGATACAGCTCATCGGATGTTTATTGCTCTCTCACTGTGCACCAAGCATTGAGCTGGGGTTTGAAGAATTGGCTTCTCTAGAAGGGAAAAAACCCGTGTTGCCATCTCTGTCTGGTGAAAACAAGGAAAGTGTGAGACACCGTGGGTAAATTTTAAGAAGTTTTGCCTCTGGACCAGAGTCAGACAAACTCCAGCCCACTTCCTAGAAATCCTGGTGAGTTCAAAACGAACACAAACTTTAGTGTTATCACTTCCAGAGATGTGGAAGCAACCACTCTGGAAAAGGCCTGGTTGAAACTAGTCATCTTTCCAACAAGGGAAGGAAGAGCTCAAGTGGGAGACCATGGATCTAGGGAATTAAGTGATGAGTGAACGCAAAACGTTCCCCTACTCTGTTGTCTTCCCAGTGAAGACACCCCCCCACCCCCATGGTGTGAGGTACAGGAGGAAGACAGGGAGGGGCTGCAAGAAGAAAATTGATATTGCAGGGCCTTAAATCCTGGGGATGACCTTATTCATCTTTCCCATCTCAACTTCCTTACCACTTCCTCCAGGAAGCCTTCCCTCCTGATTTCCAGGTCAACTTGTTTCTTTGCCCTCCTCTAAGCTCCTATGGAACCATGTACTTTAAAAAAATTGGCAGTTGTCTTTTAGAATTGTAACTGACTAGTTTACTTGAGTGTGTTCCCCTAAATCAGAGGTCTGAGACTTTTTTTTTCCTGTAAAGAGCCAGAGGATAAATATCATAGGCTTTGCGGGCCATATGTTCTCCGTCACAACTATTCAGCTCCGCCGTTGTAGCATGAAAGCAGGCCCAGACAAAACAAACAGCCAAGTGTGGCTCTGTGCCAACAAGACTCATGTGTGGACACTGAAATATGAATTTTTGCATGTCCCAAAACATTCTTCTTCTTTTGATTCCCCCACCCACTCCCCGGCCATCTAAAACCGTGAAACCCTCTCTCAATTCCTGGGTCATCCAAACGCAGGTGACGGGCTGCTTTGGCCATGGTCAGCTGCCGGTCCCAGGTCTAAGCCACAGCGCAGGGAGGGCCCCGTGCAGATGCCACCGGGACTTTCAGCCGGTGAACCGCCTGGTATGAAGCCTTCGGTCAGTGCAGCTGGACACATAGTTGTTGAAGGAGTACGTCCCACAAGGGGTGGGTGGGGGTGGGGGGGAATGGCTGCAGACATTAACTTGTCAGAAAAATATGACATTTGCAAATGGGTTTTATTTGCTCTAAAGACCCATTGCTTTTTCTCTCCTGCTGAATGTTATGAAATGCTAATTAGTTCCCATCACAACCTCGGTTCACAGATCTGTTTGATCTCCTCTGTCAGGGTGTGTACACCGCCCCCCTCACTGCAGACTGAAATAACTCAGCCCGGCCCGGTCCTGCTGCGCAGGCGGTCCCACCAGGGAGGCGGGGCAGGGTGGCCCACAGCAGGGCAGTCACATCGATCTCGATCCAAGTTCACATGAGCTCTCTCAAATGACGGGAAAGCAGATCCCCCACTTGCAAGGATCTCCCCGATCTACCGTGCTTTGGGTGCATGGGACAGGGCACACTGGTCTCTCTCTGACCACAGACCCCCTTTGCGGCCAGTAGACCACGTTCACCGGGGTTCCCTCCCTGGGCACTGCCAGCATGTGGGCAGGATGCTTCCCTGGCGTGGGGCATCCTGGGCGCTGCAGGGTGTGAGCACTACCTCTGGGATCTACCCCTTCCCCCAGCCCCCAGCTGTGAAATAAATAAGTGCCTGCAGGCATTTGCCAAATGTCCCCTTGGGGCAAAATTGGGCCCACCCTGAGCTCAGGGTGACAACGAAGGGCAGTTAGCCTGAAGGCAGGTCCTAGGGTGGACCTGGGATGGAATGTTCTCCAGCCCTTGGCAAAATGAGAAAGAAAGAAGAAAAAAGACACCAGAGTGAGTTTTTTTATAGAGTGAGATGGGATTGATGTAAAAAAAATGTCTTTTCTGGGACTTTCCTTCCTATGTGTTTGTGCAAAAAGGCCTTTAATGAAATGATGCTGCTAGCAGATGCCACCCTTTTTCCCTCAGAAATGCTCATACCTGGCAAAATGGAGAGTTGGCAATTGTATGTCAACCCACTCTTTTTTTTTTTTTTTTTGGAAGTTTTACTGGAGCGAAATTCCAGAATCTAAAAATGGCTGCGTTTGCAAGAGAGAAATCAGATCTTTCCATTCTCTCCCCTTAAAGAGCTCTTGAGTCTAGCAATTCCTAGAGAATTCTCTTAATTTTCTCAACTGTAAGATGAAGACAATCACCGTGCCCATCTCAAAAGGCTTTTGCGGAGAATAAGTGAGAAATCGCATTTAAACCACAGGCTTAGTTTGTATCCGGGGGACCCTGCGGCTTAGAGCCTGTAATTCACCTGGGTCCGTGTAAGCCTGGGATAACTGTTAGGGATTATTATTATTATTATTGACAATGTCCAACTCTGTAGGATGTGGAGTGTGCTATAGCTGCTTTACCGAGAGGCTCTGGTTCTGGCAAGTTCTACAGCCTGACACACGTCACTGGTGCAAAATAAAACCAGGAAAGTCCCCGAGGGTCCCCAAGTTCCGCACCCAGGGGAGGCAGTCAGCAGGGAGATGGCTCTAACAGCCCTCCCTCCCTGCACACCTGCCCCCCTGCGCAGTGACCAGGAAGAGAAGGGGACAGGAGGCCTACTTACCAACAACGTGGTCCCCAAGAGCCAACACGTCTGCGCTGGCAGCGCCTTTGAAGACGTGTCATTCAATGTTGACACCACTAATTTCGGGGATCGGGAAAATGAGAGCTGGCGGGGAGCAGGGGGGAGGTCAGCCAGCCTCTCTGCCCCTTCCTGTTAAGTGTCCACAGTGACATATTTATCCTTCTGGTGACTGACAACCCTGACAGCCCCACCTCCTTGCCAACTCCCCCGTGGGTGGTCACAGGAGGACCTCCCCACCTGGCTGTGCTGTTCGTGCTCCCGCTCCACCGGAGGGAGGGGACAGGGCTGGGGAGGGCCATGAGAGGCACTCACCCCGGACCTCCTGGGAGCCCAGGTGCCAATGTCACGGTGCTTGGGAGCTCACCCACGTTCACCTTTGATGTGTTTTCCCAAAGGAAGGACACTGGGCAGATAATGTGAGTCCACCGCGAGATGGAAGCCATCCCCACAAAGGGGACAGTGTTTCATACACATGCGTGTGTACCTCTGTACATACGCACTCCTACACACAAGCTTCTCCGCACCCTCAGTGGCTTCTAGCCTTGAGCGGGGGGCAAGCCTCCATGGGGACTGCAGGGGACAGTCCCAGGGCCCACAGGTGCCAGCCTCGGCAGCCGGCTCTGGCAAACAGCCGGAGAGCTTATCTGCAGGACGCGGGGCAGTCCCGCGGCTGTGTCGGGTGGTCGTGCGAATGAGGAACCGCTGCGGTGGCCCTCAGGTCCCCCCGTCAGTTTACCGTACGTGGCTGTGGCCTCAGAGTCACTGTGCCCACGACAAGGAGAAGCTTCCGTCGGCTGCCCTCGAGGGTCATTGCAGATGGCTGGAAGATCTCCCCAGAAAGACCCAGAAGTGTGATGCTTGCCCCATGTTCTCATCTAGGGCAGAAGCAGAGCCTCCCGCTGAGCGGGCCTTGTGGTCTCCGCCTTGGGGGACTTCAGCTGGGAGTAATGGAGTCCCTGCCTCCGTTCCCACCAAGATCCCAGCCAGGGAGGGGCACTCCTGACTTTCCTCCCCATCCTGTGATCCCTCTGGAGAGGCAGGGTTGGGAGTATGACCCCCAGAGATTCCAAGGCACTCCTCAGCCTTTGCTCTGGCTCACCAGCACTTTTCCCATGACTCCCTCAAGAACCTCGGGGACCTGACTACCATTAAAAAAACAAAAAACAACCTCCCCCCCCCCAAAAAAAACAACCCCCAAACCTTCCCAGCATGCCCTGGTCATGTGGCTGAGCTCAGGTGCAATCTTACAGTTTTCAGAAGGATGCTTTTCTTCAACCTTCTAAATTTCAAGATTTCAAGTGACTTCGCCATTTCAGTAGGACACAGAATGATGATCTTCATTTTCTAGGTGAAGGAAAAAAATTAAACATTCAAAGTGGCCGTGACTTCCCCCAAATCAGAGAGCTTTGTGAGCAATTCTCCGTGTCTCCCAGTTACAATCTGCAAATCTCAGCGGTGCCCACAGAGGAACACCCAGGTGGAGAGTCATCCTTGTACCTCACCGAAGCCCAGACTCCAGCAGATTTGAGCTTGTCCTGGAAGAAGCAACTGGGAAACGGTTTCCATGGGGACAGATTTTGACATTATCAACTGCAAACGTACACCACCCCCGAGATGACAAAACCCCAGCCACTTCAAAGCTGCGAAGGATAGCTGTAGGGCAGGTTTTAATTAAAATTAGCCCGTTTATGAAAAGCATCCAATTTGTACTCTCGGAAAGGGTTGGGGAGGCGGCCAGCGGAGCCTGGGGACAGGGGCTGTGACGGTCCCACTGCGACTCCTCACAGCACAAATCACAACATGTTAATTTGTTAATGAGCCAGTCAGGGCAGAAGAGCACGCTGGCGGCTGGAGGAAAACATCCCACTTCCACTTCCACGTCCGTCTTTAAATGAATTAAATGCTTCCAGCCAAGCTCAAACTTCACATGGAAGTTTTGAATTTTTACTGGTGTTTCTGAGACTCCGATTTCCTGCTGAAAGGAAGGCAGGCAGATTCTTGGGGCTTCTCAGGGAGAACCAAGGGATTTCTCCATGTGAACGTGGCTGCAATGACACGCGTGGTAAATGGGGTCGTCCGGAGGCGGTGAAGGGGGGGCTGTGTTTCGCTCTTCCTTTTGGAAGCTCTGGCCCTTATGATCTTGTGGGTTCAGAAAGGAGAGACACTAATGGCGGAGACTGTGAGAAATGTCCTTGTTGGTGACTATTTCTCAGTGTGACAGAAGGAAAACGGAAGGAGGAAAGACAGCAGAGCCCCCAGGGTGGGGCATATGGGTGCCCAGCCTCAGGGTCCTGCAGATGCCCCTCAAACGTGCACCCGAGGTGCCTTGCTCATCTCGCCCTGGGACCCCGCAGCCAGTGCTCACCAAACTCAAACTAAAGTGTCCAATAAACATCCACCATCCTCGGAGTCACCGACACGGGGTGTGTGTTGAGGGGACTTGAAGTGGAAAGCTTTAGTGAACGTTCGCAGATTTTATTAAAACACATGCCCAAGAGATGAGATTGGGAGCCCGTCCCAGGGCCTTGGAAAGGCCTGGATGAGCGAGCGTCCCGCCGAGCCTCCTCCGCGCCCGCCACCTCATCGGCTCTTCACCAACCCCGGGGAGGCAGACACGGTTCTTAGTCCACCCGTGGAGGGGGTGAAATCCAGGCCCAGAGGAGGCACTTGATTTGAGTCCCATGGCTAGTGTTTGCAGAGCTGAGATTTGAACTCAGTTGTGGGGATCCTAGAACCTGCGCTCTGCCCTCCACTGGCCACCGGCCCCCGGGGAAGGATCTCTATGTGCTCGCTCTTCTAAAAACAGGGATAGTGTCACACACACACACACACACACACACACACACGCACACACACGTAACACACAGAGGTACAGCTGGAACGGGAGGTGGGGTAGTGCGAGAGCAGACATTGTTACCGAGTGAAAGGAGGTTCTTTCACGTGGCGCCATGGTGTAAAACCCAACGATTAGTGTTGAGGAAAGCAGGTCTTTAGTTACAATATACTCCAACCTGGGGAGAAGGGAGCACTTCAGCTCAGAGCCTTGTTCTCCCCCGGGACCCAGCACTTCCCTTGCTCCCCAGAAGGCTAGAAGCCAAAACCATGCCCAGAAACTCCCCATTCCTTATCTGTCAGCTCTCTCCTTCAGGACCGGGGGTACGACGTCATCAGCCTCTGCATAACAGTCCAGAAAAGTATGTGCCGCGTTGCACTGGATCATGGTGAAGTCCAAGTTTTAATAGAGTCCTCTCTGCATGTCCTGAGTTTCAAAAGTCTAAAACCTGAACACCCAGGCTTCGCAGTCCGCTGAAGTCGGCACGATTAAAGTGGCCGCAGCAGGCCGGCTTTCTGACTCGCCCAGGCCGCATGGCCTTCCTTCCTCCTTTCAGGCCGCATGGCCCGGGCCCTTCCAAGACCGCATGGTTCTCCCTCTGCAAATGGCTGCCACCTTATGTTTAAATCCCTGACGTGGCCTGTGACGCAGTGGGCGTGGTAACCAGTTTTGACCATTCGCAGAACCTTGCCCTGTGCTTTTTTCTCACCATTCTACGGTCAAAACCCCTCCCATCTCCTTGGGTCCTTGGAAGAACCAAAGCCATTTGCAAAATGAAGACACTAGCTACCAGCCATAATATACCAAGGCATCTTGAAAGCTGTCCCCTTTGCCCATCCCCAAACCGCAGGCTCTGGGGAATTTTGGGAACCCCACTCTATAACAATATCATAAGCACAGGGGTAGCAAACACAGGTAAAACACATGCAGCTGTTACAAGCACAAGTGTAACACACACAGGTGTTACAAGCACAGGAGAATGGAAGAGCGGGACCAGCACATGTGTAACACACACAGGTATAATGCACACGGTATAACACACACAGGTGTAATACACAGGTGTAACATGCACAGGTGTAACGCACACAGGTGTAACACGCACCGGTGTAACGCACACAGGTGTAACACACACAGGTATAACGCACACTGGTATAACGCACACAGGTGTAATACACAGGTGTAACATGCACAGGTGTAACGCACACAAGTGTAACATGCACAGGTGTAACATGCACAGGTGTAACGCACACAGGTGTAACATGCACAGGTGTAACGCACACAAGTGTAACATGCACAGGTGTAACATGCACAGGTGTAACGCACACAGGTGTAACATGCACAGGTGTAACGCACACAGGTGTAACGCACACTGGTATAACGCAAACTGGTATAACGCGCACAGGTGTAACGCGCATAGGTGTGACGCGCACAGGTGTAATATGCACAGGTATAACGTGCACAGGTGTGACACGCACAGGTGTGACGCGCACAGGTGTAATACGCACAGGTGTAACGCACACAGGTGTGACACGCACAGGTGTAATGCGCACAGGTGTAACGCGCACAGGTGTAACGCGCAGGTGTAATGCACATACGTGTAATGCGCACAGGTGTGACACGCACAGGTGTGACGCGCACAGGTGTAACAAGTACAGGGCAACAGAATTTAAATTGCCGTTGCCTGCCATTGAGTTGGCGCCAACTCCTGGCGGTCCTGTGGATGAGGGATGACCACAGTGTCCTGTCCTGTCTTCAACAGCCCCGCCCAGCTCCTGTAGACTCGCACCTGTGGCTTCTTTTACGAGTCATCCGCCTCAGTGTCACCCCCAAGTCTGACATGAAACCAGACCCCAGCAGAGCAGAACCCTGTCTCCCGCGGCCGGTCAGATGCAGGAGTCGGAGCCCGTGAGGAGATGGTGGGGGCGAAGGAGGATGGGCAGGTCGGAGGGAGGAGCTTTTCTTAATCCTGGGCCTGGTTCTTAATTTTTTCTTGAACCTTTATTTTCCTGGATAAGCCAGGTGTGATATTACGTCCTCCTGAGGGTAATGAGAAGCTTAACTTAAGGAATCGTAGTTCTTTCAACAGCCACTCCGCTCTCCTCTTCGTGGTCTAGGTTGGCCCATCCAACGCCCTCCCAAAGGGCGGGCACAGAAGCTAGCTGGCCAATGAGAGCACGCCATTTCCTGGGACACAGTGATTGACCCAGAGGTAGCTCCAAAACCCAAGCAGACCAATCCGAGTCCTTCCCCAGATTCAAATGCAAATGTCGAGCAGGAAGGTTGCTGTCAGGTTGCGCTGGGACTGGGCCACCAAGGCCTGTCCTCTCTTGCCTGTGATAGAAGCCCGATTGGGAATGAGTCACAAGAAGCTGCGGAAAGCCGATTGGAGAGCCTGGAAGAGACAGGAAGAGATGCAGGAGAGCCCCGATAACAGAGCCACGCAGGAGTCCCATCTCACTGAATCCCCGCACATTATCCGCAGCCTGCCTTACAAACGAGGCAGCGGGAAGTTAATTACATGCCCAAAGGTCACAGGGCAGGTACACGGTGGCGCCCAGCAGTGGTGGTGCCCGTCCGCCTGCAGGCCCCAGGTTACTTATTCTGCTGGCACCCACTGAGACCCTGCAGAGAGACCATGGTCCCGGGGGAGAGATGTGCGAGCCAAGCGGGAAAACAGGTGTTAGAGGGTCATGTGACAGTCGTGTGACGGTTCATGGAAGGAAATCGGCCCCCTTTGCCCAGGGAGTTGGAGGGAGATGTGTAGACTGAGTCTGGAAGCTGGATTTGGAGAGAGGGATGTGGGCAGAAGACGCAGAATCGAGAGAGCTTGAGGGAGGTGGGGACAGAGATGGACCCAGGTGCTGACAAATCAGAATGAGGAGGCACAGGCTGCAGGGACCCTTCAACGTGGTCTTATTTGCAAGTGACTAAAATCCAGCCCTAGAGAGCTGAAGGAAAAAGGGGCCGATTAGCTGTGTCCCTGGAGGGGTCCTGGAGCACACACCCAAGATCCAAGGCTACGCGGAAGGAGCCAGGTCCTTTGGGACTGGAGCAGGGGATTCCCCACCCCTCTGGCACGCTCCCATCCCTGCTGGTCTCAGCCTGCCTCGCTTCTCTGACTCATTCCTGCCTCCAGCACGTGAGGCTTCCTGTGGTGAGGAGCGCAGCTGCCTCCATGCCAGCTTCCGTGGAAACACAATTCTTTCTATTTCTCTGCAAACGTCCATCGGTGCCCAAGAAGTTCTCACTGGTTGCTTGGGTTACTTGACAACCCATTGGGCCAATCATAATGCCAGAGGCATGGGCTACTAAGGCCAGCCGGAGTCTCAGAGCAGCCCCCGAGGCCTGGTGACAGTGGCCAAAGAAGGGGAATAGAGGAGTTTGCTGAACTGACTACATGCATACATGCATACCTACCTACTGGCCAATCCAGCCCACTGGGTAGAACAGGACTGTAAGGGACTTACCATCCTCATCTATAGGGGATTTGTAATAAAGCTGGAGAGATGAGTCATGTTTAGCGATTTGAAATGACCTCCGACCATGGATGATTCAGCAATATATATTTAGGTTTGACACCAAAAGCATGAGCCACAAAAGAAAAAGACATACATTGGGTTTTACAACATTAAAAACTTGTATGCATCAAAGGACAGTATTAATAAAGTGGAACAACCACCTATAGAACAAGAGAAAATATTTGTAGCTCAAGTATCTCATGCAGGTTTCTTATCCAGAATATATGAAGGACTCCCACAGTTCAACAACCGAAAGATAAACAACCAAAGTTTAAAAATGGGCAGAAAACTTGAATAGGCAGCTCTCCAAAGAAGATATGCAAAGGGCCCATGGGCACCTGAAAATATCCTCAGTATTATTAGTCATTAGGGAAATGCAAACCAAAACCATAATGAAATACGGCTTCACATCCACTAGGGTGGCGATAATTTTCTCTTTAAAGGAAAATAAGTGTTGATGAGGGTTAAATTGGGATCCTGCTACATTGCTGGGGGGAATGCAGAAATGACGTGGCCACGGTGGAAAACAGTTTGGCAGTTCCTCCAAAGTCAAACATAGACTTGCCATATGACCCAGCAATTCCACTCCTACGTATATGCCAAAAAGAAAAGAAAGAAAAAGAAAACAGGCTCAAACAGATACTTACACTTCAATATTCATTGCAGCATGATTCGCAAGAGCCCAAAGGTGGAAATGACCCAAGTGTCCATCACCAGATGAGTGGATTGACAAATGCGATATAGCCATAAAATGGAATACTATCCTACCGTGAAAAGTAATGAACTTCTGATACGTGCTATACCGAGGCTGAATCTGGCAATCATGATGCCGAGTGAAATAAACCAGACACAAAGGACAAATGTCGTATGATTTCACTTACACGAAATATAGAGACAAGGAAAATTCATAAATACGGGAAATAGTCTAGGATTCCCAGGGGCTGGGGCAGGGTGTGGAGGGCGGAGAGGATGGGGAGTTACTGCTTCACAGGTTCAGTTTCTGTTTGGGGTGATGAAAAAGTTCTGGGAATCGTAGGGGTGCTGGTTGTGCAACACTGCACATTTAATTAATGTCCCTGAATGAAGCAGCAAATTTTATGTTGTATGTGTGTTACCACAATAAAAACGTCTTGACATGATCTCTGCGAGTTGTGCTACAAAAATCTAGTCCTATTGCACATTTCAAAACCTCCAGGCATGTCCTGGGGGATGGCCTCTCAGTAATTTGCTTTTCTTCTCTGGGGAGTGGATTATTTGGGTCCAGCTACCTGCATCCCGCAGTGAGTCACAGAACACAATCCAAACAGAAACACACAGGCAGGGTTTTGCTTTGCTGATGCGGGCTCTCCCCGTGAGCTGCAGTTGACCTAGAAGGAATGAGAGAAGGAAAAGACCTTTTGGCCAAATCCTGTTGAGGACAGGACAGCTGGGGAGGGGGTGGGGGGAGGGATGGATAGGTCTGGCTTTGCTTGGCCCCCTCTGGGCGAATCCCAGCTTCTTCTACAGCTGCAGCCCCTCCGTGGAAAGCTAGAACCCCAGACACTACTTCCTGTTTTAGTCTAGGGGTTTTTGCCGCACCATTGTTTATTTAAAAAACAAACATAAGGTCAAATGTCCGATAACGAAAGGTTGAATAAACAAACCATGGCACAACCACGCAATGAGGTATCGGCAGCCACGGAAACGGTGTTGCAGAAAGAACCAACAGGAATAACCACCCCGTGCTGGTGTCTGGTCAACGTGCTAAGTCCTGCATAGACAGGATCATACTTAGTCCACCCCACTGCACTGTGATGGAGACACCGCAAATATCCCCATTTACAGATGGGTCAGCCGAGGGGCTGACAGGTTACATGACTCACTCAAGGTCATGCAGCTGGCCTGGCAGACCCAGGACACGGTCCCTGTCTGGTTCTGCAGCTGCTTCTCCTGATTCCTGCTCTATATTCTTTAGAAACACATCCACCGAGCCACAAAGCTGCTCGCAAAGTAATTACTAGATGAAGTATAAAACATTAAGTATTTCTGAAAACAATTTAGTAGCAATTCTATGTGCATAGAGTGAAACACGCAAGGCTGTAGACCAAGGTGAATGTTAGTTGTGCCTTGGAGGCCCAGTGTCCGAGCTGGACCACAGTGGGTGTCCCGGGAGGCAGGGCAGCCTCGCTCCACGCCCTGCCGGCCAGGCGTGCACCCAGTGCCCACACCTGAAGCCACCACTTCTTAGTGCAATGGGATCGCCACGATTGGCTGAGATGATCGAGATGGGACCCTTGAGCTGGGGGTAGGATTACATTTCCTCAGAGGTAGGTGAGGCAGGGGAGAGCTTAGACGTCCCTGAACAATCCATAACATCTGTCACTGATTGCAAGTGACAGAAAACTTAATGAGCTGACTTAACTAAGAAACAAAATGCAGGCTCACTCCCTGGGATCAATGCTGTTTAATTCCAGACTCAAACAATGACACTGGGATGGGAACCCTTGTTTACAAAGGGGCTGCAGAAGCTCTGGGTGCCACATCCTCATCCCCATCCCGTGGGAGAGAGCGCTGTCAGCCTAAACAAACAGCTCTGCGTGCCTCATTGACTCTCACTGGGTGACGTGTTCATTGGGACATGGAGGGACCCTGAGCTCACCAGAGAAGTCTCAGCATCTCTCCGTAGCAGGGAGCGAAGAGTGGGGGAGGGACATCCCCAGGACAATGATGGCGCTTTTTACTGGAAGCAGAGAAGGATAGATGCAGGGCAGCCAGGGCTGGCTTTGCGGGGCAAGCTGGTGGCCCAGAGGCAAGGTCAGGCAAGGCAAAGTTGTGGAGGCCGCCTGCTGGCCCCTGCTGAGCAGGGACCCCTGGCCATGGACAGGCAGGCCCAGTTCCCAGGGTGGGGGCAGTGGGAGAGGAGCGCGTGGACAGAGAAAGGGCGGAGGCCTTTGCGTCCCAATTACCCCAAGGAAGACTTTTTTCAGAGGTCACCTGAGCGAGGAAAGGAGAAAAGGACATCCCTGAGCCTCTCGTCAGTGAAAGGGCCCATTTCTTTGAGTGTTTGTCTGACCTTTTCCTTAACCAGGAAGTCACCATGGGATTAACAATTTTCTGCAAAATTGTTTTTGGGTGAGCTTCTCCAGGAACACATACGAGTGGCACCGTATGCAAGCTGCATTATTTTTTTTAAAAGATTTTATTTATTTATATTTTTAGAGAGAGGGGAAGGGAGAGAGAAAGGAGAAGGCGAGAAACATGGATGTGCAAGAGAAACATAGCTCTCGCACGCCCCGAACCGGGAACCTGGCCCGCAACCCAGGCCTGTGCCCTGACTGGGAATCGAACTGGCAACCTTTCAGTTTGCAGGCCGGTGCTCAATCCACCGAGCCACAGCAGCCAGGGCTGCATTATTATTATTATTATTATTATTATTATTATTATTATTTGCCTCAATGGATAATGCCTGAAAAGATCTCTCTGTATACTTGTATACCTGCTTCTACCTCACTCTTCACGGATATTCATTTATCTGTTCATTCATCTGTCCATCCATCCATCCGTCCATCCATCCATCTAAATATTCTTCTTTTTTTTTTTAATTTACTTGGTTTATTTATTTATTTATTTTTAGAGAGAGGGGAAAGGAGAAAGAGAGGGAGAGAAACATCACTGTGTGGTTGCCTCTCACTTGCACCCCCAACTGGGGACCTGACGTGCAACCGAGTCATGTGCCCTGACTGGGAATCGAACCAGCGACACTTGGCTCACAGGCCGACGCTCCATCTACTAAGCCACAGCAGCCAGGGCTTAAATATTCTATGTATGGGTTTCTTACGCCTTTATGGATTTCACCTAATCTGAGGGGCTTTGGGGGGTGACTGGCTCCCTCTGCTTTGCCTTGAGCGGACTCTGGTCTAGACCTTGACTCTTGCCAGTGGAAGCTGAGACCGGGCTGTGAGTGACTTATTCTCGTTTCGTCTTAGACACTTTTACTGCTTCGTGCGCTGCGCGCTCTCCCCTTAGCCTTCTGCAGGTTCTCACGAGCACGAGTGCGGCTGTTCACAGCTGCGGGGGGTCGGTCTGTGGTTCCTCTGAGCACAGCGGCCATCCGCTCAGAGGGGCAAGTCGGAGCTCTGCCTAACCCGCCTTGAAATCAGCAGGCGCAGGTCTGGTGGAATCGCCTCCCCGCCCCACCTGCAAGCCCTCTGTTAAACTGAAGTCTGTGTCACGGGAAACAGGCTCTCAGAATCAAGGAAACACAGCATTGAGCACTCCTTAGAAATGTGTTCAACCACAACGCACAGAGCATGTTCTATCCTCATTTAAAGCCTTCCCTCTTGGGGAAGCCGGGACAGAAGCAGGCTGCTCTGCACCGACTTCCCAGCAAAGAAGGAGCAGCGTGCCGGGTCGCTGACTGACGGAGCTCCCACCACGGGCCAGGCAAGGCACCAGGGGCTCGGGACAGGTCTCCCTGGGGGTCCCAGAGGCCGCAGGCAGCCCCTGTCTGGCCCAACTTACAGATGAGGTAGTTCAGGCTCAGGGAGGGGTAGGGCTTGTTCCGGGTCCTGCAGGTAGGACCGGGGCACAGCCGGGGTCCTTGCCCCTGGGTCATTTGTCAACAGCAGGGTCTCTCAACTGGGGCCCCGTGACTTTGGGGCAGGGCTGTCCCGTGCGTTGTGGGATATTGACAGCATCCCTGACCTCTCTCTACCCACGAGATGCCAGGAGCATCCTACCCTGAGTCGCGACAACCAGAGCGTGTCTGGATATCGCCAAACGTGCTCGGTGGGGACGAGGCGCCGACACCCCGCGCTTCCCTGCCCCGTTCCGGGTACCAATGGCATGGCCAGGAGGAGGGTGTGGGAAGGGCCCCTCGCCATTCAGCACTGCGCCTTTGTGCACACCAGCACCCCGCCCGGTGCTTCTGAGCTCAGGAACTCCGATAAGCTTTTCAAAAATGAGTTGAAAAATCAACCTTTCCTAGGTGGAAGCCTGAAGGATTATATAGCACGCCAGCAAAGGGAAGAGGCCTCTTTGTGCCTCGATTCCCCCACTTTGCAGGGCCGTTATGGAAACCAAATGAACCAAGAATGGCCATGCTTCTAGATCCATGCTGGGTCCCTGGTACTGCTCATTAAATAAAAAATGCAGCACCAGAGGTCACGCGGAGAAGGCCCAAGGAACGCTGATGGCCCGCCCTGTGAGATCAGACATTGCATTTGGTTGGGCCCTTAGGGGCACCCTGACCTTTAAAAAGAATGTAAACATCTGGTTTTGTTTGAAGACCAAAGGAGACCTGGTGTCCCTCCGCCCCAGTCCCCGCCTGTCCCCGGCTGCATTTGAGCATGGGCCCTGCCGGTCCTGAGCCTGGAAATCTCCCCTTGAAAATCTCTGTGGCCACTGGAACCCCAACCCTACAAGGGGCTCTGGGCTGGGACGTGGTCTCTGGGTCCAGAAGTCCCACCCCTCTCGCCCCCTACCCCTGCTGCGGTCACCAGGCCCAGGTCACCCCACGTCAGGGAGTCGGCGGCTCCAGGCTCGCTCTTTCCGGCCGAGTTCCCCAGGCTCCTGTGCTCCCAGCTTACATTTGCCCGATTGCATCTCCTCGGGACGGCCAAGCGTGCTGAAGAGCTTGGAGAATTGAAACGAAATGGGCAGGGAGAACGTAAGCGCGGAGGGGTCCTTGTTCGTCTCCACGACGGCAGAGAACTTCGCCGCCCTCCCCCCACCGCAACCCCGGGGGGCGGGCGCTCACAGTCCAGGTGCCCTGGGAATGAAGGTGGGCGGGGAAGGCCACACACATCTTAGAGCTACAACGACATGTAGTGTGACCACCGTGACCTTGGCGTGTCTGAAAGGGAAACCAAGGCCCAGAGAGACGATGAGACTTGTCACATGTCACCCGAAGTGGCCGAGGAAAGGGCCCGCTGTGATGTCATTGGCTTCCTGGGATGGGGATTTCTTTCCGAGCAGTTTCCTCTCATCCATCCTTGCTTTGGGGTCAGACGGGTCTGCGTTAAATCGCCAGCGCTTTGACTGAAGATGCTGGGAGGGTGGCTGTGCCCGTCCCCAGCACGGGTTTCTCTTGTCTGTAAAATGGGAGGGATAATGCCACTCATCACGAAGCGGGTCGTCCAGGCCTCAGCGCTGCTCCTGGGGAGGCTGGTGTCACTGCCACAGCAGAGAAGCCCAGGTTCTGCGCAGCTGAGCGCGGACGCAGAACACAGAGGACGCCACGTGTGGCCGCAGGAGCCCCTGCCGTCACTCAGCGTCACCGCAGGCCCTGTGCTACTGTCTGCCACCCGGGAGCAGGTGTTCCGAGCCTAGAGGGCAGCTCTGGCGGTGGCAGCTGAGAGGCCAGGGCGGACGGAAGCAGGACAGAGACGGTGAGAGCTTGGACTGAGCTCATGGTGCCCATCCAGGGACAGCTTTGTACCCCCCACCCCAGGGGACATTTGGCAATGTCTGGAGACAGTTGTGTTTGTCTGTATCGGTGGGAGGCTGTGGGGGTAGCAACTGGCAGCTGGTGGGTGAAGGCCAGGGATGCTGCTAAAACACCCTACTGTGCCCAGGACTGTCCCCCACAGCAGAGAATGATCCCGCCCAACTGTCCCTCGTCCTGGTGCTCAGAAGTCCAGCCTGGGGACAGCAGCGAGGATGGAATGAAGGGAACAGATCTCAGAGATAATAAACAGGACAGGGCTGTGGGCCCTCGGGTTGGTGCTCGCTCTGTGTGTGTCCTTGGTGAGCTGGCGCCTGCTCTGCTCCACCTTCCTTCCCTGTGGGGAAGTGACAGGCCTTCGGAGTCTGGGAACGAGGGCCCCCGAGACCCTGCCCCTCCCAGAGCTCGCCCTGCCCCCCAGTCCAGACTCTTGCAGCCGCAAAGGGCAGCCCGGCCCCTGATGCAACCCGGAGCTGCAGGAAAGAGATAGCATCAAACATTTTTTAAGAGTCAAACTCAGGTCTTGTTTTTCAGGTTAAAAATAAGTGGTGGGGGTGGGGGTGGGCCGCTGAGAGCTTATGACGGGAAAGCTGCCTGCGCCCCCTCTCGGGACGAAGGCGGGCTCCTTTGCTGAGGACGAGGGGTAACAAACACCCTTCGGCTGCATTGCTGGGGGACACTGGCAGCTCTCTTCTTCACTCCCCGCAGGACTTGAACCCAAACAACCATGGAATAAGCAACCCGGAGCTAAGACAACTCAGGCTTTAGGAAAACAAAAATGAATGGGAAAAGCCCAAACAGAACGTACCCCCATTCCGCGGGGCCTTCTGGTGGATGGGCTCTTGGTCCGGAACCAGCAAGTGGAGGACTGGGCCCGGCCCTGTGGTACTGATGTTCTTACAGCCGGACAAACGGTGGCATTCACTCATTCTGTCCGTGCTGACCGGGGCCTCCGTGTCTGGGGCCACAGCGTCCGGGCCCAGGACAAAGACAGGCAGTACAGAGCCCAAGCACCAGTCCCGTCCTCAATTGTCACTGCCCGGGCAGCATCCAGCTGGTGACCCTCGGGAGGACCAGCTGCTGTGTGACCACGGGGGGGGGGGGGGGCGCTCCTGCGGAAGGGGCTGTGGGGCTGCGGTCCCAGGCGCAGAGGGCCTCAGGGCCCGAGGGCCTCCCCTCTTTACCTGCCTAATTGCAACGTGCATCCGGGCTTCAGCGCACACCTTGTTCCTTCCCAAGCCCAGCAGCTGGAGGTGATTCTAGAATGCGCCCCACAGGACCCTGTCCTCCTGGATGGCACTGAGCACAGCCCAAGGGACTGGCTCACATGTCACGGGATGATGAGTTTGCCAGGGTCAAGGGGCCAGAGGCCACGTCTGTTTCTGTTCACCACTGGGCCCCAGCTTCTGAATGGTGCCTGGTACGTTCAGGGAGCGCCTGTTGAATGAACGAACGGACGAATGAATGAATGAACTAGTGAATGAATTTAAAGCAGGACGGTAAAATCAGAGCTTCTGAGAACCAAGAGAGCCCAAAGATGACCGCAGGCCCAGAGGAAGCCTCTCGGCTGTCTTAACGACCTGGCCTCTATTCATCACCTGGACCCGGGGGCTTGCCCTCCTTCATGGCACATGCCAAGAGCTGAACTGTTTTCTAGGAGACAGGAAGTTGACATCATCGGATCATCAGGGCAAGATTCAGGGAACATGCTTGCAGTTGCCATGGCAACTTTAAATGCCAGACCTCTGTGTGTGTGTGTGTGTGTGTTTGGGAGGAGGGGGACTAGCACTTGTGAGTTCAGACAGATATTGACAGTGCACGTGAGCTAAGTCTTGAAGGGTGTCAAAAGGGTGAGCTTGAACTTGTTTCCCAAAACCCAGAGCACCAAGTTTCCAAGGGCTTGGTTTGAGGGCAAATAAATAGTTACTAAGTAGCAACCTCACGAAACCAATTCAAGAGTGGCTTAAACAGAAGTTAACCCCCATCTGGGAGGCGGAAGTGTGGCTGACTGTGGAGACAGGAAGATGAACTCCTAGCCCCGACTCTACCTCTTCTCAGCCACCTGACTTTGGGCAAATACCTTAGGGCCTCCAGGTCTGTTCCTACACTTGTGAAATGGGAATCATTGTACTAACTCCTTCCTGCGGTCCAGGGGTGGAGTGGGGCAAAGTTTGTGGCAGGGGACAGCATGTGCAAAGGCCCTGTGGGGGCCTGGAGGACGTATGGGGAGGCCAGTGCCTAGTGAGTGAGTGAGTCATGTGGGATCAGCTGGATGGGTTTCCGGGACCACAAAGGACCGTGAGGGGCACGGATGTGGAGGATGCTGGACCGTCGCATCCTCTGGGAACTTGTTGGAAATGCAAATTCTCGGGCCCACCCCAGACCTGCTGAGTGTGAAATTCTAGGCGAGGACTCAGCAACATTACAGGTTGGCAGAGAACAGCAGGAAATGGTGAGAGGGTTTTAATCAAGGCAGGGAGAAGACCAGGTTGGTTTTGGAAGTCCTCTTCTGTCCCGTGGAGTTTTGCGAGGTGTGTGCTGCCTTTGATCAAAGAAAGAAGGAGAACAGTGTAAAGGCAGGGCTGCCAGCTAAAATATAAGACAGGACGCCCAGTAAAATCTGAATTTCAGATAAACAGCAAATACTTTTTTAGTGTAAGTGTGTCCCGTACATGGTGTGTGTTGTGTTGTATCTGGCAACCCTACCACAACCACAGGATTCAGACCCCCCAGAGCCCTGGGCCAGTGGGGTGATGATTTGTTTCCTTGGAATCTTCTGGAAGCTGGGAATCCGCTTTGAGATGTGCCCATTACTCAGTGCACCAGCTTCTGCAAAGTGACTCACGCTGGACTGATTAGCTTCAGAGAAAAAGAAAAAGGAAAATGAGTGGTTGTTGATGGCGGGGCTGGGTTTCAGTCGGCTCCCGTGTGGCAATCACTTGATTTACAGCTTTTTGCTGGGCCAACCCCAGGGCGGGGGTGGGGGTGGGAAGAAGAGGCGTGTTCCACCCCCCTGAGCCCCTCTCACCTGCAGGGGCACCGTGGAGCATTGCTGCTGCCCTTGTGGACAGAGGCCCGGGTGGCTTACAGGCGCTTTGGCCACCGACCCTGGGCAGTGACAGCCTGGTCACGGTCATCTTTGCTTGCCACCTATCGGCCAAGCTCAGTATATCCCTTGCTTCATAACATGAGCGTTTTACCTGCTTCCCAGGTAGATGCTCACCTGAGGGCTCTCCGTTTGACCCAGGGCTGTGCCCTCATTTGCACAATCCCATGAAGCTTTGGAAGAAGAGAGACTGAGGCCGGACAGTGCCTCTGCCTCCTCCTGGCAGGGGGAGCTGGCACCAGCCCCTCGGTCCCCCAGAGCCTCAGTGTTCCCGTCTCGAAAACGGGGACGATAAGAAATCTGGCCCTTTCATCATAACGTTGCTGTGAAGCCTTTTTTTTTTTTTTAAAGCAGGTTTAACGGCGGTCCTGGAATTCTTTAGGGCATTTAAAAATGATCTTTAAAATGATTATAAAATTGTTTCCAGTGTTTTTTCCTGCATTGCTGGAATAGTTTCCCCTCCACTTTATTTTTTTACTGTGTTTTTTCCATTACCATTCATCCCCCTTCCACCCCCCTCCCTCCCACCGTCCCCACACCATTTTCTGCGTCCCTGAGTCCTTTTTCCTTTCCGCGGGATCCCTCCACCCGCTGACCGCCCCGACCCTGGCTGTCAGCCCGCTCTCTGTGCATGAGTCGGCCTCTATTTTCGTTGTTGGCTGCGAGGTCTGATGAAGGGAATGCCACGCGCACCTTCGGGACACAGGAGCATGTGGGGGGCACGGAGGCAGGGGCCCTCCTTGGCGCGGGCGGGTCACAGCCACACACCCAGACTGGACGGGCAGCACCAAGCTAGAACCGTGCGGCTGGGATGTGCTGGTGACACCTGGGGGCCTTGGAAGTTACCGCAGCCTGTTCTGGTTTCAACAACAGGAGGGGGCAGTGGGGGGGAGGGAACAACTTTACCGAGAAACAGATAAAATCTCGTTTCTGGGCTTTTGAAGATCTCAGGAGATGGATCTTTCCTGCTAGTGGGGGCACTTTGCTTCCTGCGCCTTGTGCTTCGGCGTCTTTCAGGAGCTGAGGGTCCGGAACTTGCGATGGCCCTTCAGCCCGAATTTCTCCCTTCCCCGCTGACCTAGGGTGTCGCCTCCCCCAACCCCCTGGACTACACATTCTGTTCTTTCCCCCCCGAACACAGAATGAATAATACTCTGATCCTTTATAAGAGTAGTAGGTTCACGCTGGGACTTAAAGGGCCATCGATTAGAGAGGAAGGAGAAGTCACTCCGATCCCGACCACTCACAGAGATACTCCGTCTTTTAAAAATAACATTTTATTCTCAGATGATTATCTGACGTTAAAGGTTTTGAAGTGGCAATTTGGAAAATAAAGTTACAAACGAGAAAATAAAATTCCACTCCCCAAAGGTAATTACCATTACTGTTCTAGCATAGTTCCGTGCATTCTCTCCCTCTCTCTCTCTCTCCACACTTGAGATGTAATTATAGCAACAAGTCCCTTCATTACTTACAGCTTAAAGCAGTTTTTAATCATCTCGTTTCAAACCACGAGACGTTTCCCATGTCCTTTTGTCCTGGAAAACAGTTCCTCCCCTGGTTGCACAATGGCCCGTTCCTCCCTGTGGTTTGGCCATCAGCACCCATCCCCCGCCGGCGAGCATGTAGGTCGGTCTAGCTTTTCGCCCTGAGCCGGCCGCTGATCTGTGCCCACGTTTTCTGACGGTGGCCCCAGGACAGATTTTTTCAGGCCTCTGAGTCTTCAGAGAATGAATGCGTCTATTTTAAAGTTGAGACAAACTCAATGTGACTCTTCTAATTTTATGTTGATGTCGTGGAGCTGACTGGAATTCCCGGGGCGGAGCAGAGAAGGGGATAGAGTCACCCAGGGTTGGGAACCCCACTCTTAAATCCAGCCATTTACGGCCCTGTGGGAATGGTCAGAAACCTGCCCTGAGGAAAGAGGAAGGGAATCTGACGGCACCTGAAACATCTGTCCTAGCTTCCAACACAAACCTTGGTACAATGCCACCACAATCCTCCTCGTCACTCTGTCAGTGTCTAACACAGAAACAAGACAGCCGTGAGCTCGCCAGGAGATCTTCCTGGGGACGTTGGACTCCGTTCCCGGAGAGACACGCGAGCAGAATGTCCCCCTGGAGTGTCCTTACAGTGTCCCCTCTGCCCCGGCCCCACGTTGACGATGGCGGCCGTCCCCTGGGCCCCCGCCCTGCCGCAGCCAGCCCAGAGACAGCGCCAGCTCTCCCAGGATTCAGCCACTTGCAGTTTGGAATGGGTTGAGCGGCTGATCTTTATCTCGCACGCACAAAGCCAGGTTTCCTGGGATGAAAGGGAATCGCAGGGGCGAAACTGCTGACTGAGTGCGGTCCTGCCCCGGCACGCAGCACCCTGCCCGAGACCCTCGGCTCAGAGCACCTGGGCCTTTCTCAAGACGCTGTCAGCACCCAGCACCATTCCCACGCCCGGTGCGCCTGCATCCCCACCCTGAGGAAGCCGGCAGGCTTAGCACACGGTCCGAACCCCAGGTCCTGCTGTGTGACCCCGGGTAGGCACCTGACCTCTCTGATAACTCATACACCTCTGTTGGAGGGCTGACGTGAGGGCTTGAGGGCCCGTGCATGTGAAGGGCTCCGTGCAGGCCTGCCACGAAGGCGCCGTTTCTGCCCCGAGAATGAGTTCCAGGGGACAGGCCCGCTGTCCTGTTGGCCGCTGCAGACGGCTGCCTAGGACAGGGTCGGGCGCAAGGTAGCGTTCCGTGAGTGCGTGCAGCCTGCCCAACGGCACCCGCAGTCTGAGCGCTGGGCAAGTGTCTTCCGAATGCAAAAACGCGTGCCTCCCCCCCTCAGGCGTGGGCCTCTGTGTCTCCGTTAGAGACCAGAGGGGGGCTGACGTGTGCTGTGCACTCGGAAGGGAACCCGAATGTGCTCCTTCCAACCACCTGCGGCAAAGACCCTTCCTGCCACCTCACGGGCACATCCTGCGTGCCCCGCCCTGCGCTGGCCACCAGGAGCGTGACCTCTGTTCTCTGGAGCACACACAGGAAATGACGGTGTTCGGACGGCGCAGTGGGTCGAGCAGGCAGGTGTGGGGACACCTGCCTGGAGCTGGGTGGAAAAGTGCATTACATGTAAAATACTCTGCAATGATAAGGAGGACCAACTACAAAGGGTGAAGGGGGATATTTAATACCGAGTTTGGTTTAAAACTTTTAATTAGCCCTGACCGGTGTGGGTCAGTGGGTTGGGCACTGTCCTGTGAACCGAAAGGTCGCAGGTTTGATTCCCAGTCAGGGCACAGGCCTGGGTTGTGGGCCAGGTCCCCAGCTGGGGGCCCGTGAGAGGCAACCAATCAATGCCTCTCTTCCTCTCTTACATGACGTTTCTCTCCCTGTCTTTCCCCCTCCCCTCCCCTCTCTCTAAAAAAATAAACAAAATCTTTTTAAAAAACAAAACAAAGAAACGTATCATTAAAACCTTGTCATCTTAAAAAAAAAAAAAAGAACACCTTGAACTTGCTTTATAAAAGCACCTGGTTTATGTCACATTTTATCATTGGCATGACAACATGCAATCGAGAGAGAGGTCCTCAAATTCTTCATTGTCACTGTTTAAAGTTTTTTTTGACTAAGTAAGGAATAACATATTAAAAATCAAAAGAGGAAGAAAAAACACCAGCTGAAACGACACTGAGAGACGTCGGAGATGTTTCTAAGACGCCACCTGTGCAATCCTGCCTTTTCCTGTGTTCGTGTGAAAGGGCTTCCCACGTGGCCGCACTTTTCCGCGTCTTCTTCTCCAGAATAAAGCCGAGGCGCTAACCTTCAGGTGATCCAGTACCTGCAGCGGCCTGGGCGGGGTTCCCGTCCGCCCGGAGCTCGGCCTCCTGCCCCCTCCCCCACCGCCACCCCCGCTGCGTCCAGGCGAACACCGTGCCCTAGTCTCCTTATTTAATAAGCAAATAACAACGTCTGTGTCAGATGGCAGGTTCCGTGGTAGAAACCAGGCCTGATGACAGGCCGTGCTGGGGTCAGCAGCTGCTTTAAACAGGATGCTCAGTGCAAAGGGGCGGAGGTGGAGCGGATCAGAATCTTCCTCCGTGGTGACGGTTCTCAACTTGGCGTGATTTGGCTCCTCAGGGGACATCTAGAAATGTCTGGAGACATTTTTGGTTGTCATACCTCAGAGAGCGGTGTAACTTGCATCTAGAAGTGCCCAGGACAGCCCCGCAACAGAGAATGGTCCAGCCCCACGTGCCAAGAGGCAGAAGTTGAGAGACCCTGCTCTAGGGGCTCTATAAGTCAGTACAATGACCTTGGCTGTCACCAGGAGCCAGAAGGGATCCATTGCAGGGGTTCCCGCGAGGCACTAGGATCCGATTTAGGCTTCGACAGTGTCCCTGGGATGCTGTGCTGGGGACGGTGACACAGGGCCCTGTGGGCAGCGGAGAGAACAGGGGGGTGGGGGGCAGTGCCCAGGGAAGAGCGGTGGGCGGCCAGAGGTGACAGTGTACCAGAGTCCCTCCCTGCCTGTGATAGCTCTTCACCCAGTTTTTCCACACCTGGGAACCAGACTGAAAAATAGCCCCGAAAACCCACAAAATTTAAAATAGGATTTAAAAGGGGTGGGTGAGCCCTGACAGGTGTGGCTCATTGATTGGAGCATCGCCCTGCCAAGCAAAAGGTCACCGATTGGATTCCCAGTCAGAGCACACACCTGGGTTGCAGGTTCAGTCCCCGGTCAGGGTGCGTGCAAGAGGCAACCAGTCGATGTTTCCCTCCCTCTCTTTCTTCCTCCCTTCCCCTCTCTCTAAAAATAAAGGAATACAATCTTTTAAAAAATAAAAAAATCAATAAAAGGGGTGGATGAGGCTCAGGGGGATCCAGTGAAAATGCTAGAATTATGACAAAGAAAAAAAATTGGGTGCAACAGCCACATCCCATAATAAGGGCCTAGCTAGGTAAAGCTGAGGCATGAAGCCAGCAAAGGGGGCAGCCTGCTGGCCACCGTGTCCCCTCCGCTCAGAGGCGGGCTCCATCGCTGCATGTCACCTGAGCGATCACGGCAGGACAGTGTACCCAGTGCCAGGCTTGTGAGCACATCTGGACGGCATGTCCTCGAGAAGGAGAGAAACGAGGGAAGCAGAGAGCAGCGAGCTGGTGGTCCCAAGAGAGCAGGCCAGCCTCGGGCACGGGTGAGGGGCTGGCAGCTCTCAGTCTAGGTGGGCACGGGTCGGGGCAGGGGCTCAGCCCCAGGCATCCCCCTTCTAAAGGCCTGGCCCCTGGAGATGCAGGGTCTTCTCTGCACTCTCCTTCCCACCCACCACCCCGCCCCCTCCCCCGCCCCCACACGTCTTTCCAAACCTATTGTGTGTAATTACAGTCAGCAGTTTTGTTAGGGGCTCATGCAAAACGGGTGGGTAGGGGCCGGGCATGCCCGTCTCCCAACGGGCTGGAGGTGCTTCCAATAAACCTGGGCGTTTTTAATGAGTTCTTTACAACTGCTAAATGATTAAACCCAAGATTGACAAGAATAACTGGTAGCCCCAAATCCTGGCAGCAAATGAGAGGAGCGGGCCCCGCCCTGCCGTCCCCTTGGGCACTCTTGTAAGTGACGGCAGCAAAGCACAAGTGGGAGCTGGCAGAGCGCGGCGACTTGAGCAGTTTGATTAATAAACTAATAAGCATCCGTGTGCTCCACAGTCACCTGGGAGGCCTGACTTTCCTTTCCTTCGGTCCTGACGCAGATGTGCCTGAAGGATAACCTCTCTCTAACGCGTACAAGAGACCGGGGGACCCCTCGTTCTGTGGGTGTGGGGCCAGGGCCTGCCCAGCCAAGGTGGCCAGACAGAGCAGGTAAAGCCCAGGACGCCCAGGTACGTGTGACCCGCAGATAAACAGCAAATCCTCGTTGGAGTGTAAGTAGTATCCCAAATACTGCACGGGCCGCGGTTCTACTTAGGAAAATTATTCGCTGTTGACGTGAAGTTCAGGTGGAACTGTGCGTTCTGCATTGCACCTGGCAATCCGAGTCCCAGTATAAGACCGTTCTGAAGAAATTCTCCCCGGGAAGCAGTGAGAACGAGGCTCACTGCTTCCTCCCCGTGACCTCCCAGCGCGCCACGCTCCGGCGGGAGCTGCGTGGGGTGCCCATGGCAGGCCGAGGGTCACACAGTGGTTAGCGGGGGGCTTTGGAGTCTGATGCAAATCCCGACGCTGCCGCTCTTTAGCGGGGTGATCTGAGGGAGGTCACTCAACCTCTGTGAGCCTCGGGTTCCCCCGGGTGGAATGGGCGTGGTTGCTAAGGAGGTTTGGAAAATGTCATGACAGGCTTCGTAGGAAGCATTAGCACAGGGTCTGGCACTTAGGAAGCCCCCAAACACACAGAACCGAGTGTTATTTTGTTACACGTCACTCCTCTAGAAATCCATTCCAAAGCCTCTGATGGGCTTTCCATTGAAGGATGGAGATCCGAATGCCTCTGTCGGAAGAAAACATGGCCCCCGGGGCGATGGGAGGACCCTACAAGTGTGGGACCATTGGCTCTCAAAGTCAGAGAAGGTAAGGTGTACGGGGTTCAGAAAGGACGCCCCCCTCACACAGTCCTCGGGAGGCTCGTGCAGGGACCATCTGGGTAGAGACCCCATTCCCGAGCTTGAGGCCCAGGTGCAAGGTAACCCTGCGCGACCCGCAGAGACGCGTCCCACCACGAGCCTCCCCACGGTGGGAGCCCTACCAGGACCTGGCTCACCATTCCGTTCCATGGCGATTTGAGTCACTTCACTCTGAGCTCCCCGGGGCTCTGAGCACTGGGCCAGGTTCCACGTGGAATCAGAGCTCTGCCCTCCAGCAGCTGGTGCTGGGGGCGGGGGAGGACCTGAATCTGCGTGGGGCAACTCTTGCCTTTCAATGGTTGGGCAATATGACTTGCCGAGTGCTGTTGGCACGTGACATGTCATTTAGTGCAGTCCTTAGGACCGCAGTGAGAGGTCAGGTGTGGCAGGGACCAAGGCTCCGAGGGAGGGAGTGGGACCCAGAGCTGACCAGAAACTAGGCCAAGTTCCGGGCAAGGAGAGAGGAGGCGTTGTGATCTGGCAGGAATCGCGCCGCTCCACAGCCCCACAGGGAAATTCTAACTGTCTGCAGCGGCGAGTGCCAGCCTTGTTCATCGCATGGCACGGGACCCAGTGCGTGAAATTCAGCGGCACACCAAAAAGTGTCTTTCTTGCAGATCGGACAGAAAAATAGGTATAGTTTTGATTTGTTCACATGGACGGCTGTTGTCATTTTTTTATTTGACGGTCAGAGGAAAAAGCCATCAGAGCCTCTGACTCAACAGTCAGGTGTTGCCCATTTTAAACATTCTTGTGGTGCAGCCATTGGAAATTGCTGGTCTACAGGGAAGAAGAACTAAGCAATCCAATGTGGTCGCCGCAAGACACGTGTGGCTATTCAAACTTAAACTAATAAAGATTAAATATAATTTAAAAAATCCTCACTGAAGGATACATTCATTGATTTTAGAGAGAGAGGAAAGGGAGGAGAGAGAGAGAGAGAGAGAGACATTGGTGTGAGAGAGAGACATGGATCAGTTGCCTCCTGTACCTCCCCAATGGGGGACCGAACCCACAATGCGGGTACAGCAGCCCCTCTCTATATCGCGGTTCACTTATCGCGGCCTCACTGTATCATGGGATTTTTAAAAATATTATACTTAATTATTTATCGCGGATATTTTGCTATGTCGCAGGATTTTGCGGTACTGTATATGTATGTTGTTAGAGGTACATGGGTTTAAGAGTGTAGAATATGTTTAAGAATATAAGTACTGTTTATAAAAGTGTGGGAAAGGTTAATAAGGGACTGGGAATGGTTTATAAGTGTGTGGGGAGGGTTTATAAAGCCTTAAAATATATAGAAATACTAAAGGTTCCTACTTTGCGGATTTTCACCTATGCGGGGGGTCTAGAATGTAATCCCAGTGATAAGTGAGGGATCACTGTATATGCCCTGACCGGGAATCAAACCAACAACTTTCTGGTACACAGGATGATGCTCCAACCAACCCAGCCACACCGGCCAGGGGAAAATTAAGTCTGATTTGAATTTCCATTCCTCGGTCACACTGGCCGCATTTTCAGAGTTCCTCAGCCCCCTGTGTGGCCAGTGGCTAGCTACCACATCAGCCAGAGCAGACACAGAGTGACCTCATGCCACAGAAATTCTGTTGGACAACCCTGCTCCTCCAGAGACTCAAGAAAAAGTTTCTGAGTCTGTAGCTAAATTTCCCAAGACCTGAAAGAAAAATACATCTTGGCCCCAAGTGAAAAATTCAACCCTATGTAAATGTTTGGGTTGTTTAATTCTAAGGACAATATCTAAGTTCTGGGTTCCTGTGAGGAAGGTTCTAGAGCCCTAAGAAAAAATCCAGGGCGGGGTATGTATGGATGTTAATAAAGAGCACCGGAAACCTAAAACCCCCATCCTGAAAGTTCTAGAACTCTAACAAGCTAGGGCTCTTGGAATAGAGTATATTTCCAGGTCTGCTTTCTTTCCCCCCTCTTAGTGGACTGTCTGATGAAATATCATATTGCAGGAAAATGCAATACCTTCATCTCATGGAATTATCTAATGGAATTGTAGCAGGTGTTAAAGGGGAGGGGAGGTAACTAAGCATAGGGACAGGAGGTGTCTGTGACCTTGGCCTCTGGTCACGACAGCCGGGTGAGGGGTGCAGGGCTGCCATGCAGAACTAGGGGCCCAGGCCACATAGAGATGTGAGCCGGCGCCCTGGGTCTCCAGTTCAGCCTCCTTGTTTGTTGCAAAGTCTCCCAACTGCATAGCTGTGCTGCGGCTGGGTCACAGCGAGAGGAGTACGGGCAGGAAGGGGTGGGGGAGGGGTCACAGTACATCATCGTGCATGTGCCTCCAGGGCAGGCAAAACCTGATCAAGCCTGAGCCTGCCTGCCTGCAGCCAGGGCCTCTTCCCAGGTCCTGGGTGGGTTCCCATGGGGCTGAGCCAGGCTGCAAAGTCGGCATCCCGGGATCTCAGGGGCTGCCTTACCCATAGAAGTTGAAGGTCAGCAGGGCTGACCCCAAAGGCAAATTACAGTCAGGGGGTCCCAGGCCTCACTCTGGCGCTCTGGCTGGTCACAGCCGAGGCCACGGTGTCCCGCACCGCACAGATGTCTTGGCTTGCCCTTCCTTTCGTCACCAGCTAAATGCCGGTCACAAACAACCGTTCTGTCATGAGCTCACAGCGTGGTTCCAGCTTCGGCCGGTGGGAAGGCAGCTCTGCACCCTCATCGGAGGCCGCTACCCCTGACATCTGTGTTCTGGTGCAGACATCCCAGCCATCAGGTTTACTTCCTAACCTAAGCCCTTGCCAGGCTCCCAGGAAGGAACTGACTGCTCTCCACCAGGGTGGCCCACCGCCCCGATTTCCCCGAGACCAGGGGAGTTCCCAGGATACGGGACTTTCCCCTTTAAACAACGGATGGCCTCTTGTCCCTTGCCAGGATGGGGCAAGGCTGCCTGTAACTGCCTGAGAGGGTTAGAGGGTAGGTACCTGCCCCCAGCAGGGGCATGGAGAGGCTGAGAACAGGAAGCGTCAGAATCATCCAAACCTGCACAAAACCCCAGGCAGCCAGAGGAGGGGCAGGCGCCTGGTCCCAACCCCAAACTCAGCAGCAGCATGTGAGAATCTCGCTTCAGAGGTTTAAAAAAAGTTCTCTTTGTTCAGGGCCTAGAGAGGTAAACAGCAGCCTCGCTGTGCTGAGTTTTGCTCTCATTCTTGGCACAAGGCACAAGGTATTGTCTAGAGCAGGTTCCCTGCAGAACAAGACGAGAGAAACAGGTCTGTGGGTTTGCGTCACCAGAGAGCACGTGCAGGGCCCCTGGGGGGTGGGACCCCAAGAGCCCCCGCCTCTGTGTACCCTGCCCTGTATGGCTTGAATTTGTTCACCCATTTAAACAATTTTTTTTAAATGTATTGATTTGAGAGAGAGAGAGAGAGAGAGAGAGAAACATTTGTTGTTCCACTTACTGATGCATCATTGGTTGATTATTATATGTGCCCTGACTGGGGATCGAACCAACAACCTTGGCGTATCGGGACGATGCTCCAACCAACTGAGCTACACAGCCAGGGCCTGTTCACCCATTTCTGAGGCCTGATACCTGCAAGGATTTAAAAACAGAACTATAATTTCTGAAAACGTAACATGCTTTGTACCAAATGCTAAGCAGCCACTTGCCAGAAAGGGTGTCAAAGGTCAGGATTTAGGGTTTCCTGGAGAGAGCAAGTAAAGACAGAATGTAGCCTAATTGCAGTAAAAATAGATCTATGCATTGCAGGTATTTGTCCAAAAAGTCCTGGGATGATTCCCGCTGAGATTTGTAAGTTTGCATCTGGGAGGAAGTTAAGATGTAAACTTGTACTTTTAAACTCACCTTCTGCCATTAGGCTTTCTTCCCCTGAAAAGCCTCTGCTTTCTCTCTCTCTCTCTCTCTCTCTCTCTCTCTCTGCGTGTGTGTGTGTGTGTGCGTGTGAGTGTGTGTTTTCCTTGCTAAAAGGCGTCTAGGGAGTTTCCAGCTGGCAGAGCAGGTGGGTCCCCCTCCTTGTAAGCAAGACCCCCGTGTCCGCAGGCCCATGAGAGCGTTAGGGTTCCTTCCCAGAGGCCATCGCCCTGGTGCGGGACAGGACGCATTTTATCCACCTTTTTAAGAACAAATCCCTCATGTAATTAATTAAGCCTGTAATTACAGACCAGTCTTTAAAAACGTAATTTGTAGTTTCCCTACAAAACCCATTCCGAGCCTCACTTGTGATGTGGGCTAGATCCTACTGCAGCCGATTTTTACGACGTGGCGACTCAGGAGGGGCCCGGCTTCGTGTGTGACTGATTTAAATAGGTCGTGGCTTCCATATTCCTGTCTCCACAGCACCTGGCATTTCCGGGGTCACGCCTCGTGTCCCCCTCTGGGGGTCGGAGAGATGGCTTACTTCACTTTAGTTGTTCTTTGCCCTTCATCGTGACTCATCGTCCTTCTGAAGGCCGACAGTTTTAGGAAACAGGCTTATTCTGCTTTTGCCATTAAGAAAACGAAAACAAAAACCTCTGGATTTGGGTAGGATCCCCGTGCACGTAGAAGAAGTGGGAGTTTGAGGAGAGAGAGAGGCGGGACCTCGGCGTCTGTCTCCAAGGGACCGCGTGGGAAACCCTGCGGGTCCACACCCGCCCCCCCACAGCTCCGCTCCTGCTCCCGAGGGGGAGGGCGGCTGGCGGCCTTGGTCCCCGGGGTGTTTCTACGGTTTGGGATTCTCTCGGCTGGCTGCTCGAAGGTTGTGCTGGGAGACGCACGCTCTCTTCAACAAGATTAAAAGGGGTGTGCTCTCGGGAAAGGACTAGGGGGGCCTGGGGGTCGTGAGCGGGGCCTGGAACCACGCACTTTGCCTCCTCTCCTGGGGGGGAGACTGAGCTGAGGTATCACCGACCCAAGGATCTTACGCGGACCAGAGAGCCCAGTCCCTGTTCGCAGCTGCAAGGCCGGAATTCCGACCTGTCGGGGCAAAGGCGCCGGGTCCCCAGGTCAGGGACAGCCCTGGGAGGGCTTCTGGCCCCGTGGGGCATGCCGCACCTGCCAGGCTCTGAGGCCTGCCTGCCCCTTGTCTCCAGGTGAGCCACCATGCGGCCGCCGGGAACGTCCCTTGTGCTTTGGTTCTTTATACCTGGGGAAGGAGTCCCTACCTGTGAACACCTCCCAGCTGCGGCTTCCAAGCCAAGCCCTCCTCTCTGAATAGCTCCTTATTTTGGATTTTCACCCTGGAGACCGTTCTCTCGTTGATTTCGCATAGCCTGTCTGAGGGATTACTCATTCCTGCCAGTGGGAGGAGCCGCCCCCCAAATACCTTTTGACTCACTTGGGGTTTCTATCGCCTCGCATAAACTCGGGGTTACTGCTTTTGTTGAGATTACTCTTAGGAAACCGTCTGCACGCCGTCTGTACATGCCGTCGCATTGCACCAGACTCGGAGCCCTGCGAGGGTGGGAGAGGGCGGCCCTGGCAGGCTCGGGGTGAGGGTGGCCCCTCTTGCCCCCCTCCCTGCGGCCTGGCCCAGCCACCTGGCCGCAGAGTTCCCAGGTGCGTCTGCTTCAGACTCACGCAAGTCAGGAAAACAGGCCAACTCTGCCGAGGTTCAGGATGGCGGCCCCAGTGCCCACGCTTCAGGGGGTGCAGGCCACCCCCAGCCTCCCTGTACCCCCCCAAACCTTCCCGCCTCCACGGAAGGTTCTGTTCGTGCTTTGCCGGAGACTGTCCTTCTCTAGGAATGAAATGAAGATACTTGCCCCAGACAGGAAAACCAAACCCAAGCCAGCACACTCTGTTTCTAAAAACTAGGAACAACCATTTTTCCCATAGCCAGTGTGTTTGGTAGACGTTCTCAACCCGTTAGAACCAGAATCAGTGCAGGGAGGGAATGGTCAAAGTTCTGAGGTTGCGGCCCCACTGCTGACCAACAGGACTCGAATTTCTGGTCGTTTTTATTTTTAGTTTTTGCTTTTCGAGTGCCCTCCAGGTGAGTTGAAACAGGCAGCCGGGAACCGCTGATTTAAAGCCAGGAGGCTTTAACTCACGAAGACAATTCAGAATTCCAAAATGCCAAAAGGAATAGTCACCAGGTGAATTGCTCGGAATCCCGACCCTGCCCGCTAACTCGGGGCATCCCAGGTGACTGAGGGAGGAACGAGCCGGCTCCAGGCTGGCACGGGACCCAGCGCAGGAGATCGAGCAATCATGGGGCCCCCTCTGCTGGCCACGAAGACTGGACCATGCTCTTCCGGAGCGGACCGTGCGAAGGAGCCTGCCTCGCGGATGCGGCCGCTCGGCAGCACATTTCCAAGGCAAACACCGGAAATTTGGGGGTTGGTGGGGGGTGAGGTCGAATTTTTATTCTACCAACGCCAATGTTTCAGGAAGAAGAAGGCATGTCCCAGCAAAAAACGTGACCGGGTTGCCACTGCAGAATAGAAGTACTTAGGCTTTAAGAATAAATGTAGCCTTCGGAAAAACCTCGCTGCCTTTCCCTATTTCCTCTTATTGAGCTTCAGGCCAGTGAGCCGTCTCGTGGGACTTGAGCTTGGGGGCCGCTGGCTGGGGTAGGAACTTTGAGATCAGAAATGACTCCTTCTGGTCACTGCCAAGTCCTATTGCAATCCGAGCCAGCCTCGTGGCTGTGAGCCAGAGCCCCGCGCTCAGAAGGACCCTGCCCTCGGGTTAATGCCTGGCTGTGTCACCCTGAGGGTCTCAGTACTTTTTGAACAGGGAACCGCCTTTTCATCTTGCCAGTGAGGCAGCTGAGGCTGGTGTGAACGGGTAAATCTGCGCGAAAACGTGACTTTCGGTTATTCCGTCACGATTTGGTGAGCCCGAGGGGAAAGGCAGGCAGGCAGGACAGAATTATACACGCGCCTCCTGAATTAGCCCCCCTTCCGGGCTTCTTGTGAGTGGGGTGACACATCTCTTATGATGGAAATGACTCTTCGGTGACTCTGTGCAGCCAGGCACCAGGCCACAGGGGCCTTGAGGCTGGGTTTTGCCCAGAGAGATACGGAACCGTCTAATGCATGGTTAAGTGGGGTGGAGGGTCTGTCATTCAGCATAAATTTCTAGATCACAGACTCCTGGCTCCTGAGCTTCTCACTCTGTCCCTACAGACCTTTGCAGACACCTCCATCTTCCCACTTCTCCCGGCCCCACCGTGGCACTCTGTCGAGAAACACTTCTCTGAGACTTCTCGCATTTCTGCCCATCTTGGGAGCGGAGGCCCCGGCAGCTTTTCCTCCAGACTGTCTGTTCAAGGGTGTTTGTAAGTGGACAGTCTCGGAAGATGGAGCTACTGTCTCCCTCCAGGGCAGAGGGCAGGTTTGCTCCAAGACCAACATGGAAGACGGGGTTCTGTAAGCTCAGGATCCCTCCGCTGTGACAGATCCCTGCCTGTGCAGCGTGGCCCTGGGCCACCCCGCCCTGCCTGGCTGCTGTGGGCCTTGGGACGTCCGAGCCACCGATGCAGGCAGAGACCTCATGCCACCTGCTGGGCTGTGAGTAATAAAGTCCCGTGTCTCTGACCCAGGGGTCTCGGGTCTTCGGCCAGCACCCATGGAACTGTGACGGGCCCGCTTGTTAGCCTACAGGGGGGAGTGAGTAAGCAGGGCGTTATTGTTCTCTCTGGAGTCACCAAACATATAGTTTCTGTGGAGGCCAACGAAGAGGTACATAAAGTCTGCACCAGGGGGCTTGGCCCACAGCAGGTGCTCCCAAGGGCAGCGATTTGTCTGTGGCACGTGTAGCAGTCACAACTCTTCTAGTTAAATAACAGAAGCACAAGTCAAACTGGCTTAAACAAAAATTATGTTTACGGGTTCACCTAGTTGAAAAGTCCGGTAGTGGGCTACAGGCACAGCTGAATCCAGGCGTTCCGACAATGCCGTCAGAACAATGTCTCACTCCTTCCCTGCTTTTCTTTCTTTAGCTGAATTCATCCCTGGGCAACTTGCCACTGTTGCAGGCTCACCTCCCTCCCCCACCCCAGTCTCTCAACCTCGGGGAAAGGAGAACACCTCTTTTTCAGTGTTTCTGCACAGTCCTGGGATCGGCAATCTTTGGCCTGGCCGGGGTTATGTGCCCGTCTCTGAACCTCACCCGGCCTCCATGGACTTGGGGGGAAGAGGCAGAGGGTGGAGTCTGTAGCAAGAAGAAGGGACGAGGAAGTCGGGCAAACACCTGACGTGCTCAGGGCGGTCTGCTGAGTGGGAAGGATCATCAGGGACTGAGCACAGCTGAGGTCGGCGGGTAGCGCCGTTGCGGCAACCATGCCGGGGCGTAGCTTCCCTCGGCTCTTCCAGGACTGGGAAGCACGTCTGCGGGTGCTCTCCCTGCCTGGGCACCCAGAGCTGGAGATATGGGTGGTGTCAGTCGGAGGGAGTCACAGTGGGTGCCCCAGTGAAGTTCCACCCGGGGTGGGGGAGGGATGACAGTGTGACCGGAGAGAATTCTGGAAGTGATGTGTTTTACCTGAGCCCATCCCCTTTCTGGCTTTGTCAGCTACCAGCTGGACGCCTGCTTGTGCAGATTTGAAAGTCACAGATTTAAAAATCTTGGAGCCCTGGCTGGTGTGGCTCAGTGGATTGACTGCTGGCCCTGTGAACCAAGGGGTCATTGGTTCGATTCCCAGTCAGGGCACAGGCCTGGGTTGGGGGCCAGGTTCCCAGTTTGGAGCGCATGAGAGGCAACCACATACGGATGTTTCTCTCCTCTCTTTCTCCCTTCTTCCCCCCTCTCTAAAAACAAAAACTTGGAGACTTGGCCTCCACCCAACCCTTGGGTTCTTCGGCATTGGTAGTGAGCGTGACAGTGGGTGTGGGGCCAGGGAGGGTCTGCAGGTGGTGCTGTGGGTTCATCTCTACCCTTGTAGGGTGGGCGCTGGGCCCCGTGGGACATCTTTTCACATGTAGTGACCAGATAGGTGTTGGGGATGTTTTCCTGTGAAAAGCTGGTTCAGTCTTTTCTCACCTGGGGCCAGTGTTAGTTCACCATCTAGTCTTCTATTTGAAAACATTTATTTATGTGAAACCTCCACTTGTTTTTCTGGCTTTAAAGGTTTTCTTTAAAAACCAGAACTGATGTTGAATTTATGAAATTCCTTTGGACACCCACCTGGTGTGAACGGTCCCAGCCAGTTCTGGCTGGGGAGGTGTTCTCCCACTTTCGGAATGAGTCCCGCCGGGAATTCTGCTGTGGTTTTTGGAACTCAAGGGCCCTACCTTGTTCTTCTCTAACTCATTAACGTTTTCTTGCATGTATTGGCAGTGAAAAGATTAATGTGAAAAAAACACCTACCATTGTTCTTTATATTCTATTAAGTAATTTAAAAATGTTTTTACACAAAAAATAGGACTGTCCCAGAACATGGTTCTATAGTGTACTTTCTTTTTTCAGTTCAAACACCAACATGTTTCCAGGCAGAATACAGTGTGCGACCTCACCCCATTTCCCTCTTTGTTGCCTACTTCTCTCTCAAGGCTGGTTTTCCCCAGGACTCTGTCCTCAGACATCTCTTCTCACTCTGCCCAGCCCCCAACAGCTTCCACTCTGAACAAGCTGCATATCTGGCCTCAGCTCCTCTCTGAGCCCCCGCTGGGGAGGCCGGTGACCCCAGTCCAAAGCCTCAGACCAGGGTCGCGGGGCAGACCTCCAGGCCAGGCCAGGCAGCCCAGCGAGCTGGTTCTTGGGAAGTGTACCCTGAAGTTGACTCTCTCGTGCTCCCTTGAACTGACGCAGTCATTCACAGAGGAAAACCAGATTTTGTTTAGTCTTTTCCTGGCTCGGAATGCCTGGTATTTAATAAACCCTGGAGCCAGCCCCGGGGCAACTGGCTTTTATGGGCTCCAGGCATCCCCGCCAGCTCCCTCCCAGCAGGTGGGGGTCTTGACCTGCCCTCTGCCCCCCATGGACAGATTGGAGATTGCTTCCCGGCCCCAGCCCCCTGACGCCACCACCTTTTCCATCAGATGAAGGGGTCCTTCTCCCCAGCCCCAACTCTGTGGGGCAGCTTCTCCTGTTCAAAGGACTGAACCTGCTCCAGGGCCGACCCCATAGGAACTCGGGGTGACCTTTGACCTCTGGTTAGCCCAAGTCATGGTTCCACCAAGTCCCAGTTGGGGAATTGTTGCCCCATGGAGCCATTTACAGCCAGAGAAGTAGCTGTGGAGCCAGCGGCTTTCTTTAAGATAGACGGAGAGATCTTAGGGGCGTCCCAGCGGACCCACCGAGACTGCGGCTCATTTGTAGCCAGACCAGAGGCCCTGGAGTGCAGAGATAGAGCGGACGCCCTGAGCATCCCCGTTGGTCTCTGGGCACCCCGACAGGCAGCCCACTCTTTCCCACTCAGCAGGAGCGGGCTGCCGCGGACCATTTCCCCCTGGGGCCGCCCCACCCCTCTGCAAGGCAGGCTTCCAGGAGCTGGCGCACCGAGGGAGGGAGTCCGGGAGCTGGAGAGGGCACACGGGCAGCATGTCCAGGTGACAGGATGAGCGGGCTGAAGGGACCGCTGGCTGACCCTTCCTTTCCAATGGCCTCTTTCAGCCCAGGCGGGGTCCTACAGGCACACGGTTTCCCGAAAAGCAGTGTTTTTAAATGAACTATTACTCACTCAGAGAATGTTTCCAAGAAGCACAAAGAAGAAATTAAAAATCACCCCAAGGCACAGCCCAGTTCCGTGCTGAGGTGACAGCGTCTCTCTGTGACAATCCCAGGACAGCCCCGCGCCGCCACCTGAAGGAGACCCATGCGGCCTCTCTGCACCGGTTCATCTGCCAGAGCGCCATTACAGGCAAGTACCCAGGGCTCTCCGTCCGCTTTCAAACGCCTCCTGAGCGGCTGTGTGCGGCTCCTGACGTCGCTCCCACGGGATGTCCGTGGGTGTTAAAATGAACGAACAAACGAGAGAAAAAGCGAGTGGGTGAACATGTGAAGGAAAGGAGGGAGGAGAGAGATCCGGCGAGGACATTCAGTAATTAACACACAGAAGTAAATAAATAAGAAATAAAAATAAACCAGTAAAACAACCATTCCCCGCACTCTGCATGCCCCTCTCCCCGCCCCCCCCCCCACCCCCAGCATTCACGCGGTGCCAGCAGAAGCAGCCCCGTTATGATACGACCCCAACGTCCCCGTGCCCTTTGCTTGGTCCAGAAATGAGCACAAGATCCCCGCTGAGCCAATCAGAGGCCTTCCCTGGGAAACGCTCGCTGTGTATCTGACCTCGGGAGCAGCTGGCGGCCACGCTCTCGTCCACGTGGCCCCAGAAGCCCAGGACGCCGGTCTTGCTGAGAGAAAAGGCCGAGGCAGCTGAGCAGAGAGAAGAGGTGCGTGAGCCGCTCTGCCCTCGCAGCCTTTCTCCGGGGCCCCTGGTTTCTGAAGCCGATTCAGGTTGGGCTCCTATCACCCGAGACCAAGAGGCCTGGGCACACACAGCTGTATCTCATGTTCATCCAGGGGCTGGGTGTGTAGTGCCCACCACGTGCCGGGCGCTGCAGGAGAGGTCCAGGCTGGCCTCGGGGAGTTCCGTTCCGGGTACGTGGCACTGTGGTCTGGACTTGGGGTCCCAGAGCCCTTTCGGGCACATTGTCTCCTGATGCTCAGGGCAGCCCCGTGAGATGGGCTCACCACCCTGGGGTTGGAGCCAGGCTGTCCACAGCCCTCTCCTGACACCTCTGTGTGCCAGATTCCGTGCCGGGTTCCAGGATCAGACCAAGTCCCTACATGCTGACTCACCAATCGCTGGCTGGGCCCAGGTTGCATCATGGGGAACAGATGTGCCTGGTTTCTCATCGGCTTCGGGGACCCCTCCCAGATCCACCTCACTAATCAGCAGAGCGGTCACACCTTTCACCATTCCCCAGGGATGACAGTCAGAGCTGCCCGTCTTGCCCCGGTTCCAGTTCCTCTGGGTTCCCATGACCCAAGCCCTAACCGTGAACCTGGGGACCTGAGTTTGGAATGCCCGTTCGGTGCTGGGAGTCATGCACTAAACTTCAGCCCGGTGGTTAGAGTTGGCTTCTCTTAAGTGCATGAGGTAGTGGTTCTCCTTAGTCCATCAAACAAAGGGGATCCCTGGGGCTGGCTTTATGGAGCTTGTCTGCCCTTTATGTGGGGTCAGCTAAGCATTGTATCCATCTGCCCTTACGGCCCTAGCCCACAGGGTGTCGCTATCAAAATCTGCTCCTGTGGCACTTTCTGGTGCTGAGGGAAACGGGAAACCAACACACAGGACAGCCATACGCTCTAGTAAGGGCTTGAAGACAGCAGAGCAAAGGCATGTGGGAAACAGTGGCTGTGAGGGGCGCAATCAGGGAAGGCTTCCTGGAGGCAATCATTCAGACTGTGTGATCTAAACAACAAGGAGACAGGCAGGTGGCCATTCAGAAGAAGAGCTGCAGGCAGAGGGGGTGCAGGTTCAAAGGCCCTTTGATGGGAGGGACCTGGGTTGCTGAGGCCAGGGCACGTCTGTGGGGTGAGGGTGATGCTGCAGGGAGACAATGACGCAGAGCTTGGAGGCCAGGGTGAGGAGTTGGGGTTTTGTCCTAAGACAATGAGAAGCTGTTGGAGGACTTTGAGCAGGGACGACAGTGGCCGCTCAGACCCCCGTGAGAAGACAAGAATGGGGGGTCCAGAGGGGCACCAGGCAAGGCAGCCATTGCAGTCGCCCAGGGGAGACATGCTCTTTTATAGAAATTCTTTTCCGTCCCAGATCCAATCCAGGCTCAGGTCAGGCCTTCAGTTGCCCTGTGTCCAGGCCTCCTTTAATCCGGTCGATTCTTCAGCCTTTGCCTTTGGTGACACTAACATTTTTAAAGAGGACAGGCAGCAGGTTCGATGGCTAAGTGGCATCTGGCTCCCATGTGTCTCTGTCATAATTATTCTGGTTGCGCATCCCACTCTGTCCAGGTAGTTCTGTCCGTATCTGTTCACAGTAATTATAATTACACCCCTTAGGGGGATGGATGGTGTCCCCCAAAAGATATATCCATGCCCTGATCCCTGGAGCCTGAGACCGTGACCCCATTCGGGAAAAGTCTCTGCAGGTATGATTAAGTTTAGGATCTCGAGATGAGGTCATCCTGGGTTCTGCAGGGGGACCCGAAATCCGATGACAAGTGTCCTTCTAAGAGACCCACAGAGGAGGAGGAGGCCATGTGGAGACGGGGGTAGGGAAGGGAGTGACGTGGCCACGGGCCAGGGAATGACCGGGGCCACTAACAGGTAGAAGCAACTCAGGAAGGTTGTCCCCTGGAGCCTTGGGAGGGAGCCAGGCCCGCCCACTCATGCTTTTCAGACTTGGCCTTGAGGACCATGGGAGAGCACGTCTGTCGTTTTACGCTGCCCAGTCTGGTAATTTCTCACGCCAGCCCCGGGAGATGAACGCACGACCCTCTTCTCTGTCGGATCAGGTCTATAGCCCCCCTCCCCCTACGCCTCCCATAGTCCATTAAATGTTCGTTGATTGACAGACACATCACACACGCCCACAGTCTGAGGACCATCCAATGGGGATCTTTAAAGGGAGGAGGAGTCCTTCTCTGTCCAAGGAGTGACAGGGGAGGGGAAGCCTGAAGTGTCACCGCTGAACGGTGTCGGGGAGACAGGCCTGGAGAACCCCCATCCCAGTCAGGGGGAGCATCCGCAGCTCAGGAGATGGGAAGACCTCTCAGGACACCCAACCGTTTCTGGCATCAGCCAAGGGGCACAAGGAAGCCACTGGCATCTGGGTGGCCCTTGGGTAGGGGGGAGGTGAGGGGAGGTCCCCCACCACTAGGAACATATGCTGGGTGTTAGCTGGGCCCCATAGGCCTCAGAACTGGGGGGAAGGCAAAAGCACCCCAATTCAGACACATCTAACCCCCTGCGAGGCCAAGCGGGATCACACTTGCCTGGTGGCAATGACAGGGGACACGTGCTGGGGCCTCGTGACAGGCTGTTCCACTGCATGGGAAGGAAGCAGGTTGGGGTGGGCGGTGGGGGGTTTCCAGGCCTCGGGCCCTGCCGAGGTCTGCAGTGGTCGGGTTCCCAGGGCCTGGGCCCAGATGGGCGCTCCGGGATGCATCCTCGCCCTGCAAAGCCTGGATTCAGTTTGCACCCCACCCTCCCCCGACCCAGGCGCAGACCCTGCCTGCAGGGCCCTCAGCTGTGCTGGGCAGTCGTGCGGCTTCAGGGAGGGCTTCTTTCCTGTTTTTCGTCTCCTTTGATGTATTTTGTTTTTAATTTTAATAAAAAGAGGACTAAAAAAAAAAAAGAAACCTTAATGAACTGTGGGAAGTGCTTCTTTTGTACCACGAGGAAGAGCTGGCAATGTCCCTGGGGCAGCCTGGTGGCCTGCCTCTGCTCTCCGGGAGAGTCCTGTTTACTGCGGGCATCGCGCCCACCCCGGTGCCGCAGCCCGGGAGCCGCCCCTTCCTGGGCCTGCCCAGCGCCCAGCCTCACCTCCAGCCCCCAGCGCAGGAGGCCAGCAAGGCCCAGGCTGAGCTACGCTGCTCCAGCTCAAGGGTTTGTTGCAGAACGTTGTGGACGCAAATCTACGGCTGTTTTCCTGTGTGGGCACGTACGGAGGTTTGCAAGAATCGTGTTAACAGAATATAACTTTGGGCATCAGAGCAGAAGAAATCCAGGGCTGTCTCAGCTGCGCCCCGGGCCGTTGCCCAGCCGCTCTGGGTGAAGCCCCCTCCCCACCATTGCCTTCTAACAGCCCCCTGCATGGCAGGGCTTGACTGGCTTGCACCCACCCCCCCTCCACCCCCCACCCCCCAGGAAGAGGCTGCCTGTACTTACGGCCTGACTCTGTGTCTGCAGCAGGAGCGCAGAGCAGAGGACACCAGCCTCCAGCCTCATTGCCGGTGTCTTCCGCAAACAGCCACGCACCCGCCAGGTTCGCCCGTGAGCTCCCAGCCCCCTCCCCACCTACCCCCCGGGGGTTTGGGAGGGCAGCCCGCCACACCTCCCTGTAATCAGAAACAAGCCCGCCCTGGAGCGGAGACCCAGAAGCATCAGAACTGGCTTTCTAAGGCAGAAATTGCCTCCGTGAAAACCCCACGGGGAAGCTGCCCGTTTCTGCACCCGTGGGTACCCGGCATGGGGCCGGCTTGCAGGTGCAGCTCCTTTTCCTCTGGCACGAAGCAGAGCGGTGTTTTTCCTGCTCAGCACCATAAAAAATAAACCCAGGGAAGCCAGGAAAACCATGTCAGAAAGGAGGGAAAGAATAAACCTTGGACAACTTATCACTTAGGAGACATTTCGTCGGCAGCCGTCCGTCTCGAGAGACGATGGTGTAGCTTCTTAAGTGTCTATCTGCACCGCCGAGAATGGCTGTGCAGTCCGACTCGGGAGTGACACGGCATCTGTCTCCTCCCGTGTTGAATCGACATCTTGCGATGACGCTGGAGTGTCCTCTCCAGTGAAGCTGAAGCTACAGAGCCTGGGCAGGGTGATATGGAGACGTTTAGCTATAAAGAAACACACGTCTACCAGAGGTGCTTTAAAAACAATCTTTGTAATTTTACAGCGCGAGTCCGAAGGAGGGTTGGCGATGCCAGATGGCTCAGTCAGGGACTTGTTCCTGTCGGCAAAGACCTAGGGTTCTTCTACCCTCCGTGGGTCAGCTTTGGGCCGCCTCAGGCTCATCTCCTCCAGGCACAAGTGGGCTGCACCTGCTCCAGCCATCACCTCCGCACCAGCTCTATTCAAATGCAGAGAAGAAACTGTTCCCTCTAGTGTCTCTTTCTGAGACGAAAGAAATACTTTTCCCGGACTCTCTTCAGCAACACCCAATATGTGGCAAGGAGAATGGAGTGCCCTGATTGGATAAAACAGGGGATCAGCAAACTAGGGCCTGGAGGCCAAGTCCATCCATCACCCACTTCTGTAAATAGCCGCCCCTGTGCATTTCCATATTGTCTGCAATCACTTTCATGCTACGGTTGGAGACTGTAGCCCTAAAATCTTTACTAAATGCTTCTGTACAGAAAAAGTGTGCGTCCTCTGGTTTATACACAGAGATTCGTATCAGACAGAAGGGGCCCTCTGTGAGCACACAGGCTTGTCCAGTGACGGAGGGCTGCAGAGGAAGGCGGGGGGATTTGGGCAGGAACCCAGCAATGTCGGGTTCAGACCCAGCTTTGCCTCAGACTCGCTGCGTGTCTCTGGGGAGCCCCTCTTTCTGAGGCTCAGTTCTGTGTCTGTAATGAGGTAGAACCTTTTGCTGCTGTTGCTAGGATTAAACGAGGTGATAGACCAAAAGCCCCTGGTAGAAAATGGGCCCTGGAGTGTTCTGTTCCCTTCAAGAATTACCTAATGAATGTTACGCCTTTAGACTCCCCTCCCCCACCCGCCCAAGAGGAGAGGCTGCCAAGGGGGTTTGCGGTTTACTAATTAGAATCAAAACATTGCTCCTGTTCTTACAAAAGTCAAATGACCCAATGATGATGGGCTTTAGGGGCTTTCTGAGAACCAGACGGAGCTGACAAGGGGGAGTTGTGTAACATGGCGGAGGGGGCGTCCGGCGTCCACGGGATGCCCTTTCTTGGGGCCTCCGCATCCAGGGGTGTCTTGCTGTCCGGGATCTTTGCTGCAGGTTACAAGTTGGATCAGGGAGCTGGACAAGAATTGACAGCGGGGACCTGACTCTGAGCCCCCAAGAACCTTTGTGAACACCACAGCCACCCCACGGGCTGCAAGAAAAGGACTGCCAAACCAAATGCTTTCATTAACGAATTTATTTTCCTTTATTTTGTTGAGAAACAATCAAGAACATATGCATGGGCCAGTCGGGACCTCGGCTGGGACCAGAGACCAAGCGGCCCGAAGAGAAAAGCCGGGTTTGCATCCTGGTTCTCCACTTTGGCTGCGTCCACCTGGGGCAGGTGACCTCGGCTCTTTGAGACTCAGCTTCCTCATCTGTAAAATGGATATCACAACAGTGTGCTTCTTTTTTAAGGTCCTTGCGAAGACCTGGTAAGATTGATTAAGATTTAATATGGAGGTAAAGTGTGCAATCCAGGGTCTGGTACATAGCAGATGCTCAACAAAAGTTACAGATTATGTTGTAATATTTAATACGTATGATTCCAACATTGCATGATCGATTGATCACATTTTTCAGAAGAGACGGAGACTCAGAGAGGTTCAGTAATTGGTCCAAGGGCAAACAGCCAGGAAGGGACAGAGCCAGGACTGGTGCACAGGTCTGGTGGTGCTAAAATGCCAGTGTAGAGAGCAGGCGAAGGGACCACCCAGACAGTGACGAGGAGAACCCAAGGCGTGGCGATCATTCCTGCCAAAGCAGAGCTCAGGGGGTTACATTCGGGACGCCTCATCCAGGAAATGGCCTTCTCCTCTTTACAATGCTGACAGTAGCTTGTAGGGGCACATGCCTGAGCCCACCCCAAGGTAGGGGACCCAGAGAGAGGAATCCCCCCAACCAACCAGGAGAACCTGGGAGAGGTAGGCTCGAGGGCACCTGGCAGACCTCTCTGTGGCCACCAGAGGGCAGCAAATGCATCAGTAAAGGACGGCGACCCTGGTTGCAGAAGCCGAGGGAACTGACACCTACCTACGTGCAGTCCCTGACCCTACACACACACGCACACACGCACACACGCACACACCCCACACTGGTGAGTGGTGAAGCAGGCACTTGAACCCGGGCCGCTGGCTCTTCATCTTTATGGGGATCTCTGCCCGGCTTGATCTCAGGCTGGGCCTAGGTCAGCTGCTCCTGGGCCTTGGCAATGTGGGGCAAAGGAGGTCACCAGGATTGGCCTTATTGTCCTTGTCCTGTTGGTCAAAGTTCTTAACCCTTCCCTCAGCAATTTCCTCATCCCCACACCTTCTAGGAAACGTTCATTCACTCACACATTCTGAGCACCTACTGTGTGCCAGGCAATACAATAGCGCACAAGACAGTCTGGTGCGGGAGCAAGACATGTGCAAGGAGCCAGGGAGCTTCAAGAGCCTGGGGGCAGGAGGGACATCAAGGAGGGCTTCCTGGAGGAGGAAATGTCTTAAGGACTAGGAGTTAGGTAGTCAGTCAAAGGGGAGCAGGGAGACTTTTTTCTCATCCAGTCATTTAAGAACCACATACAAAGCAGTGGGAGGGCACTGGGGGTAATTAGATACCCCCAGACTCACAACCCAGCGGGGGGCGGGGTGTGAGCACTTGCAGTGGTCTGTGGTCTGTGTTGTGATGGTAGGACCCCAGGGGAGCAAGGGGCAGGGCCAGGAGGCTTATGGGGGTGCCCACAGGAGCATGGCAAGAGCACAGGCTAAGGGGTAACAACCTGGGTGTAGAGCCCAGCTCGGACCCTCCTAAGGGTCACCGTGGGAGGTCAGCAACTCCCCTGAGAGCCGGGTTCCTCACCTGGAGAAGGGGAATGACCCTCGTCAGCTGGTAGATACGTAGTAGGTCTCAGGGAATAACTGCTGGGTGAATGAGCGAGCAGCCGTAGGTGTGCTCCGAGAACGGTCGCTGAGCTGCTGTGCTTTTACTGCTATTGTCTGTGTGCGGCCAGTCCTCGAACAAGTGTCAACTTAAAGGCCGAGCAGGGACTTTCCAGCAGGTTTCCCGTCACTGGGGCCTGGGCCCTCCCCGCCCACCAGGGGGCACCCGCGCCTGCTGGGCCCTCCTGTGCTCTCCCGCGTGTGTGCACACGCACCTGCGGGCATGGCCGCACTCACGCCCACTCACAGCCACGGACTCACACGTGCACACACATGCACTTACTTACACACGGCTCATACACAGCACCTGCAGGCTCACACACACCAACACACACCAACACACACTCTCACACCCACACCCACACACACGCTCCTTTCCAGACCCAGCCAACCTCTCCCATCCCCCACAAGCAGACAGGTGTCTGCTCCCCGTTGGGAGCCCTGGCTTGACGGGTGCCCACAGACCCTCAGACCTGCCAGGAGGACCTGCACAGGTGGCTTGCCTCATTTAATCCTCATGCAACCCTAGGAGGTAGGGACTGTTATACCCTCCCTTCACGGAAGGGAAACTGAGGCCCAGGGAAGTTACAGGACCTCCCTAGGCTAGCAGATGCCAGAGCTGGGGCTCAAACCCAAGCCATGTAACCACAGCACTGCCCCAGTGACATTAACACTGCAAGTCACAACACCACCCAGCACAGTCACAACAGCACAGCTTAACAGGAGCCGCACTGGGGGGCTGGCACCCACGCGCTCCCCGCACTGAGCACGCGGCAGGTGTCACCGCCCAGCGCCGTCTGTGCCTGTGGGAGGTGCTCCGCTGCTCCGCTAACTCCCAGCGCGGCTGCTTGTGCCGGTTGGTTCCGGGGTCAGAACCGCACTGCGGCTCCGCACTCCCCGGCCTCGCTCAGGGCTGCCTCCGTCACCCTCCTCCCTCCGTCTCTGTCGCATCTCTGCTGTCTCGCGTGTCTCTGTCCCCTGTGCTGCCCCTCTGCGGGCACTTCTCCATCCTCGCCCCTCTCTTCCTCCAGGCACGTGGCCGTGTGTCTGAGCTGCTACCTCTCTGAGTGTCTCTCCATCACCGTGTCTGCCTGTCCATCTCGGTGCCATCTTCCCACTCGGTCCCACTGGGCACCCCCCCACGGGTTTGCTGCCTCCCAGTCTGCACCGGGGCAGGCAGAGTCCGCAGGATGGTCTCTAAAGTTCCTCGGGGAAAATTCAGTGTCTCTGGGCCTCTCAGGTTTCCCTTCAACATGGAACGAGCCAAGGGTTCTGGTGGGGAACGAAGGGGGCCAGTGGTGGCCCCGAGGGCACTGGCAGGAGTCGTCTGATGAGACACTCCACTGAAGGGCTCAGGCCTGATCTCTGAAGCAGCCCCTGCCCAGTTTCCCTGTCCCCCGCTTCTCACCGGCCACCCCCACCTGCAACCTTATGACCCCGCCCTCTGTGGAAGCCCCTGTCCTTCCCTTCTGATGATTCAGAGTAGGGACTGTAAAATCTGCCCTGGAATTTGCTGGAAACAGAAAAGCCCCCATAAAAGTCCCCCAGTCCCTCATATTCGATTTCACGAGCCAGTCGCCTGGGTAACTGCTGGGAGCAGCCCCCGCACCCCCAACCCCATCCTGGCAGGTGGTCAAGAGGGGACATCAGGGCAGGAGGGCACGTTTCCTCTGCTTGAGGATGCCAGGTGCCGAGCGACAATGTGCCAGCCACAACGACTATCTGTGGGAGAGTTGGCCTTCCCTGCCAGGTCCCCGGGAGTGATCAGGGAGGCAGGGGGCAGAGACTCGGGGTTTCTGTTGATGGCGAGCCTCTACCACAGACCCCAACAGCCCTCACCAAGCTCCCTCCCACCCTGGTCAGGGCTGCAGCCCTCATTTCCCTCCACAAAACTTCCTTCCACTCCAGGTTCCCTCACCAGAATAAAAGCCCCTATTGCTTAGATCAAATGGCAGCTCCTGACAGGTGAGGGCAGGACCATGTTGTAGGTGGAGGGTAGGGCAGTGAGCAGGTGCTAGAGTTGAGCCAAACAAATTCAGTCTTTAAAACAGTGTCCCTGGTGTGCTGCCTGGGCTCCTGACTTGGCTCCTGGGAGCCCAGTTTGGGAGGAGCACAGGCTTCCTTCCAGTGTTGCCGTAATGATTTGGTCCCTTTTAAACCGAATCTGAGACCAAGAGGGCAGCATGCCCTCTGTGACCAAGCTGGAGGTCGGGGACAGAGATTCAGTGTTAGAATCTAAAGTTTTATTAAGACGGTGCAAGTCGTGGGCCACACATTTGCTCTCACCAGTGTCCTGCCACGCAGCCTGGAGCGATCAGCTGGCTGGGCACAGGTGTCCCTCTTGGCCTTGAACTTGGCATTCCCATCTGACCTGGATAATCCTCCAACCACTGGGACAGGCTTTCGAGTTTTTCTAATCAGTTCTAAATGTTGACATGGGCTTACCAACTGGAAAAGGTAACCATTGACTAAAGAGCTAGAGTCCAGAAAATACAGAGAACTCCTCCAACTCAACAACACAAAGACCCGCAAACCCATTTTTAAAAAAAATGAGCACGGGACTTGACCTTTCTCCAAAGACGCACACGTGGTCAACACCCACATGGAAAGATGCTCAACAGGAATAAGGAAATACAAACCAAGACCACAAAACGCCCCCCACCCAGGATGGCTATAATTTTTAAAAATGGAAAATAACAAGGGTTGGCGAGGCTGTGGAGACTTGGAACCCTCGTGCTTCAACCACACGGGCTTGGAAGAGAGCCGCGAGCTGCAGCGGAGAACACAGGCCGGCCGGCCCCTGGCTCTCAGCCTTGAGCAGAGGACGCGGTCACCCTGTGCCTCAATGTCCGTCCTGCATATGTGAGTGAGAATAAACAGGTGTTGTTTGAAACCACGAAGTCTGTGGCTGTTTGTTATGCAGCATTGCAGGCTAATACAAAAGGAGGGTCCTTTCAGGTAGCCGTGGAGCTGGGAGGAAGCTCACTGAAGACCCAGAGCCCCCCACTTTCCCCAGAAATCTCCCCTCCCCTCCTCATTCTGCACCCCACCCCTCCCTGCACATTCAGAAACCTCTTCACCCCCTGCCCTGCCTCCATTCCTGGCCGCTGCTCTGATTCCCCTAGTTCCCCTTTGATACCTGTTCAACAAGCATGCCACGGGACAGTGAGCCCCCCCTTGCAAGGGGTGGGGAAAAAAGCGCACCGAGGCTCTCAGATGAAGGGCCCTAGTCAGAGCTGGACATACCAGGCCGGGTTGGCACGAGGAATGCCAGCCCCGTGCCAACCCAGTTGAATGAGGTTTTTTAGTCTGGAACAAAGCGCTCCCTTTGAGGATTAACTGCCAACAGGGAGCTCTTTGTTTGGGGTGGAATTTAAGACGGCTGCTGGGACAGGAGAGGGGAGGAAGGTGGCACGGCCAGGACCGCACTGTGTAAATCCTGGATCAGACGACACATCCGTTTGTTACCTTGTTGGCAAATATGGACGCGTATCGCGCTGACACTCCGAAACAGCCACCTGATTTGGGGCCCGTCCCTGGTCTCGCGTTTCCCGCCAGGTGATCCCTTCACAGATATGCTCAGGCATCGGGGGGGTCCGGCCACAGGAAAGGCCGATTCTTGCTTGTCGGCTTTTTATGTGGTTAGAAGAAAGGAAAGCAAATCCTTCAGATACAGCCCCGGTGTTGTTTCCCGAGGTGGAGAACGCGGAGGAGGGAAGGAAGTGCAGGTGCCTCCGATGGGGGGCTGAGGGCTTGCCGAGAAACGAGCCCTGCCTGGCGCTCATGGCCGTTCATACCACACGGCCCTGGACTGGCCATCCTCAGGGTGGGGGAGAAGCGTCCTGCCTCCCCGCTCTCGGTCCCCCCTCTCACCCTGAATAGACTCCCACATGCTACTCCTGGGCCAACTCTTGGGTGCTCCATCCCCTTCCCTGCTGCGTCTGTGCCCCATGCCCCCCGATCTCTGGGCCCAGCCCTTGCTGTGCCTGGGTCACCACAGGCATGCTCCTGCCTCAGGGCCTTTGCACAGCTGCCCTCCCCACCTGGGATTTTGTTTTCCCCAAAACCCACTTGACTGACTCTGCTTGTTCTTCTAGCTCATGCTCAAGAATCTCAAGAAGGTCACCTCCTCAGAGAGGCCTCCCCCGGCACCCTCCTCTCTCCCCTCCATTTCCTGGCTTCATTTCACAGGCCTGAGTTATAATTCTTCCTCTCTTCCCTTGGGAGTTGGAGTTCCACACTTCGATCTCCATCAGTCCTGGCCTCGTCGGCGGATCTGGACTGGCAGGACAGTTACGGTTCAGCGTGGCTGCAGCCATGGTCCCTGCCATGGTCCCAGACACGGGGCTGAGGGACAGGGCGTGAGGGTCAGCAGGCAAGCATGGGGAGCTGGCTGTGCCCCGTCCCCAGCCTGCATTTGCCAAGAGGCCCCAGGTCGCATTGGGTACTGGCAGGCGGCCCCACAGCGGACCTCCCTGCTGTTAATGATTTTAGGGCCGCTCCATGTGTCAGCTCGGCCGTTCTCAGCTTAGGGAAGGGAGTCATGGTGCAGGGCATCCAGAACAGCTGAACGCCCCAGGGGTCGCTGCTAACAATAGTCAGTGCTGGCCAGTGTGTGGCTGTACTCAGCCCCTCGACTGTACTGGGTCCTGACCGCACAGCCCCGGGCGGGGCACGGGCCACCTGCTTTCCCCTCTTTTCTAAACTCACTTTTTCATTTTAACAAGTTTGCACCGTATGTAAAGCTGTTCTCCTTGACTTGCAAATAAGCCTGACTACCGCAGCAGGAATTTTTTTAATAAAGTCTTTTTTCAAGGTTTTATTTATTTATTTTTAGCGAGGGGAAGGGAGGGAGAAAGAGAGGAAGAAAAACATCAATGTGTGGTTGCCTCTTGCGCGTCCCTGACTGGGGACCCAGCCCCCAAGGCAGGCACGCGCCCCGGCTCGGAACCGAACTGGTGACCCCTCCGCTCGCAGGCCAGCACTCAGTCCAAGGAGCCGCACCAGCCAGGGCCACCGCAGGGGTTTGTTGACAGTAAATGCGGTGCTGTGAGTAGTGCTGCCCGCAGCCAGGTCCCTGCCCTCACAGTTAAGAAGCGGAGTTCTGCTCCCGAACTCCTCAGCTGTACGCTCTGGCCAGGGGCCGGGTCCCCTCACACAGCCTGCGTTCCACTGCCCAGCACAGGACCTGGCACATAGCAGCTGCTCAGTACACACAGGTCAGGCAGCTCCGTGAAGGGCATGGGCAGTGTACACGTGAGGGGGGCAGGGCTAGAGGGCAGGTCTAGGGCTGCTGGTGTTCGCATTTCCGGCCCGGCCCCCATCCGTGGCTCTAAGACCCAGAAGTCCGTGATGTGGGGCTCCAGGGCCTGCCTGGGCCGCCGGTCTCCGGGCGGCCTCACACAGATCCAGCCGAGCTCTTTGGAACCCTGGCCTCTGTGTGCTACGGCTTCACAGGTTCGTGCACATTTGTGTAAGTGACGCTTGGGGGTGGGCATCAGTGACCCCCCTCAACACAGGGCAGAGGGCGGAGCCCTAAACTAGGACTCCGCGTCCCCAGGCCCAGTCTTGACTTGGGCGTGGAGCACTCTGTGATCTCGCACACGTGTTCTGGCCACTCTGTGTTTTTGTTGCTCCAACAACAAAATGGAGGAGGGGCTCCAACCTGAAGTGGTAACACCTGATGGGGTCACACCGGATGCGGTCACACCTGATGCGATCACACCTGATGGGGTCACACCTGATGGGGTCACACCTGATGGGGTCACACCGGATGCGGTCACACCTGATGGGGTCACACCTGATGGGGTCACACTGGATGCAGTCACACCTGATGGGGTCACACCTGATGGGGTCACACCGGATGGGGTCACACCTGATGGGGTCACACCGGATGGGGTCACACCTGATGCGGTCACACCTGATGGGGTCACACCGGATGCGGTCACACCTGATGGGGTCACACCTGATGGGGTCACACTGGATGCAGTCACACCTGATGGGGTCACACCTGATGGGGTCACACCGGATGGGGTCACACCTGATGGGGTCACACCGGATGGGGTCACACCTGATGCGGTCACACCTGATGCGATCACACCTGATGGGGTCACACCTGATGGGGTCACACCGGATGCGGTCACACCTGATGGGGTCACACCTGATGGGGTCACACCGGATGCGGTCACACCTGATGGGGTCACACCTGATGGGGTCACACCAGATGCGGTCACACCTGATGGGGTCACACTGGATGCGGTCACACATGATGGGGTCACACCTGATGCGGTCACACCGGATGCGGTCACATCTGATGGGGTCACACCTGATGGGGTCACACCGGATGGGGTCACACCTGATGGAATTGGAGACTCCTAGTAGCTCTGCCATTAGGGTTCCGTATCAGGACCTTCTTGGCCACAAGTGACAGAAACCCCCCCTCACCCTGGTTAGCGAAGGACTAGGAAGGACCCTCCTGGCGGACGGAGGAGCTGGGAAGTGGACTCATTCAGGTATAGCTTGATCCAGGGGCTCTGACAATGCCATGCTCTTCCTCCGGGGTGTTCCCTCCACCTCTCAGATCTGCTCTCCTGCATGTCAGCTCCATTCTCACGCGGACTCTCCCCTGGGATGGCAGGGTGACTGCCAGCAGCCCCAGGCTTCCTCCTGTACCCCCCAAGAGCCCTCAACAGGAACAGCAAGCAATGCCCTGCACCCCAGAGCTAATGCAAAAGACCCATGTTGGCTCTGATTGGACCAACCTGGGCCCCAGGCTCATCCCTGAACCAATCCCTGTAGCCGCGGGGGTGGATGGAATTCACGATTGGCTGAGCCTGTGTCATGGGACTACACCTGGCTGGGGTGGGTGGGTGATATGAGCCCACCTTATGTGCACTGAAGCCGGGGGAAGGGTGCTTTCCCAAAGAAAACCCTAGAGTTGTTTCCAGACTGAGGAGAACAGATGCTGGACAAGGAAACATTTTTTGAATCCATTACAGAGTCTGAATTACACTCCGTGTAATCAGCCATCATGGGGGTTTGCCTTCTAGAAGCGCATGTTTCTCTGGGGGCCCAGAGCAGCCCCCCAGGTGCCAGAGCCAGCCAGGACCCGCTTGCAGTGACAACGCCACGTGCCTGGATTCCTTTCCTCTCTGCTGCAATATTTTCGTCTTGAAAATCACCTCCCTGTGCCGCCCTGGCCCTCGGGGAAGGGTTCCTGTTCGCTGCCTCGGGCACAGGTGGTGGACGGGGCCCTTGTGGTGGGCCCTGCGGCTGCCCTTGCCCTCCCAGGAACGTGGGAGGCCCCTGAGTCAACTCTACCAGCCCAGACGGTTACAGGCTTGGGCGCTTCCTCCGGCTGCTCTGACAAACGACCACCAACCCAGCGGCTTAAAACAACACGGTTTATTTACTTTCTGCAATTCTGAAGATCAGAAGACGGGCTTCTCCTTGGGTGAAAAGCAAGGTGTGAGCAGCCTATTTGTTTCCAGAGGCTTCCTGCCTCTTCCGACCTCTAGGGGCGGGCGGCCTGCACTCCTGGGCGCGTGGCCGAGAAGCATCTTCAAATTCCAGTCCCGCCCCGGCCCGTCCTGCCAGCCTCCTATAAGGACCCCTGTGATTACCTGGAGCCCACCCGGATAATGCAGCAAAGTCTCGCCATCTCGAGATCCTCCGTCACATCTGCAAAGTCCCTTCTGCCACGTGAGGCCACACCTATTCTCAGGTTCTGGGGATGAGGATGTAGACATCGCTGGAGGCCGTTATTCCACTCACCACAGGGCCATTCGCCTCACTCCCCGGCCACCTGGTCCTTTGTCCTGGCCTTGCCCGTGAAAGCTTGCTTTGTGTTACAGATGGGGGCTTGCAGTGGGTAGAACAGGCACACACACACATACACACACACACACACACTCCTTGCTTTCTCTAGGCTGCCCACAGTGTGTGCACATGCACAGATTCATTCATTTATTCAGTTAACATTTATGAATCCCCTACTAGGTGCAGAGAGTGTGAGCCTACTAGGTGCAGAGAGTGTGATGGGGATGAAGGCAGCCAGGGACCCCTCATGGAGCTTACTGTCCAGTACGGGACTGACTTAAACTTCGAACCAAATAAGTACCAACCGATTCGTCAATGAGTCCATTCAACCAGCACTCGTTAAAGGCCTGAAATTCCCCAGCCCTGTGCTAAGCACTCGTGAAAGGAACAGACCCAGTCCCTGTCCCCAGGGAGCGTGGGCTCTGAGCTGGAGGACAGATGAGTAAACACGCAATGACAAAAGGATTGGATGGGAAGAGGGACCAGCCCAGAATGGGGGTGTTGCCCAAAGGAAAGGGGAGAGGTGGCATCTACCAGTTACCCACTGCTGCATAGCAAGCCACCCCCAAACCCAGAGACTGCAAACAGCACCCGCTCACTGTTCCTCAGAGGTGTGCAGGTCAGCTGGAAAGGTCTGCTGACCTAGGGTGGTCTCCACTGCCCGAGGCGGGCTTTGAACTTGCATCTGTGGTCAGCTACTAGTCTACAGCGACCTTGCTCACGTGAACGGTGGTGGCCGGGGGGAGGGGTGTGACTGGGCCCGTGTCCCTCATCCTCCAGCCGGCCAGCCAGGGCTTGTTTGCCCAGCAGGGTTGGGGGCCCAAGAAGTGGGGTGCAAATCCACGCACGACCTGCGGCTGGAACTGGGACACCATCTCTTGTGCCACAGGCTATTGTCCCAGGCCACCTGGTGCTGAGAGGCATCACACAGTCACAGTGCAGGATGAGGCTGGAGGGAGGGGAGGCGGCCATGGCCCTTGACAAAACCAGCCACAGGGGAGACTAACGTGAGGACCCGCCCAGCCCTCTCTCGAGTGCCGGCAAGCCTCCAGCACCACACGTCCTGGGCTCCCTGTGCAGCGGGGAAACTCGCCCTCCGGCAAGACCTTCCTGCTGCAGCCTCTGGGTCACCGTCTCTCCTTCCAGCCAAGCTCACCTTTGCCAGGCAAACCTGCCTACAGGAGCCGAGAAAAGACCCGCATGGCCTCGTCAGGCTCGCTCGTCCCCCGTGCCAGCCTGCAGCCTGCTCAAAGGCACGCAGAGGGTCCCTGGGCTTGGCTGCTAACTTTCCACCCAGCGAAGCTTTTAGGAAAGCTTCTGTGACAACGGCCAGGAAAGCCCCCATGGCCCTCTCACAGAGCCAGGAACCTGGTTGGCCTGACCGGCAAGGATCTTTCTAGACTTGCAGTAAAATCTGACCTTTGGTTCAACCCGCCGTACTGAGTACGTGACTGAAAAAGGCCCCGCGGTCTGTCCCCGAGCTGCTGTGGGGTGAGGCCTCCGGCCGTGGGGCCAGCCCCTCCCCGTGATCTCAGTGCCCCTCCCAGTCCCCACAGAGCCACCGGGGCAGCTGCGGGCGTCAGTTTGGGGAACAGACTGCAGCTCTCCTGGAAGGCGGAGGTGGAAATGCTGAGAGCTGGGAGCAAACCCGGCAGGGCTGGGAGGTCCGTGCAGGGCCCGCGGGCGGACGTCAGGGAGGCGTTACAGGCTTGCTCCAGTGTCCGACCTCCGGGGTCCCCCAGCTGCCTCTCCCCAGCTCTGGGGTTTGAGTGCACATCGGTCATCTGCAAAAGGGGTTCGGAAAAAAGAGGGGACAGGCAGGAGGCTCAGTAAATGTTTGCTTTCATCGTGGCTGCGGCTCGGGCACACCTCAGGGACTCCGGGAGCATCACGCCCACCAGCGGTGACAAAGCTCGTGTTCTGCTGCCAATTCTGGTACAAGAGACTCAGCGACCCACCCTGGAAAAAAGGCCTCACCTCCTCTATCAATGGGAGGCCAGCCCGAGAGAGGCTGCGGCCGTGGCCTGGCCGTGCACCCCCAGGGCAGCGCTCAGCCTCGCAGCACAAGCAGCAGCCCCTGAAGCCCACGGGGCGCCGGAGGCGGGGCTGGGCACGCCACCTGTGTCACCTCAGTTGTCACAACAGCCGCCCGGTTCCGCAGACGAGGACGTGGGCCTTCTATATCGTGGACCCTGTATAAACGCAGATCTAGGACTGAACGTGACCTCACAGGAACAGCAATGTCACAGCGTGTGGCCAGACGCGTCCCTAGATGTCAGTGACGAGCTGCTGCTCCATGTGGGGACAACGCTACCTGGCTTTCATGTCCCCATCACAGGACATTGGTGGCACTTGCAGCTTGGATTCCTTCCGAGCCCCAGCACACCGCGCGCTTTCCGTACCGTTTTTGTGTGCGGGACGCGCTGTCCCCAGAGCGGTCTTGCACCACCTGCCTCCGCTGGGCCCACCGAAGGCAAAGGCCAGGTGAGGCGTGGAAACTGGTTCCAGCCTTGGACAGGTGGGGTTTCCCACCCCTTCCCCCCCAGCCGTTGGTGGCTCGCAGGAGGCACCCCTGCCGGACCTGGGAGCTCTGGGAAGCCGGCTTTCCATCCTTTCCCCAGGAAGGGAAAAGTGGGGGTTCGATCGGAGTCGCCAGGGTTCCTGGCTCCCCCTCAGACTTCCGCCCATCCTCCCAGTGCTACTCCACATAAGCAGGGCTCTGGTGGGGGATGACACCTTGACCTTGTGGGGCCTTGGCCCCTCCGTGTCCCCTCCCTGCCTGGCCTCCCTGAACCCCCAGCACCTGCAAGGTCAATGTAAATGCGATCTGGCCCGGGGGAGGGGCCAGAGGGCCACAGGCCCAGGAGTGCCTCCCGTCCAGCTGGGCTCCATCACTGCCTGGGGCGCAGGTTCCCACGCCCGGGAGCAAACACTTGCACCCCGACCTGTGTAGGAGCTGGGGAGGCAAGGAGCATGGGAACTGGAGAGGGGGCAGCGGGGAGCCAGCCGGGGGCCGAGTCGCATCGCTGAGCACCTGCCCCGGGCAAGGCGCTGCTTGCTGCCTCAGGTGCGGTCTCTGTCCTTCCAGTGGCTTCTGTGGGAGACTCCGGTTAAATAAATGGAGGGCTGTGGGTTCTGAGTGCCTTTGGAGCTTCGGGGGAGCGATGACGGTGGGGCCTGCACGGGGGAGAGCCGTGCAGAGAACTTGGGGAGAAGACTGTGGAGCACGGGGACTCGCCCAGGTGGGACATCCCCCCATGTTCCGCCTGGGAAGTGCAGCTCGGGGTTCCTCTGCCCTTGAACCCCGCCCCGCCTGCCTCCAGGCCTCTGATTTTCTGTTTCTCAGTTGAGGGACTTCCTTGGAGCTCCTCCGAGAAGGCAACACCAAGCCCCTCTGGGGACTTCCCACTGTCTGGGCCCACAACGTCACAGCATCAGTTGAACTGGGATGATCCAGACGGTGAAGTGAGGGACTGTGGAGGGTGAAGTGGCTGTGGGGGTGGGGAGCGGGGCTGGGAGTCAGGAAGGAGGAACATGGGAGCCCTCGGGGGTGAGGGAACATTAAGTGGGCTCTGTGGGTTTAAGAAATACAACCTAACAGTACCCTGCGGTGCCGCTGAACGCCCGGATCTCAGGGACATGGCCTTGGGAATGAGAGAATGCTCCAAGAGAAATATTATTTGTGTTCCATGGTTGTAAAAGCAATAGCCCTCCCCCGCCCTGAGCCGGAGGAAGGGAAATTTGAAACCTGTCATCGGGAAGCTGGTCTACAAGTGGGAGGACCTGGCTCCCAAGGTCCCTGCTGGCCCTTCTTCAGGCCGGTCTGGAAGCTGAAGAGCTCTCGGGGTTGAGAGGAACGGCCTGAAGTCCCACACCTGGGGGACCGGCTCCCACGCCAGGATGAGGTCGCTCCCAAAATCGTGGCTTCATTGAATGCAAAACATTACGGGTCAAATTAGTTGATGGGCTACAAAATAAAAACATTTTCCAGCATCTCAGCCTGAAGGTATCCTCAGAACCGCATGGAGAAAACCGGAGATGCTGGGCACCTACCTCCAGGGTGCGGATTCTGCAGAGGAGTGGTTACGGCTCCATTCCAAGGGAAGGCGCTGGGAAAGACCCAACTCTACCATTGAAGACCCTGCATTACCATCCTGTGCACCAGTGAACAAGCCAGACACGAGGTTCCAGGGCGCATGATCCCATGCATGAGGAATGTCCAGAATCAGGAGGCCCCTCAAGTCAGGAAGGAGATCATGGGGGACAGGCAGGAGGGGCTAGACTGCTTTGTGGGGGCAAGGCATCCTTTCTAAGGAACGTGTTTGGAACTTGACATAAGTGACATTTGCACAACATTGTTAATTTACTAAATGCCACTGAGGTGCACTGTGAAAGCGTTCATTGACGCTGCGGGAAACTTACCTCCATTTTTAAGACGGACATCATCTCCCAGTGCGGAAACTTTGGGGCATGACCTGATACCAGCATGCTCCCCGGGAGCCCTGACAGGAAACGGGGTGTCCCTACTGTTCTGCCTTCCCGAGCTGTCCCGAGGCCCCTGCCGCACGGTCAGTGCAAAGACAGACGCCGTCTGTCAGACGCCGCGACATTCACCCCGGTCCCCTCCATCCAGGGCCCTGGCCTCCGTTGCCCCAGCGGCTGGAGGGGTTGGTGGCCTCATCTCTGAGCTGAGTCTCTCTGGGACTGGCCCTTGGTTGAAGACAGTCACAGCCCCACCGTCACAGCCGCAGCCCAGGGCCGCCGCCCTGTGTCCCCTGGACGGGTTAGCGGGGATTCAGAGGCCAGGCCCCCGCTCAGGGCGGGACAGCTCTGCAGGAGCACCCAGCTGCAGGACCCCGGGGGGCTATCCGAGTCCCCATGGCCACCACATCGCCGCTGGGGTCCTCTGCCCTACCCCGCTGCCCTCACTCCCCACACCGTGCTCCCAGGGTCTCCCCCAGCTGAGCTCCCTCTCAGAAACCTGAGACCCCTTCCAAGTTGGAGCAGGGCCATCGCCATGGAGAGCAGGGGTCCTCATCCTGGGGGCATCGACCCCCCCCCACACACACACACCTGCCCAGGGTGCCGATGACGACGGCTGCGACATTTTGGCTGCCACAGCTCGGAGGTGGATGCTACCGTCGCATCTAGTAGGCCAGGGGTGCTCCCAAACACCCTAAAATGCACAACGGGAGCCACCCAGCCTCACATGCCTGCAGGTCGAGGCTGAGGACCCCTGTCCTATGTCCAAGCTCCAGGCCAGCAGCACGTTTTCCCATAGTGACCCCGTCCTCCCCTAAAAGAGTGCCCGGCACAGAGCCGCTGCCCAGCGAGCCCGCGGGACGGAGAACGACCTTGGGTGGGCCGTTCCCCCAGCTCCTTCCCGACTGACCACACGTCCTAAAATGAAGCCTGCCCTGCCTGGCTCCTCTCCGGACCCCATCGTCCTACTTACCTGCTGCGGCGCTGTGCTAGGATGCAGAAGTCCCTTCTCTGTCTGGATGCCGGTCTGTGCCTTCTCTGTCCTCTCCCAAGCAGTCCCTGCTTCCCTCCCCCGCAGCCCAGAGCCCCCCAGAGGTCGGCACAGAGCAGACAGCCGATCCGCAGTGACTGCTGACAGAACGAACAAGCAAACGGGTGGAACGACTTCTACCTTGGACTTGGGACACCCAGGGTCCCGGTGAATTCGGCCAGGTGTGGCCGAGGGACCCAGCGCCCTGGAGAGGCTTTGCTGCCAACGTACAGAGGGCAGAGGTGTGGCTGCTGAGAGCTGAGGACCAGGGCAGAGGGGAAGGAGGCCGGCCTGGCACACACCTGGGGACAGCCCAGCCCAGGGACCACTCAGTGGCCCACCTGGGGCTCTGTGGGCCCCCTAAGAAACGCTCCGGGAAAAGGGTGAACCCAGACCCCTAAAATTAGGCTCCGAGGCCTGGATAGAGAAATGGACTTCGGTTGGAGTCACAGTCCCCACACACCATAGACAGGAGACCAAACCAAGTTCGTGCCCACGACAGACAGGGGATTCCTTAGTCCCTGGGCAGAGTGGTCGACTTGCTTCCCATCTGCATGTCTCCGTTCCCAGTGTGCTGAACCTGGATTGGCAAACGCAGGTCCAGGGGCCCAATCGGACCCGCCACCCGTTGGTGCAAATAAAGTTTTATTGGAACGGCCACACCTATTTTGTTCACACGTTGCCCATGGCTACCAAGGCGGGATGGAGTAGAGTCAAGAGAAATGGTCTGGCCCGAAAGCATGAAGACGTTCATCAGCTGGTTCTTTGTAGAAACAGCCTGGCCACTGGGTACCAAACTGTCCCTCACTTTCTTCCAGGATCCAGATTCACCTCCCCGCCTCCGGGACGCGGCTGTCACGATTGCAACAGCGCGCACACACTCACAGGAATCAAACGGGCTCGAGAGACGGGAACCAAAGCCTTGAGTGGGCCAGGGGGCTGTTTCCCACACACCACCCCATTCTTCAGACATCCCGCCCGATGACTGGGCCCACGGGCGGCGGTGGGGCGCCTGGATCACACAGCACGTGTGCCCTTTCGTTCCCACCCGAAAACAGCAGCTCGCCCTCTTCCCCCGGGAGCCCCCGCCTGAGCACGTCTGACAAGCCGCCTTGCCCCGGTGTGTCGCAGAGAGGCCTCCAGGTTTGGGTCCCATGTGGAAATCCGCTCCGGCCCGACCACACCCCACGCCGTGGCTGTGGCCGAAACCCGATGTTTGTCTCCATGAATCTCAGGAGGCGGCTGCAACTTGAGCCCCGCACACCAGAAATGAATGGAAAAAGTGCAACCTGGCCGCAAAAGTATTATTTTATAAATAAAGCCCTTCAGCAGTGGTTAATTGGATGCACATTTTGCAAGGTTTGGGGAACGTTAAAACTGTCACACGCCGGTCGACTGGCTGGCTTCGCGTTTCAGCCCTGATCATTTTCTGTGCAACGTCAGGCCCCAGGTTGCAAATTCGAGCTCAGAGACTTTATTTTTCCCCAAAGGATGTCACTTCTCCACCCCCACCCTTTCCAAAAGAGAGCGGGATTGATTTAGGGTATGTTTAACAACGTCATAAATCACTCAACATCCTTGAATCTCATCAAAATTCTGCCAGAAGTGATTTCACTGAAGCAGATGGCCCGTTTGGGGAGCTGATTTGGCACGCCTTTATTTTCACCAAATTCTGACGAGTGCCTACTGTGTGTGAGCCTCCCGCCAGCCCTGGAAGGAACCGAGGGCAGCTATGGCTGGGCCTGTGTCTGCATCCCAGAGGCAGCCACTATTGCAGCAGCTGGAAGCAGAAGATGTTCAAAGATACAGGACATCAGCCACAGAGATTGCAGGGCGCAGGATGAGTGCTTATTTGTTCTGAGGCCGCTTAAATTCACAATTTTCTCATGGAGACAGAAGATCAAACCCAGGACAGGCTTTGAGTGGCCTCTCCCACTGTGCTTGTGCAGGGCAGTATGGGGACTGCGAAGGGATCAAGTGATGCCTTCAGAGGGAGGACTGGAAGGAAGGGCAGCAGGTTGGGGAGGCCAGAAACCTCATACTTGTGATCTCATTGATCCTTCAAAATGACCCCACAAGGTACGTACAATTATTACACCCAATTCACAGATGAGAAGACCGAGTCTCTAGAGGGTCTCAACCTTTTCCATCAAAATGTTCCTGATCAGAGAATAGAAGGAGCATAGGAAGTAGGGACTTGGGGGAGGGGGACTTCCCAATTCCCCCCGTTGCAAAAGCAACATGTCTTTGAAGTCCTGCGTTTTTGGTTTTGTTTTTTGAAGCCTGTACCCCAGACCACTGAGGATCATCTGGGCTGAAGTTCTGCATCTTTTAATGCTGATTTGGGTTTTTTTGTAAAATGCTCTTGATCTCAGTTAGTTTTAATATAAAAATATTTTCAACAGTCTATCAGTGTAATTCCACAAATTTCGCCCCCCTAAAAACCTTCTAATAAAGTTAATGTTCCCCAAGGATACACCCCGTTTCTCCTGGGACTCCTTTGCCCACTGATTTGTTCTAGAGGCTAAACATGCGCTGGTTTAGTAGGCTCAGCCAGAGAGCAAGACTTGTAAACCTGTGATGTTTGGCCCTCTCTTTCCATTTAGTCTGTGCAGTATTTTTAATTTCTCTCTCTCTCACACACACACACACGCACACACACACACACTTCCAGGTTCTCTTGAACATGGTCCCCAAATAGCCACTGTGTGGCTCTGAGTAGTGGTGGCTTCTGCAGGCCCAGGCATGGGTTCTGTAGTTTGCCACAGTCCCCACCACTCCTTAGTGTCTTATACCTGACAGAGTAACTGGCTTATATTCTCATTTGGACCTGGAAGCATTGAGAATGTGTTCTTGCCATGGGACTATTTATATCTGGCCGACAAAGTGCTGAAAAGCTATGGGTCCCTCCCTGGGAAGACAGAGGGGACTTGAGAGAAAGAAGAAAGAAAGAAAACCCATTCACAAATCAGCCCTGCAGAGTCATGGCAACATGGGGGTGGGGGTGGGGAGCGCAAGGATGCTCAGCGAAGTCTTTTTATTTTCCACTCTGCCTCTGATGCTGCCCAAAGTGATGGATTAAAGAGGCTCATTTCCTTTGGTTGGGAAAAAAAAAAAAAAAAGCCCCACCAGAACGCAAAAGAAACCGGCGGTGTTCCATAAAACGTATGACGCAGCGGTCTTGGACCCCTCGCTGTGGAGCTGTTAATTGCTTCCTTCCCCGGGACGCTGGTTTGCCCCTCTCTCGTGGACTTGGATGTGTTTGTCAAAAAAAGTAGCAGCCGCCCATAAGTCTCCCAAATGCTACAATACATCACTTGAAAGTAAGCTAGGATCAACACGTTGTTAACTGTTTGATCTCACAAGTCAGAATTAATGATAGGCATTTTGCACAAAGAGAAAAAAATGAATGTTAAAAGCCTATTGACGTTAACGAAAGACATCCCCGCCACATCGGGGGCAAGTTCCTGCGGCACAGCTGGTCCACGTTTGCTAGGCTGCGGGTGGGTGGCGGCGACCCGTAATCACAGCCAGATTGAGGGTGCGCAGCCAAGTGCTGGGGGGACAGGAACCTTCCGATGGAAACTCCCGGGGACAAACTGGAAAAAGGGGCCCCGGGTTAGAGTTCAGAGTGAACTCGTCGGAACTCCAGGGAGAGTTGGGTATCAGTTTCTGCATCTAAAAAATGGACGTCATTCATTCTGAAAATCCTCAGTGAGCCTGAGCGGGCGCGGGTGACCCAGTCGGGAACAGGGACCCAGGTCCCTATCCTTGTGGCTCTTACATTCTGAACAAAAACACTTTAACTGATAAAAAAGCAAATAGATTAACAAGTAAGATCAAACATCACCAGTTTGATCTCGTGTCCAAAAGGGACCGAGATCGGTGGTCAGGGAAGGCCTCTCTGGCTGTGCAAAAGCCCTGGGGCAGGGATAGGCTTGGGGGTGTTCAAGCTACAGCAAGACGGTGCTGGAACCCAGGGGGGGAGCAAAGTTGGGGTTTGGGGGAAGAGGCTGGAGAAATAGGGGTGATGCTGCAAAGACTCTGGAGACGCTGAGTCCCATTCTGACTGCGATGGAAGTGAAATGGAAGCTTTCTTCTTTCTTTAAGATTTTATTTATTTATTTTTAGAGAGAGGGGAAGGGAGGGGAGAGGGAGAGAAGCACCGATGTGGGAGGGACGCCACGACTGGCTGCCTCTCGCACACCCCAACTGGGGACCTGGTCTGAAACCCAGGCCCGTGCCCTGACCGGGAATCAAACCGGAGACTTTGTGGTTTGCGGGACGGGGTTCCGTCCACTGAGCCCCGCCGGCCAGGGCGAATGGACGCTTTTAGAGCCAACATAGTTGTTTCTTTTCTGGGCTCTAAGCCGTGGGACCCGCTCCCACGGCGTCAGGTGGAGGCAAGACCTGGGACGGAAGCGGAGGCATCTCGTAGAACCTGAGAGGGGCCGGACCTGCGCTGACCACACATGGTTATCACCTGGGGAGTTCTCCGTTTAATCAGATGCTCGGGCCACAGCCCAGAGCAGTCACTGAGAAGCTCCAAGATCTGGCCTGGGGCCCCACGGTAACCAACTTCCAACCCGGTGGCAACCCCCTGAGTCTGAGCCCCCAGGCCTCGGTGAAGACGCCTTGGGACCTCCTCCCCTCACCTGCTTGCAGTCTGCCAGGACTCGGGGTGCCTCTGGGTACCAGGGCTTTCACTAGGCCCCAGGGCTACCGCCAGGAGGAGGCAGACGCCCCAGGGCAGGCACGGGGTGGGGGGGGGTAGTTCCCCACACGCTCCCTTCCCCAGCTCAGTTCAAACACTGCAGACACAGCTGGCGATTGGCCCAGCCGGGTCACATTTGCCCCTGAGTCCGTCAGCGGAGGCTGCCCAGGGGACCACGCTCCTGGGGGCACAGTTCCTTGGGCTGGGGAGGCCGTGTCTGTTTTTACAAGTAGCCCCTGCCTCTGGGGAGTGGGAGACGGATTTAGAAACGGCTGGAGAAGTTTTTCTAAAAAAAGCTGTAACACGCCCAGAGCGTCACCTTCCTGGCCAACCAAGTCCTGTCCTCTGACCCTCTGACCACGAGGGGGGCTTGCTTGGAACACCCTTTAATTTCTCAGATTCACCAAATTTGCTGTGCCTATCTGCCCAGGACAGGGTTTCTGGGGAGAATCAGGGCCCTTCCGAGAGCGCTTCAAAGCCGGCTGAGCTCCCCTGTGTGGGGGTGAGTCTAGACCACCAGAGAGCCCCCCGGGGGCTGAGGCTGGGGCGCATCACCGCTGTCCCAGGGCAAGACAGAAGCCACAGCCAAGTGGCAGAGACATGGGCATGAGGGAGAGCACCGAAGCAGAACAGGAAGCAACCAGGCTCACCTCAAATGCTCCAGATCAACTCGATCACCGATTATTGGTTTGAAGTCATCAGACACATGGCTTGCACCTGCCGTAAGGGTTTGTTTTCATTTATATTGCAAAGCAGTTTCTCCTGCGTGAGTTTGTTTTGCTGTTACATCCAGGCTGTTCTGAACACCCCTGGTGGCCGGTGAGATGCTTTCAGGTAGGACACAGACCCCTTTTTAAAATTTTACGTGTTTACTTTTGACTATATTAGAAAAAAACGTGATAAACACATCAAACACGTGACCGAGTTGAGGCTAATGTGGGTATTTGAAAGAGAGAAAAGAGGAGGGAGGGGAGTGGATTTATATCAAATGCTGAATGATGATAAGGCTGTTTTATGGCTGAAATTTGGGGAACGTTTGCTCAGGTGCTGGCCACGGGTTCTGGAGAAGCCATGGGATGTGTGCTGCTGTCTCCAGGTGACAAGACCGGACAGGGAAAAACACGTGTCTCCAGTCACACTTATGGTGACGAAGAGCCAGGGTCAACACGATGGCTTTGTAACTCTAGGTTCCCAAGTCTCGTCACCTCCGCCAAGCTGAGAAGGCGTCTGTCATGTTTCTCGGGAGCAGGGAAACGATGATACCATGCAATGATCACACTTCGCTCCCATTTTTCCTCCTGCAGCGCTGGTCCTCACCCGGGGCGGATTTTGCTCCCGGGGGACACTCGGCAATGTCTGGGGACATTTTTAGTTGTGACAAATGGGGGTGTGGCAGGCAGTTAGTGGGTGAAGGCCAAGGGTGCTGCGTGACATCCTGTGCGCGGTGCACAGGGCAGCCCCACAGCAGAGAAGGACTCCGCCACAAACGCCACGGTGCCGAGGTGGGAAACTGCTTTACGACAATCCTGACACACTGCACTCCCCAAAATCAAGTCTCAGACTGGAGGGTCAGAGATCCGTCCCTCTGTGCGTTCCTGGAGTTTGCCTGGAAATTAACATTTTGTTGGCTAAACATTAGGGACTGTTTGTCATGAACAGGCAGCAACATATCATTTAATAAGAGCCATCGTTTAGGATCCTCACGCGGTGCCAGACTTTGTGTGTAATCCTCACAACCACCCCACCGGGAGGGTACGGAAGAGGAAACGGAGGCACAGAGAGGTTAAGCTGGTTGCCTGAGGCTGCACCGCCTCTCCCTCAGAGGCGGGCTTTGACCCCAGGTGATCTGGTTTCCAAGCCTACGGCTCTCTAAAGGGGTGTAGTGTACGTTGTAGGAGTCTGTGTTTTCTATGGGACGCGTTTTAACGGTTTTCATCATTCCGTGGGGAGAAGTGCCCCCATAGCGTGTATTTTTCCCAAGCTGGTCTTCATGAAGAAAGAGGGCGCATGGCTGTTCTGGACTATCCCCCTTTGTTGCAGGTACTGCCCTTGCACTCTCCCTGCTTGGCCTTAATTTCCTTTCAGCCCTGAGTGCTGCATAAAGCAGGCCAGGGAAGTTCCCAGAGAGGGCTTCTGTCCAGCTTCCCGGCCCAGACGCAGTGCCGCAGGCTGGCTTGAGCGAGGAGTTCGGCTGGGGTTGGGGGTAGGGAGTGCGGGCCATTCTAGAGCTGGGCCGGCCTTGGCCTGCACGTCTGGTAAATGCCGCTGGTTCTTGTTATGCGCCAGGCCCAGCTCCTTGTGGGTAGATATTGTTTGTTTGTGTTTTTTATTAGGATAAAATCCCTCAGACAAAATTCAGCACTTAAATCATTTCAAAGTGTGCAACCCAATAGCTTTTAACGCATTTATGATTTCATAGCACTATCACCGCTAATTCCAGAACATTTTTGTCCCTTAAAAAAACAAAAAACTACCTTATACCCAGGGATAGTCATGCCCCGCAGCCCCTCCCCTCAGCCCCTGGCGACCACTGACCTGTTGTCTGTCTCTATGGACTGGCCAGCTGTGGACATTTCCTAGAAGTGGAACCATGTGCTACGTGGCCTTTTGTGACTGGCCTCTTTCAAGCTCCAGCCACGTGTAGCAGGCATCAGAACCCCGTTTGTTTTCCTGGCTGCGTACTATTCCGTTTGTGGATGGACCACATGTGTTGGCGTGTGTGTTACTCTGTTCAGGTTGTCCCCACTGGGTGGCTATTGTGACGGGTGCGGCTATGAACATTCATGTACAAGTTTGTGTTTGAACCCTTTCGGTTTTCTTGGCATACAAGGGAGGACCCAAAAAACTGAAATGTAGTTTTAAAAAACTGTGCATTTATTTTCACATATTTAAATTTCAGTCACCTTCCAAGCCAGAGAGGTTTACTGAGCACATCCTCTTCCCTTTTGTATCCATATCATTTTCACTCCCAACAATCTTGTGAGTAGATACGTCCATTAGCCGCATGTTGTGGGTGCGGAGGGTGAGGGGAGGGGCGGGGAGTGATTTAACTGAGATCGTCTGGCTAAAGGGGGAGCATGGCTTGAACTCAGACGCCAGGGCTGAGGCGCTCTTAATTACCAGAAAGCATTCTCTGGCAAGTCGGGTGTTTTCGAAGTGTGTTTCTCTTTGGCTTTTCGCCCCAATCTCAAAAACTTCCAAGCTTCCACCTTGATTAGCTGGCTGGGCTTTGGTGTCCTACAGACAGGCCTTGGTTTCAAATCTCAGCTCTGGGCAAGCTGCTTAATGAGAAACTAGACTAAATAAATTGCATCTCTGTTCCATGGAGAAATAATAAAGAAAATAAGCAACTCATCCAGAGACCTTATTTTGTGCCAGAAACTTGGTAAAGCATTTCCTGTGTATTAACTAATTTAATTCTCACAACAGCCCTTTATCTGGGTACTGTGTTTATTCCCATTTCATAGACATGGAAACTGAGGCACAGAGAGGCTAAGTCACTTGCCCGAGGTCACACAGCTCCCAATTGCCAAGGCTGGAATTTGCAATCCAAACAGTTTGGAAAACTCCACGGGTTCTGTTTAAAAAAGAGGCCCCTGTTTGTTTTCAACTTAAATGCAATGCTACATTTTTTGAGTGCCATGCCTGGGTGCTAAGGCAGGCACTTGGAATATATGTTGAACTTAATCTTCAAGCAGTCCTACGAGGCTGCTTCTGTCCTGGGCACATTCAGGAGGGAAGTCTCAGAAGAGTTCAGTCACACAGCCCTGAGAGTGGGGGCTGGATTCAAATCAGATGCTCGGGCATCCAGAACACACCATGGGGAGCCCTCACTGACCAGTGGGCACCCAGCCCACTTGTGGGAGCTCAGTGCGTCCCCATGAAATGGCGAGAGGGCCGAGCTGGTGGTTGTGACCGGTGGATGCCCAGGTGGGAACCTGAGTTGTCCCTAGAGATTCCCGCCCCCACATTTGCAAGGTGCTTTCCAAAATAAGTAACAACACACAGTTGGAGCAGGTCCCCACTGTGTGACGCTGTCCTGTTAGATGCTGGACTGGGGGGCAGTGAGGGAGCGGCTGGGGCCTGGGTGGGGTGCTCAGAGGGCTCAGAGCGACGCCAGGGGCCGACGGGCAGCTTTTTGCTGCAGCCTCAGTGAACACTGGCCTGTTCTTTTCCCCGCAGAGCAGACTGGGCCCGGGGTTTCCCCAGGAGCTGCCCCCAGGCCCTGACCCCCAACCCCCCCAAAGGCAGAGCCCGGAGCAGGAACACAGAATCTGGAAGATGTTGGGATCACAGCAGCTGTGGAGACTGGCAGAGGGGACACGGGGCGGGGGCCAGCTCAGATGCGTGTCCCTCCAATGTGCTGGCCAGATGCAGGACCGGAAGCGGGAACCACATCAAAGCGGCGGGCGCCCAGGCCAGAGCGGGAGGGACCGAGGAAGTGTCCAGCGCAGTGAGAAACCCGGGCCCCCCAGAGCCACCGCCATCTCCAGGCACGGGGCCTTGGCCAGTGAGGGGCAGCAGTGGCGGCGGCCCCAGCAGGCTCAGGCCCGGGATGGCACCCAGAACTCGTGTTCCCTACATTTTGCAGCAGAGAACTTGGGTCATCAGCCAGCGGGGCCACTGGGGGGTTGCGGCTCCAGTGTCAGGCCCAGCAGCTGGGAGCCCGGGCTCTGGACCTGAGCGTGGGTTCAAATCCCAGCTCAACCAGTCACGGGGATGATAACCTTACAGTTTTTAAAATTTTTTATTTTTTTACAATTTTCTGTTTATCTACTTTTAGAGAGTGGGTAAGAGAGGGAAAAAGAGAGGGAGAGAAACATCCATGTGAAAGAGAGACATTGATCGGTTGCCTCCTGCATGTGCCCCTAACCAGGGACCTGGCCTGCAACCCAGGCGTGTGCCCTGACTGGGAATCAAATCAGCGACCTTTCTTTCTGTTTTTGAGCTACACCAGCCAGGGCTATGCAAGTTCTTAAGCCTCTCCGGGCCTCAGTTTCCTCATATGTAATCAGAGTAATGGCACCTGCCTTTAGGGTTGGGACGGTCGAATGTGATTGGCCCAATGCATGGCACATATCGGGCACTCCGGGAGCTAACGCCCTGGAAGTACCTCCCTCTCTTATGGACAGAGTGGGTGGATAGTTATCCTTGCCTCTCTGAAGTGCCAGCTCCACACTGTCCCCCGGGGTCCCCACCAAGACCGAGGCTCAGAGCTGTCCCTCTGTTGGCTGCCTCCCCTCCCTGCCTGACCACCTCGGCCCCATCCCCGCTCTCCCTCCAGGATCCCTATGTCTGTACTTGTCACCTGCAAAGGACAGTGATGGCAGTCACCCTCGAGTTAGTCATCCACCTCGGTACATTCTGCAGGTGGAGGGCATAGTGTAGGCGCTGCACATGGTGACCAGGGACCAGACGTTAGCTACTGACATGACAGCCAACAGATAGGGGTGGCATTCCGGTGACAGAGCTGTGCGGTCACACGGGTCCCCTCCCCTGGTTTATGCTCTGCTGTCTCGATATTCTTGATGAGTGTGGAACAAAGGGCCACGTTCCCATCGTGCACGGCGAGACCTGCCTGGGCCTCGCGTTCCCCGTCGGGAGGATGGGGTGCCCGCACAGGGTGCTCACACCTGGCCGCCCGCAGCAGTGACACGGGGCAGCGGGTGTGTGCCTGCAGCAGTGTTTACTAATAAAAACACAAAGAACCCAGTGAAAACCCAGGCAAAGGATCTGAAGAGAGCTTTCTCTAAAAAGGATGTACAAATGGCCAATAAGCACATGAACAGATGTTCAACATCATTAGTCATTGGAGAAATGCAAATCAAGGCCACAGCAAGACAGTACCGCACACCCGTACAGTGGCCAGACTGCAAAGGCAGAGGACCAGCAGCGTGGGCGAGGATGTGGGGCAATCGGACCCTGACAGGCTGCTGGCAGGGATGTAGACAGTGCACCCCCTCTGGAAGAGTCTGGTCCGTCCTCCAGAGTGAAAGCATGGAGCTACTATAGGACCCGGGAATCCTACTCAGTAGGTACCTGAGAGAAACGGAAAGGTATGTCCACACTAAACTTGCCCACAGATATTTAGAGCAGCAGGAGCCCAAAGTGGAAGCAACCCAGATGCCCATCAGCCGATAAATGGTACACAGCACATGGTCTATCCATACAGTGAAATATTATTCAGCCATGAAAAGGAATGAAGTACTGACTCATGCTACACCCTGGGTGAACCTCAAAAATGTTGCGCTAAGTGAAAGAGGTCAGGCATGGACCACGTGTTGTATGATTCTACATAGGTAAAATGTCCGTGCACACAGAGAGTAGATGGGGTGGGGTGTGACTGCTCAGGAGCACGGCGTTTCTTTGGGGCGGGAGGGGAATGTTCCCCACGTGATTGTGGTGACAGTCGCTCAGCTCTGGGGACACACACAGTACAGCGAATTGTATCCTCTAAGTGGGTGAGTTTGTGTGGATGTTATCGTTTTGAAAAAGTGCTTTGCAAATTCCAAAGCGCTAGGCAGAGGCAGTGGTCATGACCATGCGCAGTGCCCCTGACACACACATGAGCATGCCTGCTTGCACACGCTCACGGTCACAGGCACATGCATGCACAGTGTGCGATCACGCATGCCCACGCCCACGCATGCAAGCCCATTCACATGCTCATTCGTGCACACACACTCACTGGCACATGCACTGTCATGAACATGCCCACACATGCGTGGTCCTGGCTGCCTGTGTGCCAGACCGGCACCCCTGCCCTGCTGGGTTTCTCATGTTTATTCTTCATCTTTGGGGAAACACAGGCTTTGCCAAGTCCTCTGGGGAGAGGCCCTGAGTAAGCACCCCGGCAGGAGGAATGCTCCTTCCTGCTGCTTACGCCTCCTGCGTTCCAGAACAGAAACAGGTCTGAAAGAGTCCCCGGTGGGACTGCCTAGGATGTGGCCCCTCCGGATCCAGGGCAGGGACAGCTCTCCGACCTGACAAGGAGGCGATGACAGAGGGCTCCGGACAGTGGTCCCCAGATGGGGACTTCCCAGAGCAGCCAACATTCAAATAAAGTTGTGGGGCCACTCTTCTCCCTGTCCCTCTCTACCTGTCCCTCCCTTCCCCTCTCTGCCCTCCAGCGTTGGGTGCCCCTCCCTCTCTGGCCGTCTGCTTCCCTCCCTGTCTCTGCTCATCCCTCTTCAGCCTCTCGGTTCTCACTTCATGGTTGCAAGATGGCGGCTGCACCTCCGGACATCACGCTCATGTTCCAGACACGGAGAAAAGGCAGGAGGAACCCTAAGCGATGCCTCAAAGTATTTTCCCCGGTATTGGTATCAGAGACACAAGTGGGCACGTGTTTGAATGCTCCTTCTTTGACCTAAGTGCCCCGGTACCGCTGCCACTGAAGAGGATTTTATAGTTCACTTGCTCAACGTTCTCCCCTTTTCTGTGCTGTAAAACGGCCAGGTTGTTCCTGGGGTTGTGTGGAATAAAAGTGGGAGAACTGATGGAGCAGAGGCATCGGGGAGCAGGAGGCACAGGAGGGGGCGAGAGGGAGGGACTGGCAGCCCTGGAGGCTTCCGCGAAAACGGCACTTACCCCAACCAGATCAGTGATGCAGCTCATTCATTTGTTCATTCATTCGTTCTCTTGTTCCCCATGGACTCTCTTCCTCATTTCAGTGAGAACTAAGGGGCCCACCAGACTGCGGTGTGACTGCCTTGTACTTGTCCGTCCTTCCAAGACTGTGAGGTCCTGGGGTCCCTCTAGGACTGGGGTCCCACCGGGGTCCCACCATGATGCCTCCTGAGGGAGAGACCCTGATGGGAAGAGCTCAGCTAATCAGAATCACTGGGCCAGAGGAGACAGGAGCGTTTCTGACCACCTTTCTCCACGGGCCCGTGATGCTGGACTCACGCTGTGATGCCTTCCCTGGCTGGGGCCTCCCTCCACAGACGGGACCTTCAGCGCCTGCGTCTTTACGGGGCTGGAAGCATCACCGCGAGAGATGGAGGCCTCTCTGGGGCCTGCTGGGCAAGTCCTTGCTCAGCCCCCGCTCGTGGTGGGGGCAGAGGCGTCAGTCCCGGGGAAGCGGGGTTGGCTTCAATGGGCAGGCGAGTTAGCTGAGCGCCTACAAATGGTCTCCCTTCGCTCAACGTCCACCCCTTCCAGCGCCATCCATCCCGGGAGGCGACCACCTGCAGCAGGTGGGGCTCCTTTCCACTAGCAGTCAGGTGGCTCCCTCGAAAGATGGCAAACGAGCCTGAAGACTATAGTAACGGCAGTAATAACCAGCCAGTGCGCACTCATTTTGTTACCTATTATCATCATAAGCTCTGCGCATGCTATTTCTTTCTCTCTTTCTCCACAACAGCCCCAGGAAGTGGGGGTGATAATTATATCCATTTTGCTGATAAGGAAATGGAGGCTCAGGGCGGCCAAATGACAGCCAGCAAATGAAGGGATCTGGGACTGGACCCGCGGGGGCAGCGGCTCCTGTACTGACCCCCCCGCCCCCGCGTCCCGCGACTGCCCTGTGCTCAGCTTCCTGTCTGCCTGGTGTACATTAATGTCTTCTAACATGCAAGTGCCCGCTGAGCTCAGCGCCTCCTAAAAATATTTGTCTTTTTATTTAACTGCTAGTCACCCGCATGCTTGTGTCCTGGGTGGGGCAGAGAGAAATGCCAACCAAATCAAAGAGCCCCTCCCTTCTGCTCATTCCCGTGGGGCAGACCGGGGTGCAGAGGGAGACCCGCGGACTCCCCGTCTGTCTACAAAGCTTGTTGCAGCAGAGACGCTGAGAACATCGCCTGCAGCCCTTGCTCTTGGCCGTGAGGAAGCCCTTCCGGCTCTTCCACGGCGGCCCGTCCCTCCCCAGCCCTAACGACCGCCTGCTTTCTGCGCGTCCAGGTCTTGTTTGGACTGGAAGCATTTAAAACGCTTTCTTCTAATTACAGAGGCGGCGCAGGCGGGGGCCGCGCGGCCGGGAGGTCACTGGACACGCACGTCTCTGCGGCAGCCGGCAATTTCAGTAATGATAGCCATGCACAACGTTTATCTTTGGGGTTTCCAGAAATACAGGGACTTCTCCAGACGCTTGTGAGTGTGTGTGAGGGGAGTCAGCCTGCATCATCCTCCGAGGCTGGGGGCACTCGTTCCCGGGGCCAGGTGGGTCCAGACAACGGACACGGCAGAGGAGACTCCGAAGTGGCAGCTGGAGCAAGAGTGTTTGCCAAGATGGAGGGGTCCCCTGAGACACAGGACTTCCAGTTTCAAAACCAAGAGAGTCCCTGACAAACCAGGACGTGCTGGCCACCCTATGCCTGGTGAACCCGGGATATGGAAGGCATGCGTTTTTCTTTGCTCCTTCTGGAGTCCCTTGTGGAAAGGTAACAAATGAACTTGTCGATCAGGGTGTAAATCCAAAGAGCAATAGGAAGAGAAGAGGGGACACCCCAAGCCAAGGGACCCACAGCATGGGAGAAGGCGGGAATGAAATGGACATGGCCAATCCACGGAGCCCAGCAGAAAGGTGGCCTGTAAGAAGTATGGGGGAGGGGGACACAGGTCCCCCTCAGTCCATTGCCCCCCCCCCCCCAGCTGGACATGGGAGGTCAACCCTGCAGAGAGAGGAAACCTAGCCACTCTAGAGGCAGGGATGGCGGCCCAGAGAAGGACAGACAGACGGACAGATGGGGCAACACCATTGTGAAACAGGACTCTTACGTCCAAGTCAGGAAGGGGGGGTGGGAGGCCTCATCCTAGAGCCAGCGCGGGACCGTCTCCACGTCCGAGCCGGGGACCGAAACACCAGGCCGGAGACCAGAGAACACGGACAATGAAGAGTAAGCGGAGAGGAGACACACCCCGGGGAGAAAGCCAAAAGCTGTGGTTGACAGCCTCACAGAAATCAAAGGTGAGATCTGTGGAACAAGAAGAAAATGTTATTAAAAATAAAAAAAAAGAGGACCCTCAAGAAGCAAGCATGGACCCTTATAAGACTGCAATGAGTCAGCAGAATAATTCAGAGAAAAGTGCCGTGATGTCCCCAAACTTGGCATAAAAACCTGAGATGGGAAAATAGAGGTTCCACCCTGGGACCCACTTCCAACTAGCAGGGGTCTTAGAAAGAGAAAATCGGAACGAGGCCGAAATTAGCAGAACAGTCAAAAAAGGAAAAGACACGGGAGATAAAAAAGACACTCCCAGTTTTCAAAGAGAGACCGGGGGGAAAGGTCATGCACGCATGAGCGGGAATCGGAACGTCTTCGCAGCAACACTCAAATACTTGGACTTACTACCAAAGGCGCACGGCTTGGACCCGTGATGCAGGAAGCCCGTCATCAAACAAAAATTAAAATATCGCAGCGATGGAGAGCACAGAGCCAAGCCTTGGGAGCCTGCAAACACTGGGAGGAAAATCACTCTCTGCCTTGAATTCCCTATCAGGCTGCGCAGCCGCGGTGCGAGGCAGGATGACGATGCCCTCCGCTACCAGAAGTTTTGCCAAGCCGTCTCCCGTGAGCACTGTCCCAGGCAGCTCCTGCGGAGCCGGTCCCAGCCACGCCGCAGGGTCAGCCATGAGAGAGGAGGGCTTGGGGCCCAGGAACGGGGGCCCATCCCAGGAGGGCGGGGAGGGCCACTTCCAGGAGGGAGTGAGGGGACCGCCCATGGGCAGCCGGCCTGGAAGCCGCTGAGAGGGGACCAGGAGCCAGTAACTGAAACACCAAACTGAAACCAAACTGAATGAGGCGCCCGCGAGAGGACCTGTCTTTGCACTGAGAGGCGTTTTAGAACTTTCTTAGAGTCGGACAAAACCAGCGATCGATGCAGAGGAAACGAAGCAAATTATTGTCTAAAGGCGAGTACACGCTCCGGGAAAAACAAAAAGTTTTACAAACAAGGAAGTGATGCCGTAGCCGAAGCTCCGTGGTGGACGGGTAACCAATATTTCCACGGCCACTGTTCTGTAAACACTGAATAATGATGTCACCCAAAACTTAGGACTGAGAGATTAGGAGGTGGCAGAGGGCAAGTCCCCATACAGAGCTGGTGTAAGGTTTTCCGTCCTCATTTTCTGCCCGTATGAGGGGTCTGTGAATAGTGTCTAAGACAGGAAATGAAGAAAGAACCATATGAGCACGTTATTTAGAAATAGAAGAAAGAGCTAAAAAGGTCAAAAGAAAAAGTTTCTTCGAGAAGGCACTGGTGTCCAGATTTAAGGGCCCATCGAGGGCCCAGTACAATAAATTCCAGAAGGACGGACAGCAATCGGAACCCCGACTAGGAACAAGGACCCATGCTTGAGAGAGGGTCGCGCACAGCTGCTTTTTATTATAAATCTTGTATTACCATTTAACTTTTTGTTTACCCCTCCACACACAGAAATTAAATTTAAAAGGTAAAAAAAGGATAGTTTTCTATGGGAGAAATAGTAAGAGAAATTCATTGGCAAACATGCCTGCCAATGCCGTGGGGTGGCCTGCCCTCAGAAACAACTGGATTCCGCAGCTCAAGTGATGTCACCAAGGGCAAGAGTGGTCACCTTGACCCAGGTGGCCCTGGACTTTCTCTGTGTTAGCACAGAGAGGTCAGTCCTCCGAGGAAACCTGCCAGTCCCAGGCAAACCAGGACGGTTGGTCACCCTAGCGAGGGGACGGCTTTCCTGTCTCTCTGACCTGCCTCCCCTGGGGTCAGCCTCGGGCCCTCCAAGCAGCCCCCTGGGACACACGTGGTTGTCTCAGCCCGGGTCCCCACACCCTTAGCGTCCCTGATCCCTTAAAAAGTTCTTCCTCCAGTTTTATTTGTAATTGTCCTGTTTTTCATGTGTTTGGGTTTTTTTATGAAGCCTCTCCCAAAACCTTAATGGGGGAAGCAGTCCAGCTATAAATCCTAAATAAATAAATACGTCGCTGTCCTTTCCACAGCGGTCCTGGCATGCGTGGCCAGCCCCCCAGTGAGCCGGGACGCACAGGGCAAAGGGACGTCTTTAGCCTGGATGGCTGGGCTTGCTCGCCAGGAGAGGTCGGTGGGCAGAGTCATCAGCGGTGGCTCAGTTCCCTCTCAGGCTGTGCTCGGTGGGTGACCAATGACCTCACTTGTTTTCGTTTTAATTCCTTCACAGTCAGGTTTGGGCAAGACGCTGTTTGTCTGGATTCCAGTTCAGGTTCTCAATGGTGGGCGCCCACGTTGGTGATGTTCAAGGTCTGGGGCTGAGGCCAGGAAACAAGAGGCAGTCGTTGCTTTGTGGCAGTCGAGTCATCTCGGTCTCCCCTAACTTGGGCGGGGGGTGGGGCGCACACTCGGGTGGGCAAAGGAGCGCCGGGGATAGGAGCTGGGCCGGTGCAGGAGGCACCCGGTTCCAACTCCTGCTCCTAGCAAGTCACGCTCTTTGGGCCCAAATCCCTTTCTCTGGGGTCATCTCTCAGCCTGCTTCTTGCCTCCGGGTGAGTGGGGAGAAGGTGGCCTTTCAGGTAAATGTGACTCTCACAGAGCGTGGGGGACAATCACAACATCTCCCTTACACGGATGGACCGGGGCACAGAGGGAAACGCTCAGACCAGCCCCCGGCCCGCGGGGGTTTTGCCGTGAGTGGACCAGCGACCGGAGGAGAGCTTCTCTCTTTTCTGTCTCTGCCCCTGAGCTTGTCCCAAAGTACTTTTGTGTGGTTGGACATCCCCCTCAAAAATTAAATTAAATTACCAAATTCAAAATTTAAATGAGTAACTCAGCAGAATATGTGAAAGGAAAAAAGACAATATCCAGATCTGGCAAAGATGTGGGCAAAGGGGCCTCCCGTGCGGTGAGGATGTGGGGTTCAGCCACCTCAGGAAACAGTTGGGCAGAACCGACCGGAGCGGACCGCTCGCACACCTGTGACCAGGCCGCGCTGTTCCGTTCCCAGGAAGGGACCCAACAAAGGCACCTTCCTACGTTCGCAGAGGCACAGGCAAGGACGGGCGTAGCGGCCTCTCTCGTTAGACGGGACCCGGAACCTATGAAACGCCCACCCAGGGAGCATGGATCAGCGCTCTTGCTACCTTTACGGAACCGATTGTTATACAGCATGAAAATGAGCCAAGCACCGCTGAATACGGCAGGAGGAGGAGATCTCACAAACAGAACCTGGAGGAAAAGAGGCCAGACGTTCAAGTACGTGTGTCCTGCTGTTGGGCTGCCTGACTTTCTGGCACAGAAAAAAAACATCTACAGAGTGAGACCTCAGGGCGCCGGTTGCCCTGGGCCGCAGTGGTGGCTAGAAGGGGCACAGGGCACCTCTGGGGACCGTGGTGCTGTTTCTCGATTGGGTCCAGGGGCAGAGACCGTCATTCCAAATTCACTTGGTGACTAATCACCCGTACAAGTTCGTGCCTTTTCTGCACGGGTCTCGTCACTCAGTAGAAAACTAAAAGTAAATAGTCGCACGATCTTGATCTTGTTTCCGTCGTCCCAGGGGCTGAGGGGGCCTCTCCTGTCATCCCGTCTCCCCTGAAATGTCACCTTCTCAGAGGAGCTGTCTCTGGAAATCCGCCCTGAAGCAGCCATTGGTACAGCCACTCCCTTGGTGACTCTCTGCTGTCCCCACCGTCTGCCGTCTCTCCTGTGAGCCATTTTCTCTGCTTGACGGGTGTCCCGTGCTCGCGTGGTTCCGTCGGTTGATGGTGTCCTGTCTGTCTTGCCGGGAGCGCAGGAGAGCCTGTTCGTCTTTCTCTCGGCCGCGTGCCCTGTTTCTGGAACGGGGCCCGGCACTGTCAGCGCTGAGGTCTGTGAGTGTTGACAGGACCGGCCAGACACTTATCAGGAGGCGGGGGAGTGTCCGTGTGCCTGGCGTTTCCCATCGGGTGGGGGGACGCGGTTGGATTTCTGGGCCACATTTTACCTTTCCCCGCATGCCGTTCCTTAGTTCCAAACCCAGGGTCAGGGATGGCCGGTGTTGATGAACGCGGCATTCGGGTGACGAGCTGTAGGCAGCCGGGCAAAGGCTCAGGACGTCGCGGGGAAGGTGAGCACCCCAGAGCCGATGGCAGGGACAAGAGGTCACAGCTGGGCAAGGGCTGGAAAGAAATGTTGGGGTGAGTCCGCCCTGCTCACAAGGCCCGCCCTGGCTGAGGACACGTGGCAGAAGCAGTGGCAGGTCTCTGTGCACTGGCAGTGTCAGCGGGTATCAAGGACTGGGAGAGCCAGGCTCTGCCACCGACGTCACCCCTCCACACTCGGGCTTCAAGCCCGTGGACTATTTATACCCCCGCCTGTCACCAGGACCCTTGCCCAGCGCCTCGGCGAGGACCTGCTCCGGCTATCAGCGGGCCCACTCCACAGATAAGGAGCCTCCGCTCGGCCCTGCTAATGGTATTATTTTAGGGACCACTCAGAAGGACGAGAGGGGATGGGGGCCCAGGTCATCTGTCATCCTCTCCTTCATCAACACACTCAACCAGGGTCAAACGAAGACCAGTGCCTGTTTGGAGGGCCGGAGAGGCCCCGTCGCGCCAGAAAACCGTCCTCCCCAAAGGCAGCTGGGAAGGCCTGAGCTCAGAGCAACCATTTCCACCCCCTCACGGCCCCTCCGGCCGACCCCCCCGACTCCAGGCCGAGGTGTGGGGTCAGGCGGAGGGGCAAAGCTGGTGCTCTCCAACTCTGGGCTCGGTGGAGTGAGTAAGACAACGTCTGCTAAAACCTCCTAAAATAGAGAGATCCTGGGTCTGGATTCACTTACAAAGGGTCAGAGCTCAAATATGTAATTTCTCTGCTGGCTTTAGCGGTTGAAACCATTTTTATTCGGCATTTCTATAACTTAATAAGTTGGATATGCACCATCGAGGGTCAGGTACAAGGAGGCGGGCCTCGGAGCAAAGGGCGGCCAGCGTCCCCAGTCCCGCCCACCACCACTGCCGCCGCCCCCCCAGGAGTCCCTCACTCCCCACCCCGACATACACGCAAACTTTCCTTGTGGCAGTAAGTAATGTCACGAGCGGGGGAGAACATGGATCTAATGTCAGGCGCATCGCTCCCAATTTCCACCAGCTGCTTCCCTTCCCGGAGCCGGAAACGCGGAGGAGACAGCCACACGCTGGGGACGAGAGTCAGCGGGCAGCTCCCCGCGCGCTGGAGACCGGCTCTGGGAGCACCTGGGAAATCGGGTCCTGGGGGATCTGAAAGCACTGCCCAGAGGGAGCCGGCAGAACCCGGGCTCTGACCATGATCAGAGTTGGGGAGACTCCGGGTGGGGGGAGGCCCCCTCCAAGGATGTTCAGCCCCTGGCGGGTGGGGTCTGAGCCTGCTGATTCTCGGTTCGTTAATAACAGTAATGACATTTATTCATCAACTTGTCGAGGAAGCTCTGCTGTGTGCCAAGCCCTGGGCTGGGCCTTGGGGACACCACAGCGACAGGTGAGGGAGAGACAGACAACAGTCACATAAATCAGTAAAACATCCTGTTTTGGGGGTGGTGAGGAGCATGATGGAGGGAAAACAAGAGGAACAAGGACAGGGAGGGCTGGGTGGGCACGGCCGTTATCCACAGGGATCAGAGGACATGGGGACAGGATCTGACGTTGCTCGGGGAACAGCCTGCCCCGTCTGGAGGAACAGCTTTCCTGGCGAGGGGCAGAGCCTGTGCAAAGGCCCTGAGGCAGGAGGGCACCTGGGTGTACAGCGAGGTGCGGGTGCCGCTGCGGCAGAGTGCGGGGGAGAGGAGATGGGCGGGGGGCAGCAGGGCAGACGAAGGCCTCCCCCGCTTGAGTTTGGTCTAATTTGGTGGCTCTCAACTGAGTGCGATTGTGTCCCCCAGGGGACAGGTGGCAATGCGTGGGGGCTTGAGGGGCTGTCACAAGAGAGGGGTGCTGCCGGCATGTAGTGGGTAGAGGCCGGGAAGGCTGTACACCCTACAACGCATGTGACGGGAATGTATTTGGCCCCAAATATCAGTGTCATGCCTGAGAACCCTCATAACTGACTACCCTGTGCCACTGACAGGTCCCTCACTAGCCTTGACACTGTCCCTGGACAGCTGCCCTCAGCCCTGCAGACCCAGGAGTCGCACAGGGACTTCTGAACGCTCCACCCTGCTCCCTTCCAACACCCTCCTCCGCCGGTCCAGGCTGGGTGACTTCCGTCTCCCCCAGGCCCTATGCTAACCTCTCCAGCTTCACGCGCCTTTTTGTGGCAGTTTGCTGGCCTTCTCTGCCCCTTGGTGACAGAGTGTCTTCCATGCCCAGTGCGTAGGGGCCCCCAAATGCACCTGTTGAACAATTAGTATGGCAGAGGCCACATCGGACCCCCAGGCCTGACACCAGAGTACCCACTCTGTCCCCTGGGCAATAGGACCAACAGCAGAACAGAGATGCCCAGAGCCAGTGAAGCCTTGGGGTCTTGTTCAGAAGGTTCAGAATCTCAGGCCGGCAGCAGCGTGCATCCAGCTGAACTCAGGGTCACTCTGAGCCCCAGCCCGGGCCGCCCGTGAAGCTGGCCCGCCCGGGGGGTGATTTGTACCGTCCTGTAGCCCTGGTCACCAGTGCTGTGATGTGACCTGGGACCGCACCTTTGTGCTCAGGCACTTAGAGTAGGTCCAGCTCTGGCCTTGGAGCCGTGGAGTGGGGGGCTTGGGCCCTGCCCCCTGAGCCCCCTCCTCTGCCTGCAGGAGACGCAGTCTGAGCCGGGCGGGCGCCGGGACGAAAGCCCGGGGAGGAAGCGCCCAGCCCAGGCGCACGCTGCCTCCGTCCAAATGGCTGTCGCAACGCCAAAGGCCTGGGAGACGTCTGTGTTTTTCCTCTTCTATTTTTATTTCTTCAAATCTAAGACCAAGAGAGGCAAGTGCCAGAGTCCTGGAAGGGTCTGAGCTGGAAGGAATCAGCCCACAGGCAAGGGGAAATGTCTGTAAGAGGTCACCCTGAGGATCCTTGGAAGGGATGGATGTGCCCCTACCTGAGATGGGGGCTGGGGCCACAGGGTCCCTCTCCATCAGATGCCCCCGACTTAGGGCTGGGGCAGGGTGCCCCTGCATTGCCCCACCCTGGAGGGTGCCATTTTCCCTGATGCCTGGGTGAACGGCGCCGCCTCTGAGCACCCAATGGCGCCCTTCTCCCCTGCCCAAGTGCGGTCTGCGTGGGAAGGATGTTAAGAGTACGGAGCTCCCGCACTTCTCCAGAGGAGTCCGGGAGCCCGTGTCAGGCAGTTAATGTGCCGTGGCGTGGTCCTGGCCCAGAGGAGCACCCAGCAGCATGTACTATATTTTGCAAAGATCCAGACCGGTCATGCCATCATCCTTCCCAGGTGCACATGGAAGAAAATAGCTGGGGTGACGAGTGACCTTATAAAGGATTTGGGGACTACAGGTAATGATTCCAGGTACATCATGGTCACAACTCAAATTGCTCAACTCATTTGGGAAGGTGGGGAGCTTCCTAGGGGAGGACCCTGTATTTGGCCGCGGTCATTATCACCGTCTCTTTGCCCGCTGTTTTCCACGTGTGTGTTCTTTCCAATGCGTCCTCTAACCCCAGCTGCGCGGCATGGCTCAGGTACCATGCAGGCAGAATTCGAGGTGACCCCCAAGGTGCAGGGATTTTTCACATGTGATTAAGGCCCCTAACCAATGACTTGGAGCTCACCAGAGGGAGATGATCCTGGGTGGGTCTGATCTAATCAGGTGACCCTTAAAAGAAGTGGAGATTGTCCTGCCGGCTTTGAAGAATAAAGGTGCCATGTTGTAAGAGAGCCACCTGGCAAGGATGCGCGAGTGTCCTCGAGAAGCTGACAGTGACAGCCAGCAAGGACATGGGGACCTCAGCCCTACATCTGCAAAGTATTGAATTTGGCCAACAGTCCCCATGGGCTTGAAAGAGGACCCGAGCTGCAGCTGACACATGGGTGTTAGCTCAGCTGCACCTTACCCAGCGTCTGACCCACGGAAGGTGCAGGACAATAAACGGGCCCTGGCTGGCATGACTCAGTGGACTGAGCGTCAGCTTGTGAGTTGAAAGTTCACCGGTTTGATTCCTAGTCGGGGCACATGCCTGGGTTGTGGGCCACATCCCCGACTGGAAGCATGTGAGAGGCAATTGATCCATGTTTCTGTCCCTCTCTTTCTCCCTCTCTGTTCTCTTTCTAAAAATAAATAAAATCTTTAAAAAAAAAGATAATAAATGGTTCTGATGATTTAAGCCACCAGTTTGTGGTGATGGTCACGCAGGCATAGAACACTAATACAGATAGCTAATTGCTAAAATTCACGTAGTAAGAGGCCCGGCCTGCTGATTTTTGACCGTGTGCAATGCCACCCAGAATAAAGACTATTGTTCCCAGTCTCCTCTGCATCTAGGTGTGGCCATAAGACTGTATTTTTGCTAATGAAAAGTGAGTGGATATTTCGTATCTACCCTTTGGGGAGGCTGCTCAAAGGGCACATACAGCCTGGAATAGATATGAGGACGGGTGCTCCAGCCGCTGTGTCGGACCATGAGGCGAAATGTGAGGATGGAAGCTGGGGATTGGGATAAGAGAACAGAAAGACGGGAAAGGACTAGGTCCCAAATGGCACAGTGAAGCTGTCCTCCTGATCTTGGAGGACTGACCTTCAGACTTCTTTTAAATGAGAGAGAAATAAACTTTTATTCTATTTATGCCCAAGCTTTGGGTTCGCATTTCAAATTCCAAGACCCCACAATTCGTAGCTGGGGATTTTGAGTCAATTCCTTCACCTCTTTGCGCCTTTTCAGCACAACCAGCGGGGGTGTCAGGCCAAGTGGTGGGAGCAGTGTTCCCTGACGCAGGTGCTCTATGAGCAGTGTTGGGAGAAGCAGCAAGGAAAAATGAGCTAAGGTGGAAATGAGCCAGAGATGGAAAGCAGGAGGGGGAGAGGGAAGGGCAAAAGCTGAGGCCACCTGTAGTGCTGAGGCCACTGTCACACCAGCCTATGGGAGCGGGACTGGGTGCTAAATGGGGAAAGTGAGCCGGAGACGAATGAGTCATCAGCAATTTTTAACACCGCAATTGACATTTGCACCTTTGTGAGAGAGGCAATAAGGAGTAGCGGAGACTGTGGCAACAATGGTGCTCTGGCTCCAACCAAGAGCTTCCACACAGGAAGGGGGCCCAACGTGGCCAGATCTGCCAATGTCTCAAGAGAAGCCAGAATTGGGGATTTTTTTTCCTTCACCCCAATCTTCTGATTTTCTAAAACATGTTGGCAATGAACTCACTTTTTAAAGAGATGTATAAACACCATGCAGGGCCGCATCTGGCCCTCTGGTCTCGAGCCTGGAAACAGAACAAAAGCAAATTGCGCATCGGGACAATGACAGGAGGGTTTGGAAATCACAGGGGCTGGAACTTGTTAAGAGCAGCCGCTTGTTTGAGGCACCAGGGAAGAGAGCACAGCCAGGCCAAGGAATGGCCGGGATCCTAACAACCATCAGGTGACCTTAGTGTGCACTTCAAAGCAAGAAGGAACCCAGAGGCTGTCCCACGCCGCATGGCCACTCTGTGCATGGTCAGGTAGGAGGCAGGCGGAGGGCCATCCGCAGCTGGAACCCGGAACCTGCCACCCACAGCCCCCGACCCACCGAAACAGTCTGTGCTGGACAATGTCGGCTCTGGGGCCTGTGCCGCTTTCAAGTGTTGGGTGTGCACTCCCCTCCCACCTTTTTTTTCTTCTTTCTTTCTTGTGCCTCTTTTTTATTGGGATGACTAAACCTTTCAACTATGTCCGCAGTAAACAGAGCTAATTTACCCCCCCCCCCCCCATCTCTCTGAAACAGCTGGGACAGCTGCACTAGAAGCAACCCAGGCAAGGACCTTTGCAGCCGGGCCCGCCAAGTTCACACGGGCTGCTGGGCCCCAGCTCCGCTCTCCTGCCCGGAGGCCCGCACAGCTGCACCAAATACAGACGCGTGCCCATCTCCCCGGGCCCTGGGGGCTAAACAGCTTGTGCCTGCTGGGGGCCAGGCAGCGAGTTCTCGGCAGACCAAGGGAACGCCAGGATCCAGAGCGGAGAGAGAAAAACAACACACACAGACATACACAGGCCCGAGAAGCAGAACCAAATGTCTCCTTTTATTGCAAAGTCAAAACCCTTTTTATTTTGTCTCTTTGTACAGAAGGTTTGCTGAGGATTGCTCTATGCAACAGCTGGAGGTACATTGGTCTGATCGTTAATAAATAGTCTTAAATAAGAACATAAGCAGGTTGGAGGGGAGTGAGGTCATCGTCCCAAACGAGTGACTGGAGGAGGGCCTACAAACAGCTTCTGAGGGACATAAATAATTTCTTTGTTTTGGAACAACTATTTACACATTTCAATGTACAAACACTAACCAGAGGCCATTTGGCGTAACTGGTGGGAAAACTTGCACCAAGCGGGAATCACAGGGAAATCCCCAGATCTGCCAACAGACAAAACAAAATATAACAAAGCAGTGACTCTCCCTTGTTGACCAGGCAGAGTGACGTCTGCAGCCCAAGCTACTGAAGAAGAAAAGAAAAAAAGAAAAAGAAAAAGAAAAAAAAAAAGAAAGTAAAGAACAAAGTTTCCCCAAAGTTTCCAGTGACCAACTGAATCAGGATGGAAGAACAGTTCCCACTACAGCAGGTTCCAGGGACCTTCTGAGTGACCCCGGTCTTTGTTCACAGAGAGCCCTGTGTACCCCATGCCGTGTGCTGGCGCCGGAGGCAGAGTGGGGTGCACACTCTTTAGGGGACCTACTGGCCAAGGTGAGGAAGGCTCTTGCCAAGAGCCACGTCAGAAATGGCACCTTTAAATCAGGACACTAGATTAGGACGTCACTGCCAAAGGCTTCTAGATCCTTCCATTGGAGATTCGCACCCGGCACGCCCGGCACCCAGCATCCCTTCTGCTACGCTTCCAGGAGCCGCCTGCCTGCAGACCCCACAGTAGGGGTCTCCCAATGAAAAGAGGGGACCTCAGAAGCCCAATATGAACCCTGACTTCAGAACATGGTTATCAATGAACAACGGGTGAGCCCACTTGAGGGGTGGATGACAGCCCTATCAAGAGCCAGGTTTCCCTGGTGCGTCCTTAAACAGCCAGGGTTCAGGGTCAAGTTGCAGGTTTCGTCTAATGCTGTCGTCCCCCACACTGCCCTTCACACTGACGTCCTGGCTCAGAGGGGGGCTGGAGACCCACTTGCAAACACCTGCTGGGGCTCCAGTGCCTGTCTTAATTTCTGCCATCACACGCCCAGCCAAATGACAAAGTGTTTTCCTTCAAGGTCAGCACACCTCTTCCTCTGAGAAGAAATTTGCCCTTGCCCTTCCTGGCCAATTCTCAGATGTGGGCAAGTCCATGTAAACCCGGGGTCTCTGGAAACCTCAGACGAAACCCAAATGGAATGAAGAGGGGGCCATCCCTCCCTCCACCAGCCACAGCTTCTGTTTATGAAATCAGAGCAAACCAAGAGAGGGGAATAAACTGCTTAGGAAAATATATCTGTAGCATCCTAACCACTTTCATTCATTCGTTTTATTGGGACATTTATTACAGGAACTTCCACGTCAGCGTTCCTTCAGCACACACACACGCGCGTTCCCACCCCTTGCCACACCCCCTTCTCCGCTGCTGGGTGGCCTGGCCGAAAGACACCCCTGAGTACCCTGGGGACAAGTCAGTGCACGGTCGAGACGTCACAGCCCGTGACCGTGACCGTGACCGCGGCCGGGCAGTTTCTCTTGATATATTTTTCTTCCTGTTGGGTTTTGCCTGCAGCAGCGTGTAGAATCTTGTCCACAGAATGACAACGGAACACTGATCAAAAGCCATTTGCCTCTCCAAGTCCTTAATGCTCCTACACCGTCCAAGCTGGGGCGGGGGCGGGAAGGTCTCGCAAAGGGCGGTCGGTCTGCCGGCTCCTTGCCCAGGTGGGCGGCCGGGCACGTGGGGCAGTGAGGTGTAGGAGCCAGGAAAATGGGCCCCCACCGTCAGGGTCTGACTTCCGGAGGGGCTAGTGGCAACCGCAGGCCCGGACGACCATGTTTCTGTATTTCTTCAGGATGACGTTGGAGCTGTCGTCGAAGTACAGGACGGAGATGGCGTTGAGCTGGGTCGGGGCGCAGCACGGCTTGGGCACCGTTTCGGGGTTGATGAAGTGGACCTGGAACACACCAGAACATGGGCCGCGGTGAGACACGGTCCGGCACTTCTCGCCGGCCCCGAGGTCTGCAGGGGACACGCGCTGCCTGGGCAAACTGACTGAGGGGCCACTCGCCCGGCACGCCCTGTTCTAAGCACGTGACGTGTACCCACTTGGCGCTGCGAAGATCGCTGTGTCACAGGGGAGGGGACCACGGACAGGCCTGCACAACACACAGCCGGGAAGTCAGAGGCCGGGCCAGACACCCGGGGTGCGCGGGGCTCTCCCAGGCACTGTGGGATACTCAGCAGCACCCCTGGGCTCTGAAGTCGGGACCGCCCCACCTGAGCCCCCAATCACGACACCCACAAGTGTTGCTAAACGCCAAGTATCCCCAAGGGACACAACCGGCCCCCGTTGAGAACCACTGGGCTGGGCCAGGGTCGGCCGCACAGCCTGGTTTTACGAATAGTTTTATTGGCAGCCGGCCACGCCCACTCATAGGGTGCGTTTTCATTTCGAGGGCAGAGCTGAGCCCTTCTGACTTATGACTCTCGAAGTCAAAAATATTTACTCTCCGGCCCTTTTCAGAAAACGTGTGCTGTTCCTGTTCAAGAAAAAATACAATGCAAGTCACACGTGTAACTTTAAAAGTTCTCGCAGCCACATTTAAAAAGGTGGGGAAGAAACAGGTAAGATGAACTTAAGTGCTATATTGAATCTAGCTCAGTGTTTCAAAAATACTATTATTTCAACACATACTTCGTATAAAAGAAGTCATTAATGAGATGTTTTCCTTCTTTGGTACTCAGTCTTTGAGACCATAGGGTCACTCGGTCAGGGCACAGGCCAAGTGCTCAGGAGCCACCGTGTTGATGACGCAGGTCTAGGCCCCACTGGACTATTTTGCCTCTTGAACAATAGAAATAAGAGGAAAGGAACTTGGGCAAACACTTGGGAGCCATCAACAAGAAAGCAGAACACCCAGAGGTAGGAATAAAGGAAGGAGCTCAGATTTACTGCTCCTTCTGACTCCTGGGCTTCTGTGTGCCTTACAGAGGACGAGGGTCCGGGGCCAACAAAGTCAGATGCCTACAGGGGCCACAGGAGGGTCACGGATGAGTGAATGAGGCCAGGAGTGGGCAATAGGGAATAGTGAGGACTGGGTCAAACTAAAGGTCTCTCTTCTTCGGCCACAACCTGACCGCAGCCACCAAAGCCAGTGCGATCAGATGCGTCCACTGTCCGAGACAGGCGAGGTTTAGTTGTTTTGTTTTTAGGTGAAATTGCCAGGTTTCCTAAATACACCCTGTGTGCCCAGTGAAAGGCCTCTGCTCTCTGGCCTCTGGTCTGTGACCTCCAACACAGGCCAGCACACTTTCTAAATGTGTTACTAGGGACAATTACAAAGCCTAAAACTGAAACCTTCCCCCATCTTTTTCACCTGGGGATAATTTTAAAGCCAATCCCAGATGTCCGCTCGTTTTGTTTACATGTTGCTAGGACTCCCTAGAAGAAAAGGAGTCACCCCCTTTGAAAACATGACCCCCATTGCAGAATAATCAGAGGGTTCAGTCTGATCCTCGGGGTCTCTGGTGAAACATGGACTGAGGGGGTGCTCACAGGCCCAGGGAGGCAGGGTCGGAGTATAAAGGGCTGCCTGTCCCTGGCAGCCTGGGAGACACTCCCATCGCCTCCCAGGGTCCTCAGGGCAGGACTTCGGTGGGACAGAGGAGCCGGTCCAGCCACAGAGCAGGCTGGACAACTATTCATTTCTAGTGCAGGGACTTTCAAGCTTAAATAGGCTTCGGAGTTTGTTGGGGAGGGACTGCCTGGAAAACAATGTGAAAAATAGAGGCTATCCCTCTACGGGTGGAGCCTGGTCCACATGAAGGGCCTAGGGGGGCTTTTCCTCCACAATGGAACACATGGGTCAGGGACAAGGGAAGAGGGATGGCCCTGGGTAGTGAGCTGTCTGTCCTCAGAAGCATTCAAGGCAGACAGGATCGCCAGTGATCAGCAAAGGCCCAGACAATGTTCAGGGCAGGGAGCCAGATAACCAAGGTCCTTGGACCCCAGAGAACCAAGTCCCTAATTCTGATTGCTATGGTGGCTGGCAGGGCAGTAGAAGTCACATCTAATTCTTGTCATCAATGCAGGGCACCGTGTTAAGAGCTGTAATCTCATTATCACACCGAGTCCTCCAACGACCCCATGAAGTTCAACCTGAGCAGCCCCGTGCCCCGCCCCCATCTCTTTATCCTGATCTCCTCCTGGCCATCTTCCTGTCCCTTCCTCCCTCTCTGGTTTCCTCATTTGTTTACCGATGTTTCCTCCCTTGGAAGACGAGGCTCTGAGGAAGGGACCACGTCCGCACTGGTCTGCACTGGCCTCTGTGCTGTGCCCAGCCCCCAGGCAGGGCTCTATAGACAGGAGACCCTCAACAAGCACCATGAACACCCTCAAACAACTGAACTTTGAAGTTCAAGGCTAGGAGGCAGACACATGAGCTGGGGGTGGGGGCGGGGGGACAAGCTCTCAAGCCGCTGACCCGGGGGAAGACCAGACACTGTGGGGCAAGGACAGGCCTACAGACATGGAGCAGACAGGCTGACAGACAAGCACAACAGCCCCCAGACAGGCAGGGCCAGGGCCACGCGGCCACTTCTCCATCGGCACAGTGACGGTTGCCCATGATAACTTCAGAGACCCATGAAACTATTCTCTTTTAAAATTAGGAGAAATAAACAAACTTTGGGGACTTCAGGGTGGAAGATCAAACACATCTTTATGTCAACACCGTAGTAAAATATAAGTTTTAACCTTTTTTTAATAGAGAAAAGGGCCCTTGAAAGTCCCAACGTGGCCCTGGGCAGAGGTCTACTCTGGCCCCAGCGTGGAGGAGCCTCGGCGTGATCTAGCGGCCCCGCTGGCCCCAGCGGGCCCCACTCACCAGCGTCTGCACGATGGCGTGGTTGGTGGCGTTCATGTAGGAGTTCAGAGGGAAGGCACACTCCCCCTCACAGTAGTAGGCAGCGTAGCCCTCGGGCGCGATGATCCAGTCCTGCGGGGAGAGGCGTGAGGGGAGTGTGAGCCTCCAGGCCCCACCCTACAGATCAAAACCCTCCTGTGGGCCAGACTCTGGGGCCTCCAAGGGCAGAGAGAGCCTCCTGAGCGGGCAGTGGGCCCTGCAGAGGCAGGAGAGGTGGGTGGTCCCCATAGAATACAAAATGAAGAAGAGACCACCGCGGGGTAGGGGCTGAGCCAGGGACGGACACTGGTTTTAAAGGGAGGTGACACAGAGAGGGGCGGCCAGGGTGGCCCAAGTTCACCTCTTCTGGGTGGTAACAACTTGTGTGAACACAACCGCCCTGCCTCAGTTGGCCTGCCTGGGAGGGGGACTAATAAGCCATCACGGGGAGAGTGAGGTAGAGAATCCAGCACGGTGCCCAGCACCCATGTGCTGCTTGAGGAAGGACGCACGCGGCCATGCTTTCTTTAGGGTTGGGTTTGTGCAGAAAGATTGTCCTAGCCATAAATACACCCCCCACAGACTCAAGTCCGTGGGCTCTTCCAGCCGAGGAACCTGGAGTTTGGGGCCCCGTCTCAGCGCAGCACTCAAGCGTGAACTGGCTGCCCTTAGCGTGAGGACAGAATCGAGGAGGGCCCACGCTGGCTGTGCGCACAAGAGCCCTGGGAGTGTACTGGGGCATGATCCCCAGGGCAGAACCGGGGCTCTCCCGTTTGACCTGGCGACCTTGTCATGATGCCCTGCCCAGGACATGTGAGCTCCGTGCAGGCAGGCCCATTGCAACGCTCACGGCTGCCCCCCTCCCCCGCCCCCCAGTCCTGGAAGAGGACCCAGCAGGTCAAAGGGGCTCATAGTTGTTAGACTGTATGACCCTCACCCCTCTCCGCCTGCCCTCCACCCCACTCCATCCAAGTGGTTCCAGAAGGGCAGCCACGTCCCTGTGCCACGATCCGACCCCCGAAACAGCGCATTGGTTCAGTGAGCGCCGGGCCCAAGCTGAGCCAATCAGTCCCTTCCCTGGGGATCTGATCACGGAGGAGGAGGGGCAGATGGGCTGGGGGCTGGGTTCTAGCACACGTCGGAGAGGGGCAGCCAGTGCAGGATAGAAACAGGGTTCACATGCAGAATGGGGCTCAGCAGCTGAGGTGTTTGGGTTCCTGGTTCTGGCTTGAGTCTTAGCCACATTTATGCTCTTGGGTGTCACGAGGACCCCATACTCTTACCCTAATCCACTCCCCTGGTTAGGATACTTGATACCGGAGTCTTAATTGATGCAGGTGGAAGGGAAACAGGACTCCCCGTACATATGGGGCGCAGCCCACAGCCTTGGAGAAGCACCCATTACCTGCCAACCCAGGTCACGGAAGCTGACGTAGAGTTCATGCTTCTTGCAGGCCTGCCTCTGGTCAGCGCTGCTGTTCTCTGCATGGAGGAGCAGATGGCAGAGAGGGTCAGGAAGCACACGCACACGTTAGTCCCCTCAGCCTACGGCAGTGCTGTGAGCCCAGCCGAGCCGGTGGCTGCAGGGTGACCTTTCAGACATAAACACCTTCCACTGTATTTCCACGGCCCCCGCCAACAGTCCTGCAGGGAGGGGCCGAGGCCCCCACCGCTCCCCCACAGCCTCAGCTCGCGGAGGCCTCTGGACCCCTCTGTGGACACTGGTTTCTTTTATACACAAGGTGGTTTAGAAGCTGACATCCGCCGGGATTCCATAAGGGAGTCAAAGCCCATCCACATCCTACGCTGGGCACAGGGGGCTGCCCGGAGGGGTCTGCTGTCAACTGGCCTCACCGCGGGAGGCCAGCCCGCTGCACGATGCCCGCCCCTCTGGAGGGGGCAAGATGGGGGGCAGACAGGGCTTGGGACAAAGCCCTCATCCCCACTACAAGCAAGAGTCAACCAGGGGGCACAAAGTCCAATCCCACGGACCTTCCAGGAAAACACAGCACCGAGGTTTCTGAGCAGTGAAACTGATGCCCCGGGGCTTTCCAGAAGGAAGTCAGGTCTGCAGGCGTTGGGGGTGGGGACTGAGCATTTGTAAACATGTCGAAACCTCTGTCTCTGTCTCTCAGGTACACCCCCTGCCCCAGCCGCCTCTCCACGACTGTCTCTGCTCTGCTGGGCCGTGGCTTTGGACATCAAGCCAAACATCAGGGCGTTGCTTTAAGCCAGGGAGCTGCCTGCCCCTGCCTCTGCTCCCGGCAGACATCGCCAATCAATCCTGGCACGTCCTGCTCACCGAACCCTCACCCAGCGCCAGCTCCTTCTTTATGGGGTGCCAGCACCAAGCAGCTGGCGACGTGGGAGCATAAAGGGAAGAGAAGGGGTGCTCCAGAAGCAGGCCCCAGCCCCCTGCACCCCCAGTCCCGTCCGCAGGCGAGTGGAGGCAGGGCTGCTGTCTCCTCCGCCTCTGGGAGCCCCCGCCTGAGCGGCCAACGAGTTACTATGGCTGCTGGGGCGCAGCTCCCATCCCCGAGGGTCATCCGGTGAAAATGGCTAATTACCGGGGAGCTGGGCCCAAGCGTGGGCGGGAGGCAGCAAACCCGGGCTCTGGGCCCCAAATCACAGCGTGTGAGGGGCCCTGCAAGGCCTCGGGGTGGGGGGCCTGCAGGAACGCGCTCCCCGGCGGGCGGCAGGCTGGGGCGCGTCTCCTTCCAGCGCACAAAGGGCTGCCATGCGAGGAGCCCCTGTGTGTGGCCCTCCAGCAGGACGCCCGGCCTGCCACGCAGTAAAGCACTTCACACAGGCATGTGCATGCATGCATGTGCGTGCGCACACACACACACACACACACACACACGCACATGCACACCTGCCTGTGGGGAGGCCCTGGCCTCCGTATTTCTTTTCTTATCAAACTTCCAGGCAGGGTTTAGCTGGACGTCGAATAGGGCCAGGAAGCAGAAGTCCACAGGAAGGAGGCAGGTTCTAGGCAAGGAAGAACAGCTGCCGCGGGAGGTAGTGAGGGGCTCGGCCTGCGGGTTATGTAAGTGGAGGCTTGCCGGGGGTTTGGGGAGGACGGGGTGGGGAAGCTGGGTGTTGAATTCTAAGTGTCTGAGGAACCCCTGACAGAACTCCAAGACGCGGAGTCTTTGCTGGGGTGGAATCTGCCAGCGCTGCCCGCCTGGGTGGCAAGTGGAGCCAAGAAGCCCACTCCCAAAACCTTCACCAACCACGGCAACCGGTCTTTCCCTCTCTCTCAAAAAGGAAAATGAACAGAAAGCTCAAAATTGGCTACGGGAGGCGAAACAAGCTGCCGACCACATGAGGCAGATTTCGGGGTGCAGGCTGCCTGGGGCCCTTCCCTGCCTCGAGACCAACCCAAAGCACTGAACGGCAGACTCCGGCTGGAAAAACCCCTGTTTAACAAGTGTTCCAGTTTTCCGGACGTTACCAATATTTTTCCCTTTAAGAAATAAGATTAAAGATACAGCAAAGCCCCCCACTTTCCCTCTGCCCACTCCGCAGGCCGCAGCCGCCTCCCCGGGGAGTCGGTGTGGCGTCTTCCCCCCGGGTTCCCACAGTTCCCGTTCACTGGCCTGTCGCCACAGGCTCGTCTGTTCAGAAACTGGCGAGGCTGACGTCATTGCGCACGTGTTTTGGTACCTGCGTTTCTCAGAGGATGTAGGACCAGCGCCCAGGTCAGGGGTGGGCACTGCGCAGCAGGGGGCTTTGTGGACCCTGCCTCCGGCTGCTTTGGTTTCTGAACCATCCGTGCAGTGCGATTTCCCGTCGCTCCCCGCTGGGCCCCCCTGAGCCCCCGGGCTCTGGGCTTGGACCCTCCCGCCCCGGGTGTACCTGCCACATTGGCCATCCGCAGGGCTTCCTGGTTCTTGGGCGTCTTGGAGCGGTTCTGGCCGCGCTGCCGGCTCCCCGTGGAGCGGGTGCTGCGAAGGTGGACCTCGGTGGCCTTGAAGAAGGCCACCATGAAGGGCTGCTTGTTCTGGGGCCCGTGCCGCCCAATCAGGCCTGCCAACTTGGGGTTGATGCTCTGCCCTAGACCGGAAGCAGCCAGGTGCGTACAAGACACGGTTAGCGGGGGGTGGGGGGATCATTCGCACCTCGCAGTCCACTCACGCGCTTGCTGCCCGTCCGCCCAGCCCCGGCTCTATGCCCGGTTCTGTTAGCAGCTGATAACACCGTGGGAACCACACAGAGAAAGCTCCCTGCGCCCTGGGCGGGCTGGCAGGAAACTCGGGCCTCAGGTAGCTCACGGCAGAACGAAGCCGGGGAGCTTGAGGAGCTGGGCTGAGGTCTGCAGGAGGTCTCGGGCCAGGGACAGTTCTGCTCACATGTCCTTGTGCGAAGCAGGTCACGCGATCTACCCACTGCCAAGAGGTGGGGGCGATCCTTGGCCGGGCCAGGGCAGGCGGGAACAGCTGCCTGCAGCCCCCTGACTACCACCATCCGCGCAGAAGGGCAGACCGAGCAGAGGACTCGGTAACCGGGAGGCGGGAGCCACGGGGCTGTCTGGGGAGCGGGCATTCCAGGCAGAGCGCACAGCAAACGCAAATGCCCGGAGGTGGGAGCCCGGTGGGCGTGTTCGGGGAGACGGGTCCCTCGCTGGAGCAGGGGGGCCGAAGGAGGCGCATAGAGATAAGTGGGGGGGGGGAACGTTAAGACCTCAGCAATCACTCTGCCTTCCTCTGTTTACTGGGTTGAATAGTGTCCCCCTAAATTCATGTCCTCCAGGACCTCAGGAAGTGACCTTATTTGGAAACAGTATCTATGCAGGTGAAATCAGTTAAGATTAATTAATACTGGATTAGGAAGGGCCCTAATCCAAGGACTGGTATCCTTAAAAGAAGGCCATGTGAAGACAGACAGAGACAGACAGACACACACACACATACACACGCACGCACACACACATGAAAGACAGCCAAGGAACACTGAGCCACCAGGAGCTGAGACAGGCAAGGCAGGACCCTTCCCTGGAGCCTTTGGAAGGAGCACAGCCTGAAGACACCTTGACTTTGGACTTCATCTTCCAGGTGGTGAGAGAATAAGGCTCCGTTGTTCTAAGCCCCCGTGGTTTGTGGTCTTTTGTTACTGCAGCCCCAGGACACTCATACAATCTGCATGAAGTGGAAACTATGCAGGTCTGAGAGCTGAGGAGTGGGCAGCTTGAGGTGTTTGCAGAAGGCCGCCTCAGCTGCCCCGGAGACTGCCCTGTAGGGTCAAGAACGGGAGCCGGGGGCCAGGCTGCGGCGGTCCTGGGTGGTGGGGGATGGGGAGCCAGAAATGGGCAGTTCTTCAGTAGTTCATCTTTAAATCCATCTTTAGAATGCATTTTTAAAGTCTTGTTTTGAAAGAATTACTGACTCACAGGAAGTTGCAAAAAAAAAAAAAAAGGCCTTCAGGGAGGTCCCATGTACCTTTTACCCAGTGACCGTGTAAGCAGAGTCGTACCCACAACCTGGGAAACGACCCATCCTAGATCTGGTCTGAGGGGAAAACTGAGGGAACTGGCTGAGGGATTGAAAGCAAGAGGCTACATGTGGCTTCTGAGCTCTGGGCCTGAGCCCCTGGAGCAAGGACGGGCCCTCTACGAGGTGGGGGAACCAAGGCAGGGGTGGGGAGCGGGGTGGGGGGACGACCAGCCCAGAGGAGGGGTGCAAGGTGTCAGCGGAACAGCGCAGCCTGGGTTTGGCTCCGTGGCCACGGGGAGACACAGGCTTGGAACCAAGACCCGCTCTGGCCCGGTTACCAGCCTTCCTGGGCTCAGGCCCTGCCTCCGCCACTTAACGCACAGCCATGGAGACCGGATGCGCTCCCTGGGCAGAGCGCAAGGCCAGGCGCCCGTCTCCACCACAGAGAGGTCAGGGCCTGTGCCCAGTGAGGAAGGAGGACCCCGACGAAGGACCGAGGGGAGCAAGCGGATGGAGATATTGTGTCCTGCGCTCTGCCGATGGATCGGGTGTGATGGGAGAACGGGCAGCCTATCGGCTTTGCCAGCAATGAGGCCACTGGCCAAGATGCACATAATGTCATCTGCAGTGGTGAGAACGTTCCAAAGAAAGAGGAAGCAAGACACAGGACAAAGGACATCTGTCCTCGGAGGCAGGACAGCCCACGCCTGCACAGCCAGGTGGGCAGCAAGGAGCACCACCTGCAGCAGGTGAGGCTGCATAACCACGACAGCCAGGACTCCTCCCTATTAGGCGAGAGGGTTCAGGGGCCGGCAGCATCAGGGCTCCCAGAGCCCTGGGCCGTCCACCTCTGGAATGAACTCCACCTGGAACCCCGAGACGGGTGGAAGTCAGGAAACCTGGCCTCCCAAGGACCAGACCAGCACCAGGGGTTCGCTTTGTTATTTTTTTAACGCCGAGTGTTTCAAAGACCAAGCTCCCCCATCCACCACTGTTTCCCCCCAAATTAACCCCTTTAACGTCTGCTCTCCTGCATTCTTGAGCGGGGTTTCCCTGAGTTCACCCCTCTATAATTGGAGCGGTTCTGTAAAAAGAACCATAAAGCGGAGCCCCAAGGATTTGCATTCCCCCCTGGAAGGCTTTTAAGGGCAAAATAAAAATGCCTTGCCTGAGATGGTGACGCTGCTCTGGATGCAGTGACCCCACGCTCTCGGTGGGAAGCGGGGGCTGGGGTGGCGGAGGGTGGGGCTGGCTCGCTCGGGCATTGTCAGGACAGCCAGGGCCCGGGCCCACAACCTGAGCGGGGGAACTGGTGGAGCAGAAAGTGGAGGGTCTTCAGGGTCGCTGCACCCACGCCTGCCACCAACCAGCCTGCGCGGGCCACACGGGTAGAAGCTGCACGCTGGGCCCAGAGACGGTCACTCAACAGAGGATGGAAGACGCAGCGGACTTTTCCAGCCGGCAAGTGGCGTCTGGGCTGTTCAGGGGCTGCAGGGGTGTTGTAGGTGAGCAGAAGCAGCATCCCTGGTGGTCCCCAAAACGTATCCGTGTCCTCTGGGAGGCAAAACGTCCCAGGTGGAAAGCCAGGGCTTTCCTATGCCCTCCCCAAAGTAAGCCAGGCTAGAGGGCCACGCACAGATGAGTCACTGCATCAAGCCCTTCACTGCAAAACCCGAGGGACAGACGCGGGATGCTATTCACACAAGATACGCATGCATCTCTTTACAAGAATTCCGGGCGCATGGTCGGGGCCAGCATTGCTCCGTGTCCTGTGGTCGCCCAGGGAGCAAGACACGCCCAGGCCCTCACGGAGCCCACAGAAGGAAGGGCCCTCCGATCAGCCCCGGACGGAGCGGCCAAGCACGGTACGGTGTGATTTACCAGTGGGAGGAAAGGAATTTAAAGCCCATGCGCACGTCTGTGGGTATGTTCACCCATAAAGTTCATTTTTAGTTTAATATCCCCCAAAGGGTCAGGAAAGCTTATACTGGGGGAGAGGACATGGGGGTTGGCTAGGAGAGGAATTCCTTCTCATTTTATATTACACATATAGGTTTTACTTAGCACGTGCAAGTGTCCATTTGGATTATTTGTATCAAGTGTCCAGGGCAGCCCAGACCGGTGTGGCTCCATTGGTTGGGGGTCATCGATCAAAGACCAAGGTCACTAGTTGGATTTCTGGTCAGGGCACACCCCTGGGCTGTGGTTTGGTCCCCGCTCTCAGGGCACGTATGAGAGGCAACCGGTCAGTGTTTCTCTCTTGCACTGAAGTTTCTCTCTCTCTTTCTCCCTCCCTTCTCCTCTCTCTAAAAATAAATACAATATTTGAAAATAAATGTCCAGGGCAAGTCACATTGAGGAGGGAGCCAGGCCCAGCTAGATGGAGGTGGCAGGATTAATTGGAGGGGGGGGGGAAATATATATATATATATATATATATATATATATATATATATATATATATATATATATATCACACACGCACACACACTATTTTAACATAGGTCTGTGTCTTTAGTGAGGTTGAAAAATATTTATATTATAGCCAAGGGGTCATAGATTTAAAAAAAAAAATACCCTGAAGATTTTTCCAAGAATAGGGTTCTCCAATTTTGCAAATAGAAATACAGGGCACCCTGTTAAATTTGAATTTCAGATAAATGAATGATGGCTGCCATATGTGGGACATCCTTCATTAAGCAATTACCTGTTGTTTACCTGAAATTCACGTTTCACCTGGCATCCCACAGGTAAGCTAGGATGGAGAGGTCTACCAGATTGAGGATTCCGGCCGGTGCCCCGCAGACAGCAGCCCACGGAGGTGGGGGGGGGGGTGCTGGCCACTGGACAGGCAGATAAGGGGGCCCAGGCAGCGCTCATGGCTTGCCTCTCTCTGGTGTGTTTGGTTATTCTGGCTTTTCCCCTTTTTAAACATTTAGTTTTTAAATTAACATAGTATAAAATTGACTTTTTGTACACAGACCTGCCGACTGTATTTAACACGGGTGGACCCATGCGATCCCCTCTTCTATCAGGAGGTAGAGCAGCCCCGGCACCCCCCACAGAACCCCCTCCTCCTGCTGTTCCTCTCTGTGCGTCAAGCCCGTGTCATCCTGCTCCCCAGGGGACAGGTGGCACTGTCCAGAGACATTTCCGGTTGTCACAGCCTGGGGAAGGTGCCCCTGGCACCCAGCGGGCGGAGGCTGGGGATGCTGCTGGCCGTCCTACAGTGCACAGGACCGTCACCACGACAGAGAACAGTCCCGTCCGAAGGGGCAGCAGTGCTGAGGGGACAACCTCTGCTAGTCAGCCCGCTCCAGCCTCTGGCTACTGCTGACCTGGTCTCATCCCTGTAGCTCTGCATTTTCCCGGCATTTTGTACACATGGACTTCCAGGCTTTTGCGTGGGCTTGTTTTAATCTGCCGTCCTCGGTGGTAGAGTCACCCAGGGCCGCAGGCTTCAGCGGTTTGTCCCTTTTGTTCGCAGACCGTTGATCCGTTCACCTGGGGAAGGACATCGGTGGCGAGCTCCAGGGATATCATGAGAAACACCCAGGACAGGACTTCGTGTGGCCCGTATTTTCGCCTCTGTGAGTGAAGCAGAGCGATGTCCATCGCGGGGCCCATTTCCCGCCGTCTCTGCAGGCTCCAGGTGTCTGCCTGCCTCAGCATCAGCCCTCCTGCTGCCCCAAGAGGCCGGGGCGGCCGTCCCAGCGGGCCCTGCTCACTGCAGAGCTGCGTGGAGGGGGCCCACCCTAGGAGCGTTCAGGGAGGTGGGAGCTGCCGGGGAAGACCCCAGCGCCACGTCCGGACCCCTTGTCCCTGGTCCTCCGCCCAAGGAGGCGGCCAGTGCGACCCTTCCCAGCCTCATGGGCGGCTCCTCCGAGGGCGGCTGCTGCAGGTGCATTGGAAACGCCTTCCCCCCTAAAAAGGCAGACACGGGACGAGAACATTCTCCATCCAGCCCACCGCCTGCTTCCTTCCTCCATCCTCAAGGACACAGATGCAGCCATCTTGCCAGCCATGATGCGAGGAGCCTCCGGCCGCAACGCCAGCTCACACCACATGCAAGGCCAAGAGGAGACGTCCTCACTGCCACCCACACTCTAACCCAGGGGGTCTGCCAACTGCGGCCCACGGGTGAATCCACCCCGCCGGCTGTTTCTGCAAAGAGTTTTACGGGACCCCAGCCACGTGCCTTCATCACACGCTGCCTGTGTGCATTCACACGTCACGGCAGAACTGAGGGTCTGGGACAGGCAATGTCTGACCCACGAAGCCTGACACATTTACTGGCCGGTCCTGGACACAGAGCTTACTGGCCTCTGCTCTCCCCGGCCCCAGTTCCACTTCCTTCCAGACTCGTACAGAAAAGCACGCATGTCCGCACGAGAGGACACATCCCGTTGCCTGTTCTTTGCCAAGGAGCGTGTCCCTGGCAGAGCTGGTTCTCTCGCTGTTAGCGGCTCTCAACCAAGATAAGGAACCACCGTTTTGGTGTGTTTGCTCTGAACCCGGCACCGCGCTGAGCCCATCCCGTGGGCAGGACTCCTGATCCCATATTGACCGATGAGGAAGGGGGGGGGTCCCAGGCACAAAGTCATCTACTCAGGAGCCACCACCAAGGAGGGCAGAGACGGACTCCACACCCTGGCCCGCCTGACTCGGGCCTGAGCCTTCGGCCGCAGACCCACGGTCGACCCCAGATGGCTGTCAGGGAAAACGCAGAAAGGCAAGTCCACCTGGCATGGGTGTGGGCCACCTGCGAGGTCCGCGGGAGCAGGGAGGGTTCACGGCGCAAGCAGTAAGGCCTTCCATAGGGCTAGCCAGCTGGGTGTGGACGCAGGCCTCGGGGAAGGTCACAGGACTCTGAGCTGGGGACAGGGACTGGTGACAGGAGCAGGATCAGCAGGCCCGGCCCTGGGGAAGAGCCCAGGGGCATCATGGGGCACAACCGGGGCCTCTGGGGAAAGGAGGGCAACCAGCCCAAGGACAGGGCGGCAGCTCGGGTGCCTTTGTTTTCCGGGCCCAAGGCCATTGCTGCCCCTAGGAGGCCACGCACAGAGGAAGAATGTTCCTCGTCGATTGTGCAAAACATTAGTTCCAGCCACTTGTCTTGATGGACCAAGGCCCAAGTGACAAGCAGAACTGTCGCTAACACTTGTGACATCTGCTGGGGCCTAGTTGCCCAATCCTGTCCCCACCAAGACGTCCCACCCAGCCTCCGGGTCACCCAGGCCCCTCTCCCTCCCACCCCAGCTCTGCACAAACAGGATGTGAAGCAATCCTGAGGGCGCAGGCACCTTGCAGGCAGCTGCTCCGGGGGCGGGCGGCCCGGCCTGGCGGCTCACCTCCCGGGCGGCTCCCAGCTGCTGGCCCTCGCGCATCATCCCTCAGCAGCATATGCCCCCAACCCCTTACACGCCCTGCAGTCCCATCCGATGCCATCTGGGGTGATGGAGAAGAGGGACCCATGCCCCGCGCCCGAGGAGAGCTGCCGAGGCCCTCTACACACAGACATCCAGAATGTATCTGGCGCCAGGAGGCAGAGACAGGGGGGCTCCTGGTGTTGGAGCATAAGGCACGGTGGGCAGCGGCTGGAGGCCCGCCAGGAGGAAGGGTGGGACCCGAGAGGCAGGGCTGGTCCGCGCTGCCCTCCTGAGCCGCCGTTATTTCTTTGGTGGACAAGGGAGAGGAGGGGGACCCCACGAACGAGGACAAGATGCCGAGTCCTCATCTTGGGAACAAATGACTAGATGCTTCTGCGTCTGCAAGGAGGAAGGAGTCCCCAGCCCAGAGCAGTCTTCATTCCCCCTGCGGCTTTGGGAGGAAGGCGGCGTCCGGAACACCGAGCATGCGGACCCGGAGAGCAGCCAGAAGGCCTCCCGCGCCGTCCTCAGAACTCAGAACTCGTCTTCACGGCCTCAGCCCTGACCTCTGCCTCTTCCTGAGAGAATCGGAACAGGACAGCAGAGCCGTGTCCTGTCTGGGCCACAGCCCAGGGCCTGTAGCAGTCCCTGCCACAGTGTGGGTAGCAGCGAGAGTTTGTTGAGTGAATAAATGTTCTTCCTTGGCAGGTGAAGAGGCTGTTGACTGTGGGAAGCTGGTTTTGAAGCCAGGTGCTGGCAGGGCAGGGAGAGCTGGGCATCACCCCCGGCCTGGGATGCAGGGCCCACGGCCAACTTGTCCTTTGGGCACCGTGCCCAGGCCCACAACTCTTTTAGGGGCCCATGAAACTGTTTTAATGTCTCTCAAAATCAGAAGAAAAAATATGAACTGTTTAGGGTCAGAGAACATGTTTTAATTTTTAATCCTGCCAGAATTATATTTGCCTTTATATCAACATGGTCATAAAACATAATTTTCAGTATTTTTTTAAAGAAAGGGGAGGCCAGGAAAGTCAGGTGCAGCCCTGGCCCCCCCTCTGTCGCGGTTCTTTCCGTCAGTCCTGCAGGAAGTCCACTGCCCTCCTTCCCGGGACAGGGGATCCGGCAAGAACAGCCGGGCAACAGCCAGGGTCCCCCAGGGTCCTGGCCCAGCCGTGCACCCAGCTGTGCCGCTCCAAGGGGCGACTAGCAGGAGGGCCGCGGCTAGAGGAAGAGGGAGCAGACACATGCTGCCTGGGTGGTCTCCGGCGACATTTGGGGAGCAGGTGGGTGGGGAGCTCCCCTCTCACCAACATAAAGCTTCTGAAAAGAGGTCTGTGCCTCCTTAGGATGGAAGGGGGCCCACCCGCGTCACTGTTGCCAACAGCCAGGGGCCTCAGTCCCCTCCCCTGCACCCTGGGATGGTCACGACAGCACCCAGCTCCCTGAGGACAGCGTGGCTCACAGGGGACAGAGGATGGCACACAGCACTTACTCTGTGCCAAGCAGAGGCGCTGCCACGGATGGAGCAATTAAGTCCTTCACTTGCACGAGCTCAGCTAATTCTGCACAACCTCCCTGGCAGGTGGAAGCTATTATTAACCCATTTTCCAGATGAGGGACATTAACTGACTCACGCTGGGTCACGTGGCTAGAAGCTGCAGAGCTGGGGTTTGAATCTGGGGAGTCGGACCGGCTCTCGAGCCCACGCTCTGACGGACAGGCTGGGCTGCCTTATCCACAGCCTGGGGGCGCGGGGGCAGGGCTTGGAGGCAAAGGGCCACAAGGACCCCGACCTTGGGGGAGAAAGAGGTGGCAAACCTGACACTAGGGGAATGCAGCTGAGTTCGGCAGGGCAGGCAGAACAGAGAGGCACAGGTTCCCCACAGGGGCCGAGTGGAAGGTCCAGCCAGTATCTACCAGTCCAGGGAAATCGCCTCCCTGAAGAGAGAAACTGAGTCTAGCTTAGCCTCATGTCTACCTCATCCCCAATACGTCCCACGGGGGCTTTTAAGGAAAAAGAAGAGCTGAGTGGTTCTGTTGCCAAATACGCTAGAATTGTTCTGCGTTGTGTTCCCCGTCAGGAGAGTCACAATGGACACCAGCAAAATAAAGGCTCTGGTAAGTTCTGCAGAGAAATCTGTCTTCCTCACTTAACTGACCAGGATTCCCAGCAGGGTTTACAAACTTTTTCTGTAAGTAGTATTTCTGAAAATAATACGCATTTTCAGCTGTGTGGGCCGTGGAATCTGTTAGAACTACAGTATTCCCTCACTTACCATGAGTATTACTTTCTAGACTCTTAAACCTACATAACTTTAACAACATACGTATACAGTACCGCAGAATCCCGCGAGAGAGCGAAAAATCCACGATACATAATTAAATATAATATTTTTTAAACCCCGCGATACAGTGAGGCCGCGTAAGTGAACCGTAATAGAGGGAGGGACTGCTGTACTCAGCTCTGCTGTGGTGGCACAAAAGCCACCCTAGATAAGACAGAAACCAATGAGTGTGGCCGGGTCTGCTGCATGGGCAACAGCAGACCCTCCATATCACCCCGCCCAGGCTCTGTAGCTTCAGCTTCACTGGAGAGGACACTCCAGCGTCATCGCAAGATGTCGATTCAACACGGGAGGAGACAGATACCGTGTCACTCCCGAGTCGGACTGCACAGCCATTCTCGGCGGTGCTGATAGACTCTTAAGAAGCTACACCATCGTCTCTCGAGACGGACGGCTGCCGACGACGATGAATGAGTGTGGCTGGACGCTAATAAAGCTTCACTGATGGACCCGAAGTGGAAGTTCCATAGAATTTCACGCATCATGAAATAGTCTTCTTTTGATTTTTCGGAACCATTTAAACATGTGAAAACTATTCTTAGCTCACAGGCCACACAAAAGCAAGCGGCAGGCCCAGGTGACCCAGCAGACATAGTTGGCCAACCCAAATAAAAAGAGGGGACATCTAGCACCTTTGAAGACCCACTTTTAAGTGTCAGGGGTGTGGACAGGGGAAGGAGGGTAGGGGACCATCACTAGAAAGAAGACCGGCCTGGAGACAAAACAAGACAAGTGTGCTCCTCAACTCTGTGGTCCCCTCCCATGTGGCTCGTGGCCTTTGGCGAGTAATTCTGGTTTTCTGAAGCTCAGGCAAAGGGGGCGGCTCTAGACCACAAGAGTGGCCTCTGATAGGAAGGAAGCAAGGCAGAGCTGCGGAGCGATAAAGGAGGAGGTTATAAAACTCAGCTACGTTGTCTAAATCCACTTAGCAAACCCCAGCGTTAACCCCACTGAAAAGGACAAACTGGGAAACTATTTGCTGCTCAAGTCACAAAGCGCCAAATGTCTCTAAAATATAAAGAAGAAAAAGGCCAACGCCGGATGAGAACAGGGGGCAGAAGATGTGAATAGACAGGGCGCACCTGAGGATGCACAGGCTCTGCCTCACACACGGCAGAGAAAAGCCAAGCCAAGCCACAGGGTCCTGTCCGTCGCCTGTGGCATCAGCGAGGAGGGAGGAGTTCGGGAACCTGTGTAGACAGAGCCGGAGAGCAGGTGCCCACGCCCACGGAGTGACCCCTACGGGGTGCAAATGAACAATATCTTTCAAATCCGCAAATAGTGTCACTGGCAGGCGTTTGTCCTAGAGCTATACTCGTGGAGGGGACAAGGACAGGTGCCCTGGGGTTTTCCGCTGCAGCCCTGTTTATAAGAACAAGAGACCAGAGAACACCTAGACATCCCTCCCAAGGGGACTGGGGACGGCACTGTTGGTAGCAGTAACAACAGCAGCAGCGATAAAAATAATAACAGCTCTCCTCTGGGGCGAGCCCCGTGAGCTGGGCCCTGTTCTCAGCACCCCCCACGTAAGGCCCCACCCGCGGACCAGCAGGCTCTCCGTCGCCCGGGGGCTGATTGGAAATGCAGAGGCCCAGGCTCCGCCCCAGACCTGCTGAATCAGAATCTGCAATTCTAACATGTCCCGGGGGCTCCCATGCGTGTTAAGACACTGTTTTTAAACCCTCTCTGCACTGACGCCTTTAACCTCAGACCAAGCCAGCAGCCCAGGCCCTCTTCCCACCTGCACGCTGGAGGGGGGCGGCTCGGGCTCTGACGTGCAGTCACACAGTGAGTGAGAGGCAGGGACACACACACACGCCAACACGCAATGGCCTTTAACAAATAGGGAAGCTCTCTAATCGCTGGAAAGGACCAATCTCCAAGACAAGTCCCCAGGGGGCCTAAAAAGCAGGGTGAAGACACTGTATACGCTCCGCCGCTACTTGTAGGGGAAAAATAAAAAAGGAAAGCAGAATTTACATGTAATTGCTTAAACACCCAGAGAACGTCTCTGAAGAGATGTCCCCAGGGGCATGAAAATGGCAGCTGCCTCTGGGAGGCGGAACTCAGCGGCTGGGGAGAGGCTCCCAAGAGAGGCCACTGAATTCTGAGCCAGGGGCATGCATTGACCTCCTTTATAATAAGTGTGTTTTGTTTTTTGTTTTTGTTTTTTCCTTAAAACAGGTACAGGAAGAAGACACACACACCCCCCCCCAGGCGATCCCCACTTAATAGAAATACACTTTGGGGAAGAAGAAGCGGGCACAGCCGGGCCCGCCCCAGCCCCCCACGCACCTGCCCGTCTGCCCGTCCTGGAGAAGACAGGTGTGTGGAGGGGAGTGAATGGTGCTCGAGGGGGCAGGGGAACGGCCAGTTCCCCAAGGATTTGTGCCTTGGGAGAGGCTTGATGCCTTGCACCAGTCAGTGCAGCGGTCCTTACCCAGGGGCCATTGTGAACCGTCTGGAGGCGTTTTGGGGTGCTACAGCTGGGAGCGGCTATGGGCGCTGCGTGGGTAGAGGCCAGGGATGCGGTTAAATATTCTGCAATGCACGGGACAGCCCAGGATGTCCCGTGATGTCAGTTACAGGAGGCAGGTAGGCATGTTGCAGACGGTCACCTGGGGCAGGTTCTAGAGCCGCAGCCCTGGGGTGGGCGAGAGTTGGCCGGTCTAACCCCACGGCTGTGGGACCACGCTGGGAGCAAAGAGGCCTGACCCCACACCGCAGGAGTCGGCTGTATAATCGTCTCTGCATAGGGGCCAGCGGCCGCTCTCAGTGTGGATCGAAAGGCTGGACTCTGAGGACTGGCGGGGGCGGGGTGGGGGCAGCCGCTCTTGATGGGAGCAACGCGGAGACCCTGCGTAAGTCCCGGAGTACAGGCTGCGTCAGAACCAGTGGGGGAAGCGGCCGGGCACTCACCATCCAAGGTCTCCACGGAGAGCTGCAGGCCCAGGTTGTGCCGCGGGTTGACCACCCAGTGGTTGCTGGTGGCGGTGATGTCGAACACCAGCCAGCCCTCCTCGGAGGCCCAGAGGGTGCGGCTGTCAAGCAGGAACAGGTCCGAGTCCCTGCAAAAGAGGAGGAGAGGCAGGCTCGGGGTCAGCAGGTCACGGCTCAGTCACCCGGTGATGCAGCCAGACGCGGATGGAGACGGGGACCATGTAGGGTGGGGAGGCAGTAAGAGGTCTGCTGGTCCCCCAAACGGGGAGCATCAGACCCAGCTGCAGGCGTGGAGACCCCTCAGCGGCTGTGGTGGGAGCAGGGACTGCAGGAGAGGCACAAAGAGGCCCACACAGGGGACAGGGCACGGCTACAGGGCAAGCCCGACTCAGAGGGATGCAGAGTCCAGGGAGGCAGGAATCACGCGACCTCCGTGTTGCTGGACATTTCAGGGGACAGCAGTTCACATTTGCTGGCTTACCCGCCATTTGCCAGGGGACAACTGTCGCAGGCGTTCAACATATGTCCTCTCATTCTTGTCTCTCTACCCCAAGTGGTAGGGATATTGTCACCTCCGTTAAGTACGTGGTAAACCCGTGCCTTACCCAAGATCATGGAGCCAAGAAGTTGCCAAGTTCGGTCTTGAGCCCAGGAAACTGGGCTCCAGCACAGACGCTCTTCATTTCCAGGCTACGTCACGGCCTCATGAGCCCACCGGGTGTTGGGACGGAGGTTATTAACAGAGGTGGCCCTTTAGTTCGCTCATCCTCGCATGTTGCGACGGTGGAGCAGGCAGGACCACAGCTGACCTCGCAGGGGGTGGAGGATGGATAAATGGATGGATGACAGACGCATTGATAGACGGATGAGCAGGTGGATGGGTGGGTGGATTTTGCATTCCTAGGTAGACTTCTAGCATATAAAGTATCCTAACGTCTCTTTTGTACTTTTAATTCTAAGGATTCAAAGTCTCGATATTTTGAGCCTTTTGACAGTTAATTAAAACATACGAGCCCCTCCGCTGTGCCAGGCACTGGGGCACAATGATGAACCCCACCCAACCAGCTCCTGCCGTTGGCAGTCTTTGTCTGACCTGGAGTGACCTCCTTTTCCTGGAAGTTAAGGTGAATGCTCTCTGCTCACAGAGACATCACAGGTAACAAGTCCTAGTGAGCACTTACCGGGGGCTGGCCCCTGGGCGGAAATGGCTGACCAGCATCATGCCGCCGAGGCCTGACCGTACCTATGAAAGGTGGATAATATTACCCGGGCCATGTTGTGTAGATCTCAAAACTGAGGCTCAGAAAGGCAGAGCTGTCTGCCCGGTTACACTGCTGGGGCACCGTCCAGGCAGGACCGGAACCTACGCAGGCCACCTGTAAGCCCAAGCTTGCGACCACACAGGAAGACAGCGACAGCTCTTCAGAACACTGCCTCTGCTCAGGGGTAGCTGTCATTTCAGAGCATTTGGGAAGTCACTCCCTGCAATATCCCCACTGAGCCATCGGCTGGAGCTGACCAGCCGGCATCCCTTCCCATCCCGTCCTCAGCTGTCCCTTCTTTTTTGTTTTTAAGATTATATTTATCTATTTACTTGTTTTTAGAGAGAAGGGAAGGGAAGGAGACAGGGAGAGAAACATCAACGTGTGGTTGCCTCTCGCGAGGCCCCCAACTGGGGACCTGGCCCACAACCCAGGCCTGTGCCCAGACTGGGAATTGAACCAGCGATTCTTTGGCTCGCAGGGAAGCACTCAACCCACTGAGCCCCACCAGCCAGGGTCAATCATCCCCGCTCGCCTTTCCTGTGTGGCCTAGAGATCTCCAGTCTGTGAGGCTGGCCAAACTAACTCTGCTGCGTCCCAGCACACATTAGACCTTTAGCAGGCACTCGGCTGTACGAGACTCATGGGCAGGCACGCGGGAACTCAGCTGGTAGTGTTTGTGGGTGTCTCACAGTCGCTTTACCCCAAACCCACTGGAAGGGCAAGAGAGCAGCCAGCGCAGGGGCAGAGAACGGGACTCAGAAACACAGGGGTCACGCCCGGAGTGAGGGTGCGGGCTGTCTCATCACGGCGGTCGAAGGAATGAACTTGAGCTGTATTTCCCCCTTTGCATCTCTGCATCCAGAAGTCTGGGGGCGGAGAATCAGGTTGGCCCAGCCAAGTCCATGCCCAGCCCTCGGCCATGGGACGCAGGGCACGCCACGGTGCCGGGCAGCATCACCAAGCCCACAGGATGGGAACTGGGGTTATCCCTACCACCGGCTCCTCAAACCCCGCCCCCCCACCTTTAAGTAATACTCATCAACTTCCAGAACCCAATTCAGGAAATGCTGATTTAGGCAACGCATCGTGTATGGACTGGAATGTAATAAATGGAAAAGGACTTCTGATCCCAGACCAACAAAACTCAGCCACAACGTAAGACACCACGTTGTCTCCCAGCCAGCCAGACTGAAGTCCTCTCTCTACACTGAGACACTACAGAAGCAAAGAAGTCTTTTTAGAGACCCCAGGGATTTTGAAGACCCTCAGTCTGACCTGCACGTCAGACTTAGTAAAAGCGATGAGATGATCTCCCATGACCCGTCCACGCCTCCCTTCCCGGGGCCCTTCCAGAGGTAGCGCCAGAGCTGGCTGGGGGGGCGGCCACACAGACGTGACGCTTACAGGAACTTCCTGCTATTTCACCTCCAACCTGCCCTGATGACTTTCCTGGCTCGGGAGGGCTGCCAAGATGATCAAGGACCCCATCAGTCGTCCTCAACAATTCAGCGAGAGAAGAAACACCACTCCGAACCAAAACAATTTCCCTTCTGAGTCAGGCTCCTGGGGCCCCTGTGCAAACACCCACACCACAGCACAGAAGTCACAGACCCGGGTGGTGACTTTGCCGGAAAATTGCTATTTGTAGGAAAAAGTGACCGGCTATTCGGACGGGCCCTCCTGGGCAGCAGAAACAGTAAATAGTACCTTACGGAACAGAACTTGGCCTTTGACGAACGAAGGCCTTGCCAAGCGATACTAAGCATTGTATTATTACAGGCCATGACGCCGAGGGCCAGATGTTACAGGCTAGCGCTGACTCATGCGTGAATCAGCGTGAATGCGCGGGCCCGCCTCCTCCCAGCCACAGTTTGCTCTCTGTGCCAGGCAGGCTTGGAAGAGCCCAACCTTCCTTTGAAGGCATCGGGACAGGAGAGCCTTGTTGCAGTGGGAAGCCAGAGGTACTGACACAGGCTTTGCTTGTCGATGGAAGGCCCCGCCGTGAGGCTGGCCCACATGAACGTGGCCGTGGAGAAACAGCTCAGCAGCCGCGTCCAGACAGACAGGTGGGAAAGTGGGAACTTCTCGCTGCCACCTGGAGCATCATATTAGAACACAATGGTTCTTAGAACCAGGAGGAGCTGAAGAGGCCCTTTGTGACATGTTTGTTTACCTCCAGCGCACGGGCCTCCCACACAGGGGGGAAAGGCTTTTGGGGGGGGGGGGGCAAGGAAACAAAATGCATTCTTTCACCAGGCCCACTGCTGAAACACTAGGGCCTTCCGTGGCTCCAGTTCTCTGACTGTCCCCAACCGTAAGATCATTGTCCCCATTTCAGAAATGAGCAAAGGGAAGTTGGGAGGTAAAGCCACTTGTCCACACTGATAGACCTTATAAGTGATCCTAAAACCTGAGCCCTGAAGCCCGTCACCGCCTTGAGTCACCCTCTCACCAAGGGACAAGGGACACAGGAAGCCGGCGAGTCCTGCAGTACATGTCCTTGTCACAATATTGCACGGGGCAGAGAAAATTCTAGAGCGGATGAGACCTAGGCGGTGGGGAATAGAGAAGGCAAATAGGCCCACCCAGGTAAATCCTGAGCCTCAGTTTCCTTCCCGGTCAGGTGAAGACAAGGCCATCTTCTTCAGCGACCGCTGAGAGCCACGTGAACAGCAGCCGGGGACAAACCGTCAGGGCTCCCTGGGGCTTCTCTGCAGTTACTACCAGGGACGCAGAGTCGGCGTCCATCCCTTGAGAGACTGCGGGAAATCCTGGGGACTCTCTTTGTCCTGGCCCCAGTCCCTGTGAGACTTCCAAAGACCCACAAGTCCACCCATCCATCCAAAGGATGGTCATTTGACTCCGGAAGTCATCAGACAAGTGGACCCGCAGGCCCCCAGTTGTAGATTTTCCGCAACCACGACCATTAGAAATTCCTGCTGTCACTGTCGCCTCACGTAGACCTACCATGGCTCGGTGGAGTCTACGCTGACCATAGCACTTGCTGTGAGCAGCAGGACCCGTTGAAGGGGCGGGGCCCCCATGCTCAGAGCCAGCATGGAAGAGGCTTAGCACTTCTCTCTGGGAAGCTGGCCACTGGATCAGGGAATCGGACTATTCTGCTGAAGGGCCAGCTCACAGGAAGGGGAAAGAGGCAGAGGCTGTGAAGGGGCAAGGTCTGTGAGGGTCACTGCGCCAGCCCTGGGGGGAGGGGCCCCCTTGGGCGTACCAGCCCCCGCTGACCACCCAGCTTCATCAGGGACCCTGCAGCCTCTGCAGAGGAGAACCGCCTCGCTGAGCTCTGCCTGAATTCCTGAGCAATAGAATAATTGTTTAAGCCACTGTGTTGTGGGTGGTTTGTCCCCGACAGAGACGGAACCCAAGCAACGGTTACACTGTTTATAACAGAAAGACTGAAAAGTACACGGAGGGGCTGGTATAAACATTATGTACATACAAGTGCTACGGACTTGCGCCAGGGGCCCGTGCAAATCTAGACTTCTTGGCAAGGCGTGCTGTCAAACAGCATGTGTAGTGTGTACCTTTCTGGGAAAATACAAAATGCGACCCTACCCCCCCCACCCCCCCGCCGACAGTTTTATGCTGTATTTTTACCAAATTATCAACAGATAATTTCTTCTTATACAAACTGACCACGAAAATGGAAGAGGGCGCATTTGGAAGGCTAGCATTGGAAAGCTATTGATTGTGTGCTATTGATTCCAAAAACGGGTAGGGCCAAATTGAACCAGACATTTCCCTAAAGATATACAAGGAGCCAGTGAACACATGCAAGGATAATCAACATCTTAGGGAAATGCCAATCCAAACCACAGTAAGACAGTACTCCACACTCAGTAGCGTGGCGAAAACCAAAACCATAGGCAAGAACAAGGGTTGGCAAGGATGGGGAGGACCTGGGACCCTCATTCTCTGCTGGAGGGTACAGCTACTTTGGAAAACAGCACAGAGGTCTTTCAAAAGGTGAAACATGAACTTACCGTATGACCCAGTGACTTTACTCCCCAAGAGGAATAAAAAATATACACGAGTGTGCGTAGCAGCGTTATTAATAACAGCCCAATGACTCAAATAGCCACGACAAAATGAACAACATACGGCGAACCCCTACAATGGACCATTATTTGGTTATAAAAGGGAACGAGGCACTGACACGCCCTGCAACCTGGACGAACGTGGAAATCTTTAGGTAAAGGAGAAGAAGTCAGACACAAAGGACCACACATTGTATGACATCAGTTCCACGCAATGTCCCGAAGAGGCAGACCCACAGAGACAGAAAGATCAGCCGTTGCCAACGGGTGGGGAAGAAGAAACAGGGAAGGGCGGCTGTTCATGGGGACAGAGCTCCCTTTGAGGGCGATGAAACTGTTCTCATATGAACGGTAGTTTTCGTCACACAACTCTGAATATACGGAAAACCACCGGATTGTCCACTTTACAAGTATATGTCTCAATCAAGCTATATTTTAAAAATGGACAAACACAACGTAAGTCCAAAATACAGAGCCTGACGTCATTGCACTAATAACATGTTTAAGGTTTACACACCTCTGCACTAAAAGCCCACATGCCCATAACTCCGGGTTTCAGCAACTATTCCCTCTGGAGTTGCTTCCCTCTATACGTGGACGTCAATCCTGTCTCAATTTAGCAAGCACAGATCTATTTCTGCAAGAAGCAAGCTCCGTTTGGGGGCCGCATGTTCCCCTGTTCTGCTGGACCTGCAGAGCAAACCTGGGCAAGGTGGGTGGCCTGGTTCCTGCTGCCTCCTCCAAGCTGACAGGGAGGCAGCAAGCAGGGGCACAGCCCTGGCCTGCCTGCCTCCTCCTTACGCAGCGTCCAATTAAGGAAACAGCGGGGAGACCCAGAAGGTCCACTTCTTCTGGCCTGAAACCTGGATTCCCCCAAAGCCCTGCTCTCTGTGAGGCATGAACCACCGGGGACCCCAAGTCCATGGCCACCTGCCTGGGGACAGAGTGTGGCTGGGGCTCACAGGCTCCCCCTCGCAGAGACGCCATGGGGGCTGGTGGAGCCTCACCCATGGGAGGAGGAGGAGGAGGAGGAGGACCACACACCACCAGGGCTGGCTTCTGCCCTGCGTCTCTCAGCCCACCTTCCCCTGGAAAGTGCTACCACGATGGAAAAGTGGGTATTTTAAAATCTCCAACGTGGGAAGGTGGAAAGTCGATTTTTCCCCTCTCTGGCTCTTCAGAGACTATTTAGAGACCGTGATCTCAGGGGCCTTCACCCACGGTCTACTCCAGGGGCAGTAAGACCCCCGCGTGGGATGCAGGGTGTCGTGCCCTGGCCTCAGAGAAATGAATACTCTGCACACGCACAGCTCCAGGGAATCCAGCCCTGAAACCGCAGAGCGGAGCTGAGACAGGGCGCCCGAGGGTCGCTCCGGTCGCGGGGCACTCCAGGCAGGAGCCGGAGCCGTGGGAAACGGATGTCAGCCGGGCCAGCCAGTGCCCACTGCCTCAGCACCTGGACAGTCCCCGTCCAGTCCCAGGACCCACTGCCACTCCTCTGCAGGACTGTGGGGGCGACACCTTGGACCTGCCAGCGGGTCCCTGTGGTTGAGGTCTTAATAGCCAGGCAGGATCCTGGAGATCCCCTCTAGCTGCTTTTCAGCTCGGAAGACCAGCAACTCTGTCCTGAGCACAGCCCGCCGGCAGGTGCGTGAGAACCGGACCCAGTTCGGGGCCTCGGTCCCGGGCGGTGGGATGGAAACACTCCTCCGCCACAGCCCGGATCCAGCTTGACCCCCCACCCCGGCGTCCCGCAGGACCAGCCCATCACCTGCAGGGGCAGAGGCACGAGGCGCGGCTGGTGGCGGGGCCATGGCAGCCATGGCCTGGGCACCTGCATGCAACGAGCTCAGTGCTACGGGCACAACGAGGCGCAAACCGTCCTGAGCCCCACTTGACAGACAAGACCGCTGAGGTGCTGGGGACTGAGGAAAGCGTCCTCAGCTAGTAAGCAGTTCGCTCCGGACGGAAAGTGACATGAGGCACATGGGGCCACCTGTCACCTGGGCACCCCCAGCCAGGAGTCTCTCCCCAGGATTAGAGGAGACAGAGAGAATCCTACAGAGAATGTGACTGGCCCAGTACCAAGTGCTGCCCCCCAATCAAAGAGAAGTGGGGTTCCGATTCTGTGGTGGGCAGAACAGTCCCCCCCCGCCCCAGATTCCACATCCAGATCCTGGAACCTGGGAACCTGCTGCTTTCCACGGCAAAGGGACGTGGCAGGTGTGACTCAGCTGAGGATTCCTGAGATGGGAGGTGATCCTGGAGGACCCGGCGAGGCCCCATGCCATCACACGAGTCCTTCGATGTGACAGAGGGAGACGGGAGGGTCAGAGAAGGTGTGGGGACAGGAGCGGAGGTCGGACTGATGGGACTGCTGGGGGTGGGGTGGCAACCAAGGACCGGAAGCTGGCAAGGACAGGGGGAGATTCTCCCGCCAAGCCTCTGGGAGCAGCGCAGTCCGGGGACACCTGGATATTCGTCCGGGAAGACCCATTAGGGCTTCCGACCTCCAGCACGGTAACACGGTCCAACTGGGTTGTCCGAAGTGGCTGAGTGTGTGGTAACTTGTCACAGCAGGGGGAGGGAACGAATGAAGTCACAGTCCCGAACCCCCAGGACGCAAATATTCTGCTAGAGCCAGAGGGACCATGGCTGCTGGAGACGGAGCTCTGGGTCCAGAGGCTGTGGGTACATCACACAGGGAGGGTCACCAAGCCCTGATCAGGGGCGGACAGAGAGGGATGAGTCTCTGGACAAGTGGACGGAGGAGAGGACTGAGCGTGGAGGGTGAGGGTGTTCAGGGAGCACACTCCCAGGAAAGCGTCTCCCAAGGGTGGTCACAGGGATGGGCAGGGCTAATGCAGCCAACGGAGGGCACAGAACGCGCCCGCCGTGTGACAAGAGGCTGACAGGAGAGGGAGCAGGTGCGCAGAGAGCGTGAGGGGCCGGGCCGGTGGCCAGAGCCACGAGGCCTCTCTGGCCCTGAGAGAGAAGGTTCTGGTCCTACGAGACCTGCGGGGCTGGAGGGACGTCAGGCAGGGGCTGGCAGTAACCGGCTCCACCCCTCGCCGCTACCAGCAGTCTCTCCCTTGCCCCCACCCTGCGGCCCTCTGGAAAACCGCATGGCCGGGCTGGACTGGACGTTGCTAAGCCCCGCACTTGGGAGCCGCGGCCAGGTCTGGAGAACACTCCTCAGAAGGCAGAGAGCAAGAGTGAGGGCGATGGAGAAGCCAGAGCTTTCCCAGGCTTGCGTGATGTCGTGGAGGAGAGCGGGCATGTTGCTGCTCCCGATGAGTCAGGCTGCGTAGCCAGCTCCCCGCACCTGGAGGCAGACCGGCCTGCAGACAGCAGCGCTGCCGCGAGGCCTGGAGGAACATCAAAGGAGCCCTGGAGGCAGCCGGGCGCCGCAGCTGCGAGGAGGCAGCAAGGCTCCCCCAGGTCCCGGGGTGCCTCTCCTGAGCCCCAGGCTGGGGTGGACCCAGCCCTGGACTCAGCACCCCACCTGGGGCTTCAGGGAGTGCCCTGCTTTTCTACCAAGTCACCGGACAGTCCCTGGTGTCCCCAGGGCAGGAAGACGAAGTCAGGGAGGTCCAAAGCTTTTTTAAAACACACTTGAAGACTAAAATTAAGTCATTTGGGAGAAAGGTGGAAAAATACACAAAGACGCATGGAATCCTCCTCCCACGAGCCGCCAGCCCACGGCTTCCCTGCCTCATGACCCTCTGTCTGTCTGCCTCTCTCTCTCCTTTCTCCTGCCCCCGCACCTGGGCATTCACAGAAGGTCAAGTACACTCCTGTCCCGAGTCCAGGAAACCCATGCAGTCAAAGTCAGAAAGTGAGTCAGCAGCCATCAAGGTCTGGGTTTCAGTCCCCCGTCTGCCAGGAAGAGTTTGAAGTTTATCAAGGTCTAGGAAACTGCCTCCCATTAGTAGGACATCCAAGAAAAGAAACTGAGAGAATCAACAGTCCAAAAAACTCTGTATTTTGCCCTGGCTGGTGTGGCTCAGGGCACTGAGTGCCAGCTTGGAAACTGAAAAGTCGCCGGTTTGATTCCTAGTCAGGGCACATGTCTGGGTTGGGGGTCAGGTCCCCAGGTGAGAGGCAATGGATTGGTGTTTCTCTCTCTCTCTCTCTCTCTCTCTCTCTCTCTCTCTCTCTCTCTCTCTCTCTCTCTCTCCCTCACTTCCCCTCTCTCTAAAAAAGTAAATAAAATCTTTAAAAAAAAAAAAAAAAGCTCTGTATTTAAGTAAAGTTGGGAAGCACCACACGATTATTGCGCCTTAGAAATTTCATAATGCACATTAGCTTTTTAAAAGGCTCTGGGAAATCCTGCTGCAAAACAATGTCTACTCCGGCCACAGCGCGTGATGAAGAGGCTCTTGAACTTGTGTGGCCACATGGATGGCAGGGGCTGAAGCAGGAGAGGGAGGCAGAGCACGGCGGGAAGCGGAAGGTTCTGCCCCATCAGGGGAGCCCCGACCAGCAGGAGAATGCAGCCAGGAGTTCTGAGCGGAGCACAGGGTGGTCCTTGGTCACGCTCTGGGTGGCCAGGAATGTCAGCGATAAAACACCAGGCTCTGGATCCTCAGGGAGTTACAGCACAATCCCCGTGGAGCAACCCTGGGCGAGCCAACCTGTGTCCTTGAGGTCCTCTTGTTCGTCAGGTGGAGAGAGGCGTGAGGACCGGTGGTTGGATGGGAGCTGCCGTCATGACGCCGGCACAGAGCCAGGGACGGGGGGTCCCGGCAGGGGCAGACCCCAACAGTGTGAGCTTCTCCCACTGACCTGAAGCTGCCCGGGCCCTGGGGCAAGGCGCTCACAGTCCTGATAGGGTCCTCATTCAAGACAGAACATCTTTTTATACAGGCCTGGCTCCATGACACCCATTTATACAGGACTGGCTCCATGACACCCATTTATACAGGCCTGGCTCCGTGACACCGAGTGCTCACTGAAGCCCATGGTACCTGGGAGGTGGGGGCTGCTGTCCTGGGGGGTGGGGAGGACCAAGGTTCAGAGAAGCCTGCAAATGTTCCCACGGTGGAAGGAGAGCTGCCACCCTCGCCGCCCCATGCCCCCCCCATCCCCTGTTCCCAGCAGCCTGCACAGGTTTTCAGAACTTCAAATCTGAGCACATAACTGCCCCGTCTTAACCCTTTATTAGCTCTATGGGAGACTATGTAACGGAAGGTCCAAAGTGGGAAATGCCTGGGAGAGAAACGAGGCATTATTGTAACTTCAGAAGGGCACCCTACCTCTAAGGCCCTGGGGCCCCCACCCCCCCACATACCCTCTTCAATCCCTCTCCTCCCACGTCAGCTTCCTTCCAGGGGGTCATCTGCCTGGACTCCAGCTGGCCGCGGGCCTTTGCACATGCTGTTCCCGCTCCCTGGAACACTGTTCCTGTTCCTTTTCCCTCCATCACACCTGTTCTTCCTTCAGCTCCCCAGGGAAGCTTCCGCCGACACCCTGATGGGCGAACCCTCATGAGTCACCCTCCAAGACCCTCCTTTCTAGCATTCAGGCTGGTGTTTAAATTTGCTTGCATGGTTCTCCGGGTTTCTCTCTTTCCCCAAGAGATTTTAAGCTCCTCATGGGCGAGAACCAGTCCTACTTTGCTCGCCACTGCCTGGCAAGCGGCACAGCCCACAGTGGGTCTCGGGGATACGGAGAGCGGACGCGCTGGTATCCTCAGCCTCCTCTGCCCGGCCAGGGAGGGATTCTGGCGTCACTGTCTGGCTTGTATTCGTCAACGAGGAAGAATGAATGTTTTTCCAAATCACTCAGGTGTCTCCAGAAATGGATGGGCCTCCAGCCCACTGCCCCACGCTGTGCCCACCGGTCATGGACACTGGTCAGCCCCCTGGCACCTCCACACCCCACCTTCCACGGGCCTGCTTGTGTAATCAGGGGGTGGCCAAGGTACCCCCAGCAGAACCCCAGTCAGGAATTGCCAGTTGTCTGGGGGTCACCCCGGCCATTGCCGGGCCACCCCTGCCTCAGAGCCAGCCCCTCGTCCGTACGTATCAGGAGGAAACAGAAGGATCCAGACCACAGGGAGCCACAGCTGGGGACGGGGCCGGTCGCAGGTTTAGTTTTGACCCCGACTGTTGCTCCCCTTGCTTACAAGTCCTGGGTCTGGGTCCCAGAATTTCCGGAAACGGGAGGCCCTGTCCGTCTACTTAACCTCCCAAGTGATGAGCGGTGAGCCATGCTGCTGGTGGCATTGCTCAGAGACAGATCTGCGGTGACACATAAAGACCTCTGGGGTCCCCCTGGAAAAACCAGGCCCTGCGGGGAGCACCACAGAGCTTCTGAGACGGCCCTGGAAATCCCACGCTGCCGGGCAGCTGCGTGCGGCTGGCGCGGTAGAGGTGGGCGGGCGAGACGCCAGGGACGGGACACTCATCGCCGAGACTTTCCCCGGTTGCCCCATTTCCTCCTGCCTCCAGCTCCAGCCCAAAATAGAACGAGGTAAAGTCAGCCTCTTCACGTACATTCAAGGAATAAACAAACCAACGCAAACACAGTTATCAAGCCGGGTCATCTTTCCTACCTTTTTTTTTTTTAAACCAAACAAAAAACCACAGGCTGTTTTAAGATTCCAAACCAGAGGCAGAAAAGTGAAGCGTAGCCGGCAGACCAGGCAGAAAGGAAATGAACTTCACTGAGGAGCTTACAGACAGAAGCATGTGTCGCGATGACCAGGTTCAAGGTCTCCACAAGCAGGGGACAGATTGGAAGTACCTGAGGCACGAGAGGGGTATCTGAGTCATTCTGACTGTGGATCCTCAAACTGAAGAGTGGTGGCGAGGAGAGGCTGGGACGCGGTCCACTCAGCAAGCGTGCCAGCTGCCACCTTCCTCCTGCCACTGACCGCGGCTGTCCTTCTAGGTGGAACCTCCATCGTACTCCAGGGAGCCCGCCCAAGGAACAGATTCTGAGTCAAGGGCTTGAATGCATGCAGTGTGTCAGAGAGGTGACCCCGAGGGCCACCTGGAAGGAGGCAGTGATGGAAAAAAGACGGAAGAGGACGCCGTGGGCATCTGGGCTCAGCCTGGCGCTTCCTGGAGCCCTCCCCTAGGAATTCAGGGCCTGAGCACATGGGACATCCAAGGAGGATCCCCATTTCCTCTCTTGTGACAACAACAGTTTCCTCCAGGGGTTCCTCCTTCTAAGTCAGTCCCATATGCAAAGCAGGCTCACAAACCACCCAGCTCCCTCCCACCCCCGAACGGTGGGCCCAACCCCAGAAACAAAGGCTGAGCCCAAATCCCCAACCCATGGCATCGAGGGAAAAAAGAAGCCTCCTTTGGACCCAAGTATCCTCTTTAAAGAGTCCCCAAGAAGAACCAGAAAAAAAAAAAAAAAAAAAAAAAAAAACCGTGTCCCTCAGAAGGCACTTGTGCTCCGGTGTTCACTCAAGAAGCCCTACCATCCCTGACCTAAGGACCCACAGAAGCCTGTGAGCAGTACAGGGCGGGGGCCGAGCCGTGTTCTGCGGTGTGGAGAGCAGCCAGGGATACGGACGGGAAGGCAGGAAGAGGCCAGGAAGGTGGCGCGTGGTCAGGCCCACAGCCTCCCCCGGAACGCGTCCAGAAGCACAGCATCTCAGATTCTCCGACCTGGCTCCCAAGTGCTGGCTCCCCCGTCACCTGTGAGCATCCAGGGAATGACACCTCTCCTTCCACCCCAGTGCTTCTCAACCAGGGTTGGTGCGGCCTCCCAGGGGACACCTGACAATGTCTGGAGACATCTGGAGTTATCAAAACTGGCCGCATCGTCTCGTGTGTAGAGGCCAGGGATGCTGCTAAACCCTGACAGTGCGCAGGAGGATCCACCGCGGAGAAGGACCGGCCCCAAATGTCAGCAGTGCCGAAGCTAAGAGCTCCTACAGGGGGAAGGAGCCTCAGTCGCCCTCCGCGGGGCTCTTCACAGCGTGGCCCCCTTGCCTGGCTGCCTGCCTTTCCAGACATGCTTCACACACAACTCTTGTCTCGGGGTCAGTTTCAGGGAGACCTGGCCTGAGAACAGTGGCCAGCGGGGCCCACTCAATGGCAGCTTTACTCAGCTAGCAGTGTCTCCCACCGTGGGAGGCCATGGCCAGGCCTGGCAGGAAGGAGTCCTGCAGTCCATTAGCAACGCTGCCTGGGGTCCCAGATGGGAGGTGACAGCGTGCGCACACGCTGGAATGCAGGCCAGGTGTCCGCTTCCCTTCTGCCATTCGAAGAGGGGCAAAATGCAAAGCCATGGGTATGGTGGAGGGAGAAGTAAAGGGAGGAAGGAAGGAAGGAAGGAAGGAAGGAAGGAAGGAAGGAAGGAAGGAAGGAAGGGAGGGAGGGAGGGAGGGAGGGAGGGAGGAAGGAAGGAAGGAAGGAAGGAAGGAAGGGAGGGAGGGAGGGAGGGAGGGAGGGAGGGAGGAAGGAAGGAAGGAAGGAAGGAAGGGAGGGAGGGAGAGAAAGAAAGAGAAAGAAAGAAAGAAAGAGAAGAAAGAGAAAGAAAGAAAGAAAGAAAGAAAGAAAGAAAGAAAGAAAGAAAGAAAGAAAGAAAGAAAGAAAGAAAGAAAGAAAGAAAGAAAGAAAGAAAGAAAGAAAGAAAGAAAGAAAGAAAGAAAGAAAGAAAGAAAGAAAAAAAGAAAGAGAGAGAGAGAAAGAAAGAGAGAGAGAGAGAAAGGAGGGAAGGACGGATGGAAGGAAGGAAGGAAGGAAGGAAGGAAAGAAGGAAGGAAGGAAGGAAGGAAGGAAGGATGGGAGAGAAAGGCTGGCGGCAGGAAGACAAAGGAAGAGCCAGTGTTTGGAAGAACATGAGCATCTACCCAGAGACCTACTCCTGCTCTGAACTTGAAGTAACCAAGGACTTCCTTAACGGTGCTTGACTCCTGTAAAACATTATCTTCTGGGGAGCCTGTGTTCCCCACCCTCACTGAGTTCATACTTGAGCAGGCACTTTCCTTCCCAGCTACAGATGACCGCCCATGACCAAATTGAAAAATATTAATTCTCTTTGTCTCCTGCCAAAAAGGCTAAAGCAATTACAGGCCCTGATATGAAACACAGATGTTAATACATTCGGAAAAATAGGCTCCTATAGGCGAGCAGAGGTCCAAGTATGAAGTGCTTTTGGAATTAAAGCTCCAGATCAAGTTATCCAGCCAGCCCCCAAGACTGACGCCCATTCTCCCCAAATTCATTCCAGCGCAGGGAACCCGGGGCCACAGCACACGCAACATTTCCCCAATTTCCAGACGAGAACCAATCCACCCTTGGGTACCCACTGGCACACAAGCTCTAAATAATATAATTATAATCATCACAGGGAAACTGCCCTAAGATCGAAAAGTATTATAATTACGGGCAATTTTCACTTTTTGGAAATTGGGCTCAGATGCTGGAGAAAGACAGCAAACGAGGCGCTCTCAGGTTTCAGTTCTGGAGCAGAGAACACGGGGTGCACCGGGGTGGACCGGCCCACGCGGGGGATGCTGGGAGGGTGAGCGGCGGGGATGAGCGCTCCCTCGCAGGCCCTCACCCAGCCGACAGGTACCTGCTGCACATGCCCCGGGCCATGCGCCACGCGCCACGCTAGGCCCCGGAGGGGCCTCGATGCAGGACGGCCTGTCAGGTCAGGCGGCCAGCGCTAGGAAGCCAGATCCTTCTTCCATCCCTTCACCATGCACATGTGTTTTGCTGAGTGCCTACTATGTGCTGACAAGATGTGTCAGCACTGCTAGGACAAGCTGGGCGGCTCTTTTGTCTCCTCTGCCTCAGTTTCCTTGGTTGCAAAAGAGGTTTCCCCACTGTTGCCGATGCCTGGGATGCATTAAGGGAAAGAGAGATGTGTGTCCACCAGCCGAGGGAGACAACACGTGGGACTGGGGAAGGTGTAAGCTTCCTTCCCCTAACCCCGACTGCAGTGTTGGGCCTCAGTTTCCTTGTCTGTAAAATGAGGTGGTTGAAGCCCCCACCCCAGGAGTTGCAATGTGAAGGACTCAAGAGTATCTGCTGCATGGTAAGTGCTCCCCACAATCACCTCTGTCCTTACCACGACTCCTGAAGGCAGCCACCTCTTCTCCCAGTTCAGGGAGGTGTTGCCAAAAAAGAGGGGTCACAGATTACATGTTGAACTTGGGAGCCAACAGCCAAACCAACTGAGAGGTAAAGGAGCAGCCCTTTCCCATAGGCAGGCCTGCCAGGGGCCCACTTCTGGGGCCGTGTGCTCACCCTAACCTTCAGAGTCAAGCATTAAGTCCACGTGGAGGGCTGGGAGCAGAGCAGACACAGAGGAAGTGTCCCGTGTACTCTCCTCTCCCAGAAGCACATACGGACTCCCATGCGCGCACCATGGGGGAAGCCTAGCCCTTCCCCAGCACTGTCCGGCTGCGCACTCCTGGGGGAGGCGGGTGGGCGTCTCCACCCCCGTTAAAGGGGCCAAGTGACTCTTCCAAGGTCCCTCAGGTCCTCAAAGGAACAGCACAGAGCAGGGAGCAAGTCCACTCTGGGGAGCCATAAACATTCTCAGTGCCAAGATGATACCAGGACTGCTACATCGGAGCTCTAAAGGTGGCCTGGCACCAGGAGTTTTACTTATCACCTGGTTTGAATTTGACCTCCTGTGCATGGTGCCTTGGGAGGGTCATCGGACGGCTCTGGGCCCCAGTGACCTCACCCATAAAACGGGAGAAAACAGGCTTCTCGAGGTTCTTGGGAGCAATGAGACCGGGCATGCCACTTGCCAAGCACCAGCCTGGTCCGTGGCAGGCCGTCCACAAATCAGATCTGTCACCACGGGCCGCCCCCACCACCCATATCGTCCCCGCGGAGCCAGGCTTGGGATGGACTGTGGGAGGAAATGAAAGGCACAGAGATCAGAAAAACCACTGAGGCCCACCAGCTGGCCTCAGCCCGCAGGACAGGACGCCAAGGGGCCATCTGGCCCCCGGGTGCCAAGCCGGGCAGACCCACGGCGCTGTGACCAACGCTAACTGGACGGGACACGGCACTTCCGCCTCTGCCAGTGAGGTGTCCCAGGATGCAGGCTTTTCCCAGAGTGACCCTCTTGGACACGTGAGAGGACCCCAGTGGGAACCAAGGGATGTTCGTGGCCCCGGTCTCCTGCTCGAGCTGCCCCAAGCCGGGTTTGGAGTGGAGCCTAGGAAAAGGCAGGAAGGAAAAAGGCCGCGGCGGCCTTGATCGGGAGGCTGCTCTCTGGCGTGCTCTCCCTGACCTTCCGGGATGCTCCAGTGGGTCCCGGGCAACCGACTGCTCCTCCCTGCCTGGGAACCAGGCTGCGGGGGAGCCGACCGGGAGACTCCCGGGGAAGCAGCTCCAAACTGGAGCTCATGCCCTGAGGCTGAGGCGTCCAGATGGAAGCCGGGAGACATGGAACCAGGCATGTAGGCCTTCTATAGCAGCCAGAAGGTGCCAGAAGCTTCCAGAAGCTTCCAGAAGTCTCCAGAACCAAAGCCCGAAGGGATCAGCCAGCCATCTCCCAGTGCCATTCAGACTGTCGGTCACGGTCTGCACCACACTTGGGATTCGGTCTTGTGGTAGAAAAACAGTCATCTCTGAGAGACCAGGCCAAACAGGCACCCGGGGGCCCGTTATTAGGAGAAATATCTTCCCTTCCATCTTGTGGGCATAAGACGGCTCACAGATGAGAGAGAAGAGGGACTTTAGCCATGTGTCCACAGCCCCAGCTACACAGGAAGTCACGAGGCAGCTTTAAAAACTCCCGGGGCCCAGCCCCATCCCAGCCTGTGCTGCGCCCCATGACTCCCATGCATGGCCAGGGCCGAGGACCACAGCGCGGGATGCGCCGTCGCCCTGCCTGAGCCCCCGGGGAGGAAAGCAGTACAGGCGGGAAGCGCCACCGTGGCCAAGAACGTGAGCCCAGAATCTGAGACCCGCGCTCAAGTCCCAGGCGAGCTGCGTGGCCTCGGCTGAGTTGCCTCCCCTCTCTGAGCAGCCTCCACACCCATGAACGGGGAGGGCAAGTCTTCGGAGGATCACGGGCCAGGTACACAACCGAGGTGATGACAAGCCTGGAGCAGGCAGGCGCGGGGACCCGCTCCGGAGGGTGACCATGTCCCTCTGCCCCGATACGGTCACAGTGACTGAAGTCAGACAAAGTCCGTCTTGTCCTACCAAGCCCTGCACCCTCCTTAGCACGATGAAGATAGGAAGGAGTGATGACTTGGCGTCCGGAGCCACCTGGGGTGCAGGCACTGCACGGCCCGCCCAGGGAGACATCTTCAGCACCCAGCACCTAGGCACCTTCTCCCCCTTCCCTTGGAACTCACCCTAGGGACACCCCCGGGGTGGGTCAGAAATGCCGAAGCCCCGGCGCCACCCCAGCCAGCTGACCCCACACTGCGTTTGTACCTGGTCCCCCGGAGCCGCGCGGCCGAGCTGAGCTGTTAGTGACAAGGGTGCCGCTGGGCTGGGCTCACGGAGCTCAGCGGGGAGCGTCCTTCTCAGGGGGAGAGGTAAGACCCGAGGCGGGCGCGTGGGTTCCTGGGGAGCTGGGGGCGCTGCTGTGGAGACCGGAGATGCCTCCTCCGTGTGGGGCGCTGAGAACCCGGGAGGGCTGCCGGGGGGCTGCGGGAGACAGAGCCCCATGTGGGCAGTGCGGGGGCACATGGCTGCCTCCTCCCTCCTCATGACCTGGGCACTGCCTTGGGCTAACGGGAGCTGGCAAGCCACCCTCTCCAGCCCATCGCAGGGACAGCTCCCTCTTCCTCAGGGACTCAGGCTGCCCCGATCCAATCTCGGCCCCGGAGACCACTCGGAGGTCACCCTCCTGGCAGCCAAAGCCCCTGACATGGACCCAGGGACATTTTCATTCAGCTGCCCTCACGGCCCTGTGCTCCCCGAGCAGGGGAACCTCACAGAGCACCCACATCCTCTACGGAGAGGGCAGTACTGCTAAGAGCAAGCTTGGGACCTGCCAGGGTGGGGGAAGTGGGGATGGGAAGTACTCAGTCTGGTCTCCACGAATGAAACCAGTTGTTAACAAGTGCGACCCCCACCCCCAAAGACCCTCACCTTCAGCTGAAACTGGAGTTTGAGCCAATGGGGAGAGACAGACATGAGCCCAGGCCCTGGGCATCGGGTCCAGAAAAGGAGGGCGAGACTCAGATGCCTTGGCCCCCACGACCCCCCAGCAAGGCCACTGGAGCCAAAGGCACAGCCCCCAGACCTGCCTCTCGGCGCCCACGCAGCCCACAGCCCGCCAAGGGCGGTCCCAGCACGCCTCTGCAGCCGTCTGGGGCCACGCTGCAAGCCGGGCCCCGGGGCCATGGAAGGCCTCCAGCTCGGCTCATTATCGGAATTTAATCTGGATTCCGAGAGATCAAGAGGCCTCAGTGGAAAGTGGCTGTCACAAGGGGAGAGAGGCTGAGGCCAGCCCGAGCCAGCTAATCCCCGGCACCCCAGGGCTTTCCTGGAGCTCAGGCAGAGGCTCGCCAGAGAGCCAGATGTCGCGGCTCTGCACAGCTGGGCGGCCGCAGCGAGGAGGCCACACAGCAGGGCGGCGGGGCAGGATCTTGGCTCCTCGCAGGGAACTGGATCAGCCACAGGCCCTCGGCTTAAAGAAAATGCCTGGCCTCCGTGAGGAAATGCAGAGAAGGGCTCCACCTCCACACGGGCTCAGGCTTTCATCCCCGTGGGAGACTGCCCACTCGGAGACGTGGCAGAGTGGGAAGAGCAGGCCCACGGCCAAAACAGGGGCTCGCCACGCTCCCAAGAAGGTCTGCATCCCCTGAGAGGTTGGTGATGAAGATGATGGTGATGGTGTGATGGTGGTGATGATGATGGTGATGATAATGGTGGTGGTGGTGATGGTGATGATGGTGATGGTGGTGATAGTGATGATGGTGATGATAATGGTGGTGGTGGTGGTGATGATGGTGTGATGGTGGTGATAGTGATGATGGTGATGATAGTGGTGGTGATGGTGGTGGTGGTGGTGATGATGATGATGATGGTGGTGATGGTAATGATGGTGATGATGATGATTTGTGATGATGGTGGTGATATGATGATGATGATGATGAATATGATGTTGATGATGGTGATGATGATGGTGAAGATAATGGTGATAATAGTAATGATGATGGTGGTGGTGGTGGTGATGTGGTGATGGTGATGATGATGATGACAATGGTGATGGTACTAATATCAGTAAAACTTTATTGAGCATTTATTATGTTATAAGTGAGTAAGTCAACCTACTTTATCATAACAATCCTGGGAGGTAGATGCAATCATGATCCCCACTGTATAGAGAAAACTGAGGTTCCAAGAGGTCACTCCTTCCCAGGACTACACTGGCACATAGTGTTGGGATTCAAATCTGTACTCCTAATAGCTGGGCTGTCACACCTGGGGAATTACACAATAGGGTCTTCTGGCTACTGGATTAAAAAACAAAACAATAATTGTTTTGTTTTGTTTTTAATTTAACATTTTAACTTCTGGAGAATGAGAGATTTGCTTCCTTCTTTCATGTGCAGAAAGGAAATTTAGAATTCTGAAGGGAGCAGCCCCTTCCTCTCCTCCCACTGCCTCTCATGCCACCCCTGCCCTACTTCATACTCTGGACCTGTCAGGTCACCTCCTGTGCTTGAACGTGAGCTTCCGGAGTTCAGGGACTGATTCCCTGAGCTTCCGGAGTTCAGGGACTGATTCCCGCCAGCGCACAGCACACAGCAGGTGTTCGCACATTTGCTGACAAGGGACATGGCCGCCCAGCAAGCCAAAAGCCCTCAGAGGCAGGAACCCGAAGCTAGGCTGGGCATCCTCAAGGCCCACCTGTGGCCACGCTGCTCATCAGGGGCAACCCGGTGCACCTGGCTGCCTGCCAAGGAGCCGCAGGCAAGTGTCCCACCCATCCCTCTTCCAAGCACAGTGACAGGGCCTCTCCTCTCCCCTGGGACACTCGGACCCACCCCATGGATCTAAGGCAGAGTCAAGGAGGCAGCCACCTCAAACCATGACAGGACCAGGTGCCCACAGGGTCTGCAAGGTGACACAGGCAGAAAGTTGAGCAGCTGCCAGCAGCCTGGGGACGGTGTGTGGGGGGAGACAGGGCAAAGGCTGCTGTTCCATCTGAGCAGGAGCAAGTGGCCGTCCCTGACCGCATCACACCTCCCTCCTGTCCTACCCACAGCTCACACTCCCGGGCCATCCCTGCTCAACGGGGCCTTCAGGGACCACCCAATTACCTTAGCAGGCCAGCAGGTCTACTTCCTCGCTTGCCCATTCACTGCCTGTCACCTTCGGTCCCTGTCATGGGCTAAATGGTGTCCCCTATGAAAGAATGCTCAAGTCCCACGCCTGGCGCCTGTGAATGTGAACCAGTTTGGAAATGGGATCTGTGCACGTGGCATTCGGTCAGATGAGGTCTCACTGGTGCCGGACGGGCCCCGCATCCAAGAGAACTGGCGTCCTTCTAGGAAGAGGAGGGAGGTCCACAGAGAAAATGCGGGGTTCAGAGGCAGCGCAGCTGCCCGCACCTTGATTTCAGACATCCGGCCCCCCGGACTGTGACAGACACATTTTTGTCCTTTTATACCATCCAGTGTGTGGTTCTTTGTCAGGGAAGCCCCAGGAAACTGATACCCCTCAGCCACCATTTTAGACGAGGTCCCTGCACGCGTGACCCGAGCTGGCTGGCACCCACAGTCCAGTTCTGAGGCCAGAGAGCCTGCACGGACGGCTCCGTGGTGGCCGAGGAAACAGATCTCTGGGCTCCCACGTGTCTCTCCAAATGCAGTGGCCTCTGCCCTCCGTCAGGCCCATCTTGCCCGTCTCAGGGCCTCCCCAGTGTGTGGAGCAGGGTGGGAGCACACAGGGGGTGTGGGGCCAGGGCGTGGGGCGCACTTCCCATCCAGAAGCAAGCTCCCACTTAGCAGTATCCGGACCAATGCCGGTGCCCAGCGAGCGGCAACCATCGACCGGGAAGGGGAGCACACGCCTGCCCGGAGAACCCGCCGGAAGAGCCGGCCAGCCCTGGCAGTTCTGTTCGGCCGGGCCCCACTGGGGCAGCTGCATTCCTGAGGTTAGACCTCGCGAGGGAGGTTTCTGGGCAGGTCTGGGAGCCTGCCGGCAGGCCCAGGCGCAAGCAAGGCTCCGGGTTTGCACAGGGGGCCTCTCGAGAGCCACTGACGAGCAGCCTCTGGGGACCTGCCTCGCCCCCAATTAATCTGCCTTCGTGAGAAAAATCAAACATATGTTCTTGTTCAAGAGTCCCTGGGGATTTGTCAGAGTACAGAGCAAACATATGTCACGCCGCTCGCCCCCCCTAAAGGAGCTCAGTGTTTCTTCTGTGACTGGGCCTGGGGCCAGGGCACAGGCTGGCAGGGGACTTGGGGCACCTGAGCACCTTTAGGAAAACTCAGCGGTGACTGTGCCATGTCCCCTGCCCTGCAACCACGGTCTGGTACCACAGGGCACTGCATCAGAACTTGGGCTCTAAAACGCACATTTAATCCACTGAGATACCGTTTGTCACCCATCGGGCTGATCAAGATCAAAGCTGTTTGATAAGAGACCACGTGAGTGAGCACATGGGGCAACGGACCTTCCCTACTGTAGCCGCTGGGACTATCCATCGGTGCAGCCCCCACGGACAGCAGTCAAACCCTATCGGTGTCCCCTCTGTGTGCGCCACCTTATGGGGCTGCTGTGGACGTGAGGTAACAAGTACAAGACACCGGAACCACTCAGGAAAAGTTTGGTTTTCTCCGTATGTAAGACGACCCCCGAAGTGGAGGGTGCTGACAAATAAGGCGATAATGGTCCATACATCCCTGACCCGGTACTGGGTCCCCATTCCAACTGAAGATACTAGACCGCCCATCAGGAGATGCCCACCCACCTTCCTTCCAGTAATTACCAAGGAACAGTGCGCCAGGGAGAACGCTGAAAGTCTGACACCCAAGATGTCCAAAGCCCCAGCCAATGGCTAGTGTGACCTTGGCCTTTTCCACCTGGGGACCGTAGAAGGTACTTGTTAGAGGGTCCAGCCCATTCTCTCAGCCTGCTTACCTCTCAGAAGACCTTGAAACTAAACGGGCTCAAGAAATTAAAGTCTTTCAACACCAGCTTTGGGCTCCTGGCCTGATTTTTGGAAGGCTGAGGGTTCTCTGCCTGTTTATTTTTGGTTTGGGGTTTCAAGCCCCTAACGCTGTTACAAATCGCCACTCTGGCTGGCTGCCTGACATCCCATGCTGGGGTTCAGAGTGATGAATGGGAGAGACACAGGCCTTCAAAAGTGTTACTTCCTCTTCCTCATCCTCCTCCTTCCTTGCCCCTGAACACACGCCAGACGCAGACCACCCATGACTACCCACGTGGGGCCACGCAACCTCAGGCTCGCCTATTCCTCACGCAATTCATGGATGGTGATGGGTTTAAGGAACAGTGACATACACCAGGCACCTTCTTTAAAAAAGATACTCAGCACAGGGCCTGGCACGTGGTGGGTGCTTCAGGGGGGAAGCAGCCATGACTGCCCTGCCCCAGCCAGGCCCCAGCCTCTGGCCGTCACCTCCTCCTTCCTCTGCGGTGGGAGGAAGCCAGCACCCCTCCCGGGCGGCAGCAGAGCACCCACCTGCCCAAGTGCTCCTGCAGCACCTGGTACACGCTGATCCGAAACGTCTCGTTGTCGAAGCGTTCCCGGATGTAGTCCTTGTAGATCCGGAACTCGGCCGCGGTCACGGCCTCGCCTTCGGGGATCTTGGACAGATCGAACCGGAACTCCCGGTGGTGGTAGCGCGGGTGGAAGAACTCTTTGTCGTGTTCCACTGGAAAGGGAAGGAAACACACAGCGGCCCCAGGAGCTCATTAGTAACTGGGTGTCACTCCCCCGGCCCCGCGCCCAAACACCTGGACGAAGCCCCACGGAGACGGGCCCGCTGCCGGCGCCCCGGTGCTAACTGCCCGTTCTGTGCTGACCTGCTGCAGACAACAGTGTCACCGGCCCAGACCCCGTGGTCACCTTGGAAAACAAGGGCAGTGACTCTGCATCCACCCTGCGGGGAGCTGTGGGGCACTGAGCAGCCCTCCCACCTGTCCCAGAGGCCCTGACAGGCTCGCGTTCTGGGAGAGCAGGCCTGCGTGTGAGTCCAGGCCCAGCCACTAACTAGCTGAATGGCCTGGACAAGGTACCGAGGAACCTCAGTGACCCCATCTGAAAAACGGGGACACTGATCCTCTTCACCTGTGGGTGTCAGAGGTGAGTGGTGGACGTGAGTGGCTTGGGCTCGGGCAGGGCTGGCTAACTGCGAGCTATTATTAGTGAACGCCAACCTTGCTCTGCCTCTCCGGGGCTGCACGTGTGAATCAGCCCGACAGCTCTGAGAGAATGCGGGTGCCCGACCCACTGGTAGGCCGGCCACTGTCTCCTGCCTGACTCTCTGGGCCCCTCTGTGTCGTGCTTGCTAATAGCCATTCAGCGGACCTTAACTTCCCCACGCGGAGGTGAGCAGCTGCCCGCTCCAGACCAACTGCGTCAGGACCGCCGGGGAGGAGATTCAGAAACCTGCGTTTTTGAAAGGACCCAGATGTTTCTCATAGCAGCTGGGTGCACAACCACAGCCTTAGACTAAATGCAGAAAAAGAAATGGCAGCGCCCAGCGGGGGAGCTTTGGAAAATGCCTCCAGGACAAAATAAGGCCCAGGACCTCAGCGCGTCTCCCTGACGTGGGCGTCAGGCCCCGTTCCCAGCTGGGAAAAGCCAAGAGGGCGCGAGCCCGAGAGCAGGTTTCTGGGGGCGGACCTGGGGTTCCCGAGCATGGAGCATCCTCTGGACCCAAACAGAGCGGGAATGAAGCTGGGAGTCATCAAGTGTGGGAAAGATGCAGCGCTGCCGGGCCTGGGGTTTGCAGCGTCTGCGGCCCCTTTCATCTCCTGGCAGACACAGCCCCGTCTGTACTGCCTGGGGGCAGGGCAGCAGCTGGGCCAGAGGAGAGGGGCAGCAGGACCGGCGGGCTCGGAACCCTGCGCTCGGGCTGCGTTAGGGTGGCCACAGCTGAGGCAGGACCGGGATGCCTTTGAGGAAGGAGGGACCCGGCACTGGCAGCCCAGAGGCCCCTCCTACGGGTCTCCATGGAAAAGATATTGGGGCGAGGGCAGGGAGCATTGGGGAGTGATCCATGCATCAGGCTGCCCCCTCCTGGGCAGAGGAGGCAGGCGGCATCCTTGAGGCTGGGGGAGGCTGGCTGGGCACAGGCGTGGCACTGCTCTGGACGCCCGGGTCCCATGGGACAGCTGGCAGCAGGAAAGGAGTCTCCAGACACCAGACTGCAGCCATCCTCACACACACACACGCATGCACGCACGCACGCACACGCACGCACACACACACCTTTTATACCCACAGGGAATACAGGATTCCCTCACTTATTGCAGGAATTATGGTCTAGCCCCTCCGCGATAGGTGAAAATCTGCAAAGTGGGAACCTTATGTTTATTTTAGTATTAATATATATTTTAAGGCTTTATAAACCCTTCCCACCCACTTATAAACCGTTCCTGGTCCCTTATTAACCTTTCCCACTCCCTTACTAACCTTTTCCACACTTTTATAAACACTGCTTATGTTCTTAAACATATTCTACACTCTTAAACCTACGTCATTTTAATAACATACGTATACAGGACCGCAAAATCCCATGATATAGCGAAAAATCCGTGATAAATAATTAAATATAATATTTTTAAAAATCCCGCAACACAGTGAGGCTGCGATCAGTGAGCCGCGATAGAGAGAGGGGCTGCTGTACCTCTCTTCTGACCCTTTCTAAGAAAGAGGGAAGGCTGAACCTGTTGGGAAGAAAATGGCCATGGGGACTCTGCTCTATGAAGGCGGAGCAGGAGGGAGGGGTCTTTGGTAGCAGCTTCCAGGGAGTGGTGAGCCTCAGGAGGGGGCGGGGCTGGGCTGGGGCGAGGACGCAGGCGTGGCAAGCAGCCCTGACTCTGTCACCACCGAATGCCCTAGGCCAGTTCTCTGTCACCCTCGAGCTCATTCGACCTGCACATTGGGAGGGGACACACCTGGGACCCAAGAGGGGTCGCGTGACCTGTCCAGAGTCGGCGAGCTGGGGCTCGGTCCCGGGTGCCACCCCCACTCGAGGCCACGGGCAGGCATCTCGGCGGCGGCACGGACAGCTGGGAAGGGGCGCGCTCTGCGGGTGTGTCAGAGCATTTTCGCCATACGAGAGCTCACACCTAGTACGTGCACAACCACCCCCAGCCTCCCCACGCCAAGGTCACCAAAGACCATCCCTTAACTACATGGAAAGGACATTCCGTGGTCATCATCTCGCTGGTCTCCATGTGGCAGCATTCAACCCTTGGCCCCTCCTCCTTCAAGAGCCACACCTTCCTGTGCTCCCTTCACTGTGACCTCTCAGCTGCCCCCGACCCCACCCCTGCCCTCGCTCCACCGCTCTGGCCACTCCTTGAAACGTGTCCTTCGATAGTCCCGTGTACGGGAGGTGACACGGAGCTGTGGGACATGGCGAGCATCCCAGAGGCCAGTCCCTGCCCCATGCTGACGGAGTGCACAGAGTCTCCAGGGCCAGCCGTCCTCCCTTCTCCTCTCCCAGCAGAGCCCCCCCTCTGAAGGCCAGGTGGCAGGCGATGCTCCCACACTCCGCAAAGGGGAGCCGAGCACCACGCCTGGAACACAGCAAGACTCCGACAGACGTCCGTTTCCTTGCTCCCAGTGCCGGGACAGACCGCAGCCCCAAGAGCTCATGCTGGTGGATACAGTAGCCAACCGTGCGGAGAATGGGGCAGGACCCTGGTCGGTTTACAAGAAAGATGGGCGAAGAACCCAGAAGAGCAAAAAAGAAAGCATGTGTACGAGGGCTTGCTCTGTGACGGGTCCCCAAACGAGGACTCTGCCCATCTGACAGACCCTGGTGAGGCAGCACTGATCTCCACTGTACAGGTGGGGAAACCGAGGGTCAGGGAGTCAGGTAACTTGCCCGAGGTAACAAGTTAGGTAAGTGGCTGGACTCCAAAACCCACACTGCTGACCTTTACATTATCTGGAGCCAGGTGGCTCAAGTTCCAACCTCAGCTGTGCCACTGACCAGGTGCGTGGCCTTGGCTAACTTAACCTCTGTGTGCGTCCCCTTCCTTCAGGACAATGACAACGGCCCTTTCTCAGAGTTGTTGGGAAGACAATAGAAGCCATCAGTTACAACAGTGCCTGGCAAGTAGAAAGCTATTCCGGTTGGCTGTTGTTACAGGGTCTCTAGAACAATGGGCGGGGGGGGGGGGGTATTTACATAGTTCCACCAAGATAACTTTATTTGGGGGAAAAAAAGTCCAGTGGAGCAAACAATACAGAAACACTTGAATAAGCGTAACAACACAGCCACAATCACTCAAGCCACACACCCCATGACGGAAGAACACATTGATACATAATCGCAAATACAAAGGTTATTGTAGCAGGTATACATGTAACTTTTTTAACAAACAAGATTAAATGTATCTTAACTGTTAAGACACTTTAGCTATCTGACAGTCAAGATAACAGAGTTACAAAGTTTCTCTTCTGAAAAGGGTAAATGAATAAAGTATCCAACTAAACTTGCAACATTTGCAGGCTCTTTGGGAATGGCTTTCCGGGTGAATTTCCTTCGTTAATTACTTTAAGACAAGAGGCATGAACCACATGCCATTCTGTTCTCCCTGAAACCCATATCGCCCCAGGTTCTGAAGATAATTTTATGACTTATCAAAGGGGAAATCGTCATTTTTTTAAAAAGAGCAGTGAATAACTCAAAGTCCAAACCAAACTCCAAGCCTCATCTTCCTGAGGTTTCCATTGCATGTGGGAGCCGCTCCCCAGGGCAGAATCCACGCCCTTACCCGTGGGGTCGAGGCTGTTTCATCGGCACCCCCAAAGTACAGATGGAAGCATGTATGTTCTCTTAGGGAGGAAATGTGTCTAACCCCGTCTTCCTGAATTACCATGGTTGATTACCCAAGACTTGGACTTCAAAATAAACGTCTATCATCAAAAGAAATGTGTCCGTAAAGGAAAATTTATGCATATAATCGGGCTTTCTAAGAAAACACAGAGCCTGGAAATCCAGCTCTTTCTCCACTGCCCCTTATATTCCACACCCGGCTGGATACAAGAGCTCACAGGCTTTACTGAAGACTTTCATCTTCAAAAGATTAAAAGGTCCCAAATCCCCGAGACCAAACGATAAGTCCAAAGAAAGGGGATGCCGGAAAAAGCACCCTTCTGACAGCAACCAGCTCCATGACTGTCCCCAGAGCCGATTCTAGTGTCTTTCTTTCATAAAAGCCTGAAATAATAACCCGAAGGCTGGCCCTGGGAGGGGACATTCTAGGCAGCAGGGCGTCAAGAAAGGACAGAGGCAGGGGGAACAGGAAGCCACACACCGGGTGCTGGCTCTCATGACCCTCTGACATTCAGGGATGACCTCTGCTCCACATGCAAGTCCAGCCTGCTCCCCAGTTCTCCCAACCCATGAGTTATGTGGACACCCTTCAAACCAGTCCCCTGTAAGCCAGAGTCAGGTCGCTACCTTTGCAACTGAGGCAGCTCTAAGCAAAGTAATCAGAGCCCGATTCTATATGCGCCCAGTGATGAATGGGCAGGAACCACGCCCGGGTAACAGTGGTGATCTCCAGGGACCATTTGCCGTGAAACTGCTACATTTAGACTTGGATAATTTCCAAGTACAGGGCGACCCTTGACAACCTTGGAAGGGGGACAATGACTGTCTCCGCCCTGAATTCCCAGCTTCCAGCACAGCCTGACACTTGATAGAGCTCTGTACAACTACTGGATTGACTATATGTATCACTCTTCGCATAATTCCCATCTAGTCATTACATAAGTTATTATAGTCATAATACACATATAGTGAAACACGCACGTCAGAAGCGGTCATGAAGCTTGATGAACTTTCTCAACATAAACACACCCAAGCAGGAGACACAGTACATTCAGCACTAGCAGCAAGGACAGCCCAAACACCAGCCTGTCCTCCCCAAAGGTGACAGTGACCCTAACGCCCAACACCACAGGCTCGCTCCGCCAGCTGGGCGCTTCGCCTTCTGAGTCTGTGGCCCCCACTCACCTGCGCCCGCCCCCCGGGGGTGCTGCTTGCAGGGGTAGCTTCTTCATTTCCCTGGCTGTCAAAGACCCTGCTGGACTGTATAAATAGGCCTTGGCTTATTTTTTGATGAGCGTTTGGGTGGTTTCCAGTTTGGGGTTACCACACACGGTGCTGTGATAAACCCTGGCAAACACGTTTCTATCAGGTAAATACCAAGGAGCCGGATGGCAGGGTCAGAGGGCCGAGTGCTCGGTCTCACTGTTTCTTACGTCAGGGTTTTGGGGGTAACAGGGTATGGAGCCAAATGAGCCATCATCCCTACAGAAGGAGTTCACTTTCGTTTATTTCCATAAATCCTGGTGCACGTGTTCCGGCAGGAGGGAGGTGGGAGTGCTTCCCAGGAAGGGTGTTGAAGGGACTGACATCGGGGACTGCGGGGAGGTGGAGAACGTGGCCACCAGGAGAACGTGGCCCAGGGTTGAGGGGCAGGGCCAAGGGCAGGCGATGTAGGTGACCGGGTGGTGGCCAGACTCAGATAGGAAAGGACGGGGAGAGACCATGCACTGGATTTGGTCATGGGAGGCTCACAGACCTCAGTAAGTAGCTCTCGTCGGGACTTCTAGGCAGAAGAGGCCCCTGAAGAGCAAGCCTGTGGCCATCTGCAGACAAGACATTCGCCCCGCGGAAGGCAACGGCCAGCCATTCAAAGCTGTCTTCATTTCCTCCCCACGCTGCTCTCCCGGCTGGGGCGAGGGAGCGTCAATAAATGGGTGGTAACCAACCAGCCGCTCCTTCCAAAACTCTGTGGTTTTCCGAAAAAGACTGGTTAACCCTCAGACCATGCCGTCTGCCCCAAAGATGCCACTGAGCTAAGAAATGGAACCAAATATGTTATGAGCAAAGGCTCGCTTTCTAGGTAAAGCCTGCCAGTCCAGCGTGAGAATTCTGCCGCTCGTTCAAAGGCTGGTTCCCATGAGCTCAGGCTGGGACAGACCCCTGAACCCCTTCCATGAGAATGAAGCTCTGGAAACCCATAGAACCAACCGAAGTCCACAATATCGCCAGAAGCTAGAAATGAGTTTTCAGGGACCCTTGACTACTGAGGATGCCCCACCGCAATTTAACTCTGCGAGTTCCAGCCCAGACTCCTCCCTTTCCTACAGGAACGCAATTCACCGGAAAGGTTCTGACACACGCAGCGCGCACGGGGCCTGATGTCACTGAGGCTGCTGTCAGTGGTGAGGCTCAGCCCCGCAGCACTGCGACCTGAGAGCTGATGAGGGCTCGTCACTCGTTCGAAGGTTTCCATGGCGAGATGAAGGCGCTTGAAAGGCCTCCAGAGGCCTGCTGTGGACTAGTTCTAACAGGGAAGCGCTTCTTCGTGACGGGAGTGTGGACTCACTGCGCTGCACGCCAGCTCTTGCAGGAGCAGGGAGAAGTCAGTCCTGAACCCGGAGGAGAGGAACACTGCATACAAGTCTAAAACGACAGGCGCTGCCATGAGAATACCTCGTGTCTCCTTGCATGCCGGCGTACTCAACAAGCATTGATAACTCTGGCCCTGGCTGCTGTGGCTCAGTGGATTGAGCGTCAGCCTGCGAGCCAAGTGTCGCCGGTTTGATTCCCAGTCAGGGCACATGACTCAGTTGCACGTCAGGTCCCCAGTTGGGGACACGAGTGAGAGGCAATCACACAGGGATGTTTCTCTCCCTCTCTTTCTCCTTTCCCCTCTCTCTAAAAATAAATAAACAAACAAACACAATAAATAAATAAATAAAAAGAATCGATAATTCTGGAGCGCCCCATTGCAGGTATGCGAGGGGCCCCCGCTGTCCTGCTCTAAGAGAGAGTTGATAAAAAGCCCAGTTAGATTACAGCAGTCACCCACCTAACCCCCAAACGACCAGGTAGCAGCCACCATTCTTAAATTTTATTTTTAATTGTGGTAAAATACACATTCGCATCAAATTAATCACCTTAACCATTCTTAAGTGTACACTTCATTCACGGTGCTGTGCAACCAATACTTGTTAGTCTTGCAAAACTGAAAGTGTGTCCCCACAAGACAAGACCCCACTGCCCAGCCGCCCCCCAGCCCCTGGCCCCTACTCCCCAGTTCACCCCCAGGCCCTGGCCCCCACCATTCCCTTCTGTCTATGAATTGCATGACTCTGGGTGGCTCGGGTAAATGGGACGGCACAATGTTTGTTCTTCTGTGGCTGACTTCACTCACTCAGCCACGTGTCTTCAAGGCTTGCCCACATTGCAGCAGGTGCCAGAATTTCGTTCCAAGGCCGCACCACATCCCATTGTATGGATGGGCCACAGTCGGGGTGTCCATTCATCCATCCATGGGCCCTTGGGTTGCTTCCACTTTTTGGCCACAATGAATAAAGCTGCTGTGAGCATGGGTGTGCGAGCAGCTCTTTGAAACCTTGCTTTTCATTCTTTTGGACGCAGATCCAGAGGTGGAATGGCTGGATTATTTGGTAATTCTGTTTTTAATTTTCTGAGGAACCGTCGTCCTGTTTTCCATAGAGGCTGTGCCGTTTTACAGCTCCGCCCCCAGCACACAAGGGCTCCAGTTGCCCACGTCCTGGCCGCCATTTGTGACTTTCTGATGTGTTGTTTTGATGGCAGCCATCCTAACGGGTCGGGCGTGGACAGCCACCGTGACAAAAGCCCACCTACTGGCCCAGATGCCATATCCCGTGTCACACACGTCATCTCATCGAATCCCTGCACAGAGGCAGCACGCACCTCCCTCCCGTTTTCCAGATGAGGGCATCGAGGCTCAGAGAGGTAAGGTCACTTACACAAGGCCATACAGCTGGTCTGAATAGCCACATGATCTTCAACACACGGCCACACTCTCTCCCTCAAACTGGGAACCACCCCGATCTTGTAGCTATGAAGACGATTAAATAAGGTCACTCTGAAGCAGACCAGGCTCTTGGCACACACAATGTGGTCACAACATTAATCCCCTTAAGAAATGGAACTCAGAGACCAAAGACTCCACAGCCCATTCCGGTCCCTCTCTGGTTTGTAAGCTTTGCTCTGGCCCAATGCCAGAGTCCCCCTTGAGCGAGGCTGACAACTTGAAGATTTTGTAGCATTAACTCATCTCCCCATCATCCCTCCCGAGACCCCCAAATCGGGGGGCAGGGGCCTGCCTGATGGAGGGCACACAAGAAGCATTGTCTCCTAGGCCCGTGAACTCTCCCAAGTTCCACCAAATGCTTGGACTGCCAACAAGACCACCTGGAGCCCTGGTGCCCGGCACTCCAAGAGGGTCTTCCGAGACACTGCCTCCTTGTTAGATGCAGGGGGCTGCGTCCTGAGACACAGGTGCGCAGGCAAGAGCTCCGGCAGCCTGGCTTTTTGTCATCAACGGTGCAAGCCGCGCAGATGTGGGGGCGGGGGCGGGGCAGGGGAATTACTGCACCGCAAGATTAAACACTTCAGTGTCAACATGTGCGCGGTGTTGCTCGAACAATGTTATCATTGTGAACTGAATGGACCAGAGGGTTTAGGGGATGGAGCGGGGAGAGGGAAAAAAGATGGGTTTAATTATCTCCAGGGCTGAAGCCAGTTGTTTGCCTAAAAGGACCCAGGCGCTCGCAGAAAAGAAAAATGGGCTGTTCGCGTATGTCACTGTTCCCGACACAAACACAAGCCGAGGCAGGGTCCTTCACCCACGGGTGCCCCATTCCCTCAGAGGAGCAGCTCGGGCCCCAGGGGTCTCTGGGTCCCTATCCCATCCTTGGCTAACTGGAAAATGAGGGGGAAAAATGGAAGGTAGTTACTATTTTTCAGCTAAAGCAGCAATTGTCAACCAAGGACAATGTTGTCCTCCCCTCACCCACCAAGGGACACGGGGCAGTGCCTGGATTCATGTCGTTTGTGCTACTGGCTTCTGGTGGACGGAGGCCAGGAACATGGCTAAGCACCCTGCAGGGCACAGGACAGCCTCACAGCAGGGAGGGGGCCGGCCCCACTGCCCACCATGCCGACCGAGAGGAGAATCCCCAAGTTCACAGACGAACCACAAGAAAGTCAGAAAACCGGAGTTTGGGCCCCAGGCTCACTGGATCTCAGTTTTCCCCTCTATAACAAAGGGCTGGGTTGAATCAGTGTGAAGTCTCCTTTCTCTTCTAATCGGACGTACGGTATCAATTTGCCAATATTCTACCCCTTTTGACCTGCCTACGGTTCGGCCTAATACTTCCACACCTGGGTTCTCCATCAGCACCGTCCACCAGGGCAGCCACCAACCACGTGCGTCTGCTGGGCACTTGGAATGCAGCCAGCGTGGCCGGGAACCCGACATTCATATTTACCTCTGTGTCCCTAAGTTAAGTCTCAGCAGCCGCCCGTGGCCAGGGGCTCCTGTCCCGCACAGCACAGACACGGAGCACGTGCAGTGTCACAGCCGGTCCCGTGTCACCACGCTGCTCTACGGCGTCCACGTGCTGACATAAAGATGGCACGAAGCAGCCCAAGGACATGATGACCTCGCTGCCAACAAGCATCTGAAAGTACGTTCTCAGAGACAGGGGAGAAGCTTTTTCCTCCGAGAGAGAAATCCCACGGAAGCAGGAGAATTTAATTCCAGGTTGTGCGGCAGGCCCGGGCTGGACGCTAGAGGCTCCGCGGTCCCTGGTTCCAGCTGTAGAACAGGCGCGATGACTCCTGCTCAGTCCCAGGGCGGCTTGGGTGCTGGTCACTTGGTGAAGGATATCACGCTGGATAATCACCAGACCCACCAAGTTCAAGAGCATGGGGGGGGGGGGGTGCTCTGCCCCAGGACATGGGCCCTTGTGCTCGGCTGAGCTGGGCTCAGCCTGGCGGTGCCAGCCCCACAGCCACCCTCCCCTCCCAGCCCCTTTCATGTCCTTCCTAGAGCCTAACCACTCACATTATACTTTTTAAAGATTTTTATTTATTTTTAGAGAGAGGGGAAGGGAGAGAGAAAGAGAGGAAGGGAAACAGTAATATGTGGTTGCCTCTTGCACGCCCACAACTGGGGACCTGGCCTGCCACCCAGGCATGTGCCCTGACTGGGAATCAAACCGGCGACCCTTTGGTTTGCAGGCCAGCGCTCAATCCCCTGAGCCACACCAGCCATCTACTGCACTCACTGTCTCGCACTGGCAGGGCCCCCAGTATCTGAATGAAGAGACTCAGGGAACATACCCCATGGGGCAGAGATGGGCCGGGGGACCCACAGCCTGGGTTTCAACGTGGGCTCGCCAATCACCACCAGGGACTCAGGACAAGGTAAGCCACCTCTGGGAGGCTCTGCCCTACCCCACCCCCACGCCATAAAATGGGGGCATTCCTCGGCCCCGGTAGTGGCGCTGTTGCGAGAATTCAAGGAGACAGAGACTAGCAATCGTGGGGCCCCGGGAGCAGCCGGAGTGGGGAGAGGGGCTGCGGTGGCGACCCCCTTTCCCAGGACAGGAGGGCGCCTGCCCAGACCTTCCCTTGGAGCAGCCAGAGAGTCCTGGGTCGGCTGGGCAGGCGCAGCCGGTTTCAGGTACTTTAGAAGCAAATCAAATCAAATGAGAATTTATAATCCTTCCTGAGGTCTGGGTTCCATCAGCCTAAACTCATTAGGCCCTGGCCGTGCAGGTGCAGCGAAGGCAAAGGTTGTTCTGTGCTTCCTTCGAGCTGGGCTGCCATCTCCCTTTCAAAATAAGAGTATTCGAGAGCCTCCTTCTTTCTGTGCCTACATGTTTAACAACCTACACCCGAACAATCAAAACACCCTCAAAATCGCACCGTGGTCCTTCACACCTATTTCTGGTAAAGGAAGAAGAATCCGAGATCAAACCGAAGATTGGCTTTGAAATCACATTTTGGGTCCTCGGCTGAATGTCACCAGCAGAGTTGTAAACAGTCCTGTTCTAGATGAGGTCAGCTGCCCAAATCATTGGAAGTGATTAGTAGTGATTTAAGAGAATTCCTGTCCAATGAAACTGACATAAAGTTTTAAGGCAGGCGAGACTAGCCTGTGCTGTTAGGAGACAGGGCAGTGGTCGCCCTTGGGGAGGGGTGGGAGGGGGTTCTGGGAGCTGGTCTGGTTCCCCGATCTGGGCACTGGTTACCCAGATGTGTTCGCTCTGCAAAAATCCCTAGCTGTTCTTGATTTGTGCGCGGCTCTGTACGCACATTACACTTCAATAAACAGTTTGATTAACAATAAATGCTGGCTGGCTTGCTCCACGTCCAGTTCCACTCAAGAAGTATTTGTGTCCGTACATAGTTTCTCTATCGTCGGAGGTGCAGTCAATTTAGGGACAGCTCTTTGGGGGAAAGACATCACCACCTTTATCAGTTTTGGCCTCTTCATTCCAGAACCACTGATAATCAAGGAAATAGGACAGTGTGTCTAAAGGACATCGTTGGGAAGCCTTTGCATGGCTTCCTACTGCCCTCACAGATGGCCCTCCCAGGAGAAGGCTGTTTACTGACTGGCTCCAAACCCATTCTTCTCTGAGGAACAGCTCAGCCTCAAGTCCAAGAGGGAGAGGTTGGGAATGACATCTCTGAATTCACATACGCTCCCTGGCTATCCTGGGCCAGCCACTCATGTCTCTGTGCTCGGTTTTCGGGTCTATAAAACAGGTAGGGTCATACAGCCCTCACTTGAATGGTCGTCACGGCAATTGTTATTAATTAATGACAATTATAATAGCTGACATAGCTATAATTGAGTAGTCGGCATACCCCCTACCCCCAGACCCAGCTCTAAGGGATCAGAGGCTGACTCCCAGCAATCCTGTTTATGCAGCATGATCTGCCTTCTAGACCCAGCTGACTCATGCGTGAGCATGTGATCCAAGCTTCCTGAGAGTCCCTCCCCAGGAATGTTAGTGGGGCACAGTAGCTCCACCATGTCATCAAGAACTTGAACTTGAGTTTCTTCTGCCTCCTTGCTCTGCTATGGTCTGCACACTGATGTTTAATCCTCAGGCCTGCTGCCTCGTGGCCACAAAACGCCTGCCACGGCTCCAAATGTCACGGGGCCACATTCAAGGCAGGAAAAGGGGGGGAAGGGTAGACAGTCCTGTTTGCTGGGCTGTCACTCATCAGGAAGCAGAATATCCAGAATCACCTCCCACCCCATTCCACCCCTAGGTGACCTCCCATGTCTCGCTGGTGAGAACAGCATCCGTGGCCCTTATAACCCACTAGGGAAGCAGGGCAAGCATGTTTGCGGCTCGCCAGACTACAGGCGGGCTTGGGTGGCCGACTTTCTCCCAATAGGCAGCGTAGCGAGGTACCCAGAGCCGCAGGGGTAAGAAGGAAGCTGTCAGGGGCGGAGGTGAGCTGTGTGGAGAGAACAGCCCCTGGATTCTTGAAGGGCCTTCGAGGTGCAGGCGAGTCCTTTCCCAAGGCTTGCGGGTGTATTGGTTTCCTTTTGTTTTTCCTCCTTAAACTAGTTTGCACATATTTCTTTTGCTTACAACCCTAGCAGTCTGTACACATACTTGGGTTCACAGGCCGCCCGGAAACAAGCCCCGAGAATACCTTCTACCCCCCTGCCCCACGGACCATCCCTTCCAACCTGCAGGGGCCTCAGGATGCGGCAGGTGCTCTCACGATGGTGTCTCTTGCAAACAAGCATGAGTAACCCGGGGCCCAGGACCCGCTGACTGGAAGGTCCTTTCAGGCTGCCGCCGTGCCTACAAGGCTCCGCCAGGGCAGGCTCTCCTCCAAGCAGCTCCCCACCCTCGGTGAGCAAACAATGACACAGATCCTTGAGATGCCTTGAGTATCCTGACCTGTTCCTCCTCTACCCGACGGGAAACAGGAGCCACCTGTCCCGCCAGCAGAGCTCAGACCGAGCCCCACCCCAGCCTCTGCTTCTCCCCGGGGGCCGACGATTCCTGACCTGCTCAGGTCACTTCCCAGAACTCGGCCTCGCATCAAAGGCAATCAGGAGGGTTCTGCACATAAAATCAGGTTTGTCCTCAGCAAACAGCTGGCCGCTGGCTGGAGCCGCGTGCAGGCTTCAAAGTTAGCGTTAAAGTCGTACCTCCTTACGGGTTTGAGTTTAAAGAGAAATGAAAGCCGCCCCATGGGTTGCAGAGGGCTGGCTCAGTGACCGTCAGCACGCCACCCATCTTCTGCGCATGCCCGTACTGCCTCAGTTGTCTGCACACTCCGGACGCTAGAATGGGGCCTCTGTTTATCTGGGCAAGGACTAGAGCCAAAATCCACGTGCACATAACTTCCCTAAATCCAACTACAGACCACGTAGACAACAGCAGAGAGGGAGAGAGAAACAACATACCGTTTGCAGGTGGCTGCCTAGCAACCCCCCCCCCCCAACACGTGTTCCCCATGCACCGCTCACTGTGGCGGCCGTGGGTCCGCGTCCTACCTTCCCATCCGTCCTTGCAGCAAGACCTGGCCCAATGAACCGGTCTGGCCCGCGGGCCTGAGGTCTTCTAAAGAGCTTCCAGGAAACCAAGAGCTAGATGAGCAAGGAGGGGTCTTTGGACCCTTCCCCTTTGTCCTGCCTTAAACGTGATGTCTGGGGCGGGGACAGCCATCTCGCACCCGTGAGGCAACAGGTGTAAGGAATTTCAGGATCACGGAGGGAAGCTGGAAAGATCGTGGGCGCCGGAGGATATCCCTGGGCTGCTCTCCCAAACTGGGGACCGCCTCCCCGAAGCCTTGCTATTGTGGGAGAGGATGACATGGTTTTAGTGCTCCGGCGGGTGTTCTGGGTCTTAGAGGAAAAAACCCTCCATGAGACACCCTCCCTCTGCACAGAAGCAGGGGGCAGGCTTTGGGAGGGATACGTCTCGCTGCAATTCCTGTCCCTGAGGGTGGTGCCCGTATTGAAAGAGAAGTATTTCGGCACGATGTTGTCCCTAAACGTAAGCCAATGCCTCCATCTCAGGTGCCATGGAAGAGGCAGTCACCTGCCCCGATGCTGGAAGGAAAACCAGCGACAGGGACTCAGCACAGAGACAGAGGGGCTGTGTGCACCCCACGCAGCGGCTTCCTAAGGGACTTCAAAGGTAGTTCCCACTGTGCCCTCCTTCCGTCCTGCCCCCCGCCCTCAGCCTAGCCCCCGTGGAAGGGACCGCTTGGTTCTCAGGTGCCCAGCCTCTCGGCAGGTCCACCGTGGGAGCTGAGTAGATAACATACGTAATTTGTTATGTGAAACTGCTTGGGGAGACGCATAGCCTTGACCACGAGGGCCCAGGCTGGACTTAGAGAGGCCCTTGCAGGTGTCCCCAGTGACATGCACTGGCGGGCTGGTCAGCACCACAGGCAAGAGTCCACTGTCCTGATTGCAGAAGGGCCCAGAGAGACTCTCCACCCAGAGGGTCCCCAAGGGCCGCCCTCGGAGCAACCTCCATTTCCAAGAGCTCCCTGCCGTAATCTCAGGAAACCCCAGCCGCCCCCGGGCCCTGAGCCACCCGGCCTTAGAGGGGAACCACTACAGACTGGATTGTATCCCCCCAAATCTGTGCGTTGAAGCCCCGCCCCCCAACAGGAGGCCTTTGGGCAGTATTCAGTTGAGACGAGGTCATGAGGGTGGAGCCTCCACCATGGACTCAGTGCCCCTCTAAGAAGAGGCGACTAGAGTCCCCCCCCCTCTGCCTGGAAGGCGTCTGGTCAGCAAGCCAGGCAGAGAAACAGAACTAACTGGGCTGGGCCCTTGGGCCCGGGCCTCCGCCTCTGGACGGCGAGGGATGAATGTCCGTGGTTTGGCCCACTCAGGTCGGGGGGCTTGGGTAACAGCCTGAGCACTTTGGACCCTGCAGTGACTTGCCTGAGGCCACACCCTGGTGCCTGGGGACTCAAAGCCAGACCTGATGTCCGCGAAACTGGGTCTCAGTTTTCTCACATGTAAAAACAAATGTGGGAATCATGCTGTGGATGGGCGGCTGGCATCAGGGGGTCGTCACTTACGATGGAGAAATGTCAGCTGTCCATATCAAAGTGGGGGTGGGCACAGGGCGGTGGGAATGCCACCATACGGCGTCTGACAAACAGCGTTTAGGAAAGAGACAGAGCAATTTCTCTGTGATTGACTGACTGACTGATTGATTGATTTTAAGAGTGGGCCAGCCCACAGTCAAGTGTCTAAATCTGAGGGGTTGCTTTTGCCCTAAGCTGGCAGGCACATGTAGGTCCTTAAGACCCCACATCGATAAACACACGTGTCAGTCGGCAGGAGGCCGCTTTCTAGAACAGCAGGATTCGTAGTAAGAAAACCAACTTCCTGGTGCGTCTTGCGCCCAATCAGCATAGCTGGGCTTCCGGCTCCAGCAGGGGTACCACCAGCCTGACCCAGATCCCTGCTCTGGTCCTGGAATGAGCAGGCAGCACATCCCACCTCCCCGAACGCCAAGACCACACTGGGGACCCACCCGGGGCAGGCCGGCTCCAGAGTGGCCCATGTCCGGCCCGGCCAGTGACAGTCTCTGCCGGCAGCTGATGTTCCGGGAGGCGGAGGCCGCCCAGGCACCGTGCTTAGCTCTGCTCCTGCCTCTGCCCAGGAGGCAGCCCCCAAAGTTACCCCGGGCCCATCACCTGCCCGAGGTCGCAAAGCTAACCAGTAGCAGAGGTGGGATTCAGACTCACGTGGTCTGACCCCAGAGCCAGTCCTAGCTGCCACCAGGCATATGTTAGGAGAATTTTTTGCAAACAGAACGTGGGTGGAGGATGCTGGGACGAAGGCTAGCGAGGAAGAGGCGTGCGGAGCGCTCCGTGGCCTCCATGGGGATTCATAATGCACGTCCCACACCCAAGATGCTCAGAAGTCGGCAGAGATTTCTGCTTAAATCAGCATTTCCTCAAACCGGAAGAAGCTCCTCTGGCCTTCCAGGAGGAGAGAGGGTGTCTATGTGTCACTGGGCGTCTGCAGAGGGACAGAGAGGCAGATAAACTCAGGCTTTTAGTTTTTTTTTTACCCTTTCCCAGGTAGAGGGCGCAGCCCGCCTGAAGCAGGGGTCAGCAAACTTCTCGAACGGGCCACGGAGAACAGTCTCCGCGGCAACGACTCCCATCTCTGAAGCACGAAGGTGCCCAGACGCTGCACCCACGAGGAGCATGCTCCAACAAAGCCCCACGGACACCAGAGCTGGAGCGTCCCCTCCTTTTCACGCCATGAAGCACTCTGTTTCTCCTGATCATGTATCACCTTTCAAAGAATGTAGAAAGGCTTCTTGCTCACAAAAACAGACAGCGGGCTGGGCTGGGCCGGGCCCCAGGTCCTCTGCTCCCGCAGCTCCTGGGGTGCAGCAGCACTTGGGAAATGCAGCTTCCCTGCTCTCGCCCTTCACCCCAACCAGTCACCAGCCAAGAGAGGGAACTGGGTAAGAGGGGGGTTTGCCCTGTTTCCTCCTGGGGAGAGCTGGAGGGGCGGGGGAGGGACCAGTTCTCAGCGTGTGTTCAGCAGTCTCTTGGGATCAGCCGGCAAAGGCGCTGTGAAACTATTTTGGTTCCCAGGAGAGGAGGGTGGCTCTTTAGACACCAGCCCTCTGTTTTCGTCTCCAGGGTGCCGCCAGCCCAGGCAGAGCTGCGTTCCCAGGGGAGGGTTCACGTTCTGATTGCAATCTGGGCTCCTTTCAACCGGAAAATAACCCACCGGTCTAGAAATGCTGCTTTCTCTGCTCGCTGCCATGGGCCAGTGGCTTTGAAGCAAAGGCTCTCAAATCGGTTTCCAAGTTTGAGGAAAGTGACCCTAAACCAGTGGTTCTCAACTGGGGGGGCGATGCGGCCCTCCAGGGGACATTTGGCGATGTCTGGCGACATTTTTGGCTGTCACAACTTTCCAGAGGGGTGCCACTGGCATCTGGTGGGCAGGGGCCAGGATGCCGATATCCTGAAATGCACAGGAAGGTCCCCACAACAGAGAACCGTCTGGCTAAGAATGTCAGTAGTGCCGAGGCTGGGAAACCCCATCCCTAAACCTACCTAAAAGGGGCACTTCCAAAATCCTAGGGTGTTTGGGTCACAAGATCCCTAGAGATGTCGGGATCCCCCTTCCCCTCCTCCCCGCCCCCACCCCCCAGTATATTAAGACAATGAGGCGCTCAGGGTTTGAGTGGGTATAAGCAAGGAGCTTCATTTATTGCTTCCTCCTGAAGGAAATGACCAACCGGTGCCTCCACCCTATAAACATTTACTAGCCCGGGAAGGTTCTGAGGCCCCACTGCCGTTCTTAAGGGCTTCTCTCTCAACCAATGTTAGGTCAAGGCAGTCAGGAATGGAACCTGAGAAGAGGGAAGACGGTGGGGGGCATTTTACGAAGTTCAGGACCAAGAGGAAACCCAAAAACCCTGAAACGACCCCCACACCCCCTCTTTCTTGCTCATAAACCAATGACGGCTTTATATGGAGCTTCTATGAACAGAGACAGAGTTTTAAAGGTCTCAGGGTACTGCCGAGCAGGCTTTGCTGGCGGAGGCCCCGTCATGTTCGTGGGTCTGTGGGTTGATAAGTTATTGGCCTTTGGGGTGTGGTACCCCGAACACACTCTAAGACTGGAGACAGGGACGTCACCAACAGCCCCCTCTCCTCATCTCCAGCGGGAGGGCTTTCTGGTTCATTGGGGCATGGAAAAACGTAACCACAAAGAATGTGGGAAAAAATGTAACAAACACCCAGGTACCCACAGCTAAGAATTAACGAGAGTTAATATGGTCGTTGCTTTTTTTTTCCCCCTAAATAACTTCAGGAGCACGGAAGAATTACAAAGATAGTACAGGATTCCTATGCACCCTCGCCGAGCCTCCCCCAACGTCACATCTTCCATAACCAGGGGAGACCTGTCAAAACGAAGAAATGAACATCTGTGGGTCACGACTAACCAAACTCCAGATTTTTTCGGATTGCCCCAGTTTTCCTGTTGATGCTCTTGTTCTGCCCCGAGATCCAATCCAGGATCCCACGTGGCCCTTCCTAATGGTTTCTTATTTTTAAATAAAGAAAACTCGACAGGAGCCCTTGGAGTCTGTCTAAAGTCCGTCCCCTGTCCCATCCCCTTCCTGCCTCCCCAGAGGCTCGCGACCCGTGTTTGGGGCCACAGACCACAGCCGGCATTATTGGGGGCCCTTGTGTGGGACACAATGACACATAGTCACGCCCAAAACATCCTTCCGCAATTTGCATTCTGTTAATACAGAGGCAAGAACTCCTTGCCTTCCCTTCTGGTCCTGACGCACGGACAGGTGAGTTTAGGACGCATCGATTTCCCCAGTCCCCTGCTCGTGGGCATTCAGACCACAGGTAATTTTATGCTGTGACAAACAACATGCACTATTTATTCCGGCACAAGTGGGAACGCCATCCCCAGGGTCTTTCCCAGACAGTGTCTTGAGGTTGCTATGAAAATATCCATCTCTGGCTGCCCATGGAATTCCCCCATCAAGGAGGTGTGGGAACACGTTGGCATCCCTTCTACATGGGCACTCGGGGCCCTTTGCTCTGACAATTATGTTTCCGCCACGGAGACAGAGGAGAGGTCGGTTATAATAAGCAGGTGGATCATGAAAGGGGAAGGTCTGAGCCGCTTATCCTTCTCCTGCTCTTCAGGGCACCAAGCCGCAGAGTCAAGGCCAAGGGCTCAGCATCGTTCCGGTGACCCCTACCCGACTCCCGTGCCCCCATGGGGCTGGGAGCAAAGAGCGGATGGACGGCTTTGCATTCAGCGGGAGCTGGATTCAAACGCCAACCCACCACTTCCTGGCTCTGCAAGTGAGGGGCCCGACAGGCTCCTCGCCCCTAAAATGGGAGCACGACGTGGTCCACGGAACGTGGGGAGAGGTAACGAGGACCCCAACAAAGGAAGCCGTGAGAAGTCCATTACTGCCACAGAAAGGTCTCAGCGCCTCCCTCCCACTTGATCACGACGGTTCATTCCAGCGATGCGCTCCGATAGTGAAGGGGCCTCTGAATTCAGCGTCTAGATTCAGCCGGGCAAGGTCCTGCCTGGACGAGGAGGTGCCTCTATGCCGAGGCCCAGGGGGAAGGAGCTGCGCTCCCAGCCAGGGCGCGACGTCACGAACCAGGCCGTCCTCTGTGCAGCCCGGACGCCCGCCAGCCGGGACAAGCGCCTCAGTGGGACCAGAGTCAAGCCCCTCAGACCTCTGGGTCAGGCACCACGAACTAAAGCTAAAGCATAAGCTCGCTTTTGCCGAAGGCCACGTCCTGAAGAGGCGTGTCCTCGTACGAGGGGGACAGGAGAGAGGTAGTTATTCTCACGGAACCACGTGACTAACCCAGTCATGCAGAAGCTTCTAGAAATGCTGGCCTCCAAAGTGGGGGTGGCAAGAGGGATCCATTGGGATACAGGGGGAATACGTTACAATGACAACTCAGTGAACTTCAAGAACTGATGGACGTCGGGGAAGACGGACATTAACCAGCTGAGCTCCAACAACAATCTGTGGAGCTGGGGGAGGAGGTTCAAAAAGAAGGAGCTTGTGTCAGGAAGGCAGCCGGGCAGCTCACTTGTTCCATTCCCACCTCTTTATCCAGGAAGACAGCCTTCCCCGACGGGAGGGTGACAGTCACTAGTGCCGTTTCCCAGGTGCTTTCCAAGCAAGGGGGGTGGATTGTAACCTCCTCCCGCCTTGGGTCAGGTCGGGCCGTGTGACTAGCTCTGACCGAGGGAGGGTGGGCAGCGTTGGGTCGCTTCCAGGTGAAAATGTTACAAGCTCATGCCCAGTTCACACTGCCTTCCCCCTCGGGTGCCACAACTGGTGACATTCAAAAGGGGGACAAGCAGTTCCATCATTCTGAGGATCGGAGCACCCTCCCAACCCACGATGGAGCTGTCACTTAATATAAGAGAGCGACAAACCTACTGAGTCTTAACCTACTGACATTGTGAGCTTCGTTGTGATAACAGAATAAATCCATTTACGTTGACAAGACAAACAAAGGGTCAAAATGATCAAAATTTAGGACCAGACCTTTAGCTCACTGACCCCAAACTGCTGACCCAGGATTCTGAAAGATCAAATTGCATCCCCTTGCAAATGTTAGTGATGGCAAAATTAGTTAAATGTGTCTCATTCATGAAAATGAAAATCTTTGTATTAATTAATGATCAATTAGTTAAAATGTACCCTAGGGAGCATTCGAATTTTGGGTGGTTTTTCCCTTGAGTGCCTCCTAGTTAAATTTCTGTCTTAGGCTTTGTTCTATATCGTACAAACTCTCCTAAAACAACAGTGACTCCATTTATTACTATTTCAAGTGTGGACTCAAAAATGTATTCGCGGGGATACAAGGTTAGAAACTAGTTAGCAAACATGCGTGAGGACAGCTTCACCTCACCCTCGGTCACACATGGCCACTGTCGGCCCACCTCCGGTGCCGTGAGAACTGAGCAGGGCAGAGCCAGGGCAGGAGAGTAGGAATGTCCGAAAAAACAGTCAAGAAAAAAGGCCTTTATCAAAGGCCAAAACACAAGTCATGGAAACCACAGAATAACTCGCCGGCCTTTGTGTGTGTGGTTAAATTGCTGGGCAGATGAGCGCACCGGAGGCCGCCTGTCATGTTAGGCGCTTCGGTTTTTTTTTTTTTTTTTCTTCTTCAAACTACATGAAAGCAAGAGAGACTGGCATTGCAAGACGGTACAGGCCCCACGGCAACGCTTAAAAACATGCAAGCGCTCGGTTTTGGAAACAGCACACGTTTTTATTCACAGCCAAATTTAATTAAGCCAGGCAACCGACGATGAGAAACTTGAAAGCTCCTCTGGGGAGATAAGGAGGTAAAAGAAGAACACGTGACCTGGAAGACGCAGGGAAACCTAATACTCGCTAAGTCAGGGCTCTCACAGTAGAGAGCGCGCCGAGGGAATTTCTGGGAAGCTTTGAGGGAGCACACCCACCCCTCGCGGCAGGCCCTGGAGGCCGGCTCCACATCCTCTGGTCTCCAGAGCCTTCTAAAGGCACTGAACCCACACGGAGAAACGGGGCTTTGTCACAGCCTGACCGCAGCAGGGGGAGGGAGGCAGTCTTGCACCTGCTCCCATAAAAAGTGGGGAAGTTGGGCTGTCCTGTTAATGAATGCTTTGGGCTTGTCACTCCCTTGAAGCAAAAGACAATTTGTACTTTGACCATCTTCCAGAAGGGGGTGGGAAGAAATACTTCAGTAATGGGGGTTGTTTTGTTGTTTTTCTTTTTTTCTTGAAAGGAAAGCTTTTTATCTTGGAGTAATTTTTGACTCAGAGAAAAGTTTCAAGACGATACAAAGAGTTCCTGTATAGCCCTCACTCAAGTTTCAGTTTCCCAAGGAGTAAAGTTTGTAAATAGCCACCAAGGCTTCAGGGAGAATCAGCATTACACTCTCCTTCTCCTCCCTGCGTGCCGTGAGCTCGTCCATGTCTCCCCGATCCCTGCGTGTGGAGGGGAACGGAACGCGCGTGCACACACAGCCTTGGGGCCGTTTTCTTGACATCGGTAAGACAACGTGGTGGCTTCATTTCAGTATCACACGACTAGATACTTAGGAACTGAAATGTGGACTAACAGGCCAAAGTGAATCGTGATCTGCCCACCAAGAAAAACAAGAGCTCCCATTTTTTGTGTGCACCTACTGTGTGCCAGACTCGACACACGTGCGACATGATTTTTGTCTTCACGGGGATCTGTGGAGGAGGGGGTGGCTATGCAGCTTTCTAAAACAAGGAAGCAAACTCAGAGATGTTGAGTGGCTCGCTCAAGGTCACGCAGCTCGGAGGCAACCCCAGTGGAAACAGACATGTGGGTTTAAGCTGTGTCTAAAGAGAATCACTGTGGACGCCGTGCCTTTGTCCCTGGCCAAGTCACACCCTCTGCTGTCACCGAGAACTTCCGTTACACGGCAGTAAAGCCCCCCAACCCCCCACTCCATATATCATCCAGAATTAGCTGCAAAGTGTCAGGAAACTTGGCCAGGCAGCCCTGAGCATCGGCGCGGGCTGGAAGCCTTCACGGTGAAGCCCTTTAGAGAAAGCCGCAGTTGGCAGTCCCCGCTCCTGCATGGGAACAAATTAACATTGGCATTCCAAACACAGGAAAGGAAGGAAATTGGAAACACAGTTTATACTTGGCCAGCCCTTTGAAATACTGTACCATGCTACCGACATCAATTAATGAAAAGCAGGGCTGTGCTGAGAGGCTCTGGTTTGGAAATGCATTAACGCACGTTAAACATGCTTGTACAGGAACCGGATTATAAGCGCCCTGGCTCCAAAACAATAAAGCAATTACCCTAAAACTGGGGCTCTCTGCGTTGTCATTAATTCAACCCACTCCACGCGGATCAGCAAAGGCTTTGCGCGGCTCCCAACAATGCCTTCCAACGCGAATGTTGAAAGGGCGGCATCGCACATGCTACTCAGGGTTTCACATAAGTAAGTGTCAAACTTCGTGCGCCCCTAATGCCCCCCCAAACCATAAACACTCCGCTCCAGGGAGGGCAGCGTCCGCGGCGGCGGCCCCGGTCTTCGCCGGCCCTGCCCTTTCATGTTGGGTGTGCGTCACTTTTCACCGGGGAAGGTTATCTAGGAAATATCGGTTCCACGTTAAGAAATACCACGTCACATTTTTGTCAAATGTTATTTGTCAAGTGCCATTTGCTGCAGCAGCCAGAATTCCACCGCCGCTGAGCACACAGCCCAGAGTGGACGGCTCACATCATCACCGCGATCGCGCGCGGGAGGGATGGTTGGCCGCGCGAGAACCCTTCCTCTGTTGGAGGTGGCAGCGATTGGAAAGAAAAGCACCTGAAGCTCTAGAATAAATAAAGGACCGTGCCTCGAGCTGCCCGTGCAAAGGACCCGGCGTGCTGAGGGAAACAGATCCAAACAACCGGGGAGGCGGATGCCTGCTCCCCAATTTTGTAAGCATGCTTAAGAGAAGCGATTTGAGAGACGATGTGAGTGAATCTCCACACTTCTGGCTGGCAGGGCAAGGAATGGCTCGCTTCTTGAAAGACGAGCATCCTCACCTGCAGCTCCCCCACCTGCATCCGGCACCCAGGGCCTAAGCCCCCTCGCCCCGGTGGCATCACCCCACAGCTCCTCCTCGATCTGGGATCCATCAAGTCGGGGCCATTTGGGTGTGTAAAGCTAAATGTGTTATCATTTTCACCACAAATTAACAGTTTCTATGTAAATATTGGCATTTCCTCACCCCATGAAGGCGAGAGGCGGCAAATGGCACCGGCACATTTGATTTAAACTAATTAAAAGCAGAGGGTCATGCAATTCAATATATTGATTTTACCAGTGGGACTTAAATCTTTTATAATAAGTGTACACAGCTGCAGGGCTCTCCCCACACCACGCTTGGAAGGCTAATCCTCACATTCCTTCTGACAATACATGACGGGTCCCACACATCCCTGCCTGTGCCATAACCCCCATGTCACGGCCAGAGTGCATTAAGGCTAAGCGTTGCAGCAACTTGCAAAAAAAAAAAAAAAAAAAAAAAAAAAAAAAACAGTGTGTCAACAGCCCCCAGCTAGGTCTGAGGAGTGACTGCAGAAAAAGGAACGTGGCCAGCCATTTGGTGCAAAGGACTCTCCATTCAAAATACTCAGCTGGTGAGGTGGAAGGGCAGCTGGGGCGGGGTGGGGCCTGGGGGAGTGTTAGGACACTGTGTCTTGCCCTGGGCCAAATGTGACCCTACCCAATGGGGTGGGGGGGTTAACGTGATAGGGGTGATCAATCAACTGAGATGGGACTCTCCCTGGAATGAAGTCATCACTTGCCTCGGAGTTCAGCGGCCATGTGATATTCGCTCACATCGCAGGCATTCCGGTGGCCAGGGATCGCACACCAGCTGTGTTTACCTCGGCAGAGGCCAGAGAGCCTGCTCCCCGACGCAAGGCCCCGAGCCGGGGCTCGCGAGGGCTGCGTCCCAGGAGCGGCTTCTTCTCTCCCTGCCTGCCGGCTCTTCGCTACCCCGACATGGCTTTGTGTTTGGCCTCCTCCCTCACCCCTTCGATGGGCCCCTCCCCAACTGAAGGACAAGCCTGGAATAAAACCGAAAAGGAGCTGCCCCAGCCGGCCCATCCAGGGCTCAGCCTTAACCTGCTCTGGCTCCAGAAGAGAAATACAAAGAAGATCAAAAAAGTTCAAATCTGGGTCACATATATCCTTGGGAGAGGGTGGCGGGGGGTGGGGGGGGGTGGAGAAGATCTTTGATTTATAGAAGCAGGAAAATGAGGTTTAAAAGAAGCGCTTTTGAAAGGGTTACTGAAAACACAGCTGTCGGTGCACTCCTGGAGCGATGGGGTTCTGCAGAAGGAGAGGGAGAAGGGACCGCGTGTGTGACATCTATATTAACCTCTGGCTGCTTACCAGTGAGGGCCGCGCTCCGCGCGCTGGAATGTGGAACAGCCCTTCCAAATCTTAACACAAGCCAGGTTACAGCTGCAAATGCCTGCAGCCCGCGCTCCCTTCCCCGAGCACTCCCTGAAGGAAATTTTTAAACTGTAACAGAATCTTTTTCTAATACTCTACAGTGGTAAGGCCTGTTCTGAAGGGGCAAAAGGAGAGATCTTAATGCCAAACACTTGTCAACAAAAAGGATAGCCAGATGGTATAAAGGAAAAGGCAAACGGCGAGGCTCTCGCTCCTCTTCCGCTGCGTTCACAAAAGCCACTTTTGTCCACGGAGCCCAATAATGATGGGTTTCCAACTTTCCCTTTTTTTAATTTAGCTTCGAAGATTAAACAAAGTTGGTTCCTCCATGGCCTGGACCAGAGATAAAAATGCATTGCACACCCCTCGTGCCAGCCGGCTTCTTTAGAAGATTCCCAAAGAAGCTGCTGGATTTCTCCAAAGAAAGAATGGTTGGTGGGGGTGGGGGGGCGAAGTGGGGTGGGGTGGGGGCGAATATCTCCAAATTCCAGCAGCAGTATTCACATTGCCTGGGGACTGTTTAACAGAGGGTAGACTGTTTTAAATTCCAAAAATTAAGTCCACACAGAGAAGTCGGGGGCCTGTTCATCCAAACCAGGTCACAAGTCTCGCCTTTGAACTTAAAGGGCGCAGGTTGGGACAATGGGGGTCTCCGAGGGCATCTCGCCCAGCATCATGCTGGGCTTTATGGCCCAGGCTGGTCTGTGTCACAAGGTGCGGTCTGAGGTCCCCACGCTCAGCACCTGGTTTTGTCATAAATTCTCCTCTAGTTCCCTCTCCAGTTCAGATCCCACTACGCCTGGCAAAAAGCTTGAATTCCAAGGACTTATAGGGACCAAACCCAGTCTGGCTGCAGACAGAAGGAAGAACAAACGCGCTGGGTCTGCAAAAGCCTTCAGAATCCAGGCAGAGGTCTCGCAAGCCCTGCAGGACAGCAAGCCCGGTATGTGGTGCTGGGAGGAGGGGCCGCGGAGAAAGCCAGCCTCCCCTCGCCAACAACAGCCCCCCAGCATCCCCCCAGGTCCCCGGCATGATAACAAGTAATGGTTTGATATGGACAAGTGACATTTTCTCACTCTGAGGTCAAGTGCGAAACTAAACACACCTTTAGAAAACGTCCTATGTTACAGATCGATGATTTGCAATCCAGGGAAAAACCATGTGTTTTCTCAGCAAACTCAACTTTCAGGCAAGTTTCCTACATGCACCCCACCCCCCATCCCCCACCCCACCCCCAAGCCCCTCCTGGGGAGAAATTCCAGGACCACAACAGACTGGAAGGGACAGGCGGCTTATTCCCGTGCTGGGCAGAAATAGGTCAACCTTAGAAGCATCCAGAGAAGAGTCTTGCCAAGCGGCACTCCAGGTTTTCGCCCCACTAATTACCTCAAGTTTTAGGGACACAGAAGGAAAGAAAACAAGGTCAGTGCACTCTCTTAAAAAGCCACTCTGCCTTCTAATTTGGAGTGATGTCCCAGAAAGCAAGACCTGAGAAAGTCGGGACCGCCCCACAAAGCCCAAAGCCAGCCCGACTGATTAAGAGGCTCAGACAAGCCGGTCTTTGTCCTTTCAAGATGAAAGAAATGGAGCTAACGGGGTTGAAGGGTGTGTGTGTAGCCAGGGGAGGAAAGCCACCCAGCTGTGGCCTTTCCAAACAAGTCCCGGCTCGCTCCCACCATCCAGGGGAACAAACAGCCCTGCCCCAAGATCCCCAAGGGCACCCAGTTGGCAACCCTTCTCCAGCGAAGGGGGTGGGGCGCCCAGTCTGGCCCAGCTACTGGTCTGCAAGCACCAGGGTAGGGTACTTCTTGCACGGGATTTGCAAAGCCAGGCTTTTCCAGACACCTTTTTCATGACCCCAGCCAGGCTCCACTGGGACCTGGTTGCATTCCCTGGGAGTCATGGGCACCCAGCAGAACGGATGCCATAAATCCCGGCCAGAGGAAGGTTCCCGGTGAACCCCCAGCCTCGGAACAGCCACAGAGATCTGTTTCAATTTACTTATTTATATGTAGCTGGGTTTGTTTTGTTTTTTTTCTTTAGTTTTTGGTATAGGCCGTAAATACACATTGTCAAAGCAAAAAACCACACAGACAAGGGTACAGACAATGAAAGGTCAGACCCCCGCTCCCACTCCCTCAGCCCCGTCCTGCCCCGCCCCTCAGTGAACTCTTATTTCCAGTTCCCGGGGTCTTCTTCCAGGGACAAGGGGTGATCTACAAGCACGTCTGTAACCCCACTGATCTGCACCTTGCTCTTTTCCACCTCATACATCTTAGAGATTGTCCTGAATCAGGACATGTGGAGCTGCCTCGTTCTAACAGGCCGCTTAGTATAATTTAAACTTTCTTGAAGCTACTTTGGCATGTAAGCCTCCCACCCCTCTCTCGCTGAAACTCATGCAGTTTGATTTTGGGCTATTATTCAGGACAGATAATGGCATCCCGGGACCTCCAGGGACCTTATCTGGAGCAGGAAGCATTAAGGTTGATCCAGGCTTCCCCGGGCCCTCTCTCCACGCCCCCAGTGCCCGGCGAGGGGCTTGAGGACCATTATTTCCATGTTGACACAGTGCCCGTGGGCGTGAGTTTGCCGTCGACTGCGTTCGGGTTTTCGCAGCGAGTTACACATGTAGAATGAAAGCGACTCAGGAAACAGCGCTATCGGGCGTGTTATCTCGGAAACCAAATATTTGATCATCAGCCCTGCAGAGCGCTGCCGGGGTGAGTCTGAGCAAGTCTGGGAGTGCGCGCTTACGGATGCAGGCGGGGGCGCCCCCTCCGCGGCCCCAGCGTCGGGTCGCCCGGGCTGTCGCGGCTCCACTCCCGAGCCGGGTCCCCCAGCCACCCCCGGCAGCGTCTGCTAGGAGATCCCGCGCCACCCAATCGCCAAAAGCCGTGGTTTGCACGCCACATGTGATAAACGCTGAAAATGGATTCTGCCCGCCCGGGACCTATCATTAAATATTTAAAATAGAAAGCTCGCAATGGCAACGTTTCTTCCGCAGCTCCAGCCAGGAGAGCTCAGAGCGAGGGGGCGCCCGGCGGTCAGGACAGAGGCCCCGAGGCGCTCTGGGCGCACAGCAAGCTTGGGCGGGAGCAACGCGAGCGGACAGGTAGGGCTGACCCAGGCGGGGGAGGGGGCGCGACGCCCCGCAATGCCAGGGCCAGGCACGGCTGAGAGGGGCCCAGAAAGGGCGGGAAGGCAGCTTCGCCGAGCTGGGCTCTTTAAATGCAGGTAGTGCGGACGCGCCGACCCGGCACAGCTCACATGACCAAACCCCGCGCTTTGAACTAAGCCGCGGCCCGGCCTGGCGTCTCCAGCTCCAGAGGGGCGGCCGCCAACTTAACCCGGACGGGCCTTCAGACCAGTCCTTCCCTCCCCAAAACTCCCACAGGCCAACGGAGCCTGGCTCGCCCTACCTGGGGCGCGCACAACGTGGGGTCCGCTAGGACCCGGGGGTAGGCGAGCCTTGGCCCGGCGCTACGGTTTTGCAAACGGCCGGAGTGGAAAGACGGGTTGGCTGGATGGAAGAAGCGGCCCCCTCCTCCCCGTTGCAAAGCGCCTTCTGACTGAGACGGTCACCCCCTCCCTCCTGCCCTCACTCACCGAGGTTGACGAAGCTCATGACCATGTCTGCGTCGGTGAGGAAGTGGCTATCTTGCAGGCTGGCCAGAGGGGGGCCCTGGGTGCTGAAGACCGCCTTGTAGGGGTAGGAGAAGCCCTGGCCGTCGGGTCCGCCGCCCTCCTCCACCGCCATGGCATTGTACAGGTCCAGCATGAACATGGGCGCCGAGTTGTGCTTGCCCTGGAGGTGGGGGCGCGGGCGATGGGGCAAGCCCAAGATGGAGAGGATCTCGCGCTGCATTTCCCGCCGCTCCTGGCTGCGGAGGCTCCGGTGGATGAAGCTCGAGTGCACCTCGTTGTCCAGGCTGAAGTCGGCCAGGGCGGAGCGCAGCAGGAACAGGGGCGCCCAGAGCGCCACGAAGCTGCGGGGTGCCGCGGTGAGCGGCGAGCGCACGTGCATCGCGCCGGCTCTACGCGCGACCCGGGCTCTGGGCACAGGCAGCAGGGCCCACGCCGCCCCAGGTGGTGAGCGGGGCGGGCGGCGGTCCACGCCGCTAGGTCACTTGCAGCAGACGGGCCCCGCGGCGCCCGCGCCGGACATGACCCCTCCCCGGCCCGCTGCTCTCTGTCCGGACCCCCGCCTCCCGCTCGGCGCTGGCCAGGGGGCCCCTCGCCCCGCACTGGCCCGGGCACACCGCTAGGCTTGGAAACCCGCTCGAAAGAGCGAGCGAGCGAGCCAGGAGGCGGCCGCGGGTGGGAGGAGCAGCCAGCAAACCTAGGGGCCGGGAGAGCGAGCGCCGGGGAGGCGGCGAGGCGGAGGGCAGGCGAGCGCTCCTTTTTCTCGCTCCTCTCGCGCCCTGGCCCTCGGGCGGTGGCGAACCACCCTCTTCCAAACTCTGGCGCCGAGAGCCGGGGCCCCGGGGCGCTCTCCAGGGCCTGGGCTCCCTCGATCGCACGAGAGGCAGCCACGGGAGCCCCAGAGTGGTGCGCGCTGGGGCCTGGAAGGAGGAGGAAGAGGAGGAGGAGGACGGACTTCCAGGGGCCCCTCCCGCGCCCGCGGCCTCCCACCTGCCCTCAGCCCCGCCCTCCCCCAGTTGCGCCCAATGGGTTCATTCATTCCTTAGAGTGAGCTCTGCAAATATTTACCGAGTGCCCACGGGGCGCCCAGCGCCGGGCCGTGCGCCGCAGGGGTGCGAAGAGAGGAATCCGTGCCGGCCCTCCCCTCCCCAGACTGGCAGCGCGGGCAGGGAAGGCGGCCTGAGCCGGACCGTGGGACTCGGCTGGCCGCGGTGCAGGAAGCTGGGCGGAGTGTGTAAGGTGCGCGGGAATCGAAGGCTCCCCAAAGGAGGTGACCCCCAGCCCCTCTTGATGCTCCGCCCCCCTTTACTCCAGCCACTCTGACCCCTCTGTGTCCCTCCGACTTGTCGCCTGCTTGTCTTTGCACTTGCCATTCTGTCTGCCTAGAACTCTGTCCGCCTAGAACTCTGTCCCCTCCTTTGATCCCTCCCCTTCTGCCTTCATGGGTCCTTGGGCTGGCCCACCATCCCCCGCCCCCAAAGGGCCACTCAGGTGCCACTTCCCCCTAGAGGCCTTCCCAGACCAGCACAGCTGAAGCCACTCCCCTGCCTCAGTGCCCCACACGCTTGTTTTATTTTCTTTAACTCCTCTCACCGTCAGCCGTCCCTGGGAAGGGACACCCCGGACCCACGCTGGCGCTTTTCTTGGTTGCCCGGCACCCACGGTAACTTGAGCCAGGATCTGACAGCCTCTGTGGCTGCATAATCGCTTGCCTGATATATAAATGAAATTGTGTGAGCGGAGAACTGCTCCCCAGCTCCCCCCCTTTGGGCTCTCTTTGTTTCCAGCCGCAGCTCAGCCCCAGACCAGGGGCCGCAGCCCACCTCTGTCTGACCTCCCCCGTGGACCGCTGCCTGGCATTCAGCCTGCATCTATTTCACCTCAGAGGGTCCGTGTCTGGGACCTCACCGGACAGACAGTGCTCGTGGCCTCCCCTCTCCCCTTCCCTTATTTGTTCATCCCACAAACAATAGCGAACCACCCATTTGGAGCCCAGTTCACACTGGCCATGGGCAGGGCCCCTTGCTCCCCAGACAGCTCAGGACCTGCTGGGGGACCTTCCGTGAACTGCTGCTCTCCAGAGCCTTGGTTTCCTCATTGATAGACGTGATCAAAATAGCTCCCTACCCAGAGGGGCAGTGAGAACCCTGGGGTGGGAGTTCAACTGTGCCTCCTCACTTCCTGGGGTCACCCTACAGAAGTCCACCCACAAACCAGCGGTTCTCATCAGAGGGGCTGGACCGAGTGTCAGCCCCGGGCATTTGGGATGAAAAGCGAAGGGCTGAATTTTGGGATGGGTTTCCTTTGGGAGGGTGTCTGGCGAAGCCTCACCTGCAAAGGAGCCCGGTCTTCTAGCTTTTCTGAAGTAAAGGAGGTTCTGCAAGGAATCCATTGGGGGCTTTTGGAAAAGATGGCAGCCTGAGGGCCCATGTAGGGGTCCGCAGGAGAGACCAGAAGCCAGGCATGGAGAAGTGAATGCAGGGCTGCAGGTCCTAGACACCCATCTTACATAGGCGGACCCCTGAATCCACGCAGGGGACTGGGCTTCTGCTCACCTGTCAATCAAGGCACCGTGAAAGCCCTTTCCACCTGCCATTCATTTAGTAACTCCTTCCCTCAACAAAGACCTGTTGGGCCCTTGCTGAGTGTCAGGCAGGGTGGGCTTCATGGGTGTGCAACCAATGTAGGTGGCCAGGCCCCCACACTCAGAAGGGCACCACACTTGGCTTGATGCTCCACTGTTGCCGTGTTACATTTCTTAATGACCTATGAAGAAAGGGCCCCCATTTTCATTTTGTACTGGACCCTGAAAATTATGTAGGGCATCCCGGTGCCAGGCACAGTGCTGGGCTGGGGGGCACAGCAGTGTGTGACCCCACACGGTGGCCTCCCACACAAAGCTGGCTTCCAGGGCAGGAGGCAAAGCAAGAACCTTACATAGCTTGGGTAGGTGGGTGGCTGTGCTTCTGCATGGCTTCTCTCAGGGAAGGCCAGCACGCTGAACTGCTGGGACAAGGGGAGCAGGGAGTGCAGGAGGGGCAAGGGGGAAGCAGGACAGGCACTATGGATGATGGGGAACTGTCACAGGGGCCCACTGAGGCTGGCAGAGGAGCGCTGCCTGGAGTCCAGTGTTCACTGGGGAGTGTGCAGCCAAGACCGGTTCAGCCTTTGTTAAGTGACAGGGAGAAATAAACAAGGTGGCACGGTGGGAGGTGGGGACGGACGGGGTCTCCTGGAACAGATGCCCTTGACCTGAGTCCCGGGAGGCTGGGAAAGAAGGATGTCTCCAGGAAGGCACCCCAGGCAGCATGACCAGCTAGTACGCAGGCCTCACAGAGCCAGTGGCTGAGCCCCAGCTTCCCCGGGCCGCCGCGCCTCCCAGGGCAGCCTTCCTTCCAGGACAAAGCCTCTGCGACTGCCCTGCCGCCTCCCACTGCAGCGGGGGTGAAGGTACTGCTCCTCTGCAGTGGCCTTCTGCACTTTCCAATCCACTTGCAAATCTTTTGGGGAGATGTTAACCAGCAAGTAAGGCCGGGTCCCGGGGCAGCAGGTACTGGCCCTGTTAATTTACATATAATAACACCTGATGGGTCAGCGTCTGTCCTGTCCCCCCTCAGCCATGGGAAGGCCCTAAAGGAAGGATTACAGTCCACCCCTCTGTGCATCTCACCTGAGCCCACCTGAGCCTGGCACACAGTAGGTGCTCGGGAATTACCTGCTGAATGACTAGTGAGAAGCACAGCTAATACTTAATAGCATGGTGGACTGAGGGCTGACTGCACAGGCCCCAGCCTACAGCATCTCCCAGACCCCCTGCCCCACCAGCCTTCTTCTCGGAGGCCATCTCTTCTCAAGCAAGATGAAGAGAGGACATGCTCTCCATATGCAAGGCCTGGAAGAGATAAGGCTCCCTCTGAACTCCCACAGCCCCCTCCTTAGCCTTATCTGTCACGTGATCCATGCTGGGGGAGGGGTGGGCTCTTTAGTTTCCCTGCTTTCTTCCCCCACACCCGGCCAGGAGTCCCCAAGATGGCACCAGCCTGCAGTGAACGCCTGCTTGCTGAAGGAGTGAAGGACGGAAGGCAAACGTGTGGGGCTGGGATTAAATCAGGTGCTGCTCTGGGAGCCCAGGCCGCCCGCAGAGGATTCCCGGTTGTTTAGAGAAAGCCGTGGGCGGCAGGCAGCAGCAGCTTGCCCTTCGCTCTCCAGCCATAACTGCGTACGAAAGGTTTAACCTCTCTGTGCCTCAGTTTCCGCATCTGTATAATGGGAGGCCTAACAGTGCCCGTCTCCTAAGGGTGTCGTGGGGGTTCTGAAGTTAATTCAATTCACGTAAAGGACTTTGCAAGGTGCCTGGGGCACAGAGAGGGCAGTTGATAGATGTTCGTTGCCATCTGGATGAGAAGAAAAACATGTTAACAGGAAAGCCTCCTAAGTTTAAAAATAACAACAGAAGTTTCACGATGGTCTGCTTGCTGGCCAGAGACAAGCAAATGTATCCTGACTCTGAGAGATCCAACACAGGGACGAGCGAGCAGAGCAGGGGAGTGGTACTGGAGGTGAAAGGAAAATCCTTGCATGCGTTCTGTCCTCTCACTGTCATCCCCCACCCCCCCAGCCTGTCCCCTCAAGCTACGCAAGACCCAGGACCCCCCCCCCCCCAGGGCCTATCCCGTTTCCCCCAGCAGCCAGCCACCCACCCCTAGTTGTGGTTCCCCACGCCCAGGCACCCATCGCCGGACTCCCAGACCGTAACCCGATCTGGCCCAGTCTGCTCCACACCTGGGGCCCGCTCCCTGGATGAAAGATGGCCTGGCAATGTGAGGGGTGTTATTGTGTCTGGGCCGCCCTGGCCGAGGGTCCGCGCCCCTCGCTCGCTGGCCTCCCCAGGCTGGGCAAGGAGTTTTCATTTCCTACGTCATCAGTCACCTCTTGCCGACGCAATTTTGACCAAGTCAGCGTGTGTCTCAAAGGCAATAAAGAGAAGAAAAGAATTGTGCTGACACACACATTCGGCGGGAGGTAGGGACCCCGTCTCTCTCTCCAGAGCTCTTATACCATCTGCCCGGAGGAGGCTCAGCTGGCCGGGGGTTCCCCAGGGGCGCCCTGCCCGGCCCAGGGAGCTGGAGGGCGGTGCCCTCTGTCCCCCCACCTGGCCAAGGCCGGATGACCTGGGCCTCAGACCCCAGCAGGGAATAGGAGGCGAGAGCTTCCTCGTGCACAGACTTTAAAATCATGCCTGCAGCAAGATCCACCCTGGAGAGGAAATGGTTTTAGCACACCTGTAATGAAATCTTGCTTTCCAGGGCAACTTGTTCCTTGTGCTGGAGATAGAGACTCACGGCCTGCTCACTCTGGGGCTTTCTTTGCACGATGTTTAAACGGAGGAGTAAGATACTAAACAGCTTCTATCTGTCTTACGTACACGTGGCAGTAGCCACAGCTCTAAATGGAAAACACAGACACACACACACACATGCTCCAGAGCAAGCTGATGACCAAGGTGGGATTTCCAAGGTCTCCCACGCAGCTATGGGGGAGCTGCAGTTTTGTTTATTACTGTTTTTTCTTCCTTGACCGGGGGAAACCTGGTTTGATTTTGAGCATTCCTCCTCTCGGTACAGCTTCGGAAGGAGCCCTTTCCTCCTTCCCAGACACGAATTAGAAGGGCCGGCAAGTCCGGAGCATCTCCCGCCCACCCGGCGATAGGCCCTGTACTACTGTCTCAGACGACAGAGAGGGAGACCGAGGTTCTGAGAGTGACTTGCTCCAAGTCACACAGCTCATCTGTGATGAAAACATCACCCAAAGCCACATCTGTCCACACCGCCCGGGCCCTTAACCATCTGGTGGTTTAGCAGTCTGGGAGGAGACCTTTCCCCGTTTGCTTGTCCTGAGGCAACACTTCTCCACCCCGACTATGCAGGTGAATTCCCGGGGAGCCGTCAGAATGCAGCCTGCCACGCAGCCGGCCGAGTGTGGTCTGCGCTTCTGCACTTTTCCCCGGGTCCAGGCGGGCTGCCGCTGTCTGTCCAAGGACTGGCGGCCAGAGAGCAAGTTCTCTTTTCCTCTACAGCGGGTGCCACCATTGATGGTCTCTTGCCCACACTGCAACGTGGGCATGGATTTTGGCCTGATCTGTTCGCTACCGCAACTGGAGCCCAGAATAGTACCTAGGATGTTCAACAAATACTTGCTGACTGAGCTCCCTGACAGTGTATCTTGGTTTCTGTCCGACTCAGAATCAGGGGCTGGGATGGTCACTGGCACCCTGTCACCGAGGCGCTGAGAGATGGCTTGTCATCGTGCAGCCCAGCCTCAAGAGGGAGATCAGGTGACAAGACAGCCTTGACATTGGATGCAGATGGGAATGGCTATAAGCTCAAGTATTCAAGTGTGGTTTTCTTTTCTCCCCCAAGGGCTCATGCCCCCGGAAGATGAGTCCCAGGGACATGAACCCTAAAGGTCAGCCGTCCCCATTTCTACCTAGTACTTAGAGTGGGTGCCCTCCCCCACCCCGCATCAGTTGGGCTGTGAGGGGAAGCCCTTCCATGAAGGAAAACACGCTCACTGACATTACCATCAGCGTTAGCTAACTGTCTAGGTCTCCAGGCATGTTGTCTGCCTGGCCCCATTTAATCCTCACAACTCTTTCCAAGTTATTATGTTTATGCCCGTTTTACAGATGAGGAAACCGCGGTTCAGAGAGAGGAAGCCGTTTTCCCAGGGCTATACCGCAGCAAAGCCATGGAGTCGCGTATGAGCGCAGACAGCCTGATGCCCGTCTCCAGGCCCACGTCCTCACCTGTCAAGCAGGTGTGAGACGTGAGGCGGAAACATGGATCGGTTGCCGGGATGGGGCGTGAAGTACTCGCCTGGGCTTGAGCAAGGCAGGTGCCCCCATTGGCAACCTAGTGTCCTCCTGGGACAGAGATGACTATGTTAGAGAAGGTCACCTGACGGCCACTATTTCAAGCTGGCCAGAGTGACCGATGACATGGCTTAGAGTAAGACAACCAGCTAGACTTATCAGATTCATTCTCTCGGGTCCCTGAAGCAGAAAATTCTGAGAAAATGAGGCTCATCATGAGGAAATGGGGGTTGGGCCAGGTCAGAGGTAGAAAGGGACAGGGGATGAGCAGGCTGGCCCTGCAGAGGCACCCAGGCCACCGTGGCCAGCGGTACAGGTTGTGCACAGCACCCCTCCGCGTCACCATCCCACCCTCGCCGTTGAGAGGAGTGACCTTCGGAGCGGTGCAGCGCACACCCCGAGGGACTGGGCCTAGCCCCCCGGGACCTCATTGACCCACTGACTCATCCACATCCATGTGTTCAGTTTCTGCCACGTAACAGTCTCAAGCCTTGGGGTAGCAGCAGGGAAAAGACATCCAAGATCCCTTATCTACTAGTTGGGGGAGAAAGATGAGAAGCAAGGCTGAGTAGCAAGTGCCCCAGAGGAAAAGAAAGCCAAGAGAGGCTGAGAGTGGCAGCCGGGGAGGCACCCTGCAACTATGACGGCTGAAAGGGAGCCGGGCATGCGAGAAGCAGAGGGAGCGTGTTCGAGGGGAAGGTACTGGCAAGTGCAAAGGCCCTGGGGTGAATTGCAAGGGCATCTGGGCTCCTTGACCTCCTAACTGCAGCTTTTCTTGTGGCCTCATGGTTCCCGGTGCCCAGATCCCAGGCACAGACGTCTTGATGATACCAGCACATTTCTGCGGGCTTGACTGGGTACCAAATTCTTACAGCCAGAACTCAGCCCAAACATCCAGCCTGGGACCTTGTCCCCGACAGGATCCACACATGGGTGTTGCTGGGTGCTGGCCCACTTCTCCTGGTATGAAGCTCAGCGTCCTCCCCAGCCAGACCCTTCCCAGCCAGCTCTTAAGAGTGGGCTTCCAGTGGTTTATCTGCAAAACCAGAAAGATCGTGTTCCCAGACATCAAAGGGGCTGCCTAGATTGTGGCCACCTCGGCCCCAGACCTCTTCTCACAGCTGCTGCTTAGATACCAAGCCCGAGGTTTTTCCCCGGGGCCTTCAATGAAGGGCAGAAGCTACCAGGGCCTCAAGCCACCCTTCCCCCACCCCACCCCAGTGTCCTCAACTGTGGCTCCCACGTTCCTCCACCTCTTGGGCACTGTGGCCTCGGTTTGGTTTTTATGGGGTAATAGTCTTTGATTCCAAATGCCTGGTGGGAATTTGCTGGCGGCGGGAGTTGGGAACCAGAAAAACAAAAGGATAACTTAACAGAGGTTCCAAAGCCTCTTTAGAGCCAAAAGTTTGATTTACAGACATTTGGTTCTTTCACTTCCATTTCCGAAGGAGGTAAAATAACCCATCCGGTGCAGCCACACTATGTGCCCCTTACTCAGAGGTTAGTTCAAGGTCTCTGGGACTTCAGAAAGCCTCCCTGGCATTAAGTGGTAAACAGGCCAAGCAGATAAAGCCATCCTGGGTTTGAAAAGTGGGTCTGTCTCCAAGGGAGGATTTTTAATAGATAAAATGACAGAACGTGATTCAGGAAAGTCCCCTGTGAAGATGAGGCCCTGTGGGCACAGATATCACCCGGAGCTGAGCCCTCAACAGACAGGACGGTGTGGGGTTCTGGGTCACTCTCTCTGTCGGGTTCCCAGCAGCCTCCTGGAAGGCCCATTTTCTAGATGGGTTTGGTGTGACAAATACGTGCACGCCTCTGCTGAGCCGTCCCCTGGCACGCCCTCTCTCTTTTTCCCCTGGTCATCAAAATGTTTGCACGAAAGAGGGACTTCCTGGTCAGGTAGGTTTAAGAAATGATGAGCTCAGGAAAGGGAAACAGGTTTCTTGACTGCAGATCTGCTCAGCCTCTTAATTAGAAGGCAGTGTTGCCCTGAGCTGTTACATGAAGTCAGCAGCCTGCAAGGTCCCCAGTCGCCTGGTGCCTCTGACAGGGAGGTCCTGTCTGGGCAGTGCTGGGCCCTGGGGGTCCCACGGTGACCTTCTCCCCGCGGCTCTGGAGCTCTCTGTTTCTGGCCCTATCTCTCGGTTTGGCATCTGTTTGGACGTTGGCTTCACTATTTCCTACCACAGACAGGCCTCCTCTGTGGGGCAAGGGGACCTGACTGCTCCAGACAGGCAGTGTCAGCGGGTGGCCCTGGGTAGATGGTGAGCTTCTCGCTTTCCCTGACTCCCAGGAGAGGACATCCAGGTCTTGGCTCACTTCTTGGACCAGGGGTCGTAACCCCTGGATTTCCTGGCTAGGTCACCTGCTGGCCCCTGAGTCAAGGCAGGGGTCAGAGCACTCGGTCAGCCTCAGCTGGGACTCGTGCCATGGGACAGGAGCCATTCCTCCAGGGCAGGGGGTTGCTCTCACCAGAAAGAGGGGTGAAGGGAGGACTGAGTGGCCAAATCAGCAGATGCCAGCACCGGGTCTGATCAAAGAAGCCCATCCGGCCAGCATCCAGATGCCCGGGGAAACAGCACTCATCACTACCCAGCGGCCACTCCGTCCTCCAAGTTCCTTCCACCTTGCGTGGCGGTGAGCAGGTCCTCAGCACTGGGCAGCTGGGGTGCGTCCTGTCTCCATGCCACACACATCTGTGGAGCATCACCGTGTGCCAGGCACCGTTCTGAGCATGGTGGGTACAGGAGCACCCATGTGGGCGAAGTAGAAATCCTGACCTGTGGAGCTTCTACCCTAATGGGGCTGTCAGACAAGGGACCCCATGAAGCAGAGCAGGGGTCGGCGGGGCAAGAGCGCTATTTAGCCACTGTCATCAGGGAAAGCCTCTTGGAGGACATGTGTCTGAGCACAGAGCCCTGGAGGCAGTGTGAAGGGGGCCTTCTTGGTCATGGGAAAAGAAAGGTCCAAGGGCTGAGGCGGGACCTGCTTGTGTTTAAGGAACAGCCCGAGGTCCCTGCGTTTGGGGGATCAGGGTGGAGATGGAGCATTGGGGGTTTAGCTCGGGGACCTGATCAGCGACCACATCATGGAGGGTCTTGAATGCCATGTGGCAGAGACTCTACGACGGGCCCTGGTTTCTCCCGCCTCCTGTTGCTCATGGCTGTGGCATCCTCTTCCCTGGAGCATGGGAGAGACCCGTGACTTACTTCTAACCAGCAGGCATGATGACAAAGGTGACATGAAATTAACCATCCCAAAGGGTAAGAAGGCTCCAGCCCAAACCTCTGCCAGCATGTGGTGGGTGAGTTTCGGGTCCCGGTACCCAGGGGCGCAGGAATAATTCAGAGGTCACATACGTCTTTGGGGGAAGGAGAGAGAAGCCACAGTGAGGACCGTGTGAGGAACACGGTGGCAGAAGAGTGCCAAGGCTTTGCTCTTTCCCCTTCCCTGCCCGGACTCCTGACTTCTCGTTGAACTGAAGGGGAAAATAGGCTTTAAAATGGAGTCCGTGCCAAAACATGTCACCGTGCCACCCCGCCCAGCATTCGAGACACCCGAGAAGGTCAAAGGCTTCACTTCTGATGTTCCCAGCACTGCATAACGCCCACGTACTAGGCACTCCCTGTGTGCCCGGCACTGGCCTCAGTCTCAGGGTTGGCAGGGTTGCGTGTGGCTGTCACATAACGGACACCTGCTCACAAGAGCGTGGCCAAGAGGGGGCGTGTTTTCTCCCCATGCGGGAAGTCCAAGGCTGCCACAGCTCTCAGAAAAGAAGGCAAGTACCTCCCTCCCCTTAAGCTGCCTGCCCTGCTGCCCTCAGCCTGTGGTCCGCGTCCTCGTGGCTGCAGCGCGGCTGCCCCTGTGGTTCACGTCCTCATGGCTCCGGCGTGGCTGCCCCTGTGGTTCGCTTCCTCGTGGCTCCGGCGTGGCTGCCCCTGTGGTCCGCTTCCTCGTGGCTCCGGCGTGGCTGCCCCTGTGGTCCGCTTCCTCGTGGCTCCGGCGTGGCTGCCCCTGTGGTCCGCTTCCTCGTGGCTCCGGCGTGGCTGCCCCTGTGGTCCGCTTCCTCGTGGCTCCGGCGTGGCTGCCCCTGTGGTTCGCTTCCTTGTGGCTCCGGCGTGACTGCCCCAACTCCGGTGGCGCAGCAGCCTTCTCAGCGGGGTGAGCAGCAGGAGGAGGTAGGACGAGGGGAGACAAGAGTCTTTCCAAACTGGCACCAACCCCGCTCAGTCTCCCACCTCACCAGCCACCTTAGGGGCACACAGGCCCTCGTAGGTGACAGGGGGGCTACCCCGTGAGAACGTCTCGCTGGGACGATGTTGATCGGGGCAGGAAGGAAGGAGCACGGGACTAATATCAGGTCAGCACCCGGCAGCATGTGCTTCAGCACGTCACAGGCTTCACTCAATTCGTCTTCCCATTGTCCCGGTGAGGCACAGAGAGTCTGTATTCCTGCACGCCGGCCACAGCCAGCCACTGATCCGAGTGGGTAAGGTTTTATTGGAACACGGCCACAGCCATTTGCGTCCCTCTTAGCTATGGCTGCCTTCGTTCTGTGCCACGGCAGAGGCGAGCGGCTGGGACACAGGCCACCGGGTCTGCAGAGCGAAAAGTACTTACGATCCGACTCTTCACAGACAGCGTGCGCCGGCCGCTGCGTGGAACGCATCCTTGCTGGTCCTGTGCGGTGGGGGACCAGCAGCGGCGGCCCCGGGGGCAGACAGACGCTCAGCCCTGCGGGGCTGCTGCTCAGAACCTGCCCCTCACTCACCGTGGGAGCGTGCCCAACTGGCAGGACCCCCCCAAGTCTCCGTTTTCTCACCGGTAAAAGGGCCGGAATTATTTCTCTAAGGTATCTCCCTCCTGGTACCGGGAAGCATCTAGGAGATGCTCCGTGGACAGTGCCTGACGTGTGATCCTTCCTTAGGACACAGGGTTACTCTCTAGAGTCGGTCTCCACCTCAGCCTCATCATGCCCTTGTCCTGTCTGTCCCAGGAGGGCGCTTCCGCGGTGCTCTGGGGGTCAAGAAAGACAGGCTCCTGTGCGCACGGGGGTCCGGGCACCAGGAGGGAACACGGGTGATGTCGGTCTGCTTCTGACTTCTCTCGGGGGCTGTTGTTCGCCGTCACCCAGAAGGGCTTCTCTCTAATGCTTCCCACGCCGCTCTCTGGCTAGTTCTTGGGTGTTGGCACGCGAGGTCCTCCTCAGGCCTTGGCAGGCACGTTTCCCCCCAAGCTCAGTCCAAAGCAGGAAGGCCTGTCCCTTTGACTGTCTTTGCTCAGATCTGCTCAGGAGCCGGAATGGAGGTGGTTCTGCACCGCGTGCGTGAGGCTACGCGCAGCAAGGACAGCCCGCGGCCACATGCGTGGGTTGACAGTCGCGGAACTCTGAATGAGGAATCCAGAGGTCCAACGACATGAGCTTCTGAGCCTCGTCACCCCTAGAAATGTCATCTTTGCCGATACAGGAAAAAAATAATTAAAAACTAATGCTTAAAAAACCCGAAAATGTAAACCTAACTTCGTTTAGGTGGTCTGTTCTGAAAAAATCGGTGGCACTGAACGCGTTGGGTGTTCCAGAGCGCTGGCCACAGAACCCATCCTCCGTGACACACAAACGGCTCCACTTGGGGGCAATTCTCTTTGTTTCCGGAAGGTTCTGGAGGTTTACCACAAATGCCCCTGCCTGTGTGGGGCTTCTCAGCAGCAGAAAATCACTAACCACAAAGCTTCCAGGGCAGGCATTGAAAATCAACCCAAAGACACTCCCTCTCCACGTGCTCTGCGTCCGTCTGCTCTTCGGGAGGCCAGTTCCACGCTGTTCCTCGCAGACAGGATCAGCACCCGGACCAGGAGTTCTTTTCAGGGGCTCCGTGTGCGTGAACATGATCACCGCGGGCTTGTGCAGGAAGGAGAGAGCTCCAGTTACCAGGGGCTTCTGAAGGCTTTTAATAGGAAACATTTGGGCCAAATAAAAAGGCCTCTCCTTGTGTTTTGCTTTAGTTGTAAATTATCTGCGCCGAGGATCCATCCAGAAATCTCTGCTGAGGGCGAGCTCAGCGGCGTGGCTGGATCCAGATTTGTTGCTCGGTGCAGATAGATTTTCAGCTGCTGCACCCAAACGGCAACCACGGGGACAATAAGAACAGAACTTCTTTTGTTCTGATTAAACTGTTTTTAATGGTCCCTCCTAGGCAGGGCCTGAGTGGAAGTCTCAACAAGGCCACTCATTGAGACGTCCTTGGAAGAGCCAAGTGGAGCAGAGCACAGGGGAACCCACGGGAGGGGCTGGCAGCCCTTTGCTCAGCCTTGGTGGTCCTGCCACAAAGGGGAGCTGGCTGTTTTATTTGTTGTCTGAGGTAGAAAAGGGGAGGGGGTCGGCGAGAGCAGAACTGTCCCCCAGATTTCCAGAATTAGCGCCTGCAAAGTGTTAGGGACACACACACACACACACACACACACACACACACACACACAGTGACAGCAAATATCCTACTGAAGGGACAGGGGTTCCTAACATCCGAAACCCAGAAGCCGGTAAAGCCAATCCACTAAATGGAACAACATGTGCCCCAGAACTCGGACCGCAGGAAGGCAGCCACGTTTCTGACCACTTTGCTTTTCATCTGGAAGTCTCGGGAGCCCCTTCAGTTTGTGCAGATTCCTGAACACAGAAGGGAAGAAACAGGCTGCAGCGTACCAGCCACTCTCAGGGCACAGCGTGCTGCCTGCCAACACCCCTGCGAAAACCCAAGGTCCCAGCGTCTGTCCTCTGAGGGTCTCCCAGGTGGCACCTGAAGGGTGTTGTCCGTGTGACAACAGGGACCAAGAGACCAGAAAACAAAAGCTGTGATTTTTCCCTTGGAGAAAGTTCTCCCACTTTTAGCTGTACATGTGGAAGTGAGATTTCTAAATGTGCGGATTTGTCCCTGGCTGGCATGGCCCAGTGGATTGAGTGCCGGCCTGTGAATCAAAGAGTCGCCGGTTCGATTCCCAGTCAGAGCACGTGCCTGAGTTGCGGGCCAGGTCCCCAGCTGGGGGCACGTGAGAGGCAACCTATCCATGTATCTCCGGCATGTCTCTCTCCCTCTCTTTCTCACTCCCTTCTCCTCTCTCTAAAAGTAAATAAATAAAATCTTTAAAGGTGCTACTTTGTTCTTTTCTAAAGAACGCACTTCAGGTCCCCCCCCCCCCCATCGGTGACGTCTGCATCAGCGGTTCTCAGCTGGGGGCAGTTCTTCCACCCAGGGAACACGTGCCATTATCGGGGGACATTTTTAGTTGACCCAGCTCGTTGGGGGAGGGGAGGGGTTGTGCTACTGGCATCTGGAGGGTAGAAGCCAGGGATGCTGATCAACGGCCTACAATTTACAGGACACAACAAAGAAGGACCCAACCCCAGTGTCCACGGTGCCAAGGATGAAAAACCCAGTAGAGTCTCCACCTCCTCACCAGGATCAGAAGGAACCGGAGGCTCATTTAGTTTAAAATTAGGAAAGATTGCGTTGCTTTCTGACTGTGGAGGCACCATTCTCCCTCCCAAAGCATTATCACAGGGGCGACTTGGGCTCTTTGAAGCGAGGGCTTTGGGGTGAGTCTCTACCTGGCACTAAATCATCTTAAATTGCATGGGAAATGGAATACAATTCAAGTTATATTACTAATCAATCTTTCAGTGGAATAAATCATGTGCAATGATATTCTATTAAATCTGTAAGTAATTAAAGGTCAGGCAGACTTCGGGGGGGAAATTGTGGACTTTCATCACGCTCTCCTCACGCTCACCTCCTCCCAAAAAAAAACACACCTGCCTCTGTCCCAGGGGACCGTCTGGAGGTAGAACATGCTTATTATTTGACATATTGATTTATTAGTCATGTTTCTTTTTCCTCCAAGAAGTAATGAGAAGGGGCTGATGATATCAGAGAACTCTGAACAGAGAAGAGGGTGAAATTGAGGATCCACGTCCCGAGTTTTGAGTCCTGGCCCTGCCAGCGGTGTGACCTGAGGTAACCTGACCCCCCTTCTGAACCCTGGGCTGTCTCATCTGGGAAAGGGAAATGATATGAGTTCCTTCCTCCCAGGGTTCTTCCCAAGATTGAAATGCGGTCGTGGGTGTGAACTGCGCACTCACTGCCCGGCCTTGGGAAGTGGTCAGCGATGTCAGCTGTCTCTGCGGGCCAGCCTTGTCCCTCTGCAGGCTGTGGGAAGCCTGGGATAATGACCTCCCCCGGCCATGTGTCCTCGGGGAGACCTGATTCTCTGCACCCATGTAATCGTCTTGGGTCTTATGACATTTCTGATTGGAGTCTGTCTTCCCCCCCGAGAGCGGAGCAGGTCTGGCTTAGCACCTGGCGCAGGTGCGCCGCTAGCACTCGGTAAGTGCTTACGTGATGAACGGATGGCGCAGAGAACCTCTGCTCGACGGCAGGAGCCGGGACTTTTCGTCCCTTCTCTGCCGCTCCCTAGTCGCGGACCTGGAGTAGCCAAGGCAGCAGTCCTCTCTGTCCCTTCTGCACGTCTAATCTACGAGCAGGTCCTGCCACCTGTACCTCAAAGGTGGAGTCAGGCTCTAACTAGTTCCCCCACCAGCACCTGCATCCAGGCCACCGTCACCTCTGGCTGGACGGTGGCCATGGCCTCCTTCCTGGCCTCCCCCGAAGCCCACGCCACAGCCCACGATGCCCCCCCTTCTGGCTCCCCTTCCCTGATATTCCAGCCACCCTGGCCTCTTCCTCAAACGTCACCACCCAGACCTCCCTATCAAAATAGCCTCTTCTGCTCTGCAGCACGACCCTGGTCTCAGGAGTTTCTTGGCTTTGCCCTCCCCTCACATGGACTAGTTTCTGGTGATCGGAGGTCTTCGGGGTACTCTCTGTTGTTACCCATTGTTTTCCCCTCTATGGGTGGCTTTGAGCCTGGCAGCCAAGCTCAGACTGACTGAAATCAGCACTTTGTCTGGCACCAAGGTCCAGCCCAGCATTACGTAGATAACAATGACCAAAGGGTTATCTATTACGCTTTGTTTCTTATTAGTTTACAATCCCTTAGGCGCCCCGTAATCCAGCTCTTCAGGAATTCAGTCCAGCCCCGAACCCCATTGGTCACGGTCACCTTCGCAGCTGGTCACTGTTCACAGCTGCTGCTCCACACCGTGGGGACCACGTGGCCACCCATGAAGCAAGAGTTCCTCGTGTCCTGCCCTTTCATCCTTTCTCTTCTCCAGCCACATGTTTCTATGGGCCAGGGCTGTTCCAGTCAATCCCACTTCTGACACCAACTAGGACCTGTTTCTACTCCAAATATGTGTGGGTTTTGTCCTACACCAGTCAATTCTCTGACTCTCTGGACCCCAGTTGGTTGTCCTATGATTCAGTTCAGTTCTGACACTGACTACCTGGAGCCGACAGAGACCCCACAGGTTAAGGGCTCCATCCCTAAAGACTGCCCCCACATCAGTGCCAACTGCAAGTCCCAGGCCTCTAGTACTTCTGATCAACTGATCAAGCAGCTGTAAACTGGGGGTTCCCAGGACCCCGTTCCTTGGGTTTCATGCTTTGCTATAATGGCTCACAGAGCTCAGGGAAAGAGCTACCAGCATTCACTGAGTTATTATAAAGGAGGTTATAAAAAATACAGATGAACAGTCCGATGAAGAGGTCCATAGGAAAAGGTCCAGAAGGGTCCCTAAGTGAGAAGCTGCCGTTCCTGGGGAGCTGGGGAGCATCCCTGTCCCAGCCTAAGGATGTGTTCACCAACCCGGAAGTTCCTGGAGCCCCATCATCGTTTAGAGTTTTTATGGAGGTTTCAATCCATGGGTACGATGGGTTATTAACGCCATCTCCAGTCCTCTTCTCCTCTACATTGGGGGGTGGGGCTGCACATTCCAGGCTTCTAATCAAGATTTGGGTTTGCCTGGGCCCAGCCCCCATCATGAAACTAGTTAGGAACCGCTGAGAGGGGCCTCATTAGAAGAGTTTCCTATCATTCACACAATTCCAAAGGATTTCGGAGCTCTGTGTTAGGAACCAGAGGCTAAGACCAAAGATGACAACCAACGAGGCTGCTATCGCCCCTATTACTCAGGAAATTCCAAAGGCTTTAGGAGCTCCGGGCCAGGAACTAAGGATAAAGACCAAACACATATTCCTTCTATCTCAGGCTTTCCACCCCTCCCCCCACGGTCCTTCCTGCGAATACCATTATCTGGAGCACTTTTCACTCCTCCGCTGAGTGGTCTTTCTCTTTCCGTGGCGGCGCCGGGACTCTCTCTCCCTTATCATCATATTCCGAATACCTAGAAGAGCGCCCGGCCTGTTGAAACAAAACTCCATAAGTATGAATGGAGTGAATGGATTAATTGAAATAATTGATGACTGATTAATTCATGGAGAAGAGCCTGGGTTCTGAAGCCAGACTGCCTGGGTTCAAATCCTGATGGGGCACACTCTTGTCAAAGGCCCCAGGGTATGGAATTCGGGCCACGTGGCCTTTATTTCCTTATCTCCGGAACGAGGGAACCGGTGTAGCCACCTTGGTGCCGGTGCAGGCATTAAGCAGCGTCTGCAGTACATGCCAACTTAGCCCAGGGCCAGCGCCTTAGAGACAGGGACTGCTTGCGAAAGGAGTTAATGCCTTGTTAGTACGACACTTGCTCAACTTCAGTACACCCCCACACTCTTCCCTTCCGGCTGACTCAGGCCCACGAACCTTTTGGAGTTAGGATTCTCAACCATTTCTGACCTGCTACGACGGCACTTCCACAGGGGCCCGTCTAAATAGGTAGGCAGGACGAGCTTACTACTGACCTTCTGGGCACATACGTGAACTCACAGCCAAGCAAAAGCCGGGGCCCTTTCCGCAGGCCACACAGCCAGGAAGCCCGGAGCCAGGCTTGAACCCCGAACTTCTGCCCAGTGTTCCACCTGGGACTCGTTGGGCCTTTAGGGAATTGGCATAGGATGCCGAGAGAACCTCAGAATGCCTTTGTTCTCCTCCAGGTGCAGGAAGGAGGCGTCTGCCAGACAGAGGTGCCAGCAAGGGGCGGGGAGGCCGAGGTCGGGAGCGCTTTCCAGCTGAGCGGGAAATGAACTCATTTTGTGATAAGAAGATAGGCTCCTCCCCAGCCCCCAGGAGAGCCTCGCCCTCCAAGCATATCTCTCGGTTTCCTTTCTTTCTTCTCCCTCTCTCTTCCCTCCCTCCCTTCCCTCCCCCCTTTCCTCCTTCCTTCCTTCCTTCCTTCCTTCCTTCCTTCCTTCCTTCCTTCCTTCTCTTCTGTCCTCTTCTTTCTTCTCTTCATTTTTTAATTAAACAACAACAGGATTCCTTTCTAGCCGTTTCCCAAGTGGTGAAATCACTTAGCAACCTTAATTATTTTCAACTTAATAACTTCCTGGGGTCGGGGGGGGGGGGGGGGGGCAGACAGAGCCCCTGGCGGGTGGACCGCTGTGCTGGTTACGCCGCTCAGAGGCCGGCTCTGGAGCAGATGCAGCGTCTACCAAATAGTTCTCCTCGTTCCGGCTCCCTGGTAAGCGTCTTTGTTTGGAGCAAACCTTTTCTCTTCCCCTGACAAACCTGAGGGACTCTGGTGGACTACAATTTTTTTCAGCTGGCTGTAGCTTCAAAGATTTGAGGGTTTTGCATTCCAGGCTTTTACATTACTTAAAAAAAGAAATTTTTATTTTTTGCTCTCAGACACACCTAGAGTAGATGGTAGAAATACGAATTTCATCTTCAAATAAAAGAGAACGAGGGAGGTGTGCTGTCGGGAGTAGTTATCAGTGGGGCCGGATCAGCATGGCTGGTTTCCAGGGGATCTCTGCCCTGCACTGAGCAATGGCAGGGAGGCCAGCGTGGCCAGAGGCCAGCCCACCGCTGCCACATCGTCACAGGAAACAAGTACCAAGCCCTGAACATGAGCCCCTCATGGAGACACAAAGTCACAACACGCAGACCGCCCTAGGAGGCGGGTGTCAGGGTTACTGAGGGACAAGCTGAGGCACAGAGAGGTTCAGCAACTTATCCTGGGCCACACAGCTCCATGGCAAAGCTGACTCCCAATGCGGTTTGCCTCCAGAGCCTGCCTGCCTCTCCAGAGTCACTCCTTGTACTAAAGACTAACATTCTCTGAGCAAGCAGCTATAAATCAAGACCAATAAAACACCTACTTTGAAGTGATTCAATGAGATAAAGGGCAGGAGATTCTGGTAAGTGATTTCTTCAGAAACACTGGCCCACTTCCAGCCTCTCCCAGCTGGCAAGATGCATTTGTAAATACCAAAGACAAAAAGATTCTGGCAGGTTAGGGATAGAATTGAGCATTCGTCTTGCTTTTTGGTCATGTGATCTTGGGGGAGTCATTTAACCCCTGGTCTAGAAAACGGAGCTCCTGGCAGTTCATACCCACGGGGCTTGGTGGGAATCATGGGAGAAAGACAAGGGAGGACTGGATAAGCGTCCTCTGTGTTTTTGAGAAAAAAGTACCAAGTCGGCGGAACTACAGAGGCCGGCTGGTACCGGACAGCGCTCTGTGTCTTCGCTGACCCAGGAACTTTGTGACGCAGTCCCAGAGTTCCTCAACCCCGCCTTTGCTGAGCTCTGCCCATGAACTCCCCCAAGAGCTTTGCTAGGGTTCTCTCACTTCACCTTCACAGATACCCTTGGACTAGGTCCAGGCATGAGCTCCATTTTATAGACAAGGACACAGACAAGTCCTTTCTTCTAGGTCACCTAGCAAGGGCAAGGCAGAGTGATCGCTCAAACCCAGGCCCTTGCAAAGGACCCTCCCCACTTCGGACCCCAGCTGGGCGTCACTCCCCTGCGGCCGCTTTCTGCCGCACATCTGTGCGTGAGATTCCACGTCCATGTCAGCGGCTGAGCGACGGCCCAGACATCCTTACCTGACCCCTCCGCTGTTTAGAAATGACTGAACACGGAGAAGACTCGGAAGACACCTCTGAGCTCCTTTGACCCTGACTCCCTTCACAATGCAGCTCGGGGTGCTGCTGCCTGAGGTGAACAGGACTCAGGTTCCTTACAAACCCTAAACCCCCAAAAGCAGCCCGGCCACAGCCTGTGCAGACGCGGCCGCAAGCCCCACCCCCGCAGCGTCGCAGCAAATGCTGATTCTCGAAGCCCAGGAGCAGCGGCTGCCCTGCCACAGCGGTGTCGGGACACCCAGGGTTCTTTGTCATGTTAATGAGTCATTTTAATAGAGGGTTCAGCAGAAACATTCATCACCTTTGGTGCCACCAGGTTTCCTTTTCTGTTTGAATTCATGGTTAAGTAGGTCATAAATGCCCATCAGCTGGGCTCTGCCACTACAGGCCAGGCCGGCGTCCCTCCAAACTATAAATCATCCCCAGATTATTATCGTCCCGCTAACGGACGCAGAGGACACTGGGCTTCTCCTCTCTGTCCTACAGGAGCAAGGAAGAGCGGCCGGTTCCTCTGGGCCCGGCCTCTGCTGACCCCCCTGTGCGGGTCCCAGCTGCAGTGCCCACCCTGCCACCCCCTGCCCTCTCTGTCCGTTACAACAAGCCCTACAATGTGCCAGGTGCTTTTCTAGGCCCAGGGCACCCAAAGGGAAGGAGCCTAGTGGCACAGTCACCCACAGGGCGAACGGGCTCCCCGGGGAGCAGAGCAAAGCTGGCCAGGGCCCCGGCACAGAGCTTGACGGCGCATGGTCAGCACCAGGAAGCAGCCGGCCGGGGCCTGGCGCAGGGCTCCTCTGGGAGCCTCGGGGCGCTGGGTGGCTCTCTGCACCGATGCGGCCAGGCCATGTTTCCCAGAGCCCCGCTCGCTGTGGGTGTCTGAGGAGGGCTGCGTCCATTTCCCAGGGCTGCTAGGGCAGAGTACCAAAAGCTAAGATGGCTTGAAATGGCAGAAATGATGTATTCTCTCTTGGTCTGGAGGCCAGGAGCCCAACGCCGAGGGGAGGGCAGGGCCGCACTCCCTCCAAAGACTTGGGGGAGGATCCCTCCTGTGTCTTCCGGCTTCTGGTGGCCCCAGGCATTCCTCGGCTTGTGGCGGCTTCCCTCCCATCTCCGCTCCTGTTCCCACCTCCCTCGTCTTACTTCTGTGTGTCTGTCGGGGTCCACGCTTCCCGCCCCTTTTCAGGCCATCCTGCTCTAACATGACTTCCCCTCGTCACCTTGACCGATTGCATTCCCATTGACCTGGTTTCCAGAACGAAGCCACACTCTGAGACCTGGTGCTTAGGGCTTCACCGTATCTCTTGGGGAACACAACTCCACCCTTAATGGGTGCCCCCCGTGAGAGAGACCCCCGTGTGAGATTTGGAGGGAGGGGAGGCCGTAGCACGCTGGGGTTCCCACTCACGTCACTCACCTGCTGGCACCCATCCGGGGCACTAGGTGACCACCAGGCCTCCCGAGCCCTCCCCCTAACTGCCCCTTCAGCCCTGACTCCCCGGCCACCACGCGTCAGCCCCATGATGAAGCGCCAGCCCCTGCAGTGCCCTCACCTCCGTGGTCAGAGGGAACAGGGGCCGACCCAGGCTCCAGTCCGCGCTGGCAGGCTCCGGCTCAGGCGTACGGGTTCCAGCACATTCCTGCTGTCCCCCACTTGACATCTGCCTTCCGTCCCAACTGTTGGTCCTCCAGACTCCAAGTGGAAGCATCTGCCCCAGCCTCCTAAGGTCCCCTTCTGCTCCCTCCTCCTGCCTCCTGCCTCCCGCCTCCCAAGGTCCCTGCACCCCACACCCCATCAGGGGCCGGCAGCCCTGGGCCTCTCCGCCCGCAGAGCAGGAAGCAGAAAGCACCTGGCTCAGTAGCCCTCAGCCAACCACTAAAAGTCCAGCCCTGCCTCTGGGTGACAGTCACACTCCAGGGCTCCCTACACGGCCCTGAACCTGGCACTGTGCCCATAGCCGCTCCCCAGTGTGGCTCCCTCCTGCCCCTGTCCTGCTGCCCCTGGGCACGCATCCTCGGTGAACACAGGCCTCATGGGTGCATGACCCAGCATGGCAGGGTGTACTTCGGGGGCACTCTAGCAGGGACACTTAGCGAAGTGGCTTCTAACAGCAGGTTCGGGGTCAAACGGGTCATGTTCAGGCTTTGAGAAGGCAACCCCAGGGGTTATCAGTGCCCCAACACGTGGCCACTTTGAGTAGCTTCTCCATTAGGCCATGGTCTGTGTTAGCAGGGGCCACGCGGGCCTGGAGGACTGACAAGGAGACACCCTGACACACAGGACCCGGAGGTCCAGTCACAAGCTGCCCTGCCCACAGGACAGGTGGGACCTGAAATCAAGCCCACTAGACTGTCACGAGGAGTGGGCGCCTCTCCTTTATTTGGAAGTAATTTCACAGTTGCAGCAAAAGTGGCAAAAACAGCACAGAGAGTCCCGGGGTGTCCCTCGCCCAGCTTCCCCAATGGCGAGATCTCATACAGCACAGGCGGCTTGTACAAATTCACACTGAGGTACCCGAGAGCCGGGGCATGTGACCTCAGGGAGCAGAAACTCTGCCTCGTCCCCAGGGCAAAGGCATTCAGAGGAGGGAGCCTGAAGTTTGACAGCTGCAGCTAGAGGCTGGGATGGAATGGGGCACCAGGCAGAAAGGGCTCTTAGCTCCAGGCCAGAGAGTGGAGAGCGAGCGGGCAGGCAGGGGATGAAGATGTGCCCACGGGAAGCCACAGGGAATCCACGGAGAAGCTGGGTGCATGAGACCCGTCCCCTGGGATGGGGTCACATTCTAACTGGGACAGCCACAAGCCTTTCTGGTGTCGTGAAGGTAGTGACCGTGTCATCTGAGGGCTTTGCAGGCCACTGGGGAGCCCGGGCCACCCACCCTGTCCTCCAAGCCACCCCCAGGTGCAGCACCTTCCTCCTTCCCCACCCCGCTCCCACCCCAGCCATCATCCCAGCTGCCTCTGTAAGTGGCCAGGGAACAACCCCTCTCCCCTCGCTCAGGCCCCCTCTTCCTCCTGGAGTTCCAGAAGGAAGGCCGCTTCGACTTTGCATTCCTCACTTAGTCACCCATTCCGCCCCAGGCTGCCTTCCCTCGGAAAGATGTCTGTCTCCTTCCTGATGAGCCAGCAGGGAAGTCTGGGCATCCCGGAGGCAAGGTGCTGATCTAATTGGCTGAGCGAAGCAATCGACAGTAAGATGTGACCAACTGACAGGCCTCACCTGGAAGCGGCCGTCTGCAGGCCTCCAAGGGGAGCCGAGCGGTCCAGAGCAGTGTGCAGAGGGCAGACAGCAACGGGAGGGCACAGAGGTGGCTGCCCTAGACGTGCCAGAGATTGCCAGCAGGGACCCACCTGGGTGCCACCTGGAAGTGGAAGAAGGGTCCCTCCCATAGTGCGGACTCTCTGCCCCCACCTCCTTCCTGCGGAGGGGCATCGAAGCCTGGTCTTGGAGAGTCCTGCCCTTCTGCGGATGGAACTGCCCAGCTCTGTGCCCAGACCATCCCCAGCTGCCCTAGAGGCCTCCAGAGGCACTATCACTGCCATCCGCTGAAGACACCAAGCCCACCACCAATGTACGCAGGAAGTGACTGGGGAGGTCACCTGCACACCCAGGAGCCCCTTGGGTGGCCATGGAATTCTCCAGACTGTTTTCATGTAAATTTCCTTTAATTTGAAAAATTACACAGAGGTCATAATCCCCAATCCCTGGTACCAGCCGGTGATCTTCAGCAAGCATTTGACCTCTGCGGGGCCCATCAGCAAAGTGGGGCCGTAAGAGCTCCCGCCTCACGGTGGCTGTGAAGACGTCTGCTCTGTTGGACAGAGGGAGACAGGGCCCTGGCCACTGGCGGGAGCGAACTTGGATACAATCTCATCGGAGGTCAGTACCGGAAAATGGCTCCAAATTTAAAACACGCTTTTTACCAGCTGTGTGAGCCCCACCTCTCTGCACCTCAGTTTCCACACCTGTAAACTGAGGTAACAGCGACTGTTCCATAAATTGCTGTTCAGGGTTAAATTAATTAATAAGTGGAAAGCACTTTAGCCCATGTCTGGGACCTAGTAAGTGCTTGATTAATATTGCGACTATCATGTGACCCACGATTCCACTTTTCTAATTCCAACGTTTGATTTTATGATTCCTCAAGCGTCCCACGATACATGCATAAGTGCTTGTAATAGCAAAGAATTGGAAACAACCTAAACACCCACCCACAGCGGAGGGACAATGTGCCATAGGTAACCCTTAAACAGGCTCTTCACAGGTCTTAGAACAAACAGCGTGACTTGATTCGGAGTCATGTTCAAGATGGGCCTAGAACGAAAATAAAAAAGGATAGTGACTCAGCAATACGCATAAAGTTATTCCATTTTTGTTTTAAAAACATTGTCACGACCTGCAAAAAGATTCTGAAGGAATTGTCATAAACTCCTCATTTCTGGGAGAAGGGATTTCCTTTTTACATTTAGGTTTCAATATTTTTACAGCGAGCACACGTGGCTTATGTCATTCAAAAGCACCCAAAAGTAAGAGGGTGACAATAAAGACACGCTGACGTGAGAGAGGCCGTGGCTGTGCGCCTCGGAGCAGAGTGGAGACCAAGCTGCTCAGAGGGGGCGGGACGGAACCGGGAAGAGTCTGACCCTGGAAAGGGGGAGCGCCCGGCCCCAGGGGTCAGATTCCACTGCAGTGACCTGGAAAGGGCTGTCACAGTACTTTGCAAAAGGAACCGCAGTGCATCCAGCGTGACTTTGACGTAGGAAGACCTTTGCTATTCAGACAGAGGTGCTGTCAGCCCACTGGTCACCTAGTGAGACCCCCCGTCTGTTCAGACCCGGGAGACTGGGCCCCGAGCTGACAGACGGAGCTCCTCTGCCTTGGGCTGTGGCCGCATCCAGGTGGGAGAGGAGCAAGAATGGGAATCCAAGGGGCCCGTGATCTTCCTCTCCTTCCATCTCCCTCACACACGCCTTCTGTCTCAGCCGTTCAGAATTCATGAGATGGCGCGGAGTTGTCCCGGCCACAGGTATAATCAGCGCGAGTATTGTCACGGGCTTTCCATAGGCAGGCACTGCGTGCCAAGCGCCCAGTAAGGCTCACTCTGTCTCACGAACAAGCTGCGGGTCAGCTCATCATCCCCCTTTGTACAGTCAAGGCCCTCAGGCTCAGATATTTACTGGGTTGGCCTAAAGTCCATTACGTTTTCTCAGGAAAACAGAAGACACATGTTTCATTTTCACCATTAATTGTATTGACTCCCACGCATGTGAAAATAGTTGGTTATAATGAATGCATTGACCCTGACTTTATATTTATATAGTTAATGAAATGAAGAACATGCCCTAACCCAGAACGGGTCACTTAGCACACACAGCGGATGGACAGTAGCATCTCATGCGGTTATAACATGGAACATAATTCTTCTGCTTATTTGCTATATACATATCTTATTGGGTTGCCCCAAAAGGCTGTTTAGTTTTCTTCTGTAAAATAAAAGACACATTTTTCATTTTCACCAATAACTTTATTGATCTGGATATTTTGAATATGTCGGCTATCTCCTGTTATTGTCTTCTAGGGTCTCCATCCAGGGGTGCTGCTAAACATCTTCCAACGCATAAGACAGAACCAAAGCAGAGAAGTACTTGGCCAAATTGTCAACAGGACCAAGAAACTTCACAAACCACTCTTGACAGGTTCGATCGGTCACAGCACCTTCTCCATCCCCTGCACAAGTTTTTTTTTTGCATTTCAGGTGTGTTTTTAGCTTTCTTGAAATAATAAAGCTTAATAGGCCAAAAATGTTATGTGTCTTCTTCCATCTTCAATATTAAAATGGCTGCACTAAAATTCACCAATTTTGATAAGTTTTTAAAATATGCACGCTGCTATGACAGCTGTCCCAATACAATCTAACAAAATGTTTCAAGTGACGTTAAAGACAGCTAAGCACCACTGGAGCCATCGTATGGAAAAACATAACAGACTTCTTGGCCAACCCAGTAAATAGTTTATCCCAAATCACGCAAACGGTAAATGGCAGAATTTACAAATTTGTAATGTGTATATCTTTTTGTATAAGTCACTCTTTTTACAAATTGTAAAAGCTGGAATTTCTACTCATTGTATTTGGAAACCATCACACAACAAAACAATAAGTAAACCAGCCAAAATTCAAGCATGTTATTGCTAGCAAGTTCTTCAGAGATTCACTTTGTTGTCCAAAACATATTGACTGAGCATCTGCTGTATACGACACACTGTTCAACTGTTCTAGTCTGGGGGTGCCTGCTAGTTCTTCAGACGGTGCCTGAGGCCTGAAAGGACCTCAGCCAGTAGTTTTGGATGAGTGAATGAATGAATGTGAATGATAATTTTTGGTCTGTCCAGACGAAGTCCAGCCATGGCTAATATAATGAGAACGGTTTGTGTGGCATCGATGGAACCTGGCAGCCACGGAGGGTGGACTGGAATGCGCGTGCGTGAACAATGACGACTTCACCGTACTCGTCCGTGGGGGCGGTAGGCGCCATTGAGTGAGCATCTGTGCTGTGTGGTCATTGCATTCAAAATGACTGAGTAAGCAGAGCAACAAATCGACATCAAATTTTGCATTAAGATTGAACATTCTTCCGCGGGAACGATTTGGATGATTCAGAGGCCACAGCTATGGGCAGCTGGTGATTGACAGCTTCATCAGGATAACCTGCCTGCTCATGCACCATGTTTGGTGCAGAGGTTTTTGATAAAATATCAAATCACCCGGGTGACTCAGTCCCCCTACAGCCCAGACTTGGCTCCCTGCAACGTCTGTTTTTCCCCAAAACTAAAATCACCTTTGAAAGGGAACAGATTTCAGACCATTGATGAGATTCAGGAAAATACAACAGGGCAGCTGACAGCAACTGGGAGACCTGTGTGGGGTCCCCAGGTGCCTGCTTTGAAGGGGACTGAGGAATCACTGTCCTATGTATGTTTCTTATATCCTGAATCTTCTTCAGTAAACGTCTGTTTTTCCTAGTACATGGCTGCATACCTCTGGACAGACCTTGTATGCTTTTAACATTGAAATGTTACTCTAAAATTCCTGGGTCTAAAATCTGGTAAATGTACTCTTTGGATGAGTGGGGAGACAGGCTTGTCCTAGGAGACAAGGACACACATTGACAAAAATGTAAATGAGCAAATGACATCACTGTCCACCCTCATCCCATAGAGCCTTAATCTACAAAATTTCAGCATTTATCTAAAACTTTTTACAATGACATTTAAACTTGACTTATTTATACTAATGTCTGCAGCTTACTTTGAAATAATTCCAAACAATTTCACAGAATGATGGGTGGAAAGAAGGATGAGAAGACAGGCAGGTATGAGAAGAAGAAAGTTTAGCAAAATGCTGACTATAGAACATAGGCCATGGGTAGTCACTGTGCAGTTTTTCCACTTTTCTGTATCTGAAAATTTTCATAATAAAAGGGAAACAATTTAGGCTTTCTTATGCCTCTTAAGGAGTGCTCCTGTAATTACTCATGCTGATGTCTATCTTTTAATAAGCTAACCGATCATAAAATCTATTTTTTATCTTGTGACTCAAAAGAGCACATGAAGTAAGAATTTTAAAAATCCGTCGGGCTGACTGAAGCCAGATCCAGGTGTTCACGTGAAGAAAATCGCTTGTGTTGCTGGCGGAGATTTGATCAATTCTCTGCATTTCACAAGAGGTAGGGAGGAAGGCAGGTGTGACAGTGGACACTTTGGTCACCTTCTCGGCCTGGAGTGGCATCTGCCTCGGGATGTTCAACTGGGATGCGAAGGCCAATGGACAGAAACCTCATTTCTGCTGGAGTTGGGAGGGCCTGTCGGGGGAGTTTCCGGGCCGTGTTGCAGGGAGTGTCCAACAGGAAGAACTCTCTTCTTGAAAGCTCTCCCCACTTCCTCTGCTCCCCTGGAATTGCACTTGGTTCACCGTTAGACTCCATGTCCTGGATGGCAACTCTTTGTTGCCCCCAAACAAACTTACTTTGATGGAGAACTGTCTGGCTGTGTGTGAGATCAGTGGGGAGCCCAGGGCCAGGGAAGACCTGAGGGGCTCTCAGCAGGTGGCCCCCTGCCCTGGGAAGCAATAGGGTGCGTGAAAACCTTCTCTGTTTTTAAAACTCCTCCTCTAAAGAGACTTGCACCCCCTGTTTCCCAAGATTAGAAATATTTAACCAAGTTCATCTTTTCACCTACCCTAAAATCTTCAAAGCTGGGGTGTGGATGACTGGCCCTAAGATGGCCCCCAAGGGTCCCTGCTTCTGATAGTCACGTCTTTGTGTAATCCCTCTGCTTGGGTGCGGGCTGCCCTGTGACTTGCTTCTAACCAATAGGATGTGGCAAAGATCAAATGAGGCTCACCCCAATGAAACGCCTGCCTGCCCAGCCAGGTTTGAAGAATATAAACACCACCATCGGCGAGATTCAAAGGCCAGGGCCAGGTAATGACTACCCCTCCGGGGCCCTTAGTCTAAGGCAGGTTCCGGCTTGCTACGCAGGACACGGAGCTTGTCTCGGGAGAGGCTGAAGCAAACAGCCGTCCCCTGCAAGGAACATTTCATCTCAGCCCACAAGAAGCAATGGGAGCGGCTGTCTTCTCGGTTCCTGGGTCCAGTGCTCTTAAAGCAGAAATGGAACGCAGTCCATGAATGGGCAGGAGCTGAATTCAGCCTGGGAATGAGCTGGAGCGGCGCGCCCACCCCGAAACTTTGCTGGGGCCGCGGCTGGATCAGGATGTGTGTGACCACAGCTTACCCCATCCACAGAGCACTCGCCACACATCCTGCTGTTTCTGTGAGTCGCCTACCACCACAGGCCATTGTGGTCACACCCCGGCTCGTGTCCTTGCATAACTGGGGATTTTCTCGGAATGACACGGAAATCAGTCCACGGACCTCTGGACATCACAAAATGCCGTCTTGGGAGCCGGGAGTAGACTTCGGAATCACTCCTCTGCGAGGAATGGGATCTGAGGGGTGGAAATGAAGCACATTGCCCGCATGTGACCTTTGTTTTTAAGTGCAATGCGCCGCACAGCAGAGTTCTCCGTGCGGTTGCCCCTCTGCCACATTAAGCTGCAAACTCCTTGCGGCCGGGGAAGGCCTTGTTCGGCTCTGTCCACTTACAAGCTTGCTTAGTTTCCTCCTAAATAGGGATCCTAAACGCCCCTGCTTCGCGGGACAGCTGTAAAGATTGGTAACACCGCCTCTGCTGAGCCTGCATCCCTCACAGGACATCCTTCTTTAAAAAAAAAACAAAAAAAGAAAGAAAGAAAGAAAGAGTATTTTATTTATTTATTTTTAGAGAGAGGGGATGGAGGGAGGAAGAAAGGGAGAGAAACATCGATGTGAGGGAAACATTGATCAGTTGCCTCTTGCACGCCCCCAGCTGGGGACCTGGCCCACGACCCAGGCACGTGCCCTGAGCTGGAATCAAACCAATGATCTTTAGGTCTGTGGGACAGTTCCCAACCCACTGAGCCACACCAGTCAGGGCAGGGCATCCTTCTAAGTGTGGTACATGCATCAACTCACTTAACCTGGACAACAACCCATTGAAACAGGTACTGATTTCAGCCCCGTTTTACAGATGGGGAAAGGGACACAGAGGGAGCCTGAACAATTGGCCCAAGGTCACAGTTCTAGCAAGTGCTGGGGTCGGGACTGGACACAGGTGGTGGACAGCAGAACCCCGCTTTCTGACCACGCACCCCACTGTTCCCCGGCTCAGCACAATGAGGGACGTGGGGCAGGCACAGAACAGGGCACCGACACCCAGCGGTCCGTAAAGCGTAGCATTTGATCATTGTGCGCGTCCTCCAAGGTACGCCCGCCCCTTCCCCGACAGGACACTCCCCGGCTGATATTTAGTGAATAAATGAATGCAGCTGAGCAAAGGCTGCCCAGGGTATTATCCCGGACACTGGGGATGAAGTAGCCGAAAGGCTTGCGAGGCCTCTGACCTCCCAGTGCTTCCCCTGCGGTGGGGGGAGGCAGGTGGCAGACTGGGGGTCAGATCTAGCATCGGATGTAATGTCAGATGGTGATAGGAAGAAAAGAAAAAACAAAAGTAACCCAACGGGAAAAAGATGAGCAAGAGCTGAAATGATTTATAGTTTGTTTGCAAATGGGGAACTTTTAGCAAGGGAAGGGCAGTGAGGAAAGTCCCCAAGGGAATATATCTTTGTGACTTTGTTACCCTTTGGTCCTATGGCATGCTATCGCATAGTGATAAAGTTATAACGGGGGTTCTGGAATAGCAGTAGAGAGATGGTCGATGGGGACGGCCTGGGGCGGTAGAAACCTGCTACCATGCACCTCCCGCCGGCTTCAGGCGCCCAAGGTGCCGTGGGAAGACGGGGGCCGGCCCCAGCAGACACCGTCCACAGGCCCCTGACCAGCCGGTCTGGCAGCCCCAGGAAGGGGCCTCTTGACTCCTGTATTTTGCCTAATCTTGCATGAGTGGCAAAAACGCCAGCACAAACCTACAATCCAGTGTCATTCGTCTGTGACCAGCACCTAAGAATCTAGAACCCCAAGCTGGAACGTTCCACAGGTCACGTGGAGACACTGTCCCCTCCGTGGCCGCAGCTGGACACAGAGTGAGAAGCTAAGTGAGAGGGGACTCGCAGGCACATGGCCGTACGGGCAGCGGCCCTGGCTGCAGGTCGTGAGAAAGGCTTGCAGGGAAGTGGATGAGGAGACGCATCTGGGCACAGTCGTCACCGGCACTGAGGCCAGAAGGCGCACGAGCCAGGCCCTGCGGGAGGCTGGGATCTGCCTGCTGATGCGGCTCAGCTGCAGCCTCCCGGCTGCTGCCCTTCTTTGAAGCCCCCGGGGAGCTTGACGGTGACTTCATTAGGTCCAGTTCTAGCGCTCGGGAGGGAACCGGCTGCGCCGTGTCCAGGTTGAGGGTGGCCAAGGAGCTCCGAAGAGGGAGCCAGGAATGGAACTTAGAGGCAGACAGCAACAGCACTTTCTGGCCCAGCGTGTCCCCACGGTTTGGAATTCCGTGAAGCAGGCTGAGGGCTGAGCAGGACAGCAAAGGAGTCCGCCCGGGCCACCCCCACCCAGACCAGCGCTCGCTCCCCCTTGGTGGGAGGACCAGATGATAAGACCCCCACAGAAGGCGGGGGCCATCACACCGGGTGACATCCTGGCAATTGTGGTCGGCACTGAGATTGGCCTCAGAAGAAGGGGAAAAGTGACAGAAACGTGGGAGGGAAGCCCGGAGTTATCAAAAATCATCAAACGCCCCCAATAAGTTTCTACTTGGTGTGCAAATACCAGGCCCCTCGTCACACAGAAGAGACGTGTCAGCTGCCGTGGCTGAGTCCCTGACCACGTGGCACGTTTGGGCTGCCTCCGGCAGCTGCGTACGTGGCTGGCTCGGCCGTGCCTGAAAGAAATCCTTTCTGACAAGGACTTTCTCATTTTATGAGTGAGGCATCTGAGCCAGGGGGCGTTGGCTCTTCCTTGCCTCCCTGGGCAGCAGGTCAGGACCAACCATGACACGGGGAAAGGGGTCTAACTGAAGGCCGTGGGCTGGGACCTCCCAGGGCCCAGGGTAACACCACTCTGCAGGGTGTGCTGGTCGAACGGAAGAGCTTCCTCCTGGGACGTGCAGAGGCAGGGCTCCTGTCCCGGGAGGACTGGGCTTGCGCAGTGGAGAAGCCCTGCGGCTTGGGAAACAGGCCCAAGTCCACCGCTTCCTGCTGGGGACCCTGGGACAAGTTCCGTAACCTCTCTGAGCCTCAGTTTCCTGCTACGGGAAATGGAGGTAACAGAAGCGCCAACCTCTGCTGCCCTTCACGGGACTCAGTGCGACAGGGCGCACGGACCAGGGCCTTGAAGGCAGTACGTGCTCCGTGCGTCCTCCCACTGGTCTGGGCGGTAGGGCAGGTGCCGTGTGAGGGGCTTCCTTGTTCCAGCGGCCGGAGTGGGGCTACGTACCGAGCGCCCCTAGGCACCAGGTTTAGGCCAAGCGCTTTACAAACATCGTTACCTGCTTCGGTTCTCACAGCCAACCTAGGACACAGGCGGCTACTATCGTGCCTGAATATGTCCACCTCGGGTCACCGGGCAGTCAGTTAAAAGTGGATGGAACCACGAGGGAAGTGGGCTTTTCTCCCCAAACTCCATGTCTACTAGTGGGCGGTCCCAGTCGGGATCAGGGTCCCCGTGGACTCTTCAAGGACCCAGGCCCTTTCTGTTCTCCCCGCCCCCATCTCCCGCAGGCCAGCTTGTCCCCTCAAGGTCACGAGATGCTGCCGCAACACCATGTGTCACACGCAGATGTGACCGCATCCCAGTGGACAGGGCTCACTCCTGTCCAGCTCTCTGTTAAGGGAGGATGCCTTTCTCCTAAGCTGACGGCCCACGGGCCTCGGGGTCATCTGCCAAGACTGGGGCGTCAGCCCTCCGCCGAGCCCCGTGTTCCCCGGCAAGGAGCTAGTTGGGGGCTTCGCCTTTGCCAGCAAGGAGAACAGGGGAGAGAGGCCCCCGGGCGCACCTTCTGCTTCAACAAAACGCCAGCCCACCCTTTATAGGAGCCAATCGAGGCACAGAGAGAGGAAGCATAACCAACGTCACCCTGCTGGCAGGTGGCAGACCTGGGGTGACGCCAGACCCACGGCCTGCCTCCCTACTCTTTCCTTTCCAGAAAACACGCTCATAAGTTAACCGAGACGGTCTGAGCTGATGGTAGCGTTTCTCAATAAAACCCACTGGCCTGAGGGATAGAAAAGCTGGCACCGGTGAATGAACCTGAGTCCCAGGACCGTGCAGATGCGGAGGGACAATGAAATAACTCAGCTCAAGGGGTTGTCCCGCCTCCAGCACCACCTCCACGTGCAGGACTAACAACGCAGTTCCCACGCACGTGGGCACGGTTTTCAAGGTTGTCAGAAGAAACCAGTATGTGAGGTGGAGAAAATCCTGCTTCATCCGCCGCTACCTCCACCCAGGGGCTGGGGGATGACTCCCACTTACAAAACAAAATAAACTGGCAACTTTTGGCCAAGAAAACGTGGCTGGAAGTGATAGATGTCACTTCCAAGTGGAACCGCAGAACCGCGACGTGATTTGCCACATCCCTTCCCACTGCCTCTCCCACTGCGACCAGGGGAACACAGAGAGAGATGGAGCCTCGGTCAGCCTGGGCCTCTGAGCGGCCACAGCGCTCCCCTGGCGACGACACCGCTGAGCCGAGTGAATGAGAGATGAACCTTCGTTGTGCCCAGACGCAGAGAGCGGGGTTGTTTGGTCCTGCAGCCTCGCTGAGCCTGACCCCAGAGTCCTTTCCCTGAGAAGCACCAACGGAGGGAGGGAGCAGCCACAGGACTGAGTGTGGGAACAGGGCTGCAGGCAGAGGGAAGAGCAGGTGCGAAGACCCCGAGGCAGGAGCCAGAGCTGGTGTATGTCAGTCACAGCCACGGCTGGAGCAGCTCCAGCAGCGGAAAGGCTCAGGGGCGGGAGGGGGCGGGTCAGGAGATGGAGTTAGAGGTGCCAGGTGGTGGAGGGGCTGATAACGTCCTTGCAGGCCACTGTGAGGCCAGGCACAGTGATTACAGGTGTGGGGGGCGGCGAAGGTCTCCGAACCAACCAGTGCACCTCCCCTCTCGGGTCTGTGTCCAATGCCGCCTTTAAAAAGTAACCAGGAAATGCTGCAGCCGGTGGGGGATGCCCACCCTGGGGGCCCTGCACACAGGCAGGGGGCGGGGGGGGAGCGTTCTCCCTGACTGCCCCCACCCCAGGGCGCTCTTCCTCCCGGGCTAGGGCCCTTCCAGCCGGCCTTGGGTTTGGCTGCAGGTCCCCATGGGTCTGGGGCATGGAGAGCCTTTCCCAGCCGCTCTCCTCAGTGTCTGCGTGTTTACGGAGACGACTCTTGCATGAGGCTCCCAGGGCTGCTCCGCTGATCCAAGCATCTGTTCAGTGGAGCCTCCTTCTCTATTTATTTCTCCAGTAAACAACCGGGGCAAAAGCAGGCCTCTTTGGTCTTTCCGCCACTCCCGCCGCAGTGCCAAGATCTAATAGGATGCAGAGATGACAGGAGCAGGAGGGGGCCCCGTGATCTGAGCGGTACAGAGTGCGAGGCTCTGGAACCTCCAGGCAGAGGCTGTGTCTGGTGCCGTGGGCAGAGCTGCCCGCGCCAGGGGACATTGGCTGGCTTTGCCCCACCAGCATCACAGCACCCTAGTGATCCCCTAATGGGCCTCAAAGAACCACCCCTCCCCTTTCTTAGTCCAGGGAGTTTCACGGTAGGCCTGAAGCCCCCTGCTCCCCGACCGCCACCTGCACCCACATCTGGGCACAGGGACGTGGCTGAGCCCTGACCCCTGCGTTTCTTCTTCTTCCTCTGGCCTTCACGATTGGCTCTGCAGCTAGTCATGTGACCCAAGGGGGATCAATGTGGTCGTGCCATGACATTTAGGGAACCATGCAGAAAAAAGTGGGGTCTTTCCGTTCAGATGGCTAAGGTGGCAGGACGTGAGCTCACCGCTGCTGGTGACCGTCTCAGCCACCACGTCGGGGGAGCCTGACTGAGAACAACGACAACACGGGAGAAAGCAAAGGGGACGGATAGAGAGACACAGGTTCCTGGCTCCTGCATCCAGTCAAGCCTGAGGTCCCTGCATTCGGGCATCCAGCAGTTTCTGTGGGTTCCTGTCACTCACAACGAACAGCATCCCGACCTGCACACACACGGACCTCGGCAGAGCGATGTAAGGAAGTGAGTGGGGCGTGGTGGCGGAATGGACACGGGGCAGGATGGAAGATGAAGGAAGGCGGGTGTGTAAGCAGAGGGCAAGGAGGTCCGAGAGTCACTTATTGGCACGGTTTTGTGTCCCTCAGCATAAATGCCCCAGTCTCCCCACGGCCTACCTGGCCCTGTGGCGTCCAGCTCATTACCTCTTAGGCCTCATCTGCTCCTTCTCCTTCTTGCAGCCTCTGTTCTAGCCACACAGCCTCTAGATCCACTTTCTATTCCGTATAATCAATTACACAATTTAGCAGCTTAAAACGGCACCTATTTATTAGCTTACAGTTCTGTAGGTTGGAAGTCCGGCACAGCGTGGCTGGCTTCTCTGCTCAGGCTGAAATCAAGGTGCTAGCTCGCTGGGTTTTTATTTGGAGCTAAGGGCTCTCTTCTGAACGCATTCCTGTCATGGGCTGAATTCAGTTCCTTGTGGTTGCAGGACGGTAGCTCTCAGCTCTTCGAGGCCACCTGGTCACATGGCTCCCTCTGTCTCCGGCAACAGCACATCCAATGTGTCTCATGCTTCCAGCCAGAGAAAACTCCCTGCTCTTCCAGGGCGCACCTGATCAGGCACACCTGGTCCACTCCCGCACCTTGACGTCAGCTGACTGGGGGCCCTCATTACAAATGCAGAGGCCCTTCCCAGCAGCACCGAGATTCATGCTTGGAAATAACCAAAGGAGGAGGATTTTGGAGGCCAGCTTTAGAATTCTGCCCCCACAACACCCTTGTTCCTCAGACATTCCAACCCTGCTCCCTCTCAAAGCCTTGTACTGCTGTTCCCTCTTCCAAGAAAACTCTGGCTGCAGGTGGCCTGCTGACCCAGCCCCTCACGTCAGTCGGGTCTCCATACAAATGCCCTGTCCTTGAGTAGCCTCACTGGCCACCCAACGGAAACATTGTCCCCTTCGCTGTCCAGCCCCTTCACCCTGCTTTGTTTTTCTTCAGAGTTTATGTGCTATTACAGATTAAATACAGACAGCTCTGTCTCCCCCGCTGGACTTGATTTTGTTTGCAGAGCCTGGCACAGAGTAGATGCTCAATAAATATTTGTTGAATGAAAGGATGAACATGTTTCTTAAATATCTTAATGGTCTTAAACATCCCCCCTGGGGTGGTTCTCGTGTTTATCTGCCAGGCCCGGGCTCCATGGGAGGCAGAGTGAAGCTAAGACGGCGAGCTCAGGCATCGAGCCAGATGGCCCGAGTTCACATCTTACCGTCCAGCCCTTTACCTCTCAAAGCCTGGTTCTTCCTCTACAACATGGGGAGACTCAAAGGGCGTCTGTAGGTGCTAAGTGACATGATCCAGGTAAAGTGCCTGGCACCCAGATTAGAACCGTAAGAGGACGCTGTTTCATACCCTCAGGTGGGAAAAAATAGAAAACACCGACATTATCGGGGGTGGGCAAGGATGGCATGATGGGGACTTCCGCTGGGAGCGCACACCACTGTGGCCACCTTAGAGATTCCTTTGGCAAAATCTCGTGGAGGTGAAGATATGCGTGTCCTGCGTCCTGCCTAGGAGACGGGCATGAGTCCTCGTCACGACACTGTTTGCAGTGGTGTCTGCCACGTCTGCCGATACACCTACCAATGCTTACATCAATAGGGTTTCACGATACAGACTCACAGAGGCGGCTAGCAATGAGACAGCGTGGGCGGATTGACTGCCAGGCACTAAAGTAAGTGCTCTACATAAATGATTTCATTTCATCTCTCTCCTCCCTGGAGGGGGGTGGAGTGGAGGCTCTCAGCGTCCTCGTCTCCGGCCGCCTGGTGGTACCCACGCCCTCGGCAGCACCGGCCGGCTCTCTGAGCTTCAAACTCCCCAGGCACGTCCTCCCTGGGACTCTGTGTGTGCTCCTCGCCCCACCCCGGGGTCGTCTCTTCCTCGTTTCCTACTTTTCCTGCCCACCTTCCTGCCCCCTCTCTTGCTCTCCTAACACGCTGATCCGTTTCTCCCACAGCACCTCATTAAACTCATTGGATTGATGTCGTGTACTTAGTTTTCTCTTTATAATCTGACTTCTCCACCCAAAGACCAGCAGTGTGTGGGGGCACTTGGCGACCTTGCTCTTTGTTGAAGCGCTAGGGCTAGAAGGGCCCTGGGCACCAGGATGGCGCTTGTGAATCACAAATTGGCCATGAGGTAAATCTGGCGTGTGCACGGGAAAGGCAGGACGTGGAGGGGGAAGCACCTGAGGAGTCTTATCACCTTGGCTTTGGGCACCAAACACACCTTCTGGTCTTTTAGAAAAGGTCTCCTTCAATAGATCCAAACCAGTTGCCAAGAAGTCTATAAAATGGAAAACAGATGATGAAAGAAGAAGGAGCAGTGGAGGGGGATGTGGAGAATGACCTGCACTATCTTAAAGTCTCCTCAAATCAGAGCACGTCTCTACCTAGTGTGTCGACTGGTTCCTCGGGTCCAGCCTAGGCCACACATCAGGACAGACCTGGAGAACGGCTGCGGTGGGGTGTCTTTAGGTTGCAGCTTTAGCAATTCCAACAAAGGGGGGCAGTGGGAGAGGGTCATTAGCAGCCCCGTTGGGGGGTGAGGACAAGAGAAATAAAAAGCAGACAGGATGAGTCGGGCTGGTGGCAAGGGCCACCTAGGGTGAGAGCACTCAGAGACAACTCTGAAGCTGTCCCCAGATTTCCTGCTCTGGGCTGGTCTCTGCGTAGGATTCTGCGGGGCACAACCGCTCCCCCTGGGCCCAGCTTCTCCTTCTGTCAGCGCGAGGCTCAGACTCGCCCGGAACTCCTCCACCTGGAAGCCCCAGCCACAGAGGTCCTGGGAGGCTGTCTGGGAGGTCGTAAATATTTGAAACCACCTATGAAATGTTTTTACTAAAGAAAAAAAAAAAAATCAAACCAGAAACAGTCAAGCCCCTAAATCTAACCACCACTTTACAAGAAATACTGGGGACGGAAACAAATGTTAAATGACACCACAGGGTTGCAATTCACAAACTCTTAACTGCACAAAACTCTCCGGGACAAATGACTCAGTGTCTTCACCAAATAAATTGCAAGGAAAGAAAAGAGGGAACCTATAGAATTAAGGAGACTGAAGAGACTCATCAGCTAACAGCCACGGATGGGCGGGCCTTATCTGCACTTCGACAAGAATAACCTCTACAAACAATTCATGAAATAACGGGGGACGGTTGAGCAGTGACGGGATATTTGGTGGTGTTAAAAATGATTGGGAATGTAAGTTTTGATATAATAATGGAATTATGGATGTTTTTTAAAGAATCCCCCCTTTTTTAGAGCTACATGTTCAAATACTTATGGATAATACGGTGCCTGGGATTTGCTTCCAAATAATCTAAAGGGAGGGCTGGGAAGGGGATGGATCTAGACCAGCGGTTCTCAACCTGTGGGTTGCGACGCCTTTGGGGGTCGAACAACCCTTTCACAGGGGTCTCCTAAGACCATGGAAAAACATATATATAATTACATATTGTTTTTGTGATTAATCACTATGCTTTAATTATGTTCAGTTTGTAACAATGAAAATACATCCTGCATATCAGGTATTTACATTACGATTCATAACCGTAGCGAAGTTACAGTCATGACGTAGCAACAAAAACAATTTTAGGGTTGGGGGTCACCACCACATGAGGAACTGTGTGAAAGGGTCGCGGCATTAGGAAGGTTGAGAACCACTGGTCTAGATGAACAAGTTAGCCGTGAGTTGACAGTCACGGCAGCTGGCCCTGGGTACATGAGGATGCTTTCTAGCACTTCCTCTATGAAAACAAACATGCCTTCGCCAATAAGGTGACCCCCAGGCTTACAAATATTTTGGTGAGCTTATTAAAATTCAGTTTTTCTTTTACTGATCCGCTTTACATCATACGCCCAGCTATATAACCCATGATTATGAAACATGGGGAAATTAATTCATCGACACTAAATTACTCTCACTTTGAGACAACTCACATGGCAACTGAGTGCAGAGAAACGGTTCAGGTCAGTGCTTTGTCCTTTGTGTCTCTGTGACACTCAGCAATTTTATTTCTGCTTCTCGGAGCCTCAGCTTTCTCCCCTGTAAAATGGGTGGAGGGAGTAAATGAGATTTTATGTGTGCAGCGCTTGATCCCATGCCTGACCGTCAGCAAACTGCAGCTACTATTACAACCAGTGGCAGCAATGCCAGAAGAATGTAGAATAAGTTTGCAATCATTTAAAAAACTATGCTTCTTCAGGCATTGTAGAAAGATGCCTGGGATATTACAAATAGACAAAGGTAATCCCATTGGGAGTTGTTCATTCATTCAACAAACAGTCCTGAGTGCCTTTCGTGTGCCAGACACTGTGGGTCTCCTGGGACTGACAGGGCGGAGGGATGCAGGCCTATCAAGACAGGGGAAAAACCGGGGGTCAAGACTTCCTTAGGGATGGTCCAGGGAGATGTCCGGATCGAGATCTGAAGGATACCGGAGAATGAGCCAGGCTCGGTGTGGGGAGCAAAGGCAGAGTAAGAAGAAAGCATTCCAGGCTGCTAAGGGAAGAGCAAGTGCAAAGGCCCTGGGGCACAAAGGAATAATTCCTGGGTCTGAAGGATCCGAGTCCAGAGAGGACAGATCAAGGTGGGGCAGGGAGTGGCTGCAGCAGCGGGGGTTTCTTTCACATTTACTTCATACCTGCTGAATTTTGTCAATATTTCACGAAAAGCATGCATTTTTATAATTTCTTAAAAGCTAAAAGAAAAGAAAAACACCTCATAAAGCCCCAGGAAGTAAAGAAATCACTACAGCATTTCCTGTCTTTGTCTCAGACATCTATAATATGTTGTTCACTTACGTTTGCTAAAGAAACCACCTTGTTTAAATGTAATAAGCACGACATCCTCATCCTTCCCTACCTTCTTTCCCTTTTGTCGTGGGTTAGACCTGGACACAAGAATTATGCCTAGCCCTGGCCGGGTTGCTCAGTTGGTCGGAGCATCGTCCCATACACCAAAAGATGGTGGGTTCGATTCCTGGTCAGGGCACATGCCTGGGTTGCAGATTCGATCCCCGGTCAGGGTGTGTACAGGGTACAATGATTGATGCTTCTCTCTCTCCCTCCCTTCCTCTCCCTCTCAAATCAATAACCATATCCTTGGGTGAGGTTTTAAAAATAAAAAAATACAAGTAAAAAATAGAATAGAATAGAATAGAATAGAATAGCATTATCCCTAATTTAACCGTGTTCTTCCCAACCCGCAGGGAGGCCCCAGCCCTCAGACAGAGTCCAGGGCATCAGGTGGAGCTCAGAAGAAAGTGAGTTTGGGGGAAGGCTTTCCATTTTCTCAGTGGCCTGCAGCCCGGGCGCCGTCCCCATGCTGAGCACAGCGGACCCACGGGAAGAGAGAACCGGGTGTGGTGCGTGGGGTGACCACCCTGGAAAGCGGCACCTGCCGATTTTTGTCTGCGGTACGTTGCTAGGGCAGAGTTCTCTCTCTGGTTTCCTGTCACAGCCTCAGGCTACGGCTGACTTTGATCGGAGATGGTGCATTTGCCACGCGTGCCAGTGACCTGAGTGGGGCTGGATACTGGGAGGCACAGACGCCCCCTGCTTTGCTCCGCCACAGCAGGGACCTTTCCAGGCCGCGCCTGGCAGCTTCTCCCTGCAGGAACGCCGCGTTTGTGATGCGTTTGTTCCCTTGCCTGTTTTGATCCCCTCGCTGTGCCCCCGCTCAGCTCAGGACCTTTCATGTCATGTCAGATGTAGCGACACATGATACAGAGGAGCCTGTCCTCACGGGAGACAGAGACAAGTTTGCAGGTGGTTCTGGTCCCAGGAGAGAGGCCCCGCCCAGACACCTCGGGGACGTCCTTGACTTGGCCTCTCCCTTCGAAGGCCTCTGTTTGTTTGCTCCTTATCGGTGATAATAAAGGGGAACCCACCTGCTGCCATGCCCCCATCTGAAAGATGAGAGGACTGAGGCCAGGGGGCCACCCCGTCCCCAAAGACGCCCGCACACAGTGATGACAGGCTCCCAGCCAGACCATCAGCAGCGCCTCGTATCCTAGTCCAAAGAACTCACTTAGAGTCGAGCTCTGCCTCTCGGCTCGGTCGTGCACGTGGCGCAATCCCGCACCAATCGCTCAGCCTCTCTGTGCCTCAGTTTCTCCCTCTGTGAACGGAGGATAACAATTCCCACTGCTTAGGGTCGTCGATGTGAATCCTCTTCTGATCCTCCACTTAACTATTCCCCTGTTCGCCTATTAATCCCAGTGCGCCCCTCGCCGACCCCCGCTTTGCTCACGGCTGCGCCCTCGGTGCCTAACACTTCCTCGCACCGCGGAGATGGCGAGCAAGCGTTTGTGATAACTCGGCATCGTGCTCGGCACCGGCAGCAACCGTCATTGGGAACAGAGCAAGGCCATTATGACGCATGGAGGGAAAGCAGGATTTGTTTTAAAACTGTGCAATCACCTGGAACTGAGGGGACAAAGAGCCCAGGCCCCGGTCAGCCGCGCGGCTCCAGGGTGTCTCCCCGTTGTCCTCTCTCAAGGACGGCATCGCCCAGACACAGGCCAGAGCCCTTCCCTGGGGCTGACATCCCTGTCCTCTGCCCCAGAGGATGGGAGTGAGCAGGGAGAAAGCTGCCACCCGCCGTGGGCAAGGGGACCACGCGCTCCAATGGCAGGATCCCCAGAGAAAACACCGGACGTCAGCTAAATTCGAATTTCAGAACAATCACATTTTTCGTAAAAGGATGGTCCCGGAGATTGCGTGGGGTCTAGTTACCCTTCAAAAAAAAAAAAGCATTTGGTGCTTATCTGAAATTCGAAATGGACCGAGTGTGTCCTGCCTTTGAACCTGCTAAGCGTTAACGCGGGCCTGCCGAGCCGGGGGCCGCCCTGCGCCCGCCCCTGCAACGTCCCCACGAGCCCACGCGCGACCTGCGGGGCTGGTTATGAGAATCGACAGCGGGAAGCCGAGCGGACCGGCCTGTGCAAGCCCCAACGCCCGCACAGACGGTGGGACGGGCAGGAACTTCGTTGGCTCCGCGCACAGCCGAGCCCGCGGCCTCGCACTGCGCCCGCCACACAGCGGAGCTGCCATCGCTATTGGTCACAATGACAAATCTGCGGCACTTCTTTCCCTAAACAGCCAAAAATAGAAAACAGGAAACCCTGCCCGTGGCATCTAGGTCCCACATCCCGAGCACACCCCGCTGGTCCCCGTTTCTTGCGAGGAAGGACCCAACACGCGGCCCCCCGAGCTGTGGCCACGCGGGGGAGTGCCCGGACTGCGCGTGCGCACGCCACTCCCAGGGCGCTGCTCTGCGCATGCGTCTGCGCGGCCTCTGCAGGGTACCGTGTGCGCGTGCGCAAGAGGCCTCGGCCAGGAAGCGGGGACAGGCCTGGTCCGCCAGCGCCCGCGCCGCACACGCGCCCGAGAGCCCTTCGGGGACACGTTGGGTTTCCAGGCTCAGGGCGGTCCCTGCTGCCCGTCTTCATGGCCTTCGCGCCCATGGGGCCTGAGCCCGCCTTCTTCGAGGTTTTGGACCGGCACAGGGCTTCTCTGCTGGCCGCCCTGAGGAGAGGCGGCGGGGCGCCCGCGGGCGGGGGGACGCACCCGGCCTCTAGGTACCAGGGCTCCCCCGCGGGGCGCGCGCCCCAGAGGCGGGAGGCGACAAGGCTCCGGGGCCTGGCGGGCGGGTTGAGGCGCCCTGAGGGGAAATGCCCGGTTGCAGCTTCCGGCCTCTCCACATCGGCAGCCAAATGTGGAGGCCGCCAGAGGGGCCCCCGGTGCCCGCGGCCGTGACCCTGAGAAGCCGCCTTTCCGCCCCCGCTTCTAAGTCTTACTTAGCCCCCAAGGCGTCGTGGCAGCCCCGCCCCGCGTCCCTTTCTAGAATGTTCCGGGAGCCTCCCCGTGGCCGCGCTCGCAGGTTTTTCTGAGAAGCTTGCCCGTCGAGGAGTTTGGGTCCCAGTTAAAGACAAAACAATTTTCTTTTTCTTTTTGGCGAAAATAGTAAAGGCGTTTTCGTCACCTTTTGGGGGGTGGAGGGAGAGAAAAAGGAAAGTCGTGAGTTCTCAGTGAGTGCGTTTCGTCCAAGAGGACAAGGCAGGCGCCGCGTCGTAAGTCGCTTAGACGGAAATGGCCGTTTTCTTGCCGGCGGAGACGACCCGCGTTTTAAACGGGTTCTTCGGCGGCAGCTGGGGCCCAGCGCGGCGCTGCCGGGGCCGCGGGACGCGGGCGTGACCGCAGGAAATGGTTTCCGTGGGCGCCGGCCTTCCCGGGAAACGCCGTGTCGTTTGGCGTCCGTGGTCCGCTTCTCGGGGTTATCCGCAAAGTCTTTCGGCCTGAATAAGTTACTTTTATTTTTAAACCCAAACCAACCATTTAAAAAAAAAAAAAAAAAAAAGGAAGGAAAACCCACCAGTAAACACGTTTTGCGTAAGGACTTGGTTTGGGGGAGAATTTAAGGGGCTGCAGGAAGGGAGGACGTCCCGCTTTACATTTCAGATGTAAATTAATCTGATCGTATCTCCGAGCTGGTCCTGCAGCTTTTTTTTTTAATTGGGAAGAAATGAATAGTAGCGTCAGTTTATACAGGCCGACGCGGGAAAACCTGAAATGGTTTGAATTTCATCTTCTGATACACGCGGTCCCGACGAACGCAGGCTGCGGGGGGAGCGAGAAGAACCCGCACTCGCGCGTGTGCTGGGTTCGATCTCCCGGAGCCGCGTGGGGAAACTGAGGCAGCGCCCAGCACGCCGGGCTCGGGCCGAATGGCCTGCTGTAAAGGGGCATGAGCGTTGCCAGGTCTTTTCATGGTAGCGATTTTTTTAAAAGTTTTAAAATGCAAAAGGGCCCATTGAAAGCATGCGATCAATGAGGGTCACAGGCTACAAAAAGGAGTGTTTCTTTGGAAAGGGGGGTATTTTTGCAGTGCGGTTTGGGGAAGGAAACCCACAGCCAACGTGACATCATTTTTAAATCGAAACACTCAGTAGTCTTTCCAGCCAAGAAGTGTGTATCGAAGTAGGTTAAATATGGAAAGTAGATTAAAATATATTTTTAATTGTAGTGTCTAGTCATTAAGAGGGAGATGCACCTTCAATGGGTAATTGTTGGAAAAAGAAAGTTACAAGCAAATGCAATTCCTGACGAGTTAGTGCCCGCTGTCAGTGCTGGTGTCCTAACGCGGTGCTGAGGTCAGAGGTCAGCGGGGCACCTGATGACGTGCGTCACCCGGTCTCAGAAACAGCCGTCGGACTCGGCCGCAGCGCTGATCCGGGCACACGTCACCTGCCGCGGAGGCCTCGCTCAGGACTCAGATTGAGTCACGTGTGCTCCTCGTTGCAGTGCTGAGGTTCTCGCGTCCATAGAAGGTGTCATCCGAGACGTAATCACGAGCTTGGCGAGAAACGAAGCCCCCGCATTCACGATGGACAACCGAGCGACCTGGGAAAATATAAAGTGGGCGTTCTGCGTTTTTTATACTTTTAAATGCAGTATCTATGTCACTATTTGAATTTAGTTAAGTTAGAGTTCTAGTCAGATTTCTTTTTTTTTTTTTAATTGTTTTACCCCTGCCAAAAAGTATGTAAGGAATTTTACAAGACACATACCATACAGGCAGGTTCTGTAAACTAGAAGGAGGCGTGGAAGGCGAGGCAGCGGGGAGACAAGGCCAGGAAGAAAGACCGGAGCTCAGAGAGCGCTAGGAACGGCGATGCCTGTGATAAGGCCGTCCGGCTCTGCCAAAAATAGGCTCCGCGCTTAGATCTGGGCTTCCCGTCACCCCAAGGGGGGATTCTCCTCTCTGCTCAGGAAGCAAACCCCTGTTCTGGGGACCCACGGCCAACGCTGCTGCTGAGAACAATGGGACTGTGTCCTGAACGCAGAGCGCCTTTCAGAGGCCCTTCCTGCTAAGGCCTTCCCCTGCTGAGCGTGTGTCCCAGAGGGTAGCGTCAGCAAACAGGGCATCACAGTCCTGGGAGCTGGTTACACGGCCTGTCTTCCTGGGGCCCTCGGCCTGCAGAATCTTCCCGCTGACCCACGAAAACGCCACAAAAGTAGTTCTCCGCCAGAGTCACAGAAACAGAGCAGAAGTAGTTTTGAGGCTGAGAGTCACTGAGTATTCTTTTAGGATTAATATAACCCATATAAAACCTAAGCTTTTGAATCATATTTGGCTTCATGTTTTGCAAAATGGGTTTCACCAAGCCTTGCAGCCCCTGACTGCTGGCTTATTTGCCCGGTGCCTTCTGCCACCTTTAGGACAGGCTCAGTAATTCACTGTCACAACCCAGCACAAAGGGTTTCATTTCATGTAACGTTGGAGGTAAATCAGAAATTAAATATTTCAAAACTCATTAAATTGAATAAAGCTCTTGAGTAAATTGTTAAAATTAGCAAAATGCTAATTGTGAAATATTTGAAAATAGTTCATATACACTAAATGTCCTCCCAGGAAAGAAATATATAGACACACACATATGTCATAATCAAAGGTCTATAATGTCTTTATTTTAAACATTTTCTTTTAGTTCTTCTGTCTGCCACAACACTAATTACCCAATTGTCACCTGGGATTATCCTAAAGCCTTCATGCTTACATTACAGGGAACTGTGGATTTAAATGATATGCAGAAGAGGACATTAAGTGTATATTGTTTGGAATTCAGAAATTAATTGTTTTTTTACTATATTCCCTTGCCTTAAATAAAATGGCAGGTTTGAAGATTCTGTGGGTCTTCAGATGGTATCTCATTGTACCACAAGGAAAATCAGAAGTGATTCACCAAAATCAGTGAAAAATTTTGGTAAGTTCACCTCTCTCTCGGCTTTTAGTAATAAATGAGTTTGGTTACCTGCAGAGTTTTCATTATTCCTACTTCAATAATTTCACTTGTTCTTCAATAAACCACTCTCATACTCGAAATAAATTTGTAGATGTTGTATTGTCTGTCATTAACCGTGGAAGTAAATTGTAACTCCAAAATAAATTTTCAGAGTACACGATTTGGTGAGAAAGTATGTTCTCCATTTTGCTGTTCACTGAGCAATAATTTTATCTAACTCTTCAGGCAATTATGTTCTGTACTTCTGTTTTGGAAAGACCACTTTTGTAATGTTATGGGAAGGAACTGGTGGCTGTCAAATGTTTTGAATTAGAGAAATGATGAGTAACTTGTTTATTGTATCTTATTTTCCAGCTTTAATTCTTAAAATACTGTCCATGATCTATAAATTAGTCCAGAGCGACACTTACGCCACCAAGAGGTAAATGGATTGTTCTGGTAAATTACTCTTTCAAAGGCCGTGTGAGATTTAGTTAGGTTAACTTTCATGGTATGTTCTGGAAAGTTACATCAGACTAGACTGCAGGTAATAGATTACTTTGTTTATATGTGTGTCTCATCCAATCAAACTTGTCATATTCAAGGAGAACATGGTTAATACATACATATATATTTTAAATTTCCGTAGAGACATATATTACACGGACAGCCAGCTCTTCGGTAGTCAGACGGTCGTGGACAGCATCATCAATGACATTTCCTGTATGTTGAAAGTGCCCAGGAGGTGTCTGCATATAGTGAGTAGCATTTCATACAAGACATTTTATCTTTTTAAGACAAAACGTTTGTATAAAAATTATAATGGAAGAATAAATGTGATCTGTGCCTTCTTTTGATATTTTTTGACACTGTATTTTTCTTACTGTAAATTTAAATATCTATTCTCAATATTTTCCCTTGGATGAATGGGATCAAAATAAATGAAGTACCAAATATTTTTCATTTCTAAATACAACTTACATATAATGAGCTAAAAATACATATGTTTTAGCAGGTGTACGTGAGGAATGACTTCGAAGCATAAAAATATATTTGTGAAAAAGTTTTCGAATATGTCTTTTTTTTTCTTTCTTTTTTTTTAGTTATCTACATCAAAAGGCTTGATTGCTGGCAATTTAAGGTTCACCGAGGAGGACGGCACCAAAGTGAACTGTAGCAGCGCAACGGTGAGTGCCCGTGTTTTCCCCCCTTCGCTCCCTGTACGACCCCCGTCTTAGAAACGTGTTTTATCTTCTGCTTGCCATGTAGTTTGGAGCTCAAGGTTTTAACTAAAGCTGAAGGATGAATAGCTATAGTTTTAAAATATGCCACTTGTCAGGTGTCGTTGAAATAAACGTGCACATTTCTTTAAAAAACGTACTGTTGTTCCCGGCTGCTGTGGCTCAGTGGATTGAGCGTCGGCCTGCGAGCCAAGCGTCGCTGGTTCGATCCCCAGTCAGGGCACGTGACTCGGTTGCACGTCAGGTCCCCAGTTGGGGGCGCGAGTGAGAGGCAACCACTCAGTGATGTTTCTCTCCCTCTCTGTCTCCTTTCCCCTCTCTCTAAAAATAAATAAATAAATAAACAAATAAATAAATTATTTTAAAAAAAAACCATACTGTTGTTTTCAGGTAGAGTGTGGGTTGACCATTTTAACGTGACTATTTAGGTAATCTTCATAAAACCTTCTGGTTCTGAAACTAATGTGCTTAAAAGAAAGCCGCTTAGCTTGGCTTTGGCACGCAGAAGGCCCGCAGCGTGAAGCGAGAGTGGGTTGCAGAGGGCCAGCGCTCCGGGTCGCAGAGGAGCCTGTGGGCGGGTGCTGCCGGGTCTGCACAGGGAGGTCTCTCCTTCACCCGCTGCTCCTGCCTTTTAAGCCGCACAGCCTCGCTCTCTTAAGAAATTCCCACCTGCTGGGAAGTAGCTCAGGGTGCGTCTGTTTTCTTACTGAAGAAGAAATGTTCCCTATTGTTTCGTACTGTGGCCTAAACCTCTGATGGCAGGTACATTTTGTAAAAAATGGAAATACAGGATTTTTGTGATAAATTTTAAAATGCAGTTATACTTTATTTTTTTTCTTTTTTAGAATTAAATTGATTGGAGCGCCTTGGTTAATACGTATTAGTTTTCTTAAAGAATTCTCACCACCTGGTTTTCTGTTGTGTGAATCTCCCCCTTACTCACGGTGCTCCAGCCTCTGGCCTCCTCTCAATTCCTTTAATTAAAGTTTCTGGGCCTTTGCATGTAGCTGGACTGCTGGCTGCTCCCCGTCCTTCAGGTCTCAGCTCAAGTGACTCCTCCCCGGAGCTCCTTCTCTGACAACTGTGTGGTTTCCTGCATACATAGCAGATCTCCCTTTTCTTTTCTTCCTTTTCTTCTTTTTATTTTTTTGTTGTTGTTGTTTAAGTATATTTTATAGATTATGTTGTTACAGGAGTTCCAATTATTTTCCCCTTTGCTCCCCTCTGCCCAGTACCCCCTTCCCTCCAGCAATCCCACCCCCCTTAGTTCATGACCATAAGTCGTGCATGTAAGTTCTTTGGCTTCACCCTTTCCTATATTATTCTTAACTTCCCCCCGTCTATTTTGTACCAACCAGTTATGCTTCTTAGTCCCTGCACCTCATCCCCTCCCCCCTCCCAGCTGATAATTCTGCAAATGATCCCCACACCTATGATTCTGTTCCTGTTCTGGTTTGCTTAGTTGAGTTTTGTTGTTATTTTTTAGATTCAGTGGTTGATAGTTGTGAGTTTGTTGTCATTTTTATACTTTCTTTTTATCTAAAATAAAAACTGTCTTGTTTTGTTAACTTAGGCTGTTGCTGTGCCATCTAATATTCAAGGAATTTGGAGTATCCTTTGAATGGAAAACTGCTTAAACTTCTGGAATGTTCATTCATTTATTACCTTGTTAAATTAAGGCTTCTGATGGCCAACCACCAAGCCAGACCCTACGATGGTCAAGATGAACATGCCATGGTCCCTTCTGTGGGGTTCTTTTAGGAGCTCACCATTTAGTAGGAGAGGCAGATCACTACACACAGGAATAAGTATGTTACGTATTTCAAGGTAAAAATGAAAATCCTGTGATCTGTAACTGCTTCTGAATTGATCTAAAGGACACCGTTATTCAGTTGGTTAAACTGAAGCGCTCTTACCTTAAATTTGTCTTCCTTAACTTCACAGATTTAATTACAGATGCAAAATTTCTATTAATTGTAGAAAAAGATGCGACATTTCAGCGCCTGCTAGATGACAACTTCTGCAGCAGGATGTCTCCGTGCATCATCGTTACGGTATACCATCACCTCTGCCACAGCCCCACGGCTCACATGGTGCTCGGCGCTGCGGAGGAGGGTCGGTGTCCTCTGTGCAGCCTGGAGGACATTCTTTTATCCCCATGATGCGTCCTTTGGGGTCATAGAACAAGAATTTCCGAGGTGTCTGTTTAACCTTTTTAATTGATTTTCTTGAGGCTCAGGGAGAGAAAGAGAGCGAGGAAGAGAGAGAAAAAGGGAGAGAGAGACACTGATTTTCTTTTGTTCCCCTTACTGCTGCATCATTGGTTGCTTCTTGTATGTGCCCTGACTGGGGATCAAATGCTCAGTCTTGGTGTATCAGGACGATGCTCTAATAAACTGAGCTCCCCAGCCGGAGCTCAAAGGTATTTATTTAAACAGCCTCAAATCTGACTAAAATCAAGCTCAGGTGTCTCAGCTGGCTGGAGCACCGTCCTGCACACCCAAAGGTTGTGGTTCGATTCCCAGTCAGGACGCATACCTAGGTTGCGGGTTTGACCCCCAGTCAGGGCGCATACGGGAGGCAACCAATCAATGTTTCTTTCACACAATGATATTTCTCTCTCGAAAAGCAATAAAGATATTTTTAAAAATTCAAAACCAAGGTGATGGACCTGATCTGTAAATACCAGCGACTTCCTAGTACCACGTGAGGAAACACAGGCTTCCAGTGTCACCCTGCCAGGGGCGGTAGGACACACACTGAGAGAAGAAAACGTCACACGCGGTCCTCTTCCGGCTCGTCTTTCTTCTTTGTGCCGCCGCCTAGTCCTTGCCTGCCCGCACGTTGCTGCTGCCACGGTTCCGCTGGCAAGGGCTGCCGTGACGTCCAGGGAACACCCACAAGGTGGCCCACTGTCGCGGCTGCCGCTGCGGAGGGGAGCTGAGATTGGGGCTCTTTATTCACGGGGTGTCCTTTGGTTCCCTTTGACCCCCCCGCCACATACACATCTTGTCTTTCCCCAAAGGGAAAAAATAAAAGTACACTACCATTTACTAAGTGATCCTGCTCTGAGCACTTTGCTTAGAGTCCATGTTTATTGCTGTTTGTCACATAACAGCTTGTGAAGTCCCGCAGCTGCTTTATGAGGTAGGCACTACCATCGCCCCATTTTAGCGTGAGGGCGCTCGGGTGCAGAAGGTATTTACCGCAAAACCAGGACTCGGGCTCGGATAGTCCCGCTCCACATTGCTAGAGAGACATAGTTCCGTGTGGCAGGCATGTTTATCCCGATTCTATAAATAAAGCCACAGCCTAACGAGACTAAGAAACTCGCCCGGTGCCACCCACGGATGATTGGCAGAGGAGGAATCCCAGCTCAGAGCTGTGCGATGGGAAGCCTGTTCCCGATCCCCACCAGCCTTCTCCTCTGTCCGCCGTTTCCTTTGCTGCTCTGCTTCTCCCACTCACCACTGTGGTGAGGCCCAGTGAGCCACTGTTCCACGTAATGGCTTTCATGGCTTCAGAATAGGCTATTCCACCTCTCAGCTTTGTCACGTCCTAAGTTTTAACCGGGTACTCTTAGTGCTTTACGGTTACTGAATAACTTAATTCCTGTCTGATCTCATAAAGTGTTACACCGCCCTAAACCGCAGAGGGCTGGGGATTCACTCAGGTTTGTGCTACTCTGAAGTGGCAGAGCCGGAATGTCAGCCCAGGGACGTTAGGCTGCTGGCCCCTTGGCTGGCGCGTATCAAGCCACCACTGTGCAGTGCTGCCCCTCGGTGTCCCTGTTGCGAGATATTATGGCTCTTTATAGTGTTTTTGTCATTTTAAAATAACGCGGTGAACATCTTTAAGCGTGTAGGGTTTTTATTATTCCTGCTTCTGCTGAAATAGCTCTCGGCCCGGAACAACTAAGTCGCAGGTACGAATGGGTGTGGGCTTTTTCACCCTGTTGTATATGCTGGACATTTTCCCCTGTCAACACCTGTCCTCCACCACCTGCGATGTAAGGTGAGGGGAGCTGACTCTTACATTATTAATGAGCAGGACGCTGTTTTATCAGTTTCCTTCTTCTGGAATTACAATGCACCATTTCAATCTTGCTTGTAGGGGAAGGGAGTGCCTGATCTGAACACCAGACTTTTAGTCAAGAAGCTGTGGGACACATTTCACATCCCCGTTCTCACTCTTGTAGATGCTGACCCACATGGTAACTCATCATTTATATTTGAGACTATAATAATTAACTCATATTTGTATTTTTGTGTTTCTTTGCTCTTAGAGCACTTCCATAAATATTTTTAAAGAATATGATTATTGGATTAAAATTAATGACTGTAATCATTTGAGGTAATTTATTGCTACTTTAGCCATATTCAAATGAACCATAACATTTCATTGACAATGTCAACAAAAATAAAATTTGCAGACGTTAGACTTAGTTTGAGAGTGCAAATTATCTAACCTAGGATATATGAGAAGTCTAATTTTAAAGTTAACTCTCTTTTAACAGGCATAGAAATAATGTGCATTTATAAGTATGGATCTATGGTAAGTACAGAAAAGTATTGTTCTTCTTCCACTTGAGATATTTTATATTCATTGGCATGGTTTCTGCATTTACTTATCAGCCCCTAGTAAGTGGAGGGCCCATAGAAGTACCAGGGAGCTACTGCCCTAGTCCAGGGCCAGTCCGTTTCTGTGCTGTGATTCCGGCTTCCAGCACGACCAGTGCCACCAGGCTGCCGACAGAGTGGGGTTAGCTGTCGGCCGGAGGCGTCCGTATCCTCCGCTTTGCTGACCCGCTGAAGGCATCGCAGGCCTCTGGGTAACAACGCTGTCTGACCAGCAAATACGCTCTGAGCATTGCATGTGCCTTGATCCCTGACCTTGCCAATTCCCTTCTCCCCCTCCCTAAGGACCAGTTTTACCTCTAGGGTCTGCAACTAGCATGCCCCAGCAGTCTTCAAAGCGTGGTCCCAGACCAGCAGCATCAGCGTCACCGGGGAACTTGTTAGCCATGCAAATCTCAGTCCCTGTCCAGACCCACTGAATCGGAATCTCTAGGGGTGGCCCTCCAAGTGGTCCTGCTGCAGGTCAAGTTTGGGAGCCCCTGGTATACCCCTTGAGTGTCCCTGACGTGTGTGTTGGGAGCAGACGGAAAGGGTGTGTTGATAGGGAATCACAGTCATCAGGGCTACATACAGGCAGAGGGCTCCTTCGTGGTTCTCTAGGGAATCAGCCCAGAGGTACTACAGAGCGGTTTGAAAACCTCACCGGAAGTCCAGCTCAGCGAAGCTCTCGGGGACTTTCTCACTTCTGTGGGCCCTGGGTGGGGAGGGGTCGGCTTGAGATCTTTAGTATCTGTTCTTAATAAATAAAACATTGGGCTGCAAAGACAAGTGTACAATTTCTCTGCACTTTAGCCTAACCTACCACGCTTCTCTTGCAGTCCATGGCCTTTGAAGCCCATCACCTCACGGTTCCAGCTCTTCGGTGGCTCGGTCTCCTCCCTTCGGACATCAAAAGGTCAGGCAGTAGAGTAGAACTGGGACACTTAAAATAATGACTCGTTGGAACATGTCGCAATAAGCTTCGAGGGCCACTGCCAGGGAGAGCTCTTAGTGTTTGTTATTTACGCTGTTCACCGAGACTCAGGGTTACGTGGTTGTGCATCAGGTCCATCAGTGTTTCTGCTTCGGCTACTAAAATACGTAAATGACGTTGGTGAGTTCAGCTTCCGGGTAGCTAGAAAACGTTTTTGTTTTACCTTTACTGTTAAATACTTTGAAATGTATTATACTTATAAAGCATAAGACATTGAATCTAGTTAAATGGTAATCATTGACAACAATATTTGGCATATGAATCAATTTTATTTTAGATTTAAATTTTCAATTTCATAAAAAAATCTCATTTTAAGATACATCGTTGATGAACTTAAAGTTTGGCAAGTTTAACATATGTGTTCATTACAGAAAAAAATGAAATAAGGTAAAAACTACCTTCAGATGAACAGCTTTACCTTTGTAGATTATTTTCTGAGCAGAATGACAGCTTCTCACAAAAACGGCCTCATACTCTAATATTAGTTTGTAATCTCCTTTCTCACACAGCACGATGAGGCCACTTTTCCGAATCAGTAAACACATCTCTCTCCTACGGCCTCATTTTAATGCCTTGCGTTACTGCGTTCACATACTGGATATCCCAGTGTTGACTCGGCCGGCCCTTCAAAGTCGGGCCCGTGGGTGGTTTCCAGGTCTCTGTCTGACAGACGGTGCTTTGCTGGACCCTCTTGTAACTGAATCTGTGCTTGTGGCTTAATTAGTCCCCGAGGCTGACATCCCAGAATGGCGGGGTCAAAGGGCAGGCGCACTTTCGAGGCTCGGACTGCCCTCTGGATAGGTTAATTGTTTTGCTTTCCCTGGGGAGTAAGAGCCCGCCTGGCCCTCAGCACAGGACCTCACTTTTAGTCATCTCTGCTAATGGGACATTTACAAATATTGTAGTATTGCTTTAATTGGCCTGTGAGACCAAACTTAGACGTGTCGATCGGACCCTTTAAGCAGGGCACGGGCTCTGATAAGGGGTACTATGTCCTAAATCTGGACTGTGGATGGCGTGGGGTGACAGCCACTCCTTACTAAATAAAGGCGCAAGAGAAAACATGTAATTTTTTATTTTTGGGTCTTTACACTCCAGTGAATCAAAGTCGTGTTCCGTTTAGTGTTCTGTGGCACGGTCAAAATCCCTGAGGGGGTGCTGCTTGAATGTCATTTCTAACACAAATCCAGAGCAAACGACCTGGCGATTACTAAGGTGGAGGGTTTGGAGAAACTCGCTGCAGCTCACAGATTCCATTCGTGCTCTCAAAAGCCACTCTACATAAATGGACAATCAAATTTTTTTCAAAAGTAGGTCAGCTATACAAATATGCTTTCAAGGGAAATCCACTAGGTCCCTTTTCAATCAAATTGTCACCCTATCCAATAGCTGCCGCTGGCAAGTAGTCATAATTATGGGGACACCGAAGAAGACTATTTGGCTGTGGAGCTGTCTGGGGAAATCCAGCATTCGTGACTTCATAAAGTAGTCTGCACCCTAAGTCCTGGACCTTCCACGTTCTATTTTTAAAACACATACCAAGATAAAATTACATTTTACTTTTTTAAAATTAAAACTAGATAGGGGTGTGTGTGTGTGTGTGCATGCATGCACATGTGCACATATATGACGGTAACAGACTAACTTTCATGGCCCAGAACGTTCTCACGGAGCACGAGGACTCGAGCGCTCAGTGGAACCTAAGACCCCACACAGATCTCGTTGTGGCCACGCGTGTGGGACCTCAGGGCTCCAGTACCACGGAGCCCTGCAGCCGCCTCGGTGTGGACACGTGAGGCTAATGCTCTCGGGGTGTGTTTTATGACCAGTGTCTGTCCTCCTCTCACTGTCCTATGAGTAAGACAGCGAGAAAACCAGCAACTCAGAACAGACTTCCACTGTGAATTTGACCACGTGTTGGTCTAGGACGTGCCAGAACCCCAAAATTCCAGACTTAAAGGGGGATCTGTACTGATTTTCTTATCTGTGATTTCTGAGTGTCCTGGAATAGTATAATAAACACAAGTGAAATAAGTGTGACCTTCACGTTATAGAAACACTTCGTTTTTACTAATTTTTTCATTGGCTTCTTCTAGGTTAAATGTACCTAAAGATCATTTAATTCCGTTGACAAAACGGGACCAAATGAAACTCGACAGTATCCTGAAGAGACCTTATGTTACTTGCCAACCGTTTTGGAGAAAAGAAGTATGTTTCTTTTTAAAATTTGAGTGTTATATGCTTTATTGCCTTTGACTTTAGTAGCAGCTACTCGCGTAATATTTTGAAAATATCCTCCTTGAAATTTTATGTAACCAACAGCTAAGGTGGGTGTTGTTCGGTAGGGCACAGTTGTGGGGACGTCGAATTGTGGGTGCTCACAGGTGAGATCGCCCGGGCGGGGCTGGTCTGGTTCTGCCTTTATCATAGCGGCGTGCCCGCTGTCTGCGGCGGCGTCGTAGCTTACGGAGGGGCAAGAAGGGAAGTAATTGCAAAGACCCCAGGCTGTTCCTAGTTACAGAGGCGTCTGCACTGGGTGGCCCCTGGTACTTTTAGCTGCTGCAGCTCTAGAATATTTTAGCTGACCCTGAGAACTGTCGCCCATGGTATTGGCGAGTAAAGCCAGGGTAGATTTACAAGTCTGTTGAGCTGACAGAACTGAACCAAGGGCTCTGGTGTGACTATAGTTTACTTTTATTGACAGATGGAAATGATGGCGGACTCTAAAATGAAGGCAGAGATTCAAGCTTTGACCTTCCTGTCATCAGATTATCTCTCCAGAGTATACTTACCTAACAAGTTAAAATTTGGGGGGTGGATATAAAAATACATCAGAATATATCTTGTGATTTCAAGAGGATTCTCAGTGTTTTTTCCAGTAGCAGAGACTGTTGTAAAAAACCAACATATATTCTTAATTTCGTAAAGGTGAAATGATTCTTCATTAATTATGCTTTTGTCAAAACAAATGCTGTACCCTAATTTTCTTTCGAAGGCTTTATTTACCCTTCTTTATAGAGAGTGCTCTCTATCCTGTGTTCTAAATTATGAAAGAATATATGTTATTTTGACTTTTATTTGAAAAAATGTGTTTACATGTCATCAAAGTCTACAGAAATATTTTATTTACTTTCTACAATACAACTAATGTTAAAGCATGAAGATCTTATTAGCAACAAAAATAATAGCCTATCCTTGAGAGGCTGCAGAGGAGTCAGCGTCCAGCAGGCCCTCAGCTACATTCCTCTCTGCTTTCAGTGCGCGCGTCATACCTCACTCACTCCCCTGTGAAGTCCGTACAGTTTGTCATGAATAAATGTTTGGGGGCGTGTGGTCTTCAGTGCCTCTTATGCTGTTTCTGAACACACTCTTCGTTACTAATATGTTTCTCAGGGGTTTTATCCGTTGTCACCCAAATTCAAGTCAGCTGAATTCTGCTCTGGTCCAGGGTTCTAGAACAAAGAACTTCTGAGATTTACAGAAGCCTCAAATTTTAATAAGGCCCTTCTGTAACAGTTAAGATGTGATCTTTCACCCTTGTAAACATATCTTAATTTTTTCAGATGAGTTTTATGATTTCATTATGTACTTTCAATAAACTAACTGCCCTGAAAAGTATTTTGTAATGGTGAGCAAGAATATGTATTTATAGGAGAAGCACAAAAATGCCAGGCTACCTATTTTATTGAGGAAATGTTAATAATAACAATAGGTATCATTTCTGACAACTTGTAGGTGCCCGTCACTGCTTACACATTAGCTTATTTAACTCTCCCCAGAAGCTATTACACCTGTAGTTTACAGGTGAGAACAGAGAGAATGTTGCTTGTCCAAAGCCACGTAGCCAGAACAGGGCCGAATGTGAACTATAATCCTGTCTACCTCAAGGCAGGACCAGCAACTAAATATGTGAGGCCCAGTGCAAAATGGGAGTGTAGGCTCCCTTGTTCAAAGTGATTCAGAGTTTCAAGGAAAAAGCAGCAGAGAATCAAACTCAGCCTGGGGCCCTTCTCAGCGTGGGGCCCAGGGTGACTGCCGGGTGCATGAACATGAGGCTGGCCCTGCTCACGAGTCCTGGTAACTATTAGTGAGGCACTGTGACAATCAAAGACAATACCTTATGTGACACATGGTGTGCTAGGCGTTTTTCTAGTTGGTGTACCAACATGAATGTCATCTTCACAGAAACCCTATGAGCTGGGTCGTTTTCTTATCATCCTTGTCCTTCAGATGACACAGCAAAGGTGCAGAGAGCTTAAGGGACTTGACCAAGGTCGCTTAAGCAGTGAAGCTGGGGTCTGACGCCAGAGAGTCCGGCTCCGAGCTCATGCCGTAACCATGACACGGTACATGCAGAGCGCTTCCTGTGGCCGGGGGTGCACACTGCTCGGGGAAGAGCTCCAAGTCAAATCAGGGTCCCTAGGCCAAGCCTGTGGTGTCAACAGTTACGTTATTACACTCCCTGGTCACATCAGAAATAAGCATTTCATTCTGAGAGCGTCCTGGTGTACTGTTAACTTGACCGACTTGTGAGACTATCGAAGATCTGAGAAAATTTTTATAAATCGCATTGTTTCTTTGAATTTATACCATACATCTTCCACTAACATCTAATCGTATCATTCAACTTTAACAAGTTCTTTAAAGAAGATCACTAACTTAGAAATACATGGTTAAGACTGAGCATCTCTGGATCAAGATATACTGCCAAAATGACAGGGAAAGAAAAATCGACACTAGTCATTAAAATTTGAGAAAGGCTTGCAGAATATTCATTCAGTTCAGACAATTCAATTCATCTCTAATTTATGATGAGAAATTTACTTAAAATAATCTTCATTTCTTTGGAAACTGAAAATGGAAAGAGAAAAGTACACTATGGTTTGGTATTGCTACCTATATTTTTTAGATGCAGATGAAAAATTAATGTTAGAAGCTATTTGGGAATCATCTAAAATTCTAATTCTTAAGATTTGTTTCCCCAAAACGATTATTGCAAAATAGGCAGCTATTTAAAATGGCAACTGACAACGGACATCCCCTCTACCATATCTACTGCATTCATGTTAAATATTTCCATAGTTTAATCAGGAAAGAATATTTGAATTGGAATCTGTTTATAATCAAAGTAATAAAAACTCATGCAACAAAAGGATGTTCAGAGACTCTTTTTTCCTTAACGGCTCATAATCACCCTGGTTAAATAAAAGGTCTGTAATATGCTCACATTTCGGGGAAATTTAACTGTCATCACTGATGATGCTCAGTGAGCTCAGAAGTCACGGTTTCATGGGGAAAAAACATACTGCACTTTCTACCAAAGAGGCAAAAACGCTCCGGGATTTCCATGACTTCCTTCCATGAGCGTGTCTTCGTTGAACCGTTTGATGTAGATGCTTGTTCAGTGGCGCTGAAAGAGAAAAGAAATGCTTTCAAAGCTAAGCCACATGTACACGAACCCTAAAAGGTCTTCTCGGCGGGCTGTTTGTCGGAAAGGATTGAGAAACGTTACTGCTGTCACCAGCGAGGGTGTGTGGCCCAGGAAACAGTCCCGTAAAAACGAGCTGAGGTCGCCCTCTGCTGACAGAAGCTTTGCTTGCCTCTCAAATCCTTCCACTATTTGGGGTGGTCATTTCTTTAACACATTTTCAAGTTTTTCTTTTACGGGATGGGGTGAAAGAGTCTGAGAAACAAAGGAGGAGGCTGTGGAGAACTGTGAGGATGTGTGGGTGAGACTCTGAGTATTTGACAGGGGTCCATTTCGTACCCCCAGCTTTGGACGCCCCCAATTCCTCGTAAAGCTACACGTAACGTGTGGCTCTTTGCAACCGAGCTCTTCACAAAACCTTAAACAACATTAACATTTGCAATAAAAATTTAAGAATTAAAGATCACTTCAAATGAAAGGGCACTGATACAAAATTACAAACATATTCAGGTTTTGTTCACACAGCAACGGAATACAAACTGTGCAATCATTCATAACCGTTCCCTGTAAAGGGTTTACCAGTGTGACAGCCATAACCCAAACTTCAGTTTAATTCTTTTTTATTTTTAATAATTTTTCACTTATAATCTATGGTTCATTAATCAAACCCATGAGTCCAGACTGTGGCGACGCCTCTTCTTGTTTTCTAAGGGGGAAAAGTGTGACACTCTCCACAATCTGTCATCTGTCACGGTATAGTTATATTTGGGGGACCGGCTGTTTGCATCCCCAATCCACTTCTATTCACTGCCTCCTTGGCTGGGACGTCACCGCCTGGCCTTGGTTTCATGGGATCACAATAATACCTATCGTATAGTCATTGTGATGATAAGATAATTCATGGAAAGTGGGTGTTTGAACAATACCCTTTGGGAAGAGTCCAGGGAAGTTCGTTATTATTATGTTTGCACGAGCCTGCTGCTGCTGCTGCTCCACTGATGGTCTATGCAGAAGCAGCTGGTCAGTTAGAACCCTAAATAGCGGGAACACTTTTAAAAGTATGCTGAGTCCTATATCATAACAGATGCTTCTGAAAGACTCCTTGTGCACAGGACAGTATCATGCAACAAACATTAACACCGAATATATGTAAGACACAGTGCTTGGTGCTGCAAGAAGATACACATGGCAGTAAGACACCACGTTTAAGGTCTAAGAAGCTAGACAAGGCAAATGCACTGATTTGTGAGGCTGAATATGATACGCGCTGAGCTGGCTTTGAGCAGGCTTTGAGCGTTTACAGGAGAGATGGCACGAGGTGACCCATTTGGGAAAGAATGAGGAAGGGAGTGGGTGCCAGGGAGGACTTGTCAGAGAAGATGCCGAGGTTTGGCAGGTAGAAGCGTCAGTAGGCACGGGGCAGCCTTCATTGGCTTCGCTGGTTACCGCTGTGTCGTCTCTGACAAATCACGTTACTTCTCTCGGCCTCACTCTCCTTTTCTGTAAAATGGGGGTTATTACAGTAACTAGCTTACAGGGCTGCTCTGGAAATGACAGGCGAGGAACCACCGAGTGCTCAAAAGAGCTACTATTATCATCTAGAGGAGAGGTTCTCAAGCTTGGCTGCATCTCAGAATTCCTTGGGAGATTTTTGAAAATATTGATTCCCAGAGTTCCACCCCAGATCAACTAAATCAGAATTGGAAGAGGAGGCCCGGGCATCAGAGCTTTTTCAAGCTCCCTTAAGTAGTTCGAAATACCTGATCTAGACCCTACGTGCCCAGCTGCGGTGCGCGGCCCCGCCAGCCCCGCTGGGATTTGCTAGAAATGTGGGCTCTCCGGGCCACCCTGGGCCTACTGAATGTGCATTCGATAACAAGATGCAGGGGTTGCTAGAACTCCCTGCAGATGTCAGGGCTCTGGGTAGGCAGACCACACCGAGCAGTAAAGGAGAAGGTTACAACCTCAGGAGATCCCTTCCTCTTCCCCACCCCACTCCACCCCTTTGGACATTGCTGAGAAGGGAAAAAAGCGACCAGCTGAAAAATTCACCATTGGCACGAGTGTCCTAACAGCCTGACATTCTTACGGAACCTTACGCTTATGGAAAGTCCTTCGCGTAAGTTACTTCACTAGAACCAAAGTAAGAACAGCCCCGAGAGGTAGGCATCATGATCCCCACTGTGCAGCTGGAAATTGAGGTCCAGAGAGCCCGATGGCCCAGGATACCCCTCTCGCAAACAGGGACGTCATGGCAAGAGCCCCGAAGCGTCCCATCATCTTCTCGGAGGATGGACCTGGGCTTGAATTGGCGGCAATAAGAATTTTGCTTGACTTTTCCTTCGCAAGAGCAAACACCATCCTCCACCGCCCCGGGCTGCGGACTCATCAAAGCGCTCGCTCTGCTACTTGCGGTTGGCTCCAGGAACTTTCGACCAATCCGCAGGCTGCTGGCAAGAGGATCTCCTCTCGGCGTCAATAGCTCTTGTGCGCATGTGCGGTCGCCTCCGGGGGGCGGGGCCTTTTTGTTTTTCCTTGCCTTCCGGGCGACACAGGAAGTGGCTCGGCGGCGCGTGCGCGACGTCTCCACGGTAATCCGGACAATTTCTTCCGCCGGCGTGGGAAGACCCAGGGCTCTCAAGATTCTTGTTCGCGCTCTCTCGCCCTCGCCTCCCTCGCGCCGGAGCCGGTTCGCAGGCTCCCCAGCCCCTCCGGTCCCCGCAGCCTGCTCCTCGCCGCAGAGCGACTCTCAGGTAGCCCCCGTGCCGCCTCCCCTCGTTACCCGCCGCCATGGCGCCGTCGAGGCCGGGTCCCCGCGGCGGGACGCGCCCCGCTGCGAGCTGGCCTGTTGAGAAGCTCCCTTAGTGTTCCCTGGGAGTGACGCCAAGGCTGGAACGCAGGGCCTTAGCGGTCCCCTCGGATCTAACTCCCTCGGTCCTGTCGTGGGGAAACTGAGGCACCAGGACCGACCACAAGAGGTGATGGCGGCGGCTGTCGCCTCTGCCCGTCCCCGCGTGCTTCTGGCTCTTTGTCGGACACCTGCCGCCTCCTCGGGGACTTTGCTTGACCGTCCTTTACCCAGGACAGGCCGCTCTCCGAAACGAAGCCTTTTTTGTGTCTTCGTTCCTCCCCGGGCATTTATAACGGCCCGAACACGCTGCCCCAGGCGGGGCTCGGTTAACTTACCAGCCGCCCCGGGGGCGTGTTAAGGGAGAACCCAGGCGGGAAGGCCCCTATTGAGTGGAGAGCTTCCAGATCGTGACAGGGGCTGTGCAGAGAAACGGGGGGTGGGGGGTGATGATCGGAGGGGGGATTTGTGAAAACGGGGGGGCGGAGAAGCCTCGGAGGTGGTGTCCTTTAAAAAAAAAAAAAAGAAAAGAAAAAGAAAGATACAACATCTAGGAACTTTACTGTAAGTTTCTCCGTCCTGTACATTGTCGTGACTTTGGGACGCAAACGCCATTCCAGAGTTCCTGGCAGTGCCCCAGTCTGCTGTCGGCTGCAGAGGTGCCGCCCTTGTTAGTGAGCGTGTCACTCGGCTCCGAGGCGCCCCTGGGAGAGGGCACTGCCAGGCCAGACTTCCTGGTGGAAACATTTGCTCAACATACGTGAGTGTCAGCAGGGAGTTACAGTCCCCGGGCTGTCCCCGTGCAAAGGAAAGTTGTCCGTCGTACGCACTGCGTGGCGCTGCGCTCTCTACGCACGCAGACTGATCCATCCTCGGAGTACCCCGGAGAGAGCGTTCGTGTTTTTCGTGCCTGCTCTGCGGAGGGGCAGCGGCGGGGGCCAAACCTGGCAGGCTTACTAAAAACCCAGGACGGGGGAATCCTTGCCGGTCAAGGTCCAAGAATAAAGCAGACCAAAGCGGGTGACTTTTTAAAACTTCTACAAAGAGGTTGCTGAGTTGCAGCCAGGGCTGCTTGCGTTTCTCAGGAACTTCATGCGGAGGTACTGACCTAAAGCAGCACGCGGAGAGCAGTGAGAGAGGGAACTCACTCGGAGTGGGGACCTGGGGCGGCGCCTTGTCCCCCGGTGCTCAGCCCGGGGTCCGTACCTGTGAAGAGTGGGCGGGCTCACCTCTGACTGCTGAATGAGGGGCGCCACCCTAACGTGTCAGTATTGGCTTATTAATGGTGGGAGACGTAAGAAGGAGACAAGAAAACGGTGTGGGGTGTATGGGAACTCCATTCTTTGTAATTTTCTGTAAATCCAAAACTATTCTAAAATAGAAAGTTTGTTTTTTAAAAAGCATCTACTTGTCACATAGTTAGATCTCTTCAAAAGAGAGACCTGGCGTCAGGCCATGGGGACTGTTTCCCTCCTGTGGCATAATGAGCTTTATGTGGAGTCTCAGTGGTGTTTATTACTTAAGAAAGGACTTGCCCTTGATGTTTTCTGTTGTGTTTTAGGGCCAAAATGAGTCTGTTTGGAACCACCTCGGGGTTTGGGACCAGCGGCACCAGCATGTTCGGCAGCACGACCACAGACAACCACAACCCCATGAAGGTACCACCTCGGGCTGCCCGGGTTTATCCAAAGAGTGCAGGCCAGGCTTGCCCAGCAGTGACAGCCTGGGAAACCGAGGCAGTGGGGGGGCCGCCTCTGCGGTGAAAGCTGTGACGCTTGTCTCGCTGCCTTCTCACACTCGGAGCACAGAAACTCTGGGTCCCCTGGACAGTGTCCCAGCCCCCTTCACGGTCCCGGTCACCAGAATCACTGAGGCGCGTGTTGAAACCACAGGTGCCCAGGGCCCAACCCACACTGTTGAATCAGAACTTGTGGGGGAAGGAGGGCAGGTGAGGGCTTTGATCGAGCACCTGGGCGAGGCTGAGCTGGTGGCCATCATCTGGAAATGCGGCCGTGCCAGTCCTTTCACTGGCTTGTGTCCTGTCACCCTTTTGATCAGAGTTAAGACGCGTCCGAGTCAGTCGGTGGCTGGGACCAGGGCGGTCCCCTGGGAGGTGTTCAGTGAGAAAGAGAGCAATTGTGAATGTAACTGGGACGGTGCGCACACTTTAAGGTGACCTTTCTCCCGCAGGATATTGAAGTGACATCCTCTCCTGATGACAGCATTGGTTGTCTGTCTTTTAGCCCGCCCACCTTGCCGGGGAACTTCCTCATCGCAGGGTCGTGGGCCAACGACGTAAGTGCTCCTTCGGGGTGTCTTCTGGGAGCCATGTTCTGAGTGGGCAGGGCTCGCTTTCTTCCTTTCTCTTTGGCTACATCCTCTCCCAAGCGAGTGAAGCTGAGTTAAGCCTTAACCATAGTGACCAGTGTAAGAAGGAAGCAAGGAACTGGATGTGGGATATATGGGAACTGTCCTATCTTTAGAGTTTTCTGTAGAAATAGTTTAGTATTTTTAAGTAAATCAGTTAGAGGGTGTGAACCCTGCTGAGCGGGCAGCGAGCACATCTCAGTGCACTGTTCTGTTAAGAAAGCACAGTCGAGTGGACAGCCCAGAAAGGCCTCCTCTGGCCCAGTCTCTGGTCGACTGGAGCGGTCACGGAGAATGGATATTTAAGGGGACTGAGAGGTAATTAAAAGTATACAATAAAGGTTAATTTTTAAAAAGAAAGAAGGGATATTGGCATACACAAATTTCCCTTCTAGGCATCCTGAAAATGTTTCTCAGGCATATGGTAAACTATTTCAACTTTAGATATAGCATGGATTCTGCATAGCCATTATACTTACCGGTTGTGTCCATTGTGTACAAATAAGACAAAAACTGGTAGGAAAATAAGCTAGGGACGCGAACAGGCCCCCCACAAAAGGAGTTCAAGGGGCCCATTAAACTCGAGCCATTGAGCCACACTTAGAATCAGGGAACCACACATTACGTGGCAGACTTTCTTTTTCTGTCACATTAACCCAGATAGAAAGCTTAAAGGAATTATACTTGGTGCTGACAACAAGCCGAAGCCTTACATGTGTTGTTGGTCGGCCTGTATTTTGGTGATTGGTAACATTTCCCAGAAATCCTCACGTTTATACCGTGTCTCAGGGCTTCCCCTTCTGGGGCTGGAGGGGCATCTGCGCATGGACCCTGGAGGGCCTGTGCTCCCAGACTCCACCCAATACGCCTCCTTTAGAAAAGCCTTCGTGTGATGAGAGCTGGGAAAATTGTGGCATCTGCCAGCCACGGCCCTGTGGGTTGTGGCCAGGCGAGGAATGCTGTCGTGACGAGCGTGGGGAGTTTCTGCGGCAGGAGATGGGGGAGCGGGGCGTAGCGGGGGGCGGTCAAGGCTGGGCAGGCGTGGTTTCCACGTGGGATTTCTGGAAAGACTCCAGCTGGTTCTCTGTAGAAAATGTAAGAACGCTTATTGGCAACTAATGCAGGTGAGGGAAGCAGCAGTTATCACTACAGACGTGAAGATACTACGATCTCGTTTTTGGAAGAAAATGTGTGTGCACGCAAAGACAGGAAGCGCACAGCTCTCAGCTAGCGGACAGGATGGGGGCAATTTTTATTTTCTTGTCATGTTTACAAAATCTCTAAGTAACATGCACCGCCTTTGTAAGCGGGGAACGATGATAGACAAAGCCAAAGGACTCAGAGAAGAAAGGCACGTGTCCGCTCTGGTTGGGTTCTCTGAGTGGTGGCGGACGGCCTTCTGCTCGGAGAGGGCCGCTCGCGGCGGGGGCGGGAAGAGCAGCTGCGTCTTGGGGGGAAGCGGAGAACGTGTCTATTTTAACGGCGTAGAAGTAGGAGCGGGACAGGAGCTGCCCATGTCCCAGTTAAATAAGCGGGCGGCCCGACGCCCACGCGGACGGCCACGGCCCCCTCCCTCGCGTGCGCGGCCGTCTCGCCAGCTGCTGGCCCGCACTAACCCGTCTCTCCGCCGCAGGTTCGCTGCTGGGAAGTCCAGGACACGGGACAGACGGTGCCCAAGGCGCAGCAGATGCACACGGGGCCCGTGCTCGACGCCTGCTGGAGTGACGTGAGTCCGTGCCGCACGTGGCTTCCTCCTCGGGCTGTGTGCGCGCTTCTGGGTGTCTGACCGGAAGGGTGGCACTCGGTGTTGGCTTTAGTTATTCTCTGGGAAAAGCTTTTCTGGCATGAAACAGCCATTGTTTTACGGACACGCTGCCTGGAACAGAGGGTTTTTCTTAAAGCCTTTCCTACTTCTACACATTCCATGAGCGAATGTTGTTTTAAAATTAGAACTTCACAAGCTCAGGAAATAAATCTTAGGGGGACAGGTCCTCCTCTGTTATTCGACATTTGAAGTCCTTTGGCGTTTTTGGAATTTCCCCTCCTGAACATCAGCTACAAGAGCAAACACGTTCGAGATGCGGTCTGCTGTGTTGTGGTTATTGACCGAGGAGCAGTTACGGAGGCGGGAGAGCCGCGCTGTGGGGGCCGCCCCCCCAGGTACAGGAGGGGCCGGGATTGGCAGCCAGCTCTTCTGTGCCCTCTCTGCCAGCGGTCTGAGCCCCGGAAGCAAGAGGACGAAGGGCCTTGGGGTCAGAAGCACATGTGCCAGTGGGTGGATGAAAACAGTTCGAAAAGTGATACATTTATTGCAGCTATAACTTACTTCTAATTTGCACATGGGAAATATAAAGCTTTCATTTATTTATTTTCAGAGAGGGGAAGGGAGGGAGGGAGAGAGGGAGAGAAACATCAGTTGGTTGCCCCTTGCACGTCCCCAGTTGCACCTGGCTTGCACCCCGGACCTGTGCCCCAACCAGGAGTCGAACTGGTGACCCTGGCAGGCTGGTGCTCAATCCACTGAGCCACACCAGCCAGGGCTACATACTGAGAAATTTAACTTCTAGGTTAATTTGCCTGTCTTTCTTTACTGACTGGATAATGGACCAGAATTGGCAGGTTTCCTATGAAGTGCGGTAGGAAGTGGTGTGAACTGATACAGGAATTTTGCCGCCCGGGTCACGCCGGGTGGCTGTTGCATTTACAAAGTGACCGCAGCCTGTCCCCTCCGCGTGGCCCCTCGCCGCACGGAGGACTCACACGTGGAAGAGGAGTCTGGTACAGCGAGCTGCTCCGAGGAGGGTGTCGGTGGGAGGGGGGCGTGAATGCCTCATCAGGGGCACCAGCTGAGGTGCATCTTTAAGGAAAAGGGGGCTGCGTGCCTGTGGCTCTACGGATTGTCCCGGCGAGGCCTCGGTTCCGATTTCACCTCTGCCTCCTCCAGCTTTCTGACTTCGGCAAGTTACATAGTCTGTGTCTGTTTCCTCCCATACAAAATGAAGATTATAATTAGAAAACAATAGCATTTAACTCAGCCAGTAACGACCACGCCCCTCTAGTACGCTAAAGCACTGGGTACGTAGCAGAAATCAGGGTCGGCAGGCGAGGTGAGCGCGTCCTTTGCTCCTGGGGCGCGTGGGCTCTCACGGCACCCACGGGAACCCGTCAGAGCGTCAGGTCGTGGGAAGCTGTGCCGCTGATTCAAAGCGGCATAAAGTGACTGGCGTGTTGCTCACCTATAAAACGGAGAGGGTGATCGCAGCAGAGAAGAGCCAGCTCTGGCCCATGGGCCCCTGTGGCCGTCACCTATGAGCGTGAGCACTGGACCGGAGCACAGCCACGCTCATGCCCTTGCGTCACGTGGCGGCTGCTGCCGGCCGCGATGGCAGGTTGAGGAGGGCACCAGGGCCCTGTGGAGGCTGAAATGTTGCTGGAATTGTAACCCTTCAAGGAAACAGTTGCCAGCCACTGGTCTAGGCTTTCCGTTCAGTCCTTCCTCTTTCTATTGAAAAGTATCTTGTGCTGCTTCGTGTTTGGCCTGCATTGAGTTCTGTGTGGGAATGTTTAAAACCCGTCACACAAGGACTGCTGGTTTTTAAGCTGTTCTGTAGTTGACATAGGACCAGTGACGAGTGAACGTTAGTGCGGTTTTATTGCGTGTCCTCTGGAGTAGCGTTTGGTGTGGAGCTGAACAGAAGGAGTAGCGAGTACAGACGTGTGTGTGTGTACAGAGAGGACATGTGGAAATGTTTCTAATTTGTGAATGTAGGTGGAGGGTTTATGGCGTTGTTCCATTCTTGGAATTTTTGTGAAGGCCTGAAATTGATCGAAATGAGAAACAACGTAAGTGGCCCGGTAACGCCCAGGGGTCCATGCTGCGCAGTATCCCTGGGGACATGCCACTGCCATTGCTGCTCCAAGAGGCGCGGCGTCCGGTGCGTGAGGCCGTGTTCTCGTGTGTAACTGAGGGCCCTTCAGATGTGTTGATCCTGTTTATGTAGGATCTCTTAGAAAAATAATCGTAATAAAAATGGAGCTGAAAACGTGTTTTGTATATGATTGTAGTTACAGTATAGTGGCCCCAAATAATTGGAAAAATAAAAATTGCAGAACAAAACCTCATTTAAATATACATACAGACAGATTTTCTTCTTTGTAGAATGATAGATTTTCTCTGTTTCATTTTAGGATGGGAGCAAAGTATTTACAGCTTCGTGTGATAAAACTGCCAAAATGTGGGACCTGAACAGCAACCAGGCAATTCAGATCGCCCAGGTAGGGAGACCCTGCCCTCTGCACACAGGCCGGTGCCCAGGGAGAACCATCTGTGGCGGAGAAAAGTGCAGGGGACCGCGCTGGTCTGTGAGGCGTAGGTGCCCCGGAGCCCCTCTCACACAGACGTGACATCAGTGTTGTGACCCTCCCCGTCTTCACTGGCACGTCACAGGTTGTCGTGACTGGCGTCTCCCGTGCATACATAGGTGAGGGTAGCGTCGTAAGGGCTTAGTGACGCTAAATCTAAAGACGGATGTCACAGGTGGCCCTTGACACTCACGCCCCCCGAGTTATTTGCCTTTTCCAGCTCTGTGGTCCCTCATTCACTGGGCTGATGTTTATCCGATGCCTGCTGTGTGCCAGGTACTGTCACCAGGGCGGTCCAGCGGTGAGGGGGACACTTCCCCACGCCCTTGGGGCTTTGTAGTCTGCTCAAGGACAGAGGCAGGCTCTTGAGTGAAGTCTGCTGAGAAAGGCAGCAGCAACGAAGACGGGAGAACCTAGAACCAGAGGGTGTGCCCTGCTGAGGACACAGCCATTTTCAGGAAGGCCTGGCGTGCCCAGGTCACGGTCCTGTGTGCGAGCAGCTCTTCCCGGTCTCGTAGTTCACGTCCTCTCAGTAAGTGAGGTCCCGGGAGGGGCTCCCTCGCACGCACCAGTTAATTGTGGGGAGAACCCAGCTGAGGCGTTAGGAAGGGAAGGAGGCGTGTGCTTGGTTGTCACCTGACTGGCTTGGTCGTGGCAAAGGGCTCAGACGCCCTCTGGGTTTCGTTTGGCACGGCCTCACCATTTAACCTGATTCCTTCGCTGTGAGCTCCGGAACTGGAGCTCCATGGCCCTGGTCACACTTCCCTTTGTCTTGTTGAAAGCACGATGCCCCGGTGAAGACCATCCATTGGATCAAAGCGCCGAACTACAGCTGCGTGATGACCGGGAGCTGGGATAAGACTCTGAAGGTACGGGCGCCCCGAGGGCCCGCGCGGCCCACCCGCACCGCCGCGGGGCCCCTGCCCTCACGCCCCGGGCTTTGCTGTCTTCCAGTTCTGGGACACGCGGTCGTCCAACCCCATGATGGTGCTGCAGCTCCCGGAGCGGTGTTACTGCGCCGACATGGTAAGCGGCTGCCGCCTGCGCGTGCGTGTCCTTCAAGTGAGGGAGGGGCGCAGTCCGGGTGCCGCAGGGTCTCGGAGCAGGGGACCCCCGTGCTGCACCTGTCCCCGGGGCGCTGCGTGCTGGGGTCACTCGTCATTTGGAGGAGGGCCATGAGTGTACAACATGTACCGTGTGGCTGCAGGACATCGGGCAGTATCTCCGTGCCAGGTCTTTGGGGACTGTCTCAGTGGGAGAGAGAAGGAAGGCCTCCTCTGTCCGTTTCGTCATCCGCCTTGAAGGTCTGTCCCGCTGCCCCGGTGGTTGCACTTGCAGAGGTTTCTCACGGGAGCAGGAAGGATGCAGATGACCTTGGCTGCGTCTAGTCCCGTGAAACACCGACAGTGCTGTGCGGGCCGGCAGGACGGGCGCCGTTAGCGGGGCCCGTGGTGGGTTCATTGCAGGGACGATCAGAGTCGCTGTGTTCTCGGAACACACGCTTTGACTTGATACGGGTTATACAGAGATCTACACACACACGTGTACATGTATCATGCGCAGAGAGAAGGCTGGAGTAGAACATACCACACTGTTAACAGGCATCTGAAGGGGTGGGATGGGTGAGTGTCATTTCTTCTACATTCCTAAGTGTATTCTAGGTATTCATGTATTTGTTAGTTTTAAAGAAATGAGTCTTTTAAAACTACATGAATTTTCTACTTTTAAATAAGGTTTTATGTTTTCATAAAATGTTGATGCTATTGTTAATTTTTAATTTAGAAAAACATCAGACTTGTTTTTACAACTAAACAAACTGATCTAGCATTTTGGTATAAGAAAGGCACACGCCTGGGCCGAGTGTTTATTTTAAAGGCACAGCTCCTCATTCTAGGCGTCTCTGCTTTCTGCCATTCCCTAGATCTACCCAATGGCCGTGGTGGCAACTGCGGAGAGGGGCCTGATTGTCTATCAGTTGGAGAACCAACCGTCTGAGTTCAGGCGGATAGAATCTCCCCTGAAACATCAGGTGAGTCGGAAGCCGGGGCAGGAGCCGGTATTTAGCGCCTGCCCCGTGTCTGCGTGTGGAATAAAGCGCTTGTGAACGCCTGTAAGGACGCTCAAAGGGAGTGGGTTTAGGGTGCAAACACAGACGTCTAGTGGGCGAACACGCTCCACCCCTGGATCAGCCCAGCTCACCTGTGCTCCCCGGGGCTGCCTGCGCCTCCCACGCTCCTCTCAGAAGCGGAGATGTCCAGTCTGGGCAGCGCGGGTGGTCGTCCGGGGCAGGTGAAATGGTCATGGCTGGGAGGGGGAAGGGCAGACCCAGGGCACCCCGGGGGGCGGGGGCGTGGGCTCTTCCTGTGGGGTCTTCTGTGGAGCCCAGCAGCCCCTCTGGGCCCCATGCTCAGTGTTGGACCACGTGTAGTGTCTCACTTCTGCGTGGTTCGTTCTCGGTTTGGAAAGGGCTTGCCCCGCCACTGCCCGCTTGACCCTCGTTCCCCTGTGACGGCTGGACAGACACTCCCCTTCTCCAGCGGGGGCGGAGGCAGAGGGCCCTGGGTGGCTTGGTGAAGGGGGCCAGCCTCGCTGTTGCTGATGTGTCTCTGTCCCTCCCCATGAGGGGCCGGCTCCGGGACAGGCTCTGGGGGCCGTGGAGTGACAGCCGGGCCTTCTGGGTGGTGGGGAACAGGCTGCCTGCCTCGCAGCACGTGGCCTCTGGCTTCTTCATAAAAGTTAGAAAATGATGCTTCCTGGAGGAATGGAAACACGTTCTGTCGTATTTGAGTGATATGTTCCTGGTTCTTCTAAAACCAAAAAATGGGATAGAAATAATTTACCTTCTAGTTTGTTATGGGTTTTATTTTACATCGTAAGAATGTACTTGTCTTTTTTTTCAAACTGCAGCACCGCTGTGTGGCCATCTTTAAAGACAAGCAGAACAAGCCGACAGGGTTTGCCCTGGGGAGCATCGAGGGCAGGGTGGCCATTCACTACATCAACCCCCCAAACCCGTGAGTGGGGCGTGGCCAGCGGGTTTTCACTTGGGACTATTTTTTTAAGGAAACTTAGTCGGGCCTTTGTTTTTCAGGGCCAAAGATAACTTCACCTTCAAGTGTCACCGCTCCAACGGAACCAACACTTCCGCGCCTCAGGACATCTACGCGGTACGTTTTCAGAAACTTAACCCTGAGAATGGAACGTGTCCAGAAACTAGACTCGGCCATGGGTGGCTGGGTCATTCTGGGATGAGAAAAGGGGACAGGCGTCATGTGTGTTCACGTCTGGCGGCGTGGGGCTTGGGCTGCAGGTTTCAGCTTCTGGTTTTGAGAACGTGTTGACGGTCTCCGCTCTGTCTCTGACGGCGAGCTCGGAGCGTCGCGGGGTGAGCGTCCCTCGGGGGTGCTGGCGGACGGTTTGCACACTTAGCTTACACCGAGGAGCTGCTCTTTGCTGAGAAAGGAGGGAGAAGCGCGTCTTCCTGAGGTCCGTGCCTCGGTGTCACTGGCCACACGCTCACTAACGTCTGCTGACCCGTGGTGGTGACGAGACATGGTCCGGGTCCGGGCCGGCGGGCGGACAGGGAGCGCGGTGGCTCAGAGCAGGGACCGTCGCTCCTCGCTGAAGCGGGAAGCAGGTTTGTCCGCCCCCGCGGTGGGTCTGCCTCTCACTGCGCAGGCCCATCCCTGCAGGTCAATGGGATCGCCTTCCATCCTGTTCATGGCACCCTGGCCACGGTGGGGTCTGATGGCAGATTCAGCTTCTGGGACAAAGACGCCAGGACGAAGCTGAAAACCTCGGAACAGTTAGACCAGCCCGTCTCGGCTTGCTGCTTCAACCACAACGGAAACATCTTCGCATACGCGTCCAGCTACGACTGGTCCAAGGTGGGGTTCCCGGCCGGCAGGCGCCCTCACCACCACGCCTCCTTCCCTTTTCTCTTGGTCTGGGGACGCCCGCCCCGGGCCGCCCTTGTCCCCAGAGGCCCCCTCTGCCATGGAACCTCTGGCCCACCACCCTCCCCGAGGCTTGCTCTCTGAGGACGGTCATCTGCGCCGGGGTGGCGGGTTAGGAGTCCCAGCACCTAAAGGCAAATGTGTGAAAGGTGGTTCCTCCACGCGGGACACTGAAGGCGGGTTTCCCCCAGGTCCCAGCCTTTTCTTCGAGGACCTGAGTTACTGTTGAGCGTTGGCCTGCCCTCTCCATCTGCCTGCTTGGTTCCTGCAGCGGTGGCGCGTCCGCGTGGAGCACAGGGCTGGGCATGTGCAGGGCGCCCGCCGAGTGCTGACGGGTGCTTTCCCACAGTAAGGTGGTTGTTTTTCCCCCTTTAGGGCCATGAGTTTTATAATCCCCAAAAGAAAAACTACATTTTCCTGCGGAACGCAGCCGAAGAGCTAAAGCCCAGGAACAAGAAGTAGTGGCGGAGGCTCCCGGGGTGTCCGGAGCTGTTCTCTCTCCACCCCGCCCTCTCTGCGTACGAATCGGTGGGTTGTGAGCCATGGATGTGGATTTCAACCCCTGGGGAAAGCAACGCCATTGTTTAGCAGTTGGGCCCCCGCAGGCCACAGTGACTGCTGGTCTCCATTCCACTGCCCATTCCAGGTGTCCTCGGTGACTGCGGGGATTGAGGTCATTGTCACAGGTAGTCCCGCGGGCCCCTGCCAGCTAGCTTGCAGTGCTTCGTTCAGCGGCGCGTGCTCCAGACCCTGGCAGACAGTCTGTGGACGCTGCACTGTACTTTGTAATAAAACGTTTTGAAGACTGCCTCCTACGCTCCCTTGTCTGTCTCCCCCCCCCCGGGAAGCTCCGGAGCGTCTTTCCTGTTGGGCGTCACTGTTGGGTTTTCATGTGACTTCAGACGCCCCGTGGGAAATGCGGAGCCCTAGCACCTTAGGGGGGGCGGGGGTCCTGGGCTGTGACTGACTGCCGAGCGGGGTGTCTAGCAGCAGCCTCTCCACGCGAGGGCAGGCAGAGTGAGTTTTCCTCGTCTCCCCTTCATTCCCGTCACTGCTGTCCCCAGTGCTTTTCGGCAGCTGCCCCGGTGACAAGTGGGGAGTGTTCCCTGTGCCGACGGACGGCCTTTCCGGGCAAGGCCTGAGTGGGCGATGTGCGTGTGGCCGGCAAGGCCGAGCCCCAGGCCCCTGCATGGGACGTGCCCTTTCCTCACGCCCCCCGGTGGTGACAGTGCGGCGGTGCCGCTGTTCTGTTGCCTGTAACATTCCCGATGGGAGAGCGTGAAACGAAGTTCAGCTTAATGCTTGACTTTTGCGTCTGCTGTGTTTTTACCCTGTGACCCCAAATGCTTCCTCCGCTTTACTGTTAGGGGCTGGTGTGTTAACTGACTTGCTGAGCGTGGAAACCTGCTCTCGTAATGTAAGATGTGTTTGCCTACCCACAAAAAGCGCTGCAAATAAAGTTTTCTACTGGAAGAGATCGCCTGCACTCAGTGGCTGACATTCTTTGGTAGTTGGATCACAAATGAATTCCTACCCATTAACTCTTTTGTCTTTGGCTCTGTCTGTTAGCCTAAAAAGTTATTTTTTGAGAGAGAAAAAGACATGCGCACCAGAAAAATAAACCTGAATTGTCAAATTAACCTTACATCTCGTTTTCTCCTTTTATGACTCAGCCCTGTGGCTTATGGCGTGTGTGGACGGGGAGGTGCGGGGCAGGAAAGGCAGCGAGGGAGCCGGGCCCACTCGGGAGCAGCCTTCCCTGGAGGTGCGAGTAGATTACAGCTTTGGCCAGTGTTGCTCTTCTTTTTTCTTTTTTAATCTTCATTGCATTTTCCCCATTACCGTTTAGTCCTGTTATATGTCGCTATTCTTTTACAAGCTATGGTTGGAAATGGCCGCAATATAACAAGTCTAAGCTGTGAGCTTTTCAGAATTCTTTCCCAGCGCTGGGCCCTGCCACCACCCAGGGGAGAGGTTTTTTTGTAACCGGCAAATTGGGCACATTTGCCTAAGTCCAAGGTTGGCCTTGGGGGCCACCAGGAACCAGGCTGCCCACCAGGAGCATAAAAAACTGCCACGTGTTTGCTGATGGTGAACAGGACATATTTGCTGAGATCGTTAAAACTTCTGAAGGTACTTGTCTTCGTGTTTCCTAAAGGCACAGGGGCCCCTGAGGAACTCGCCACTAACTCCCCATCCCAGCAGGCCCCCGCCAGTGCCGCGTGTTGTATACAGTAGGGGCTCAGTGGGTTTGGGGAATTCTGATGCCATCTTCTCATGCGAAAAAGATCCAGGTGTAATCGTGACTCAGTAAATGTCAAGTCATTGTGCCATTGGAAGTGTCCTGTATATCCGGTTGGAAATAGAAAGTGGAGTCTGAACCTTTTGGGAAAAGACACGTGGGTCTTACAGCGAACGTCAGCCCGGTGTCCGGTGCTGCGGTTCCCGCTCCGCGCGCACTGCGCCCTTCCGTCTGGTTCTCCCGGCTCGCGCTTCTCCGGACAGGTGGAGGGTGTCCTCGGGATTTCGGGGTTGTCTACAAGAGGGTGCATCTCTGACCCCATGTTCTAGGGGGCAGAGGCTTCGAAATGTGTTCTGTGCGCGCGCGCGCACGTCTGCGAGACCGCCTCCGACCCCCTCTGTCGGGGGCGTGGGTCACGGGCCTGGATGGGAGGAGACCAGGTGGGGTTAGTGGGAGCGACGTGGGCGCGGGCGCACTGCAACGAGCCTTCCCTGCCCCGGGAGCCGGGCCCCTCGGGCGGTCCAAGAGGGGCGTCCCGCAGGGGGTGCTGTTTTTCGGAGCCGCCAGCAGGTGGCGCCAGCGCCGGCAGTGCCCCGTCGGGGACGCGGTTCTGGGTTCAATTTCAGGGACCGGGTTTGTTAGAGGGAATGACCGCAGGCTTCCCGTTTGCTGCTGTTACTCAGCTCGTGAGACACTCGGAAAGTGGAGCCGAGGGGTTCCCTACGCTGTGAGAAGGATGTTCTTAAAAGTCGTACACTTCTCTTCAGAAAGATGGAGGGCCTTCGTAGGAGACGCTGAAAGCAACCATTTTTCAGACGCTAGAGTCCCGACTTTCCTCCTTTATGAATTTAATGTCCCGGGTGGTTTCCTTCGGGGACCTTGAGGCCGGTGGCCTATGGAACAGGGGCTCTGAGCACCCGTTCACCCTGCAGCACGATCCCTGCCCTGGTTTGGGAAGGAAAGGTCCGAAACCGAAGTCCCCACCCCTCGCCGTGGCTTTTACAAAGCCAGTAAAAACTTCTTGTGTGCTTGCTTAAAATCGTAAGTCAGCCCCTTAAAAAATAAGTGGCGTGCTCTTATTCTTGTCAGTTCTCCCCATGGGTGTGGGGCAGGGGAGGGGCGGGGAGAGGAAGGGGACAAAGTATTAAGAAGAAACTGTCAATCACCAGCCTCCCATGGGCCCAAGTCATCCTTGCTGCCCTTTGGGTTGTCCTGACCACGGCGGTGCCCGTCACCCCTGCGTCTTCACATCTTTCTCTTCTCTGCCACCAGCCAGGCGCGGGGGCCCTCCCTCTGCGTACGAGTCTCAGTGATCAGACGTGCCTGATGGCCTGTCATACACTGTCAGCTGCTCTCCGGGGGACTCGCAGCCCCCGACGGATTTTGCCAGGCTGCCCCGGGACTGGGAGAAGCTGGCTCTTCCTCACCTGCTCACACCTGGACTTCCGGCCACGCCTGGCCGCCTTCCTCTGCGCGTTGGGCCTTGCCCTCCTGACCTTGGGCACCGACTCGTGCACTGAACTTGCCATCATTTCCCTTCCTGCATGGATCTGTCAGGCTCCGGGGTGGCTGTGGAAACAGAAGTGCAATGGAGGCTGATATTTTCTCAGAAGGAATTGCTGGATGACCGGTACCTCCCACTGTCTTTAGACTCGTGACTCCTGGTCCTGGAGGGTCCAGGGAATCTGTCAAGGCTCCTTATCTCTTGGGATTTCAGGTATGTGACCCACTCCTCGGGCTGCGTGGGGGGACTTTGCAGTCAGGGCCCTGTGGCCAGTGTGGAAGGCCCCACACACGATTCTGTCAACAACTGAGAACTGCCTGCAGAACAAACCCGGTGTGTGTTACCGACTGGACTGTGCCCCTCCCATCACACGTGGCTGCCTGAGCCCCCAGCACTTCAGAGTGTGATTGTATTTGGAGACGGGGTCTTCAAACAGGTGACTGGTTAAATGAGGTCGCTCGGGGCGGGCTCCCATCGAGTGTCACTGGTGTCCTTGTAAGAGATGAGAACCCAGACACACAGACAAGACCATCTGAGGACGCAGGGAGAAGACAGCTGTCTGCACGCCAAGGAGCGAGGCCTCCCCAAAACCCAGCCCTCTCAGCACCTCGATCGTGGACGTCCGGCCTCCAGAACTGGAGGAATTACGTTTGTTGGTGAGCTGCCCCGTCTGTGCTACTTTGTAACAACAGCCCAAGCTAAGACAGTATTCCCAGGTGTGATGTGATGCCTGTCCCCTCACTGCCCTCGGAACATACAGTCCATGGCCATGCTGTACCTACGGGAGTCTCCACAAATACTTCTGGACTCCCAGGACAGGAGGTCTGTTCACCTGCCAGGCCGCACCGGCTGGGGAAGGGTTTCCTGACCAGCGCCCACCAGGAAGACCCCGGCCAGCAAAGCAGGTGGTCACCTCACTCCCATGCAGGGACAGGCTGGGCCTTTACCCGAGCGCTGGGTCACAGACTTCTTGCAGCCCAGGAATCAGCTGCCCATGTGCTGGGCACAGGGGCTCCCGTTTGCACGACGGGGCTTCCCGGCACACCTGCTAACCTGGGGAGTGCCCGAAACGAAAAGGCGTGAAGCCTCAGGCGCGGGACCTGGCGCGTTTATCACCCACGTTTTCATGTCAGCACGGGCCACTTTCCTAAGGGTGGAGCTGGGCCCTTCAGCCCTGGTTTGGGGAGGGGGTAGGAAGGGCATCTTGAAGTAAGGGATTCGGGACTTTGTCCCCAGGCCACGGGGAGCCGCTGACCCACTGACAGAGCATGTGTGGGAGGACTGACGTGCCACCTCCCAGGCAGCTGAGCAGGCTGGAAACTGAAACGGGCCCGGGGAAAACACGAAAATCGCAGGCTTGTGCATTACTGAGCCAGCCCGTTCAACACGGAGCGAGCTCAGCACTTTCTGTGTACTCTCTGGTTTCATCCCCATAAAAGCCCTGTGAGGAAGTGACTGTCATCATGCCCATCTTACAGCTGAGGCAACTGAGGCCCCGAGAGGTCCCCAGCACGTGTGTGATGTGTCCCCACAGTGACAGCTGGCCCGGGCACCAGGGCGGGCTGAGAACCAAAGGTCTGAGTCGGTCCGGGGGCTGCAGCCAGGCGGTGCCTCGGAGACGCAGGCGGGGATGGTGGGGAAGCCACTTTGAGCCTCAGTCCCCTCCCACTTAAAACGGGGCTAAAAGTACTGACTAGGACAAAAGCTGTTTTTTGGTTAAATCACCTAATTTATAGAAGTCACCCAGTCAAGGACCTGGCCCTAAGCAGGCACTCCAAGGCAACTGGCCTTTATTGTTATTAGTGTTGTGGAAGGATTAATTAACCACATAAAAGCCCTGCGCACTCAACAAATACTCAGTGGCTGCTGGTGGCTGCACCTTCCGCCTGAGAGCGTCCACCTTCTCTGTTCCCTCCGCTGTTCCGTTCACGCTCACGGCTCCGGCTCTCAGCAGCTCCCAGAGGCTTCCCTGACGCTAAGGTACACCTGTCCCCCAGCCTCTCCTCCGGGCCCTCTCGGTCCCCTTCTCAGCAACTGCCTGGAAAACTTCAATACAATATGCACTTATCGTCTCTGCTGCTAAAATGTGAAGCTCGCTGCGGCAAGCGCGGAGGCGACGTGCAGTGTCCGCGGGGCCTAGGACCCCGGCCCGCCGGCGGATGGCCCTTGCGTTAAGTAAGAGTCGGGTAAACGGCTCAGGCAGAAGCTGGTGACTCGCGGGGTCGCGGGGCCCCTGGACGGTCGGAGAGGTTGACGACGCAGAAACCGAAGGGGTCAGGGATGAGCGAGGGAAGGAACCCGCACCTGGGCTTCCGCTTTTCAAGACTCTGCGGCACCCGCCGCCGGCCTCCACCCCCGCCTCCCGGCCACCTGCCCGGCGGGGCTGGCGGCCAGGTGCGCGCGACAAGCCCGCCCACCGCGGGGTGCACCAAGGCCCCGCCGGAGTCCTACGCTTCCCGCTTTTCTGACCCCATGGGCCCGCCCCGGGCGCCCGTCCGGGGTCCAGACGCTTCCGGATCCCGGCACCAGCACGTGCTCCGCAGGCGCCCGCCGCCTTTCTGCACCCACGCTCCCCGCGGGCGCACCTCTGCGTGCGGCGGCTTCGCCGTCGGTGGGGGCGAGCGGGGGCGGGGCCGCGCGGGCGGCGCTGGGACTTGTAGTTCCGGAACCTCGGCCGCCCGCACCCGCCCCCGCCCCCGCCCGCACCAGGCGCCGCGAGCCAAGGACTCCCTGACTCCTGTCCCAGCTCCTCCTGGCCAAGGCGGTGGGGACCTACCTGTCACAAAAGGGGAAACTGAGACCCAGCGGAGGACCCCAGCTTGCCGAAGGTCCCGTGGACGAGCAGTGGCCGCCTTCCCAGGCGCAACAAGTGTAGGTCACGCTTCATTTTTTTAAAAGTTCTTAGTTTATTGAGCTTCTCATGAAAACCTGCGTAATCCCCACAAAGTCACGGAAGAATCTTTACTCCTTATTTACTTATTTATTTTTTGCCGGCACCAGCGTGGTTCTGCCCTTGCGGTCCTTCCGCTCTTTTCTTGGGGTCTTCTCGTATGGGCTGTCCGACCACTCTGTGTTTGGGTTCGATTTCGTTTGCAATCCAGGGAACCATGAATCACGCCAAGGCCACCGCCAAAATGGGTTCCGACTCCAAACACAAAGAGGACGCCTGCTGTCGACTTACCCAGTTTGGCCAGCTTTTTCCGAATTTATGGCTTAGGTACTGTTGCCTCCCCAGGGCCAAGGACATCAAAGACAGTTTCTTTTCTCTGATGTCGTCTGTTGGTCATGAACTTCCTGGTCCGGATAGTTACTGCGTCTTTCTGGAAGGCGGCTGATCTTCAAGCAGCCGGGGAGGCAAAGAGCTAGGTCACACCTGAATCCAAGTTTTCAAAGGGTGCTCAGAGGGTCCATTATTGGTTTAAAATTTTTTTCTTCTGTTTATTGATTTGAGAGAGACTGTTCTGTTGTCGCACTCATTGGTTGTTTCCTGTATGTGCCCCTAGTTGGGCGATCAAACCCACAACCTTGGCCTATGGGGTCGATGCTCTAACTCCCTGAGCTGGCCGGTGGGGGCCGAGGGTCCCTTTTTGGGTTGAGAGCTCTCCTGGGCTCCTTGGTTCCCAGGACCACCCACTCGAGTGTTTCCTAAGGGCCCCTCTGCTTGCCAGGTGATGTTGCAAAGGCCTGGAGGCAGGGTTGTGCCTGGTGAGCTGGAGGGACAGCGAGTGACAAGGGACGGGGAAATGAGCTGAGACAGAAGAGTGTGTTCCCAGTCGGCTCTTGGACGACTTGGGGTTCCATACCCCGCATAAGGGGGCTGACGACAGCAGCTTGGGGAAGGAGTGACCAGACTTCAGTGGCTGCAGGGTCGACCTTGGGGTCAGGGAGTCCAGGGGCTTGAAACAAGGTTTGTCTGGACCTGGGGTCGAACACAGCCTGAGTGACCAGCAAACACTTCACCTGCATTCCTGTCCCCTGCAGCCCACCTGGTGCCACTCGTGGCCCCACCGACCCCCAGCCTGTGTCCCACTGCCCAGAGAGGAGTCCATAGCGTTGGGACCAGAGTGACCCCACTTAGTTCCAGTTAAGGGCGTCCAAATGGTGGGGCCTGGACATGCAGAGAGTCCAAGATCCCTAGAGCCAGACTGGCACCGTGAAGTGGCCCACCGGTGGGGAAGTTGGTCCCAGGGCCAGCGTGGAGGGCAGTGACCCGCACAGGCACATGGCCGGACTCTCAGAAAGGCCCCAGGTGGTTCAGGGCTCTGCCGTCGGGTGTGAAATTCCTAACAACTTTGAGCTCTCAAACATCCTGTGGTCGGTCCTGCCACGTGCGACATTCAGAGGGCTGGAAATGAGGCGGCCTGTTTCTGTGGCTGGGGCCCGGAGCAAAGGGAAGGTGGACAGCCCTCTGCCTGCTTTCCTCCAAGGGTGGTCCGCACGGACGGAGGGATCCCTGACACCCACTGTGGTTGGGGACAGACTTTTGAAGAGGCCAGAACTATCTCCCCTGCCCAGTCACCTCCTCTGGGGGGCTTCCGGGACCACTTGGGCCTGGCCTGCACGGCAGCACCCCGATTTCTTTCTTTCCGGATTATATATTGTGTATTTACTTGTGGAGTAGTGTCTTATTCATAGACGCTCCGTGGGGCTGGAGTGTGTTCTGCACATCCCTGCAGCCCCCACTCCTGATTCGTGTTCGTCTAAATATATCTATAGATAAAACAAAAACCATTGTACCGTGAATATAATACGTTGCCCTACCCTAGTAGCACCGGGGGGGTCTAATAATTACTTATGTCTGATGCATTAGATTCTGAACTCCATGAGGGCAGCAGCCGGGACCTCCGCAGGCCCGTGGTAGGACCCCGGGAGACTTCCGGATGCACCGTCCTCCGCGGTGGACCTCACCCCAAGGCCTCCCCGAGAGCGCTGGGCGCGGCGGGGGGGCGCCCGGACTACGCTTCCCAGCGGCCCGCGCGCGCCAGGGGCGGGGCAGGGGCGGGCCCGAGGCGGCATGGGGGCGGAGCCGGCTACAAAGCCCGGGGGCGGGCGCCCTGGCGCAGAGTGCCCGCAGCGCCGGCAGGAGCGCAGCGCAGCAGAGCGCGGCGTGCGCGACCAGACCCGCTCGCGAGTGGACGGGCCCGAAGGCGTCGCTGCCGCCCAGCTCGCTCCCCGCGGCCGCCCATGAGCGCATCCCCGCGTGGCCCGGGTCCCTAGGCCGCGGGGCGCCCCCCATGCTGCTGCAGCCCGCGCCGTGCGCCTCGAGCGCGGGCTTCCCGCGGCCCCCGGCCGCCCCCGGCGCCATGCACGGCTCGCAGAAAGACACCACGTTCACCAAAATCTTCGTGGGCGGCCTGCCGTACCACACCACGGACACCTCGCTCAGGAAGTACTTCGAGGGCTTCGGGGACATCGAGGAGGCCGTGGTCATCACCGACCGCCAGACGGGCAAGTCCCGCGGCTACGGCTTCGTAAGTGGCCTCGCGGCCGGGCGCGCTCCCCAACCTGCACTTCTCTTGGCCCGGGGCGCTGAGTCAACCGGCGGCGGGCGCCCGGGGCGCCTTGGGCCGGCGCTGGCACCTGCTGCCCCCTCTCGGGCTCTGGGGACGGCGGTTCACGTTCTAGCCGAACCCGCCTCCCCCCCACCCCCTCCGGGCTGGGTTAACCTTCTCCCACCCCACGCCGGGTTTAAAAGGGAGATCCGCTGGGTTCTGTTAGAACTCAGAAGTTGGTGGGGAGGTTTCGGGGGCAGGCGACTGCTCAGGACTTCCTGGAGCAACCCGCCAGGGAGGGGCAGAGGCTTCGCCCCCGGGCGCTTTGGAGCCCTTCAGCGCCCCTCCCCCCGTGTTTTCCAACAGCCCCCTCTGCCGCCACAAATAAACATTTAAAGTAAAAAGCGGCTTGAAAACAGCCTCTAACTGCAGGCCCCTGCCACTCTCGGGAGAAGGGAGGGTGGCACCTCTCCCCTGGGGGTTGTTTCTGCCCTTGGAGGCAAGGCTTCCTGGCGCTTGAACTTGGAGGGAGGAGCTGGAATCCAGGGGGCCGCTTGGTGGGAGGGCCCCAGGCTGGGGTCCGAGGGGTGGGGGGCAGTGAGCACCGGGTCACGGCAGAGCCCTCAGACGCGTCTGGTCCTCCAGGTGACTATGGCGGACCGGGCGGCAGCTGAGAGGGCTTGCAAGGACCCGAACCCCAACATCGACGGCCGCAAGGCCAACGTGAACCTGGCCTATCTGGGTGCCAAGCCGAGGAGCCTCCATTCGGGTGAGAGGCTGCTTCCCTTCCCTGGCGCTTCTTGGCTGCGGTGCTCAGGGCTGGTGTCTGTCTAGTGGAGCGCCCCCCCCCCCCCAGGAGTGGCAGTCGGCCGCATGTGCTGCCACAGGGCAGTCGTTCCCCTGCTCGGGAGCTGGGCCCCTTCATCCCGCTGCCTGTGGCAGTGGGACCGGCTGGCAGGGCGCGGCACCCGGCTGTCAGCGGCCGGAGGGTTGGTGTCCAGGACCTGAGGTGGGGAGCACGAAAGCCTACAGGCTGCTGCCCCCTGGTCCCTCGGCCTGCTCAGCTGGGAGCTTTGGGGTTGATGTGGGGGTGCTGGTGGAGGAGAGGAAGTGCATTAGTGCCTCTGGTCGGACTCTGGCTGTGCGGTTCTGCACCCCCAGGAGGTCCCGCCCCTGACGGGTCTCTCATTTTAGGCTTCGCCATCGGAGTTCAGCAGCTGCACCCGGCCGTGGTCCAGAGGACATACGGGTGAGTGCAGTGGCTGCTGGGGGGATGGGCAGGGGGCTTCCGGCGTCTCTCAGGGTGGGCGCCCATTTCGCTCCAGAACTGCCTTGGTTGTGCCGTAAGGCGTCCAGAGAACACTTTCTCTAACTTGTCAAAAACATGGTTGCATTTTGGGGGTGGGGGTGGGGCGGGGTGGGGTGGGGACGAGCTGGGAGAACTGGGAGAAGGCAGATTGCGTGTCTCCGCCCCCTGGCTGAGGGTGCGCAGCAGAGGTGAGGAGCAGGGGCCGTGGAGCCTGCAGCCTGGGTTCGGATCCCGGCTTCCCACTTGCTAGTTGTGTGACCCCAGCAACTGACAGGTGCCTCTGCCTCTGGTTCCCATGAGTGCGGACCCTGGGCGGCAGGTGAGCACTTAGGGGCTGGCGAGCGGGGCTCTTGTCAGGGGGCCCCTCTGACCTGCTCCAGTGCCCGACAGATGGTGGCAGCAGGTCATGCCAGCCGGGGTCCGGTGTTTGTGAAAGCTGCTGCAGGTGAGCCGGGATCGGGGCCAGATGTCCCCAGCCCAAGCCAGCCGGCCGGCCTCTGGGCCCTTTGTCTGCTGTGCTTTGGAGTGGTGTGTCCCACCCTCTTCCATCCAAAAAAGGCCCCCCTTTCCTTGCCTTTTTTTTTTTTTAAACATCTAATAAGGCCTGGCAGCTGCTTGGGGAAGGACACACAGACTTCAGGGCACAAAGGAGCCTGCCATGCGGTCCGACTTCCCAGCCCCGTGTGATTGATGTCATCCGGGTGCCCTAGTGCAAGGGACTTGTTTGTTGGGGTTGGGGGGCTTTTTTCTTGTGGGGAGTGGGGAGGACAGTCAGTTTATAAAACAGGGAGCCTCTGTTAGGACATCAGCACTTCTTAAGCTGTCAGAGACCAGCCCTGGGCTCCAGATTCAAGGCACAGTTCAGGGAGCGTCTGGCTCACTGGGCCAGTGTGGACCGGGGGCTAGAGCAGGGATAGGGCCAGGCCCTGGTGGCCTGACCGGGCGGGTCAGCCAGGTGACCGGGGAACTGCCCCGTGCCCGCGACTCGGGCTTGCTGCACGGTGGCTTCAGCATGGCCTGCGCGTGTGTGAGCTCAGCTCCACTGCCCTCCGTGGGGATGGCGCAGCCCGGAGGGCGGCCGGGAGCAGGTGGTTCGGGGTTGCCTTCTCGTTGGGGTTCTGCCTCAGAAATGTCTGCAGCTGTCTGGGAAGGGGTTTGGGGACACCCCAGTCCTGCCGTCACCCTGGGTTCTTCCTCTCTGGGTTCAGGTCACAGGAGGAGGGTGTTCCTCAATTTCCGAGCCCTGGCTTTGTTCTGCGGGGCCACGCCAGGTGCCGGGGCAGGGCCAGCCGCACAAAGACCCGGCCCAGCCCAGGCAGCTCTCTCCTGCTTACAATGCAGCAGTACCTTCCTCACCCAAGTCTGAGCTCCGCCATGGCGGCCGCCTTGGGGACTCTAGTAACTGTCAGTGCTTGGCCTCTGGGGCCTGCAGACCTGGTTCAAATCCTGAGTCTGTCACTTAGCAGCTGGGTGCATCCTGGGTCTCCAGTTCCGTCACCTGACAGTGTCGGCACGCCTCCGTCCTCAGACCGCCCGCAGCAGCTGGGATGGACGTGTCTTCGCTTCACAGACGGGGAAAGAGGTCAAGGGAAGCTGGAGTAACAGGGTTTGCACCCGGGCCGGCTGGCTCCAGAACCCCACTCTCCGCCGCTGCTCTCTGGGGTGGGCGGGTTCTGGGACACCCCGCCCTCATCCCTTGGGATCCCCAGAGCGTCACCCCTGTGAGGGCAGTGGGGGTCGGTCGCAGATTTTATCGCTGTGTGTTCCCCACCTCAGGCGACAGTGTTTGTAACTCAGTCTGCTGGCCGGCCATTTGATACCTGTGGCGCGGACAGGCATCCAGCCATTTGTGGGTTGCCAAGGGGTGGAGACGCAAACAGGGACAAGGGCGTGGAGGGACTGTCCCGGGGCGGTGGACCGAAGCCTCTTGGAAGCGCGCCGCCATCCGAGCTTTGCTGAGGTCCAGGCTTGGGTGGGGCCCCTGGGTGCGCTGCCCCCGTCAGCTGTCTTCTCCCAGCACCCGCCTGCCCGGCCCGAGAGTTGGGCCGCGTTGGGCTGTCAGCGTCCCTTTTGTCTTTGCAAACAATCGGGCTTGGGACTGTGGTCGGGTCTGACTCAGCGGTCAGTTTTGTCCGCTCGGGGCTGGCAGCGAGGCCAGCCCTGTCGTTGGCCGAGGGCACTGTGGGGGCCGGAGCGGGCAGCTCAGTCTGTGAGCCAGTTAACCCTCTCCTGCCTGGCTCACCCTTTCTTGACTTTCTGCCTCGGCATAGAAGGCCGCACAGCCCCGCTTGGGGTCAAGGCCACTGCGGGCTCCTCGCCGGCCTGGGTCACAGATGTCGGCGGAAAGGGTTGCCAGAGAACTTTGCACTTGGGGCTTTTTGCTTGAATTCCCCTCCCCCAGTTTTTCCTTTTTTTGAGTCGAGGGGCACTCTCAGGACCTGACTCGGCCGACTTTGCGCTTCCGTTGTGTCACTGAGGCCTGGGGTTCGGCGGAGACACCCTTGGCCGGTGACAGGTGGCTCCAAGCGAGGGGACAGTGGCGGCCGTGGGCTGCCCAGCGAGCGTCCCTTTGCTGGCTGGTGGGACGGTCAGCAGGCTGCAGGCAGGGGTGAAGGGCAGGGCAGTTTGGAGAGGGCACGTGTCCAGGCAGGGCCTGGGTTCTGGCCTGGAGGGGCCTTCTGAAGTCGGGGTGCTGGTTTGCCCCTGGTCCAGGCTGCCCCCGGAGCCCCTCCCGGGGTTGTTTTTGAAGGGCCAGCTACTTCTCTGGGCACAGCCGACCCACCCCCTCCTTAAGGCTCGGGCTCCACACCCGTTATGTGAGCCCTGCTGTGTGCCAGGCCCGGGGCCAGGCCCCGGGGGCCCAGGTGACAAGATGGGGTCCCGGGGCTGCGCGGGCGTCGGGTGCGCTGGGCGTTGGAGCCAGGGCTCTGGGGTCTGCCTGGGTGTGGGGCCAGGCCCAGCCCTCTCTGGGCACTCTCCCCGTCTGGGTGGTGGGGGCACCTCGTAGGGCCGACTGAGTGCCATGGGGCCCTCCCCCAGGCACTGCATGCACTGCTCGGCCGGTAGTGTTAGGGACCCCACCCTCTCTGCGCGAAGGTCCCCGGTGCCCAAGCTGAGCGTGCCCAGGGTTCTGAGCGGAGCGCCTGGTCAGCGGGGCGGGAGAGGGGTGGGCGTGACGGGAAGGCGTGGCGTGCGGGGGTCTGGGCAGCCACTCACTGGGCCTTTATTGCGCACCTGCTGTGCGCCAGGCCCTGTACCCAGGATGCTTTGGATAAGAAAGACACATCCGCCTGGCCAGCGCGGCTCAGTGGACTGAGTGCAGTCTGAACCGAAAGGTCACTGGTTTGATCCCAGTCAGGGCACAGGCCTGGGTTGCAGCCAGGTCCCCATTGGGGGTGCACAAGGGGCAACCGATTCATGTATCTCACACGTGGGTGTTTCTGTTCCTTTCTTTCTCCCTTTCCCCTCTCTCTAAAAAAGTAAATAAGTAAAACCTTAAAAAAAAAGAGAAAAGAAAAGGCCCATTCCCCAGCTCAGGGCTCTCCCTTTCCAGCGGGTAGCCAGACTGTTAGAACTCCATCAGCATGCGCCAGGGCCTGAGCGGGGTGCCGGGGTGCTGTGCGAGCCCCGGGGCGGCACAGTGGGTGGGTGATGCGTGTGTGTGCCGGGGTGTCAGGCTTACACACCAGGTCACATCCCAAAGTGGTGAAATCCAGCCGAGCGGAGCCTGGTTAACAGCCATGTGGGGGCAGTTCCTGCCAGGGTCTTAGTGACGCTCTGCGTTACGAGGCGTCATCACTGGGGGACCGCTCTGTCTGTTTTTGCCACTTCTTGGGCGTGTATCGCTGTTTCACAATGGGAAGTAAATAAAGCAGAGGAGGTTTTGAGGTGCAGTGCCTGCGCGGGTCAGTGCCTTGGGGGCCTGGCAGGAAGTGAGGTCAGAGCCAGAGACTGGGTCCTGGGAGGAGGTTGGTGCCCTCTCTCTGCTGTGGGGCATCACGTGGCTTGTTTTTACTTTCAGGGTGTCTGGGGTGACCGGCACTTCCTGTTTGCCGCTCACTGGAGCGAGGCGGGGGTGGTGGGCGGCCCGTGCACACCTGCTGTTTGTCCCCGTGCGCCATAACAGAAGCCGGCCTCCGCCAGGTTCCCGGGTTCCTCTCCAAGGACACGCTGCGCTCCCGGCCCCAGTGGCCCCGGCAGGAGGGGCCTTCTCAGGCTGGAGCGCCCCTCTGGGAGCCTCAGACCCTGGGGGAGGCCTGCCTACAGGCAGATGGTGATGCAGGCATCTGAAATCCCCTCAGAGGTGTCCCCAAGTAGGGGGCAGGGGGAGTGGGCCCCCAGGCGGGCCGGCCCCTAAGCCACAGCTGCGTGAGGAGTCTGGGGGTCCCTCTTTCAACTTGTCGGTTCCACCCCTTGTTCCTGTGGCTTTCCTCGTTGGGCCTCAGTTTCCACATCTGCCAAGTGCCCGTGACAAGGGCTCCGCAGTGCCTGGGGCCCCCGGTCATCCCCCCGACCCCTCGCACTTGGTGCTAGAAGGCGGCTGCGCGCTCAGGCAGGCGCTTATGCAGCACATAGACGCCGGCCCGGTGCCGGCTCGGGGTGCCGTGCGGACGAAGGAGACCCGGTCCCACCTGGTAATTGCAGAGGGTTCTGCAGCCGAGCGGGCCTGGAGAGGAGACAGGTGTCTCCGGGGGCAGCAGGCCCTGTGCGGGGAAGGGGGGGCCGGGCAGGGAGGAAGCGGGAGATGGGGGTGCAGGGCCCCGCAGAGCACCCTCGGCTCACTAGGCCCGTGGGGCCCAGGGGAGCGTTAGGAGTTTACTGTGAGTGACTCAGGGCCAGGTTCCTGGAGTCTCTGAAGGGCCTCTCTGGCTGCTGGGTGGGCAGGGCCGCCGGGCCAGAGCAGCGATCCAGGCTCAAGGCCACAAGGCCGCCCTGCCTGCGCCAGGGTGAGAAGGGGGGATTCTGAATGCTTCCCAAGGAACGCGTCACTGAAGGAGGAATCCAAGAAGATGCCCGCGCTTTGGGCCTGAGCAAATGGAGGGTCAGGTCGGTCTCTGTGGCGAGGCGGGGAGGCTGGGGCGTGGGTGCGCTCTCAGCGGAGGAGCAGGTGCCTGGGCTGGAACGGTCCCAGGGAGGCCGTCTCCCCCTCCCCCTTGCCTGCTGTCTGGGGGTTCCCAGGAGGCCACCCGGCCTGGTTTCCTGGGGGCCGGCGCAGGGCCCGCCCCAGGTCACACCTCCAGCCGCCGGGTGTCTCCGGCACAGTGGGCAGAAACCTCCAGAGAACAGAAAAAGTGAAACCAGCCCGTTTGCCTTTCTTAGTTTTGCTTCTGGGGGCAGCTGTGCGTTCAGACGTCAGACACGGGCCCTGCGGGCTGCGGCGGGGCCCTTCTCGCGGGAGTTTTGCTTGGAGTGGTGGGGGTGGGGCGGGCTATCTGGAAGGCGGGTGCCCCTGGCTGCTGCCCACACCCCACGCCTGCGTGGGAGTTCGGGGACCGTGCCGCTCAGAACCCCAGATGAATGCCTTCCAAGGGGCCTCAAAGGACCCCACCAGGCTGTGGGCTCTGTGGAGCCCTTAGTTTACAGACGAGGAAACTGAGGCCGGAGAGGGCCGGGGGCTGGACAGGCGCAGCCAGGGTGCGAACTCAGGCGTCTCGCCTCTGGCCCCCTGGTCTCCGACGGGCCGCGTCGCTGGGGTCCTCTGGGCCAGGCGTTGTTAGCGCTGTGGGGTCCGTGCGGGGACTCGGCCTGTCCCCTCTCAGCGGGGGCGCTGGGTGGCCGCCTCGGCCGCCTGGACCCTGGGGCAGCTCGAGGGGGCTCAGCCGGAGCCGACGCTCCTCTAGCGCGGTCCAGCTGCCGGCAGCGCCCCGTGACCCTCTGGTGCCGGCCGTGGGGGGTGGGTGGGGGCTCGGCTGGGAGGGGTGGGGGCGGGGAGGCGGAGGGGGAGAGAATGTGGGGACAGGAGCATGGGGCACCCAGTGGGTGGGGAGAGAGCAAGGGCAGGGAGTCCCCGAGGGGCAGCTGGAGTGTGGCCAGGCGTGTGCCCTCTTCAGGAGCCTGGAGACCAGGCATGTGGAGCGGGGGGCACCCTGACCTTTTGGGGGAGCAGGTGGAGTGTCAAGGAACCCCCCAGGCACAAGTGCCCCATCCCCTGGTGCCAGAGCGCTGGGACCTCTGCCTGGGGGGCCAGAGGGGCTGTCCTCAGACAGGGCGGCTGCCGTGTGGCTGGGTTTCCTTCCTCACTGAAGAGCCCCGTGGGCTTGGGTGTCTGCCCAGGGGTGTGCCCGCGGGCACGGCTGGGTCCCCACCTGGCGGCCTTCCCAGCCCCCGGCGTGGGCATCTGTGGCCGAGAGAGCAGTGAGAAGCCCTGGGTTTGCCCTTCACACTGTAGTCTGCGGCGGGATCCCCACCTCGGGGCGGGGCAGGGGGGTTCTCTGTGGGGTCTGTCCTGAGAACTGCAGCATCCCTGGCCTCTACCCACTGGTTGCCGGCGGCACACCGGTGTGACAGCCAGAAATGTCCCAGATGTGGCCGTGTGCCTGGGGAGCACAGTCCTAGTGGAGGGCGGGTTCTCACGGCAAGCCCTGAGCTCGGCCTCCAGGAGACCCGGTGCCCACGCGGCAGGGCTCTGTGGCTGGCCCGTGCACAGCCGGGGGGCGGGGCAGGGACCCCGCCTGGCAGGCGCTGCTCCTTTCCCTCTGCTTGGCGGGTCTTGCTGCGGTGCGTCCTGGGCCTCCCCGTGCAGCACAGCCCGCCGTCCTCCCCGGCATTCCGAGTCCGGGTCCGCACGCCTGTCTGGGGTGCAGTCTCCGGGCACAGAGCCGCCGGGGGCTGCCGTGTCGGGCAGGCGCGCCTGGGGCCTGGGCCGCTCTCCCATGTGGGCGGACCCCGAGGTGGGCCCAGGTTCGTAGGCCCCAGCCCGCAGCCAGTCCCCGCAGGCACAGGTGCCGCGTGGCAGACGGACGGGGTGGGGGGCAGACGCTGCTCTGCTGTGCGCCCCGGCTGTGGGCCTCTCTGAGCCTCAGCTTCCCTCCCTCAGAAACGGGGGTAACAGCAGCACCCGTTTCAAAGCTGCGAAAAGCTTGGTAAGTTAACTCGGGGTTTTCACACTTGAGTGGCGGGTGGCAGAGCACCTGAGGGAAACGGGTGAGTAGATGCGGACAGTGTCCCCAAGGGACAGGGCACGGGTCCCCTTCCTCCCCAGCTTAAACGTCACCCACCCTCGTCGTGTCTGAGAGTCCCCTGGCAGACAGCCCAGTGGTGGGGCCGCGCCTCGAGGCAGGCGTGGCCAAGAAGCTGTCCCTTGGAAAGCCGCTTGTGCTGTGAGGACAGCGTAAGGCCCTGGTCTGGGTGGCAGTTCCCTGGTGCCGGTGTGCTGGGACCTCGGCCGGGGGGCTGGCGGCTGCAGGGTCCCTGCCCCTACATGACTGCAGTCTGCAAGGACCCAAGTTTTCAGCCAGTACGTCGGGCGTGGCTGCGTGCGCTCAGCACGGGGTCCTCGTGGCCCAGACACGCTGCAGCCTCCGTGTGCGGACGCACAGCGGGCCGTTGTGGTCCCCTCCAAGGGCACGCAGACCCACTGGGGTCCTGAAGCCCTTTCCTGTGCATCGAAACATGGCACCGTGGACAGCCGCTCAGTCAGCTCAGGGACGCGTAAAATGGAAGTTCAGTGCAGTTCCACCTTCCCGTCCTTAGCTCGTGTGTACACACGTGTGTTTTTCTAGCACAGGCAGGATCGCCGTTTAGCATAAATGTCTCAGTTTTGCATAAACAGCATCTCTGCTCTGCTGCTCGGTGCTCCCTCCTGACGGTGTGGTGGGGGGAGAGGCCTGGGCTGCGTGGGCCGCCTCGTGCCCCAGCCGCGGGCGGTGTGGTCTGGGGGGACGTTGGACTGCCTGTTCCCTGTGCGTGACACTCAGCTTTCTCTGGCTTTTCACCGAGGTCGTGGCTGCTGCCGTGATGTGCTGAGCGCGTCTGTCCCAGAGTGAGGGCTCCTCTTGGGGGCCGGGGGGCCTTTCCGGGGGACGCAGCGCACGTTCTCAGCCCAGTCGCGCTCGAGACTTCTGCCGCTGCCGGGGGGCGCGGACCTCCAGGGCACGTGTTCAGCTTCCTTTCTGAGCATCTTCTCTGGTGCAGGGGCCAGGCAGGAGTCCCGGGCCCGCCTTACAGGTGTGCAAGGGAGTCGGGGTTTCCGTCCTGTGTAGCTCACGCTGCTGTGAGGGAGGAGAGGCTGATGGCCACGGTGTCTACCCCGTGAGGTCCCTGTGTGCCCTGTGGGTCAAGAGGCTCAGCCACTCACCCAGGGCAGCCCAGCGGCTTGGTGGCGGGGCGGGCAGATGCCGGTGCTGCCTTCCTCGGGTTCCCGTTTGCAGCATGCAGTTGATCCGCACCCTGGAGAGGAGAGCGTGTGCGGTAACCACGGAGCGCATTGGCCTGCAGGGCAGGTGGGGCCGGCGTGGTGGGTGCGAGGATCGGGGAGCCGCTCTGTGCCATCACCGTGGGCCTCGGGCCAGCTCCTGAGCTCCATGCTTCTGTGGTGAAATGGGGCTGACCCAGGGGGACACCGCCCTGCCTCCGGGTGTTCGGTGTCTGCAGCGCCATGCTGTGGGCCGCCCTCCTTCCTGAGGCCTCGGGGTCAGCTTCATGGCCGCCACCATTGTCACCGTCACACGTTTTTGTTCCAACATCTGCGTGTTCACCGCTCGGCGCTCACGGGGCTCCTGCTGGGCACCAGGACCCGCTGACAGCGCATGGAGCGAATGTTCTCGGGGAGCCACCGCTTGGGTTGGGGGCACAGATGTGGCAAATCAGCAAGTTGTAGGGTGTCCTTCAGTGGGTGGCAGGTGTTGGGGAAGGTGAGCGGGGAGTATGGGGACAGGGCGGCCTTCGTGGGCCTGTGGCCTAGGCGGTCACACGGGGACCCTCGCCCGCACGGGCCCGTGTGGCTTTGAGCCCTGCCACTGTTTTATGGAGTAGACCATTTTCAGACGTGGTCCCCCAGTCGTCGTGCTCCGGGGGGTGCAGGGTGGGAAGGCCGCCTGGGCAGGGCCCCCCGAGGAGAGGACGTTTGGGTGCAGCCAGTGCACGGGCCTGAGCAGCTGACGCGTTCCAGCCGCAGGAAACCAGACTGGGGACCGGGCCCCAGCAGCGCCCCGCTCTCTCCTCGGTCCCACCCCTCAGCCCCTCCGTTTGGCTCCGCAGGCTGACCCCCCACTACGTGTACCCGCAAACCATCGTGCAGCCCAGCGTGGTGATCCCGGCCGCGCCCGTGCCCTCGCTGTCGTCGCCCTACATCGAGTACACACCCGCCAGCCCGGCCTACGCGCAGTACCCGCCGGCCGCCTACGAGCAGTACCCGTACGCCGCCTCGCCCGCCTCGCCCGCCGGCTTCGTGAGCTACAGCTACCCGGCCGCCGTGCCCCCCGGGCTCCCGGCCGCCGCCCCCGCGGGCGCCGCCTTCGTGCAGTACCAGCCCCCGCAGCTGCAGCCCGACCGGATGCAGTGAGGCTGGGCCCGGGGTGCACGCCGGCGCCTGTGCTCCTGGGGACCCCCCGCCTGCACCCCGGCCGGCCCAGAGACCGCTGCCCTCTGACTCCAGGGCCCGCCACGTCCTGAGGGAGGACGTGGAGGAAAAGAAGGAGCGAGCGCTCCAGAGGACGCCCCCCGCCCCCCAGCACACAACCTGCCTCCTCCCTGCACCCGCCCGCCCTCCCTGGCGGGGCCGTCCCCGCTCTGCAGCCCCTGCCGCCCCCTGGGTTCTGCGGAGACTTCGTCCTGCTCAGAGATGCCTTAACTCCAGGGAAACCCGGACGAGTGCCGTGAAGGGACTTATGGCCACTCCATCTGCACAAGCTGTGAACGCGGGAGCAGGTGCGCGGGGGCCCCGCCGCGTGGAACTGTCGTGCCCGGGGCACTTCCGCCAGAGCCCGAGGCCCCCGTGGCAGGGCCACCACCAGCCCGGCTGAGCCCCGGGCCCTCGCAGCACTGCGGCCTTTTTTCTTATTGTTTTGCTACTAAGATGATGCAGAATTTCAGTTTATTTTTTCAGTGGAGGCTCCTGCCACCGGGAAACCAGAGCCTGGTTTTGACTTTGAGTCGCTCGCTGCTGTCCGTGGCTCCGCCCCAGGGGACAGGGACAGTTTTCTGTGCGGAAAGTGTCCGTTGCTCGATTGCCAGGAGCCCCTTGGAGGATGGATGTCTCCAGACTGGAGGCCGTTCTCAGCGACACTCGTCCCCATCCCTGTCACCCCTGCAGAGGACAGAGGGGCGGGCCCTCGGTGATGCTGGCTGTGGGGCCGGACCCAGCGTCCCCACCCTGCCTCCCAGCGCCCCTTGCTGCATGCCAGCCTGACAGGTCCTGCCTGCCGCAGGGGCGCTGGGGGCGGGCGAGGGCGAGGGCAGGGGCAGAGAGCTGGGGGCGCTGGGGGTGTTCCTTCAGACCTACCTCAGGGAAGCAGGAGGCCTCGGGGGCTGACTGGCCCAGGCAGGCACTTTGCGGCCGGCCCGATAGTCAAGGCCCAGGAAATACAGGTAGCTAATGTTATAATAATATTTTTATTAGAATGTTCGGATTATAAAAATAAAACTTGTTTTCTTTAAAGAAAAAGTTGGTCTGTAATTTTTCTCTCAACGTGGGTGCCCTCAATCCCCCGCACAGTCACCGCGAGCAAGCCCGGACGCCCGGACCCCACGTGTAAAGGAACCAACACCCCCGCCCCCAGGCGGTTCCCCGCTCAGCAGTCTGTCCAGAATCCCGGGAGGTCGGCTCAGTGTAGATGACGTGCTCCGAGCAGGGCCCTGGGGGCAGTGGCTGGGGGTGGGGACCGGTATTGTGACTGGCTGCTCCAGCAGAACCCCATGGAATGGAGGGCAGCTCCCCAAGAGAAAGAAGGGTGCTGAGCAAGGGCTCCCGCGAGGAAGCAGGTGACCAAGCAGCTTCCCTAGGGGTGCTGGCAGCCAGGCGGGGTGCAAGATCACAGAATGAGGAAGGGGAGGTCTGGGTCTGAGGCTGAGGGACTGCAACCTGGGGACAGACCCAGCATCTCCCAGAACTCGGCGGAGCCACCGCTCAGCACGGGGGAAATCACGCGGGCCTCAGAGAGGAGGTGTTAAGGTCGGAGAGGACACTCACTCCTTTTTTTCAATTGCTTATTCATTCGTTCTAAGAAATGTGTGCTGGGTCACAGGCAGAGCCCTGGGGATAGTCCGTCCAGTGGGGGAGACAAGAGACCTGCGGAATGGAGGAATTGCACACCCTGATCACACAGGGTGATAAGGGAATGACAGGGCTCTAGACTGGGAACAGCAAGTGAAAAGGCCCTGGGGTAGGTGCATGGAGCATGGAAGCCAGGGGGCTGGGGCGGAGCAGTGCAAGGAAGGAGGTAGGAGGGAGGCTTAAGGGAGGTGGCGCCTGGAGCTGGGGGGACAGCAGAGACCCAGAGGAGAGTGTTGGGACCACAGCCTGGGGAGGAATGGCCGTGCACAGATGCCCCTGGCAGGCTCAGGTCCCTGTGATTGCTCCTGTCTGGGAAATCCCCTGAACCTGGCGGGGGGTGGGGGCGGGGCACCGCAGCTGGGAGAGGGCGCAGACGGCAGATGGGCTGTGCAGGACCTCGGCCCCCAGTGGTCTACGGGAACAGTGGGGGCTCCTGGTGAGGCGGTCAGTCTGTGCAAAGGCTCAGGGGTCCTGGGTATGACTCCTTGGGGCCACTCTTCAGGCACCCAGCTTGGGTCCCCTGACACGCAATCTGCCCCCCATCTCCCTCCCTCCCCTTCCACACAGTGGCCTTCACATCCATGTCTCCCCATCCTCAAAGGAAAAGCCGAAGCTGTCCCGGTGGCTTATGGGCCCTGGCCTTGTTGCCTCTCGCTCACAACTGGTGCAACTCACCCCAGGGCCTTGGCACTTGCTGTTGAATCCTTGTTTCCCCACGTACAGCGCTGTGCTGGGCACAGAGGGCAAAATGGCCTGCAAACATCCTGGGCTTGATTCAGCCAGTGGCGAGCGGACATCAGAGATTTCTAAGGGGGGGGGACTGACTACCCAGGTTGGAGTGTGCTGGGCAGCTCCTGAGCCAGGAGAGGCAGGGACCCTGTGGAGAGAGGGGACAGACCACAGTCGCTGGGGTGTCCACGTGGGACGAGGCAGAGGGACCCCCGGAGACAGGACAGCAGCGCAGAGCTGGGTGGCTGGGTCTGACCCCTCGACAGTGCCACCAACAACTCTACATGGTCAGCCCTCGGCTTTGAAGTGAGACAGGGTCACCCCGATGCAGGGTGGTGATGCGGGTGGACTTGGGGTCTTCCCTGCACCATGTCAGGGGTCCCCAGGGGTCTCCTCGGGCCTTCTCCGGTCACTTGGAGATCTGTAAGTCCTCCCCTTTCAGGGTTCCAGGGCCCCTGGCCTCTGCCTGGCCTCTCCCTGACGAAGGGCCAAGTCAAGTGAGATCCTGCTGGGCAGGGTTCCGTCCTAATCAGGCACCCGTGCCTGCCCTCTCCTGCTGGCTGGGGCTTAGTTTGCAAACATTGGCAAGGGTCAGGGAGGTCCTCGTGGGGCTCCGGGCTCAGGAGACGTTGCTGCAGCTGATAAGGGTTTGGGGGGCGGCGCGGGTGCTGCCAGGGTTATCTGCAGGGCCACTCGCCGCCAGCCCATTTCCTGTCGCTATCTGCCGGTGGCAGCCTCTGGGACATGCCTTGAAAGGCCTCAAAAAACATCCCAGGGGCCTGGAATTGAGGGCTCTGGACAGAGGCAAACCCAGGAGAGAGGTTCCCAAGTGTCCCCTTGTACGAGCGGCAGGCAGCCACGGGTCCCTGTCATGGTCAGTGAAGGTGACGAGAATGACCACAGGGGCCACATCTGTAGCCCTGACTCAGGCAGGCACCAGGCCAAGCATGTCTCCGGTGGTCTCTGTCACCCATGAGGGGAGCACTCCGGGTCCCCATGGCACAGCACAGATGGGAGAGCCGAGACACCGTTCTCCAGCCCCCAAGGAGCGGGGGTGGGAGGTGGCCACGCCAGGCCCAGAGGGAAACCCCGGAGGCAGCTGGGGGTGGAGGTGAGAAACCACCCTAATTCCTGTGACACCCACCCAGGGCCCCCCTGGAGTGAAGGACCCTGCCACACCCATATACATTAGTCTTTCACCCCTGGAGGCAGGGCGTCTGTCCTCAGAGTCCCTGACTTTATGAAAACGGACATCTGTATAGGCTACTTCCCGTGGCTTTCTGTCTGTCCCTTCCCTGAACGCTCCCAGCTCCCCGCGGGAGGCTGACTGGGCCCAGCTCGCCCGGGGAAAAACCAAGGCTGGGAGATTCAGCCCCTTCCCAAGGCCAGAGGCGGTGTGTGGCAGAGTCAGGATTGGGGCCCGGGAGTCCTGACGAGGGAGGCCCCACGCTGCCCTGCCCGGGACTGGGCTCTGCCCCCCGCCCCAGTTCTTCGCCACCTCCTTCACCCCAAAGCCACATCTGGCCTTGCCCTGCCAGGTCCCTTGTCTGGCTGCTGAGTCACACTTGTGTTTGTCCCCCAGAGATGTAAACACCCATCCGGGAGCCCCCTGGGGTTGGGGACCATCCAGATACAGTGAAAATAGCAAAGCAGCTGTCCAACGTGACCTGGGGCTGGGTGTCTGCACGGGGCGCCGCGTGGGCGGGCCCCCGAGCCTCCAGACACCTCCCAGGCCTCCTGCGGCGGCCGATAAGTGCCTGGCTCTGCTTATCAGCACCACTCCCCGCCTGCTCCCCCACAAACCTTTCTGTGCACATTGGGGTCACCGAGAGCGAGGGTGGGGTGAACCCCCCGAGGCTGGCCCACCAGACAGCTGAGCTGGCTGCATTGGAGTCAGCTCAGAGCCCCCGGGGCCTCCTGCTGGCTCCTGTGTTCCCTGGCCCCATGAGGGGGGCATTTTTAGAGAAATTAAATATAAAGTTTTGGTTTTTTTTTATAAATTATAAAATTAACACTGTTGGGAAACAAATTCCAAAATAAAGGAACTGTATTAAAATACTCTCCATAGGTGTACAGAAAGGGCAGGAAGGAACTAGACCTGACTCCGGGGCTTTTACTTTCTCTTTCAGCGCGGTTACAGCTGAGCCACACAGACTGGACAGCGGTGATCCGTGTGTGTTCGATAGCACAGTGGTGGGGACACAGCCCAGACACCAACAGGGTGGGGTGCTTTCTGCACCCGTCACCTTGCTTATATTGGTCTTCGGAATGTCTCTGATGATCCTGAGCTGGGCGGGGCCCAGAGGTTGTTCTTTTCGCCCTCACCTGAGGACCTGCTCACTGATGGTAGAGAGAAGGGGAGAAACATGACCAACGTGAGAAAGAAACGTCAATCGGTTTCCTCTCATATGCACCCCGACTGGGAACTGAACCCGTGACTAGGTATGCGCCCAGACCAGGAATCGAACCCTTGACTTTTCGGTTTAGGGGATGATCACTCCAGCCGACGGAGCCACACCAGCCAGGGCTCAGAGGCTGTTCTTGCCTCCTCCAATCTTGCATCTATGGTAACCCATTCCATCCTCTGAAAAGGGAGCTCAGGATGTGCTGCTCCCTGGCATAGAAGCCTCTCTGGCTCCCCATTGCCCTGGAATAAAATCCCCGGTCTCTGCCACCGCGTCCAGGACTGGGGCGAGCCGGCCTGCCTCCCCTCTCGAGTGGTGCCCTCTGCCTGGCGTGCCTTCCTGCAGACAGTCAGGCCGTGCGCCCATCTCTGCCGCCTCCCCTCGCTCTGCAGCCTGCTCACACGTGTCCTTCGAAGCGCCTGTCCGGGTTTGTGCTTCTCAGAGCATTGATCCCTCTCCCGGCCTGGACCACGAGCTGGGGGGCTGGGGGGCGGTGCAGGAGCGTCTCAGACCCGTCCTTAGCCTTGATGGTACCCAGCCACGGTGCCCAGGGCTGGGCACATAGTAGGGGGACTCATAATACTTGCTGAGCCTATGAATCCTAAGGAATTTAAATTGGAAGATCTTCCCAGCTTAGGAGAAGCCACGGAGGCAGCGTGGGGTGCAGCTTCGTGAGGGAACCACGGGGGGGGGGGGGGGGATGAGCACCCCTGGTCACAGGCTTGAGACCCAGCAAGGAGCCGACCTGGGTACCTGGGAAAGGCCCCCGGGAGTCCAGGCCCAGGGAAAGGAGGGGGCCGTCTAGACTGGACATGAGGGAACAAGCAGAAGTGGGTGACTGGGTGACCTCCCTCCCCTTCTGGAGCCTTCTGGGATCATCAGAGTCGCCCGTGGGAGCGCGGGGTGGGGTACCTCCCACCGGGCTCCTTCTGGGCAGCTGGCCCTCCTCCAAGGGCCGCGGAATTCAGTTTTGGCCATATTTGTCTCAGAGCCAAGGGGTCACCCCGCTGAGCTATGGTATAAATATCGGTTTATTTTCTCTGTGTCCCAGCGAAGCATGCTTCCCTGTTTGTTGGTGCACAAATTTGGAAATTCGGCTGTGGGGCAGGGGCCAGTTCTAGGGAACTGGGCTGGGCAGGGGTTTTCTGGAGGGGCTTAGTCACATTCTTGGGGCTACCCAACACAGTGCCTCACCTCCAGAAAGTAGTATAAGGCAGATTTTCTGTGAAGCCAGCGATTTTCAGCTGCAGGGGCCAACTTTGTCCCACTGACCATCTTCCTGGAGGAGGACAAGTCAGGTGAGTCTTTGCACAGGACAGGAAACTCAAGGTTAGTACCTTAGCCTAGGGAGAGGAGGCTGGATTACCCAGGTGGGTTCAGTATAATCCCATGAGCCCTTAAGAACCGGAGACAGACAGGCAGCAGAAAGGGAAGGTGGCGAGATCCAGAGAGTAAGAGGTGCCTGACCCGCTCTTGCTCCCCGGGTTCGGTGGAAAACCCCAGAAGGAGGAGTGTGGGCAGCAAAGACCCGCCCCCTGCTGTCAATCATCAGGGAATGGAGACTGCAGTCCTACAACCACAAGGAACTGAATTCAGCCCACAATCTGAGTGAGCACAGAAGCAGGTTCTTCCCCGGAGCCTCCAGGGAGAACCACAGCCCTGCAGATCCCGGGATTTCCGCCACGCCTAGCTGAGACTCGTTTGGGTCACGCTGCATCTGGAGCTGGGAAATGGCCACAGAAGCCCTGGTGCAAGGGGGCAGGCCGGGGGGCAGGCCGGAGGAGCCCCCCTCCGTCTCTCCCCAGGCTCAGCTCCTTCAGAATACAAGCTCAGGACCCTGTGCCCTCGCGGGCAGCCGCTGCCAGCATTTGCATCACAAATGAGGCTCAGTCAGGCGGTGGGACTCTGCAAGCCAGCCTGCTGCGGCCCGTGGGTGATTTAAGGACAGAAGCCAGAATTCGGCTGTTGCCCAAGCTGCCCCTCCCCCAGCCGCCTAAACTGCACTCCTGGGGGTCGCTGCCTGGTAGGTCCCCAGCCTGCTTGGGATTCTCCTGACCCGGCCAGCCCTCCCCGCCAGCCTGGAGGAACAATAATGATGTGGCTAATAAACTCAAGGCGGGCTCTCTGAATGGGGCGCGGGGCTCAGCGCCGACCTTTCTCCTTTGGCGCTCACAGCCCGCTGTGCAGAGGGAGAAACAGGCCCAGAGAGGGTGAGGGGCAGGCTTGAGGCCGCTCAGCTAACCCCCGGCAGAGCTGGGACTCGAACCCATGACATTCTGCTCTAGAAACTGCTATGAACGTGGGTCATCCCCTCGGGGGGCGCGGGGAGCTCCAGACTTTCTCCCCTGCATGGTCGGCGTGAGGGGGTGGGCTGCTTCTCCTTCTAGACTCTGAGCCCCGTGAGGTCGGGGCGCGGCGTGTGCCCATCTGGGGTTCGGCCGTGCAGCAGGTGCTTTGTGTTTCTGGAGTAAATAACTGACTAAATCAACACACGCCCTTTTTTTTGAGCCTGGGCTGTGCTTTTCTGCCGCAGGAAGAAGTGGGACGTGTCTAGCTCAGGGTCCCCAGTGCTGAGCATGTGGCCCAGCCCCCTGTGGGGCTGCTGGAAAGTTCTCTGAGGCTCAGCCCTGTCCTGAGCTGGCTGGGCCTTCTGCCGGTGAGCCTGCAAGCGCAGCCTGGGCAGGCATTTGGGGCTCCCACTAAGCAGGTCTGGCACGTAGGGAGACCTCTCTCTAGCTGCCCATCGCTCCCTGGCTGGGCTTCTGGGAACTCCTTCCTGCCCCAGACCCTTTGCCCTTACTGCCTCCTTGCCCGGACATCTCCCAGAGGCTCTTCTAGGGTGAGCTGCTTCCCTTCCTTCAGGTCTGGCGTCGTCACCCCCTCCTTAGAGGGTCTCATGGCTGCCCTGTCTAGCTAGCGCCCAGAGAGATTCCCTCCCCGCCCCGTCTGTCTGAGCACCAAACGGGCCTTACCGATGCTTTTTGTTTGTTTTCTTGGGAAGCGCCTGTGCCCCCTTTAGAGCAAAAGAGGGAGAAAGATGCACACACAGACACGGAGCAACATGGAATGAGAAGGGAGAAAATGGAAGGAGAGTCAGCCGGACGGAGGGAGAGGAAGGGACCGACAGAGATGCAGGAACAGGAGAGATTCTGTGAAGGAGAAGCAGGACGTAGGGGCAGAGACCCAAAGAGAAACTGAAAGGAAAACAGAAACAGAGTCAGAGACAGAGGAAGGCGGGGACGGGGTCGGGGAGAGCCGTGGGGTGAGCCACACAGGGGACAGGGGCACGGGGCTTCCTTTGGGGCGATGGGAATGGCTGCAATTAGGTCGCGGTGGCGGATGCGCAGCTCTGCGGGTCCACTCAGGGCCACGGAATGACACACTTTAAAAGTTTGCCTTTTAAACCACGGAAGGACATCAGACAAACCCCAGCTGACGTACAGTCTACAAAGTATCTGCCTGATACTCACGGACGCAGGACCAGGAACCAGGAAAGAGCGAGGGGCCTCCCCCGACGGCAGGAGCCTAAGGGGACAAGATGACCAAGTGCCACGTGGGTCCCGGAACAGAAAGCGGACGCCAGGGAGGACAGCCAATGGCGTAGTTAACAGCATCACCTCAAAGAGACTTTCTTAGCTCTGCTAAGTGTACTAGTAGGTACGATACTGATAGTAGGAGAAACGGGGCGAAGGGACCGTAGAAACTCATACTGTCTTTGCACGTTTTCTGTGCATCTAAAATTATTTCAAAATAAAAAGTTAGAACAATCAGACAGACAAGGGAGAAAAATGATGTGGGAAAGCACTGCCTCCCCATTACGGCCAAAGAGGCTGCTGCTGCCCTGGCCGGCGGGCGAGAGCCCCAGGTGAGGCGCTGCCCTGCCCGCGGCTGGCCCAGACGCTGGGGCCTGCCTGCAGAAGCCCCTGAAGAGTCAGGGCAACGCCTCACAGTGTTCATCGAAGGGGCTCCGTGGTGCTGGGACCACCCCAGGGGCGCCTCTCCACCTGTAACTGCTCCCCAGTGGACGACGCCCCCTGACATGGCAGCCCTCGGTGCCAGCCAGCAGACTCTTGCACCCGCCCTTCTGCAGGAGGGCAAAACTACCCAGGATCCTGCTTTCCTGTGAAAATGGCAAAGCAGCCACCCCAGGCCAGGGCTGGGGTCGCTTCTTCTGGGTCCCAGCACACCGGACATGCAGGCCTGTTTTTGGTCCCTCTCGCTGGAAGGAAAAATGCTTGTTTGCATATTCCTGGACCCCAGCCCCGCACCAGGGACAGGGCAGGTGCTCAGTTAACACCATGCATCTCCAGGGTCCCAACTCCCAGCAGGTTAGCAGAGAACAGCTCTTCTATAATGCCATGCTTATAAGCTTTTCAGAGCACCAAAACCTTCTTTTTAAAAAGGAAAATAACTATTCGGCCTGATAAGTGAATTTGGCAAAATAGCGGGATACAAAGTCGATATTCAGAAATCGAAGGCATTTCTGTACACCCACAACGAAATATTAGAGATAGAAACTAGAAAAAAATCCCATTTCCTGTAGCAACAAGAAAAATAAAGTACCTAGGAATAACCTTAACCAAGGAGGTAAAAGACCTGTCCTCGGAAAACTATAGAACACTGAAGAAAGAAAGTAAGGAAGAGACAAATAAATGGAAGCAAATAACATGTTCTTGAATGGGAAGAATCAACATCATCAAAATGGCCATACTACCCAAAGCAATTTATAGATTCAATGCAATCCCTATTAAAATACCAATGACATATTTCACAGACCTAGAACAAATACTTCAAAAATTTACATGGAACCAAATATGACCCTAAATAGCCTCAGAAATCTTGGGGAAGGAGAACACAGCAGGAGGAATCACAATACCTGATACCAAACTTTACTACAAGGCCACGGTAATCAAAACAGCCTGGTACTGGCGTAAGGACAGACACATAGATCAGTGGAACAGAACAGAGAGCCCAGAAATAAACCCAGGTCTCTATAGTCAATTAATATTGAACAAAGGGAGGAGGAGCATAAAGTAAAGTAAAAATAGCCTCTAAAACAAATGGTGCTGGGAGAACTGGACAGGGACGTGCAAAAAAAAAAAAAAATGAAACTAGACCAGCAACTTACACCACACACCAGAATAAACTCAAGGTGGATCAAAGACTTAAATGTAAGCCTTGATACCATAAAAGTCCTAGAGGAAAACATAGACAGGAGAATCTCAGATATCCCACGTAGCAGTATTTTTGCCAATATATCTCCTAGGGCAAGGGAAATAAAGGAAAGAATAAGCCAATGGGACTACATCAAACTAAAGAGTTTCTGCTCAGCAAAAGAAAACATCAGCAAGATGAAAAGGGAACCAATGATATGGGAAAATATATTTGCCAATGAGACCTCAGACAAGGGATTGATCTCCAAAATATATAAAGAACTTACACATCTCAACACCAAGAAGACAGACAATCCAATTAAAAAATGGGCAAAGGACCTGAACAAACACTTCTCCAAGGAGGACATACAGAGAGTCCATAGACACATGAAAAATGTTCAACATCACTAGCCATCAGAGAGATGCAAATAAAAACCACAATGAGATACCACTTTACACCTGTCAGGATGGCCATCATCAACAAATCAATAAACAACAAGTGCTGGCGAGGATGTGGAGAAACGGGAACCCTGGTGCACAGCTGGTGGGAATGCAGACTGGGGCAGCCACTGTGGAAAACAGTGTGGAACTTCCTCAAAAAACTAAAAATGGAACTGCCTTTTGACCCAGCAAATCCACTACTGGGAATATACCCCAAGAATCCTGAAACCCCAATTCAAAAGAACCTATGTACCCCTATGTTCCTAGCAGCGCTATTTACAATAGCCAAGTGCTGGAAACAGCCTAAGTGCCCATCTGTAGATGAGTGGATCAAACAACTGTGGTACATTTACACAATGGAATACTATGTAGCAGAGACAAAGAAGGAACTCCTGCCATTTGCGACAACATGGATGGAACTAGAGAGAACTATGCTCAGTGAAATAAGCCAGGCAGTGAAAGACAAATACCGTATGATCTCACCTAATACAGGAACCTAATGAACAAAACAAACAGAGTAAAATAGACCCAGAGGCATGGAAACAAGGGACAGACTGACAGTGACCAGAGGGGAGGGGGAGGGAGAAGGGGGAAAAGAAGGGGAGGGTCTAGTCAAGGAACTAATATAAATGACCCATGGACATGGGCAATGGGGTGGGGATTTTTGTGGGAGAGGGGGGTGGGGGTGGGCGGAGTTGGGGGAGCAATGGGGGGAAAATGGGACACTTGTAATAGAACAACAATAAAAAAAAAATTTAATAAGATAAAATAGAAAGGAAAATATACAGAAAACTTCAGAGAGTCAAGAACCCCTTGCTACCACTACCCAAAATTGAACATGACCCGGAATGAAACATGAACATGTGTCAGTAATCTTTTGCTTTTCTCTTTAAGGAGTAAACCGTCACAGATGCATCAAATTTGTCCTGTGCTTCGGGCGCGGGAGCTGCGGACCCTGCCCTGGTCTTCTCTACACTGTGTCACCGTTTAAACTACTTGTACGTGGCTGGTCCCCTACCGAGCGTGGTGCCGTGATACTGTGTTTGCCATTTGCAGCCCCCGCCTGCCCTCGGGCATCCACCCGCGTTCCCCCGGGCACAGGCCTGGCGGCCACACGGGTCTCAAAAGGGCCCCACTACCAGGCTTAGTGCTTGGCTGTCTGTGTCTTGAAATTCTCAGTAACTCTGACCAAGGGGGCCCACATTTTCATTTTGACTGCCCCCGGCCCCCGTCACCATCAACACGGAACGCCTCCCCAGCCCGCGCCCCGTGCCGGGCTCTCCTAGGCCTCCACGCATCCTTGAAGAGCCCATGGTTCTCATCAGCCCATCCTGCAGGTGGGGAAACTGAGGCCCGGAGAGCTCCTGACTCACCTGAAACTACACGCGACACCCACTTTGCGCCTTGACCAGCCCCCTTTTAACACCAGGCCCAGAGCCAGGTTCTTGGCCATCCCCACAACAAGGAGCAGCGTCCCCAGCAGCTGAGTTCATTTCACCGCGCTTCCGCTCCCGGGGGGGAACTGCCGTCAGTCAGGGCTGAGAGCCCACTTCCTCTCTCTGAGCAGGGCTGGCCCCTCACGCCCTGCCTTCTATAATTAGACCCTGGCCTCACCCTCCCGCTGGGTCTGTGCTGCTTCCGCCTGGCGAGGGGTTCCCACACTACCTGCGGCCGGCGGTGGGTGTGGGGGTGCTCGGCCTGAGGCCGGGAGGGGGTCTCCTCCCGCTTCCCTGGCGGGCCTGCGTCTGCAGCCATGTGGGCAGACAGGATCCGCTCCTTGGGACCTGGGAGAAGTCCTGAGTCTCACTCGTTCATTCATGGGACTCGGGTGTCCTGAGTGTCTTCGGGGGGCTAGGCCCTGGTCTGGACTTTGGGGAACCAGTCCCCTGTCCCCATGGAGCTGAGAAGGAAATAAACACATCAATAAACAAAATCAGAAACAGGATAATTTAAGAAAAGGCAAGGCGAACCCTCAACCAGAGAGACACGCAGAGATTCGGGGCTCCTCCAGGAGCAGGGACAGAGGCACCCCTCTGCCGGCCGCCGAGGGTATGAAGGGTCAGCAGGGGGACAAGGCGGGGCGTGGGGGTGTTGTGTCACCGACTGGCTTGCTGCTCCCAGAACTCGGTCATTTCCAGCGGTTCCTGTTCCCTTCCTCCCGCAGCCTCGGGGCCTGCGGCCCTGGCCCCAGGGAAGGATGCGCTCGGCTGGAGGTGCTCTGGGCACTCAGGTGAGTGGAAGGCGGGGGGGGCGGGGGGGGGGGGGGGGGGGGCGCGGAAGCTTTCATTGCCTTTCCAGCTGCAGCCTCTCCCGTCTCCCCTTCTTGCTCAGAGCCGCACCCAGTGTGACCTGCCAGGGGACTGTGGTAGATGCCGCTGGAGAAGCGCTTAAAGGGATGAGCAAACCGTGTGGGTCCCTGAGGGATGGTACGCACAGTTTCCTGTCCCAGGGAAGAACGCCCGGCCTTGCAGGCAAAAACAGAGACGCCAACAGCAGCCCTATTATGTGCTGATTAAATTAGAAAACAAGTATAAAATGATAAAGCCCAATGCTGGCAGGGATGTGGGGAAAACAGCAAACCAGATTCAGGGTTTGAAGATCAGTGGGTCTGAATGAAGCGGGAGCTGGGAGACCACACGCCCTCTGACCCGGCATTTTGTCTGTTGGCGAAATGCTCTTGTCCTCGTCTTCAGGGACAGAAACACCCGCAGTGGAGCTATTTGAAGTGGGAGGTTGATTAAGAAAATAAAAAAAAAAACCCAACCACCCCAAAACCCAGATACTGTGCGCTGACACTCGGGAGCCCTCCGCGAGGCCCCTCAGGGCGTAAGTAGCAGACCGGAGGTTGGAACACAGGCTGCCCCCGTGAAAAGCAGGGGCTTCCATCCATGCTATTGCTCTGTAACGTGAAGGCAGAAGAGGGACGGGCAGCTTTGTGTCGTGGGGGTGGCATCCTGTCATCAGAATGTGACCTGATGATAAAAAAGGGCATGCCCTGGCCTGCGGCCCTGGAACCCGGAGGGCCTCCATCCCTGGGGACCTGCCAGTGGAGGCGGACCTTGAGGCGGGCAGGCCCTAGGAGCAGTGCCAATACCCTGAGGCTGCCTTCATGGGAGTTGGGCAGTTGAACCGATGCCCAAAGCCCGCGTCTCCCCCTGGGCAGCAGTGCTGGTGACCTTGCGGCTGGGGTGCGGGGAGGACTGAGGACAGCTCCGGGCACCTGCGGATTCAAGGAGGTCATGCTATTTTGGAGGTACTCGGGGCAAGGGGCAGAGCTGGGAGATCCTCTTTGAAGGATCCCCCCTCCTGAGAAGGGGACAGGCAGGGACACGTCTCAATGACCATCTGAGGCTGGTGCGTTGATGTGCTACCCACTCTCAGGGAACGTGGCTCCTCTTTTGGGGGTCCCTGCTCCCCATCTCTAAGAGCACAGAGCCTGGCAGGCAGCAAACCCTTATTGTTACAGAACCCCTGGGCTACTCCAGTTGAAAACAAAACCCACAGGCTCTTTAGTTAGGGGCCCGATTGCCCGCCGCCAAAATTATAACTCTCAATACCAGAGTTTAGTGAAAAGAAAATGAATTGTTTATTTAACAGTTATATAGATTTAGTTATTTGCGGATTTCTGTTAAGTCTTATGTTCTTTAAAACACCCATAAACACATATCCTTGCCTCCCCCCCACCAAACCAGGCTAGTTTTAGAAAAGTCAGAGAAACCCTTTCCCTACTTTCCAAACACAGTTCAGCTTTACCAGTAGCTGCCAATCATTCAATCCTGATTGGGGAGACCTCGTCTGTGTTATGGGGTCCACCAGCTTTTAATCCAGAACCTCATGGATTCTCAGCCTCCTTGTAAACTGGATAGTTAGTCCTTTTGTAATCCGCACAGTCAGCCTCAGCCTTAGTCCAATTCGCACAGTCAGTCCTAACCTTAGTGAAATCTGCACAGTCCACCCGCCTAAAATGTCTGCCGCTTATTTTTAAATCCCTGACTACGTCCTCTGATGTAGTGGGTGCGGTAACCAGTTCTGACCATTCACAGAACCTTACGCAGGTTCTGTGTGCTTTCTCCATACCATCCCCTGGTTCAAGACTCCTCCCATCTACCTGAGGCTTTGGATGCATTAAAGCCATTTTGCATAAAAAAGACACTAGCCACCGGCCTCAGGCATGTGGAGGCATTCTGAAAAGCTGCTTCCTTCTCCCCATCCCCCAGCTGCAAACTCTGGGGTTTTTTGGAACACCCCTGTTTCTGTAACATTATCTATTGCCGGCCATTGTTCTCTGCCATTTTATAGGTGACAGAGGAGGCCCAGAGATGCTGCGGGCCACAGAGCCTTGGGGTTCCAAGGCAGGCCTATGTGGCTCTGAGTTTACCCCTGGGGCCCAGCCCTGCCCTCGGGGCCAGTGCCCAGCGCACCCACGGTTTGCTTCCCTGGCAGCAGCCCCCACCCTCCCTTTGTTCTGCTGCTGCTGCTGAGCCGGGGCAGGTGGCTTTGCCCCAGTGCGGAGGGAGGCTGAGGCAGACCAGGCAGCAGGTGCTGTTTGCTTTTCTCTCCATGCTCCCTTCCCAGCCTGGGTGGAGGTGCGCGTGGGGCCAGGTATGCAGGTGGGCAGGATTTAGCAAGGGCACCTGGCTGTCCACTCCCCTCTCTCTAAGCTCCGAGAGGATCCTGGAGCCCCTGGCTGGGCACCTGCATCAGGGGTGACCAGCTGTCCCGGTCTGCTGGGACAGGGGTTTCCTGGGAAGCAGGACTTCCGGTACTAAAAGCAGGAATGTCCCGGGCACAGCAGTGCAAGTGGGTCACTCACCCTGCAGGAGACCGCGTCAGTGGGCAGTGTGTGGGATAGCAGGCGAAGGGAGACAGGCCCAGTCTCCCCGAGGCCACTGAGCCACTCCCCTGCAGGCCTGCCGCCGGTGGCTTCTGTGCCTGGCCTGGCGGTGGCATCAGGCAGCGCTGAGTGAGGAGTCCCAGTCCTGTGCCATAGGACTGACTCAAGCAGTCCTTTCAGCTTCTGGAGCCTCAGCTTCCTTGTCTGTAAAATGGGGATGCGATTCCATTCCCCTCCTAGGGACGCTGAGGAATCAGACAAGAAAACAAACAAGCGGCACCTAGCAGAGGACACACTTCTCATACAGCGGGGCCTGTAGAATTCTCTTATCAGATCTCCCCTCAGAACCCAGCTCCCCAGCACCAGTGGAATAAAACCTAGCCCCGCCACCATGGACCCTCGAAACTCCTACTCTCTGCCCCTCTGGTCTCTGACTACATCGTCTGCTCCCCTCTGCTCACGGGGCCCCAGCCACGCTGGCCTCTGGCTGGACCCAACCAGGCCTCTCCCTGTCTCAGGGCCTTTGCACATGCCGTTTCCTCTTTCTGCAGCACCATACCCCTCTTTTCCAGGACAGCCTCCTTCTCATCTCTGGGCCTTCATTTGAAAGTCTTCTGTGCAGAGAGGACTTCCCTGTCTACCTAATAGGAAGGCGTATTTGTCTCCTTGGGGACGGGGCAGTTCTTAGCTGGTTCACTCTATCGTTCCAGAGCCTAGGATGGTGCCTGGCCCGGAGCAGAGCTCATGACCTGTTGGGCAGTGGATGAACGAATACATGTTGGCCTGTGGAGGCCCCCCTGGAGGAAGACCCCAGAGTCTTCAATCCTTTTCTTTCTCCCAGCCTCAGTTTCCGCATCTGTCAGCAGGGGTGACAGGAGCGGTCCCCTCCTGGGTGTTCGCGAGGCCTGGATGAAGTGACAGAGACAAAAGGGTCCTTTTACCGTGATAGTACGGATGTCAGGGACTGGCATCTCTGCTGACGGGGACCCCATTGCACACTCCACACCCATCCCTCGTGTCCTCGGGACCCCTGTGTGCCGTGGGCTAGGAAACGGGCCCAGAGGGGCCATGCCGCCTGGTCACTCCAAGTGTGGCAGCTCTGGACCTGCTGCTGCCTCTAAGAGAGGTTGCCCGGGGCCCTGCCAGGAGGGTCCCGGCTGCCAGAGTTCCCAGCTGGCATGCAGCTGACTGTCACATGCCCTGAGCCCCCAGGCGCGGGCTCCTCTGAAACCTGCAGCACATTGTCAAGGCTCAAACAATTTCCCTGCCAGGGTTTTACAAGAATCCAAGAATCACTGCTTGGTGCCAAACACCCTCTTCAAACAATAGCCCTTCCAAGCGCCGCCGCCTCTCCTCGGCCATATATAGGCAAAAGCCAGGGAATCCCTCGCCCGTCCCGGGGTTGGGCTCCGAGGGAGGCTGCCACAGCCCCAGCCTGACCCCAGGATCTCCCGCCTCCAAACCTGCCACTGTCCGGCCAGGGGGCCGGGGAGGAGGCCAGGTGGGCGGGGGCGGGCGGCTGGGCCAGCGGGCACTCGGCCTGCGCAGGACTCCCGGGGTCCCGTGGGCTCACAGCGAGCGGCAGGGCCGGCTCGGGCTCTGACCAAATAAGGCCTGGGCAGCTGGGTCTGCGCTGGCTCCGGCCCGGCCGGGCGGGCGGCGGTGGGTCTGCCTCTGCTCCGGCTCCTCCCGCTGCGCTGCCCTGCGCACCGAGCCACTCACCCTGCAAAGTGTGTCCCCGGGGCTCTGAGGACAGCCCGCACCGCTGAGCATCCCCAGGGCAGAGGAGCCTCCCTTTAGAGCCTTTGGAAAGTTCCACGTGGGGCCTTTAGTGAGCTTCAGTGAGAGCCTGACGGAGGCGAGGGGGGCAGGGGCTCCTGGACCTCCATCCCCGGGAGCCCCAGCGAGGCCAAAGGCATGAGCACGCACCCAGGCCTGCTTTCACGCCCCTGGGGGGCCCGCCGCTCGGCAGTGTCTGTGGGTCACCAGCTGCGCCGTCAGCTCCTTCCCGCGGCCTGGCCTGTGGGGTCCAAGGGAAGGCGGCCAGGGGCTCTAGAGAAAACCGAGGTCCCCTGGACAGTGACCTGCCACCCCCTGACCTGCTCCTGCAGTGAGGGGGGCGTGTGAGCACTGGCTACAGTGGGGGGACCCCAGCCCTTTGAACCAGCAGGAGCAGCACCCGCGGGAGAGCGAGCACCCTGCGGTGGGACGTGGGAAGAGGGAGGGAAAGCGCCACGGGGGCGAGATGGGCCCCCAGGAGCCGCTCTGGGGCACGGGGCTTCCGAGTCTGCCTGCGTGGTTCCAGCGAGCAGCTTCGCATCCTGGAGCCTCAGTTTACCATCCTTAAAGTGGGTGTGATATACACCTGCCTCCGGGACTTCAGTGGGATAGGGTGTGTGTGGGGGGCTCTGCAGGGGGCTGTCTGAGGATCAGGTGGGATCCGGGCTGACGGAGGCCACCTCTCCTTTCCTGGGAAGCAGGGGTTCCCCTCTATCCCCAATGCCCCCACCCAGCTTTGCAATGCCCTCCTTGCTTTCTCATTAGCAAAGGGGTACCAGGACGGCATTTTGAGGTCTCCCGAGCCACTCCCAGAGCAGGAAGCGTGTGTCTAGGGATGATCAGCTGTCGCATGTGAGAACACACGTGAGCATGTGTGAATACTTGAGCCTCCCCCCATGAACACAACCGTGCAAGTGTGAACATATGCAGGATGGAGGGGGCACGGGCCCCCCGTTGTGGCCGCAAGGATGCAGGTGGGGAGAAGTGGCGGGTGTTGCTGCTGCCTGGTTCCTGATCCCTTTCACGCGTGCTGGGCAACTGAGCAGGATGGAGCCCACCTGCTGCTCCTGGGGCCCGTCTCCCAGGACTGGGTTCAGAATTAGGGGCTCGAGGCAAAATGAAACAGGACGCCCCTCGTTCAAAACGTAGCAGGGCTTTTAAGACGGGAACCGCAGAGCATTCAGGCACCCGCGGGGACCTTCCGGCCTAAGGGCCCGTGTGAGGGCCCGGGCCCAGGCCCCGCCGCTCCCTGGCAGCCGGGGTGTGTAACCTGGAGCCCAGCGGCGGCGGAAGGATCGGCCGGAAGAGTCTGTGAAGTCTATAAAGTTACTGCCCCCAAACTTGGGAGCAGCCAGGAGCCACATGTCAGGACACGCAGACCCTATAAAACGTGCTTCCCAGCCGCTCTGTTTAAGCCGAGGGGAGGTTTGTTCCCACGGACCAGAGGCCGGTGAGTCTGTTTAGCTCCTGTTTTTAGCCAGGTGAGCGGGCGCTGTGGGCGAGACTGTCTGTGAGCGGGACCCCCGCTGGGTGGCCAGGATGGCTCTGCTGGCCGGACAGGTGGCCTGGGAAGAGCTAGGGAGCCCTGGAGGTGCGGGGCGGGTGGGACGGGATGTCCCGAGAGCCCCAGCCACTCTCTGGGCACAGGAAGAGGAGGCTGTCCCCTGGGTGCCGTGGCAAGAGGTGTGGGGCTCCTTACTGGCTGCTGACTTTGACACTGGCCTTAGGGGTTTTTCTACTGAAAAAGTGGGGTTTTCCTTCTGTCCGGAAAGTTGTCTATGATCTCCAGTCACACCCATCCGGGCACCTGAATGTCCCCACTGGAACCTTGGGGACTGCACGCGGAACCACCAAGCTCCGGTTTCCCTCAAGGTGAGGGCTGGGCTTGGCTCGTTCCCAGGGTCTCCCAGAGCCTGGCACGGAGAGGCGAATGTCCAGTCCAGCTTCCCGTGGAGGGGGAGAAAAGCCAGGACCGTCCCAGCCGCGGGATCAGAACAGGGAGCTGGTGTTCATCCCTGTCCTCTCTGAGGCCGGATCAGAGCCGGTGCCACGCTGATCCCCCTACATTTCGTTCTGCTGGAAAGTGATGATTCACATCCCTTCGCCTAGATCAGGATGTGGGGAAAGACCTTTACTCCAAGGGTCCTGGGGTGGGGCTGCTGACTGGGCTCCCCCTCATCTTTGTTGTTAAAACTCCTCGCCCAGCACATTTTCTGCCTTTTGCAGTTCCTCCTTCTTTAAAGTGGAGAGAAGTACGTTTCAGAGGCGACCCATCAGAGTCTTCTGGGGGGACCTCAACATTCTAAAGTGAACTTGTCCTTTCCATTAATGAATCAGTCGAGGAGGGGTTGGCACGGGCTGCCTGCCAGAGCCTGCGGTAGAAGCCGAGACACCAGAGGACAATGAGCTGGGGGAAATTCTGCCTGAGTGCTGCTCAGTCCGTGTTCTGGTTTACAGATGCGGAAAGTGAGGCTCAGAGAGGCTGTGCAAGGTACCTAAGGCCACACAGCACGTGCACGACAGACTGTGGCCTGCAAAGATGCCGACTGCGGAGATCAGCCGGAAGAGATGGGGTAGTGGGTAGCCCTTGTTGGTTAGGACTCAGGCTTTGGTGCCAGTGGAACTGGGTTGAAATCCCACCTCTGGGACCTTGGGTGGGACCTCGGAGGGTTGTGCTCTGCTATAGGCCAGCCGGTCTTTTGTAACCTGTTTCTCGTCTGTGTGACTCAGCTGGTTGGAGCATTGTCCCGTAAACCGAAAGGTCGCGGGTTTAATCCCCAGTCAGAGCACATACTTAGGTTGTGGGTTCCATTCTGCATCGCTGACCCCTGGTCGGGGTGTGTACGGGAGGTCACCGATCGATGCTTCTCTCTCACATCAATGTCTCTCTCTCTCCCTTCCTCTCTCTCTCTCTAAAAGCAATGGAAAATAAATGTTTTCAGGTGAGGATAAAAAAAAAAACGAGAACAGTAGGAATGAATACTGCTCATTCCTTCAGCCCCTCAGCAAGTATTTACTGAGCACCTGCTATGTGCCACGGGCCATTCTAGGCCCTGGGACGCGGCTGTGAAACAGGCAGCCGCCACCGCCGCGGGTTGTGGTTAAGGTTCCCGAGGACGCGTGCCTGGCCCAGGCTCCCCGCACGGGCCAGCTGTGGGGTGAACCGGAGTGCCAGGGCTGCCCTGCAGGACCAGCTCGGAGATCATCCCTCTATCCTCAGCCTGCGGGGGGCCAGCCGGGGGCCTGAAGGCAGCAGAGGGAGGATGGGCCAGAGGAGGGAGAAGGACTGGGGACAGGAAGGAAGGAGGGGCCATCACCACTGTCATCCTTCTCTGAAGAAGAAATGGCAGTTGTCAGGCACTCTGCTCAGCTGTCCACTTGTACTGTGTCGTGGACTCTGAGGACCACCCAGCGAGGCAGGTGAGGACCACCCAGTGAGGCAGGGGCCCTATGTGACCGATGAGGAAACTGAGGTTCTCAGGGTGAAGCCACTTGCTTAAGGCCTCCCACAGCTCATGACTGTGGAACCTGGGTACATCCTGCCACAGCCCAGTCTTTTCATTACAGAGGGGACCGGAGAGGCAAGATGGGGAAGGGAGAAGGAGACATGGCCAGGAGAGGAGGAAAGGCCCCTCTGGAGGAGTTTCTGGGCCCCATCTCGTCGGCCCTCCATCGGTGCTTCCCTAGGGGCTCTTGCTCCGAGGACTCAGGCTCAGTCCGCTCTCGCGCGAGCCCTTGGGCCTGGCCCAGGGGTCTCCTGAGCACGTTACAGCAGCAGTTCTTCCCTGAGGATGGCGCCCCCACCTTGGGGATGGATTCTTTCCCCTGCCAGGGACCTGGCACCTCTGGCAACCCAGAGAGGCTATTTTTAAACTTTACAGCTGGTTTTGATCGTGGCTGCTGCTATGTGCGTGTGGGAGCTGTGGGTTCGTTCTGCCAACACTCAGAATGAACATTGCAAATGAGCAGGGGTGGTCCTGATCCAAGTGGGGGCTCATGGGGAGGACAAGGCTGCGGCCAGGGCTCTGTCCTCACCTGTGCCCTGGGAAGAGAACGGGGGTGACAGCCAGAGCCAAGCAGGCGCTCCCAGGTCGGAAGACAACAGGGTCTAGGCATGTTCCCCAGAAGGTGGAGAATGAAGCTTGGGAGGGGGGAGTAGGAATTTTAGCAGCTCTGGGCTCTGCCATGCTCATTTTCCTTCTGGGAGGTGGGGGAGTATATATATAGGGGTTGAAGGCATAGATTATGCAGCCAAACAAACCTGCTTTTCAGTCCTGACCCTGCCTTTAACAGTTGTTACTACCATGGATGTATCAGTCAGCTACTGCTGTGTAACAAATTATCCCCCAAATCTAGTTGCTTAAAATAACATGATTCAGTGAGTCAACAATGTAGCCTGAACCATCAGCTGGATGGTTCTTCTGGTCGGAGCTGGGGTCCCCCGTGCATTTGTGGTCATCTGCTGGGTCAGCTAGAGGCTCTGTTTCTGGGGAGTGACTATCATCTAGGGTGATGGGGACAAGTGGGTAACATGTCTCTCACTCTCTGGCAGGCTTGGTCTCCTGGTGCAGACAGGAGTCCGAGACAGAGAGCAGCGGCATGCAAGGCTCGGAGGCCTAGGCTGAGATTTGACACAGCACCGCTCCCAGCAGTTCTGCTGGCCAAAGCAGGTCACCAGGCCTTCCTAGATTCGAGAGGTAGGGAAATACAAGTGGCCTTTTGATGGTTACCGCTGCAAGGTGACTTTGCCAAGAGCTTTGAGGACAGGGAGGGGTGGAGAATTGGATCTTCTTTCTTTTTCAGTCAGTGTACTGCTCTGGGCACTTAGGTAGTTCCCTGAGCCTCAGTTCCCTCATTTGTCACATGTGGATAACGTGGATGTTGTGACAAGTAAGCTGGTATACATGAAGTCACTAGTCTGTGCAGAGTAAGTGCTCAAGACTGGAGCTGTCACAATCCCTCAAGGGGAAGGATTACTTCCTGCCCCTCCCCCCCACCTCCGTGAAACATGCCCCAGAGCGCTGGCCGCTCTCTGGGGAAACACCGTCTAAAATGAGAACCTGCAATTGCAAGAAACTCAGCAGAGCCAGGAGTTTCTTGGTAAATATTTCTTCTACTTCCCTGCTTGGTGTGAAAACCAAAAGCTCTAGCAGAACGGAAGCTGGTCAGGACTCACCGACTACTGCCTGTCAGTCCTCCAGGCCGCGTGGGTCTCTTCGGTTTTTCATTCAGCGACACCAAGCACCTACTGTGTGCCTGGTGCCTTATTAGGTGTGGCGGGGACAGAGGTGGACAAAAGGCAATACAGTCCCTGTCCCCACGGAGCCGACAATAAGCCTCTCCCACTCTCCCACCGGCACATTGGCACGCGCACATTCTCTAGCATGCCCACGCTGTGCACACCCACAGGCCCTGTGCACTCACACGCGCGGCTCTCCTGGCTTGAGTCTCGCTGCCCCGGCTGGCCGGGGCCCCGCAGAGTGAGCCCCGTGCGGGCCGAGGCTCAGGGGACCCGTTTCCACCCAGCCCAGCCAGCAGGTCTCTGTGTGACTCTGAGCATGTTCCTTTCCTGACAACAATGACGATGATGACAGCCAGCATCTGTCGACCGTGACAGACACACTCTGATGTAAGACTCACAGCAAGGAAACTGAGGCTCAGAGGAGGGAAGCAGCCTGCCAAGGCCACGGGCTGTAACAGAAGACCTGGGGTTTGAACCGAGGTCTTGACTGACTGGAGAGCCCCCTCTCCTAGCTGCTTTGCTACATGTCGGCCCGGCCCACTTCCTCCTCACAAGAAGGGAACATGATCCCAATCCCACTTTACAGGTGGGGAACCTGAGGCTCAGAGAGTGCGGGACGTCCCCAGGGGGCCGCCCTCCGGTCCCATGGGGCTTCTGGCTTCTGCCTCAGGGCTCTTGCACCGCTGTTCCTTCTGCCCCTCCACAGTGCCGGTCCACGCTGTTCGTCCTATGGGTCTCGCCACAAACGCCGCTCCTTCGGGGAGCCTCCTCTGACCCCCAGATTAGACTAGACTCTCCTTTGGGGTATTCACCGTATCTGTTTTCTCTTTGTTGCCGGAACGCCCGGCCCCAGTGCACTGACCTAAAGCATCACCCATTTCTTAGCTTCCGGTGCCCACGGGTCAGGGGTGCAGAGGGCTCAGCCAGCTCTGGGCTCAGGGCTCACAAAGCCAAGGTCAAGGTGCTGGCCGGCCACATGCCTTTCCGGAGGTTCCGGGGAGCCTGGCTCCTGCTCACGGGGGCTGTTGGCAGAATTCAGTGACCTGGCGGGGCCCCTCCTCCACCCGCGAGGCACTCCTCATGCGGCATCTTCCTGCCTCTCAATTCTCTCTCCCCCCTTTTCTTTTTTGGGGGGGCAGGGCTTGAATAACTGAAATCAAACATGATGCGTATGTTATCTCTCAGATTGGAATGGATGCGCTTGGAGAACCCAGGGCAACGTCTTCCAGGTCAGCTGTTCAGATGCATAGGTCCTGGGGATGCTGTACTGGTAACCAGAGTTAATAGTACTGTGTCACATATTTGAAGAGTGCTGAGAGGTTTGATCTTCATGTTCCCACCACAAGGAAAAAAAAATAGGAAAAAAAAAAGGTTTTTCCCTGGTCGGGGGGCTCAGTTCATCAGACCATCGTCCCATTCACCAGAAACGGCTGCAGGTTCGATTCCTGCTCAGGGCACCCAGAGGAGGCAACCAGTCGATGCTTCTCTCCCTGCCTCTCTCTCAAATCCATAAACACAACCTCAGGTGACGATTAAGAAGAATAAATACACCAGTGTTTGTAACCGTGGCTGCTGACGGATGCCCATTAGACTTACTGTGCTGACGGTCCTCAAATGTACACAAATGTCAAACATCGTGTTGCACACCTGAAACAAGTACATGGTTACATGACAGGCATAACCTCAACTGAAAAGATACATTTAAAAAGAACGATTTTCTCAATGTGAGCTGAAATGTAAAATAAAATAAGGGATAGGAATTTTAAATTAAAAAAGAAAATCTTTAACTTGTTCCTCGTCAGAGTGGGTCCTTCTAACCTGCTTATAATTTCTCGGGAAATCTCTTTATTCTGTTTTCCAGCGTAACTCCACTGCTTTACGGCCTTGCAATCTGTGCATGTGAAATTGTCACATATACCAGCTGTATCTAATGTCTAAATTAAGAAAAAAACATTTTTAGAAGTCAGCTCTTTATTAACCCTTAATGCCCCTCGGCCACAGAACGAACGTATTTGCAGGTTCTGAGGCTCTCGCCCCCGCGTGCACTTGGCAAACCTGTCGTTACACATTCACGGGTGAGACTGTTTGTTTCCCGTCTGTTTCCCTCCCAACACAACTGGGGGTTGGAGGGACTGGGGATACATTCCTGAACAAACAGCAGGACCAGGATTTGAACCTGCGCCTCTGAATTGTTATTTATCAGCAAAGGGGGTGGCTGCTCTGTGCCCCCCCCCCCCCGGGGCTACCAGGTGTGGTCACACAGCTCCAGGGCCCCGCGCACACCGCAGCAGGCTCTGGGGTCCTTGTGGCTGGGTGCGGCTCAGCCTTCAGGCCATGGGCCATGGCTCTGCTCCTGAACCTGGAGCCTGTGTTCTCAACCTTGGCTGACCTTGGGGTAATCAAAGGACTTTCAAAACCCTGCTGCCCCGCCATGCCGCAGGTCAGTTGCCTTAGGATCTCTGGCGTGGGCCCAGGCCCCTGCGTTGTCAGGCTCCCCAGGTGACTCCACGGGTGGGCAAAGGTGAAACCTCCCTCTGGCGGGGTCAGAGAGAGAGTCACATAACCCAGGGGCAGGGAGCCCGCTGGGCTGCGAACTTCTGGTCACTGAGGTCCTACGGCTGCCGGGGACACACGTGCCCTCTTCCCCGACAGGCCCCGTTCCTTCACCCCATGCGACCCGGCTCTCGGGTCTCCTGCGGTCAGTAAGCTGGCCTGCTTCGGGCGGCCGCCCTCGCGGCCTCAGGGCTGATTTATGACCAGCCTACGTCCGGCTGTGGGTGGGCATGAACTGCTCTTGTCCCTCAGCCCTGCTGCATCGAGGGCGGCAATGATCTCTCCTGGGTGACAGGCTGGCTGCAGAGGGAGGCAGGGAGGGCTGGTTTCCTGGAGGAGCGCTTCCTGGGGTCCCTTGCTTGGGAATGGCTCGAGGGTGGCCGGATCATAAGTTGCACTTGGCTGCAGTCAACTTGCTGGCATGTTGCTCGGGCACTTTCCCCTCTGAGATCCGGGCGGCTCACCCATGGGGCTGGGTGGTGAAAGGCTGGGTGCCAGGCCTGGCAGCTGGGGCGGGAGAGGCCACGTGGGCCGTCTGGGGCAACGCGCGGGTGACACGGCTTCCAGGACACTTCCCCTCTGCCCGGTGCCGTGGGGCCCAGTGAGCTCAGGGGAGGAGGGGAGGAGGAGGTGGCCCGGGGGGGGGGGGGGGCAGGCACTGCGGCCTGCGAATTTCCTCATTTGTGGAAATACTCAGGGCCCCTCTCTCTGTCCCCGTGTGAGGTCGTGGCCCCTCAGCCATGTCTCACCCCTGGAAGGGGTGGCCCTGCTGGGACAGGCGCCCGGAGATGGGCCTGGCAAGTGGCTGTGTTTCTTCTCCAAGGTCAACCCTAGCCGGTGGCCCCGAGGCAAATCCACAGCACCCCTCCCCTCCTGGCACTAATCTCCTTTCCTCCCCTGAAGGGTGTGTGTCTTCACCTCTTGGCTGGGGCCCCTGGGCATTCAGTCTCCTTCTGTTTTTTCTCTGCGAAGCTGGCAGTGGGGACTGGCAGGCTCAGGGCAGGAAAGAGGGGACACTGGCTCCTCCCAGGCAACCCCGGCAAAGATGAGGGATCAACATGGCAGATCAGCTCCCTGGGCAGCTAACACCAGCCCTCGGCCCGCACCCTGTGACGCCATCGCGGGAATGGCTCGTCATGGCCCGGCTCCGGCTTGGCTGTGCCCCAAGAACGGGACAAAGGGAGCTGATGAAGAGCACCCAGCTAATGCTTATTGAGCACCTGCTGGGACTGTTCTCGGCCCAGACACATGTGAGTTTATTTAATCCCCAGCTTTGGGGCCCCGGTCAGCTCCTGTTGCACCCATTTTGTAGACACGAAGACCAAGGCATGAAGAGGGCAGTTAACAAGCTCGGGGCTGCGGGCCTGTGGAGACAGCGCCGTGAGAGGGGATGTCGCTGTCCGGCCACAGAGGCCATGGGAGTGTTTGGGCTGCTGATGAGGAACCGGAACTCGGGAAACCACACTGTTATCTGCTCCCCACCGAAGCTGCAGCAAAGCGACACTCCTGAGCCCGGACGGCCGGGCGGCTCTCCATCACTGGCTTGTTCATTCATTCATTCATTCATTCCCCCACTCATTCCTTGGTTCTGCCAGCGTAGTCGAGGCCTCCCCTGCGCCAGGTTATGGGCCCGAGTGCACAGCCATCGCCAGACCGGCCAAGGCCCCTACCATGGAGTTCCAGGTCCGAAGGGGAGCAAACATGCGGTGTAAGCGCACGGCGGGTGGGAGGGTCCCAAAGCCTCGTTTCAAAGATGGAAGAACCGGAAGGTGACTCAAATCTGGGTTACATACTGCTTTTGCCATTGGTCACCTGTGTGGCCCCTGGGACATTGTTCCTCCACACACCCTCAGGCTCCTCCTCTGCAGGACACAGACGTAGGTAGTGGCCTGTCACAGATGTGTTGTTAGGCAAATTGAGCCCACGTGGGGTGGCATTGGCAGTGGGCCCGTGGCTGGGCTCTGGGATTGGTCACCACGTGTGGAAGGAGAACTTTTGCATGGCGTGGGGCCTGCTAGGTGAGGGGCGCTGTCTGTCCACCAAGGCTGGTGTCTGGACACCCTGAGAACAGGGCGTGGTCTTGGTCTGCTGTCACCTGCCACCCCCGTGAGGCGAGGAGTTCATCCCACAGCGCCCTGCACTCCCAGGCTCTCCTGCCATGTGCCGGCCCTGCTGCCTCTGCAGGGGTTCTCAGAGGGGCCCACCTCTGTCCCCTCCCCTGCAGGCCTGCATCTGAAGGCCCTCAGCATCAGCAGGGACCTTTTGCAGTGGGTAACCCCAACTCTGCAGGCTCAGGGCCTATTCTCCTGGCTGCCCCCGGCCACTGGCACCCCAGGGCATCCGGGGACGGTACCCCCAATGCCAGGCTCTGTCCTGCAGGAGGCATTCGGCGAGTGCAGAAGGCTCACAGTGCCCACCCGCTGCCTGGAACGGAGCAGATGTCCCCTGTCCCGTGTGTGAGCCGAAATTCTTCCAGGATGATAGGAACCGAGGAGGTACCATTGCAGGCGTCATGGCAAACACTGGCAGCTGGCTGGCTGTCGCCACAGCTCGGCTTATCTCCTATGGATGCATGGTGACAATTTGACTTTCCCCAGAGCGCCCTCCCCTCCTCCCTCTGCCCCTCTTCATAATGGTGCGGGCCACTCTGGCCTCTAGATCATAGGGACTTCGCCCAGCGGGGAGTCACTGGGGTGGCTGGAGGGCCAGGACACTTGGGTGGTCTCTGATTTCACTCTCTGAAGGCAGAGAGGCTTCCTGGCTGTGATACCTGGGGAGTCACACGTGGCCTGGAGCGCTGAAGGACTCCGTGCCTGGTGTAAGGCTCCGCCGTCGTGGCACTGAAATTCTCTATGCTTTTTGAGCGAGGGCTGCGTTTTCCTTTCTCACTGGGCTCTGCTCTTGGGTCATGGAGATGGTCCTGGCCTGAGGTTGTACCTGTCATGGGAAGGGCACTAGTCTTCCTCAGACACTTCGGAATGTCTGCCCCTCCTTTGTGGTGTCTCCTTGGTGTGTGTGGCCCCTTGATGCGAGCCTGCTGGGGGCGGCTTATTCATTCCGGTCAGGGGCCCCTTGGAGCTGCTTCAGACCCATCTGGGGCTCAGCCACGCCCCACTTCTGAGCCGCCAGCTCCTCCCGCAACTGTTGGCCTTCCTCATCGAGTCTGGGCCAGGAGCTCGGCTGACGTCTCTCACGGTGGCCTGTCACTGAGTCCTCACGACACCCCTGAGATGGAAATGATGGGGAGCTCCACTTGACAGACGTGGACATCGAGGCTGGGCAACGGGTGCCGGCTGGCCAAGGCCCCATGGGCTCTGCGGGCGGCTGAAGCCAGGCTGCGGAGCCCAGGTCCTTGCCGGAAGATTCCTCGCCCACAAAGGGCAAAGGCTACGCCTGGGGAGGTCAGAGGTCAGAGGGGAGAAGAGCGTGTCCTGGGCCCACAGCCATCTCCCCTTTGCAGTCTCCCTTCCCGGCACCCGCTCTGCACTGGGGACAGCGTACGTGTCTGAAGTGCTTGGGGTCTGTCTGCATCACTGGGGTGGGGGACGGTGACCCATAGGACCTTTTGCTGGGGGCATGTGAAGCCAGTACGAGGCGCGAGCCTGGGCTGGCGGAGTGGCCTCCCCGGGGACGTGCCGGCCCGGCCGTGCCAGGTTTCCAGGGCTGCTTCTAAGGGAGCCTTTTAAAGCCACTTCCTGGGCTACGAAGAGGAAGCTGCCAATTAAGTGCCTGGCTGAAGCGTGAGACCCAAACGCTCTTGAACCTGGTCACTCACGGCGCTTCCCTGAGTTTCTGTCCCGGCCTCGGAGACCTCTAGTTGGCGTCCCTTACAGGGGAGACGGTCTAAGCAGACTTCTCAGGCTGCATGTGCCCACCGGTGCCCAGGGGCTCCTCCCGCTGCTCATTCCCAGCCCGCAGGTCTGGGTCCCGGGATTTCCAGTGCCCAGGTGGCTCGGATGCTGGTCCCAGAGAGAGAGGAAAAGGAGGGGAGGGGTGGGAAGTGGGGGGGGGAGGGAGATGGGCATGTTCCCTAGCGGCAGAGAAGCCCAGGGGGTGCTGCCGTGTGGTGGTGACTGGCACGGGGTCTGTCGTTGGGGTCCTGGCCCAAACCGCAGCCCCACCACGCTGGTGGAGACTTGGTGGCTCCTCTTCCTGACGGTATGGCCAGTTCCTGCTCTACAGGCGGCGTGCGGACTGGGTGCCTGCGGGAGCTCAGACCACGTGGTTTTCTGTTATCTGAACTATGACCAAGTGTGGATCGTTCCAGAGATATTCCCTCTCCGGGCCCCGCTGCCCTGCCTTAGGGCTCCTCCACAAGGAGGGGTAATCTGGCATTGGGAGATTCTTGTAACAAAACAAAACAGAACAAAACCCAAAATGCATCATGGCTGAGCTACTAGGGAATGGATTTGGAGCAGAGTGAGCATCTGGGGAGGAAGTTTCAGGTTTTGCTGTGCGCACTCTGTATCTGCCGGCTCCCTGGGGCTCCTCCTCATGGCAAGGGGTGTCCTTGAACTCATAAAACGTTGCAAAGGCAGCACAGATAGGGTTCCCGCACTCAGTTGGAACGTAACATTATTGCGTCTGCTGACCAGGGGCCGTTGGCCAGCCCCAGAAGCCTGCGTCGGAACGCTGTTTCTTGCTGCCTTCTAGAATTCCCCGAGTTCCCGGTTCCCCCGCTGTCCTTTGCCTGCTCCAAGACCCCATCCCGGGCTATGGCGCTTTGTCCTCATGGCTCCTCACTCCTCTGGCTGCTGACAGTTTCCCCATCGTCCCTCATGTTTGAGATCTGGGCCATCTGGGGGAGCATAGCTCAGGTGTTGGCTGAGAAATCCTCCGGTCTGGGTCTGCCTGATGCTTTTCTCCTGGTTAATCCAGGTTATGGGTTTTTGAAGAAAGACCACAGGGGCCATGGGCCCTTCTTGTTCCATCTGGGGCTACATGATCTCCACGTGGCATTGTTTTTACCTGTAAGTCATGCTGGAAAAATAATAACACCGTGTGTATTTCCTGAGGGGTTTATACATGCTGATCCAAAGCATGGAGGGGTGCATACCTACCTCTCAGAGCCGTGGAGGCCTCTGCTCCAAAGAGATCTCTAAGGTTAACTCTGGAGGGGCATGGGGCCCAGGGATGGGAGCGGTCTGCAGGGAGTTGAACCCCACCTGTAATATTTTCATTTTGACAAGCTGTTCACTGTTTCTACTAAACAGAAACGGAAACTGACTAGTCCCACACTACCTGCAGGACAGCACACGCACAGAGTAGGCCCGCACGCAGGTCCATGACCCCACTGAGCCTCAGGGTTTCTGCTGGGAGATAACCCGGCTCCGGTTCCTAAGGGCGGCCCATGCGGTGGGCTGGAGTGGCAGGAGTTCAGGAGAGCTGCCCGCCTCCCAGGCGCCCCTTACAGCACGCGGGCCCAGGTCGGGAGGACCACCATTCAAGGGGTGAAAGCCTCATCCAGCTGCGTCTTTTTTCAGCCCAGCAGGTCTGGGAGCCTCCCAGAAACAAAGGGGACTCCTGGGAGGAGCACCTGGGGTCGGCCCAGCACAGTGTGTGTAAACCTCTCAACTCCCTCCCTCTGTGTCTCCTTCTTACTTGGTGATGAATGAAATCCCAGGGAGCTATGGCCGACGGAGAGCAGCTTCACAGACAACGCACTGCTCCCGGCCCGTCGGAAGCTCCCGTTTTCACCCCCAGAACAGCCCGAGGTCGTGCTCCCAAAGCCTTCCCTTGCGCGCCCAGCCTCTGGCAGTAGCGGGCTGAGTGACGGAGCCCCATTCACTGTCCACCTGGAAGCTGTGAACATGACTTAATCCAGTGACCGAAGGGAAGGGGAGGGGACAGAGAGCACCAGAGAAGGCCACGTGCAGACCAAGGGAGAGGCTGGAGTGACCCTCCCACAGCTCAGGAGGCCTGGGGACACCAGGAGCTCGATGAGGTAGGAACAGCCCGCCCTCCCCCGACCCCAGCACCCCCAAAGCCTTCAGAGGGAGCACAGCCCTGCCGACAAGATGACTTTGGGCTTCTGGTCTCCGGAACTGTGAGAGAATGAATTTCTGTAGTTCTAAGCCACCAAGCCCCTGGTATTTCGTTACAGCAGACGCGGGAAGCTAATGTAGACAGGACCCATTGCTGTGCTTGCAATGATCATTCCACCTTGTGGTTCCACCGAAATGCAGCTCCCATCTTCGGGTTTTGTGCACAAAGGACACCGCACACTGTGGCTGCCGTCCCCCCGCCGCCGGGGCCGCTCCCTGGAGGCCGCCCAGCCTCTCTCTCCTGCCTTGCTACACGATGCTTGAGAAACCGGCTCCGGAATCCTGCAATCGGCCTTGGCCAACTTCCTTGCTGAAATCAGACCTCCTCATAACACTGAACCCCAGCAGCCTGACTTCCCGGAGGCCGTCCCTCCCCCCCAGGCGCTGTGGAAAGACAACCGGTTCAGGTGGACGGACCGCGGAAAGCTCAGGTGTGCGGTCCCGGAGAAGCTGTTTCTTCCAACTCCAAGACCCCACACCCTGGGAACTTCCCAACGGACGGCAGGAGAGACGGGATGGTGCAGGGGACTATTTAGCAGTGAGTCCTCGGGGGAGATGCCACTTGTCCTGGAGGGGGACAGAGCTGGGCGTGAGGCCCCCTCCACCACGCACTAGCTGTTGGCTAATGCGCGGGTCAGGCTGCAGCTCCCAGCCTTGACCCAAAAGGGGGTAATAACGGTACTGCCAGCGTAGGTCCGGTGGACCCTGCTGACGTCGTACGACTGTGGCTTTGGATGCAGAGGGAAGCTGTGTCCACCCTGAGGGACTCGTTAAGTTATAGGAGAAGCTTCCTGGGAGCACCTTGGGGGAAGTTTGGGGGACATCACCTAGGCGAGGGGTGATCCCTCCATCCCGCTGCCCACTGTAGCCTGCATGGTGTCCCTGTGGTCCGAAGCTGACACTGCTGAGGTCGCCCACCCCTGGCCCCTTGTCTCCCCGATGCCATCGCCAAATAGTCTGCTTTATATTTTCAACATGGCTTCCTGCGTCCAGGCCACCGCAGCCAGTATTTCCCTCCCCGCTTGCTCCGGGTCTGGGGCGCGGCGAGGCTGATGCCACCACAGTGACTGTGCCCTGTGGCTGTCCACGCCAGGCTGGGACTTCCCTCCCACCCCGTCACCATGAGAACGGATCTCTGATGCCATGTGCAGACACACTGAGCTCCCCTGCCAGGGTGGCTGAGCTCCGGCTGTCCCCTGCATGTGGCCCAGTGGGTCCTGCCTGCCCGGAGAATTCCTTCCTCCAAGCCTTGCCCCCTGAGGGTTCCTGCATCCCAATGTCTCCTGGGATTTTCTCAGCCCATTCTTATTCTTCTAGATCCATTTTAAGAGTCACCCGTGGTCACCCAGCTCAGCCCCTCTCAGGTTTCCCTGCATCTTCTCAGCCTCCGCACCACAAACTGGATCTTGATTTTGCTGTCTAGTTGACAATAGCTGGTATTTTCCATCCCTCCCAAAAAGCTTCTGCGTATGATATGTCATTGAATTCCTGGAATATCCCTGCCAGATTGTGGTGCGAGCGTCACTGGCTCTATCTCACAGGGGGAGACTGAGGGCCCCCTAATCCTGGTACCAATAAATGTTATTTACCCAGACAGAAGGCGGCTGGGGGCCAGAGTCCATGGATCTGAATGTTCAAATCAGAAGGCCTCACGGGTGTGCTCCTCCCCCTCCCGAGTTGTTATTATGCAAGCTTTCCAGCATACAGAAAAGGTAAAGAATCGAGTACAATAAAAGCCCGTGTGTCCTTTTTGTCTCCGTTCTGGACCCTAAGAACCTCCAGGTGTCCGGGCAGTGGCCAGTGCAGGTGGCCACCAGGGGCAGGGTATGCGCATTCTGTGCAGGGGCCACCTTCCTGGTGTTAGAAACAAGGACATAGTGACTCTCAAACCAGTGAAAAGTCATTAGTAACAAAGGGCAAATGTAATTAAAGGGTCTTAAGGGCAAATGTAATTAGAGGGTCTCTGAGAAGGGAGTTGGCAGCACTGGCGTATCTACAAACCACAGAAGGGGCATTTAGATAACCGTGTTAGATTGTAACTCCGGAGTAACCAGTAATGGAGAAACGGGGAAGAAGGAGCGGGGAGGGGGAGCTAATTGCGTTAGGGCGGGGAAGCTAATCGCTCTCACTTTAGGGCAAAGAAGATAATCACTTTAGGGTGGCAATTTCAGGATGGAAAAGATAATCACTTTAGGGTGGCAATTTCAGGGTGGGGAAGCTAAGACTATAAAACCAGTTTCCTTTGTCTACTTGGGGCGCACATTCTCCTGGCTGTGAGGGTGCGCCCAGCTCTGCAGACTCGTGAATAAAGGCCTCGTTTTACTGCTCAAGTCCTGTGTCCCAGTTTTTATTGTGAGCGTTTCTCACACTGGCACTTCACGGAGACCCCAGGGCATGCTGGGCACAGTCAGGCTTAGGAGTGCTGGCTGACCCAGGCTTTTGTGCACCCCAGGAACCCGGCTTGCACACAGTAGGTGCTTAGTGAGAATTTGGGGAATGAAAGAACAGCAGCTCCCTCCCCACTTCCCTGGGAAAATGTCCTTCAGGGGCTAACCTGGGGCCCAGACCTGGGCTTGCTTGCATTTTGACTGAGGACCCAGGCAACTGCCATTCAAATGTCAGGGAAATGGGCCCTGAGGCTCTGGGAGAGGCACCTGCTGGAAGAGCTGGTGGAGCAGGGACCTGCTTTCCCTCTGGCAGATTCCTGTCCCTGGGTGTGTCCTATTTATAGCCCCCAGGCTGCCTGGACCGTCCCCAGACAGTCGCCACCAGGAACATTCCTGGGCTTCTTGAATGCTTTCGGCAGCCCAGCCCTACAGTCCGGGGCTGGAAGATACGAGGCTGCCACCCAGCGCTGGCCTGGCCTGGCTCCCCAGACCTTTGCTATCAGTCCTGTAAAAATAGCCAGCTTCCAGCTATTTCGGGCCATGGAAACCCTCAGGGATTCACGCTGTTCCAAGGAGGACCAGGAGGAAGCCCAGAGCGGCTCATCCAGAGGGGAGGTGGAGGCCCCAGCAAATCCAGCTGCAGGACGGGCGTTTTCCAGCAAATGGGAGTATTTCTAAAACCCGTCAATCAGCGGCCAGTATGTAGGAATAACGACCACGCAGTCCCCGCCTCTCTCTGCTCGCCCATTTTGGTTGCCTGCCAGGTCCAGAAGGCCTTTGAGCCTCTGGCCCTGGGATGGGGGAGGGGACATTTGCTGGGGGGTCTTAGCAGGCATCCCTCCCATGTCAAATGAGTTTCCAGCTGAGGTGCCCTTAAAAATCCTACTTCTCAGCTGAAAGGTTTTCTCATCGGTGTCCATGCCTCTCTCTCCCAATTAACTCAGTCTCTCCATTAAAAGAATTGTTCAAAGCAAACAGAGGGACATTTTTATAAAGGGGGCGGGGCGGCCTGTAACCCCCCCCACAAAGGCTTAGCCGAGATCCGTTTTCCACGTTCCCTTCCTGCGCCATGGGAGTCCAACAGCGGCTGTGGAGTGGCCTTCAAGGACCAGGAAGAAAACTCGGTCTGGTCAACACAGGTGCCAGTTGGCGGCTGTCGCTGCCCTGAGGGGCCACGTTGCCCCAGCAGTGTCCAGGGGTGCTCAGCTCCTAGGGGCGGGGCGGGGGACGGCCCTGCAGAGGCACTGGTTTCTGCATCCCGGGTTCGCAGGCCTCTCTCCCACTCCTGAGCCTCATTGCTCCCAGCTGGAAAATGGGGCGGCGACCTCCCCCAGGTGGGAGATTCCCGTGGGGGTGTGTCAGGGCACAGCTGGGCGAACCCATCCTCCAGGTCACAGCCCTCGCTTGGCACCCCTGGGGCTCACTCCTCTGGCTGGTTTCATAGGGTTCTGCATCCACCCTCAGCGTTCCTCTCCTCTTCCCTCCCCTCCCTCCTTCCCTGTCTCCTTCGGTTGGCTTCTTGGAAACAAAGTGGCTTGACTGTTCTTGGCAGGCCTGGCTTCAAGGTCATGCAGTTTGTTCAGGGCCAGACTCCGTTTGAGGACAAGCAGATGGGGGGCGGGTGCTCTCTGGGGCAGGGATGGGGACTGGAGATTCATGAACCCCCACCCCCAGCAGACCCAAGCCTGGCCTCCTCTCTGGACACGGAGCCTCTTTGCATATGCAAAGGAGTTGCCCAGTGTCCTCAGGCCACACAGGGCCCGTTCCTGCCACCTGCTCTGGAAGGGGAAGCTGCAGCGTGGGGGCCTGTGAGGGCCCGAGGTAGGCACCCTCCACCCCCGTTCAGGGGCAGCAGAGGAGCCTGCAGCCCCTGAGGCGTGGAGAGAGACTCTCCTTCCCTCCCTCCTTTCTCTTTCCTCCTGTCTCCGCTCACTTTCCTTCTCTCTCCCTCCCTCCCTCCCTCCTTCCTTCCCATCTTTCTCATTTCTCTCCTTCTCTGTCTCCCCTCCTCTCCCCTCCCCACGGGTCCTCCCCCATCTCCTCCTCTCCAGCGCACTCACAGGTGGCCAGGTGCCCAGTGGGAGGTTTGCAGTGGGTGTCCTTCAGCTCTTCTGACCCCGGAGTCTTTGCAGGTGGCGCGGAGCCAGTGACAGGGACTCCCGTTTCTGGGCTGAACTCACTCTCCATTTTCTTTAACAAATGAGCCAGAGCAGCAGATGGGGTGTCGGTCTCCCCTCCGTCCCCAGAGTGATGCTTCAGTGGTGTGTGCAGCCCTGAGCCAGGTGCCACCCCAGAGGTTCTGCTGTAGTTGGTCTGGGTGTAGAGGTTCTCGCGTAGTTCTAGTAGAGCTTGCTTAAAGTTTCCTGAAGAATTCTAATGTACAGGCCAACTCAAGGATCCCTGCATTAATGGGTCTTTGCAAATCAGAATCATATTAACCATTCTTTATTAAGCATTATCTGCATCTTGGATGTTTTTTAGCAAACGTCCCAAATGGAGCTCCCTCCAGGGCCAGGCAGGCCGTGTGACTGAAAGAAGCAGACAGGGCAAGAGGCAATAGGGAATTGTGCAGACTACGGAAAACAATGCTGTGTGCTTCGCAGTCACCATCCTAGGAGGCAGCAGGCCCCGTGCCTGGGATCGTCTGTAAATCCAGAGAAATAGGGACTCTGAATTTCAATGTGAAATTACCCGGTTTCCAAACATCAGCAATGAATACACATTCAAGAAGGCGGGGGTGGGGTGGGGGAGGACCAACCGTGCCCAGTGGTTGGATGTAGCCTGCAGGGGGGCAGTGTGAGGTCTTGGCTTTGTGTTCATTATCTTTTTCCTCCCTGTAGTATCCATGGAGGTTGGCTATTAACACTTTTTAGAGATGAGGAAACAGAAGTGAAGTCGTTGACTCTAGGTGGAAGGCAGGATAATGATTCCTCTGAAGACGTCCCCATTCTAATCCCTGTAACGTGCCTTCTGTCACATGGCAAGGGAAAGTAAGATTGCAGCTGTCATTAAGGCTGCTAATCAGCTGACGGGCAGGCAGGGAGGGCATCCTGTGTTACCAGGTGGGTCCAATGTCATCACACAGCCCTTTAAAGGTAGAAGAGTCAGGCAGAGTCAGAGCAGAAAGATAAACCCGGCCTCTCTGGTTTTTAAATAAATTTTGATTTATTTTAGGGGGGTGGGGAGGGGGAGAGAGAGAAACATCAGTTTGTTCCTCCACTCACTTATGCGTTCATTGGTCGCTTCTCGTTTGTGCCCTGACTGGGGATCGAACCTGCAACCTTGGGGTATCAGGACGATGCCGGAACCGACTGAGCTCCCTGGCCAGGGCCCAAAACTGGCCTTTCTTGACTTTGAAGATCGGAGAAGACGCCACAAGCCACGGAAGGCAGGTGTGTCTAGACTCCCGGAAAGGCAAGAAAACAGGCCGTCCCCTGGAGCCTCGGGAAGGAACTCTGCCTGGCTGACACCTTAAGTTGAGCTGAGATCCATTTTAGACGTCCGGCCGCCGGAACCGTAAGAAGACAACCGCGTGTTGTTTTAAGCGATTAGTGTGTGGCTGCGGCTGTGGGCTCCCCTTGGGCCACGTGTGTGTGTGACCAGTTGTGGGGGTTGTGGGTGGGGGGGGTGCAGGGAAGTCATGGGTTTCTCCCAGGTTACACTTCGTGTGAAAAGTTCTGAAAAGCAGCGACTGTTTTTACCCTTTTACAGTCCATCTGAGGTGGCTTTGACCTTGGCTTTCGCCGCCCCCTCAGCTCCGTGGATGCCTTAGGCCCAGCTCTATCCAGTGTTATCCACGTGACCCCCAAACCACCTGCAGCCACGGGGGTCGGGGGTCAGTCTATAGGTAACGATGGCAATAAAGATCATGTGCTGAGCTCTCACGAGGTACCAGGGGCTGTGTTACGGAGACCCCGGGGCACTGAGAGGTGCGGTCACCCGCCTCTCGGATGAAGAAGTGAAGCTCCGAGGCCGGAACTGGTTTGACATCCCTGACAAAGGGAGGTGGTCGCTGGGATCCGAGGCCAAGCGAAGGGTCTCTGCGCTCTCTGCGGCCATCGCGTGGAACAACAATTCCAGATTTTTCATTTCCCCCAAGCGCCGCCGTGCTGAGCACATCGGGAGGTGGGAGAGGTCGGGAAAAGCTCCGCGCACCCCCCAGTGGAGGCCGGTGACGGTGGCGGGCATCCGGGCGAAGCCACGGCGCTCCGCAGAGAGGAATTTCGGTTGCGAAAGACGGATAATGGTCCGATCTAAGCCACATTCCGAAAGCCCCAGGCGGTGAGCCGCGCTCCCTCGGGGCAGCGCTCGTTTTTAGTTTGCTTTTCCGTTTGGTAAGGAATCGAAACCCCCCCTCCAGGCAATCAGTTGCTGCTCCTTTGGAAGAATGGCCGCGGACCGCCACTTCTTTTGAAAGAAGCCTCGGGAGGACGGCAGGGACGTGGGGAGGCTGCGGGTTAACTTTTTCGTGCTTGTGAAATCCCAGGGCGGGTGCAGATGAGCGCAAACATGACGCTACACGCCGGCGTTCCCTTACGCTCGCCCTGAGCACGCTGCTTGCAACGGACTTTAAAGAGCAAATACATTAAAAACACGCATGCGCGCGCGCACAGACGCACAGACACGCATACGCACACACGCACACAAGCGCGCGCACGCATATGCGCGCGTGCGCACAGACACACAGGCATGCGCGCGCACACGGCTGTGACAAGTGGAAAACACTCACTCGCCAAACACCGCGGCCATTATCATCATTGTCGTTAGTGATGTTTTTAGCATTTACTCTGTGGCAGGCGCTGCTGGGAGGCTTTACAAACTGTGACACACTCATCCTCACGGATGTCACCCTGTAAAGCCGGTGCCGTTACTCCCGTGTGGCAGGTGAGGAAACGGGGGTTAAACCCTCCTTTTCGTGCGTTAACTGTAAGGGTGTCCCGTGAAGACACGAAACTGACTTTAATCCGTCTTCCTTTTTTTTTTTTTTTTAATAATTTATTTGTTTATTTATTTATTTGTAGAGAGAGGGAGAGAAACTTCACTGTGTGGCTGCCTCTCACGCGCGCCCCCAACTTGGGACCTGACGCGCAACCGAGTCATGTGCCCTGACTGGGAATCGAACCAGCGACACTTGGCTCGCAGGCCGACGCTCAGTCCGCTGAGCCACAGCAGCCAGGGTTTTAATCCGTCTTCTTAATGTGCCTGAATCGCCATCTCCTTCCCTCTCCTTATTTTACCCAGTTCCTGTGCACCCTTCCAAGCGTAGAAACCCGGTCTGGCAGCACACCGCGCCCCTCCCGCCCTGGCCCGGCCCGCAGGCTGGTGACCACCCGCGCCTACCGCCATCACGGCTCCGAAACACCTCCCACATGCCTGCCCTCGATGCCCCCTTCTCCACTTCCAGACAGAGCTCCTCCTGGGAGGCACAGAATCCCAGCCCGCCCCCTCCCCAGCACAGGGCACACAGTAGGTGCTCAGCAAACCCTTCATGAACGGACGAGTGGGTGAATGAATGAAGCAAATGCCGATTCAAAGTCCAGCAGAGCTGAGCTTCCCTCTCCGCCCTCCCCCCGCAGACACCAGGACGACGGAAAGGGTCTTGGGTTTTAGTGTGTCTGTCATTTCAAGGTGCCACTGCTTTGAGCCTCTGTCCTCCTCCACCAGATGGGGACACTGTGAAGGGGGCGACGGTGCACTGCGGGGGCTGTGGCAAGCGCTGAGGCGACACTGCGCTGTTACAGCTTTGCCTGGCACAGAGGAAAAGCTCAAAGACGTTGGCAACAACATGATTTATCCTGATATCTATCGCCTGTTTATCCAGACCATTACTATTTATGAGTGACGCTGGTTTTCCACTTCCCGTACATAGTATTGTGGAGTTTTCTTTTTTTAAAATGTATTTGATTTTCAAAAGTGAGTGGAAAGTGAGCCAGTCTCTGAACATGGTACCCAGGGGTGGCCCGAATCCCGAGGTGGGAAGGTAACTCAGTTTGGGGCAGCGTCTGTAATGGTACCCTGGTCACCGAGGACAGGCACCACCGCCACCAGCTTGGCTTGGGGCACGGGCGTTGGTGCCGAGGGGCGGAGGCTAGGAGCAGGAGGCTCTGGGGGCTTAGCGAAGGGCCCGATGCGCTGCCACCCGGGCTTGCCCACCTTGCCTGCTGGGAGGTGCAGCTTCCACCCGAGACCCGGGCTGCTATTTTTAGCATGCACGCACCCTGCACCACCTCCTCCACTCTGACCAAATTTAGAAATCTCGAGAGGTTTTTGCACTTCCATGCCCCTGGTAGGAGCGATGAATGAACAAGCCTCCTGGCCAGCCGGAGCCAACCAGAAGGCGTGCAGGGCTCTCTCTGCTGACTGGTAGGGAAGCCCAAGATTGACCGCACAGTGAGAAACAGTGACTGGCAGAATCACGAGTGTAGTCTGGGACTACTTCTGCAAAATCTAAAAACCCCCATCCCGGTGCCCATGCGTGTTCATCTAGGACCATGTAGCTAGGGGAGGGGCATGGGAGAGGTGTCCACAGGCTGCTAACAATGGGAATGCGGGGAACAGGGTGGCCCCGGAGGGTGGTGGGGTCAGAGGCTGGGGAGGTGAGTAACTGCTTTTCTGCAAAGATTTATATTCACTGTTTAAAACAACTGTATATGTATTCTTTTTTGTTTTGTTTTTTGATTTTTTTAATCAGTTTATTTTTTACTTTGGTTCTCTTTCTTTTTTTTAAGTATATTTTATTGATTATGTTGTTACAGTATTGCAATTTTTTCCTTCTTTGCTCCCCTCTGCCCAGTACCCCCCTTCCATCCAGCAATCCCACCCTCCTTAGTTCATGTCCATGGGTCATGCATGTAAGTTCTTTGGCTTCACCCTTTCCTATATTATTCATAACTTCCCCCTGTCTATTTTGTACCAACCAGTTATGCTTCTTAGTCCCTGCACCATTTCCCCATTTCTCCCCCTCCCCACTCCCAGCTGGTAACCCTCCAAATGATCCCCATACCTATGATTCTGTTCCTATCCTGGTTTGCTTCATTGGATTTTGTTTTTACTTTTTAGATTCAGTTGTTGATAGTTGTGAGTTTGTTGTCATTTTAATGTTCAAAGTGTTGATCTTTTTCTTAAGTAAGTTCCTTTCACATTTCATGTAATAATGGCTTGGTGATGATGAACTCCTTTAGCTTCACCTTGTCTGAGAAGCACTTGATCTGCCCTTCCATTCTAAATGATAGCCTTGCTGGATAGAGTAATCTTGGCTGTAGGTCCTTGCTTTTCATCATCTTGAATATTTCTTGCTAGGCCCTTCTTGCCTGCAAAGCGTCTTTTGAGAAATCAGCTGATAGTCTTATAGGCACCCCTTTGTAGGTAACTCTCTGCTTTTCTCTTGCTGCTTTTAATTATGATGTGTCTGTGTGTGGTCCTCTTTGGATCTAGCTTGTTTGGGACTCTCTGTGCTTCCTGGACTTGTAGGTCTATTTCCTTCGCCAAATTTGGGGAGTTTTCCTTCATTATTTTCTCACATAAGATTTCCATTTCTCGTTCTTCCTCTTCTCCTTCTGGCACCCCATGATTCAGATGTTGGCATGTTTATAGTTGTCCCAGAGGTTTCTAAGCCTCTCCTCATTTTTTTCAATTTTTGTTTTCTCATTCTGTACTGGTTGACTGTTTTTTTCTTCCTTATGTTCCAAATCATTGATTTGAACCCCAGTTTCCTCCCCTTCACCATTGGTTTTGTGTGGATTTTCCTTCATTTCATGTGGCATAGCCTTTACTTCTTCCATTATGCATCTGCCATACTCAAGCATATCTGTCAAGCCTGTGAGCATCTTTATCACCAGTGTTTTGAACTCTATGTCTGTTAGGTTGGCTATCTCCTTGTCGCTTAGTTCTCCCACTGGAACCTTGATTTTTTTCCCCCTTTTGGGCCATACCTCTCTGTCTCCTCTTCTTGACAGGCTCCTGTTTGTTTGCCTCTGTTTTAGGGAGAGCTGTTGCACCTGTTACGTTGTAAGGGGCGGAGCCTTAGGGATTCATCCATACCAGGCGACCTGTTTCACCACGTTGTGGCGTTGTATGTGGGGGAGGGTCTGAGAGGGAACAATGCCGCCTGCCCAGCACTCGCCCCTTTTCCAGGCACCTCTCCCACTTCCATATGGGACTGGCGCCCCTCTAGCTGTTGTCCTGGATGTTCTTCCCAGAGTGGGTAGGTCTGCGGACATTCTAGGACCGTGGGGGCCCTTTAAACAATCAAACTCTGCTGAGAGCCCAGCAGTTTCTTCCTCCGCCCCAACCCCCGCTGGTTTGCACAGTCAGAAGCAATGAGGCTTTACTTTCCCCGGCGCTGGGACCGTGAGCTGCGTGGTCTGGTCTGGTGTCGGGAGCGCCCCCCAGGTGTCTGTGTCCACACTTTCCACTGGCCTGCCGCTGCTGCTGCCACCACACCGCGTCCTCTCCACCCCTCCTACCTGTCCGGGTGAGTGTTTCTTCTTTACGTCTTTTTTTGTTGGACTTCCATGCAGTTTGATTTTCTGGAACTTCTGGTTGTCTCCAGTTTTGAGGTAGTTGTGTTCCTTCTTAATTGTGGAGGGAGACGCAGCGTGTCTGTCTAGGCCTCCATCTTGGCCGGAAGTCCCCTGAATTCCTTTTTTAAATTGATTTTTGGAGATAGAGAGAGGAAGGGAGGCAGAGAGACACAGAAAGTGAGAGCGAGAGAGAGAGAAACATAGATTTGTCATTCCCCTTATGTATGCACTCATTGGTTAATTCTTGTATGTGCCCGGACCAGGGATCGAACCGCAACCTTGGAGTACCTGGAGGATGCTATGACGCTCTAACACCTGAGCTACTTGGGCAGGGCACCAGTGTGTATGACTTCTTAAATTTGAAAACTTTGAGCACCAAGGATTTATATCTAAATACTGAAAGGCCTGAAACCACATGTGCATTTGGGATTCCATAGCTAACCAAGGGCTTCTGAGGCCGTGTGGTGGCTCCTCCCCACCCCCTCAGCACTGTGGATGCCTTAGGCACCACCTCTTCCCTAATGCGACTCAGATGGACCGGGGACAGGGGACACTATTGCTCCCCACTCTGGTCCACTAAGTGCTGACTCCACCCCCAGCTTCAGGGAGGGGCATAGCAAAGGGTGACCAATCAGAACACCACCACTGCTTCCTACTGTCCACAACAGAATGCTGACTCCACCCCTACCCCCAGGGATGCGTGTGGCCAGGGCTGGCCAATCAGATTACCGCACGCAGCCCCTGGTTCTTCAGGGCTGGGGCTGGCCACTAGAGGGGGATTACGGTGGACATTCTTGGACATGGAGAGCCCAAACCCTCTGATTTGGAGATAGTGGGACCTTCTTTCCCATCCAACAATTCATTCCCTGTTGGCCACGTTTGTCTGGGACTCGTCTGGGTCAGGATTAGGTCCTTGCAAGCAAAGGAGGCAGCACAGTGATGGATCTATACAAGAGGATGGCTGGGTTACCAGCAGTTCTGCATCTGGTTCTTTAAACATGGCCAATACTAAAATTAAACATGTGAATTTATAAGGAAGTGAATTATATTAAAAACAAAAGCAATAAATGCTCAGAACTTATCACTGCCTACACTTTACTATTACCCATGCGCTCGGGGTTATTTACCAGTATTGCCTCTGCGCAGGGGAAATGCTGTATGATGGTCCGTGCCTGGTGTCTCCTCCCGGCTCCACACCGTGAGGCTCACCCGTGGCCTGAAACCCTGCCCTGGCATGGAGGCGGTATTTACATCACGGAAGCTGGCAAATGCTACAGTGAGGGCCCTCTACCGGCCGCTCTTGTTAAACATTTCCTGGCATGCCTCTGAACGGAGGCCTGAAAGCATGCAGGCTCTCGCCCGCTCTTCAGGATCCCCAAGTAATAGAAAGAAGAGATCGTAAGAATCTTTAGGGAAAGAACCACACTTTATCTCTCTTGGTTTCCCCAACATCTAACAAGGACATTCAATTTGTGTATGTTGAATCATTGAGGAAATTGGGGTCCTAGAAGTCAAGGGCTCTTTGTCTGTGGTCACCACATGGAGGGGTAGGGACCCGGGCACAGCTTCTGTTTTACTCCAGATTCTACTCAACAAAGAACAGACAACCTGAATAACCCCGTAGTTATTAAAGAAATGGTATACATTGTTAAAATTTTCTTAACAAAGGAAACTCCAGACCAGGCAGCTTCACTGGTAAATATTACCATTCAAGGAAGAAATAATCCTAATTCTACACAAACTCTTCTAGAAAACAGAAGAGAAGGGAACATTTTCCAACTTCTCTTATGAGGCTAGCATAGCCCTCATACCAAATATATTACAAGAAAACTGTAGACCAATATTGCTTGTGAACATAAAGGAAAGAAACCTCAACAAAATATCAAATCAAACCCAGAAAAATATAAAAAGGATAATACATTATGACCAAGTGATGTTTATCCTGGAATGCAAGGCTGGTTCAACATTAGAAAATTAGTCATTGTAACTCAGCAGATACAAAAAAAGGATATGATCATCTTACGCATTTGACAAAATTTAACATCCATTCATGATGAATTCTCAGCAAGCTGATAAAAAAAAAGGAATGTCCTCAACCTGATACATAGCATGTGCAAAAATACCTACAGTCATACTTAATGGCAAAAATGTCAATGCTTTTCCCCTAAACTATGAACAAGGCAAAGATGGCCCCTGTGACCACTCCTATCCAACATCATCCTGGAGGTCCTAGCTCGTGCAATATGGTAAGAAAATCAAAACATAGACAGATTGGAGAGGGCAAAACAAAATTGTTGTCTCTATTTGAGACGGAATGATTGTCTCTATAGAAAATACCGAGGAATCTACAAAGTACCAGAACTGATTACAAGGGAGTTTTCCAAGGTTGCAGGATGCAAGGTCGACCTACAACATTCAACTGTTTTATTCTATACTTGCAATGAACCACAGGAAATCAAAAACTTAAGAAGAATACAGTTAACAATAGTATGTCCCCCCCCAAAAAAACATGAAAAACTTTGGTATAAATCTGGGCAAGATCTGAAAGCTGAAAACTCTAAAATAAGGGTGCAAGGATGAAAGAAAGCAAAGAAGACCTAAATAAATGGAGAGATAGACTGTATTCACAGATGGGAAGACTCCATATTGTTACAATGTTAGATTCTCCCGAACTGATCTATAAATTCATCTCCCTCGCCAAATCCCATCCAGGTTTTCTTGTACAAGTCAACAAGTGTATTTAAAAGTTTTCATAGGAAGGCAAGACATCTAGAACAACCAAAACAACCCGGGGAAGGAACCGTGTGGGAGGACTCATGTGTTCTAGCTCCGATGCTGACTCTACAGCTACAGTAACCAAGACCGTGTGGTACTGATGCCAGGCTGGACCAGTGCAACGGAACGGAGTCCAGAAATAGATGCCACACGTGGGGCCAATTTACTTTCAACAGAGCTGCCAAGGGAATGAGCTAGACAGAGGAGTTTTTTCAATAAGTGGTGCTGGAACCACTGGTCGTCCCCACGTGAATAGAACTCTTGATCCACGCCTCGCATCTTAAACAAAATTGGGCTCAAAATGGATCACAGACTTAAACGCAAAACATAAAGTTATAAAGCTTCTAGTAGTAAACTTAGGGGGAAAATCTCTGGGATTCCCAGTTAGGCAAAGATTTCTTAAATACACATTAAAAAAAAAATCATCAAAGAATATAAAGCTCAGTTATCATCCATGTAAAGTTTTTAAAAATCTGCTCTTTGAAAAACACTGTTAACGGAATGAAAAGGGAAGACACAGACTGGGAGAAAATACTCGCAAAATGTCTCAAGAACTTGTGTCCAAAACCTATAAATAATGCTCAAACAACCCAATTTAAACAAGGGTTAAAAGATTTGACCAGACACTTCGCCAAAGAAGATACACAGAAGGCAATTTAAGTCCATGGAAGGATGTTCAAAATCACTAGTTTTTAGTAAAATGGAAATTAAAGCCACAATGAGTTATTAGTACAAACCCAATAGGATGGCTAAAGTCAAAACACACCTGACAATACCAAGCGGTAGGTGGGTCTGTGAGACACCTGGTGCTCAGACCTGGCAGGCAGGAACATGTACTTTGGGAACAGGCTTGACAGGTTTTTTGTTTTTTGTTTTTTTTTTTTAAGATTTTATTTATTTATTTTCAGAGCAAGGAGAAGGGAGGGAGGAAGAGAGGGAGGGAAACATTGATGTGTGGCTGCCTCTTGCTCACCTCCAACTGGTGACTTGGCCCGAAACCCCAGGCCTGTGCCATGATTGGGAATCAAACTGGTGACCTTTTGCTTCGCAGGCCAGCACTCAATCCACTGAGCCACACCAACCAGGGCAACAGTTTTGTTTTGTTTTATAAAGTTAAACACACTTCCACCTTATGACCCAGAAATCTCACTTCAAGAGGAATGAAAATATATGAGTATGTTTGCACAAAACCTGTATACAAATGTTTATGATAGCTTTATTCATACTCCTCCCAACGTGGGGACCACACAAATGTCCTTGAACTTGTGCATGGATAAATGAGGTGTGGAATATTCATACCATGGAATATTACTATGCCGTAAAACAAACAAGGGGTCCGTAAATCAGCAGGCCTGGATCTCAAAGGAGCTGGACTCAGATCCATAGTGTATGATCCTGCTTACGTGACGCTATGGAAATGATACCTATCGGGGTGTAGGGAACCCAGTGGTTGCTAAAGGCTGGGAGGAAGGCATGATGCAATTTGGGGTGTGGGAGACGCCCCCTGTCTTGATCGTGGCAATAGGGATATGACCATTCATTTGTCAAAACTCGTAGAATATACACTTACAAGGGGGATTTCACTGTATGTAAGTTATACCTCAAAAAATTTAAAATGTTTAAGAAAAAAAGATGTATGGTTGGAAACAGCACGAAGAAGAGTTGTGATATCCACTTCATTTAGATAAAATGTTGTGATAGGATAAAACCAATTTCCATTTGCCCAACATTTGAAGGCCCCACCTTCCCATGACTAATTTCTCATTCTTTATGGCATTTTTAAAGAACAAAATTTACGAATCTGAGCAAGTATCGCCCTGTATCCATCCATCCATTTGTCTGTCCATCTGTCCACCCCTGCATGCTGAGATTATCCTGTCTGTCACAATAAATGGTAGGAATCATTTTTAAGAAGAACCAGCTGCTCTCATTCCGGAATGGGTCTGTGGTACCCAAAGTGGAGTGTCACCCTGACACAGGACACACAGGTCTGCAAAGCAGACACGTGCCTTTTGAACGGTTCCTGCTCTCCCGGACGTGTCTGCTGATAGCCTGGAACAGTGCCTCCTTCCTACACAGTCAGTAGATCCTAAATCTTCTCACTGCTCCTGCCCTCCTCCCCCGTCCCGTTGTCACGGGTCGCCCTCTGACATTGTAAAACAGCTGTCACGTCCATTTCCCTGTTCACCTGAATGTGCTGTCTCGGTGCCAAACCATGAAGGAGGCCTGGCCAATTCCACAGCATGGTCACAGGTTGCTTCCAGAGGCTCTGCCTTCTTCCATTCCCGCTGGAACAGTGACTGGTGGACGGGCCACCAGAGAGAGGTCGAGTCACTCTTTTGGGTAGAACCATCCAGAATGAATGACCAGGGCTGGCTGCTGAAAGAGTCTCTAGTTTTTCCAACATGCGTGAAAGCAGGGAAGAAACACAGCCTGGAGAGCAAGTGGCCCCCCGAGCTAGCTTTGCAACCAGACTGGGAAATGCTGATTCTCCGGGGCCATCCCCAAGATTCTAACTTCCTGGGCCTGGGGGCTGCGGGAGTCTGTGTTTTTCACAAGCCTCCTAGAAACCCCAATGCCCAGAGAGAATTCTGAGCCACGGTTGTTGAGGGCCTTGAAGGAGCTGGAGTTTCCCCCAAGATGGCAGAAACAAATGAAGGTCAGGTGTGCTGAGTGGGAGGACATATACAGAGCCACACTTTAGGAGGAGGAACCCCGCTGGGCCAGGCAGATGGAGTGACCCGGTGGCAAGTGCAGGGACAAGTGCACACCTAAGTGACAGGTGATGCTGCCCTGAGTAGGACCCAGGCTGCCACTGGAGCAGGAGGCACCCCCAGAGGACTGGGTGTCACCTGTAGACAACATGACCAATGGCAATTGATTTAAAGTAAAGTAATTCATTGTCAGGTACGCTATTTTCTGCTATTACTTTACTGATTCTGATGGTTCAGGCCTTGGGATAGAATTGTAATGATCAGGATGAGTCTTTTAATCAGTGACCTTCGGACTGATGTAGCCAACTGTCGTACTACAAGAGCAGGAAATGACAGCAATGTGCCTCTCAGCTCGTTTGGTTGCTCCCGAGAGGAGCATTCCACCACAGGCCTTCCTATCCGTCCCCTGTAACCAGCTTTCAGCCATCATGGCTCTATTCAGAGGTCTTTTCCCTGCCATTTCGTCTCCATGAGCACATGGTATTCTACCTGCAGCTGCTGAGAAAAAATAAGCAGAGGTGTCTTTGAACCCTAAATTGTGCATACCACAAAAGACAATGATTCAAAGACATGAGGCTGGCCTGGCTGGTGTGGCTCAGTGGACTGAGTGCCGGCCTGCAAACCAGAAGGTCACCGGTTCAATTCCCAGTCAGGGCACATGCCTGGGTTGTGGGCCTGGTTCCCAGTTGCGGGCATGTGAGAGGCAATAGATCAATGTATTTCTTCTATATTGATGTTTCTCTCCCTCTCTTTTTCCCTCCCTACCCCTCTCCCTAAAAAGTAAAATAAAATCTTAAAAAATTAAAAAAAAAAAAAAAAAGACACGGGGCTATCATCAGCCACGCCTTGGAAATGGTACAACCCTACTAAAGTAGCATCATAAACTAGGCTGCTGCTCAGCATCCGTTTTCTCTGATACGCTCAATTAAAAATGAACTGCTATAAAAAGGTCATCACAATGTAGATGGAGTTGCCTAGTGAAGCCAAATGTCCTAAGGCTTTCATTGCACGTGTTTAAGGACGAATAACACTGGCCATTAATGCCTGAGAGTCGTAAAGTGCACATTCAGTAAGAATGTCAGGGGCCCTGGCTGCGTTGCTCAGTGGGTTAGAGCATCACCCGCCCCACCAAGGTTTCAGGCGGAACCCCCGGTCAGGACACACAGAAGAACGAACCAATGGAGACACCAGTAAGTGGACAAACAAGTCAATCTCTCTTTCTCTCTAAAAATCAATGAATGCAACGTTTTTAAAAAAGATTATCCATGGCTATCAAAAAGCATCACGTTGACACTGGAAATGACATCGGGAGATTCTTGCCGTTTTCAGGAGGAGGCTGTTGACCTTGACCGTAGCCACTGCTCCCCAGTTTCTCAGGACTAACCTTCCTGACGTGGTGGCCCCGTCGGTGGCGACTCCCACAGCAGAGGCTGCAGCCGGGCCCTGGTTTTATTTAAAAAACACCCTTTATATAGCAACGCGGCTGCCAGACGGCGTCGTAACTGAAACGCCCTCCCCCGGAAACAGAGACGTTACATTGTGCAAGCAGCGTCCGCTCCGGCATCATTTCCTGCGGATCGCAGAAGCGGGTGAGCCGCAGCGCTCGGCCCGCAGGCGGCCCGCTCCCCACGCCTTCGGCATCCCGGAGCCATGGAGCGGTCCTCACCTCCAGCTTTCCTAAGAGGCCCCTTTCTTTCCTCAGCAATGTCAAGTGCAGCAAATCCTCCTGTTCCTGCTAAAGACAGCACACTCTTAACCCACGCCTCGGCAGGGACAGCCACGGACAAAGCCACGGCCGGCCAAGGGCTCGTTGTAAGTTGGCCTTCGGAGCACAGCCTCGAATAAGCGGCCAGTCTGTGCCCAAGTTTGGGGGGAAGAAAAAGAACCAACTGCCCTCTTGTGGGGACTGTTGGCATTGCTTCTGTCCCCGAAATCGAACGCTGTCACAGCCACTGGGCTTGAGGAACAAGCGAGGCTCTCCGTTCATCCAGGCACTTGGTGGGAGTCTGGGCACGTGACTGAACCAGAGCCGGTCCTCTGCATGTCATTCTGTGTCATATCTCACCCGGTCGCTACACATGTCAAACACTGCCCGCGGCTGCTAAGGGACTGACTGATGGTGGTGAGAGCCCGGCTGGGCCTGCTGTTTCCAACACGTCTGTCCGTTTCTCTGTTCCTTTAAAAGGCCCAGTGGTGGTCAAATACATAGCAGGAATGTACTGTCTTGACCAGTTTTCACCATGCAGTTCAGCAGCACGAAGTATATTCATGCTCTTCAGCAGCCACCACGCCGACCACCTCCAGAGCGCTTTTCGTCTCCGCGGACAGAAACTCCGCGCCCGTCCAACACTAACTCCCCCGTCCTTGCTCCCTCCCCCACCTGGCGGCACCCTCCTGTTTCCTGCCTCTATGAAGTGACTCCTCTAGGTCCCTCATATAAGTGGAATCATACCGTATTTGTCCTTTTGTGACCGACTGGCTTCTGCCACCGGGCATAACGTCCTCAAGGCTCATCCACGTTGTAGCTGGTGTCAGAGGTCCCTTCCTTTTCCTGGCAGAATATTATTCCCTTGTCGGGACAGACCAGACTGATTTATCCATCACCCGCCCATGCACACGGGGGTTGCCTCCACCTCTTGGCTACTGTGAACAGCGCTGCTATGAACGCGGGTGTGCACACACCTCTTCGAGACCCTGCTTCTTACTCTTTTGGGTAGACACCGAAATTGTTGGATCACAGGGTAGTTCTATTTTTAATGTTTTGAAGAACTGCCCTAGTGTTTTCCACAGGGGCTGCCCCATTTTACATTTCCTCCCCGTGCGCAGGGTTCCAATTTCTCCACATCCTCACAAGGAAAAAAAAAAAGACATTTTTAGAACCACCATTCATATATAACAAAGATAATTTTGCAATTCATTTTATTGAGTTTTGCAAAGAACATCTTTAAACGACAAAGAACAAGAAACTACGACAAAAGTTCAAATAGTCACAACGGTGGCATGGGAGAGTCCATAGCGTTTAAGCCTCGCGACATGAATTCCATTCTCTGCTGTCGCGCAAGGAATATAATGCCCTTCCTCCTGAGAACCTGGGGTCTTTTTAACAAGAGATCAGCACTTTAAGAATGTGAACGGCATGAACGAGATGAAAGACATTTTTTCACAAGGTAGGTGTAGATATTGAACCACCAGGGCGTACACTTTAATATCTTCCTATTTTATTTGGCAGTTATATCTCAATGAAGGTGAAAACATTTTGAATTTAGGACCTGTCATTGACTTCCAAATATGGGAAGAAAAATTCACAGCAAAAGCAAGTGCTGAGCTAAGGAGAAAAATACGACTCACTGTAAAGATAGGGGCTGGTCCCTTTTAAGGACCAGAGGCATTTCACATCCTGTGCGGAGGTGGGAAACATCTCTCCAGTTGTTAAAAGAGAAATATTCGTTGTATATAGAGTGTTACAAAGATATACAAATTCGAATACCCGTCCTCATTTTGTACTCAGTTGTTGGTTTGGTACAATATTAAGATCTTTTGTGCTGAATTCAGAGCTCATTAAAAGTATTATGATGGCTTTAAATACTATGGGAAATTCATGTGTATAACAAAGGGCATAAAATTGATATTTTAACGTTTAAAAATCGTAATATTAGAAATACAAGTACAAATCAACGTAAAATTTCCCAGCTTTGACTGTTGGCTGAAGAACTAAATACGCCAACAGAAATAAGTATTATCCAGAAATCACTGTTCATTCATTGTGGGCCAATTTGCCAATATTCAGTGAACAAATTCATGTGTTTGGGGTTTTATCCCCCGATTCAAGATGTGGGCCTTTTACAAAATACCTGCAATGTTTGTTTGTTTGTTTGTTTAAATATCCAGTCAAAACTAGGCAAACAATTCTAGGCACTCCCTCAAGTTTTGGAAACTTGTGGCATGCAAGATTCATGAACTTCCTTGTTTCAAAGGTGCTAAACGTGTCTAACTTGTTTTGGGCAGGCCATGCGGGGACAGGAAATCTGGCCCATCACTCATACAGAGGGCTGAGGGTCACCTCCCAGGTCATGTCTTCCTCCAGGCCCTCGATTGCGGCAGCAGCTTCTCCGGAGGCGACAGGAGCCTTCTCTCCTGGGTACTGGTCTCCCGTCACCGTGGAGACCCCCCCGGCAGCGGCTTCTTGAGGGAAGAAAGGCACACGGTTGGCAAATGTAAAATTCGGCCAAGAAACCAGTGCAAACCGATTTCGGAAACACACGCTTGATTTGAACCCCGCGGCACCTATTTTAGAAGACGACCTTTCGGGGGTAGGCAACAATGCCCACCCCCCAGGAACCTATGTGGTGGGGGGGTCCAACCCCCGAGAATCCCCAGCCACCCTCCTACTGTGCAACCTCACTGCAGCCCTGTGAGGTGGGTGAGTAACCAGGCCAGCGTCGCCCATAACCACATGGGGCAGATGAAGTTCACGACCCGCTCACAGTGGCAGGAGGCCGCTGCAGGGCTGGGCCCGGGACAGGGCACCCCTCCGGTCTGGCAGCCAGGGATTCTGGGTGTTCTCTCCGCACAGAACGCTCAGCACCCAGGGAACAGACCACAAGAAAATCACGGTCAGGTTCAAACCCAATTCGTTTAAAAAGAGGTACCGTCTTCCTTCGCTGCCTCTTTCAGGACAGCCCGCGCCCTCGCTCGCGTTCTTCTCCCCATTCCCGAGGGGGCCGGTCCGTCCTGTCCCGCCTTGCACTTCTCAGAGTGTTTCCGCATGTTACTCTGTCGGGGAAACGACACGGAGCACGGGGTCAGAGTGGGCACCGCCGACAGGGCATCCCTTCAACAACGCGCACACTCAGAGACACGCTGGGGAAGGCGGGGGTGCGTACCTTTTATAACCTTGTACCAAAGGGACGACTCTTTAAGGCGGCCCTTTCTGTTGTGTGTGGGTCTAGGAGAACGCTAGCTGAGGTTAGCTGTTCCTTTGTGACGGAAGTCACTGAGAAGGCGAGGTTTACTTTTCTAGAAAGGTTCTGCTCTCCAAAGTGACGTTGGCTATGAAACCAGGAATTCAAGATATCGGTCGTTTTTATGAAAATCAATAAAATGCCATAGAGACATTGCTGTCCCGCAAACTCCTGTCCTGACTTGCTAGGAAGTTCTGAAAACTGCGTACAACGTTTGGGTGAAAACGGGAAATCACCCATTTCCTGGTCAAGCCGATCCACGACCTTTTCTCATATATATGAACACTTGGGGTTTGAAATAAGTTAGAAATTTTCACTCTCTGAAGAGCCCCTATGCTAACGTAAGATACGAGTGACAGGTCATGAAATTTGCTGATTCTGTAACGCATCACACCCAGTTTCCACTTGGGCTTCAGGATGCGGCTCCCCGGGCTGAGTGTGGGCGGGAGGAAGGAGGATTCGAACCTAAGGGGGAGCGTGGGGTTTTGAAGCTCCATGTGATGCTCATGCACAGGGGTTGGCGCGCTGTGGCCAAAGGTCAAGTCTGGCCTGCCCATGGCTTTTGTAAAGCAAGTGTTCCGGACACGCCACGGTCCCTCGTTTATGAATTGTCCACCTACAGTGGCATTTGTGTTATAACCTCGGACACCAGCGGCCGGGGCTGAAACTGTCTGGCCTGAGAAGCTGAAAATACTCAGTGTCTGGCCCTTCACAGAATAAGTCTGCCAGCCCTTGGTTTACGTGACAATGACGGACAAACAGAGCCTCGTGGGGTCAAGGGTCCCTTTGAGGATCTAAGATCAACAGTTCCTTCCCCAGAGAAGTGCAAACCTATTTACACACCCACACTCTCCCTACAGCTTCGTCAAGTTCATGGTTAAGAGCGTCTGATGTCAGCTTTGAAAGAACAAACACATCACACACACACACACACCCCTAAAGTGCAGGTGGAGTAAACCTACGGGACACCTGGGACTTCGAGGGAAGTGATATGACAAACGTCTGTGTCAGAGAATGAAATGCTTCTCAGGAGAGGAGGCCCCCACGTCCCCAGTCCAGAGCAGGGTCCTTACGGCGAGAGAGGGGTCTGGTGCGCGTGTTAAAGAACGAAGTCTGCGAAATTTTACTTAAAAAAATTTTGATTGGATTTCAGTATTCAGATGTGCTTTTATTTGTTCCTTTATTTTGAAAGACTTTAATTTTAGAGCAGTTTCAGGTTTAGAGCCAAGCTGAGGGAGGTAGAGGTGTCTCATGTACCCCCTGCCTCACATGTGCACACCCTCCCCCCCACCATCCCCCGCGTTTGTTATAACTGACGAACCCAAACAGACACGACATCGTCACCCCAAGTCTGTAGTTTACGTTAACGTTCACGCTGGTGGTGCACGCTCCGGGTCTGGACAGATGTATGATGACCTGTGTCCTCCATGACAGTGTCCCACAGAACAGCTCCATCGCCCTAAAGCCCCTCTGTGCTCCGCCTGTTCCCCCTCTCACCCCCCACCCCCTGGCCTCCTCTGGTCTTTGACTGTCCCCCTGGTTTTGTCTTTTCCAGAGGGTCACATCGTTGAACTCATATAGCACCCAGCTTTTTTTTTTTCAGACTGGCTTCCTCCCTTCACTTAGTAACGTGCATTTAAGATCCCTCCAGGTCTCTTATGGGTTTGACAGCTCTTTTCTTTCTAACGCCGGGTGATACTCCGTTGTCTGGACGGACCACAGTTTATTCATCCATCACGTACTGAAGGACGCCTTGCTGGCTTCCAGGTTTGGGCCACGAGGAATGAAACCGGCATCAACGCCCGTGTGTAGGTTTTCCTGCGGACATAAGCTTTCAGCTCCTTCGGGTAAATGCCAGGGAACGAGACTGCTGGGTTGAACGGTCAGAGTAGGCGTAGTTTTGTAAGCACCTGCCCACGTGTATTTTATTGATTATGTTGTTACAGTAGTCCCAATTTCATTTCCCATTGTTTCCCTCTTCCCAGCACCCCCCTTCCCTCCAGCAATCCCACCCCCCTTAGTTCATGTCCATGGGTCATGCATATAAGTTCTTTGGTTTCACCCTTTCCTATGTTATTCTTAACTTCCCCCTGTCTATTTTGTACCAACTGATTATGCTTCTTAGTCCCTGTACCATTTCCCCAATTCTTCCCCTCCCCACTCCCAGCTGGTAACCCTCCAAGTGATCCCCACACCTATGTTCTGTTCCTGTTCTGGTTTGCTTAGTTGGATTTTGTTTCTATTTTTTAGATTCAGTTGTTGATAGTTGTGAGTTTATCATTTTAATGTTCATAGTGTTGATCTTCTTTTTCTTAAATAAGCCCACTTGACATTTCATATAATAATAGCTTGGCGATGATGAACTCCTTTAGCTTTACCTTGTCTGGGAAGCACTTTATCTGCCCTTCCATTCTAAATGATAGCTTTGCTGGATAGAGGAATCTAGGTTGTAGGTCCTTGCTTTTCATCACATTGAATACTTCTTGCCAGTCCCTTCCTGCCTGCAAAGTGTCTTTTGAGAAATCAGCTGATAGTCTTATAGGCACCCCTTTGTAGGTAACTCTCTGCTTTTCTCTTGCTGCTTTTAAGATTCTCTCTTTATCTTTCACCTTTGGCATTTTAATTATGATGTGTCTGTGTGTGGTCCTCTTTGGGTCTGGCTTGTTTGGGAGTCTCTGTGCTTCCTGGACTTGTATGGCTATTTCCTTCGCCAAATTTGGGAAGTTTTCCATCATTATTTTTTCACATAAGCTTTCTATTTCTTGCTTTTCCTCTTCTCCTTCTGGCACCCCTATGACTCAGATGTTGACACTTTTAAAGTTGTCCCAGAGTTCCTAGGGCTCTCCTCATTTTTTTCAATTCTTGTTTCCTCATTCTGTACTGGTTCACTGTTTTTTTTTTTCTTCCTTATGTTCCAAATCATTGGTATGAATCTCAGTTTCCTTCCCTTCACCATTGGTTTTGTGTGTGTTTTCCTTCATTTTATTTAGCATAGCCTTCACTTCTTCCATCCTGGCTGGTTTGGCTCGGTGGATTGAGCGTCGGCCTGCGAGCTAGGTGTCGCTGGTTCGATCTTCCAGTCAGGGCACATCAGAGAAGGAAAACTCTGACTCCAAAAAACCTCCGCTGCCTTGCGGCATACCTCTTCAGGGGAAGGGCTAAGGGAGTAAACCCCGACAGAAAATCCGGAGCCGGAGTCCCTAAGGCGGTTTGACGTTGTAGTCAACACCGGCAACTCCTGCGGCGCACCTGAAGCCAAGCTGTATTGACTCCGTCTTTCCCTTGGACCCTTCAGCTGCGAAGAGAGGGGGGGTCTGCTGCATGGGCAACAGCAGACCCTCCATATCACCCTGCCCAGGCTCTGTAGCTTCAGCTTCACTGGAGAGGACACTCCAGCGTCATCGCAAGATGTCGATTCAACACGGGAGGAGACAGATACCGTGTCACTCCCGAGTCGGACTGCACAGCCATTCTCGGCGGTGCAGATAGACTCTTGGGAAGCTACACCATCGTCTCTCGAGACGGACGGCTGCCGACGACGACTTCTTCCATTATGTGTCTGCCATACTCAGGCATATCTGTCAAGCCTGTGAGCATCTTTATCACCAGTGTTTTGAACTCTGCACCTGTTAGGTTGGCTATCTCCTCGTCTGTTAGGTTGGCTATCTCCTTGTTGCTTGGTTCTCCCACTGGAACCTTGATCCATTCCCCCTTTTGGGCCATACTTCTCTGTCTCCTCATCTTGACGGGGTCCTGTGTTTGTTTGCCTATGTGTCTTAGGCAGAGCTGTTGCACCTGTTACATTGTAAGGGGTGGAGCCTTAGGGATTCGTCAGTACAGGGCAACCCATTTCACCACATTGTGGCGCTGTATGTGGGGGAGGGGTCTGAGAGGGTCTGGCACCCCTCTAACTGCTGCCCTGGCTGTCGTTCCCAGAGTGGGTGGGTCTGCAGACATTCTAGGACCGTGCGGGTCCTTAAACAAGCAGACTCTGCTGAGAGACCAGCAGTTTCTTCCTCCGCCTCAACCCCCACTGGTCTGCACAGTCAGAGGCAATGAGGCTTTATTTTCCCCGGCGCTGGGACCGTGAGCTCTGTGGTCTGGTCTGGTGCTAGGAACGCTCCCAGGTGTCCCTCCCTACCTTCCAAAATGTGTGACTGTGCTTTCTACCAGCCTGCTGCTGTTGCCGCTGCTGCCACCAGCACACCGCATCCTCTCCACCCTGGCTCCGCCCCCCTCCTGCCTGTCCGGGTGAGTGTTTCTTCTTTATAACATTTTTTGCTGGACTTCCATGCAGCTCGATTTTCTGGAACTCCTGGTTGTCTCTAGTTTTGAGGTAGTTGTGTTCCTTCTTAGTTGTGGAGGGAGACGCAGCGTGTCTGCCTAGGCCTCCACCTTGGCTGGAAGTGGGTTTTGACCATTCTGATCGGCGTGTGGTGGGATCTCACTGCTTAGCTTTTCACTTCCCTGATGACATGTGAGCTGAGCATCTTTTCACATGCCTTGTGCTGCCTGGGTATCTTCTTCGGTGAGCGGTCTGTTAAAATCGTTCGCCTATTTTTTAATCGGGTTGTGTTTCCTTATTGTTGAGTTTCAAAAGTTCTTTGTACATTTTATATGCCTGTCCTTTATCAGATGTAACTTTTGTGTATTTTTTCTCCCAGTCTGTGCCTTCTCACTCTCTGGGGCGACACTGCCTTTCACAGAACATACGTTTCTAATTTTAACGAAGCCGAGCTTTTCAGTTCTTTCATTGACTGTGCCTGGGTGTTGGAGCGAGAAAGTTACTGCTGGACTCAAGGTCATCTAGATGTCGCCTATGTTATCTTCCAGGAATTTTATAGTTTTGTGTTTTATGTTTAGGTCTGTGGTCCATTCTGAGTTAATTTTTTTGGAGCGTGTAGGTCTGTGTGTAGAGTTACTTATTTAGTTTTGTGTGTAGATGTCCATTTATTCCCGTAGCCATCGATGACAAGACTGTCTTTGCTCCATTGTGGTGCTTTTGCTCCTTTGTCAAAGATCAGGTGACACTAATATTTATGGGGGTTTATTTCTGGGCTCTCTGTTCTGTTTCATTGGTCCGCTCACTTTCAGGCTACTATAAATAATGCTGTTGTGAATATTTGTGTGCCAGTTTTTGCGTGGCCATGTTTTCAATTCTTTTGGGTAAGAGAATTTCTGGGTCCGTGGCGATGATAAGTGCAGCAGAGGGAATGCAGCCAATAACGCTGTGATGACTCTGTATGGCGCCAGAGGGGCACTGGACAGATCAGGGGGGCACTTTGTAAAGTACGTGACTGTCTAACCCTGTGCTGTCTGCCTGAAACGAATACAAACGAATGTCAACTGTAATTGAAAAGAAAATGTTTTTAATTAGAAAAAAAGGAATGCGAAAAATAATAAAGACTCTCTGGGAGTCTGTAAGCGGGGGTACCAAGGATCTAAGGCCAATACCCAACAATTGGTTATTGTTGACATAATAGGAATGTAATGGACGTAATGTTCATGCGGCAGATTTGTTTTTTTGTTTTCTTTTAAGCTTCTTTGCCCATAAATGTTTATTATGTCTTTGGTACTTGAAAAATAAAAATAAAGAGAATTGCTAGGTCAGACGATGACTTTATGCTTAACTTTTCGAGAAACTGCCAGACTAGGCTGTCATCTAAGGAGACTCCTCCATTTTAAAATCCCACTGGCAATCCCTGCGAGCTTCAGTTTCCCACCGTTTCCCCCTCTGTCTTCTTCCAGCTGCCGCAGCGGCTAGTTCTGAGCATGTCTTCACTGGGGTTTGGACCTGCGTTTCCCTAGTAACTCGTGATGCCAGGCAACTCGCGTGAGCTTACTGGCCATTAGGGTATCTTCTTTGGAGAAGTGTCTGTGTAGATCATTTTCCGCTTTTTAGTTGGGTATTTGCCTTTTTATTATGGAGTTGTAAGTGTTCTTTATGCGGTCCCAATGCAAATCCAAATAGGCCTTCTTAAATGAAAGAAAATGTGTTAAAACTTCCGATGTTATGTTCTGAGGGCGCTGAGGCCCCCTCCTCCTTTCTCTGCTTCCTGGGTTCTCGCCGCAGAGGGCAGCCCTGCAGGGCTTTAATGCACCATGAACGCCCCTGACCTTGCTCTCAGCCGACACACTTTGAACTGACTGCTCGAACACTCCAGAATTATCCCGCTGGGCGGCCCTCCTGAAAAACGCGGCTACCCTGCCTTTTAAGGGGGGGAGTTTCCCCCATAAAAACCGTCAGCTTTAGATAATTCAACACTTTTATAAAGTTAGACTGGAGCATCCACCGTCTGAGGATCTAGCTAATCATTTGTGGTGGCTTTTTAATTTATTGATTTTAGAGAGAGAAACCCTGATTTGTTGTTCCACTTCCTGATGTATTCGTTAGTTGTTTCTTGACCGCGCCCTGATGAGAGATCAAACCCACAACCTTGACGTATGGACTACGCTCTAACCCGCTGCACTACCTGGCCAGGGCAATACTGTGGTGGTTTTAAATGTCCACAAATTCTGTGATATCCTTCCTTTCAAAAGGGACTTCATGCCCTACCTCTGAGGATGGGCTGGACTTGGTGACTCGTTTCTGATGAATAGAAGGAATGTCACGTTTAGGACCAGGTCACAAAAGGCCCTGTGGCTTCCTTCTTGCACACTTGAGCAGTCCAATGGGAGGTCCACGTGGCAAGGAACTGGGGTCGTGTGCCCAATGGCACTGAGCACCCCGTGTTGGAAGCAGGCCCTCCAGCCCCGGTCCAGCCATCAGGAGACGTAGCCCCGGCCAGCACCCTGACGCAGCCTCACGAGACCCTGGGCCAGACCCACCCAGCCAGGCGTGACCGATAGAAACAGGGAGATAATAAATATCCGGTGTTTTAAGCCACGCAGTTCCGAGGTAATTTGGCATGCAGCGATGGAAGCCTAACACAACACCTAAAAAGAATAAAATTGTAGGGGAAAGGTTTTTCTTACCCCGGTACCAACAGCCTCAGACTGAGGACATCTATGCAACATTTCATAGATTTGGAGAACTTGAGAACCCCCTAAAAGTATGTGCATAAGGCTTTGTTTGCAGGGATATTTTTCACAGAAGGGGGAGACCACACTTTTATAAGGTGTTTGAGAGTTTGGGGACTCCTTAACCACTTCCCTAAAGCCTGGCAAGTTTCTATAATAATGTTGGGAGTCTCGGAGTGTGACCCTGCCGGGGAGACAGAGGGGCCTCCTGGGGCGGCTGACGGCGCCCGGAGGCAGCTTACCCAGCGGGAGAAGCTTTTGCCACACTTGGGACATTCGTGCACGACCGGGACGAACTCTGGGTCGTGGCATTTCTTGAAGTGAGCGTTCAGAAGCTGCTTCTGGCGGAAGCGCTGGTCGCAGGAGGTGCAGGCAAACGGCTTCTCTCCTGTGTGGGTTCGGATGTGAACCGTCATGTGGCGTTCCTGCGGGGGAAGCAGGGACAAAGGGCGGCTCAGCGCGTGCCAGGGCTTTCTTTGTATCGGACACAACTCCTCGTGTTCCTCTTCTTTCTCCCCTCCCCAGAGACGAGTGCACTGTTCGGAAGGATCGCAGGGAGCCCATTCTCAGCACAGCACCACCTGTTGGCGGGGGGGGGGGGGGGGGGGGGGCGTTCTACGAAACCAAGTCACAGCCAGTCCCCGCCATCAGGTCACAAAGGTCTCACGGCTGATTCCCAGCCGGTCCCACAGGCCCACGGGGGCCCACGGGGGGCAGGGAAATGGCCGTCACTTTCCTGCCAAAGTGCCCACGCACCTGCGGCCCCGCCTCTGTGATTATTAATATTGGCGGTGGCCCGCGCTTCCACAGGGCAGCCGGGACCGCAGCCTCAAAAGGCTGTTGTTGGGCTCTCGGCTCCGCGGGCGTCTGGGGCGGGGGCCCGCGAAGCGCACGTTTCCCTTCCCCTCCCTGACAGAACCAGAACAAATCACAGCGCTGAGTGGAAAGCATCACGGGGGAAATAATCGTTCTCGGCGAAGGAATCATCAGAAATCTTAAGCAAGGCTTCTAGGAGTAAATAATTTGGAGAAGCAGGAAAAGAATACATATAAAGTGACGCAAAGACACACACTTCATTTAAAATGCTATGGCTCTTCAGATGAAACGTCAGAACCCTTCCACGTTCTTGCGCGTAACCTGACTGAGTGTCTCCCTTCCAGCCTTTCCTTCCGCTCACCCTCCCTCCAGGAGAGCATTGTCCTGTGTCCCTGCCGGGAGTCACAGTCCAGCCTGGGAGCCTGGGTCCTGGGGACCAAAGCACACAGAGCACCCAGCTGTGCACTGGCCTCAAGGTCCCCTGAGACAGCACCCTCCCTGGCATCCCCGCTTCCTCTGCAACTCCCGCCCGCATTCAGGAAGTTCTCCGGGATCATCCGAACTGATCTGAGCCTGGGCCCAGAACGGCTGGGGCTCCAAGTCCCCAAGGCCACCCCCCTTTCCTAAATGCAAAGCCTTTACCATGTGCAGCCCGCACTTTGAAACCCAAGACCTGCCTTCCGCCTTTGGTCACGGGGCAAAATATCCGAGGGCCACACGCGTCAGGGCAGCGGTTCAGTCCTCACACTTTTGGTGTTAGGACCCCTTTCACTCTTAAAAATTATTCCCACTCTAAGCTGCTTTTATTTACGAAGCGATATCTAGTCATACTGCCTGTGTTAGAAATCAAAACGGAGGAATTACAATACAAAAAGATCTCCCAATTCTTTAAAAAATAAGCAGTAAGCCAACTACATATTAATATATTTGCATAATACACATATTATCTATTTTTCAAAAACAAAAAGTTAACATGTGGCCGAACGGATAAGGTTGCCAGCGACAATACAGGTCGCACTATGTGGGACGTGTCTATATACCAAAACATGCGTTATCTGGCCATTCCTCATTTTTATTTCTAAGTCTGGCAGCCTTGTTAAACAAAGACACCCCGATTGTCACCGGGGCCCCTGCCTTCAGTCGGCTGGGGTGTGTGTGTTGCTGTGGTGGAGACAGGGGAAGGGGATCTGCTCGCACAGATACGTAGTTGGAAAAGGGAGCAGGATTGTAATAGCTTTTTAAATAACTGTCCACATTCTTTTCGATGTTCTACCAAAACTCAACAAGGGACAATTTCTTAAAAATGGGTGAAGAGCACAGTGGTGACAGGTCACCGCTCTGCTTTGTATGAAGGCACCTCCACAGCTTACGTGCCATCGGGGCCAGTGCCAACGCAGCAAAGGGCAAACAACGTGTTGGCGTTAATTCATTAATTAACGACCGTAATTTTGGTCTGACAGCCCTGACTGGCTGGAAGGACCTGCAGGGGTCTAGGAGCCATCCTTTAAGAACCGTTGCTTGAATTTATAGGCGCACGGTTACCTTCTTGGTATTGTCCAAAGTCGTTTTAAATGAAGATGTTATTTACTTATTTTTAGAGCGAGGGAAAGGGAAGGAGAAAGAGAGGGAGAGAAACACGGATGTGAGAGAGAGACATCGATTGGTTGCCAACCTGCCACACAGCCACGTGTCCCGACTGGGAATCGAACCGGTGACCTTTCGCTTTGTGGGAAGATGCCCAACCCACTGAGCCCCACCAGTTAGGGCTTAATAGCCTTTTTTTTTTTTTTTTTTAAGCATGACTTTTTCCAATATTTTCAAAGCGGTGGCAAAGCCCCGCCCAGCCCTGCATCCGCCCACACCCCATGGCCCCCCCGCTGCCTGCCCGAGAGGCCTGCTGTGGGACTCGGTACCTGCTTGCAGCTGTAACTGCAATAGCTGCACTTGAACCTCTTCTCGTCTTTGTGAGTCTTCTGGTGCTGGAGGAGGCCATAGCGTTCGTGGAACACGGCCGGGCAGTAGCGGCACACCATCCCCGCGGCTTTGTAACTGTGCAGGTTGTTCAGGTGGACGCCTAAAACCAGGACGGAATGTGACATCGGGGCGGGTCTCGTTTTCGGTGGGGCTGACCCGCCCCTGCCCTGTCATACAGGCTCTCCTATTCTCAGCGCTGTTGGCATGGGGGGCTGGCCGGCCCCTTTTCAGCTGGGCTGCCCTGAGCTCTGCAGGACGCTGAGCCGCACCCCCGGCCTCTGCCCACTAGATGCCACCAGCATCCTGTCCTCCTCACAGGGACAGCTGGAAGGCTATGAAACCACACTTGTGCAAATCAGCCACCAGATGGCACCCCAGGACCTCTGGGGGTGGGAAAAAGTCCTTCCCAGATAGTCCCGGGCTCCGCAAGTCTCCCTGCAGAAGGAAGCCCATTAACCCCAACACTCACGCAGGTCGTTCTTCCTGGAAATGATGGCGCCACAGTGGGGACACTGGTACTTGTGGGCATCGTCATTGTGCTTCTGCGCGATGTGTATCTTCATGGTGCCTCTCTGGGTGAAGCGTGCGTGGCAGATGTGGCATTCGTAGGGCTTCTCCCCTGTGCGATGATGACAGAGATGAGGCTCTGCAGAGGGGCTCCCCCTGCCCCCCAGGCCCCGATCCTCCCCAAGGGGCCCCCAAAGCCGAAGGCTCGCCTTTGGTTCCCTGGGCTCCTCCCTCAGCCCCTTTCTCCTACGTCTGCCCCCAGTGAGCACAGAATTCTGCAGTGGAGCCCGGACAGCTATGGAGATCCCGTCCTCTGTCTGAAGAACCAAGAGGCCCCCATAAACACGCTCCTTCCGCAGCAGAAGGTAAAGTGGGTGCACCATGAAACCAGGACGCGCTGCCTTATGTCCGTTTCCAGTTGGCCACACGGAGGAGTCGCCTTCCAAGGCCTGGACGACCGGCGGCAGCCAACGCTCGACGGGGTCGTCCTCGTCACCCTCTGGGAGGCGACGGCACAGAGCTCCCAGGGGCCCCCTGGATGCCAAACGCACGCCCAGGGGCAGCGCAGACTCCCCTCGCCAGGAAGGCACGACGACGTTCACTCTGACCCTGGAACTTGGGTTCTGCCACCCGAGAGTCAAGGTGACCAGCTCCCTTCTGAGGAGGCGCCTGCGCTTCGCGGGTACGGCCTCCCGCCCGGGGCCCTGTTACCTGAGTGTGTCCGCATGTGCCGCTTCAGCTTGTGGGTGTCCTTGCTGGCGTAGCTGCAGAGCTGGCACTGGTAGGGGCGCTCCCCGGTGTGAGACCGGACGTGGCGCTTCAGCTTGCTGGCCTAGGAAACAGATGGAAGGCACACTGGTCGCAAGAGAAACCAGAACGCGGTAGATCCCATCAATCGGCACGGCAGAGAGGTACTGACAGTTTAACCTCAGAACATACTTCGCACCCCAGAAAACACGAGAGCGTCACTCCTTTTTATGCTCCGTGGTGAATGATTTTTTTCCCACTTGATGTGTGTTTACGATCCTTTCGGAATAACCCGCAGTAGTTTGCAGAGGCTCTTTAAGATTCAAGTTCACGTTACGCAGGGAAAATGGCAATCGAGCTGCTCAGGGCCACACGGGACTTTATTTTCCGGTCTAAGTCCCCTCGCACCCAGCGCTGCAAAGTTCAGGCTGCGCCACAGAAGTGCGGGGGTCAGAATGCTTTTGTACGCATAACTAAAACGCGAATCTGAAAACCTTAGCTCTCTGATGCGTGGACACCAGTCCGAGGTGCTTCTCAGTTCCGTGTGCTCATAGTTTCTTTATAATATATAACTTTTCAGTACAAGGACATCCATCCTAACTTGATTAATTGCATACCCCAGGCAACTCATTAAAAGGCAAACAGCCCCTCACCTCCTATTTGATCGCTGTTTGCCTGACTGTTGTGCTACCTTCCAGAACCCCCCTTTGCCTGTCTTCCCTCCCCGTCCACCTTTAGCAACATGAGGGCAGGCGTGACAGGCGCTAGAGAGGCTGCATCGCCCTGCCTGGCATCTTGGGAAGAACACACTCGGTCTGACTCCCCAGTGAGCGACAAGCGCAAATAAGCCCGAAGAACATGCAAGAACATACAAGGTCTCAGATCCAAACCAAAAAAAATGAGATTTTTAGATAAAAAGCGGGTGGCTTCAAGTGTATTGGAAAACGAAACAAAAAGAATTTTTTAAAAATTCCAGCATGAAAGAGCTGAGTGCCGTGAGCGGTCAGAGGTGGCTGTGTGTGTCAACCTTCTCTGGGCGGCTTTGCAGGGGGGGGGCAGGGGAAGGGGGAGCTCAGAGCTTTCGTGGGCTGGTGGTCTACGCAATGCAGCCCGAAGCATTCCTGCTGGGGTCTGCGCACAGAAACGGCGCAGGGGTGCAGGGAGCGCAGGCTGCCCCGCTTAAAGCAGACCAGTATGGCAAGACCAGGAAACTGCAAAAATGGGGTCTTGTATGCCTAGGCCGACAGTCCCCAGGCTGCGCAAACCGCTCACCCCCAAGGAGGGTCTCAGTGGGCCTTGGATGTTTGTGCTCAGAACTAACAGGACACTGACCAAAAGGCCACTCCAGGCTCGGGCATCTCAGATGGCTTTGCTCCTTCAGACTTTCAGTTTGGGTTTTCTAACTAGAGTTATAACCTCAAACACTGATGGGAAAGAACTTTTAAAAACAGTAACAGCAGGAAAAAATGCTTAGAACCAAGTTCTGACCCTGGGGGTGAAATGTCCTCTTTTATGAAACGCGGTCGCCTCGGTCCCGGTCCATCGTTAGTTGTGCCCTTTAACTCAGGCCCCGTCCCCAGCGTGCTATCCCTTCCCCGGGCTCGGGCCCAGGCCCTGGCCGCCCCTCGGCACAGCGCGGACCCCTTAAACATTCACTGCAGGAAACCGACAGTGAAAGTCACCGTCACACTCTGTCGTTTCATTCAGAGAGCCGCTGCCCCTGCGAGAGGAATACATAAAACGATCTCGTGAACACAGCCAGGACCCCCAACTGAAGCCTGAAAATCCCGGATGCTCTGCAATAACGGGGAAGCGGTGTGTTTAAATCTTCAAGCAAGTCGCTTTGTCCCTGACCCAGAGCTTCGGAGGTCAAGCGCAAATATGTCAGCGCGCCGTCAGGCTGGCTCTAGGCTCTCCGTTGGCGCTAATTGGTTCTGAGTCTGTGGACCTGAGTGCTACCCGAGACACTCGGTAGGACTTTGATTTCCCAAGTCCCCCACGCAGCTTTATTTGTAATGTGTACACTTTTATAGATCGCTCCTGCTAACTGGTAATCAAAGCAAAAAGAAATCCAATTTTCTATTTTCTTTTTAGAAAATTGAATGAGTATTATTTCCTGCGCATATTTCATATGAATAATATCTTTAATAATACCTATTTTGTAAGAGAGTCTGTTAGTTTAACATAACATGATTTGTACAGCAACTCCTTAATAAGACGCCACAAAGCTTTGAGCAGAAGAGTGCACTTACCTCTACGCTGGCGTATTTGCACATGGGACATTTGAATGGCTTCTCGTGAGTGTGTTTGTAACGTCTGTGTCGGACAAGTTCTCCACTGGTGACAAAGGCCATGTCACAATCGCCACACTTGTAGGGCCTGGTTCCTGCAAAACCACAGAGTTCATCCTTTCAGACAAGATTTAACCACACATTTTCCGAGGAACTTATAACTTCTAAACCACAAAACGCTTGAACAATGAAGGAGAGGCTCTCAAAACCATGACATACCCTGCACGGGGGTGAGAAAACCCTTTGTCACATTCAAGGCTTTTAACTGAAACTGGAGACAACAAGACAAAACTAAAGTCTAAGCACACTGTCTTAACCGCGGGGACTGCAGCATGTGCAATCTTTGGGGCAGGTTCACCTGTGTGGGTGTTGATGTGATTCCGCAGGAGCGTGACCGTGCGGAAACCTTTCAGACACATGTGACACATGTGGGGCCTCTCATCGGTGTGAGTTTTCATGTGACGATTTAAGCTCGAGAGTCTGGACGTCGTGAATGCACACACCTGGCACTGGAAGGCTGGTTTTTTCCCTGCGGGAAGGAGAGAGAGTTCACGTCCTTGGGAGCATCTTTCTTTAGACAGATGCTCCGGCTCCATTTCTGGGGTGATGAAAACATGCTGGGATTAGTGGCAATGGTTGCCCAAACGTGTGAGTGTATGAAACACCTGAAAATGAGCTGGGAATTGGGAATTGGGGGGGGGGGTACCAACTCTTGTTTTAAACGTATGAGAAACTACTATATAGCGAGGGATACAAATACCTACTGTAGCCGCAGGCAATCGCCCTAAATGAATGACTTCGACCGTGGACAGTGGTGCCAATGTGACTTTCAAAACCGAGCCACTTCCCAGCCCCAATAAATAATTTTGAGGGTCAAATTCATCCTGTGGGCTCCAGAGATTCCATGTCGGTTTTAATATAACCCCAAGGTCCTTCCTAATCTGGCCCATCTCCCTCCCTCTCTGAGCTCTGACCAGCCCCCTTCCAAAGTCACAGCCCCAGGCCACTGCCTGCCGCCTGCACAGGCGACCCCCACTCTGGTTGCTGAGGCCTCTTCCCTAACTTCACCTAAACGTCCTGGGCCCCGGAGATGCCTCTAGGGCTTTCTGGGCATTACTCCTTCGGGCCATGAAGCATCAGCTCTTGCCCCCCTCCCCCCCACCCCCCACCACCACAGGGTGCAAACAGAGGAGCAGATTAGAGCCCAGCACTCTGTGTACATGCACAAGGCTTTGCAGGAGCATTTTTCTACGCTTTTCAAACATTTGTGTGCAAAATGCAAAACGCTGGGATCTCGTGCCCAATGCAGAACACTGGCTTCACATTTCTTCCATTTCCTGACATTCTGAAAGCAACTAAAAGTCACCCGCTTAAACCTTCAACGACGGCCTCATTTCTCTAAAGAAAAACAGCGGCCCGCTTGATGGAGCGTCTCACACACAAGGAACCCCCTACCCTTGGCCTTCTGTTGGGGTTTTGGGGCGCTGGCTCTTTCCACACGCGGCTGAAGAGGTGCAGGTGGATCTTCCGCTCCTTCGATGCTTAAGCCTGAAACTGTCAGAATGACTCCGTTGCTCCCCTCATCTCCGGGCATCACTTCCACAAGGAAGAGCTGTTCTTTTCCCTCGACGCCTCCTTCCGCCGGCAGCTGCTCTGCCTCCTGACCTTCCCCAAGCTAATAAATAAAAACAGGCGTTCGAACAGGTGCAATACCGTAAATTACAATCCAATTCGACACTTTGCCAAGGGCCGTGTAACGCAGACGTTAGTATTAAGGTGACACAGAAGATTGTGCATTGCAACCAGAATGCTTCAGCATAATTAATAAGCATCAAGGGTTTGGGCTGGTAAAGCGAAACTGTTGTTCTGCTATTCTAATAAGTGAAACTTCTTAAACTCTTAAGAAAAGGACAGGCAGTCCTCCAGGATTTTCCTGGGAACTTTTTTATGTATTTAAAATTTTTTGTCCACCCACAGTACTGCACAAAGGGCAACCTAAAAAAAAATTTTTTTTTTTAAATTCCATGCGAGGGGTGGGTCGTTTTCAAAACGAGCCGTACCTTAACCAACGGGGCGCTTTCAGGCAGGACGTCCCCGCACTGACTGCCTTCAGCGGCCACGCTCACGCCCTCCTGCAGAACGTGGAACTGCAGCATCTGCGTCCCCTGCAGCGAGTACACCTCGTCCTGCATGCTGATGGCCACGCACTGGTGCAGGGTCTGTGGCACCTCCAGTCCGATCCACAGCAGCGACGGCGGCGCTCCGCTGGCCGGCTCCACCGTCACCGTCACCCCGTCTTGGTGCTGCGCTATCAGCCAGCTGACCTCCTGCAACCCCGCGTCTTCAAAGGAGGAGTCCACAGGCTGCAGGGTGAGGATGTGCCTCCCGCTGTCCTCCGCGGTGGCCGGCACGCACTCCTGCTCTCCTTCGGGGACCTTGGCGAGGAGGGCCCCATGGGTGTGCTCCGCCTCCTCCGCCCCCGGGTGCGGGGACTCCTTTGCTCGGAGCACTCTACCCTGCTCCTCCTCCTGGGCTTTTTCTAGCACCAACTCCAGCTCTTTGATTTTGGTGAATTGCTCAGGAGGGTCAGAGGCCTCGGTCCCTGCCATTTTGACTGGGCCTGTTGGAGAACGGAGCAAGCAGTCTGGGTCGGGCACGGTGAGCTTTGGCGCTAGCGGGCTCTGGGGCTGACCGAGGCCTGGCAAGGTTCTGGCCTCAGCAGGATTTAGGCCGAAGCGGGCATTTTCTCGGAACAGTCTAGAACCAACAGACCGGGGCCGGAGCCGGGTTTCGGCAAACGCGCGTTCTAGGGTTCGCAAGGTGGCGCCCGCGCAAGCCTCCCACCATTGCGCACGTCCCCATCGTGCACGTCCCCACTGTGCACCGCTCAAGCCTCACGGGTCTCGGGAGCGGGGTCTGCAGCCCAAGCCAAGGGCCGAGTGCGCCTCGTGCGGCATGCGTCCCCTCCAGGCTTGGGGCAACCGCACCCCACCCTGGTCCTCCCGGCTCGGCCCCTCCCCCGACACTCCCCCTCCCCCAACCCTGCCCCCCCACACCTCCAAGCCCCCTTTCGTGCCTCTCACCGGCCCCGGCCCCTGCGGAGCAGCACCAGCAGCACGTGCCCTGACGGGGCCAGACTGGCCCCTGCGGGCGACCCTCACCCAGGAGCCGTGGCCTTGGGTGCTGGCCTGAGGTGGCGCAGGTGCTCCACCTCGACCCTGTCCTGCGTGCACTAAAAGCAAGGGTCGAGAAAGCTGCTGTGCGCAGGCGCAGAGTGGGAAATGGGGGGCGATGGAGTGCAAGGGGCGGAGCTCGGATGGAGGGGCCCCTCCATCCATGAGGGTGGTGGGGGGAGGGGCACACCAGGGGTGGGGGTGGAACAGGTGGATAAGGAGAAGTGAAGGGGGGCTTGCAGGGGGGGGATCCGTGAGGAGGTGAAGTGGAAGGGGACCTGAGACTTGGGGGAGGGGGAGGGGTGGGCATGGAAGTGGAGGGGGACCTGAGAGGCCCAAGCGCGCTGGATGAGGACGGGAAACAGAGGGGGGCCTGCAGGGGGCGCCGAGAGACCCGAGGGGGATGGGTGAGGACGGACATTAAGAGGGGCTTCAGGGGCAGCCGCAGTGACTCGGTGAGGGGCATATGGGCAAGGTGGGCGAGTGAAGGGGACGGAGCAAAAGGAGTTTGGAAACACGGATTAGGGTGGATGGACAGGGCGGAAGCGGGAGGAGGGAACGTGGCGGAGGCTCCACAGACCTGAGTCCAGACACGTGCGGGGAGAGTGGGGCACAGACAGCAGGGAGCCCAAGACATGGGGGGCATGGAAGTCAGTGGAATAAAAGAAGTTGGGGTAGAAAGAGCGCGCTGCGTTATGGGGGAGCTATGAGGAAGCCATAAGGAAGAAAGGGGGCGAGGATGGCCGGCTCAAAATGGCAGGAAACGGGGGGGGGGGGGGGGAGAATGAAGCGGAGAGGGGCAGGTGTCAGGAGGGGGCCGGAGACCCTGTGCTTGAAGTCTTCCCAGGTCTTTAGACTTTATACGGTTCTTTCCAAAATGTCTCCTTCTAGGCAGCTCGGCAGGGGGCGGAGGACTGAAGGGGAAACCGAGGAGAGACTGGCGCTGGGGGAAACCCGGAATCCCCAAGGGGCCACCCCGTTGTTCACTCTAGGGGGGTCGCGCTCCTGTTGCAGGCGTTTCACCGCGATGCGTTCCTTTTCGTGGAGATGAGTCATCCGGCGCGTCTCCGGAAGCCACTGGGCGCGTTCGCCAGCTAGCTGCAAAATCCATGCGAGTCTGGGCCCCTGACGGATTAAAATCATTGACGGGGCACTGATATCGTTAAAATTATTTTTAAAACATTTTCAGTTACAGTTGACATCCAGTATTATTTTATATTAGTTTCAGGTGTACAGTGTAGTTGCGGATATGTGTGTGTTTGTGTGTGTGTGTGTGTGTGTGTGTGTGTGTGTTTATTTAAGGCAGTGTTTATAACATGCCAGAAAACTATTCTACGTATCTTGTCACCCTCCCCCCGCCCTAAATTTTAATAAAACTTCAATGGAATCTTCTTGTTTGATGATTGTGAGGAAATATATTTGGATGCTGGGGGTGGGGAGGGGGTGGGGAACCTGGCCTGCTTTGATTTGAGCATATCAGCGAATAATTTTCCTCCCATCTGTGATCAGAGAACGGTCTATATCCGTAAAAGGGCTTTCTCTGCGTCTGCCCAGCCGTTCCCCACAGCTCCCTCTGGTGGCGGTCGAATTTTATTTCACATTCTTGTGCATAGTGTGTACTCAAATATATTGATATTTTATTTTTGATAGTGCAAAGGATAGAACTAAATTGACTTGCAAAAGAGACTCATGTACAGCAGCCGTGAGTTTGTGAGGGAGCTGCCTGGCTCACTAGTTTTGACACTGTGCCTGGGTTTCTATTACCGTATGCATACTATATGCAGAAGATAAATATTTGCAGGTCATGGGAAAAGAGTGTGTTGTGATGATTTCTTTTAAAGCATTTAAATGAACTCCCCTGCCTGAGCAATCACCACTTACTTAGTGCCTTCCCGGGGAAACTGAGGTGGAGGGGGAAATGCAGGGGCTTAGAGAGGGGACGGGGAGATGGGGGAGGCGGGTAAGCAGGAAGAGAGAGTCTTGAAAGGGAGAGAAGGTAGCCGGGATGATGTGACCAGGAGTGACAGGGAAGACAGACTGGTAGTTTCCTCAGCTTTGCTTCTATAGTGGGAAGCGTTCTTTGCCCTTATTAGATGCTCCTGGGGGTCCCTGAGGGGGAGGCATCTTGGAACCCCCTGGGGAGCCTCCCATTGAAGGGGTGTCACTTTGGAGCCATGGAGGGGACCCTCTTCCAGAAGATGGAGGCGGGGGGGGGGGGGACAGAACTAGGAAGGGGCCGTATTATAATCTCCTTTCACAGGGAAAGAAATAGAAAGGTGAAGAAACTCACTCAGGGGTGGGAACTGTGACTCAGAGCGCCCCTACCTTAAACACTGTGCCCCTTGCTATTTATTGTTTGTTTAGTTGCTTATTGTCCTGCAGGGGTAGGGTGGGGGACAAACTATCAGTGACAGGAACGTCCAACGGCCTGGGGCCAGTCCAGTCGTCTCTGACTGTTCTTTATTTTTTTTAATAAAGATTTTATTTATTTATTTTTAGAGAGAGAGGAGGAAAGGAGAAAGAGAGGGAGAGAAGCATTAATATGCGAGAGGTAAATTGACTGGTTGCCTCTCAGATGTCCCCAACTGGGGACCTGGCCCACAACCCAGGCAAGGCCCTGACTGGGAATCGAACCGGCGACCTTTGGGTTTGCAGGCCGGCGCTCAATCCACTGAGCCACACCAGCCAGGGCTAACTGTTCTTTTTTTACTACCACCCTAGCACACAGGGAGGGTGAACTTGACTTTCATATCCTAGAGTCTTGCAGAAATAAGTGTCACCGTGATTTCCTCTTGTCGTTTCACGGTGATGTTTACCTGAATGACTTGAATGAGCTCCGACCTCTTCATTTTAAGGGACCTTTCGGATCCCTTTACTTGATTCAACGGCTGTCCGTTCATGCAGAAGATACTAGTAATGAACTTGGATATCTCCATTGCTGGAAAATGGAGAGCTCTAAGAGCCCAGAATTTCCACCTTTGCCATGGGTGGGCCATGTCCCAAGATGCACTTGGGCCCACTTTACAGTCAGGAGAAGTTAACACGTGACAGGGTAGGAGGTAGCCTGCGTTAGTGCTGCTCCCCCCGCCCGCCCCGTCGAGCCAGAAAGTGATTTCCGACTTTGGACATCAGTGTTTCCTCCCGCGTGGGTGGCGCTTTCTGTATTTATTTGTGTATCTCACTCTGGGCCCTGACCAGCACCTGGCACGTCGTCACCTGTTATTTAATTTGGTCTCATGGGATGAGTTTGGCTCCTCTGAGTGTCACAAAGATAATCTGTACCCAACATGTACATAAACAGCCTGGTTCTTTTGCCTAAAATGTTCTTCTGTTGCTCCAATGTCAATCAAAGGAGTGTTGATTTTCAGGCGTGCCGGTTAATCTGTTGGGCAAATGTTGTTGGATCGTTACACTTCGGACTTCGGTATGAACACAGAGAGGACGGACTTCTCTCTAATGAGCAATTCAGCATCGCTCATGGGCTTGGCCACAGGGGCGGGGAGGTTGGGCACAAGTGCACAGGAGAGGATTCTTCAAATCCCGAGGAACGGGCCTCAGAAGAGGCAGAGTGCCAGCACAGGGACTGGATTATCATGGAAGAGTGCACCAAGTGTTCCAGAACTCTCTGGAACTTTATCATTATAACCTCAACCTTGTCCTGCTTATCTAGGAGGAAGCATTGGGTAAATAAATAGATAAATATATCATAAAAGCTTATTGCATTTAGTCTGATGAAATGGAGTCTTAAAACAAGCATTTCGGGGCCCAAAAATCTGGAAATGTGTGCTCTGACCCATTAATAGTAATTAATCTGGGGGCTGGGGGCTGAAGGGACTGATGTGAAGGACCCTGTGCCATTCCTTTAAGCAGTAAGCAGGACATGTGCTCTAGAAAGGGTGGTCTGCTTTTATGCTGTTGGAAAAACCATTTAGAGGATCACAAATCCAAAATAAATTCTGTGTTCCATTTGTCTTTGTGTCCTGCACTTCTAGTCGCCTGCCATTCAGCCCAGGAGGCAGCATACCATGGTGACAAGGGTGGTGCATGGCTTCCCAGCTGTGTGGCCTTCGATGGGTTACTCACCCTCTCTGAGCCTCTATTTCCTCCTCTGTAACATGGGCCTAATGATAGTTCTTGATTTTATTATGGTGGAGAATAAATGAAATAATCCATGTCAAGTGCTTAAAAACAACACGTTGCTTGGGATATA